>NC_067149.1:19172090-20372090 GCF_903995435.1 Acomys russatus
TGCAGGAGGATCTCTGAATTTTAGGCCAGCCTGGTTTACATAGTGAGTTCTAAACTAGCCAGAAATGCACAATAAGACCTTGTCTAAAAAAATAGTTAATAAAAACAAACAGTAAAAAGGCAGAGAGTTTAGATAAAGCTATACATGTGGAGAAGAGGAAAAGTAGTTTAGGAGCTTCCCTGGGATTAGAATTCAGCTCCTGAAGAATGGTACTCTAGGTGGTTTTCTGGTCTCCACATATCTGCATATGTACACACACACCCACACAAATATGCTCACATAAAATTAACTAACAATCAAAACATTTTTTTTTTACCAATATGTACTTAGTATATAATGACAGTTAAAGTCCCTTGCCATACACTGACGGTATTCTGTGGACCAAGATAAAGGGGATATGTTTTCTGTTAGAAAATGCCATCAGCCTAGACTTGTTTGAGACCTTCTCCTTCTTGGTTGAAAAGAGAAAGATTCAAGGGCTGGCAATGTAGCTGAATTTGGTAGAATGCTTGCCTCGTGTGCACAAAGCCCTGAGTTCAATTCCCCGGTGCCACATAAAAACTAGATGTGGTAGCACACAATTATAATCTATAATCCCAATAGCAGAAGTTTAGAGGCAAGGTGATCACCAAGAGTTCAAGGCCAGCCTGGTGTACATAGCAAGTTCCAGGCCAGCCAGGGCTACACACACACACAGACACCATCTCAAAAAAACCAAAACCAGTTAGATGTTGTGATGCTGGAGAGATAGCAGAGGCTGGGACCTGCTGGCGCATCCTTCACACAATCACAGGATTGCCAGAGACACAAGATAAGAGTGGCTTGCTTCTCTTTCTCCCTCCATGCTATTTAAGGCGATTCTGTCCTCAAATACTTTCAAGGGACTTTGGCATGTCCTAGCCCCTAGTATATCAGCTCTCTGATAGCACACCTGTAAATTAGGCATGATTATATCTACCATCAGGGCACTGTAAGCCATGAAATTAAAGGGGACGACATGCAGCCACAATGTCTTGCCATGTGTGCCTTTTAAGAGTCATCATAGATGTCTACCTGCCTATGAGCCTGGACACTCAGGCAGGTGGAGGAACCTCCCAGTGACTCTTTTCTATCCTGGCTTCCATTAAACGGGGTGGGCAGATTTGCAGCTGCCACTCTGGCTCTCAGTCCAGGCCACCTACCTCTGCAAGGCGCCTGTGTATTGCTAATACCTTAGACTACAGGTCCTTTAAAACCAAATGTACCACTCACAGCTACGAAGGCTGGGAGGCCAAGGATCCAAGTACTGGTTTGGCCAGTGTCTGGGAAGAGCTCCCTCTATATTGCAGGACACTGGAGCTAGACAGGTGGGTGGGATGAATTATATGTCTTTACTTGGGTGAAGGGCCAGAGCCACCCTGATTTCACCTCTTGATAAGGGACAAATTTCTAATGAGTAGTGGCCTCATGGCCCACTCATCTTCCAAAGGCTATGCCTCATGGTCCCATCAACTTGGGCTCTAAGGTTCCAGCATAAAATGCTGAGAGACACACACCTCCCAATCACTGCCTGGGGCTGCAGCAGCTTCCCCACTCTGCTCCCAGGAGCCTATCCCGCAGGTAGGTGCCAGCCACAAGCCCAAGGTTGCAGGCCTGCTGCTCACGTGTAAGGCACAGCTGGGGACAGCAAGGCTTCACATAGTGCCCCCCTCCCTCGGGCCCTGGGGCCTTGCAGTTCCACCAGGAACTTGTCATCAGTCCACAGATGCATCTGAGTTGGGGTGTAAGGGAAGGAGGGAGGAAAAAATACCACTTTGACACGTCAAAATGAATAAATGTTTAATTAAATATCCACAGAATGTAACATTAGTCAACTAGTCAATTGCATCTCAACTCCAGTCTTCTGTAGCTCTACATAAATTTTATTTAATGAGGCAAGTGGGTGCCTTTTAATATGTTTGATGTGACGAGGTATAGAAATGCCAAGCTGGGCCCAGGCACAAGGTCTTAAAATAGCTGTGCCCTCAAAAACCAAGAGGTTTGCAAAAATCTCTCCTTCATGTGTCCATTCACTGGATGGTTACTCGTGAGTCTATCTGCCTGTGGACAAGCCCCGGATTCTAGAAGGGCCAGCTAGGCCCCCCTGCCCTAGCCCTCACCTCTCCAGATCCTGCTCTGGACTTGATCTCTCTTCCACCTTCCTGGAGACAGATTTCCCTTTTCTTCACATGGGGAAACTGAGGCCCAGGGAGGTTAGCTCAGGCCTGAGGTTTACCAATGGCAGCTGGGAGATCTGCATAGCCCTCCTAGAAGCCAACAAGCAGAGGAGTCCCAGAGGACCCTTCTCAACTCCCCATGAATATTCAAACAGCTGGCCTGGCAGTCCAGGAAGCAGCCCATTACCACTCACCGGCATCTACTGCATCGTTAATTATGAGAACAGAGTTATTCTAATTTTAACACCACTCTCCTACCACCTCAGTACCCTCCCTGCCTTCCCTTAGAGAAGGGCTGTTCCGCCTCTGGAAGCAGGATGCAGTGCTTTCCTGCCTGTTGCTCAGGATGACTCATCCTCTGTGGGGCTGTTTGTACGTGGGTGACAGGAACTGCTTATTGTGGGGTCCCCCCATTGAGCCCCTCCTGGAGCTCCTGGCCCTGCTGGAGGCTGCAGGCTCTGTTCCTGGTGAGCAAGGCCTTTAGAAGGACATTTAGCTGCATCCCCAGCTGCCTGGCCCTGCCTGCTGCTGATTCAGCCACGTCCCTTCCCTCCCTCTTCCAGCCTAGAGTTGTCAGATGAAATACGGTGTGCCCAGCTAAACGGGGATGTCAAATAAACAACAAATGATTTCTTTTTAAGCACATGAGTGTCCCAGAAACATGGAGTGTACTTGTACTTAAAAAAAAAAACCAACAAACAAAACAAAACAAAACAAAAACCTTGGTTTTCCACCTGCGATTTCAGTGTAGCTGGATTTCCTAAACCTGGGTCCTGTCCTCTAGCCACACTGCCCCCTGCTGGTCCATAAGCACCCAGGCTCCTTGCTTCTCTACCTCTGGACCTTTGCACATGCTGTATGTTTCTTGTAGCATGGAGTGTAGCCTCTTAACCAGTCTTTCTATTATGTACTCCACCACGACTAGAATGTCAGCCCTGGGGAAGAAGTTGCCCTGTGAGTCTACCTAGCAGTGGGTGTGCACTTAGCAGGTACTCAGCACACATGAGTGATGTCATTTAATATTTCTAAGTACCTCTGCCTGGGGTGTCCCTTCTTCCCCTTCTGTAGCCAAGGAAACTGAGGCTTAGATACAAGTGAGTGGCTGGCCCAAGGCCTCTATCAGACCCTTCAAACACAGCTGCACATTCACTTAAGCAGCTATTCATGGATGGGTAGGAGGACAGGTTCAGTCAAGCAATGTAGGAAGGGCAGGAAGCCAAGGAGAAAGTGAAGATGGTGGGAAGGAAGCAGGGTTCCACCCATGACACCACGTGTCACTGGGACAATGTCACGGGTGGCTTTGAATATCACTTCTATCACTTTAATGATTATAGGTATGTTTCAATACGTGATAGAAGAAAATACAAATCACAAGACATGTGATTTCATAGATGATTTTTTTTTATGACAAGGCCAAGTTCACAAAAAAACAATTGAAAAGAACACAGAATGTCCATGAAGCTGCAGATGGCACAGACATCAGTGATACTGTTAATTCTCAAGTCAGCTTTCCATTGCTGTGACAAAATGCCGGAGGAGACTAGCTTAAAGGAGAAAGAGATTATCTTGGCTCATGACCTCAGAGGCATCAGTCCGTGGCCACTCAGTCCTGCCTGTGGTTGCATCATGGTGGGAAGGAAGGTTTCTATACCTTTTCACATCACTAAGACTGGTAACCAAGCTTTTAGCCCATGTGCCTCCAGGGAACACTTAAGATCCAAAACCACAGCAATTCTTCTTTCTAGAGTATTCTCCACACATCTGACACTCTTTTTAATTAACCCATAGAATGCTCAAATACATGCATCTTATGATAGTGCTATTTCCTCGATGAGGAAACAGGCACAGAGAGGTCAAGCAACTTGTCAGAGTCACACAGCTTGTAAGAATTGGAGCCAGGACTAGAACCTGCAGATTGGAAGCAGCAGCCTGTCCCAGGCTTCTCCTTACCACTTTCTTTATTGTTTCCAAAAGCCCAGCAGAAGGCCTGGCCCACCTAATCACTCAGCCTCAGAACTCTCTTGCCCTCAGCCCTTCCTGCTACCACCCCAACAAAATGTCTGGCTTTGGCCCCTCCTTTCCCTAGAAAGGCCGTTCTCAGAATTGTCTCAGGCCTGAGCTGAGTCTGGTCTGTATCCTCCCTGAGCTCCAGAAGGCTGGGGAAGGGCAGAGGCTTCCCAGATCCTGTTCCAGGATGCACCCCCAGCCACACACACACACATACACACAGGATTCTCAGTTGCTTTCCACCCTCCTAGGCTTTGAGGAAAGCAGCTTTGGTCCCCTCCAGGCTAGGCCTGGCTAACCAGATACCTTGATAGGCTATAGTCAGGAACCCTAGAGTAGGTGTGGCTGGCTTAGGAGAGAGGGTCTTTGCAAGGGCATGAGGTGAGACCTGATGGAGGAGACCCTTGGCTCTGTCTGAAAGGTTGGTGTTGATGAGATATAAGCAGAGAAATATAGACTGCCTCTGTGGGGCTAAGTGCTCATGAGTGAGGGCGGGGGAATTGCCTTGGGGTGCATCTGTGCCATGAAGTTGGCCTCTGCTAACACCTCAGCTTCCTCTCCCAGGTTCTCCCTCTCTCTGTGGTCAGCCACAGTAGCCAAACTCTCTCCAGACAGAAGCCTCTGTCCAAGCTCTTCCCACCATCTGTAGCTCCCTCCCCTCCCCTCTGTCCTTACTTAATAGCTACCTGTCAGTCAAATCCCAGACTGACCATTGCTTCCCAGAGAGCTCTCCCTGATTAGGCAAAGTCCCTCCCTAATCACACACTCTTCTGGGAGTATATCCTGTCTGCAGAGTCCTGGTAGTGCTGTGAAGCTTGATTTACCCTTCTCTCCACTTAAGATTGTTGGTATTTTCTTTTTGGTTTTGTTTTTGGTTTTGAGACAGGGTTTCTCTGTGTAGCCTTGGCTGTCCTAGACTCACTTTGTAGACTAGGCTGGTCTATAACTCATAAATATTCACCAACCTCTGCCTCCCAAGTGCTGAAATTAAAGGTGTGCAAGACCATGCCTGGCTAAGACTGTTGGCATTCTTAAGGCAAGAACAGATCCTTTGCACTCTAGTGCAAGCCTAAAGGCAAACATAATGCACACAGTAGGTGTTAAATAAACATTAAGAATGGCAGAAGGATAAGGACTCACACTTATTGACACAGCAAATGCCCATGGGCTATTTTCATTTTCATGAAGAACACAGGTTATACTATTTCTACAGCTTGCTGACATATCTGTGTGACATGTATTCCTCTCTGTGGGAAATATATATATGAATGATTTTCACACAGGAAAAAAACCTTGGAAGAACAAATGTAAATTAGTACAGCCATTATGGAAAACAGCGTGGAAGTTCCTCAAAAAATTAAAAATAGAAACACCACATGACCCAGCAATCCTACTCCTGGATATTCATCTCAGGAAGTGAAGCCAGCATGGAGAAGAGCCACCTGCATACTTGGCAGCCCTGGTCACAGCACTCAGGACATGGAAGTAACCTGCCAGTTAATGCACAGCCGAAGAAAATGTGGCCTATTTGTGCAGTGGAATACATCTCAGGCAAACAAAATAAACAAACAAAAAAGATAAAACCCTGACATCTGTGACATCATGGAAGAAGCTAGAGGTCATTGCGTTAAGTGAAATGAGCCAAGCACAGACCAGGTACCAGGTGAACCGCCTCCTGTACAGAGATTGTACAAAAGACTGAGAGTAGAGAGTCGCTAGAGTGGGTGTGGGAAAGGTTGTCAAAGAGAAACAAGTTACAACCCCAGGTATGGTGGCTCACATACCTATAATGCCAGCACTGTGAAATTTAAGGCCAGCTTGAGCTACACAGTGAGATCAGGGCCAGCCAGACTACAACAAGTAACCCTGTATCAATAAATCTAAACCAAACAAGTAGGAAAAGTTACAGTGTGTCAGGAAGACTATTCTATGGTGTTGTCTGCTTGGAAAGACCATAGCTGAGAGTAATGTACTTGAGCCAAAGAGGCCAAAAGAGGGGATCTTATGTGTTGTCATCTCACAGAAATGATGGATGGTGAAGGTGGCAGGTGCCACAGTTTTCATGATCTCCAGTATTCAATGTGTTCATGTAATGAAACATCAAACCCCATGAAACTGTGTAAGTGATATATCAGTTTAAAGTTCAGTCATGCCAAGTGATGGGCAGCCTGTGTCAGAGGCAGTGGGCACTCGATTTTCTCTCTGCTTATCTGTTTTCTATTCCAATCAACTTTGAGCACTATCTGAATGCTGTGAGCTGACGATTGGAAGACTCTCAGTGGAACAGGGTGGGAACAGACACTGCATGGAGAGGAGAAGGGAGAAAAGAAGAGGAGAAAACGGCAGAAGTCTCTGCTGCCTCTTCTGATGGACTAACTGGGCCAAGGGAGAAGGGACACACAGACCATGTGCTATGTCACCTGTTACATCCTCAGCACAGAAGTTCAGGGTCAAGGTGGAGGCCCTGGCAGGGCAGACAATACCACACCAGAAGCCTGGCCTCTTCCTTTTGCCCAGAGAGCACAAGGGAACCTGGTTAAAGAGCATAAGGGACTGGGGCTGGGGAGATGGCTCAGCAGTTAAGAGCCCTGTCTGCTCTTCCAGAGGTCCTGAGTTCAATTCCCAGCAACCACATGATGGCTCACAACCATCTAGAGTGAGATCTGGTGCCCTCTTCTGGCATGCAGGGGAATAAGCAGGTAAAAACACTGCATACATAATAAACAAATAAAGCTTAAAAAAAAAAAAAAAAAAAAAGAACGTAAGGGCAGGAGCTGAGGATGGCCAGTGGTTAAGAGGACCAGAGTTCAATTCCATGCACCTCCATGGCTGCTCACAACCATCTGTACTCCAGTTCCAGGGGCCCAGAAGCCCTCTCTGGCTTCCACAGGCAGCAGGCATGCAAGTGATGCACAGACAGACATGCAGACAGTTGTACATATAAAATAACAAATGGGCAAGGAGAAGACAACTACTCAGATTTTCCACAATACAGCCCTGTCCCTCTTCCCATAACTGACCATCCATGCTGTCCACTGAGGAGGTCTCTTTCACACACACCTCCCCCCAAATAATCTCCCTTGTCAACAAACACTTCACATCCAGGCCCCAGCACCATCCGTGCTTCCCTATTGCCTAGAGGGATTTAACAATCGTCTGTTTGCTCCCTACAAACTCTGATGAAACTGCACCCCCTCACAGCTCCTCTCAGTGGCATCTGTAATTTCTCTTCCTGTGTTTAGTGGTATATTTTTATTAAAAGGAAATAGAAGCTATTGAGCCATTGACAAGTTGAAACACAATGAGGATTAACTGTGATTAGATTATTTTATGACATGACTTGATAAAATAGGTTTTAATTATCAAATTAAATAACCCACTTGGTCTGAAATCATGTGGAATTTTATCGAGTGGGTCTTATCAGCCGTGTGTTCTGAGAACGCGCACAGGCTCCCTCTCCAGCTGACCTGCTCTGTGGGCGTGTGTCTGGCGCATCCACCTCACCCTGTACAAGTCAGGACTGGATTGGCTACTATTTTACTTCTGTGTGTCTGGTAAGTGGCTCAGGGTACCACTCAAGGAACAAGTCCTGAAGAGGGAACTAGGGTACTGAGGCCTCAAAAACTGGGGATGGTGGTCCTGGAACTCCAAGGAAGAGGAAAGAGAAAAATTCATATTCAACACATGAACAGCCCTATGCATCCGCTTACAAGGTAGACAGGGTTGTGAGGGCTCATGGCTGTAGTCTACGTCACTTGACCCACTGTGGTAACATGAGGTAGAGCAAAGTAGCTCACCTCATACTGAGGGGAAGGGGAGGGGGAGGAACACGGGTCCAACAGCCCATTCAGAGCACATCCCCAGGGACCTAGCTTACTTCCTCTGGGCCTCACCAGGTGTGGATCTACTACTTCCCGAAAGTGAGTGCCACAGGCTGACAACCAAGCCTGTACCACATGGGCTCTTGTGGGACATTTAGGATCCAAACCACGAGACCCACACAGAAAACTTACAAAGGAGGGAAACTAAGGCTCGGATGGAAAGTGCTCAAGGACACCCACCTGATAACAGAGACCAGACTGTTACTCACACCTTACAGCCTGCCCCACAGCCCTGCACCCCAGTTCACCTGGCCTTCACTGAGGACTCCAGAGAAGCCCCTGTACTGGGAGACTGGGTAAGTGGCCGGTCTTCAGATTTCAGTTTCCTGGGTCTTATAATTTGCTTTTATTTGCTTTCAGTGAATACTAAGCCACTCATTTCAGTAATGAAAGTGGTCACCTGATGAGGCCGCTGCTGAAATCCTCCACAGACTTTTATTTGCTAACTACATACAACATAAAACGCAACAAAGTAATAGCCAGTCCCAAGCCACTGCCCGGCTTTGGCTCCCTGTGCAATGGCTCCACATTAAGAACTCAGCTCTTGTGCCTGGCATGGTGGTGCATGCCTTTAGTCCCAGCACTTGGGAGGCAGAGTCGAGTGGATCTCTGAGTTCTAGGCCAGCCTGGTCTACAAAGCAAGTTCCAGGAGAGACAGGGCTACACAGAGAAACCCTGCCTCAAACCACACCCGCTCCCCCCCCCCTAAAACCCCAAACCAACACAGACCTCAGCTCTTCATCAGAACTCAATGCCACTGCACAGCAGAGCTTGCTCCCTAACGGCTGAGCTTTTCTCCATCAGCCTCTCTCCTTCCTTGATTGGTACTAGTTTGTGGTCTGCTCTAGACCTTGAACAAAAAAAAGGAAGCCCACCAGGAGGCTCCTGAGAAGCTGACCTCTGACCTCCACAAGCACCTGCAGCCACAGGTACACCACCCCACACACTATTAAAAAAAAAAAAAGAAGAAGAAGAAGCTGGAAAGATGGCTCAGTCATTAGTAACACTGGATGCTTTTCCAGAGGAACTGGATTCAATTCTTAGTGTCTACATGGCAGCTAGCAACCATGCCGATTCCAGTTCCAGGGGACCCAATGCCTGCTTCTGGCTTCTGCAGGCACTGGGCATCCAGGCACAACACCTCTACCCATAAAAAATAATTAAAATAATAAAATAAGTCTTTGAAAAAAAGAAGAAAAGTTGCTTTAGGAATTCTGGCCCAAATTTATTAGTTAATGAGAAAAATGAGACAGAAGGCAGATGCTAAATGAGATTTAAGTTATAGTTTCCCATCTGCCTTTAGGGGAAAAAAGCAAAAAAAAAGTGCCAAAACCAAACCAAACCCCACAAAACTCAGAAGCCCAAGGTTGTACTACCAATTAGCTGTCTGCAGAGCGCGACAGACACTGAGTCTATCACGCCGGTATTTGTGTTCTTCTGTCACTTTCTTTTATGAAAAAAAATTGCCAAGGATAGTGGTGCACACCTTTATCCAAGCACTCATGAAAAAGACTCATGAGTCCAAGGCCAGCCTGGTCTACAGAATGAGTTCCAGGTTATGCAAAGCTACACAGTGAGATCCTGTCTCAGTAAAACAATGAAACAAAAAAGCTGAAAGGATCCCCCCCCCCCCCCCCCCGCCCTCCAAATTTTGAGACAGGGTTTCTCTGGCCTAGACTTGGCTGTCTTAGAATCACTTTGTAGACAAGGCTGGCCTCGAACTCACAGTGATCCGCCTGCCTCTGCCTCCCAAGTGCTGGGATTAAAGGCGACTGAAAGGCATTTTAACGTGGAATTTTACTGAAAAAATTTCATGCTCCTTGACTAAAGGTACTCACTGCAAAGCCTTGGTGACCTGGGTTGGATCCCTCAGAACTCACATGATAAAAGGACAGACCCATTACTGTGTAAGTTGTCCTCTGAATCCCTCAAATAAATACATTTAACAGTAACATGTTCTTATTTTTTTCTTTTCTTTTCTTTCTTTTTTTTTTTTTTTTTTTTTTTTTGAGAGAGTTTTTGTGTTAGCCTTGGCTATCCTGGACTCATTTTGTAGACCAGGCTGGCCTTGAACTCACAGCGATCCGCCTGCCTCTGCCTCCCGAGTGCTGGGATTAAAGGCGTGTGCCACCACGCCCAGCATGTTCTTATTTTTTCATGAAAATGTTTGGGGAATTGTTTCTTTCATAAATTAAAATCGTGTTTCATCTGGCCACATGGTCCTCCTGAGCAGCCTAACTAGAGACTATGATCTGTGAGCAACCACCCTCTCCTTCCCAGGTACTATCTGCAAGTAGGCACATGGGACGAGGAGGGAACACCGGAGTCCCATCTGTCCATTCCACCACCACCGGGCTTCCTGCCCATGGCAGAACCTTGGGACAGACCTTGCGCATGCCAATGAAAGCCACGTGACCAACACGCAATTTCTCTGGGTAGGAAGCCCTTCGTTCTCTGCAGAGGCTGCCACACAGAGGCCAAGAGGCTGGGAAGAGGGGTGCAGGCCTGCACTGCTGCCCATCTCCAGGTTTTAGGTTCCTCAACTTAGATCCTTCTGCTTAACCTGTGTCCACATTTCAGACTCATGATGAAGGGTTTCCAGCCAGCCTGTGTGCTGTTCAGGTTTTCTGTCAACGTGATATTTATTAGTCATCTGGGAAGAGGGAAACCTTGAGAAAACACCTCCATCAGATTGTCTGTAGACAAGCCTGTGGGGCCATTTTCTTGATTGATGATTGATGTGGAAGGGACCAGTCCACTGGGGGATGGCACCTGGGCATGTGATCCTGAAGTATATTTTGAAAAGCAGGCTCAGAAAGCCCTGGAAAACAAGCCAGTAGCATCATTTCTCCATGGCCTTGGGTTCCTGCCCTGACTTCCCTCTATGATGGACTATAACTTATAAAATAAACCTGTTCCTCCTTGAGTTGGCTTTAGTCATGTTTTATCGCAGCAATAGGAAGCAAACCAAGATATAGCCAAATATATCCAACAGGTGAACATGCAAAGAGCAAGGCTTTGAGGGTTAATTTTTGTTCAAACAAGAATTCTAGAGAAAAACACCTCTTTGCAATTCTGTATCTTGGTGCTAAAAGCATCTGCTGGCATCCTCAGTGAGCACTGCTCAGCAGGCGTGGGAATCCACTCAAACTGTGTGGGTCCCTCTGGGCTGTCAGCATCCCAGTCAGATTTACTATTACAAAGACTTGGCTGTGTTCCCCCAATGTGTTCTGAAAGGCTGCTGGCCCCATCAGGTCCCCAGTGTTCCAGATGGGCAGAGAGAGGAAACTCAGTACCCTAAAACAAAGGTGACTGGTGGACACTGCAATTTTTCTGTTTCATCTGGGAGGAGCCAGTAGTCAGCTTCGTGACATCTAGAGGCCCTCAAAATATGGTCATTGCACTGTACTCTCCAGCCACAGACTTTAGTGATGGTGATAGTGAAACTGTTGAGCCCTGAAGAGTACCTTCAGTCCTTAGGAGACAGGAGAGTTTCTGTTCTTCTGGACACTGTCATGTCCAGATGTGATGTGCTTGCTGCCTGAATACTGGCAGCCATCTTGTGTTTCAGAGGGGTCGTACCTAAGGGCAACACCAACACCATGTATGTTGTACCAGGAAGGCATGTGTACAATCAGTACAGTATCAAATGTACTTAACGTTCAATATTGCAGACCTTCTCATGTAGTGTCCTGGAGATGACAGCTGTCATCACTCACATCGAAGTCCTATTTGGGAATCAAAGTGGGGGCCACATGATGTTTTTAGCATGGGCAGTGCTGTGGTTAACGGGTTCCTGAGACTGAAGAAGCACCTACACCGCTCCGCCCTGCCCCCCAACACCCAAACAAATGCTGCACGAAATGGAAAGAGGAGGGAAGGCAAAGCACAGGGAGACAAGGACACAATGGAGCAAGGCCTGCTGGGATCCTGTTTGCTGTGTGTGGTGGCCAAGGTTGAATGGGCAGCACCCAGCTCAAGTGCAGAGGCCCCAGGAGGAATGTGACAGGGCCAGCACTGGATCGAGCTGGGCCTGTGAGAGCTCCAGGAAGACAGGTGAGACCAAGGGTGTGTGGCTGTGGAAGAGAACAGGGAGGGTGGCAGTGTTGATCCTTTGAGGCATTCAAGGTCTTGTGAGCATACCCGTGGTGGGCAGGATAGGGGAAGACATTTCAGATGGCACTGAAGGAAGGCAGGAGATGGAAGAGTGACAGGTGCCTGAAAGAACTGGCAGGCAAGAGATGGAGGCAAGTGGCGGGGGGTGGGGGAGGTGTTATGCAGTCCTCCTGCAACAAGGCCCTGCTACTGTCCCAGGCCTCTAGGGTAGGGAGGCTCCGTGTCAGAGAGGAGGGATGGCACCATTGGAAATAGGTCATCAGTCACAGTGGACACCTAGGCAGAGTTGGCACCCCAAAAACTACAGCATTCTTAAGAAACTACACAGAACTTTATTAAACAAACAGAGGGAAGGCTCCATAACAGCTCCAATGGGAGATTGGGCGGCAGGCTGGGCACAATTCCTCTGTCCCCAGCTGCAGACAAGTCCATGCCGTGGCCCAGGCTCAAATGATGCAAGGGATCACACACAACCTTCAAGGCCAACTGAACTCCTAGAGATGTGGTGCCCACACACGTCCACTTAGAGGCAAGTCTCCGGCTCTTTCTGATGGTGGTGCAGCATCCAGGCAACATCCGGACCCAAAGCAGAGAGGCCATGTCCCTGAGCTCAAACGTGAATGGAAGTTGTGTTCCCCAGGCATCCCCTTCTATTCCTGGGCCAGCTAGGAGAGCACTGACGGCAGAGAAGAGGGAGAGGAGGGCCAATGGGGTGGCTCAGATCTGCTGAGGTACTGTATTAGGTGTCTTCCAAGAGAGAAGAGCAGGTCACACTGGGTCTCTGTGCTCCGCCAGGCACAGCAGCATCTCAGAACAAACGAGAAGATCAGAAGATCCCCGTCAGTGGCTGTATGGCCAGGGCTGACGATGCTCTGGCTATTCCCAAGCTGCCCCAGGGAGAAGGAGAGGCACTCCAACACGCCAGTGACCCTTCTGCCGTGAAACAACACTAGGATCCTCACAGGGCTCTGAGGGGAGGGCCACTCTGCTGAAGCTCAGTAACTATCACAGTAAGAAGGCTCAGACAGCACATGGCTCTGGGTATAGTGTCCCCCAGGGGACACCCACACCTGCTTGTCCCCCACACTTCCTAGCAGTAGTAGGACAAGGAGAAGAATGGGTTTTCACGAAGGAAAAAGGAAAAAAGCCACACAAGAGGGCTAACGTGTGCATGTGCCCATGGACAAGCGCTTGCCTAGCAGACATGAGACTCAGGCCTCCACGCCCAGCACCACAAAAACCCCAGGAGTAATGAGAAAACCCTTTCCCTGAGATCGCTACAGTGACATCATCTGTAGACAATGTAGAAACAGCTTCCAGCTACTCAAAGCCATGAGTGGGGAGAGAGCTTCCTCTAGCAGGAGAATAAACACAGGACTAAGCAGCACCCCCAAATCCTGCATGCTGCTATACGGGAAAAGGGGATCCAGGAAGGACTAGCCTTCAAGACTGGGAAGGAGGTTTAAAAGCAAACAGATTAAAAACCCTTGCTCGTGTGAATCAGGCAGTGGTTCATTCAGCACGGCCAGAATAGTGAGGATGACCCAGGGCCCACGTACGGTGTGAACACGACCAGGACACTTCCACCAAGGTGTCAGTTTAGCTGCGCACCGATACCAGGCCTGCACATTGGCTAGTGAGAGGCATAGGCTGGGCTCCAGAGCCCTGAGGAAGGACTGGCTTTGCGACCAGGAGGCAGTGTGTTGAAAGTGGCTGGCGATGAGGCAAGATCTAGGGAGGAAAGGGAAAGTGAGCGCGGAGGAGTAACAGTCAACATCCCCACCACATTCCTCAGGAAAATACATATTTAAGTACATGCAGCATGCCAGGGGTTTGTACCTGAAACAGCAGAGGGAAACTGACAGGGACAGGGGAGGCATGGAAACTACACCGCTCAACCTGTGCTTCTGTCTCTCTCTCCTGACTCCCACTTGAGGAAGTCTGTCTCCAGTGAGGAATCTATGAGTTAGAGTGGGCTAATCCTGTGCGGGCAGTGGACGAGCTTTACAGGGATGTGTAGGGCTTCTCAAAGAGGATAAAATTATGGTCCTTGGGACCAAGGCCATATATATCCACCCAGCCTGGAGCTGACCCATGACCTTCCTGAGCTCAGGACATACTTGTGTTATATCTCTCTGTAGGGCCAAGAGGATGGAAAGGCCAGACTCTTAGGCACAATGCTGTAGTAACAAAAACCCGGAGGCAAGTGGAGGGTCCTTTGAGGGACGGTACAAAGACCCCATGGTGACTTTAACAAACACTGGGAAGAAAGGTCAGAAAGGGCTTGATATTTTAGCAGAACAGCTGTGCAACAAGCCAGAACCACGAGGACAGCCACCACGCAGCATGCTGGGGTACTCAGGAGTCCAGCCTTCCAGACCAGAGGCAGCAGGAAGAGGCTCTGATTCTAGGGTGTGTGGGTGGGTGATGGAGTCTTGTCTCTCAAGGACACTGCTTCTGGACATAAAACTGTCCTCTGTCCAAAACCCCATAACAGAGATGAGCAGACAATAGCTCAAGAGCCTCTTACACAGACTCCCAAATGGGAATCAGGACGAAAGGCCTGTTGGGTACTGTGGCATGGGCAGGTCACTGAACTGAAGGCTCCTGGAGAAGAGGTACTCCAGGTGCTGTGGAGGGTGGACAAGCCCTTAGGCTGCCAGAGACAAAGGGATTCCTGAAAGGAGTGGGCTTTCCCAGCATTCTCTGTCTCTATGTCTAGAATCTCCATCCTCCCACCCTAGCTTGAACTCTCAGTAGTCTGTCTGTCTGTCCGTCCTGGAATCCACCTGCTTAGACAGCACTGCCTCTACCAACTCCTCCCATCCCACAGCCTGCTGGGGAAGCCTTCATGGAGTCAGGACTAGTATCTGAATCCACGTAACACCCCCTTCCCCTGCCACATCTGTCCCTGGGGCTCGGCTCTAGTTGTCCCTGTTGCTCTGACACAGACAGCTGAGACTGGGGTTCAGGACCTGGATCCCACCCTTCCCCAGGAGATGACTATTGTGGAGGCTCTCCAGGCTGTGCCTGCGGCTGGTGTACTCACAGTGGGGGCTGTGCTGAGGGCTGGCACGGGGTGTGAGAGCCAGGGGCGGAGCAAGTTCCCGGGGTGCACAGACTGTATGGTAGGCTGCAAGAGGACAGGCTGGTGAGGGTGGGCAGGGTGAAAGGGTGCAAAGTGTCAAGAAGGATTCGTGGTTGGCCTCACCTATGATGGTGACCGCTGTCCCAGCAAGCAGGGCAAAGAAGGTGAAGAACATGACCTGGTAGGAGTCCAGGAAGTGTGACAGGAGGCTGGCTCCATCTGCAAGAGGGAAAGGGCAGATGTGAAATGCCAGGGCCATAGCTGGGTCCCCCTGGATTCCTGTGCTGCTAGACATCTGCATGGTCCTCCATGCCCCACTGCCTGGGATGCAGGGGCAAGCCTGTCTTAGATGTGAGGTGTCTCGTTCTGTCTTCGTTGGAACATCTCCATCCTTCCTTCCAGAAAGTATCCCTAGGTTCTGGCTTGGCACTTCAGGTTTTGGCGCCCGTTCTGCCAGGGGGGCATCTAGGCTACCCCAAAGAAAGAAAAGAAGCTCTGAAAAATGCCCTGTGGGCTTTAGAGCTTGAGGGATTGGTGGGACAGAGGCTCACAGGATAGGAATCCCCGCTTTGATTCCTTGCTAAGAGCCTCAGGCACTTCTGCCCCAAAGCCATCCACCTCGGTGCTGGAGCGGCCTGAGTCCCAGATCCCTGACACCTATCTGTCACAGTGTTACACCCTCCATTCATCCCCAAGTACTCTCCGGCAGGGAGACAGCGGGCCGCAGGGCCTTCCGCTGCGTACTGGTCCCTTTGATCTATGCCCTATCCCTCTGTAGCTCTGTCCTCTCCATGCCTACAGGTGGCTGAAGCAGGACAAGCTTTGAACTCAGCTGGGTAGGAAGTGAGTAGCTCTTGGCATCAGGAGGACCCTGAGGTGAGTGCTGTCCTCACACTGGACTTCCTGGGGCAGGAGTCCCACTCATGAATAAAGTTACTTTCTCATTGGCTAACACATGACTGGGAGTGAGACTCTAATCTCCCGAGTAATACTTAAAGGACAGTCAGCAACAGTTGGGGATGCCAGTCATTGGGTCCTCTGAGGAAATTGACATTGTAAGCAGAGGAAACAGCATCGCCAATGACTCAGGTTGAGGACTTTGTGTCTCAGAAACAGGCAAGAGGTTAGTGCTAGAGCAGGAAGCACAAGGGGAAGAGAGACCATTGGAGGGATGTGGGCTGTGCCCTTGAAAGATGGGGCCATGGTAGGATGTTGAGCAGAGGGCCTTGTTGAGGATGGGGTGATAGGGGGAGTGATGTGTGGTGTCGTGACTGTCACCTTGACAGACATTCTATGTTTCTGACTCCTCCAATTTCCACATTGCTGGTGCCTACCGATACCCAAGCCCCTCTGGCCTGTCTCTCCCTGCCAAGTCTAGGTCAGGTGATGCCCCATCCGTGACTCACAAGGACCAGGCCCACGACGATCCATCACAAAGGCCACAGTGACTGGAATGGTGATGGCCTGGTTAGTGGCTGGGCTGGAGAAGGTCAGGCCAGTGGACAGAGGGCCCTGGCTGCCAGCTGTGGGATCTGAGACACCAACAGTGTACGTGATGAAGCTGGGCAGCCCAAATGACTTCTCTTTCACAAAGGCCAGCACTGCTGGGGACCCGGATTTCACCTGGGGAAAAAGGCAATGGTGAGAAAGCATGCTCTGCAGAGGCTAGACCGCAGGTGTCCAGCTCATCTCTGACCGCACATGCTGGACTTCTCTCTCAGGACCAGGTGGGACCTCAGGCCCAGAAGCATGGTCCACATTCAGGGTCTGCTAAAGAGGACACAATCAATATTACTGAATTCTAGTTGAGCACAACAATGTTAAGCTAACCCAAAGCAGCATCTAAAGCCAAGTCCCCACAAAGCAGCATCCCTGGCTCATCTGGCTACCACAGCAACTACACACTTCTTTCTCACCTCTTGTGAGCAGTTGGCCATGGCAAGACAAGAGTAGCAGGCAACAGCACCCCTAAACTCCTCCATCCACACATCAGAGCTCTCAGTAGAGGCTTTCTGGACTGAAGTCTCCAAGACCAGTCATACATCAGCCAGAGGAAGGAGGAAGAGGAGGAGGAAGTAACACTAGCAGGAAGGCCTAGAGGGAGAGTGGAGGCCTAACGCCCACAGGGGACAGGGCACCAAGCCGGAATGCGCTCCTGCTCTGACTGTACCAAGCACATTCTACGTATGTGTGTGAAGTAGAAAATGAAACCAAAAGGACAGGCAGAGCACTACAGTACTGTGTAATAAAAAAAAAAAAATAAAGATTATTTCAAAATTTAATTTTTAACTTTGAAGAGCTGGACCCTAGGGCGCACGAGCTCCTTTTTTAGCGTCTTTCCAGATCTAACCCTAACACAAACCACAATCTTCAAACTCGAAGCCTGACCCCAATTTTTTTTTTCAATTTTGTAAATAATTTATTCAGATTACATCCTGATTGTTATTCCCTCACTTGTATCTTCCTATTCCCACCCTCCCTCCCTCTTTCACCCTATTCCCCTCCCCCTGGACATGTGACAGAAGAGGACCTCCTCCCTCACTGTATGATCACAGCCTATCAGGTCTCATCCAGATAGCCTGCTTCCCCTTCCTTTGAGTGCCACCAGGCTTCCCCACCAAGGGGAAATGGTCAAATAGGGGGTACTAGAGTTCATGTCAGAGGCAGTCCTGCTCTCCCTCCCACTATGGAGAATGTTCTGTCCATTGGCTAGATCCGAATAGGGAGTCTAGGTTTACTGCATGCATTGCCCTTAGTTAGTACAGCAGTTTGTGCAGGCCCCATGAAGCCTGACCCCAATTCTCATCTGACCCTAAAACCAACATCTAAATCTAAGTCCCCAACTCCAACCTAAACCTTAACCCTGATCCCAGACCCAAGTTTTGTTCCCTAACTCTAATATCTAACCTAGCTCCAGCATATAACCCTAACCACTAACCCCAGCCACTAACCCAGGCCACTAATCCCAACCACTAACCCCAGCCACTAACCCCAGCCACTAAGCCTAACCACAAACTCCAGCCACTAACCCCAGCCACTAAGCCTAACCTTTAACATATCCTATACTCTTAAGCCCAAGCTTTAATGCTAACCCCCCTCTGTAAACCCAGCAACTAAACATATTTCTAACTTGAAGCCCCAAACCGTAGCCCTAGCGTTAACTCTAGCCCTAGCCCCAGAACTCTAAATCCTAATCTTAACTGTAGCCTCCACTTCTGCCTGACCTGCAGCCGCTGCAGCCACTTACCTCCAGGTTTTCCAGAATCTCCACAGCACCAAAGATCTTGACCTCAGAGCTGGTATAGTGGTTGCTCAAAAGGATTTCTGCCTGGTTGGCATAGAGCCCTGGACTGAAGGGGACCTCAGCTCCCACCTTCTCTACAGAGGCGCGGCTGCTGGGCATGGAGGCAGTGACGGCCAGTGATGTCTTCTTCATGCTCAAGTGCTTCAGCTGCTTGTCTGTCAGCCTGTGCATAGTAACCAAGCAGAGGTACTGGCCTGTGGAGACAAGGCTTGTTCTTCTCCCGTGTGCGCACTTATCGCCTCCCTGGCCCCGCTCCCTGACAGAGGGCCTCCTAGACACACTTGAGAGTGAGCTGACAAGTCCTTTCCTCCAGGAGGCCTTCTAAGAATGCCCCTTCAGAGGCTCTGGGACAGCCTGGACACCTTCTCTGTAACCAGGGTCCTCTCACTGTCTCAGTATCCTCTGTGTGTGAGGTTTCCATCTTAATAGTACTCTTGGGGCAGGCATCATGTTGGGGCCAGCCTAGGCCAGAATGAGGACAGATAATAGCAAACAGACATACAATCCAGCCCTGGACTACAGGCCAAGGAAGAGCTGACTCCAAGATGCCCCTGTTCCCAGTGTAGCAGGAGGCTGTGTAGACAATGGATGTCCCAGGGCAGGTGAGCCAGGTGGAATGAGCAGGGTCTCGGGCAGCTAGGCAACCTCAATCTGGACTTATGGGCCAGACTCCATCAATAACACACCACTAGAGGCACCTAGACGAGTTACCTTCCTTGCTCAGCAAGGACCTCCTCTGTGCTAGATGCTGGGTGGGCCCGAGTGTGCCAGTGGGAAACACCTGCATACTCTCTGCCAGCAGCATCCCTTGCATGCAGTGGGGCCAGCAGGCTCACCAGCCTACAGTGCTGGTCACCAGCCTGGTCACTCTAGTGTCCTGAGCTGTGTCTCAGTATGCTCCAATAGAGCCCACGACTATTTCATATGATGCTAGTCACCTCTCGCTCTGTGCAGGCAGTGGAGGACAGGGCATCCTCAGTCTAAAGAGGGAGGTTTAGAGGGCGAGCCTCTATCCAGAGCTGAGTGGTGGGATTATGGGAGAAGGCTCCAGCCTGGGTTTGGTGCTGAGGTCTGCAGGGTGTGGGAGATGCCAAACACTATTCCCTCTTGGCAGGCAAGAAGCAGCAACAGAGACACTGCCTGTTAACAGCCTCAAGCTGGACTCCCAACAACCTCTGCCTGTCTGGACATATGGCCATCATGAAGTACACACTTATGTCCGACCCCAGACATCTAGCAGGCACTCATTGCATTTTAAATTATTTGCAAATTTACCCAGAGCAGCATCAAATCCTGGCTCCACAGTGAAGACATCACAAGCAGGAAAATCAAAGACATCTTGCTTGAACTGGAGTTGGCAGCTGATGAGGGATTCTGGGTGTAAGGTTTCAATGACTTCTCTCTGAGCAGGGGAGCACTCACCTAAAGGCACAGGGTGGAGGGCAGTGATCAGGTGAGAGAGAAGAGCTTGGACCAAGCACAAGGCCACCACACCCAGAACCACCTTAAGTGAGGGAACAGGCAAGCCCTGTGGAGGCTGGGCAGGCATGAATGGCACCGGTATCCCCTAATAATCCCATGTAGGGAGCCATGGAGCTTAGTAAAGGTTCCATGTCTTTCATTCAAGCTAAGGACCCTGACTCAGAGGATGGGCTATTCTGAATGCCAGGGCCACTTCAGATGACAATTCCTGCATGGGCGCTGAGCCTGCATAGCAGACGCAGTGACAGGCAACCTGCTGATGCATGGCCCTGCTGCAACCAGCAAGGAGAATGGCCACTGGGAGGGCAGAGGCTCTTCATAAACACACTGCACATAGTTCTGGCAATAGTAGACTATTTTCCCACTTGCACTAAAGGAAGAAAACAGCATTTCTATGATGTAGTAAGTGTGCCCCATTAATCACAATGAGAATGGGGGAACTTAATTCATCCGTTAAGTGGTCCAAAAAAAAAATCTGTATCGACATATTTATTTCTGGCACTTGCCATCCAGGGCTGTCATAGGCAAAGAGTGAGATGGAATGTTCTATGCATGACTTGGGAGAGGTAATTATAAAAATCAAAAGCAGCCACCAGTCTGCGATGTCATTAGTTTCTACCATCAGCTGCGGTGGACTGTGGCTTGCCCTGCTCAGGCCCTAGGGCTGCAATCACAGCTCTGACTCAGCGCAGGCAGTGTCTTGGAGCTGTGCTCTTCTGAAGGCACCTTTCATGCTTCAGCTTATGGAGGCCTCAAATTTCTTACAAGCTGCAAGGAGCAGATGAGCTGGGGCTGAAGGCTTTCTCTCTGGAGTTAGGGGCGAGTCTGAATATGGAAAGCAGGGCTGTGGATGTGATTCCGTGGTATAGCATGTGCCTGCGGTGTATTATGGCCCTGGGTTCCTTCAGTCCCCAACACCACAAAACAACAAACCCCAAACAGATGAAACCCTGCTGAAAGGGCACAGATGCTACTCCCCAGTCCCTAAGCCTGGCCAGGTAAGCCCAAATACCCGAGCCCACTCATTCTGTACCAAGCAGGTTAGAGCTCCTGTCTCCCACGCTGACGGTCACTTTGGAGGCTGTGGCTTCCTGGATACTGGTCCGGGCAGAATGGAGGCGACGGGCCACTATCTTCTGAGGGGTGCTGACAACTACCTACGGAAACAAGGCAGTTATGCTATATTGTGTGGGGTGTTTTTCATGACCTCACCTGCAGCTTGCATCACCTGTACCCCAGGCAACAAACCTAATGAGCTCACAGCTTAAACTGCTAGGTGGACTGTGACAGCGTGTCCAGGAGAGCCCAAGTGGCACCCCAACTCTCTCACCCTATGATGGCAAAGCTGGAACTGACAGCAAAGACCCGGCATGTGGTAGAGCCAGGACACCAGGAATAGCTGGGAACAACAGCGGGGCTAACAGCAGGCTAACCTACTTAGTGGTCCAGGCCAGGCTGCATGCTCCTGACATCACCTTTCCTCTGCTTACAGATCTGGTTAACTAATATTCCAACAAGGACAGAGGATGCATTTAGTTTACTATGCTTATTCAGAATGGATCAATCAGACCCAAATACCTAGAGAACAAGGGCCCCAGAGGCCAGTCTGCTCAGACACATCCCACCTGGCACCCCTTGGACATACTCTATCTCATACGCAGGCCTCACACCACGGGGATGCCCCTTTATCTGCAAGGCCCACAGCACCATACCCCTGTACGGCTAGAATGTTGGCTATCCTTTCTTGGTGAGGGCAAGTATATTATTGGAGGTGCTTCTTGTGGGCCTCTTTCTTGCAGCATAGGAAAGTCACGGCAGCAGGAAGGGGTCCCTTAGCCTGCAGCCCACAGCCCCACTGTACACATGCCTTGGTCTCTTCTGGCCTAATTAGCACTTCCAGCCATGACTGTACTGCCTCCTCCAGGAATGGCTGCTGCCCAAGGGACCAGCAGAGGTGCCCACCACTGCCCTCCCTGGCCCTGTCTCCCATTTTTCTCCTTTCGTCCTCGCCTCACTGCATCTTCTCACACTTTCTCTTCCTCTGTCTGGCCTACACCTAGTATACTCACCCCACACTCAGGTGTCTAGACAGTCCAGTGTGGCTTCAGCCTTCAGGGACTCTTCATCCAACTGTGCCCTACCCCCTCAGCTCGGGGAGCGTCACCCATTTCAAACCTTCCAGGACCCACTCGCTATCTTCTCCCAGCACCAGCCCCTATTTCTGTTCCCTTTTCGGAGTAGAGAACCATCCATCCATCACCTTTCAAGCCACTGGTGACAAACCCAGGAGAGTTGTTCCAAGCCCTCCTCCACACCATCCCAGTCCATCCAGTGCACGAGCTGGTCATCCTGCAGCAATGCCACCACTGTATGCATGGCCTTGATCTGCACCATTCTGATTTAAAAACCAAAGCTCTGTGCAGTGTGAAGTAAACTACCTCCCTGCCCTCCAACAGAAACAGCAGCACCTAACATAGGTGGAGCAAACCCTTGTGACACATTAAGTGACGTTTCCATTTGTCCCCTTCTCCATGTTAGCTCACTATGCTACATCACAGTGTGGTCCCTGTCCCTTGGGCACAGAGGAAACTTGCCCAGTGTCTGATCTTGGATTTATACCCAGACAGGACCACTTGGGTGTCTACGTTGCTACAGTTTCAGCCTCGCAAGTAAGTGACACTTGCAGGGATACGCCTGGCTGAGGCCACTTGTAAGCCACTGCACCCAGCTTCCTGACCTCCCCCAGCATCAGACCTTAAGTCCCTCCCACACGTTCTATGATCCAGCTCACCCAGGCTCTCTCTCAAACCCCATACACTTTGGTGCCTGCTGACCTCTCTCCTGACCATTCTCAGGGGCCTCTCCTGGGGAGAAGAGCTTTATTAATCAGAGTGCCTGCCTCTATCTGCAGCCACTCAACCGAACCGCAGCACTAAATATGCAAACTATTAGGTTAAACTGCTGGATTCGATAAAGCACATGCTGACTTTAAAAATGAGACAGGTTTGGAACTCAGCCAGAACAGGCCCATTGATTCATTCTTGGCTGGAGAGAAAGGTTTTTGTTCGTTTTCATAAAGCTCAAAGCTGACTTGCTGGGGGAAGTTTAACTTTGCTGGTGACACTAAATCACTAGGGTGCCTGTCCCATGGCCTGAACTCCCTCAGGGAAATGGCCACCCCAATGGCTGCACAGTCACACTGGCTGCCAGACGAGCGTGGGTGTAGGTGGATGGGTAGAATCAATCGACCAGATCTCTCTCCCCATGCTGGTTTGGACATGAGAGGGATGCTGGGGACAAACAGAAAACCAGTTCCTGTCTTACACTTGGTGGGTGGCTGATTCTCCTAGATCTTGACAGCTGCAGACAGCTCTGGCAGGAGGCCTGGTTATTTGTTTCTTAAAGAAAAGGGAATCAGAGGTACAGCCAGCCTTTGTACCTGCTGCGTTGGCAGCTTTGGATTCAACCAACAACAGATCAAAAATAGTCAGAGGAAAAAGTGCGTTTGTTCTGAGCAGGGACAGGTGCTTCCTAAACAGCACAAGCTAATAGCCACTCATACAGTGTAGCTCAGTTAGCTATTGTATGTCATCAGGGGCGATGTCAAGCATATAGAGTGTGGCAAACACTTGAAATGCATGCACTTGGGAGATTCAGTTCAAGGCTAGCCTGGGCTATACAGGAAGACCATCTCAAAACAGACACACAGACAAAAGACCATAAAACAAAACAAAATAAAAATAAGGTCTTATGCTTTTGTGTAAAGAGATCTGGTCATGATCATTTTCTGATGCCAAGGGGCAACATACTATGATATCCTGGGGATACAATGATGGGCTGTATATGTCTGTTTGCTTGCTTGCTTGCTTGTTTCAGTCAGTCTTGCTATGTAAGCCAGGATGGTCTCAAACTTAAGATAATCTTCCTGCCTCAGCCTCCCAAGTGCCAGGATTGCAAACGTGTGTCTCCAAGCCTTGTACAGACACACACTGAAGCTCTTACTGTCTCCAACAGGGTTGGCCACAACTGCCTCTGGCTGCCCTCAAGCCCTACCTCCTTGAATGTCTTCAGATGTCCAGCGATCTCGTAGTAAACAGTCACAGACCCTGCCTCTCGGGCCACAGCCACACCTGTCTTGGGGTCGATGTAGAGGACATTGCTGGCTGAGGAGCTCCAGGTCCCTGAGACACCTGGGACAACAAGCCCAGATATCATCCATTTTGTTCACATTTGAACACCACAGCCCAAACCTAGCTCCCCAGGTCCCTGTGCCTGTGAGAGTTTCCATCTTGAGCCTCAGGGAGAAATCCACATTGGCCACCTCTAAAATGGTCCCTCCACCTTCCCAGCTCTGGCCACCTGCAGCTCTTCCTCTGTACCTGTTCTCAGGGGGCACTAGCTCTCTCTACCCATATCCTCCCATCTGGAACTTGGTTTTCACATGAAGCTTTCCCAGTTCCGTGTACTGGGATGGACTGGGTGTTGTATCTCTGAGCCCCTGTCATCTCCCAGCATTATCAGTTCCTCTTTAGAAACAGCAGACCTCACTGGTGATGTGTTGATGATAAAAATGAGAAATCAGGCGGTGCACGCCTTTAATCCCAGCACTTGGGAGGCAGAGGCAGGTGGATCCCTGTGAGTTCAAGGCCAGCCTGGTTTACAAAGCAGCCGAGGATAGCCAAGATAACACAGAGAAACTCTGTATGGAAAAACTAAAAAAAATAATAAACAAATCAGTCTGGAGAGATTGAGCAATAGTTAAGAGTGCTCATTGCTGTTGCAGAGGACCCAGGCTTAGTTCCCAGGAGCAGGCAAAACACTCATACACACAAATAAAAATAAATAAACCTAATAAACAACAACAATAATAGACCAGCCCAAACCAACTGAATATTCATAAGATTGCTATTTGGATTAAATAGATAAAAATTTTAAATTTACTCTGTAAGGACTTGATTTAGTAACATTTTTATAATATATATTAACATATTTTAAATGCTGATCCTAGGCTCAATGCCACACAGCACAATAAACAATAAAAATTCAACAACTTCCTTTTATCTGTAGCAGATAACAGTTTTATTTCTTCCTTCCTTCCCCTACCTTCTCTTTCTTTTTTTACTCGTTTTGAGCCATGGTCTCATTGTAGGTGAAGCTAACCTGGAACTCACTGTAGTGACCAGTCTGGTTTTAAAGTCATGTCAATCCCCCAGCCTCAGTCATCCCAGTGCTAGGATTACAGATATGAGCTACCACACCCAGCTGGGAAATGTAATTTCCTTTGGAAATGAACTAATTAATAAGGCTAAAGAAAAAGAACCAATCAGGAGGAAAGCAGGTGTCTGTGTATGAATGATAGGCGTGTGGGATGGGGTAGGCACTCTGTTCTGCCCAGGTGTCCCACAGCCACACTGCTTGCGTGTACCACTAGCCACACAATCTACCTGATAGCAGATGTGTTCCCTAGCTACATCAATCACACGGTAAGCATGCACTTGCCAAGGCAAGTGGGTGACGTAGTATACATCCAGACACTTCCCCAACAGTAGAAAAATGCTACTAGGCAGTGCTCTCCATCTCAAGGCAGGGGCTGGCAGACTTTCCTCACAAACTACTAGATGGTGAACACAGAGGGCTACATGGCCAATACAACCACCACTGCTACCTAGCCACAAATGAACAGGCATCGCAGAGTGAAGGTAGCCTTTAGGCAGTATCCTCCAAGCATCCTTTAGGTTCCATTTGTCACCTCCCAAGATGTGGTGCCAAGCACCTTCTGGGAAGCCACGCCCTAGCACGAACCGTCACATCCCTCTTACCTCCCAGGCTAATGAGAACACTAGCCAGACAGAGGATGTCACCCACCACCACAGCTCCAGACAGCTCTGGGGTGATGGCCTGTAGGACGGGTAGTGGTACGAAGTCGGAGAGGCCAGGGTGCTCTACGTCCCACACACGAAGCAGAGTCAAGCCCACACTGACTGTGCGGACGATGCAGGTGCTGTTGATGGCACCCTTGCCAATCTGCACAAAGTCATCCCTAGGGACAGGGGAGAGGAGGACTAAAGCTCAAAAGAGAAACCGGAGCGAAAATATGGAGAACTACGCAGCCCTTCCCCCGACTAAGTGACACTAGGGCTCACTGACGCCCCAGATGTGGCTCTACTGCAGGGGGCACCGCCTTGACACCCTGCTCCTTGTCATTCTTGTGATGCAATCCACAGAACTCAGCAGGGATCTGCCAGCGCCATCATCCCCACACTCAGAAAGAGAGCAGAGGCCCAAGGAAGAAAATGACCCTCCGAGGACAGAAGTGCAGGCAGCCTTTCACCGTGTGGCTGGCTAAGTACCGCTGTGCTGTGCTGTCTGTCTGGTCTTGTGAAGCAGGAACAAGGATGGACATAGTGCATCTGCTATGGGGATCAGACAAGGCTGGCAGTGGGAAGGCACACCTGCTCAACCCTCACTGTGAAGGATGCCAGAGGCAAACTTGGAGCAGTTAGGGTGAGGGCCATGTTGTCTCTTCCCAGTCCTCCCCCATGCCTCTGATGATGACTCTAAGTTGGTTCCTATGAGTAGGTGCTCCTGGCTACACAAGGCCACAGTGACTTCTTTGGTATAGCAATGGTGGCCAGACCTGGGTTCTACCTCCCCCAGGGCAGACAGACAGATGTACTAAGTGCAGAGCTCCATAGCTGTCCAGAGGCCCTCAAGACCACTCTCCCTTATACCTGTCCTTCAGGGGTCTAGGGCAAAGGGGACACAAGCTTTTTCAGGCCCACGGGAGGCCCAAGTTGGAATGGTAACCAACACTTAGATAGCTCAAGAAGCCCCACCCTCCGCCAAAGTGTCTCTCTCACACTTCTGTAATGTCCCAGGGCAGTGGCCATCCACCTTTAAAATCATGTAGAAATGTATCCTTAAGCACCCACAGAGGATGCTGATGCCAGACTGGGGACCACACTCTGAGAGGTACTGCTATCTAGTGGACTCTGATATTTGGCAGGCCACAGTGAAGCCTGGGTCCTCTTGTCACCCTCACACCAGGACTGAGGCTGCAGCAAGGATTAAAAAGAGCCAGCCTAAGAAATCATGCTCGGAGCTGGGTAAATATGATATTCAAACCCCACTTCCTGGCTGCATAGCTCATGGCAAATGGCTTGACCCCTCTGGCCTCTATAACAGGGCTAGGTGAGGAGCCAGAGAAGTGTAGCAGCTGGCTAGTGCACAGATGCCCAGTGACTGCAGCTTCTTTCTCATGCGCATGCAGTGTGGAGTGATACTGTGGTCTTCTCCACCCACTGATGACAGGACCAGAGTGGCTGCAGATGCTCACATCTCCCTGTATTTCCTTTCCTGGTCACATGGAGAGCCTTCCACAAACCCTCCAGTGTCAGCTCTCAGTAGCTGTGCTCTGCTTCCTGCCCATTAGGGAAGTCATCACCTAACTACTTCCTGCCACATATAGACAGACAAAGGCCTGGGCCTTTCTTTGCCCTCACCCCCTCTGCTTCCTGATTGCACCGCTACTTCCAGACCTGGCCTGTGTGGTGGGTGCAGCAGGCCATCCCTTCAGCCATCCTTGCACAGCATCTGCCTTTCTTTCCTCACCCCTCTGTACCTAGATATGAAATCCAGACACAACCAAGATCAGCCTCTTGAGAAATGAGGGATTCCCATGCCCTACCTGTTAGTGGCAAAATTGAGGACTGAATTGTGGGCATGGAAGACATCTCCAGAGTTGTCGTGGAAGTGGACAGTGAAGGTCACGGTCATCCCCAAAGGCAGAGCCGCCAGTGCCTCTTTGTGCTGCGTGTGCAGGACTGGGCTCATGGAGATCCTCAGGTATGAAACAGGAGAGACCTGGAGGACACCATGCAGTTGTGGTGATATACCTGCCTGAGTGGGTCCCCATCTCGGGGACACTTAGGGGATGGGCTGACTTTAGGGTATGGAGAAGAAAGACTTTGTTTCTTAAGAGATCCCACCTAGTGACAGAGTTCCCATCGCCCAATACAGCTAATCAATCTCTAAAAGACCCAGTTGAGCCAGGATCCATGACTGAAAACTTAGGTCATGGCAAGAACACAGTCTGGGCTGTGCCTGTGAATGTTCAGAATTGTGGGAGAAGCACCTGAAGTAGAAGTAATGCTCACTGGACAGAGAGGAGACATCACTTGCCAGCCAGGGTGCTGATGAAGGGCAACAGTGGGCCTCTAGAGCCATCTCCGAGCCCTGTCCTCATGAATGGCAGGCAACAATTATCCTGACTCTAGATAAGAACCCCCGACCTGGCGATCGAAGTCCAAAGCCCACTAGGCAGGCTAACTGCGGCAAGGCTGGGCTATGAAGAACACCTAGTACTCTCTGTTACTCAAAAAATAGGTGGGCAGCACCTTCCAGGCCCACTACACAAAACACAAGTTACAGTCCAGACCTGAATCAAAGCATCCAGTGACTGAGTGAGTCAGGAGGTGGCTGCAATGAGACAGGGGTGCCCAAGGGGCAGGTGGAAGGCACAGAACGTCTCGTAATAAGCCCTTGAGCATGGTGGACAGAGCCCAGAGCTATCCTGTAGCCTTGAGAGACACCCTGAGTTAGTTTCCCTGGGGCAAAATGAGCTGCTATGTCCTCAGAGTTGATTCTATCATCTGCACATCTGGTACTGAGTGCACTTCTTGCTGGAAGGAGCTGAGCATGCCCAGGTACTGCGCTGACCTGGGCAGGCGTCCAACAGTGGGTGGTAGGAATGTCAGCGCTCAGTGCAAGGAAGAACATCAGCATGCTTGCCAAAACTGCAACTCTGGGACTTTTGTGGACTTCACAGTGCCTCAGTTTCCCCTTCTATGAAACAAGCTAGGTGGAATCAATAACTCTCTAGGACATTTGGCTCCAATGGCTCAGCATCGAGCCAGGGCTTCTGTCTGTGAGTGATTCCTGGATAAATTCCGAAGTAGAATTCCTCAGCTGGAGGGTGAGTCACTTTTACACCTGAGAGGAAAAGTGTCACCTCTGAGCGACTGCTCTTTTACCCAGTGTGAAAGGCTGTCTTACCTTTACAGCTGAGATGACAGTCTGGTTGGTGCCAAAAGGCTCCTGTGCAATCACTTCAAGGGTGGACACCCCGATTCCAGAGCCGGACACCAGGAACCCCTTCTCATCAATGTGCACAACAGGAACCTTCTCAGGCCCATCCAGGACACGGTAGCTTAGCACGGCCGCACCATCCCTTTGGGAAGCAAGATGATCTGTTTTTATGATGCATGGAGCGGCTGGGGCACAGGCAGGAGCCTAGCGTATTATCTTGAGATTTCACATTTGTGACTCTGGCCGCTTCTGACCTTAGTATGGCGGCTTAGCATTACCTCACACTGCTGCTATGCAGCCTGTCAGTCACCCACAGAAGCCTCAATAGAAAATTCACAACTTAGAGGAAAACAGAACATATCCAAGGGTCAACCAGCAGGAGGGGAGACCATGAGACCGGAGTTTCATCAACCACACTTTGTAAAAACCATGGCTTCTATGGCAAAGCATTTTCCCTAACTGAAATGAGGCAGCCTGGGTGGAGGAATCTGTCAGGGCTTTGAGTTGTATGGACCAAGGGCTAGCCTCTACTCGCAGGGACTGCTAAGGAAGTGTTCACAGCACTTCATGTGCTCTTTAACATGGTAACCAAGGAGAGATGTCCAGTCCCACTGTGAGCTCCTGCAGGCCCCTTGCCTGTGCTAGCACCACTCCAGATGAGCATAAGCAAATGTTACAGCCTCTCCCTGAGCTTTCTTACCATCCTTCTGCTGCCTCTGAAGGCACTGTATGCCCTTCACCTCTGTGGTCATACAGCCTCGCACAGCATCTGGTCCTGAGTTATTTCTGGCTGAATGAACCCTGAGTGCCTCATGCAACATGGTCGTGTGGCCCAGAGTCACCACTCACCAACTGCCGCTCAAGTGTAAGTCATGTTAGGAAAGGCGTCGTCCCTGGTGAATCCAAGGTGGAATCATATTTGCAGTCAGCCTTTAAAACTACATCATTGGCACTGACATGTGCTCACACCACCTGGGGACTTTGTTAAAGTGCAGCTTTTCCTCCAGGAGGTCTGGGGTGAGGGCTTAAGCTTTGCATTTTATCCTGCTCCCCAGCGCCACTGCTATTGCTAATTCATAGGCTCTTCTTTAAGTGGCAAGTCTTGAAAACACAGGCATTTGAAAAATTTAACACTTCTAAGTTGGTACTTTGGTCCGCTTTAAAGACTGAATTCAGCAGCGTTCGTAAAAACGATTTTTGGTTGCAGAAGAGAGATCCACGAGGGCTACGGTGGAGCAGAGGGTGTCCACAGGGAGAAAAGAGGGGCGCAGAAGGTGCCCTAATTGATGCACATCACCCAGAAAACTCCCTACATGCACCCAGGGCACCTGACGACTTTGACAAATGGCTTGTCGGATGGGACCAGAGTGCAGCTCTTGTCCTCACAGAAAACAAGAGCTGAGTCACATACCTGTTTGTCTGCAGCTTTATAAACGAGTTGGGTGACATTAGTATTTGTTCTGCTTCTATTTCAGGGTTCAGCAGCCGCAGCTTTTCAAATACCTGGGAAAGAGTGAGCCATATTTCCTACCCCAACCCAACTCACACCCAGTCTGAGCATACGCTCTCCCTCAGTGAGGGCTGGAAGGAGGCCTGAAGGCTGTGACAATGTCAGACCAGATCGGATCCCTTCCCTCATAGATGTTCTGAAGCCTTGATGGGAATCTGATCCTTTCTCCATATAGCCCACTGCCACCTCAGTCCTTTTGTTTAAGGTCTCCTAGGGCTGTTGGGTTCTAGACTGCTTCCAGCCTGGCTCAAGGTGCACCGAACTCCCAGTTTATGCTGAGACCAGATGGGCCTCCCTAAGGGTGTAAGCATCTGTCTGGGACAATCTGGATAATCCGGATTCTGAGCAGATAGGCAGCTCTCTGAGGAGAAACAGCTCAAGTTCTCCCTTTGGCATCTCTACGCTCATCTTCTACAGGGGATCCCCATATTCAGAGTGTGGGTGCTGGTACCTGTCTCTAGGAGCTGGGCCTGAGGCAAATGGCAGCGCATCCCAAAGGGAGAATGAAAGGGGGCTTTGGTGTCAGGTGCACCCGGGGCAGAATCACAGGCCGTCTCCACACAGGCAGATGGTCCTGAGCATGGAGTGGCCTCACTGACTGACTAGGACAGTGAGAGCTGTCCTGAGACCGCAGTGGGACCATCCACAGCTGGCTTTTCCTGTTCCCTTAGAGCATGTCCTTTTTCTTAGATGGAGGTGAACTCACTTTACCATCAACTGTGAGTACCAGCACCTTGGGAAGCGGCACCTATTGGTGCCAGAGAGTGGTGGGACCTTGTGGTAAACTAGGAAGGCTGGGTTTTACTCATCTGATGATTCTGCCATGTGGTAAAACCATACTGGCAACAAATAAAACACATCTTTTTGGGCTATCCAAGAGAGGCATGAACCTTTCTTTCTTTCTCCTGGTAGTTGGGATACCTTCAGTCTTTCTTTGCAGCCTACAAGGGTTCAGGGTTACAGAATCCCAGATCAGCAGCAAGATGCCCTTGAAGCAAAGCACCTTTTCCAGAGGCAAGTTATCAACTCCTCTATTAGTGATGTGTGTGTGTACACATGCGCACGTATACGTGTGCATGTGCCTACGAGGGTGTTTCTATGTAGGTTCATGCATGTGTTGGTGCAGAGGTCAGAGGTCATCTTCAAGTGTTACTTCTTAGGCACCATCAACATTTTTTTTTTTAAAGACAGAGACTCTCACTGGCCTGGGGCTTGCAGATTCAGAGGCTGGCCAGCAAGTCCTAGGGATTCCCCCGTCTTCACCTCCCCAGTACTGAAATTACAACCACAGCTGCCACCCACATGTACGTCCTACCCACATGTACGTATGTGCACTACATGTGTGTCTGGTGCCCACAAAGGTCAGAAGAGGGCATCAGATCTCCTGTAACTGGAGTTGCGGCTGTGGTGCCGGGAACTGAACCTTTGTCTCTCTAGGCCCACACTTGGCTAAGGATCAATCTCAGGTCCCCATACTTGCACAGTAAGCACTTTACTGACTGAGCTATTTCTCCAGCCCAACTCCCTTGCTTTACAGGGCCGAGAAATACAAAGTCTCTCATTGAGAAACAGGAGGGAAAGGTCTAAGAGAGAGATGGGAGCAGCAGGCTCAGTCAGGGAATTCTCTGGGCCAGACTGAGTTGGTGTCAGTGTTGGCCAAAGGCCCTCCTCCCTCTCTACAGGACAGAACACAGTTCCTCCAACCCTGTGTGCCCTTGGCTCTGTCCCCTGGGCTTCTGGTTCATTCACAGGTAGCCTGCCTGGGGGAGAAGTAAGCCTGCCTCTGTTAGGAAGTCTAGGCATGATTGTTAAATAGATGCACATGATTGAAACTCAGACATAATGGGCTTCTGTCCCTATCAGCAGTCCCTAAGACCAGATACTCCCAGGCCTAAGAGCAAGCTGCTCTTTCTGGAATGCTTCAAGATACTGCCAACCTCCAGGCCTCTGCACAGGCTATTGACAAGCCAACCCCTCTTTGGAGCTGAAGTCAGCCCCCATCTCTGCCTCCCCTGGCACCTCTAAACATCCTGCTCTCTATCTGCCTCCCTCCCTCATCACCACATAGGGTGAATGTCTCCAATTCCTCAGCAATCTAAGCGGCCCTCAGGGTTGGGGTGGAATAAGGCCCCTATCAGGCCACTGGTACCCCTCCCCACTTCCTTTCATGCGGCTCTCACCAACCCACCCCTTACCTGAATTTGGATCTCATCTGAGAGCTCCTTGCCAAGGCCATGCAGCTGCCCAGCTGTGGGGTCCAGAGCTTTGACCACCACCCGCAGTCCAGTCCGACCTTTCACCCGACCATGTACATTCATGGCAAAGTTGTATTGAGGAGGGAGCCGGATTGACACCTGGGAAAGACATCAAGTGTGTTTCCAGGACAGGGGCCTGGGGCCCCAGCATACCTAGAAGGTGACAGGTGAACACACTGGCCCCAGATAGGTGTCTGACTTTTCTCAGAGTCTTGCTGCTAGGGTCAGATGGAAAAAGCCAGAGTGGAACAGACAGTGTTCTTTCAGCACCATGAGCCACATTTCACCATGTGGGGCTGTTTAGAAAACTCCCTTCACACAAGAGCCACTGTCTTTAGAGCAGCATGTCCCAAGCCTTCTGTGTGCACAGTATGTCAGGAGTCACCCAGAGGCATGCTGGGCCATGCAGGGTTTCTTGCAGAACCATGATTACAGGGTATCTGAATAATCACACCGCTGGTGGCTAATTGAAACAATCTGGGCAATATCCTGGAATGGGTCCCATGTTGTATAACCCTGGGTGTTCGGAAATCCTTCCCCTGGCTTTGGCCTTCTCCTACCACCAGCTCCACCATCTATGACAAAGAGCAGAAGGGGTCTTCTAAAGCAACCTCACCCAGGACACTATAACCAAGGCTGATGTGGCCAGAGCCTGGAACCATAGGAGCCAGCACCCTGTTCAGTTCTCCCTAGCTCAGGCAAGTCCTTCCCTGTCCATGGGCTTTAATTCAAAGTCTGCCCTGTGCAGCCCCAAGATTTCAGGGGCGGCTGGGAAGAGGGCTGATGGACAGGGGTTTACCTTGAACTAAACCAGAGCAAAAACCCAGGGCTGCCTGGCACCATGACAAAAAACAGGAGCAAAGTTAGAGTCTACCCAAGAACCTTCTGGAACTTGGGTGACATTCCTGCAAGGTCAGCAATCTTGCTGCTTTCTGTTGTTAACAGTCACCTGCAGCTGTAGTTTGGCTACGGTTGGCCCCCCAAGGGTTCTTATATTGTAAATTTGGGCACCAGAGATGATGGAGCCCATGTAGATAGGGTCAGAGCAAGGTGACTGCTGTTGTGGTGGGCACTCATCATAGACTTCGAGGGATTCCTGTTAATCCCTAAGAGTGTGTTGCGATGTGTGTGTGTAGGTACACACATGGGGGTGGGAGTAGGGGGAGTGCTGTGTCATAGACTCTGCCCAAGCCCTGGCTTCCTGTTTCATCACACCACCTTTCTCTACAGATCTCATACCATAACATCAGCTGGCCTTCACCAGGGCAGTGCTAATACTGGTGCTATGCTCTGAAACTCTCCAGGCTAAGAATGAAATAGACTCCTTTTCTCCATAAAGTATCCCACCTCTGGTATTTTGTTTGGAAACAGACCAGAACAGCAATATGTAGACTCATGTGAGGCAATGTGGTAGGACCCTAACCCAGGAGGGATGCTGATTCAGGCAGGAAGTTGGGATTTCTGGGTGGTTACCTCATGGTGCCGCCCTCGGAGGTCCAGGACATCCCGCTTGGTCACAGACCAGTGGAAAGTCAGGCCTGGCACAGCATTGCCAAAGGAGAAAGGGCTCTGGTTGCTGGTGATCCCGGTGACGTAGACAGGCATCTGAGGGGAAGCAAGCTCTGTAATGCTGGTTCCAGCACTGGGTACCTCACTCCCCCACATCTCCATCCCCACTGGCCCCAAGCTTTCCTGACTCTCTTATGTAGTGGGAACTGTACCCTGGTCTTTCTTAACCTGACAAAGGCAGGGCAGAGGACCAGGAAGTCTGACACAATGCAAACAACATACATAGTTACCTATGTTAACCCCCCACCTTGTCACTGTCACAGGGGGCTGTGCAAGTAAGGTTCCTTTCTGGAATGGGCCCTGGAGCTCTAGGATGCCCAATTTGTCTTACAATACAACATACTGCCTCACACCCTCAGGCAGGCACTTCTCCTGCTCTTGGGGATGGGCACAATGGGGTAAGCATATCAACCTGTCTGCCAAGTGCCTGCTGTCTGGTGAGAGTGATGTGGCCAGCAGCCAGGAAAGGACACCAAGCCAGGTTGCCTCAGTCATGCACCAAAACAGCGCAAAAAAGACTGAGTCCATCAGGGACACTCACAGACTTTTCCTCATCTTTATTACCCGTGCAATATCGTCTGACAGCCACACAGAAGCACTTACAGCATATCAGATGCTGTAAGTCACCCAGGTATAACTGAAAGCACTCAGAGGAGATGGAAGAGAGTGTCACTCCGTCGTCCTTAGGAGACTCACATGTCCCCAGACACCAAAGAACCATACCCAGCTGTGTGACCCTGGGCAGAATGCCACCTTCTGCCCATCTGTGCCATGAGCCAACCCCACCTCGAGTACTACTACGATCACCCAATGGGACAAGTATATGGTGCATACACTGTGGAGCAAGTACCACAGACCAGGGATCTACTGTGCCAGGCTAGGTGTCAGCCTCGCTGCTGAAAGGCAGTAGCTTTAGGAACAAGCAGGTGTCAGTAAGGAAGGCCACAAACATGGAGCTTGAGGGAGAGTGTGAAGCCTGTGCCGCAAGTGACCTGAGCTCCACAGATGAACATGCTCCACAGATGAAGGGTAGAGGCGGCTCCCTCACAAGGCACGGTGCTCCAGCAGGCCTGTGAAGAGCCTGAGCCCAGAGCCTAAGGCCTCCTGACCCATCAGGCCTCACCTGGGTCCCGGTCCTCATTCGTGTGATCGGGGCACGGATCCTCACTGCCTGGAGCTGCAGCACCTCTACTTCCACGTGGTCCTAGAAGAGAGCTGGGGTTCAGGCTATCTGGGGTGTTGCGAACCCTCCAGGGGAAGGAGGCATCTGTCTAGATACAGGGCACCAGCAGCATACTCATTTGCTTGAGGAGGTCTTGCTTTGGAGATGGCTTACTCCATGGGACCAGCCTTTTCTTTCCCCACAGCCTGGGAGTCTAAGCTTTGTCCTGGGCCTGCAGCTTGATCCTGCAGGTTAGCATCATGGGCTGCAGACCACGACCTGGATTCGTTCTTCTCTAGGCTAGGTGGACCTCTCAGGATAGGCCTCCGACACTCCCAACTTCATACTCAGCCTATCTGCCTTTTGGACTCACCAGGATACGGGGATGAATAGAGGCGCCAGGCCATCTATGATAGACAGCAGCAAGTGTTGTACTTCCCTTTATCCTTAGCTCCATACACCAGCAAATCTGACCAACTTCGCTGGCTTCTTCAGATGCTGCTAACTAATAGGAGACTTGGGCTAATAAGTGTTTTAGCCCTTGGAGTCCACATTCCTTCCCTGCTGTGGTGGTTTGGTGAGAATGGCTTCCACAGATCCCTGTATTTGGTTGCTTGGCCCCCAGTTGGTGGAACTGTTTGGGAAGGACTAGGAGGTGTGGCCCTGTTGGAGGAGGCGTGTCACTGTGGGTGGGCCTTCAAGTTTCTAAGGCCCATTCCGTTTTCAGTCTCTCACTCTTGGCCCCATGGTTGTGGCTGGCTTGTAAGCTCTCAGTTACTATTCCAGCACCATGTCTACCTGCTTGCCATGTTCCCTGTCACAATGAGGATGGACTCACACTCTTGAAAATTAACCAAACCTCCAATTCAATGTTTTCTTTTAAGGGTTGCCTTGGTCATGGTGTTTCATCACGGAAATAGAAAAGCAACTAAGACGTGGACCTAGTGCCATTTTAGGCAACAGCTTGCTTCATAGGAGGGGCCCAGCAAGTCCTTTTCTCTGATCTTTCTCGCTGTTCAGTTCCAGCTGTTTCTGGGCCACCCGTTGGCCTTGGGAGGCTAGTGTGCTCCAGATTAGACAGATGGAGCCAGCAGCATCTGATAGAATCATATGCCTAGGATGGACATGGAAGCTACAGGCTGAGCCTCTCAGAATAGCTGGGGACACAACCCCCACACCCTGCCAAGGACTATGATGGGAGGGTGAAGGAGAGGGCCCAGCAAGGTGAGACCAGCGAGAAGGCACAGCTGGGAGTGCCAGGGCAAGAGTACAGAGAAGGGCCATGGGGAGGACCAGCACATCTGTTTGATGGGAGGAGAAAAGAAGAGCCCGTTTCTGAATCTGGTCTTTTCTACGGAGGCAACAGAGCAGGGGTCTTCCATTTTACTCTCTGGGATGCCTGCCTGAGCCCAGGCCCCACCGGGCTCACTGCTTCCTTGCGATCTCCACAAAAATCGATACACCGAATTGGGATGGCTGCCTCTGCCATTCAAAAAGACTTTGTGGTTTAACTTGGATTCTTGGAGGCAGATACTGAAACTGCTAGAAAAGGGATCCAATCAATGAACTCAATGTCGGATCAAAGTCAGCCTCAGGGTACCAGGATTACTAGGCCCATGGGGGTGGCCACTCATCAGGCCCCCAGGCATATGCTTAGAAGCTCCCAGTGTAGAGAGTTGCACAGGCTGCCCACAAGGGACCTCCTAGAGGGATGGGGTGACCGACCGAGACTTGAATAAACTACTTGTCACTGCACACCACAAGAGCCCTCCTGTGAACAGAACCACAGGAGCCTTCCAAGATGCCTGTGTGAGCCTCTGTGGCAAAGGAGGTGGTGGTAGGGAATCCAGATACGCTCTGGTTTTATCTTCAGGCCTTCCTGGGAGTAGAAATGATCCCCACTGCAACCCTGAATGGGAAGCTGTCAGCCTTTGAAAACTTGACTTTCACCTGCTGTCAGCAATCCCACTCGTGTGGGTCAGGGAAAGCCTCCAGGGGAAGACAACTGCTTCAACTGAGGCTCCAGCTGGCTAAAAAAAAAAAAGCCAGGCGTAGTGGTGCACGCCTTTAAGCCCAGCACTCAGGAGGCAGAGGCAGGTGGATCACTGTGAGTTCGAGGCCAGCCTGGTCTACAAAGTGAGTCTAGAACAGCCAAGGCTACACAGAGAAACCCTGTCTCAAAAAACCTAAGTAAATAAATAAATAAAATAAAAAAGCCCTCCAAGGAGCCTAGGCAGCCAGACCCCTTCCATCTCATCATCACATGCTCAGGACCCACTCACTGTTGGCAGTGCAGGAGAGGATCCAGAACCCTGACCTCAGGCAGTCCTGGGCCACGGCTCAGAACCACTACGATAGCCTTGGGCCACTAGCAGGTTTGTTATACAATTCATCTGCAAAGGAGGAGGGTAGCAAAACAAACTGATAGATCCAAAGTACCGAGGTCAGTGTTCCCCAGCACAAGTACCCTCGTCACATACCACAGAGCCTGCCTGACTGGAGACACCAGGGATCCTATCCCAGAGAGCAGCTGCAAGAACCCAGCAGTTACCCGAGAGCCAGTTACCAACAGCACATGTGATACCTGAGAGACTATGATGACCTTGCCAGTCTCAGCGTCCACAGCCTGCACAACCCCCAGAACAGAGCTGTTGCCAACTGTGAGGCCACGCACCAGTCCAGCGCTGCTCACTGCTGCCACGCTTTCATTGTTGATGGAGAACAGGATGTTAGACTGAGGCTGTGGGCCACCCTCGGAGGTGATCTGAGAAGTGAGAAACAGTGGCTCTGTCAGCACCTGCCATGCTGGAGAGCCCTCATGTCCCACTCAGGTGAGGATGCTAACAGTGAAGGCTTGTGTAGACCCGCAATGGCTCCTACCTGCATCATGGCTCCAATAATAAGTGTTACCTTCCTGGGTATCAACCTGAATGGAGGGAAGACCTGGATGTGGAGAAAGAGAGAAGGGACTGGCATCTGTAACCTGACATTGGCTGCTCATGACTGCACTGAACAAGGAGTATGAACATCCCTCTCAGCTGAGGGTAAGTGGCAGGGGCTGGGGTACTAGGCAGTGCTGGGGAAACCTATGGCCACAGAAATAAGGATCTCTCCCCTCCCCCCTCTGTGCAGGTCTCCACATGTGGGCCCCATGCAGCAGCACTTCCTGGTGGGGATCTGAAGACACACCAGGAACTTTCTGGTCTTATCTACCTGAGACCTATGGAGCCAGAGGCAGGACCCTGTGATGTGAGGCCTGACAAGTCCTCTGGTCATTGAGACTATCTTTCTAAGTTGTGACTGGCTCTCGTCACCAGCATTCTGACTCCTCTTTGAAGAAATAGGCCCCTGGCACTACTGAAAGCAAACTGTCTTGGGATGGCGCTCTACCTCAGCAGCTGCACCATTTCCCTGCAAGAGGAAGGGCTCAGGAGCAGTCAGCAGCCAAGGTGGATACCACAGCTCTAGAGCATCCTTGCCCCACAGCCCCCACAAGTTCCTGCTTGTCAAACACGTAAGAAGTGCTTCAAGGAGAGCATGGAGACGGCTCAGCACTGAGAATTAGTCTTGGTTGGGCTGCGCTATTTATAGGCAGCAGCGAATTCCTCACCACCAGTAGGAGGAAGGCACACTTCCATCTGGAGGCACAAACCGCCTCTGCCCCGCTTCTGAAGGCAGGTCAATGAAGCCTGCTACCCCTGTGTGGCCGAGGCGGCAGAAGATAGTGCTGTTGTTGCTGCCAGTGGGTATCTGGGGGATTCTCGGGTAAGGTGGCATGACCCTAGCTTCCCTGACCTCTGCCTACAGTGGGGTACCTGTGAAAACCTAGATGCAGGATAGCCTACATCACACTGAGAATGTGTAGGGGCCTTAGAGCTCAGCTGCTCCTGTTGAATAACATGCCATAGGAAGCCCTTTCCCACTCTCCTGACAAAGCTTGGCGGGTGCTCATGACCCTCCTGGACCTGGGCTAAGGCTTAGAACCGACTGCAGGAGTTAGCTCTATACAAGCTAAAAATCAGTCTACGGCTTCAGGGAAGATTCTTTGCCTGTCCCTTTGGCATGGGACAAAGCACAGTGTTTCTCTGAACTGCCTGGGCCCCTGTGGCACAGAAGGAAGTCAACATCTCATGCTCCCTCTGGTTCTGCATCTAATTGCTGCCATCCACATGCTTGGGAGCTGGTGACTATGCCTTCTGCTCACCACACATGATAAGGCACAGATTTCAATGTGGCCTCTCCTTGTAGCTGAAATCCTAGCCTGTTCTGTCACCAGAAAGACTTGCCCACCAAGATGCAGCCCACACAGAGCAAAAGGAGCAGAACTACCTCAATCTGCTGTGGGGTGGAGCTGACTCTCTGCCCAGATTTGTCCGTCACACTTGCAGACAGGCTGGTCTGGCCAATGGCCACACCATGTACGAGGAACGTGGCCGTGTAGCTGTCCAGAGCCTCATCCAGACTCCTGGGATAGAAAGACACATGGAATTCCTCCTCCAGGAAGGGCTGCTTGAAAGGCTGCAGTGGGAATCAGCCCTATTCTGGGACACCCCCCGCTCCCCGGCTCCCGTGAGGACTCACACCAGCTTGATTATCTGGGAGGCGGCTCGCAGCTTGAGGTCCATGAAGGTGAAGTACTTGGCCAGGAAAGGCTTCTTGTAGAAGTCCAGCACGCGGACATAGGCCTTGACTGCCTTCCCGATCTCCACCTAAAGCACAGGCTCAGGTGGTCTCTCAGTGATCACTGCCCCCAACGTGTAGCACCCAAGGCTTTCAGACAGCATCACCAAACTCCAGCTCAGAGCTTGGGAACCGGGGGTGGGGGTTAGGGATGGGGTGGGGTGGGGATGGGGGCCGTCACCCAGAATGACCTCTGGGCTTGGCGAGTCAATGAGTGAAAAATGATGAGCTTATAGTATACGGGGGCTAGGGAGTGGGAGGCTTGGCTACAGAAGAGGCTTGGACTCTGCTCTCCACTCGGGGGCAGCCAATGGAATTTAGGGAGACAGGACGCAGCTTAGAGCAGCAGGGCCCCAGAGGCGCTCAGAGCCTGAACAGCCCACATCTGTGCGATATATCAGCAGACATTTAGGAAAGGAGGACCTGGAGCGCCTACTGAAGAGGGATCTAGTGAGCAAGCTGCAGGGAAGCTGGCTGTGGTGGCACTCAGGAGGGGTTAGAGGTCAGCTTGGGATACACAGCCAACCTGTCTCCATAAGAGGATGCTAGGAAGTATGTGAGGCTGGGCGATAGAAGCTTACGCCACCTGAACATCCCTCTTTCAACGACTAGCCTTTCATCAGCACAGGCAAACAGGGACTGGGCGGCAAGCTCTGGAAGCCTCGCTCCAGCCGCCTCAGCTCTAAATCAGATTCCCGTTCACACAGAAGGGAAACCGGGGCCTGCTGTTTATTCACATCCCAGGAGCTCGTGGCACTACTGAGCTTTACTCATCTGTCCCCCAAATTCCTCATCCTACATCCTGGGGTGGAACTCCATGCTCAGCAAGCTGTAACGGCAGGCTGGTGAATAACCTATGTGAGCCGGAGGACATGTATTCCCAAGTCAAGGCTAATTCAGTCAGTCTTGCAGACAGGAGTTACTGCCAAGCTCTGCTGAGGACAACTGGGATGAAGAAATACAGCAGGGACGCCAGCCTGCATTGTCCACAGACGCACAGGGATCGTCAGAGATGGTAACCTAAGTTCAGCCACTCTGGAGGGGACCGAGGTGGGCAGGGCCCAGGAGGAAAAGCAAGGGACATGAGGACCCCCCCACAACCAGGACACATTGCCCCTGCTTTGCATCAGCGAGAGGGGGGCCATTCGGAGAAGCGTCTACTGACCTTGTCCACCACTCGGACATAGAGCTCTTGAATGTCAGAGACATGAATGACGGCCTTTGCTGGGGTTGGGAAGGCCAGGCATAAGTCATGGACCATGACAGTTGATGAGCCTGGGAGCAGAGGGTGTACCTATTAAACAGAGGTAGACAGGGTCACAAGACTGCAGGTCCCATCTCTGCTTAAGGGGTCATTAGCAGTATCTTGCCTCCTGAGATGCCAATTCCTGGGAACTATCTGACCAGAACTTCAAAGAAGTGGACACAGAAGATCCTCTGCCACCACTCCTCTGGCACCCCAGCAGCCAGGGCATGAACTGCAGAGGGGGGTATTACTGCTAGGGGACCTCAGGCAGTATTCATGTCAACTTTATGCATTCTACAAAAAGAGGGGGAATTTGACCAAAGTACGATAGATGAGAACACACACGGTAACCTGGAGGCAGAAGATCCAAGCCCAGGACCTAACATGCTTGCGGTATCTACTGCATTACACTTAGGGTTTCTTCTTCATTAGCTATTTAATAATGCCATGCATTTTCATAAGGTTAGATTATTGTTTGAAACATCTGTTTACATTCCAAATTCCAATCAACTTGTATTGGTATTGGTAGCAGGTCCATTTCTAAATGCAGATTCTATCTTGTCGTTCGGTCTGTGGGAACTTAAAAGGCAAATATGACTCTTCTCTTGATAGGATGGAGTTGAGTTCATAGAGCAAAAAGTAAGATCTTGGGCCAGTGACATGGCAGGTAAAGGCATTTCCTGCCAAGACTGAGACCTGAGTTCAGTCCCCAAAACCTACGTGGTAGAGGGAGAACGTGCTCCCATGATTTGTCGTCTTCCCACACCTGCGCAGTGGCGTGTAAACACACACCAATAAATAAAAGTTTTAAAAATCTTAAAAAAAAAAAAAAAGATCCAAGCCCAGGCTGGCCTGACAAGGTGGCTCTAATAACAACTCGGAATCTCATGTGAAGCTTCAAGCCAGAAGCTGGTAGCACTGGGGGAAGCTGCTTCCAAAGGAAGCTCTTGTCTGAACTCACAGCATAAGAGACCTGAGAACAAAGCCGGGCGTGGTGGCGCACGCCTTTAATCCCAGCACTTGGGAGGCAGAGGCAGGCGGATCGTCTACAAAGTGAGTCTGGGACAGCCAAGGCTACACAGGGAAACCCTGTCTCAAAAAACCAAAAAAAAAAAGAAAGAAAGAAAGAAAGAAAGAGACCTGAGAACAGACCACCCACCCAGTCCTGGGCTCCAGGGGGCCTACCCATCTCTGCAGCCCAGCTGGGCTTAAAGTCATGACCAACTAAGAAGTTCTAGGTGAATGAATAAACACAGGCTTGAATTTCCTAGTCTTTCAGCTCCACAGCACCCCTTTATCCCTTCCTCGCCACGCAGCCCCAGGGACTCTCCTAAGCAACTGCAGCTCCAAGCATTGGCCAAGCTGCAGTGGCTCCTCAGAGGAGACATCTGACTATCAAACACGAACTTGTCACAACATGTCCCCTAGGGGTGTGTGTGTGTGTTTCAGCTAGGTGGCTTCTTAGACTGAGCAGGCAGGGGCAGGGTGGGGAGCCCGTGACTGGCTTTGCAATTACATCTTGTCTTTTTAGTGGGGCTTGTGGGTATAAATGCATTCAGCAAGCAGCTCAGCTTTTGCAGAGCTGGAGTTCTAATACCAAGAATCTGTGTAGGGGTTGGGGGGTCGTGCGGGCAGGGGTGGGGGGAGATACAGGTTCTCCACCAAAAGGGAAATAACCAACTTTCTGCCTCTTCCTCTAGCCTTCAGCCGCTGGCTCCAATTTCAAGCCTCACTTCCCTCACCGGATAGGCGTGATCTTCCCTCCACTGGGCTGACTTCCCCTCATCACTGTTTGGGATTTTTCGGCTTGCCTTTCCCCCTTCCATGCAGGCCTTGGCCTTCCAGAACACTTGACACAGTCTGATGTCTGGCCCACACAGCTTTGAGCAAACTAGCTGGGTTAAGAATGTGACATTCTGAAGGACTCTGCAGAGACCGCAGACCCTGTGGATTCTAGCCCAACAGCTTCAAGGCACAGAAGAACAAAGCATGCCTCAAAGGGGAGCTGGAGACCCTACCTAAGTACCTCAGTTTCCCCACTCGGGGCGCTACCCCCTTCACAGGGAAACAGGGCCTGCAGCATCCAGGACAGGAGCAAAGGAGAGGAGGGGGGCCAACAGGGAAAGGCTAAGCTGAGAGAGGCCTAAGCCCATAGGTAGCAAGGGGTAGACAAAATTGGAAAGCTGGGCCAAGCTGCTTCATGTAGGTGTAACTGAGCTCCAGGGCACATCCAAGCAGATGAGGTGTGCCTGGTTTATTTAATAGGATGGCTTAAAGTAGATTAACAAAGATCCCAGGACGGGAAACATACGTACGTTCCGAAATGATGGCTGTGGGATTTGAGCTGTTGCTATTAGCCAGCCTGGCATTAAATATGGGTGGAGAAGCTACCAGTCATCTGGCTTTGCTGTGGTAGTCATTACATTTCCCCTAAAGAAAGTTCATGCAAAATTGCAGGGAGGAACAAACACCTCTGCGAACATGACCTGGGCCTTGGTCTGACGCTCATGCCGAAGCTGCTGCTGTCAGGAGCTGGCATGTCCTCTATAACCTGAGGAAATTACATGGTGCACACATAGCCGACAGACCCACGTAGGCAATGCAGGCATGAGTGGGCTTTTTCGTTTTCATTTTTCCCCTCTGTCCTTCAGAAAAAAATCACTTTGCACATTTTAAACAAAGGCATAAAATGGCAGTGGGAAATCAATTCCTCTTCCGCTTGGTTTCCCGGAGGACGGACTCTCAGCCACCTTCCGGATGACAAAGCAGGGAGGACAATGCCAGGCTGCATGTGTGGAAGCGGTGTAGTCCGGCCTGCTCCGCTCCTGGACTCACTTCAGCCCACTTTCCCTGTAACAAAGCTTTGAGTCCAGCACATGAGGTCACTTTGAAGACAAAGAAACAGCATGAAGGGCAGGAGAGAGAGAGCTGACCACTCGCTGGTAGCCACACGGGGACCCTGGACCACTCCTCACTAGACTGTGTAGGTGGGTCACCACACGCTTCTTGATGGACATTCAAGAACACCGAGACGAGGCAGTGGGGGTGTCTGGAACAAGTTCACATTTCTGAGTGTTGACAGTACCACTGAGAACATCATCAAGAACTGAGCCCGAGGGAAAGTCCTGTCATCAATTTGGAGATGATGAATGCATTACCACTCATTAAGAAACAGTATGGCCTATGAGCTCACCAGCCCCGCCTTCCCGGGCCCCATTCACACTTCAAAGTTGTGGTGGCAGGTGACATTTTCAGATGAATAAAGACCTTAGTAATGTTTCTGACCATCACTGGGGCCATTAACTCCTCTCACTTCTGATGTGCTCATCAACGCCGTGAAGTAGGCCAAGCTAGCATGTAAAAGGACTGGGACCTCTATCTTCAGTCTCTCACCCCGCCATCACAGGGATGCCCAGGGATGCTCACATGAAAACCACAGCTAGCTAGTTGTCAACCGGGATAAAACTTCACACTGTGGTCAACTCTGACAGTTCCCCAAAGGTGAGAATGGGCAAGGCACCACACCATCCACAGCCAGCCTCACAGAAGATGCGGGACACCTGGACTTACTTCAAGCCAAACGACCTCCTACCAACTCATCCCCGGTGTGTTTCTGTGTATGTCCCTGGGCATCCTGGAGATAGAAAAGCACTACTGTGGCTTACCAGAGCAGAGCCTGTGAGCCTTACTCCTTGTTACTGCAGTACTCTGCCCTAAAGTTTTCTCAAATGAACACAGCAAAAGAAAGTGTCAGGTGCTCAGGGCACACCAAGCTCTCGGTGACAGGCTGAGCTCAGAAGAATCATGAAATATGAGGACTGTTGAGAAGGAAGAAACTCTAAGTTTAAATCAGGTAAATATTCTTCTGTGTAGGCCAGCCAAAAATAAAATAAAGGCCCCTTGCTGAGGTTTCTGGGGGCTGTGTAGCAAAGCTAATCAGCCCTGCTCAGACTGGAGTTCATTGTGTGGGCATGAAAACCTCCACCACAGCCTGCTGTATGCATCACGCACTCATATCTCTCCCAAAGACACTGAGAAGCCAACTACACACATACAGGAGCCACCATGGAGCCTCAGCTACCTATCAATAGGGAAGAAGGAAGCATTGTCTCAGGAGCTACGTGAGAACGGCTGTGGGCTTTCTTGTCTGCGAAGAAGAGAAATGAGAATGCTGCTAATTAGCAGCTGCAAAATGCCAAAGAAATGTGCAAATGTGTCCTTCAGAGACAGCCCTCTGGAAGAAGCTGGGAGCACCCGTCACAGCCCATCAACACTCTGAAAGATCCTGCAGGTTCTGGAGGAGAAGGAGAAGGAGAAGGAGATAGGACCCGATTTCCCCTTGAAGCAGTTGGAGGAGAACGCAGAGACCCAAGGTCAGTGTTCCACAGAGCCGCCGGGACAGAAGCCACACTCAGGAGGCCTGCCTCCAAAGTGCTGCTTCCCAGGGTACCAGACTGGCCATGGGACAGAATGGCTGCAGCCCACTGTGACCCTGTGAAGACTGGGAGGGCGCAGATAGCCACACAGAGGTAACCCCAGATGACAGTGTCTGAAGGAGCTCAGAGGTATTCTAGAGGAAACTGCAGTGCTGGAATCCTTGGGTCTCTCAAAGATTCCAGCTTCGATTTGAATACCTCCAGATATGGTGCGCTCACTACCCACACACGGAGCAGAGCCCTAGAGTGACTCTCAAGAGCACTTGCTCCTGGATGAAAGGTCTTTCTTCTCGCCATAGGTTTACCCTCAGCTTACTCAAGAAGGGCAGCCTAAAAGAAACTGTTGTTGGTTGCTGTGGCAACAGACATACCTCTCCTGATTTCAAATTCCCTTTTTGATAGTGGGAAGTTATTTTTAATCTCTAGAACACAAAGATAAGGTATGTTTCCAGATGTGTGGATGAATTTCAACTAAAGCTTTTCCTTCTAGTGTCAAGCTTTGACAAGGCACAATCAGACCCAGGGCTGTGCAATTATTCCTTCTTTTATAAAGGGAACAAATGAAAATGCTTGGGAAAAGCACGGGTATCACACCTACAGCTCCAGCTACTCAGAAGCCTGAGGTGGGAGGAGTACTTGAGTCGAGAAGGTCAAGGTCAAGAAATGTAGGAAGACCCCAGGGTCTTAAAAAAGCTGAGCTAGGCACTACGGTCCACATCTGTAATCCCAGCACTTGGGGAGGCAGAGGCAAGCAGATCTCAGTGAGTTCAAGGCCAGCCTGGTCTGCAAAGCGAGTCCAGGACAGCCACAGCTACACAAAGAAACCCTGTCTTGAAAATACCATAAATAAATAGACAGACAGACAGGTAGATAGACAGGCTGGAGAGAGGGCTCGTTGGTGAAGAGACTGGCTGCTCTTCCAGAGGACAGAGGTTCTATCCTCACCACTCACATGGTAGCTCAAAGCACCTGCCACTCCAGTTCTAGGGGATTTGACGCCCTCCTCTGGCTTCTGCAGGCACTGCATGCATGTGGTGCACACATACATGCAGGCAAAACACTCACACACTAGACTGAAAAAACAAAAACCAAAACTTTAGAAGCAGAGTTTGGGCTCAGAGGTGTCTGGTGGCAAAGCCCTAGCTGGCACGTGCTGACACTGTGTGGGTGGGTGTCACTCTGGACCTCCTTTCAGGAGGAACTTTCCATTGAATGACTGCATAGACAACCCAACAGACACATATGTAGACAAATAGAACAGTTCTCTGGTTCCATTCTTTGGCTCTACTACAAAAAGAACATTTAGGGGCTGGAGAAATGGCTCAGTGGTTAAGAGCATGGCCTGGCTGTTCTTCCAGAGGATCTGGGCTCAGTTCCCAACACCCACATGGCCTTTCATAACCAGCTCCAACTCCAGTTCCAGGTGATCGGTCGCCCTCTTCTGGCCTCTGAGGGCACTGCAAGTACTTGGTACACATGCATGCTGGCAAATGCTCAAACACATAAAATAAAGCTAAATCATTGAAAAGAGGGGGAAGAAAAAAAAAAAAAGAGACCCTAAAGAGTTTTCTCTAATCCTGTGTAATAAAATGGGGGCTAAAGGTACAGGTAAAGTAACTGCAGGCTACACAACAATGTGACAAGAAAGAGCGACTCGGAGCATGAGGATACCAGGGTGCTCTATTCTTTCATGCCAGAGGTCCGACCAGGTCCTTGTCTGTAGGAGTGGGAGAGGGTGAAGTTGAGCACTACAGAGATGAAGGAGACGGTGAAGAGAGTACTGGAGAAGCTTTGAAGTGCAAGTTTCTTAGGGTTACCACAAAGCCGCTTATGTAATAAAAGAATAATTAAAAGACGAATCAGAAGATTGATTGAAAGGAAAGAATTAGGTAATTAACAGTGCGGGTAATTGTAGATACGGAAGAGAAAGCACAGAGGTGGTGGCACGGGAACGGCAGAGGCTCCCGAGCAACTCAGAATCTCAAGGCCCTGCTCAGTACACAGTGGGTGTTATTAAGTGCCTGCTTACTTACTGGAATAATGCCAACCTGACTAGATAGCTGGAACCCCAATGCCCAAGCTTACCATAGCCACGCCTCGGGCGTCCTGGTAGGCCACCTTGATGATGTCCGGGGTGCTCGTGTTGAGGAAGAAGTAACCAGAGCCTTCTGTAATGTGCAGTTCTACCTGGAGGGAGATGTGGGGATGAGAGTGGTCGGGCTGGGTAGCACAGAGTGCACGGAACCTTGCTTGGAAGGGTGGTGGGGACAGAGGGTCCTCATACCTGGACACCAGGGTGGTTATAGATGGTCATTTCTTCTGGGCTGACCCTTACATCCTCTACAAGAATAAGCTCGACAGAGGCGGACACAGGTACGAGAGGGTCATGCTGAAAGAGAAAAGACAACACTGTCAGACCCAGAAGAGCACAGACAACACCAGCTATCTCCGAGGAGAGCTGGGCTAGATGCTCCAGGTAATGGCCTCGTTCCAGGAAAAGAAGCTTCAAGCAATATCAGGACCCAAGGGAGGCCTGAAAGGCAGAGAGCCTCAGAGAGGTCAGAACCATATGTAAAGGTCTTAAAAGGGCATTTGTGGGGTATAAAGCTCCAGTGGAGAGCCCAATGAGGCCACTCAAAAGCTAGCAGGCTCCTAGAAGAGGTAAAAATAGAACGGAGTGAAGACATTTGGAACAGGGATAGGTGACTATCTGCCTTCAGCAGGCCACCTCCTGCCAAATGGGGCCAGCTTCCTCTCAACATCTGGGCTCTTAGGGGGCAAACCCCCACTTTCCCTGCCCACAAGTGTCTACAGCCTCCACACTATTTCAATAGCAGCTAGGAGGTGGTCTGACAGGATGGGTATCATCCAGACAGGACCACTCTTGGGGGACCATTCAAATCCCTCAATGTATCCATTGCCCCCCTCACTGGCCCCCCCCCAAAGCAGCACATCTGCCTGAAGCCCTCGGGAGATGTTGGGGGAGGGGAGAAGAAATCAACCAGGTAGTGATTCCCCAGCAAGGGAGGTCAGAATCTACATAAAACCAGGAGACCTCCTGGTCTTGCCCATGGCCCCGCCCACTGTGTCCTCTGGGAGATACCTGCTGTTCCACTCTGGCTGCGCTCAGGTGGGACTGCTGGTAGCCAGTTGCCGTGGCAGAGATGGCTGTGGTTCCTGACGCCTCATGAACTGACACTGCCTGCAGACCTGAGGGCACAGATGGGAAACAGATGCTGGTCACAAGCCCCTTGGTTACCTTGGGGCTACCTTCTCCTGCTGCTGCTGCAGACTCAGTTTTGTTGTTTAGAAACAGGTAACTGGGTTTAGGGAGGCTATTAGTCCTGTAAAGATTAACAGGGCCAAAACAATTGCTGAGGCAACAATGGGCTGCTGAGGAAGTTTGTCAGCTGTCACAGCACAGCAAGAGACTTGGGACTGGATCTGTGTCCTGAGACCCTGGTTCCTACCTCACATGCTTATATGGGATTAAAGGGACACAGTGGAGCTGGGTGTACTGGTATAGGCCTGGGATCTCAGCATTCAAGAGACAGGAAACCTCAAGTTAGAGACTGTATTAGAAGACTTTGTCTCAAAACTAAAAAACCAGTAGCCAGCTGTGGTGGCATGTACTTAATCCCAGCAATCAAGAATCAGGTGAACCTCTGAGTTTGAGATCAGCCGGTCTATGTAGCGAGTTCTGGGTCATCCAGTGTGACAGTGAGACTATCTCAAAAGAAGGGGGTGGGGGGGGGCATGGGACACGAGCGCTCTCCGCAGCCCACGCTCCAGCGCTGAATGCAGGGAAGCCTCAGGCACCTGTGGTTCTAGGCATTAACTTAGAGCAGATCTGCTTCCCCCATCCTCTCCACCCCAGGCCCTCTGGCTAAAGACCTGGCTTACCATGTAGCTTCTTTTGGCCATTCCCATCATCCTGAAATACCAGCTGCATGGGCTGCTCGGGCTCAATGCTGGCCAGCAGCGGCCGGGAGGACTCCCACCGGATGCTCAGAGAGCTGAAGTTATCGAACCGCCGGCCCTGTTGGTCATAGGCACCCAGGTCTAACAGGGGATTGCGGTGACTGGATACCGGAACCTAAAAGAAATGACAATCAGATGCCGTGGCTACGCCCAGGCCTCTTACACTCCTGTCCATCACAGGTACGCCATGAAGCAAGCGGATTCCCTAGTGGGCTCAGACAGTCCCATTGAAGGGGTGGAGATGGACCACAAACCAATGCTCAGGCATTCCGCCACTAAAGTGCCCAAAGCCCTGCTCAAAATGGCTCCTGCTTGTCCATGGGTGATAAAGATTCCCTTTTTCCCTAACAAAATGACACAAAGAGTACATGGCAATGGCAAGGAGGCAGCCAAGGAGAGGCAGGAGCATCTCCCCAAGCCAGGACCAACCCTTGGCTCCAGCTCTTCCTACCCAGGATGACACAAAGGTCTCCATCTTCAGCTGTTCCAGGCTGGGTAGGGAGCAGAACCCATCTGCTGGGACTTTCTTTTTAAAAACATTTTTTTTTTAGATTTACTTATTTTATGCGTACTGGTGTTTGGCCTGAATGTACATACGTATGCCTCATGCCTGCAGGGGCCAGAAGAGGGCACCAGATCCCTTGTGACCCACTATGTGGGTGCTGGGAATTGAACCTAGTCCTCTATAAGAGCAACAGTATTAACCGTTGAGCCATCTCTCTAGCCCCAGGACTTCTTTTTAAATGTGAATCCTGCACTGTTGTTTTGGAGAGACAAATTCACACTGTGAGTCACACTGAAGTAGCTGGACAGGATGGGCTCCAGTGTAGTTTGCAGATGAACTAATCTATTCAGGTACCACCCAGAAGGAAGGACTGTCCCCTCCAACCTCAGGGTAACTATCACTGAGGCTGGTGAGTGAGATGTGACAAGTGATTTGTGACAATTCTGGAGGACCCTTTGAGGCCCAAGCACATCTCTCTGCACAATGGCTCCTAGTGATGGACACGCCGAGACTCTTGCGGCACACGGGCAAAAGCAGAGCTTGCATTCCATAGTTAAGATGTGGGGCTACAGGGGTGGGGGCTGTTACTGCAGCACGGCCATCCTGACTGACGTTCCCACCAAGCTCCCTGCCTCCACCTCGAGGGTCCCTCTGTAACCTCTGGTAGCTCTCCTGGTTCCAGACAACTCCTGACCAAGCGCGTGGCACCTCAGAAGGTGCTCCTTCATGCCAGCAGCTCAGCTCTTCACCTGGGCACATCAAGTGTTTTAACTGTACAGGACACAAGCTGGGGAGCAGAGCATGGGGAGGGGCTGCAGAGATCTGTCCCCAGACATCTTGCCCTTTCTCCCAACCTCTGGTAGAAAATCAGTGCTTTCCCAGGAAAGACATCAGCTCTTGGCAAGCATGCCTGCAGGCTGACTGGAACTTTCCCACTTACAACAAAATGAAAAGCTGTGGCTCAGCCACTTTACAGTACTTGCTCAGTCACATAGGCTTAAGGCAGAATATGGAAGGTTGGATTCTCCAAGGACTTCCTATGACTTTGGTTTCTCCTTAGGCACTAGCCTAGCCCAATCCTAGATGAATTAGTCCCTCATACACAAGCTTGGTGAGAGGAACATTGGCCGACCTGCCCGGAGGACCTAGTCTGACTGTAGTGTGCCATTCCCGCTGGTGGACTCCATTCTGGTATCTCACCTTGTCAATAATTTACTCTGCAAACCCATCCTAGGTGGCCTTTGGATTTGGAGAGCTATAAAATTAAATTGATACTGCACCCAGATGCACCTCAGGGATATATCTTCTTCAAGGTCCCCTAATGAGACCATAAATCGCAAGGGGCCACGCCTGAATGGCTGGCTCATGGCTCAGGAGTGCAAGGGCTGATGGATCACATGGCAGTTCTGTGTCCAGGGCCCATTACTTCTTGCTGACACCAACAACACATAGTCCATTCTGATTCAGGCTCCGAAGTCACGCCGTTACCTTTCAATCCACAGCAGCTCTGCGCTACCCCAATCTGGCTGCAGAAAGACCAGAACCCCTTGCAGCTCCTTGCCAATGCTTAAAGACAGGGAAGACACACCAACTTCTGGTTTGGCTTTTACCCTGCAGCAGCTCAGTGGCACAGACTGCCCAACACGAAGGCCCCTGCGCTCCAGGCCAGCACCCACTCCCCACGCTCTTGCTGTTTTAGTGTGTCTCTCAGTCTATAAGAGGGTGCCTCCCAGAGGGACTCAGCCACAGTGTGCTCCTGGGCTTCTCACTTGCCCAAGGTTGTCTGCTGAGCTCTTGGGAGAAGCCAGGCTCTGTTCTGGTGACTGGTAGAGACTAAACTAGGCAATCAAAGTCTACAGTGATAGGTCACCGTGGAGGTACTTGGGAGCAGGGGAAGTGGGAGGGCGATCAGGTATGCTGAAGCAAGTACATTTTTAAGTGAAGCCAAAGACAAAGGAGAATCTGGATAAAGAAATGAGGGAGGGCAGGGCAGGGGCAGTGGGGGGGGGGGGGCGGCGGGCATGGGGCCAAGGCCCAGGGCTCAGCCTATCTAAGCCCCAAGCTCTGATAGCAGGAGAGGGGGATGACAAGGCATTCAAGCATGAGAGGCATAGAACCACTGGTAAGAGTAGCCAGGGACCAGAGAAGCAGGGTCCCACAGGCCACTGTAAGCCTCAGGCAGGTTTAAGCAGAAACCCCAGACCATATAATGGCCGCTCTCTGAACTTTGCATCCCAGTCACATGACCCACCATCACTGGCCTCTGTCACTACCAATAGCTGTCTCCCGCAGCAGGTTGGGCTTGAAAACAAGCCAATGAGTGCTGAGCTCATAGTGGAACTTCTGTGCTGACTCTTGTTCGTTACTTCTGGCAGGGGACCCAGCAGGCAGGTGTTTCCTGAGGATCCAAACTTAGCACAATGCTGTTCCCTCTACCACGGACAATTGCACAAAGCAGATGTGAATTAAAAGGTAAACCTTGCAGACAAACCAGGCAGAGAGAGAGAAAGAGAGAGAGAGAGAGAGAGAGAGGCTGTCACGCATGTGTGGTAGCTAAAATGATCTCACAGAAGCAGAGTAGAGCGGGTGTCACTAGAGGCTGGGAAGAGAGGGGAGGGGCAGGAGGAAGGGAAACAGCTCGGAACACAGGGAGCAGTAAGCTCTGGGGTTTGGCAGTACACAGGGGGCAACCAGGTACCAGAATAATACACTACATAAAGAACGGCAAGGAAACAGTCTGAAGCCTCCCAACACAATGGAACCATCGATGCTTGAGAGGGAGGGCTCCATGTCATGATTTGAGGGCTCACATACATACATGCATGGAATTAACCACAGTGCGTGCTGTAACGTGCAATAATGTGGCAATAAAGAGCTTAAAAGGCTGGAAGCAGGCAGCAAGTTCCGGATTTCATCTCAACAGGTCTCCAAGTCAAGATGGAGAAATCTTTCCCTGAGCACCCCAATCTAAGGCCAGAAAAAGACGATCACTCACTCTGCAGCAGACACTGTGGGGGCTCTGAGCGCATACACACAGACACACACACCCCACCTCCTTGGTGAGAGGAGGAAGGTACATAGTCTACAGGGTCCCTGTGGGTTCAGTGGAGAGCGTACAGAGCGGGACCTCTTACTCCACACCACCCTTACTGGCCCAAGTAAAGCGAGTGGAGGAGATAAGTGCGGATCTGTGGAGTGTTTATTCTCAGCTCTGTTGACAAGCAAGGGCCAGAGAAGACAGAACCACCCCACAGATCACACCACAGCAGCAGGGGAAACAGCTGTGCTTGACTCCAACAGGAGATATGAAGGTTTGGCCCTCAAGCCCCAGGCATTTCAGCTGTGCAGCTCCCCTAACCAAGCTTTGAACAGATGGGTGTGGCTCAAAGCTATCCTTCACCCACCAGGGACAGCACCTGCCCCACAGCTGGAAAGGCTGTGGACATACTCAGTATCAGAAGGGTCATTCAGGTGTGCAGGAGGCCTGGGTGCACAGACGTGAGCAGTACCTACTCTGAGATGGTTTCAGGGGAACACAGACCGTAGGAGGGGTTGCTGCATTTGGAGATGGATAAAGCTGCATCTTTGACTCAGGCCACCTCAAAGATGGCTATGGGGATGGGTAAAGGAGGCTAAGAGGGGAAAGTTCCAAGCCACCAAGTGAACAGGAGGGATACTGGAGACCATGGCCTGACCCTAGAGTTGTTGCTCTCACTGCCTTGCCTCCCTGGGGCTTTCCTCTGACTCTGCTAGGCTGGCGTCTCCTTGTCCTGCTCCCCCTGCCACCCCTCTGTGGCCCTCCTCCCTGCCTGGCAGTACTGGCTCCGTCCAGCTGAATTCCCTGTAGCATTCCTACTCTGGCCCTCTTGTCTCCTGGTGCCCCCTCACCCTCCTGGTGCTGAGGGGACAGGAGGACCTGCTGGACAAGTATGTGCTGGAGGGAATGGGGGATGACGTCTTTCCTCCATTCAGGGCTGAGGCCACTTTCTCCTACATCCCTGAGCAGGATACATTCTGGGCCCTGGGCTATGGCGCTCCAGAGCTGAGGATTGGATGGGTCCCGGCTTCTGGGGAAGGCAACCTGTAGGTCTGACCCCCATAGTTGCTGTTTGAAGGCCCCAGGAACTTTCTTCCCATCTTGACACTCACTTTGGAATCCCCTGCCCCATGACTAAGCAATGCTGGCAGATGCCCCTTCTCCTCATGGCTCCCAATGCCACTCTGACCACACACAAAGACAACACCCCATGGGAACAGACAAAACCACAGAACACTCCACAAGGACTCTCCAGCCCCTCACGTGCCCAGCAGAGGGCAACAGCGAGCCCATAATCAGAAGTGGCTGGGAGGAATTGCATCTTGCCAGGCCACTGCAGAAGCTCCTGGATTTAGGATGAGGTCGCACTCCAAAGAACCCATCATGAGCTAACGGGCCACTCCATACACAGCCTACTGTGTCACCCCACACTAACAGACCATTCCATACACAGCCTAATGTGCCACTCCACTCACCCAGTCTGACCCACATGTGCAATGACATCAGCTGACAATACACAAAGACGGCACGCTGACGTGGGACTGACTGCCCATAAGCCATATATATGGACTCCGGAGCTCCTCAGAGCATCAGTTTCCCCCTGTGGTGGTGATGCTGACTGTGGAACTGTGTCTGGTTCACTGTGCACAGCATTAAGAGAAGATGAAATACCTATTACTAGCCTGGGAAAAGATCAAAACCCCAAACAGACTTCTAACAAGCAGTGTCACCTTCCTAACCCTATAAAGTAGAAAATCAGTAAGTCTCTGTAGGCCCAGGACCAACTGTGCCCCTGGACTCTCCCACCTCTATAGGCCCCAGAGTCTCCCACACAAGGAACAATTGGAAACACCCAAGCACAGCTTTGGCTGTTGAGATCCAGGTGCTAGCACGTGGAGTCCCAGCTACTGGAACATCAAGGCCACAGATACAGGAGGCTAACGTCTCCCCCGTCCCCACGAGTGGCCATACTTACCACCTGCTTGTTCTGCTGCAGCAGTGGGCAGGACAGGTCCAGCTGTGGGAGGGCATAGACGGGCCTGAGAGTGAGCCTGGAAGGCGGGGCACAGACGGACTTTACCACAGTGGGCTCCACAGCAGGGAAGGGGTTAGAGAGGCTTGGCCGGTTCCCCACAGACAGGGCGATGACCTAGAGGGGCAGGAGGAACAGTCAGACACCTGAGCGCAGAGCCCTCCTCTCTGAGCCGAGACTTAACATATACAGGATGGTGATAACGCCTGTACAGCCCCAAGTACCATTTACAGACATCTCAGAGAAGAAGCAGGTCTGGAGATGCCTCTGGTTCCCCAGGACATCCCCCTCCAAAACAAAAAACAAAAACAAAACCCACAGCTGAATCTGGTCCTGGAGATTTGAAAGAGGAGTCTGTGCTGATTTCATACACATCAAGGTGAGGCACTGATGCGAGAATCCGTACACTAAAGGTTAAGGGACCTCACTGTGAAAGAATAGGTCAGAACAGGGACCATGCAGGACAAAGCCCAGTGGAGTCCAGAGACACAGTCAGAACCACCCCACTCCATGCCTACTTGCTCCTGAGGCAGGGGAGAGGCCACACTCACCACCTGCAAGTGCTATGCAACAGCACACAGCACAGGGGTGGAGCTAGAGTAGGGCCTCTCAAGTCAAGTGCAGCCCCTGGTTTTATGTGCCACACAGCTGACAGCTGCACCAGAGGGAGCGAGCAGCCCCGGACTCCTCACTGACAGACAACTGCTGGGACAGACAGAGCAGTCTGCTCTGAGACGGGAGGAGGGAGGCACCTCCTGACTTTCAGCAGGCTGTCTGCTCATGACACCACAAGTTAGGGAGCGCAGAGGCCTGGGAGTGTGTAAGGCCTTAAATGGGACCTTGCCTGGAGTCTAACTTCTATAGGCTGTGATAGGAGTTCCAATGACCCAATCAAGCCAAGATAATTCACTGCCACTTTGTCTTGTTATTTATTTGGTAGTATGCATTTATTGTTCTTTTATTTTTTTTAAGATTTGTTTATTTTATGTGTATGGGTTAATGCCTGCATATATGTGCACCAAATGCATGGTGCCATAGAACTGGAGTTATATACAGTTGTGAGCTGCCATGTGGGTGCTGGGAAATTGAACCCGGGTCCTCTAGAGGAGGAGCCAGTGCTCCTCCAGCCTTTCTTGTTCTTAATATTTCCTATACTTCTACTAGCACCTGTGGTGGGGTCTTTCTCCATGCCCTGCCTTGACCAAGGCGGTCAGCTTTGGATTGCTGATGTCAGAGGGCTCAGTCAGGGTGTGCATGAGCATCTTCAGTTGAATCTGTGATCTCTTCACTAGCAGACACGCAGGCATCATTCTCTTTTCAGTTTACGGTTCTGCCTGCTTTCCCTCCCTATTAGGCAAGGTGGAACTAAGGGCAGCTGTCCACTCACCTGTTCACCCAAGGCCTGGCAGGTCACAAGGACCCAGTGCTGCTGGTAATTTCGGGACGCTGGAGGACCCAAGAGAGCCAGGCTGATGCTGCCCGTGTCTTCAGAAGTGACATTCCGGAAGAATTTAGAAGGTTCTAGGACCCATGGCCTGGGGCCTCCTTCAAACAGCATCTCTTTTGAGGAGCCCAGAGTTACCACAGCAACAGAAGAGGGATCCACAGCCTGGAGACAGAAGGGGAAGGCTTAGCATTGCACTAGGAGGAGGGGCCAGGCAACGCCAGGCAGGCAGAAGTCCGGTCGTCCTCCTGCTTGAGTGGGCAAGCCTCTTTAAAATCCAGTCTCCACGTGGGCAGCACACACAGGGTTGCCATGAATTAGGGGTTTGGGAAGAATTAGGCCGTCACTGGAGCAAGCAGAATACGGGAATACTGGGCACAGTGGGGCAGAGTTTAATTCCAGCGTTCAAGAGGCAGGGCCAGAAGCAGGTGGGTTTCTATGAGTTCAAGGATGGCCTGGTCTACATAGTAAGTTCTAGGCCAGCCAGGGTTACATAAAAAGACCTTGTCTCAGAAAAAAATAAAATAAAATAAAAAAGTAAAACCCAGGAAATTCCTACCTGGGATCTATCCTAACACAGACTAATTGGGAGAGAAACAACTTGGTGAACAAAAACACGCTCTTCGTGGTCATGCCTCACAGCTAAGAGCCTGCTGGTAGCCACTGATAGCCATCAAGAGGCTTCTGAGAAGCCATGATGCACCTCACACAGTCCTAACACGGTGCCAGCCAAATGCCGAATGCAGGACACAACACTAAACTCATGCGTTCAGCCCGACCACACAGCTCATCATCATCATCATCATCATCGTGTGCTATGAGCATTTTACCTGCATATATATCTATATACCACCTGTGAGTGACACCGTGTGGAGTCTGGGAATTGAACCTGGGTCGTCTGGAAGAACATCCAAAGCTTTAACCACGGAGCCATCTCTCCAGCTCCCCCACCCACATATACGTACATACTCACACACACACAACCGCTCCCCCCCCAACACACACACACACACAATCTCTCTCTCTCTCTCTCTCTCTCTCTCTCTCTCTCTCTCTCTCTCTCTCTCTCTCACACACACACACACACACACACACACACACACACACATGGTTTGGTTTGGTTTTTTAAACAGAAACCAGCTAGTGTAGAGTTATAGGCCTGTAATCCCTGCTATTTAGGAAGCAAAGGTAGGAGGCGTTTTGAGCTTAAGGCTGGCCTGGGCTATGTAGCAAACCCATTTCAAAATAAAAATAAAAAGGTTTGAGGATTTTGTCATGTACTTTCCTGGCATGCTCAAGGCTTGCTCTTCAGTGCAGAATGCTGGTGGGGCGTGGGGCATAAGACAGCTCTCACGGGAAGCATAGCTGTAGACAGGGAAAGCACGGGCTTCAAGTGCTCCTGGCCAGATCACTGCCCTTTGTGCTCCACAGCTCTCCTCACTTTCCTTTTGTTTTCCTGTCATTTGGACTGTTCTCTTCTCTTTTTAAAAACTGATTGATGATTGACTGATTGAATGGTTGTATATGAGGGCTCTGTCTGCATGAATGCCAGCAGGCCAGAAGAGGGCATCAGATCACATTATAGATGGCTGTGAGATGCCATGTGTTTGCTGGAGATTGAACTCAGAACCTCTGGAAGAGCAGCCTGTGCTCCTAACCGCTGAGCTATCTCTCTAGCCCCATGTTTTCTTTTCTTTTATCTTTTGCTTTCCTTTTTTTTTTTTTTATCGACACCTGGCATGGAACTCAAGATCCTCCTGCCTCAGGCACCTGAGTGCTGGGCTTACAGGTGTACATCACCACACCTAGATTTATGGCTTTATCTTCACCAGCGTACAGAGGCACCTGGCACAAGTATCTAGGACAACTTTGTACTTGGCAAAGAACAGTGCTCAGCACACTGCCGGCTCTCAACGTTCACTGAAGCAAACAGTGAGTCGGTAAGTAAGACAAGGCCCTCAAGTCTCCAGCAAGCAAAGGGAAAACTCACAGAGATTTTGACAGAAAGCTCCCATCTGTTCTTATAGACTAGGGCGGCTGAGGTGCTAAGGGACTCGGGGCCTGCCCACAGGCACCAATCACTGCACTTGGGATCTGTTCTAGTTTGCTTTCTATTGCTGTGATAAATGCCATGACCAAAATCAAGTTGAAGAGGGAAGGGTTTACTTGGCTTACAGGTCCCAGTCACAGTCCATCATGAAGGGTAGGGTAGGAACCTGGAGTCAGGAACTGAAGCAGAGACCTTGGAGACCAACCTTTCTGCGGTTTGCTCACTCTGCTTTTTATACAAACCAGGACTACCCACATCAGTATTCCCCAAAGTACCCCACTAACTTGCATACAAACCAATCTGATTGGGGCATTTCCCTAACTGAGTTTCCTTCTTTCTACATGGCCCTAGCTCTTTGTTAAGTTGGCAAAACAAAATAAAACAAAACAAATGCCAGTACAGGATCTACGGAGGGAGGCTACCCTCACCTACCCTCCGGGAACATTCAAGAGAAGGTCAGGACAGGACAGGACAGACGACAAAGGGCAGGCACAACGCACCTTGAGGGGCAGGTAGGCAGCGAGAGTGATCTTCGCATCCAAGTGCACATGGCCATGAGTGTAGCTCACAAGCAGCGTGGTGGACCCCTGGGCATCAGCTCTCACCTTGACCCCACTGCAGTGCTCAGGCCCCGGCAGCAGCCTCCCTGCACCAAAACATCCCAGATGTTAACGTGAACTTGTTCTTCAAGGGAAAGACATGGCAGGCCAAGGGCCCCTTTTCATTCTAGACTTTGCATACACTTGATTTTGTTATGATTTAAATCTCCCAGGGGCTATAGTTGTACCTCAATGCTAAACCGGTTGCCTAGCACAAAGAAGGCTCTGGGTACCATCTCCAGCACCACAAAAACCAACCAAACAAAAGCAAATTAAAGTATAATCCATACACAGAGAGCTGGTACACATACAACTGGAAATGACTTCCCATCTCTCCCATGTGCTCAACACATCCAGGTCAAGAGACAGCCAGTCTAGCCTCCCCTAGAGGCCTCTTCTGGTCTCCAAGCCCCTCACTGTGCTGCCAAATAAATAGGGGCGGGGCGCGTGGGCTGCGTTGGTCAGCCACGCCCACCCCAGAGTCCTCAGACTCTTTGTGGTCAGGCAGCCTTTCCTTTATTTCTGCACGCTGTTGTGCTGTGGGGATGAATGCACACTAGGATTTCTTCATGAACATTCCAGGTGCTTCCAGCTTGGGCTGTGTTACACAGGACCAACGTGGACCCCCGCATTTCTTCTGGCTGTGTCCAGAGGAAGGGGACCAGTGGCAGGCAGGCATGCGTGTGTGCAGTGAAGTGTCTCTCCCAGTGTGCCTGCTAGCAGCTGCTTTTCGTCTGTGCAATCATTTTATGTCAAATTTTAACTAAGTTTACAAGAAATGTATTAATGTCGTGGCAGGTTTGCTTTTGTCAGCTTGATACAAATTAGTTGCTCTGGGAAGAGGGAAACTCACTTAAGAGACTGCCTCCACCAGGTTGGCCTGAGGACAAGTCGAGCAAGTCTGTTGGGGCATTTTCTTGGTTAGTTACTGATGTAGGAGGGCCCAGCCCACTGTGAGTGGTACCAAGCCTGAGCAAGTAGCCTGGGCTGTATAAGAAAGTAGGCTGAGCAAGCCAGTAAGAAGCATGGTTGCTTTGGTTGCTGCCTCCAGGTTCCTCCCATGGCTTCCCTCAATGACGGACTGTAAACTGTAAGCCACATAAGCCCTTTCCTTCCCCAGGCTACTTTTGGTCATAGTATTTATCACAGCAACAGAAAAGCAAACTAGAACAAATCTGAATTATGGTGAAACACACAACATATAAACTTCTCAAATCAAGGGAGTGGGGTTGGGCAGTCGCGGTGGCGCAGGCTTTTAATCCTGGCAGTCTGGAGGCAGAGGCAGCAAGCAGATCTCTGAGTTCAAGGTCAGCCTGCTCTACATAGTGACTTCTAGGCTGTTCAGAGACTAATAGTGAGACCTGGTCTTAAAAAAAAATCCACCTCAATTTTCTTACGTACTGTCACATGTCACAGGCCACAGGGTTGTACAGGTCCCATCACCAGCTGCCACTCAGACCCTTTGAGTTGCAAAGCTAAAATGTCTAGTGTTAATGTCTCCATCCTGGCACCCACTATTCTGTCTCTATGAGCTTGTCTGCTGTAAGCAGCTCACTTAAGTGGAAGCACACATAGCACTTATCCTCCTGACCCGGCTTAGTTCACGTGGCACAATGTCCTCAAGGCTTCTCAGTGTGGCACCACGTCAGAGCTTCCTTCCTTCCTAGAACTGAACCTGCCCTGTGCCCACTCCTCTACTGATGGGCTCCTGAGCTGCCCACACATGTGAATACTGCTGCTATAGGCTGACAAAAGACGTCTTTGCGTTTGCACTTTCAGTAACCTTAGGTCTGTCTAGAAATGGACTTCCTGAGTCATGCGATGATTCCGTTTATGGTTTTCAAGAGCCCATCATCCTGTTTTCTACAGTATCTGCCTTTAATATGCTCCAATAGAGCATCAATTCTTGTTTCCTCACAACCTAATGTTTTCTGTTGCTGTAATAGTAGTTGCCCCAACGAGTGTACTTTTTGTTGTGTTTCTTCTCTGAGATTTATTTTTTAACTGTATGAGTGGAATGTGCATACATGGAGGTGATGCCGATGGAGGCCAAAAGAGGGCACTGGATCCCCCAGAACTGGGGTGAGGTGGGTACTGGGAAACAAATGTTGGTCCTCTAAAAGAGCAGCATGTGCTCTTAACCACTGAGCCAGCTCTCTAGCCCTTTCCTGGTGGTTTTGCTTTGAATTTCTGTGATGACTGATGACGGTGGGCATCTCTTCCTACAGGAGTGACTACCACATGTAACATTCACAGAAATAACTGCTCAAGTCCTTTGTGCTTTATTCAGTCATGTATCTGTTTTATTGTTGACACACAGATGTTCTTTACATATTCAAGATCTTAACCTCTTACTAGGAAATGATCGACAAATACTTGCCCCACTCTATAGTTATTTTTGCCCAATAGGGAACCTAATACGGTCCCTTCCTCAAAGTCCTGTTACACGTACCCTGGGTTGGAGGGGTAGACAGTACTAACTTATCCTGAGCACTCTATCTGCCCCATGGGTCGTGTGTGCGCTAGGGTGGCCCTCACACATATATCTGTGCTCCTTCTGCAGAGTCCCAGAGATTCCCATGGGCACCTGTGGGCTCTGACCCAAAGTAAAAGTTCTAAGATAAGTCCTACACCCTGTACAATGAGGGAGAACCCAGCACTTTTTAAGGAAAAATTTGACCACATAGGATTTGTTTTGGCTGCTGACTCCTTAAAAAAATCCTTGGGATGTTGAGAGGGAGGTCCACCTGCAGCCCTCACGGGATGCAGAGGCTCTTGTACCTGTTCCCTGTAACGCATGGAGAACCCAAGGCTGGAAGAGGTTGAACAGTAAGTGAAGTAAGTGAAGAAGCATATCAGCCCTGGGGCTGTTGAATTACTTGTGTACTAGCCCCTAATGACAGAGTAGAGCTCTACAGATGCCCTGTGGGATGGGCATGGGGCCAGTACAGGGGTGGTCCATCTCTGGCTGTTAGCCGTCCCTCTCCCTCAGTGCCACTTCTTCCATCCACAATAGCTAACATGTGGAAACACTGGATTTTCCAAGGCCACCAGCCAGTGACTTTGTTTGGGCACTTTTCAGAGACAGCCTCCTACTCTGTGTAGCTCTGGATGTCATCACAACCACAGGGGACACACAGCTACCTGGGAAGCACCTGTGCCATTAGAGGCTCACACCCCTCTCTGCCTCTAGACTTGAGCCCTCTGTGATGGAATAGTCCTGACATTCTAGGCTCACCATGTGACAGGCCCTGGCAGAATGCCCACCTTTGGGACATGGGCACACCCACTCACTGAACGCTGTCTCTGTTCTTGCCAACACCTGCCTACAGCCTGCAAATCTGAGCTAATCCTCACCCTGCCTGGATCTATACCTCTGAGAGGTCACAACTCACAGAACTGGAGCTGCAGCTCTGTGCCCCATCTCTTCATAGGCCACATGTGGCCATAAGCAACTAAGCTGTGCCAGGGTCTTCACTGGCCCACCAGCAGCTCCTCCTGTTACAGGTGTACAGTCTAAATGAGGTCAGCCAGGCAAACTGCTTGCCCCACACATACAGGCTGACACTGTCACAGTCACCACCAATTCTACCCCAAGACGGGGGAGGCTGAGAAGGATGTACTCAAGGGTAGCCTGGGCCTGTCACAGGCATTATGACTGAACTAATCAAAACCTCATGTACACATTATAGTCTGAGCACCTGTTGCATTTCAAGAAATATGACTGTGAACAGGAGATTCCACTCAGGCATGGAAGAGACACAGAACACAGAGATGGTTTGTCAAAGGTAACATAGGCAGGTGTCAGAATAGACATGTTGTGCCTCCCCCCCCCCCCCCCCAACCCACCCCCTCCCCCATGCCCACAGAGAACACACACCATTCGGGACCCCATTCGACTAATGGTTTACCTGGTAACGGCTGGAACACACCCTGGTTCTCCACCTCCACCACCAGGTCAAAGTGGGAGCAGTCGCTTAGGGTGACCACCTCATTGGCTCCACCAGGCATGAAGCCACTGATTATCAGGGGCAACTCCAGGGTGTGACCCACTCGAGCCTCCACCTGGCACGGGGCAAACTCCATGCTGCTGGGCTCAATCACATACACCTAGAAGAAGAGAGGAGGCCCGGGCCCATCAGCCTCCACAGGAGGAAGGCTCGCTCGCTGGGCTGCTGGTCCTTACGAAGTACTACAGCGGGTGGGACAAGGCCACTGTCTGGGAAGGGTGGGGTAGCAGCAGGGATTCTCTCCCAGCCCTCTCCTCCCCATCAGAAAGGTAATCCCAGTCTCCATCTGCTGACTGGCAACAAAGCACAGCTGGCGGGAGCCCCCCACCATGTTCCATGTAGCCACGCGGTCAGTCCTAACTGGGGCACACGCTGCCTCCTGACCTGTGATGAAATGTGTCCCAGTTACAGAGGAGGAAGGGACTGGGGCAAGGGACTCACAACTGATGGGCCAGTCGCACTTCCTCTGTCAGGCCCAGTAGATACACCTGTATCTGTGTAACTGAGGATAGACCTATGTTCAGCATATGTGTGCGGATCCCACTAAAAACCCACATCCTAATAACGTAAGAAAAGTAAGAAGGGGAGCTCAGCTGTAGGGAGCAACTCCGCCTGCTAACCAGTCAGGATCCCATTCCAGAACCAGTAACAGGCACCTGAACTTGCACCTTAACCGGGAGCAAGGGGAAGAGGAGCCTGCTGGGAGCCAGGAAGCCCTCGTCCTCTGCTCTGCCACTGTCTGGTGTGCGGTACTCTGTCATCCTTATTGTGGGGCCCGACTCCTTGGGGTCAGAGCTGGGCTGCACCCATCAATCCCCCACATAGCACAACGACTGAGGAATAAGAGCTCTGAACAAGGCCTGAGCGCTGCCTTGAGCCTCTCCACCAGATGTCCTGTCACCATCTTACCTTCATCTCACCAACATGGAGAGGGTTCTGAACATCATGTGCCTGGATCACACTGAGTCCAGTGTCACTGCCTGTGGTCATGACACCCTTGACGGTGACTGTGGCAACCATGGAGCTCGACGAAGACCAGCTGAAGTTCCCACTGCCCCCATGGGCCTAGGGAGAAAATGACCATGGGATCTGTCAGTGTCTTGCCTCTCCCTGCCTGGAAAATACAGGGTTGAGGCAAGTGCGCTCTCTCTCTCTCTCTCTCCCCCACTCTTTCTCCCTCTCTCTCTCTTTCTCTCATTCACTCATTACCACACAAATAAGCTCATCTATTCAAATTCTAGGTGTTAGCTGCCTAACCCCCCCACACACACACACAGTCTGCTCACAAATCCCTACTGCCACACATTCACACACCTGTTGACGCTCACCTTCTGCTTAAGTCTCCTTACACTCAGTCACATCTGACTCCTACATTCATATTCACAGTCACACTGTAAACTGACCTCTCTCTCATGGGCTCACACTCACGTTAACATACCACGTACACACATTTTCATACACTGAAAATTACACCTACCCACATAGGCAAAGTCCTGCCCATGGAAAAATGTGGCACAGGCCCACACTTCCTCAGGGTTTCCCTTTTGGCCTTAACTTTCTCCATCCTATCTCGTTTTCAATCCTCCTATTCTAGGGACCTTGGGGACTGACACACAAATACACAGCTATGATAGTGTCACCTCCCACAGCCCAGAGCTGGGCAGAAACCACTTTGGTCATGGAGCCACCTGCATAATTCTGCTCTCGAGCTGATAGGAGCACACCCAGCACACAGCTCTGCCTGCTCCTAACCATCTTCAGGGAATGAATGAAGGCACTCTTTGAGGTCAGGGATCAGTCTGTAACCCTCAGTCAAGACATACTTTAGTATGCAGGTGCCAGCGCAGACAGGACACCTGTCATTGTTTCTGCAAGTGGACCACAGGAGTGATGGGACCAGGCTGATGGCTGAGGCTTGAGCCCTAGCCAAGGGCAGTCCCAGACAACCACCACCATGTGGAATTGGGAGCATCGAGGGACACTAATGCTAGGCATGTGGTAGGGAGGGTGGTGTTTCCACTTGATTTCAGTTTTTCCTATAATTGTATTTACATTACTTTCAAGAATAGTATCTTTTAGAAAAAAGACTGCTAAGCAGAACTCAGGCCTAGATTCCACTTCTGTGTTGCAGTTACTGCCCTTGATTGCTCTCTGTGGCTGTGACAAACACCAGGACCAAAAGCAGCCTGGGGAAGAAAGGACTGACTTCATCCTATACTTCCAGGTACAGTCCATCACTGAGGGAAGTCAGGGCAGGAGCTCAAGCAAGGCAGGAAACTGGAAGCAAGGGTTGATGCAGAGGCAGGGAAATGCTGCTTACTTACTTGCTACCCTGGCTAATTCTTTTCTTTTTCCTTTCTACTTACTTGTTTGTTTGTTTTGAGACAGGATCTCTCAATGCAGCCCTGGCTGTCTTGGAACTCCTTAAATAGACCAGACTGGCCTTGACTTCTCAGAAATCCGCCTACCTCTGCTTCCTGAGTGCTGGGATTAGAGGAAGTGCATCACTGTGCTCTACTCAGTTTGCTTCCTTATGCACCTCAGGACTACCTGCCCAGTGGCTCAGTCATCAATCAAGAAAATGTACCAAAGCCTTACTCACAGGCCAATCTGGCTACCTCTTCTCATATGACCCCAACCTAACTTGACAAAAAACAAAACAAACAAACTAACTGGGACAGTTACTATGGGACTTTTTATCTTGTTAGTTGCACTGCTATGATGGACACCTCAGAAATCATGAAAATCATAGGCTTGCCTCTTCTAAAACTGTCTTTTACCTCTTGAGAATAAAACTGAAGACAAGAGGATAGCCAGACGTGGCAAACCCCTGTCTCAGCACTACACAGATGGAGACAGCAGGTAAGTTCATTCTAAGCCAATCTAGTCAGACCTACATAGTTTAGATCCTGTCATTAAAAAAACAGCCATTGTCAAGGAAAAACCCCCAAAGAAAGCATCTCACCTACCTTTATGGTATACTGATAGGCTCCTGTCTTTGGTTGCCATGGAAATGTCAGGATGCCGGGATAGAGTGTGATGGGGATATGAATGTCCACTTCTTGCTGGTTCCACACAGGTACCTGAAGCACATGGACCCCTCCATCCTATAAGGATGAGATTGCTGCATGTTACCATGACAACCATATTATCACACGTTATTTTCCTGTCACCCAGACCCTGCCCCTCGCTGAGGACCAGGCCAAAAGGTAGCTTTGTGCTCCTGAGAATATGGACAAAACCCAGCAGGCTTGGTCGAGGTGGCTTGCTATAGATCTTTAATGACCATTTGTGTAACTTCCATTTGAGTACTTGGGTGTCCTTCACAGGATGGATGGGGCTGTCCTCACTTTGTAGATAAGGAAACTAAAGCCTGGAGCATCTCACCCCAAACCCAGAGCTGCAGTGCAGGTGATGATGCATCACCACTGTCTGGGGCACAGGCCTTTCCTGTCTCTCCACATGCTATCCCTCACAGGTCAGGAGGGCTTGCGTGAGACAGGGGAACACCTTCGACACTGTGCCAACTGGTGAGATACTGCTCCCTACTAGGGATGAGGAGGTCTTTCAGCACAAGACAAAAACAAAAGCTGGAAGACTCAAGCAGGCAAAACAGTTAATGGGGTGCCGGTGGGCCTCCTTGCCCCCAAACAAATTCTGTACTTCATCTTAGAAGACGCAGACCACTTTTATAGGGATGGGTATAGGGTGGTGGAAGAGGAAGCCTGTGGCAACAGGAGGATCTCCTACGCCCACAGGTTCTGGACAGTCAAGAGCATCTCGAGCTCAAGCCCAAAGCAATAAAGTCTCTATCTACAGTGGTTTGAATGGAAATGGCCCCCGTAGGCTCATAGGGAGAGGCACTATTAGAAGGTGTGGCCTTGTTGGAGGAGACGTGTCACTAGGGGTGGGCTCTGAGGCTTCAAATGCACAAGCCAGGCCCAGTGACACTCTCTGTCCCAGCTGCCTGAGGATCTGGATGTAGAAGCCTCAGCTACTTCTCCAGCACCATGTCTGCCTGCGTGCCACCACACTGCCCACCACGACAGTAACAGACTAATCCTCCAAAACTGTGAGCCAGCCCCAGTTAAATACTTTCCTATGTAAGAGTTGCCATGGTCATGGTGTCTCTTCACAGCAATAGAAACCCTAACTAAGACAGTCTCCTTAGGTACTAGAGGAGTGGCAGCAGGTGGGTCCTGGGGCCAAAGTACCCTCCGATTGACATTTCCATCCTCAGAGTTGAGTTATGGGCGCTCAGAGCCTAGGACGTCAGCTCACCTGGTCCACCACAGAGGTGAGGGTTGCACTGATAGTAGTCTGGCCACTCTGGATTGCTCTGACGTGATGGTAAGACCCATTCTGGGAAGACGACAGGACCTCAAAAAACTCACCAGGAAGCACAGCTTCAATTTGGATGTTCTAGAAAGGCAAACGATGGGTAAGGGGAGCTTCTAAAAAAGCAATTGTGACATCAAGTGATGGCAAGAGCTCCAAAATGGCAGCTGGGCCACGCTGAGAGAGCCTTTGTGGCCCCGATGCCTCTCAAACAAAGCAGGAATGAGGCTTCAGGGCTCTGACTCCTCCCCACACAGCACAGTCAGGCTCCAAGACCCAGCATCGCCATTCTAGCTGGGTGTGTGATGCTCAGGGCAGCTGGTAGCTTACTGTCACTCTCCCAGGTGCTGGAGTTGCAAGAAGGAACCAGTGAATATAAAAGAGAACTGAGTTCCCGAAAACCGGCTTCAAACATGGCAGCCTTGGTCACCTGAAAGCTTCTTGAAAACAGAGGGTATACCTGACACCTGATCCTCTCCAAAGCAAAATGGACTGTCAGCCTCAGGGACACCATGTAAGAAACAAGGAGGCCAGTGCTCAGAGAGAACCCCCCCTCATACACACACACTCACTCCACAGGCCCTGTGCCTGGGTATCTACCCCCAAACCCTGCATGAGGAGATAATGCAAACTCACAACCTAACAGGGTCTTGAAGTGCTTCAGGGGTCCCCTGACATTATCTCCACAGCCCTAGGAGTATGGCAGGAAGCTTTGGTCTGCCTATATGTGGACCCTGTGGCTTTGGCTGCTCTTGATCTCACATGATCCCCACCACCACCATCAGAACCCCAGCAGGCACTCACATCAGATAGGTAGACCTTGTTGCTGGACCTATCAAACACTTCGATGGTGATTGCATATAGACGTCCAGTCTCAAGCACCCATCTGTCACCAGGGTGGACTGTGAACCCTAGAACAGGAAGTAGGGGTTCAGCATGCAGGTCACAAGGACGGCAGGGCTGAGGCCAAGCACTACACACACACTTACCCACGTAGAAGGGCCCAGAATGTTCACCAGGCCCCTCCTTGGACAAGGCCTGGATGAGGGGGATATATGGAGTATGGAGCCTGATGGGCATCATTATTCCTGACCTAGAGAACCACACCTGATCTTTCTGATTCCTGGCCCCAACACTGAACATACCCACTCTAAACGCTCATAGACTCATCATGGACTCATTAGAATCTGACCCTCAGCAGATGTAAGCTCTGAGGCTGACTTCCCAGTATGTTTGAGGCTTCAGTGGCCATACCTCACCTAGATTCTGAATCCTCATCTGGTCCAGCCATTGGCCAATACAAGTCCAGCCCAAGGCCACACTGGTGGTCCACTACAGACCATGGCACTCTAGACTCTGAGGCTGAAGCTTGTGTGCCTGTGGTGGTGCTGTGTCTCGCCTGTAGCCACAGGAGGTCTAAGCTCTCAGGCATGGCAGGTCTAGCCTGAAGCTAGAACAGGTTTTGAATCCCAAGCTAAAGCATTTGAGAGCTCTGGACAGGTGTGTCTGGACCTGGGCTCTGAGGGTACTGAGCTAGCCCTTTTCCCACACAGGATGCCACACTCACTACTTCTATTCCCAGGGTGCCATTTTTTCTCATCTCCATAACTCCAGCTAAGCCAGCCCCGCTACCAGGGTGCCCTTCCCAGCACATAAGTTGTCTGACACAGCACCTGTCTTACAGGAAGCCTCCAGAAGGCTCTCATCTGCCCTGGTGTTGACTCCCACCATGTTCTTGCCACCTGTTTGTACCAGCCTTTTCTGTGAAGCTAAGTCTAATCATAGGCCAATCAGGCAAAGGATGCTGCTGAGACACAAAGCGTCACCCTCCCTGGGGTTGCTGCTTGTCAACTGGGTGCTGCACCACAAGAAGCTCTTCCCTGACAAGAGGATCTTAAGGTTGGCCACTGCTTTCTGGACTGAACTCTGGCAGTGTGGTCCACAGGTGAGTTGCCTCAGACCCCAGGAAATGCTGCCTTGGTGACTCCCATGGCTCGTACATCCCAAGGGTCTCGGTGCTTCCTATCACTGCAGCTCCCAGATCTGCCTGGGCCTCAGAGTCTTTTCCTGCTACAGGCAGTTCCCTCCTCTCTCTGATGCCTCCTTCTACCCTGCTGAGGCACACTGCCAAGTGTCATGTCAACCTAAAGATGCTCAGTAACTCGGCTAAGCACAGGGTCCCCAACCTTGACAGGTCCATAGCCACAGTCATGTCTATATGATGCTAGGGCTGAGGACTGATGGTGCTGAGCCTGGCAGACAGAGGCTGTGGCCGGTGTGAAAGCTGCCGTACCTCTTCAGTTCTGTGGGTTTGTTCATGCTTGTTGGTCCCAGGGATAGAACTCAGGGCCATTCTCATATTAGCTAAGAAATATATTGCTGAAGTGAACCTCAGCTCTTACTTTTACTTTTTGACTTCTTGAATTGATGGAGTCACAAGCAATCAATGTCTAAGAAACCCCAGAGGGCCACACTTACCTAGGTACCCAGCTTCTACCACATAGATGGTGCTGTTGGGCAGCCTGGAAGCTCCTTGCATGCGGATACCTGAATTCTTAATTAAGGTACAAAACATAAGGTACAAAAACGTAAGCAGCTGCGACTCCTGCCTGACTCATATGGCTTGAGTATCATGCAGACATCATGTGCAGAGGTGGGTGAAGAGCCCCTGGCTTAGGCCACTTAGAGCAAAGATGCTGGTGAGTCAAGACCCTTACTGTACCATTTACCGTCTCTGCAAGGGACCCTAGGGACCAATTGGCATACAATCAATCTTGGGTTATCGACAACCCATGCGCCAGTATTCACACAGCCTCTGCCAGGGCCCCTGAGAGGGGGCTGTGGTTGCTGAGAAGCTTCCAGAGGCCTGGAATGACGTGTGCCTCTGCCACAGACTCCTGTCTCTGGGAATCTCTGTGAGTCACCCACAGAGGTGAGCAATTCCACTCAGCGGGTTGCTATTTAGGTTCTTTCTGAGTTTCAGACAGATGGGGAAAACAGTGCTATTTTTAGTCCTTGCTGGCTTTAAGGGAGAAAAACAACTTGGCTTCAAAGCAGCCGGCATGACACGGTGCCAGAGCGGAGGATATTCCTGTGGCCCAGGACCAGGTTGCTCTGTCCCATTTGCATGGCAGTGACTCTTGATGTGTCTTGTGTCAGGATGGCCACAGGACGGGCAGGGTCTCCCTGAGGATCTGGGATGCTGTTGTGAAGCTGCAGCTCATATTGATCAGAGGGCATTGAGAGTTCTGGATGTGAAGAAGACAAGAAAGGGGGGGGGCAGTGAAGGTGTGAAGTGCTGCATACCACTGCAGCCATCTCCAGCCCCGACTCTTGAGGCCTGCTGGCAAGACAGCTGCTTGAAGAATGCTAGCATTGGCTGGCGTCTGACCATTCCCTGAAGTGAGTAAGCTCTTCCCTCTCTCTGCCCCAGTGGGGTTCTCACTAGTTTTACTAAAAAAGCTGTAGCCAATGGTCTCCTACTGAGTTTCAGATGCTCAGCTTACCATGGCAAGGAATGACTCAAGTCCTGACCACTCAGTGTGCTCCCCCTGTGTCTGTTTTGTGTTAAAACAAAACAAAACAAAATAAAAAAACATTCCCAACAAGAGCCCAGGACACAGAACAATTCCCCGGGAAATCACAGGTTCTGGGAAATCCACCATCTTCCCCATTGGGGCAGAGAACATCGCGCTTTTGTTTGAATGACAGCTGTTAGACATGAGTTCAATTCCCAGAAAAGGGAAACGTGAGAGCTGACTCAATGAAGGTGAAGGTGCCCTGGTCTTGCTTAGGTATCTCATGGCCAACTTCCTTCATCTCATCTCTCAACAACCCCAGGAATAAGGACTACGGACACCCCTACTTCAGACTGAGCCAAGCAAGTCACGTGAGAAGCTAGCTCACGGTCTACCATGACTTCCACTGCTTTGACTGAGAACCCAAACTTCATGTGCCAGAAAACATATCCCCCCTCAGCAAGACAAAAGGTGTGGCCTGGGGCTGGAGAGATGGCTCAGTGTGTAAAGCACTTGCTGAGTAAGGATGAGGATGGGTGTTCAGGACCAAGCACCAACACAAGGCTAGGAGCAGAGGCATGTGTTTGCAATCCCAGCATTCCTATGGCAAGTTGAGAGACAGGTCAATCCCCAGAAGCTTGCACGTTGGCTAGCCTGCCGTATTTAACAGTGAACAACGAAAGCCGCTGTTTTAACCAAAGGGGACAACAAAGACCAACACTGAGGTTGTTCTTAAACCAGCGGTAGATATATCCCCATGCTCACATGCCGAGAGAGAGACAGAGACAGAGACAGAGACAGAGAACGAATGAGAGCGGGAGAGCAAGACAGAGAGAGTGGCGGGGGGCAGGGGGGTAGGTGATTGAGGGCTGGAGAGGTGGCTCAGGAGTTAAGAATGCAGAGGAACTGAGTTCAATACCCAGTGCCCATTTGGGAAGCTCACTCCTGCCTGCAACTCTAGCTCCGGTGGAACTTATGTCTATAGCAGGCACCTGCACTCACAAAGCAATACATAATTTTAAAAACTTCAAGGACAAACACAAGAAGATTTAGAGAGTAAACTAACTTGAGCCCATGGGAGCTCACAGAGTCTTACCTACCAACAGAAGAGCATGCATGGGCTAGACCGTGGCCCCCTACACATACGTAGCAGATATGCAGCTTGTTCTTCATGTGAGTACCCTAACAATTGGAGCAGGGGTTGTCTCTGACTCTGTTGCCTGCCTTTGAATCTCTTTCCCATAGTTGGGCTGCCTTGTCTGGCCTCAGTGGGAGAGGATGTGCTTAGTTCTGCTACAACTTGATGTACCATGGGAGGGCCTCCCCTTCTCTGAGGGAACAAGAGGGAGGAATGGGGCAAAGGGATATGAGGAAGGGAATGGCAGGAGAAGAGGGAGGGGTCTGCGATCAGTCAGTGAAGTGAATAAATAAATAAATTAATTAAAAAAAAATGCAAAACATGTGGCCTCGGGGAAGGTGGTTAGGTCACTAGGGCCTGGCCTTGAAAGGGTTGAAGGCAGGTCTAGAACCCTAGTTAGCTCCTGACAGAGCGGAATGTTATAAAAGAGCAAGCCTGGCTCATGAACTCTTGGCTTCCTCTCTTACCATGTAATCTCCTCCTGATGCACATCGTGCCATATCATGATCCACCTGCCTTGAGGAGAAGCAGCCAAGGAGCTGCAAACAAAAGGCAGAGCTGAACAACAGGAGCAGCCTGGAGTATTTTGTCTAACAGATTAGAGACTAAGATATGGTCCTATAGCTAGTTAGGAGCAGACCAGCACCCCTTGACCCCAAGCCTAGGCGCGTTAACTTCCCTCCCCTGTACCCTTAGCATGTGCTAGGCGGCCACCCACTCACTATCAGCAGAGCTGTAGCCATGGACCACTTCTTGTCCTGGAATAAAATATGGCCAGAGAAGGATCCTAAGGGGATTTGGGGAAAGAGGCACCTTGCCTACCTTCTGCATCTCTTGTGTACGCCAGTCTGACGGAGTTGTCTTCCCAATTGAGGTCCCCTCTTCCCAGATGGGACTAGCTACTATAATGTTGGCAAACCCCTAGCCAGGACAATGACAAAGCTGTGGACTTCCCTTGAGGAGTGGCGGGACATGGCTACTGTTTGAGGACCTTCTAGAGAATGCTGGAGAACTGCAACAGCCTGGTGTTCTTGGGTGCTGCATGAACAAACCTGAGAAAATCTCCAAGCTAGGGTATGGATTTGGGTTTTAGTGTATAGCAGAAGACCCAGACCTAAGTGAGTGGCCCAGTGGAGACCAGCCAGGGAGATGAGGAAATATTATTGGCACACTGGCATCACTAATAGCAACAAGTCAAATAAAGAGGTGGGTAAGTTTCACTGAAACTCAGGATCAAGGTCAACCTGAGCAATAGAGCAAGACACCAGATGCTAAAATGCAAGAAAACTTCCTGTTGTAAGTGACATGACAGGAGCCAGCATCAGCATTGAACTGTAAGAAAAGACTGCCAGAGCTTTCAACAGAACCTCAAACTCTTTTGGTATCAGAAATCCCGTAAAAGTGCCGAACACAGGAGCACGGCATAGGGAAACACACGGCTCACGAGCGTGTGCTTCAAATGTTCACGTAGAAGCACCACAAAAGTACACAGTGCAGAAAAGGCATTCTGCTAACACACACACACACATACACACACACATGCACATACACACACACAGAAAGAGAGGGGGGTGGCTCAGAGGTTAAGAGCACTGTGCACTCCTCCAAAAGACCCAGTTTCAATTCTCAGCAATCATACGGTAGCTCACAACTATCTGCAACCCCAGTTCCATGGGCTCTGAGAACCTCTTCTGGCCTCCATAGGTACCAGGCACACAGCAGTACAAAGATAAAACACTATATATATATATATAAGATTAGGGGGTTCTGGGGCAAGAGAGGTGGTTAAAAGCACTTGTTAGATTTATCCCCAGCACCTACATGGAGGCTCACACCATCCATGACACCAGTTCTAAGGGATCTAATGTCCTCTTCTGCCCTCTGCAGGCGACAGAAACACATGTGGAGCACATACATGCAGGCCAGGTCTGGTTTTCCCGTCAGGGTATCCAGGCACCTTTGCACATTGGGCTGGACTGGAGGGAATGGATCTCAGTGGGCATGAGTGTGGGAGAAACAGCCTTCTCTGGAGACAGTTTTCAGTGAAACAGCTTTCTTTATTGGGGGTAAGGGCTATAAACCTTGGAAACAGGTAGAGGTTTTGGGGGTGAGTATACATCATTGGCCTGGCCTAGGTGCTGGGAATACTTCATTTGCATGAAGAGGAATTCCAGGTGCTTGCTAGATCATCCTTATAAGAAGGAAGATTAACCAGAAACCTGGCCACCAACCTATGAGATACCTCAAAGGTGGCCGAGGTAGGGGTTGCAAGCAGGCCCAGGGCAAGGAGGAAGTACTCCTACTCCTGCCAGCCTTAGGATGAAATTTTGGGGATTTGGACACATCTCAACCTCACTCTGGATCCAGACTGGCAGCCCTGGTCTCGTGGCCTTCCAGGTCGCACACATACATGCAGGCAAAGCATTCATTCATACACACAACTAGAAGGTCTGTGTAGGTCATCCAGACCGTCAGCATTTGGACTCAGCCCAAAGCACCTAGGAAAACAGTGGTAAGTTCAGAATCCCTGCCTGAGGTGTCTCTCTGTTCACTTTCAATGAATCTTCATACAAGGCCTTGATCCATAGCCCAGACTGTCTTTGAACTTGCATCTACCCCAGGCCCATTCATGATCTGGCCAATGTTCAGCCATCTTGTCAGAACCTACACCTTTAGGCTCCTGTTTCTCCAGCAGTCTGTCATTTACCAGAAACCAGCTGACCCTGTCGTGGTTCAGCGGTTAGACACCTGTTGTGGTTTATTGTGGGGGAACAATCATTCTAAAACCCCCGAGCTCATAGTAAGAGCTACTCCTTTCTGGCTATAAACTAGCTTTTCCAGTAAGACTACTGGTAAAATCAGATTAAAGGACAGCTGCCTGCGAGCAGCAGTTCCGGGAATTTTTCCCTGACTAACCAGATCTTTTACAATTTCCCTTTTTCTCTGGAATTTCTTCCTCTTCTGTGATTATAGCAGCTGTAAAGGTAGACACCTGTTGGAGCATTCCAGAGTTAGGCGTCCATAGCAACCCTCGCTCACGCAAATACCCAGGCCGCCCCCTCCGGCCCCCCCCCCCCCCCGTGCCTATAAAACCTTCTACCTGAAAAATAAAATTTGAGAGCCTGATCAAAGACTTGCTCTCCTTCTTTGTGTCTTTTGCTCTGTCCCTATACAGGAGAATTCTCCTCCCGAGCGTTAGCTGAACCCCGGCAGGCCGGGTCACACTTCATCCTCCTGAGGGCCTGATCAGAGGAACACTCATGTCCATACTGAGCCACGGATAACTTTAGTGTGAAAGTTTCAGTGAAATTCCCAACTTCTAAATGTCAGCTAGTGTAAGTTGAATGGTAATTCAAACAAAGTGGTCAAATTCAGCTTTGGAAGGTAAAGGATGTCCCAATGACTAGCCAGGGTATCCACCTGGAAGCTCTCACTGGCCAACACCATCATCCATCATACAGACAGGTACCCAACTGATGAGAGCAGGGGATGAGATGGGGGGTGAAGGCACGGCTACGATGATGATGATGATGATGATGATGATGACGACGACCACGACTCGTCTCCTTTTGGCTCTGGGATACCTCTCATGGGCTCTCACTCCTCAACCTCCATGGCAGGAGAGTCACCAGGGTTTTGGGACCTTTGTAGGTGTAATTCTCTGAGCCATAAACTGCTACGTTAGCTAGTTACCAAAAGGCCTCTGAGGAAGGAAAGACTTGGGCTCACAGTTTGAGAGGCATGGCATTGGAAGTGTGAGGTGGCTGGTTGGTCACAGGCATTCGCAGTCAGGAAGCAGAGAAGGGCAACTTCGAGTGTTGACTTAAGATAAGCTCCTTACAATGTCAGCCCGGGGCCTCCTAACCATGCTGGCTCTCCCTCCTAACTGGGCAGTTTCATCTCTCATGGACCCTGTGTAGTAGACCATCTCCACCTTGTTGCTGAGAGGAAGCCCAGCCACTGTCCTGAGCACGGTTGTCTGACTTTCTTTTGAGACAATACTCAGTTGTACTGCACAGCTCCATGACTTTCAGGTTTTCCTCTGTGTCTCTGCCTACACCACGGGGTCTTCATGAAGCTCACTTCCCAGGGCTGTTGAGTCCTAACAGGAAATGTTCTCAGAGCTTCAGAGGTGCTCATGTCCTAGTGAGACACTATTGGCAATGTCTACCTTTTGCTGAAATCCCTTCTTGGGGTGGGGCGGGGAAGTAAGCAACAGCCACCTCTCCTCCCCAATGACAAACTGAGGCAGAAATTCACCAAAGTTCACTCTGGGAAACTGTTGGAGGAAGTTTTTGTGCACTGTGTATTCAAATGCTGATTTCTGTACCAAGAAATCAGGTTATAGTCAGACGTTAGAATTGTCAATCTTATGAAGCATCTCCTGTCTCATATTGTGTAAAAATTGTTTACCATCATCTTCTGATTGGTTAATAAAGAGAGGAGAAGGTGAAATTTCCTGGGCCCAGAGAAATAGAGAGTGTCTCAGGTGGGGACCAGAGAGCCTCCATGAGAGCTACCATGAGGACAGAGATGAAGAAGGAACAGCCAGTGCGAGACTAAGATGGCAGGTAAGGCAGGTAACCAGGGAAGTAGGCCAGGCTAGCACACTCGGGTTAGCATGCTCAGTATCTGCCCAGCTATAGTGCAGGAAGCTTATAAAAAAAAAAAAAAAAACAGGTTTCTGTGTCATTTTTCAGGAGCTAGGGCAGGCATAGAAAAAAAAAATTCTATTTTTACAAAGATCTTGAGGGCACAGCCAATGGCAGCCCAGTCACAGACCGAGCGCACAGGACTGCACGTAACTGAGGTCGCCACAGGAGCCAACTTCATGAGACCGGGCTTGTAGGTACTGGGTACAAAGGAGAGGGATTGGGTATGTTTAATGAGGCCATCGGTTCAGATGGGGAAGATGGACAAGTTCTGGCGATGGACAGTGGTGGCTGTTACAAAAGGCTTTGAAGCAATGTAATGCTACTGATCTGTACACACGAAAACTTATGGTGGTAAACTTCACGCGTATCAGAGTAACAAAGCGGGAAGCAGCTGAAGTAATAGCTCAGTGGTTAGCAACATTGGCTGCTTTCACAGAGGATCCAGGTTCAGTTCTTAGTACCCACATAGTGCCTCACTACCATAGTAGCCAACTACAATTCTAGTGGGATGCACTGCCCTCTTCTGGCCTTCTCCGGTACTGCTTGCACATAAAGCTCCACCCTACCACCCCCCCAACCCCCCTTTAGGCAAAACACCCAGACACGTTAAAAAAAAAAAAATAGATAAAACCTTTTTTTTTTTTTCTCGACACAGGGTCTCTCTGTGTAGCCTTGGCTGTCCTGAACTTGCTTTGTAGACCAGGCTGGCCTCAAACTCACAGCGATCCCCTTGCCTCTGCCTCCCGAGTGCTGGGATTAAAGGCGTGCGCCACCATGTCCAGCTAGATAAAACCTTTTTAAAGAGAGAGAGATCTAACATGACTTTTGAGTCGCTGCTGTACCTGTAATCTTGCCCTGCCTGATCTTCTGAACCTTGTAGCGAATGGAGGTCCCCACCAGCAGGTACACATCATAGGCTGGATTCAGAAGGATGTTCTCCAAGATCAGCAGCCTGACTTCCGCAGGACGGACATTCTGAGCACAGAGAAAAGGAGAAAGAGGGTGAGGTGGGGTGGGGAGTCAGGGCAGGGGAGTAGTGAGCAAGACAGTTTGTTTCTATGGTGATGGTGATGTGCCTCTGTGTGTCAGTGTGTGGGGGTGGATGGGTGTGTATGTGCGCATGTGTTTTAATGTGTATGGGTGTTTAGCCTACATGTATGTCTGCACACCACATGCATGTCTCTTTCCCGTTGAGGCCAGAAGAGGGCGTTGAATCCTCTGGAATTGGAGTTACAGATGATTATGTGCTGTCATGTGTGTCCTGAGGAAACAAACCTAGGCCCTCTGGATGAACAGCAAGTACTCTTAACTGCTGAGCCAATGTTTTGTTGTGTGTGTGTGTGTGTGTGTGTGTGTGTGTGTGTGTGTGTTTTAAAATATTTATTTCCTTTTAAATTACATGTACACGTCTGTAACTCTGTGTGGATAAGCCACAAGTGTATGGGTGCCTATGGAGGCCTAGAGGGAATTGGATTCCCTGTATCTAGATTTTTGAGCCACCTGATGTAGGCACTGGGAACTGGACTTGGGTTCTCTGCAAGAGCAGCAAGCGTGCTTAACCACTGAGCATCTCTGCAGACCCATTTGTTCTGTTTTTATGCAGTGCTAGGACTCAGGAGGACCCCGTAAGTATGGTACCAGGATGCACTCAAAACTGTCACTGCCAAAAGCATATGACCACTCCCCGTACCTTACATATGCTCTATTTTTATTTAAAGTGACACTAACTACACTGCAGGGGGCTGGGGGGGGGGGTCAGGAGCAATGTCTATGGATGCTGTAGCTACCAGTGTGTAAGCTCTCACTTCACAGATGCTCAGAGGTCCAGGATGACCTGAAAGGGGGAGTACTGTGTGTCCTCAATTGCCATACCCTGGTCTCTTAGCCCTCAGGAAACAACTTGAGAGACTGAGCCAGGACTGCAAAGCCTCGTGTTCAGCATACCCTGGATGTCAGGTGCGCCAGCAGCCTGTGGCTTTCACTGTTGAAGAAAACTAATGGCAGGAACAATCCTTGTTGACAGAAGTGCCAATAGACCTAGACTGTTCTTGGTGGATTTATGGCCATTTTCAATCTCCATAAATTTGCTTCAGCACCCTGATAGCCTACACAGGTTTGGACTCAGGATGGGTGCTGCCAAGCAAGGCTGACAGGAAAAGCCTTCTGCTAAGTGGAGACAGGGAAGAAGACAAAACAAACCATCCACAAATGGCCACCGAGCCAGCCTCAAGGCCCCAGCTAGAGCGCAGGGGGATGCAACCTAGGAGACAGACAGCTGAGGCCCCAGAGTTGAGTCTCAGATGGTAAGGTGTGTCCCTGCACCAGGATGGGGAGCACTGCCCGGAAACGAGGTAACTCCTTTAAACCGAGGAACACATGCTGTGACCTCTGACATGTTGACTTTTGAAGCCTCGACCCTTTCCTTATACCACAGCTCACAGAAAGCAAACAAACAGGAAGATATAGAAGCCCTAACACCCTAGAGCCCGAACCTAATCCACTGTCATCCGTACCCCACTGTGGGGACAGCACAGTTGAACCTAGGCCCACCTTGTACACAGCCTCCTGAATGCGAGCCTTGAGCTTGGAGCTTCCAGTCTTCATCCCAGACACTAGGATGGTGTCGCCCTGCTTGGCTGCCTTCTCCATCTCTGAGATGTAGGACGGCGGGATATACGTAGACTCCAAGAAGGTGAGGATTCTGAAAGGGGAACGCATCATGAGACTCGAACACGAAACTCCCCAGAACCCGGTGTGGCATTCATCTCCAGCTGAGGGCTGGGTCCCACAACAGATGCTGACGTTTCGAATCATGCTGCTTCGCAACACTTAGAATCACATCTTTGGCACGGCGTGCGTCAGTGGACTGGCTCTGTGGAGTACACCTGGCCTTGGAAATGGGCACCATAGCAACACCCATATGTGGTGACATGCATTGGAATTTGAGACCATCAGCTGGGTCCACATTAAGATGGAAGCCCAAGGCCCCAACTCAAAGAGAGTCAGTCACCCACGGGGACTGAGAGCACGCTGACAAGCTTATAGAGTCCATACTTCGTCTCTCTTTCTACCTGTAATTCACAAGAAGCTCCCTGCTCTTCCCAAGAAGGAACAGCCTGCAGGACACACTTGTAGTCTCACCAGGATAACCCAGCGCTGCCCTATGCGTTGGTTTATTGTCCAGTCAGCCAATGACAGAGTGCAGCAAGTATGCACAAGGCCGAGGTCTCATGCCCAGCATATACCACCTGGACTGCTGTATTCCTAAGTATCAAGATTCTGAAAGTCAAAGAAAGACCAAGAGACTGTCCCAGGCTGACAGACAAAAAAGAAAAATGACAGCATGCAATATGTGACCGCGGGTTGCTATAGTAAGGTCTGAAGATAACATACATCTGGGCAAATTTCTTGATATATATAGATAGATAGATAGATAGATTTAGATAGATAGATAGATAGATATTTAATTTTATTTAATTATATATATTTAATATAGATATTAATTATATGGCTACTAAGAACCAAGCCTCGATTTTTTGGTAGAGCAGCCACTGCTCGAAACTGCTAAGCCATTTCTCCATCCCCAATTTCCTTATCTGGATAACTTTATTGTAGATGAGAAAACATCCTGATGGTGTTGGAAGCATAGTAAATAATCAAAGGCGACAAGACATCACACTGGCAATGGGCCCTCAAGCAATTTAGTTTTGTTGTTTGTTTGTTTTTGTTTTTGTTTTCCTGTATTACGCTGATGTTTTCTCTACGTTTTAAATAAAATTGCTCCAGTGCCACTCTGGCCAACAGATAGCCTTCAACCATGGCTTTAAATATAAGAAGTATGTCTCAGGAAAGAAACTTTACACTTTTTTCTTTTGCATTTATTACCCATCCCAGGGGTGGGTGGGTGGGTGGGTGGGTGGGTGTGTGTGTGTGTGTGTGTGTGTGTGTGTGTGTGTGTGTGTGTGTGTGTGTGTGTGCGTCTCCCCGTCCGTCCGTGTGTGTGTGTGTGTGTGCGCGCGTCTCCCCGTCCGTGTGTGTGTGTGTGTGTGTGTGTGTGTGTGTGTGTGTGTGTCCGTCCCTCCATGCATGTGCATGCTCATGTCACAGCTCAAGTGAAGTGAGTGGACAATTTGCAGGAGTGAAGTTTCCCACGCTGTGGCATGACCTGGGGACTCGGGTCATCTTGTGATAAGCTCCTTTGCCCACTATGCCATCTTGCCGACCCAGAAGGACTGTTTACTCTGTCAAACATCCGTTTGATTCAGAATGGGCTCAGCCGCTCCATGCTGCCTGGGTAAAGCAGAGCGACAAGGATCTGAGTGCAAACTCTGCCCACTTCGCACCTCTCCTCAAACCTCAGTTTCCCTGGCCAGAAAGTGGAAAGGTCAGAGGTGGGCAGACCAGACGTAATGAGTTCAGATGCTCTGACGCCCCCTCTCTCAACGAGTCTGTCTGTATTCTATGCTGGGGACCCAGACCATCCTAAGAACTGATTTCACTGCTGGCCTGTCCCCTTAACCACGAACTTGCTCACCAAGGAAGTACTGCCCTCTAAGGCCACCCACATGTCTCTTATACCTCAAAGATAGCCTTCCAGAGTTCTGTGTCTTCTCTGTCCAGTCAGATATCCCAATGTTTCTGACCAGTTCCCACAGAATACACCATAGTGAGCCACAGAGGCTGCCAGTTGTCCACACTAAACTCTTTTCCCCAGTCAGTCACTGTGAGTAGCAGGCATCCTGGGGGCGCTCTGGCCTCTTTACTGACAGGAGGAAGCCTAAGGACCTCCAATTTCCTACATCCACCCAAAGGTAGCCAGGCCTTGTCACTGAGTCTCTTACCGCAGTGCATTGTGGGAGTCTGAGAACCCATTGGCCTCTGTATCCTTCACAATCGTCCAGTCAAAGACCAGTCCTGCCAGAGTGCTGAAGGTATTCCCTGTAAAAGAATTCAGAGGCAAAAACACGTAAGTTTGCTCCCTAGGGTCGAGGGACAGGAGATGGCCACTCTGACTGCATACAGCCACTGTGCGCAGCACCACACCCCTGCAAGGTGCACATCCTGTCCTCTACTTCAGAAAGGAGAAACTAAGGATCAAAGAATGGTGATACTTGCTATTTACCATAAAAGGCTGAGCCAAGGTTTGAACCTAGGCCTGGACCTTTCCATTTAACCTTGAACCCTCTGTAGGTGTAAACACCTGAGGAGGCTATTGAGACCTAAGCCATTAATCCCTCTCCTTGTATCTCCTGAAGAGAGAACGTCTCCCCTCACGGCACAGGAGTGCATCTCAGCCACAGGGACCACAAAGGGAGGGCAGGACAAAGCTTCTCACCTTCTGGAGTCAAGAATCAGGGGCAGTTGGAAGAAATGGAGGCAAGGCAGAGCGCATGAGGACATGCCCCCAGGGGCCTGTTCAGCCTGGTCCATCACGAATTTGCATTACTTCTCAAAAGTCCATCAGTCATGAAGCCATCAACCCACTGACAAGGTCAAATCCTTCAGAGGCCCTCCCTTCCCTAGGCCGCATCTCGGAACACTCCTCCTGCACCTGCAGTCTTCAACATGAGCCTATGAAAGACTTTCCAGACGCAAACCATAAACAGTAGGATCTCTATTGGAATCTCACCTTCTCCACCCAAGATCTCAAAGGCTAAATCAGAGGCTAAAAAGATGGCTCAGGGGGCTGGAGAGATGGCTCAGAGGTTAAGAGCAGAGGCTGTTCTTCCAAAGGTTCAATCCCCAGCAACCAGCTATAATGAGATCTGGTGCCCTCTTCTGGCCTGCAGGCATACACGCAGGCAGAATTCAGAGGTTAAGAGTGCTGACTGCTTTCAGGACACGCAGGTTTGGTTCCCAGCACCTACATCACGTGGCTCACAACTGCCTGTAACTCTAGCTCCAGGGGATCCAACACCCCTTGGATTCTGTGGGCACCTGCACACAGGAGGTGCAACTCATAAACTTATGCAAGCACACACATACACATAAAGACTAAACTAATATGTCTTTGTTTTTGAAGACCAAATCAAACCACGCTTAGCAAAAAGTCCAAAGAAATGTGGCCCATGTCTTTACTTCTCAGGGGAGACTAGAGGAAAGGGAATGTGGCAGTCCGAATGAACCGCCCCATATACTCATAGAGAGTGGCATTATTAGGAGGTGTGGCCTTTTTGAAGGAAGTGTGTCACTAGGGGGTGGGTTTTGAGGTTTCAGAAGCTCAAGCCAGGCCTAGTGGTTCGCTTCTCTTCCTGCTGCTGCCTGCCAATCCAGGTGTAGAACTCTCAGCCCCTCTCCAGCACCATGTCTGCCTGCACGCGGCCACACTTCCCGCCATGATGCTAACGGGCTAAACCTCTGAGCTGTAAGCCAGTCCCAATTAAATGTTTTCCTTTATAAGAGTTGTTGTGGCCATGGTGTCTCAACAAAAATGACAGAGAGCCTCTTCCTAAAGCTCCCCAGGGATCTTTCCACCTCTGTGGGCAACTGGTCTGAGTGAGGCAGGTAAGCCTTGCTCAGAACGGATGAGGGTACAGGGAGGTGTTTAACAGACAAAAAGTTGTGGTTCTCAAACTCTAAACCCTCACACCTAAGTAGCTTGTCTCACTAATACCCATGAGGCAGAGGCTGAGATCCACACCTTGAATACGCATGGCAAGAACACCAGAATCCTCCCATCAGCCCAGAGTGCTGCTTTCACTGCATGGTAACTCTCTTCCACGCCCAGAGACAAGGCACACACCACCTCACAACCCAGCTCCTTTCTCTGTGGTGCAGCTGAGACCACAGGACCCTTCTTTTTTCACACGGTGAGCCCACACAGGCCATCCCATCCCAATCCTACTTCCTTCATGGCAGAGCCAAGCAGGCTGACCCTGCAGGATGCAGAAGGAGACAAGAGGCTAGCCTGTGACCCCCCTTAAGTTGCACAATCACTACCAGTCATTCAATGTGATGACCTAGTGGGTGGTCTACTCCCTTGACTGTGGCTGTCTGCATACCCAAGAGTACCCTGAGAACTCACTCCAGACCTCTTCTCTCTACTATAAAATAGGAACAAAACTCCATTCTATGGACCTGTTGGATGGGTTCCAGCAAGTGTCTCCAGCAGGCTGTGGAGTGTCTACTGAGCTTACGGAGGATGTGCGTTTGATTTTCAGCACCCACACTGGGTAGCTCACAATCACCTGTAACTCCAGGTCCTGACCTCCAAGAGCACCTGCACTCTCATGCACAAACCCACATATACATATTAAACATAATTCAAAATAAATCTTAAGAAAGAAAGTGTCCCCAGTGAGCAGGAAGGCCTTATGAGGAGGGCAGGGGAGGCAGATGCCCTACAAGGGCTCGGTCTCATGGAATGTCTGCGGCTGGACGTATGGCTTCTGGGCTCAGTTGTCAGCATCTTCTCCCACTGTTGCCCATATTAACAAAAGGGAGAGGAGATAGACAAGATGACTCTAAGAATCGTTAGAACTAAGCGCTTCTTAAAGTTTCATCAATTCAGAAGGATGTGCATGGGGAACTGACTAGAATTCTGCCTTTCACATCCTATAAATATAGAATCCTCATAGAATCCTCGCACCCAACATGTCAACCTTGGGGCATCTTGCTTGGTGGTGCTTCCCTCACTCTCCCTTCTTAGAGAGCTCCGGGACACAGCAAAGGAGCTCTTAAATCATGAGCTATCACCATGACTGAATGCAGAGTTCACAAAAAATACAACAGTGAAACTTCTATATGGGGACAGCGACCAGAAAATAATGGAAAGTCAAATGTGTAATGTCACATGTGCCACACAACTTTTAAAAAATTATGTATGTATGTATGTATGTATGTATGTATGTATGTATGTATGTATGTGTATATATATTTTTTCTGCCTGCATATATGCCTGCACGCCAGAAGAGGGCAGAAGATCTCATTATAGATGGTTGTGAGCGGCTACATAGTTGCTGGGAATTGAACTCAGGACCTCTGGAAGAGCAGCCAGTGCTCTCAACCACTGGGCCATCTCTTCAGCCCCATGCCATGCAACTTTACTACAATCTCTGTTCTGAACACGCAAGGTGAACTTTGGTGACCCTTTTTGGTTTGTTTTCACTGAAACAGGGTCTCACTGTGTAGACCATGCTAGTGTTGAACTTAACAGGAATCCACCTGCCTCTCTCTTGTTCCCCAGAGATGGGATTAAAGGCATGGGCAACCACATCTGGATAACATGAGCACTCTGCACTGGGCATGCCATTGTGCTCAGATCTGAGCCCACCATGCGTTATAAATGCAGAGTTTTTACTATATGTCCAAAGGTTTCTGCTCTTAAAAAAATACATAATCGTTTAATTAAGAAAAACAAGGACTTTCCATATTTTCCCATCATTCCTCAGCACATATAAAATTAGTTGACGTTTGGGATTATACTGTGCTGTAATTTTTATTTTAAAAATTGTTCCATGAGCCGGGCATGGTGGCGCACGCCTTTAATCCCAGCACTCGGGAGGCAGAGGCAGGCGGATTGCTGTGAGTTCGAGGCCAGCCCAGTCTACAAAGTGAGTCCAGGACATGCAAGATAACAAAGAGGAACCCTGCCTTGAAAAACCAAAAATAAAAATACAAAAATTTTAAAAATTAAAAATTGCTCCTTGATGGGAGAGACAGGAAAAAAAGGGGTACAAGTCTTCTTCAGCTACAGTGAGTTTGAGGCCAGCCTGAGCTACGAGACCCTCTCTCAATCCTCCCTTGCCACAAAATATTGCTGTTTGAGTTGCTAACTAAAGTTGCCTAGAAAATCAGCATGTGAGTTTTGGCTTGGGATTTCTGAAATGGCCCTAAAGTGTATCTCTCCCATCTTGCACTATGTATTTATGCAAAGTGGCATTCTCAGCATGAGATCTCAAAAATCAAAACATTCACCAGCTCTGAAAAGCACAGCAGACACTCCAAGTCCCACAGTATCAAACACCCAGCTGGGATTTAACTCTTTATGCAGAAAGGAGCAAACTCACCCATCTTGTTGGCATGCAAATTTGCTTTCATCTTTAATAAATGGCAAAATTATATGAACACAAAAGCATTGTTTTAAAATAAATGCATGATTTATTATGAGTAAAAACTTGACTGGATGTCTACTTTAAGTTCTTATATACCCGAGACCACACAAAAATTGCTAGGGCAAAAAAAAAAAAAAAAAAAAGAAGAAGAAGAAGAAGAAGAAAAAGAAGGCTGCAAGAGAGATGGCTCAGAGGTTAAGAGCACTGACTTCTTCCAAAGTTCCTGAATTCGATTCCCAGCAACCAGATGGTGGCTCACAACCATCTATAATGAGATCTGGTGTCCTCATTTGGCATGTAGGTGCATTGTATAAATAATAAGTAAATAAAATTTTTTTACAGAGGGGGCTGCAAGAGGAGAACATTTAAGGAATCCTGTCACATTCCATTTTCAGTTCCTAAAACAGAACATATCTAAGACAGAACATTACAGTCTGGATCGTGAACTCCCCCAAAGACTTGGTCACCATCAAGAGTGGGGACATGCCATTGCAGAGGATACTGGAAAGGAATAAGGTCAAACAACCATATACTGAAGCTTCTGAACCCATGAGGCAAAGTAAACCTTTCTTCTTTATAAGTTGATTGCCTCAGGTGTTTAGTCTTAGTAGCATGCTAACACATCAGGTAATGTATAAAGGATATAATGTATAAACGGTGTCACATCTAGTGAAGACCTCATGTCAAGATGCTTCATGAGGGATCAGGGACATGGCTCATAGATACAGTACTTATCTAGCATACATGAAGCCCTTTGTTCACATCCCAGCGCCACAGAAAACTAGGTGTGGTAGAACATGCCTTATACTTCCATCACTTTGATGGCAAAGGCAAGGAGGTCTGAAGTTCAAGCTCGTCCTTAGCTACATGGTGAGTCAGAGGTCAGCCTGGGCTACAAATGAGCCTGTTTCACAACAAAAAGGCTTCTTCATAACATTATAAAAATGGTGAAAATAACCATTGAGATGTAACAAGAATAAATTAATTTTAAAAAAATGATGAAAATATAGAAGGACAGGCAGGCAAATGGCAGACTTGCCTAGGTATAAACTGCACAAAACAAAGCTAACCGTGTCAATGCAGCATGACCGAATCATCTCTTAAAGGGACCACCACTCCCGAGCACTCATACTCTGAGGACCGAGTTTCAGGCAGGCAAATCGCATTCAAACCACAGCAGGCAGATGGTCTGTGTGGAGTGCAGAGAGCTGCCATCAGCCAGGAAAAGTAGGGAAGCAGGAGTTGGAGCAACAGCAGCATACTCCGCCACCTATGGGCCTTAGGACCCCGGTAAGTTACCACAGCTTCCTTAACTATGCAACAGGCATTAGCCAACTTGCTCACAGCCTAGTCCCAGGGCTGGCACCCACAGGATCTCACACAACCTCTGATAAGCTGTAGAGCTGGTGTTGAGCAACACCACCGATCTAGAGAAGGGCTCAAAGCTTACAAGGGTCAAGTTCACTCACAGAAGAGGCCTGGAACTGATCACACCACAAAGGTCGAAGTGCGTCTGGCTGAGGAAAGCCAGTCTGAAATCAGGTCACTTGGACATGTCTTAAAGATTCACTTATGTTTATGAATGTGGTGGACCTAGTGTCCAGAGGAGGCCAGAAAAGGGTACGAGGCCCCCAGGAATTGGGGTTACAGATGGTTGTGAGCCACTGTGTGGGTACTGAGAATCACTCCTGGGTCCTCTGCAAGAGTAGCCAGTGCTCCTAACTGCTGAGCCATCTCTCCAGCCCCACTCATCTGTGCTTACTCAAGAGAACCTAAAACATGTGTTTACACAGAAGTTCACAGTCGCAAAGCGGAAACCCCAAAATTCCATCAGCTGATGGCTGGAGAAACAACGCAGTTTGTCTACATGGTGGAATGCTGTTTGACAATAAAAAGACCAAGCTGCTGTCACATGGTATTAAATGCACAAACTGGAAGCACCAGGCTCAGTGGCAGTGAGAGGAGACAGTCAGAAGACTGTGGCTGTGCTGTGTAACCCCACTTCCAGAAAAGTCCACAGCAAGAAATGCAGATAGCGGCTGGCTTGTGGAAAGCTGCCATAGGGAGGATGGGGGGGAAGGTGCCATGGGTTGGGCTGTGGTCAGCTGGCAATAAGTGTCCACAGGTTTTGGGTTTCCTTCTACACTGATGGAGCAGGTTCTAAAATTAGAAAGTAATACAGTGATGATGGAACACTTTTGTGAATTAAGCCAGAACCCACTTTCCAAAAAAGTGAGTGAGGTCTGGAGAGATGGCTCAGTGGTTAAGCACTGCTCTTTATAACTTGTTGCTCTTGCAGAGGACTGACTTTTTTGTTCCTGGCCTCCACATGGAGGCTCGCAGCACTAACTCCAGTTCCAGAAGTCCACTTCTGGCCTCTGGGGGCACTCCACACATGTGGTGCACACATATACATGCAAACACTCACACACATAAAATAAATAAATCTTTTTAAAAAGTGAAAACAAGGTGAATGAATGCATATAAATCTCAGTAGGAACAATCTTTAACCTTCCAGCAGAAACAGGAAGGGCTAGTAAACTACAGTCCCTGGAACAAGTCTGGCGCCTGCCTGCTTTTATAAATAAAGTTTCGTCAGGACCTAGTCACTCATCACTGCATCACCTGTGGCGGCTACTCTGGAGCAACAAGGTCCCAGGTGAAAAGATGTAACAGAGACACCTGCCCAGAGAAGCTTAGGCACGTTCACTATGCGGTCCATCTTAGAACAAGATGGCCGACTTCTGACCCAAAGCATGACCCCTGGAGCCAAGTTATAGCTAAGATTCCCGCTCAGCTACAAGGCAACTACATGCCTGCCTGACCTGCACCCCAATGTATACCCACAGCTGGCAAACCCACAGTCCTCACTACTCACCTCAGCGTCATGTCCTCCTCAACAGTTTTCGACCTGCATCCTGCACACCCACCTCAGCTGTCCCCACAGTGTCCTCCCCAGCTCTACTGTCTCCCACACTTTGAATATAAACAGCAGTGTCCAGCAGATGTCTAAAACAGGAAGTGATTCTGATTTTGTAGTTTTTAGATCTGGGGATATTTGCATAGACTCTTCCAAGTGCTTCAAAAAGCCTAAGCCTGAACACATTTCAGATTACAGATTTTCCGACGTGGGCTGCCTATGCCACGCACATGCCTTGTTTGTTCATAGGGAGAATCCCCCACTGCCTGAGGTTCTGGGGGCAGTGGTCATGTATCAAAGGCTTAGTTAACAGCTGGCACTGCGCAGAGGTGGTAAACTTTTAAGCAAATTTAGGTCACCAGGGGCAAGGGCTTAAAGGGGATTATCAGGACCCCACTCCCTCTTGCACCTCTTTGCTTTCTGGCTGCTATAAGGTGAGCACTCTCCTGTGACTAAAGTGCCCACTAGGATGCTCTGCCCCACCATATGGGCCCAATGATATGGGCTGAAACTGCTAAAAATATGCATCAAAATTAAAATGTCCTGTTCTTGTCTGTCCCAGGTATTCTGTCACAACTATGACAAAATGAAAGACACACTCCTCTTGCTCCCTTCCAAGAGGCCCAGCCTCCAGCCAAGACAGTCTGCCTATCACCAAGCAAGACCACCCATAAGAATCCCATCCCAGAACCAGTCACTACCCATGCGAGTCAAGAAGCGACACCCAATACTCTGAGCCAGCAGCCCACAGGTGCCCTCATCCATACATGTGTTTAGGGGTGTGGGGTGCTTAGAAAATCAAAAACAACCTGGAAACTGAGCAGGAAGAAGGGTTCCTACTGTCCAGTGTGGTCATCACCTCTGTGGGCGGCTCTCCCATTTCCACTGCCCAGAAGTCAGCTCCAGAGACAGCGGTAACAAGGACCAACTCTGCACACAACTCTGTATGGACGTCAAGCCTATCCCACCTAAGATGAGCACACACAGGCCAGGCTGTGGGGCCTCTGCACATGAGGAGGGCTGAGGCTTGATGCCACCAGGTAATACAGCCACTTCAGAGATACCCTCCATGTCTCCCTTGGCTGTGGCTCTCCCTTCCTGGCTGGAACAGCAGCTGGTCATACGAAGACACAGTAACAGGGACTACGGCCAAAGGGCAGCAGTCGCAATCACCTTCTGAGTCCAGGGCCTGGATCTTCAGCTCCAGTGGAGAGTCTTCAAGATAGAGCTCACGGGTAGTAGAGACGATCTGAATGCCATGGATGAGGTCAACAATGGCGTCACAACGCAGCACCTGGCCTGTGGCTGCAGAGACAGAGAGGAGTCAGCGCTGAAGATGCAGCCATCATCCCTCCCCTCCTCCGGGGCCAACTCCGGTGGCAGTGACTACAGTAACCAACCAGTATAACACAACAGGAACCCAATTCACCCCACGAGCCAAGCAGTACACCCTGGCAGTTAACCTAGCCACTCAGACAGGAAAACTCTGGCTTTCTCATCGTTACCTCGTGAACCCACATTTAAAGCTGTATGGGAAAAGAATTCCTCCAGGAAAATGCAGTTGTGCCCCAGCTGTAACCACAAAGGGAAGTGGCAAAAACAATGGCTGTGCACCAAGATCAGGACTCACGCTGCCGCTGCTGCTGCTGCCGCTGCTGCTGCTGCTGCTGGTGGCACTACTACTACTACTGTGTGGATGATGGAGTGGCATGCTTGGCACAGCATACACGTGGACACGGGGGACAAATTTATGGAGTCAGTTCTCTCCTTCCTCCTTTACATGCGATCTGGGGTCTGCACTCACGTCTCCAGGGTTGTGCAGCCATCTTCCTGGCCTCCCTGCTTTGCTTACATCAGCGGTCCATAAGACTACCCACTATATCCCAAGGGGGATGCATGGGTAGACGCACAGATTTTTTTTACTTCCTCATAAACAAACCAGATAACAGCATTGGGCCTAAGAAACTCTCTAGCGTGAGGACAATAACAACACTGGTTATTCTAACCATTCTCCAGGTACCAGATAGAAACACTTGCTCTGTCCGATTAGCACCTGTACCTAGAACCTTAAAAATTCTTATGTGGTTGGGCTCAATGGTGCACACCTATAGTCCCAGCTATTCATGGGCCGAGGCAGGAGGATTGCTTGGGTCTAGTAGTTCAGAGCCAGTCTGGACCCACCTCAAAACAAAAACTATAGCCTGCACAGAGGCCTGAGCCACTTGTAGCACATCTTCCTAAGGGCCCAAGTTCAGTTCCCGGCACCCACGTCAGATGGTCCCCAACCATCTGCAACTCCAGCTCCAGGGGCATCTGAAGCCACTCACGTCCATGAGCACCTGCACTCACACACATGGACCCACACACAAACACACACCCATCCGCATAATTAAAATACAATTAAAAATAAACAAAATTTATATGCTGCAACCCAGCAAAGCTGGGAAAGTATGCTAGGCAGGAAATAAGCTAAATAAGCCCAAGTTGTTCTGTGCCGGCTCTAAAGGTTTAACCCAAGGGAACATCTGTGAGATGGCCTCCTGGTAAAAACAGTACTCATTGCACTGGGCTCATGACTTTGATCCCAGCATTGGGAAGCAGAGACAGGTGGATCTCTGTGAGTACAAAGTCAGACTGGTCTACTGGTCTACACAGGGCATCCAGGACAGGCAGGACTACAGTAAAACCCTGTCTCAAAAAAAAAAAAGCATAGTATTCAGCATTTAAAATGTAGGGTTGGAGATGACTTAGTGATTAAGAACATGTATTGTCCTTGCAGAGATGCAGAGAACCTAAGATCAGTTTCCAGCAGCCACATTTCCTGTCTCACAATTGCCTATAACTCTAGGTTCAGGGATCTAGTGCCCTCTTCTGGCCTCCATGACATGTACACAGAGCATGCACATATACATAAGTAAAAAGAAAAAAAAAATTTTTTTTGGTTTTTCGAGACAAGGTTTCTCTGTGTAGCCGTGGCTGTCCTAGACTCGATTTGTAGATAAGGCTGGCTTCAAACTCACAGCAATCCGCCTGCCTCTGCCTCCCGAGTGCAAAATAAAATATGTTTAAAGGAATAGTTCCATGCTCAGCAGGGGCTGAACATGTAACCCAGTGATCTAGCATTCCTTAGCACATACAAGGCCCTGGGGGCAACCTCAGCACCGATGGAAAATACCAATGACACTAAACATAGTAAAATGGAAATCATCACATCATGGTGCAGGAGCATAACTGAATGTCACATGGTTTTCCTGGGTCAATCTGCCTTATGTATGTATCTATGAATTCACAAACACACTCCACCAACCACGGGCTGAAAACACTCAGGAAAAAAAAATCCTCTGTGCCAAGCACACACACACTTCCCCCATATAGCCTTGCAATCTGCAGAGCATTGCACCATAGGCATGTCGGCTAAGACGGTTTAGGAATACCATCTTAGGGAGGCAATTCTAAGCCAGAACACACGAGAGACTGGTCCCAGGAGTACAGCATCCCAGGAGACCCTACAACCAATCCACCATGGACACTGAGGAAGACTGTATTCCGCATCTATGATATGATGATTCAAATATGGAGAAAGAAAAGGCATAGTTTTCTAGACTAGGTCAATTTTTTTTTTTTTTTCATCTGACTGGACAACAGTTAAGAGCATCTGGATTAACAAATACTAATTTATGAGTTTAGAAAGTCAGGCTCCATAAGGGAAAAGGGTGTGAATCAGTGATGAAGGACCAGGAAGGATGTTTCCTAGGTTCCAGGTAGAGGTCTCACCGGGGTGTTTCCCTGATTCACATCCCCACCAATGATCCCCACAGCACATAAAGCCCTTACTGATGTCTTCTGCAAAGATGATGCTCGTCAGGCGGGCTGGCTGGGTCAAGCGGGCCTGCACCACTGCCTTCTGGGAGCACTGCTGTTCACTGGGGCCCAATGGCTCTATGCTGGCTACCTCTGGCCGCGTGGAAGACCTGTGGTGAAAAGAGGGGAGATCATTTCTTGGAGCCATACTGTAAGGCACTGCCAGGCCCAGAAGCCAGAGCAATAGCTTCCATCTGGGAATCTGGGTTCAAACTGAGCAGAGGTGAGGAACCTCATACATCAACCTAAAAGAAAATTTGAGAAGGAAAGAGGCCAAGGCAAGGCCTTCCACAGTCAGCTCTCCGCAACCTGAGGTGATGAGTCACTGCACATAACCCCCATTAAGCTAAAGCAAACCAGACACTGGGCAGCTGAACAAAGATTTGATATTCAATAGTCACCAACCAAGATTTCTCCACAGAGCTATATGAGGCCTCCTTACCTCATGGGGCAGCCCCAAGACCCCAGATACCTGAAACCACAGCAGCCCCTCTCTCTATGCCACCCCACACCAACACACACAAACACCTATAGTGAATTTTAGTTATACATTAGGCCCAGGAAGAGAGTAAGAATGGTAGCATAATAAAATACAAGTTATAACAAGACTATAATGAAAGTTATTTAAAAGTTATCAATTGAGTGGTTTGCTTCTGGAATTTTCCATGTAGTATTTTCACCCTGTTAGTTACTCAGGTAATTCGCCATCAGCAGGAAAAGGATTTATGCATGAGGAACAAATATTGGAGCTGATCCAGGATGGACTCAGAATGTCCACCAGGATGTTATCCTTCGTCTCCGTATGGCATTTAGGGACCTGCCACTCACCAGCCACATGAACCACCATATGCTCATCTTCAATGGGACCGATGTCTAGCTACAAAGGACGAGCACAATGCAAAGCTCTTACTTAGCTGCTGATCTCGGACACAGGCCACATAGAGCTTTCTGACCGTCTTTGGGAGGGCACAAGGCTCTTCCCCACTCCCGCTACGTCTGACAGCTCTTCCCTGATTAGTGCTAAGACTCACCCTACTTGCGTGTCCACATTTAGCCAATCAGGGACCAGCTTGGCCCAGCACGCACTCTATAGATATGGATTCAACCCAGGAAGAGTGGGATGCCTTCAGGATCTGCTGGAGATGGACTTGCCAGAGACCGAAGCCCCCAGCACCTGAGATTTCTGCCATCAGGGCCAATTAGTCTTCTGAACGGAGGCAGCCATGTGGTTTTCCTTTTTTTTTTTTTTCTGCTAACATTTTGTTTTGTTTTCCTTCAGTTTGCACTCCTGGGATTCATATTGAACTAGTCCCATCATTTCTCTGGATTTAACACTTGCACTATGGTTTTCCTTTTCCTAGACTGGTTCTGTCTATGGGCATCTGCTGTACTATGGACTCATGAACTGCATTAGGTAATGTTTACTGCCCTTCCCCGACTGGAGTCTAAGCACTGTGGTCTGCCTCCTCACAGGTTCACAGGACACTCAGGTGAGGAGTTTTCTTCACGCCAAAGCTTTTGGTCTTTCAAGACAGGTTTCTCTGTGTAGTCCTTGCTGTTTTGGAACTCGCTCTGTAGACCAGGCTGGCTTCTAACTCAGAGATCCGCCTGCATCTGCCTCTCAAGCGCAGGGATTAAAGGTATGTGCCACCACCGCCCAGCTACACCAAAGCTTTTAAGCAGAAAGTAAATTGTAGCAACTGCACAGAGTAAATCAGAAAGCCTTGGAGGGTGTTCAGCTTTCCAAGTGTATTCAGAGCCAGCCCCAAAATTGTACCCTGTAAGCAAGTCCGATGACAGCCTCACAAATGCAGACACTAGGTTCAGTGACTGTCATGCAGCACGCCACCTCCTCACAGGCCCCGCCTTGTTCCAGCATCCCCAGATGGCAACAACTTCCTTGTAAGACCAGGTCCCAACGTATCCTCTCCCTACCAACAGCCCAGTAGACAGGCGCAAGAAAGACACTCACATCTGAGTCTCACTCACACAGGGGATACCCTTGATCTCTATCTACCTTGTCCTGAAACAGCACCTAACTCTTCAGTGTGGACCTGCCTAGGATGATGTGTGTCTCTCAAGCTCTCAAATGACAGAACTGGGGAGTGATTAGGTTATACGGACAGATACTCCAGGAAAGGCTCATGTCATTTAAAGAGGTCTCTCAGAGCTCTCTGGTTCCCTCCCTCCACCCAAGGACACAACAAGAAACTGGCAGTTTGCAACTGGGAAGTGGCCTCACAACACAGCCACTCAGACACCATCTGTGACTTCCAGCACTGAGGGAAGAACGCTCTCGTTATTTCAAGCCCCTCCTCCATCTATGGGTTTGTTAACAGCAGCCGGAAGAGAGGGAGGCTTCTTCCTCTCTCAGTACCGGAGACTCCAGAGCACTCTGGTCTGTGGACACTGACAGACACACTTCTGCGACCTGCACCAGAAAAGCCTTGTGTACCCTGGCCATAGAGAGGGGTTTGGACTGTCACATGTGCTAGGGAGGGTCCCAGAACAGGTGCTGTGGCTTATGCCCACAAAGATTGGAATGTAGGAGGACATCAGGTTGCAATGGCGTCTTGCTACCTAATAGAGGGCCAAGAGGCACCACAGCCAAGACCTAAAGACGAAGGAGCAGATCCTGGTGACCATGCATTCATTCCCAATTCCAATAAGGAAACATGAAACAAATCCTGCCTAAGAGCCTTTCTCCTGTCATATGCAGTATCAAAAGGCTAGGGAGGTGAATTCTTCAGGCTGAGCTCCTAACGGTTTGTAGAAATGCTTCCTCCAGACCCAGTACTATAAAAAAAAACGCCACCATAGCAATGTTCGTTATTATATGATTATTCTGTTCTGTGTCAAGCAGTTGTGTGCACAGCTGTGTCTCCAGCTGTCCTATTAGAACCCAAGGTGACACATGAGGGAAGCCTCCACATGATGTCACCATAGCCCTAGAAAACAATGGACTCAGCACAGCTCAGCCCAGAGAGGTAAGACACAATCCTGCTCCTTTGTACTGGGTACAGCATTCAAACAGAAAGCTGAGGATTTCCCGCCCTACCTTGTGCTGCCCACAAACAGGGCTGGGCTCCTAGACCCTGCAGAAGATGGCATCAACTACCACCGGATCAGCCCCACCGGTAAATGGACCCTCAATGCTGCTTCTTAAAGTTAACTGATTTTTTTTTTTCTCTCCAAACTTACTGAGGAAGCCAAGCAAGCCAGGCACCAGCTGAGGAGCCCTCCACAGCCCAGCCACCTCCTGCTGGGAGGTCCAGGCCTCAGCCTCCTGAACTGTGGGTAGCATCCCTCCAGAGCCAGTTTGGGGGCCTTAAAAAAATAGTTTTAGGATTGACTGAGGAATAATATTTAAGGAGATTAGAAGACAAACTAGCTTTACCATCCTGGTTCCTGCTGGGCACCAGCAGGGACACAGCTCTCCTTCTGGTCCTGCAGTTTCTGGCTACCAGGAACAGCTGCCTGGACACCAGCACCTTCTCATGACAGTCCCTGCTGCTGTGGTCTGGCTCCTAAATGTCCCCAGAAAGCCTTGTCCTGAACACTTAGTCACTGAGAGACAGAAGAACCTTAAAGAAGTTACCCCTAGTTCTATGGAAGTCAGGCCATCAGTGTACACCACTGAGGAAGCTACTGGAACGCCAGCCCCTTCCTCTTCACTCCCCTTCTTTTTACTTCCTGGCCACCATGAGGTAAGTTGACCTTGGCCCACCACACACTCCCACCATGATGTCCTGCCTCAGCACAGTGCCAAACCACTGTGGCCTACTGTCACTTCTGAAATGTGCACTAACACAAAAAATGTCCCCACCCGATGCTTATCTCTGTCATTTTCTAATGCCAATGAAGACCCAGCATACCCACCGTAGGGTCCTCCCCACCACCTGCCTCAGCACAGTCACATCCAACCACCACTAGCATCATTTCATTATTTTCTCTGTGTGGGTATCTTGGCTACTTGTACGTCTGTGTACCACCATATGCATGCCTGGTGCTTACAGAGGCCAGAAAAGGGCATGGAACCCCCAGAACTGCGAGGCACCGTGGTGAGTGCTTGGAATTAAAACTCAGTCTTCTGGAAGAGCAGTCAGTGCTCTTAACTGCTAAGCCATCTCCCCATTTCCTATCTATTTTTTTCTTAAATTAATTCTCCTAGCCAGGCATGGTGGCCCACACCTTTAAGCCCAGCACTCGGGAGACAGAGGCAGGCAGATCTCTGTGAATTTGAGGCCAGCCTGGTCTACAAAGCGAGTCCAGGACAGCCAAGGCTGCCCAGAGAAACCCTGTCTCAAGAAAAAAACAAAACAACAACAACAACAACAAACAAACAAACAAATAAAACCTTAATTCTCCTTTACTGAAAAGGCGAAATAAGAGGAAAACCCTGCACACTCTGTTGGGCTTCCCAGAAAATCAGATGCAAAAAAACGTTCTGAACTTGGGGGCCAGTGCTTCCCAAAGAGGCTCTCAGAAACAGGCAAGCAGGTAAGGGTGCTAAATAAGGAGAAGGCTATGAAAGGGACAGTAACTTAGGAAATAAAACTTTTGGTTAATTTTTTTTAAAAAGAAAGTAAGAAGGCAGTTGCCAGGGGCTGGTGTAGGAGGAAGTGGGGAGCTAGTGTTTAACGGCTAAGGAGTTTCAGTTTTACAAGACATGAGCTCTGAGATGGGTGTCAGGGTGCTCTGATGCACTGAACTGGGCAAACAGTTAGGAGACAAATGCTGTGCTACATATTTTTTTTGTTTGTTTGTTTTAAATAAAAGATGGGCTGGAGAGACGGCTCAGCAGTTAAGAGCACTTTACTGCTCTTGCAGAGGACCCAGATTCAGTTCTGAGCACCCACATGGTGGCTCACAACTGCCTTTAGCTCTAGTTCCAGGGAATCAACGCCCTTTTCTGACCTCCTCAGACACCAGGCATGCATTTGGTGCACGTACATATACACAGGTAAACACTCATATACATAAAAGAAAATATATTGTGGAAAAAAATGTTTTAACTGTTATCAACATACTGACTCATGAAAACCTTTCAGCAAGTCTAGAGGATCAAGAATGAATTCTAAAATGGGGGGAGGGGGTGTTCTCGTGGAACACTGCTTCCCTAGAAGGTGCAAGGTCTTGTGTCCTAGTGCACTGCCACTAAATAAATAACAAGGGAGAGTGAGCTTTGAAAGGGTGACCCTTTCTCATCACCATGGCTGCAAGAGACCCGCTGACAAAGAAAATGTCCCAGTTCTCTGAATGCCACTTTAAGAGAGAGCTGTCCCCTTTTCAGAACACAGGCCAGGGCCTGGGAAGGTGTCAGAGAAACACAGAGACTAAGGGACAGTGAGTCAGAAAACAATAATAGAGAAAAAACAAAACAAACAAACAAAAAACCAAAAGGGGAGGATGAGAGAGACAAAAGATGGATGTGAAGGTTGGACTGATGGTCAGCCCAGCCCACCCTCCACATACCTGCAAGGCCTACCTCTCGTGAGGCAGCAGAGTAGAAGCCACCTCAGGGTCAGGCAGAATAGGGGAACCCCAGAAGGGAAGTGGATGCAAACCACCCAGGGCTCCAGGTCAGCTCAAGTCAACAGATACTTTCCAGAACCTCATTTGAACTGCCTAGTGAGGTGAGCGAGCAGGGCTGCCTCTTAAGAGTCTAGCTCCTCAGGAACCTCAGCACCAGGCAGGTCTCAGAGCCAGCATGTATGGGTCTCAGGAAGCTAAGCCCAATGCCTGAACCTGGCAACCCTTTTCCTGTCCCCTAACCACAGTCCACAAGGTCTCACATGACCTGGGCCTGCCAACCTCTCTGCCTTCACCTTCTAATACTCTCGTGAGAAGCAGGGTTTGTTTTGTTTTGTTTTAATCAAAGGTACTCAAGCAAACAAGAGTCCATATTCTTGAACAGGCCTCCTACCCTTTCCCCCAGTTAACCAATCAGACTGTAAAGTCAGCTCCCACTGATGAGATGAGACAGTCACCACCTACACCTGGGATAAGAGGCAGGGCATTTTTTGGGGGGGTGGAGGTGAGGGGAGATGTGTTAGCTAGCTTCATTTGGGTTCTGACATTCCCTTTTTTGCAAAAAAGAAACTGCCTTACTGAATTACTTTCACCACTTTGTTCATGTGTTCTCCCAACACCCTATCCTCAACAAATGCACTTCCACTTTCAAGAAGCCTTAGCCTACTCAAGGCCCAGCTGGACTCCAGGGAGGTATATCCAGAATACATGTCTCAGATTGCCATCCATTTCTGCCACAGGCCATGTGCAAACGTTCTCACAGTACAAGAGGAAGTCAGGGCATCACCCACTCCTTCACTGTCACGCCTTCTTGAGCAGTGTTTAGTGAATAGTGACATCATCATTACTTGTCCTCTGTTTGTTAAGTGACTCTTTGACCCAGAAAGAGCTCTGACTGATCTAAGAATCTTTATTGCTACAGTTTGGGGAGCAGGGGCAGGACATACAGCACCCTACTGTCACTCTCAGCAGCCTAAGGAGTTCCTAGACTTTCACGCACCTGACATAGCCAAAGTAGAGACTCATGGCTTCAATACATAAAAGAATTCTAGGACCAGCTAGTCTATGAAGGCAGTTGGGGTTTATCTTAAGAGTTTCTATTGCTAACTGGGGGAGAAAAGGGTTCATTTCAGCTTACAATTCTAAAGTCACACTCCATCACTGAGGGAAGTCAGGGCAGGAACTCAAGGCAGGAACTTGGAGGCAAGAGCTGATCAAAGACCACGCAGGAATGCTGCTTACTGGCTTGCTCAGCCTGCTTTCTTATAGCACCCAGGACTACCAGCTCATGGGTGCCACCGCCACCAGAGAACTGTGCTATCTCATATCAAATATCAATTAAGAAAATGCACCACAGGCTTACCCACAATCTGATGTGTGTGTGTGTGTGGGGGGGGGGGGTATTTTCTTACTTGAGATTCTCTCTTCCAAAATGACTCGAGCTTGTGTCAAGTTGACATAAAAACTAGCCAGCAGAGGGTTTATTACATATCTTTTACTCTTTAAATAAATTATCTTTTCTAATTTATTTTATGGGTATGGGTGTTTTACTTGCATGTATATGCATGCACCATGTGTGTAGAGTGACCTCAGAGGCCAGAAGAAGGCATCAGATCCCCTAGAACTGGAGTTGCAGCCGTGAGCCTCCATGTAGGTACTAGGAGTCATACCTGGTCCTCTGGGAAAGATGGTCATGGAGCCATCTCTTCAGCCCCCAGATATTTTAAAGTAGGCTTGAGCACAAGGTTTAAGACAGAATGCCCAGAGAGAAAAACAAGACATCCCCAGGAGCACGGTCATCACAAATCAGACCCTAGTGTGTATGCCAGCTCATAAAGGGACCGTCACCTTTGTTTGTCTTTACAATAATCATATACATAGGGGCTAGAGAAATGGTTTGGTGATAAAGAATACTTGTTACTCTTGCAGAGGACCCAGGTTTGGTGCTCAGCACCCACGTGGCAGCTTATCGCTAACTGTAACTCCAGGGATTTGACACCCTATTCTGCCCTCCTCAGGTACCAGGTACACACACATAAAATAAATAAACCTAAAAATAAACTACGTGTGTGTGTGAGAGAGTGTGTGTGAATGTGTGTGTGTGAGAATGTGAGTGTGTGTGTGTGTGTGTGTGTGTGTGTGTATGTGTGAATGTGTGCTGTATTTCAGTGGGTCCTGATGCCACCATCTTCAAAGGGTTCCTAAGGACTTTAAATCAGATCACAGAAGATTCCTGAGGGTCACCCGACAGGACTTTAATTGGTAAGGTAAAAGTCTAGCTCATGGGAACAGGAGATAAAAAGCTCATAGTTTTGTTTGAGATTCTGGGGGAAAGAATGAAGCCAAAGTCATTTACATTCAGGCCTTAGGCCTGGTTAACCAGACAGACAGACAGACAGACAGACAGACATCTATATTCAGGCTATAAGCTTTGTTCACTGGATAGACAGATAGGGACAGAGAGATAGATGTTAACTCTATGTTGACAGTCTTCACAGCAAAAGTCAACTGTAGTGAATTCTTACTCTCAGCCAAGCCGAAGCTCCCAACAGACTCTGGATGAAGGACTCTCTTCCTGTCCACTTCCCCACAACTTTCCCTACCTTTCTGTCTTAACTCACCTATCTCTTAGATTCAGGACCAAGCTAGGCAAATGTACCAGGCAGGTTTCCCTGCTGCCTTAGGTAAAGGTGGCTCATCCAGCAGGCTGGGAAGACGTAACAGGTGCACACAAGCAGCTTGGTGTCCCCTTACCTTAAGTACAGACCAACTCCAGAGAGGGCCCAGACCTTACCTAGGCCTCACCCCCATCCCTCTCCCCTGCCTGACCTACGCCATCTCCCAGCAGCGCTCCCTCTTAACAAACCACAGAACTGAAAGGAAACCACAATGAGCCTGAGTTTGGAGCTGGGTGCGGTGGTGCACACCTTTAATCCCAGCACTTGGGAGGCAGAGGCAGGCGGATCACTGTGAGTTCAAGGCCAGCCTAGTCTACAGGGTGAGTTCCAGGACAGCCAAGGCTACACAGGGAAACCCTGTCTCAAAAGACAAAAACAAAAACAAGGAAGAATAGGGTGGGGCTTTTCTTTTTTCCTCTCAACTATCCAAATGGGCATCATTTGTCTATAAAAGGATACCTTTTAAAGGAACCAATAAAGCAACTTTCCATATCGCTTTCAAAGCAAGACAGCTAAGCTACATCACAACTTGTTAAGTAGCAAGGCTGGCTGGGTTCAACTGGAAAGACAAATGAGCCTAGCAAACTACCCAGTGCTGCCCCACCCAGACCCACCTGCCCTATCCCCCTGCAGGGGCTGGAAAGCCTTCTGCCTCAGCACCACAGTCACTACTACTCTATGTGAGCAAGCTGCCATCCCTTCCCTCTCAGCCCTCCCTCAAATGCAGCAAGGTGGACTACCTGACCTCCCAGGAACGTGATGCTACAGGTCAGAAACTAGGAAAAGTAACTTTGAAGCTACAAGTTCAGACCTGCAGCAACTTCAGAGGACCTGGAGCTCAGCAGTGAATCCCAAGGCTGAGCAACGCCCCCAGGGCCTGGCACGGGTTAAATTGTCTTTGTTTTTCATCTCACACACCTGAAGTACTCCTGGGTAAAGAAAGAGGCCTTTTCCTCCCAGGTGGAGGTGAATGCAGGCACTGAGTCTCAGCTGCTTGCCAAGTCCCAAAACCTCCAGAAGAGAACTCTCAGAACTGTGAAGCAGTGAGTGACTTGTATTCAGAATAACATTTCTGAATAGTGCTTGATTGACAGGCAGACCATCTTCCTGTGAAGTAAGGGGGAAACTGCAACCAAAGCCCTTCAAGAAGACACTTAGCTGGGCAGTCAACCACACCTTAGGATGAAAGCCACCAGACGCTTAACAACCCGGAAGGTACTCAGCACGCCTCTGATGCATCCCAGCTTTTGAATGCTTTCCCCAGTCCTCCTGCTGCGAAAATAAAAAATCTGCCAAGATCCATCAGCAAGTCGAAGGAAAGTGCAGTTGGGGGAAAGTAAAGAAAGAAAAGGTTGTTATTTAAAAAAAAAAAAAGTATGACTACAGAACTTCATAGGAAGCAGTACACAAACACATGTGGGGAGAGTCACTTGGAGGCAGCTGTTTTAAATAGTCAGCTTCCTCTTTCTTGCCCATCCATTAAGCATCCAACTTCAAGGAGAGTGAGAGTGCGTCCCTCTGGAGTGTTAACAGCTGATCTCCCCAGAGAGGGATAGAGCGCCTCCTCGTGGGTAAAGGTTTCCCTCCAAACAGCAACCGAATGACTACCTCTTCATAGTTCAGAGGCCAACCTAGAGATATGGTCTCATAACCCAGACTGACCTCAAACAGTCGATCCCCCTGCCTCAGCCTCCCCACTGCTGGGATTATAAGGGTGCAATGCCACCCTTGTGAAGCAGACTTTTAAAACAAATAGGTTTGAGAATACTTGCAACTGAATACAGGCAGAGCTCTGGACATCATATAGAAAGAAAACACACACACACACACACACACACACACACACACACACACACACACACACACACACACACCCTCTAGCCTCAACACATCCTTGAGGCTGGCTGTTAACTGTTGCCTGAGGGATGGGCACTTACACTTTTATCACTAGTGAGGTTAGGGTGTGGGTCAGGGGTGCGACCTGGTCACACCCTCCCTACTCAGCCTGCACCCAGCAACCAGAAGCTCTCCCCTCATCTGCCTAGCCAAAGGCTGGACCACAGCACTCTGCTGGGTCAGAGCCTGGCCAGGCAATCAAAGCAGATGCCACTCCACCAGCTTCTCACTTCTGAGTGGACCCCTAGAGCCTTTCATCCAGGACTTAATGATCCTCCCAAAGTGGCCCAACGGGTATGATGTGTCTCCCACTGACGCCTTGCACAGGTCTCCACAGACACGGTTCCTACACTAGTCAGGCGCCAAGGGGTGAGCCCCCGTCTCCCACAGACTCCAGAGCCCGGGCTGTTCAGACCGGAGCTCCTCAGGGTCCTGACAGCAGGGGGCTGAGGCCACGTGCGGCGCTTCCCTCAGCAGCCAGCAACTAGAGCCTCCTCTTCCCGCGCAGCCAAGACACGAGTGGCCCAGGCGCCATGCGCAGGCGACGAGCGCGCGCCGCGGGGGTCACGCGGGGCAGGCTGGAGCGAGCACGCCGCGCACCTGCCGCCCAGGCCCCCTCCCGCGCACCTGCCGCCTCCCGCCGGGGCCCCCGCGTGCCTCACCAGCGGTAGCAGCCCTCAGAAGCTTCCAGAGTGAAGTTCACGCGCGTGGCCCGCGTGAAGGGCAGCAGCACTTTGGGAATGTTAAGCTTGGCGGCCGCGGCGGGGCCCAGTGTCGGCAGCAGCAACAGCAGCGCCCAGAGCACCCGCTGCACCCGCCAGGCCCGCGCCATCCTCCCGGCCTCGCTAGCGCCCCGGCGCGCGCTCCCGCGCCCTCCGCAGGCGCGCGCTGGGCAGCAGGTGGCCGCGGGGGGCGGGGCGAGTGCAGTGTGGGCGGGGCGCGCGGGGGTGGGGGGAAGCAGAGAGCGCGCCCCGGTGCTGCGCCCTTAGAGCCCGGGTAACCTTGCGCGCTTTTTCAGCCCTGGTGTCCTAAGAGCGTGGCCTCAGGCCGCCGCCGCGCGCGCGTCACTGGTCGCCGGTGGCGGCTTTCCAGCCGGCTCGCTCTTGTTGTTTATTCCGCCTTGTCTGGAGCCTCTGGCGGTGGAGCCAGGACATCGCACTAAGACAGGCGCCCCAGGACTTTGAGGGTTGCCACGAGGAGAGCCCACCGGGCCCTGGTTTCAGGCCACACTTCCGTAGGGGCCAAGGTGGTCTTGGGGGCCTCCCAAACCCATAGATGCTCGGAGGGGAGTCATCCCAAAGCTCAGTTAGGGTGCAACACTGCCCTGAAAGAAAACAGCCTGAGTTCAGCTGCAATATGACCCTGCATTCATCCGAAACTGGATAGAATAGCGAGATGTGAAGAGTGACAGACAGGCCGATGCCACAGACAAGGACATGAAACTGAACTTCAGGCTGGCTGGAGAGAAGCCTTCTGGAGGAGGAAGCCTCTGGAATGGACACTTAACATCTCACTGGGTTTCTGAGAGGTCGCCATTTGTGGTCTGTTCTAGTTGGTTTGGGGGTTTTGTTTGTTTGTCAGCTTGACACAAACTAGTGTCTTCTGGGGAGAGGAACCTTAATTGAGAAAATACTCTATCAGATTGGCCTGTGGGCTTGTTTATGGGGGCATTTTAGTGATCGATGATTGGTACAGGGAGGGCCCAGCTCACTGTGGGCAGTGTTACCTCTGCAGGGGGTGGGGCGGTTCTGAGGTGTGCAGGAAAGCCTGGGAGCAAGCCATAAGGAGCAAGCCCATACGTTGCATTCCTCCATGGCCTTGGCCATTGAAATGCCTGCCTTGCCTGAGTCTTGAGTGTCTGCTTTGGTTTCCCTCAAGGATGGACTGTGGCTGGGATAAGTAAAGACAAAGAAATAAATCCCTTTCCTTCCTGAGTTGCTTTTGGTTATGGGACGTTTGGCTAGAAGGAGGGGTATGTGGAGAGCATCCTCCGGGCCTGAGGACCCTGGACCAGGACTGCATGTGTGAGTAGTTACCCAGAAGAGGACATGTCTTCCAGGCTTGGTACCAGGCGCTGTGGGAGGGAAAGCTCCACCGGCTTCTTAGAGGAAATAAGGAAGTGTGGAGAAGTCCGCCCCAGGGTGTCTGTGCAAAGTCTTCCTGGGTGTTCTGGATTTTGTTTTGTTGTTTTTAATCCCCAGTGCTGGAGATCACACACAGCGCTTCCCTCCTGCGCCTTTTATGACTCACTTTCCAGCAGGTACTGAAATCAGGTGCCTAAGATTAAAGAGGTTCAAAGAAATTCATGGTGAAATATCCGTCTTCTGTCATCCTGTCCTTTCTGTGGGCAGCCGGTGTCTTCCACACACAAAGCGTTGTAAGGCTGAGAGTGCCTGGACCCCATGGCAGACAGGTAAGCAATGTACATAAAAGCGGCCTGGTGGGGCACAAGGAGACTTTAGTCTTTTGACCGTTAGGAATACAGTGCCCTTTGGTTCCAGCCCTCTGGTTATCAAGTCGTCAGATATAAATATAGAAGATTAAACTTGCCCCAAGGAACTGGATGCCCCTACTCAGCAGGAAGTAGTCTAACGATAACGACACCTTCTTTTCCATCTATCCTTCTTTCTCTCCTACCTGGTGTTGAGAGAGGGTTTGAAAGGGTGGACTAAGGGTGGCGAAGCATGAAGAGAGCAAAGAAACCTACAAAGTGGAAATCACCAGCTACTTCCTCTCTGTGTTTTTCTGCCGTGTAATGCATGTAGCAGTCAGACGGGGACCTATGGGAGCTGGTCCTCACTTTCCACCATGTGGGTCTGGGGATGGAACTGACATTATGATGCTTCATGGCAAGGGCTCTTACCCACTCAGCCATCTCCCTGGACTCAGTAATGGATATTTAAGAGAACATTAAGACTGTAAATGCTGGCAACTCATATATATATATATATATATATATATATATATATTTTTTTTTTTTTTTTTTTTTTTTTTTTTTTTTTTTTTGGTTATTTGAGACAGGGTTTCTCTGTGTAGCCTTGGCTGTCCTAGACTGGCTTTGTAGACCAGGCTGGCCTCAAACTCACAGCAATCCGCCTGCCTCTGCCTCCCGAGTGCTGGGATTAAAGGCGTGCACCACCACGTCCAGCTCTCATTTATATATTTTTACATTTTTATTTATTCACTATACATTCCTATTGCAGCCCCCACCCTCTACGCCCCCTTTCCCCCTCCTTTTCTCCTCAGAAAAGGGGAGGCCTCCACCAAGCTGCCCCAGCACAGGACTAAGTGCACACATTTGGTTATTTAACACATTTATCCCAGAGAAACAGAAATTGATGTTCTTACAGCCCTGTGGGTAAGAATATTCATAGGTTAAGCCCAAACTGGATGCAGCCCAGAAGTCCTTTGGTGGATGAGTGCACTGTGGCATGCTCATAATGCGAAATATTATTCTGCTATAAAAAGGAATGGATTGTTGACCTGTGCAACAACTTTGATGAATCGCCAGAGAACTGTACTGGATGGAAAAAAAAAAAAAAAGATTCAGGTGACTGGGGCTGGAGAGATGGTACAGCAGTTATGAGCACTTGTTGTTCTTGCAGAGAACTTAGACTTAGCCCCAGCACCCACAGGACAACTCCTGTGTGTAACTCCAGTGCCAGGGACTCTAGCATCTCCTGCGGCACAGCCAGTGTGTGCAGGCCAGAGATCCACTTGCAGGAGTCAAGGTTCTCCTCCTGGTGTGTGGGCCCTGGAAATGGAGCCGATGTTATTAGGTCTGGCAGCAAGTGCCTGTACCCACTGAGCCACCCTGCTGGCCCTCCCATATAGTAGTCTTGACATGACAAAGCACAGGAAGGGCAAACAGAGGAGCGGTGGGTGCTGGGATGACAGGTGGAGTGTCGCTGCCAAAGGCAACATGCCTGCTTTCAGGGTGATGGGAATGTTAATGTCTTGACCTCACTCGTTTTGTTTTGGTTTGTTTTGGTTTTGGGGGTTTTTTTGAGACAGGGTTTCCCTGTGTAGCTTTGGCTGTCCTAGACTTACTTTGTAGACCAGGCTGACCTTGAACTCACAGCAATCTGCCTCCCAAGTGCTAGGATTGAAGGTGAGCCCCACCACACCCGGCAACTCCCTGGTTTCATAAGATGTTACAGTTGGAGCCAGGCACAATGGCGCACACCTGTAATTGCAACACTGGGAAAGGCAGAGGCAAGCAGATCTCTGTGAGTTCAAGGCCAGCCTGGTCTACAAAGTGAGTCCAGGACAGTGAAGGAGAAACCTTATCTCAAAAAAACAAACAAACAGAAAGATGTTACAGTTAGAGAAACAGGTGGGGTCCATGTATCCTTAAACTCTACATGAAATCACCAGAGAGAGTGGAGAGAGGTAGAGCTATAGTTTAATCTGGACTTGCGGATGCCTTCCCATGATCCCAGGGATTTGATTTCTAGTGTGGGCCACATATAAAGACCCTGTTATGCAAACAGTAAAGGGCAACTTGCTGACTGTGTGTTCCTTGGGTCACCAGGACATTTTCCTAGCCCAAAACAACCAGTGACTATCAGGAAATATCTAAGAATGTATCCTTCACACTGTATACCCTCTTCCCAGAGTTACGGTCATTTACAGGCAGGGTAAGGAATGATGTCTGATGCCCATGGGGGAAGAGGCTTGCCTCCTATGCAGAGATCTCAGCTCCCTCCCACTACTCTTTTCCCCTGGGTGTAAACACTTCATCTGAGAAGGTCTCAGAAGGTGGCCTGAGCAGTCCCTGTGGCCCCCAGCACAGATCCCCGGGGACAGGAGAAAAACAGATTGTGTGCGGACACTCCGTCAAGCTGATAAATAAAATAAGGAAATATTTCCTGCAACTTGTCATCCGGTTCCTCCCAAACTTCTGTCACTTCTTTAACACCCTAGAAGGAAAAAAAAATTTTTTTTTACGATATCTGAGTACCACCTGCACTGTTACTTCCCATGTGTCTTTGAATGGAAGTGTTTACATCTATTTGTTTAAGAAGTAGGCTCTGCTGCTTCTCTAAATAGAAAACCAGGACCAGCTGCCAAAATAGAAGCAACCATGAAATAAACAAAGAAAACAAAGGGATGCCCTGATATCCAGACAGTGATCCCTGCAGGAGCTCAGAGCCAAAGCCCTGGCCTTGGCATGGAGGATGCTAACCCAGGGCCAAGAGCCATGGCAGCAACCTGGGTATTTGTTTAAAGCACTGAAGGACAGGAAGAAGTCTCACACAGCTAACTTTTCTCATGGGTTGTTGTCCTATTGGAGGGTATACAATACCTTTTTTTTTTTTTTTGTAACAGTTCAGTAATTTTGAAAAATCATTTTATAGTGGAGTCACAACAGGTAACAAAATAGTATGACAAGGCCTGGGGACCTTAAGACTCATGACTGTCCAGTGCTGTGCCAGCTACCCCAACCCTGAGTCAACCCCACACCCCTGCGGCAACTTCTCTGTTTTGATACAGAGGATAAAGACAATGGTGACTCCATCTGGACTTCACTGTAAATCTAACAGGCAAGGGCCCCTTTTGTATAGGCTATAATCACAGTCCTGCTGTTGTTCCTGAAAAATTAACAGCAATCTATTGGTCATAAAACGCACACACCGAGCTAGGCATGGTGGCACACACCTTTAACCCCAGCACTTGGGAGGCAGAGACAGGCAGACCTCTTTGAGTTCAGAGCCAGCCTGATCTACATAGTTCTAGGACAGGCAGTGATGCATAGGAGACCTTGTTCAAATAAATAAATGTGCCAGGTGGGTTGGCACATGCCTTTAATCCCAGCACTTGAGAGGCAGAGGCAGGTGGATTGCTATGAGTTCAAGGCCAGCTTAGTCTACAAAGCAAATCCAGGATGGCCAAGATAATACAGAGAAGCCTTGTCTCAAAAAACAAAACAAAATAAAATAAAATAAAATAGGGCTGGAAAGATGGTTCAGTGGTTAAGGGCACTGTCTACTCTTCCAGAGGTTCTGAGTTCAATTCCCAGGAACCACATGGTGGCGCACAGCCATCTATAATGAGATCTGGTGCCCTCTTCTGGCCTGTAGGCCTAATGCAGGCAGAGCATTGTATACATAGTAAATAAATAAATCTTTATAATAAAAAAAGAAAGAAAATAAATAAAATTAAATAAATAAGTGAATGCACATATAGAAGGTCGGAGAGTTGACTGGGCAGGTAGGTACCTGCTGCCAAGCCTGACAACCTGAGTTTAATTTCCAGGATCCGTGTGATAAGAAGAGAGAACAGGGGCTGGAGAGATGGCCCAGAGGTTAAGAGCACTGACTGCTCTTCCAGAGGTCCTAAGTTCAATTCCCAGCAACTACCTGGTGGCTCACAGTCATCTACAATGTGATCTGGTGCCCTCTTCTGGCCTGCAGGTGAACTTGTAGGCAGAGCACTGTAAACCTAATATTAAATAAATAAATCTTTAAAAAGAAGAAGGAGGAGGAGAGAAAACAGACTTCCACAGGCTATCCTGTTGTTAAATTACCAAGAGGACCTAGTAATGTTTATTATCAGGCCTATAATTATTATTATGGCAGTATAACCTGCTAGCAGTAAACCAAGACACAGACACCTGTTATATTTTAAAATAGCCTTAGTTAACCTGGGGCAGGGCATATATTAATACCCTAAAGTACTTCCTATAGTGGGGCAGGTATACCTGTCCCTATCCCATGCTATCTGCTTCTAATAATTTCTATCAAGTTATGTCCCATCCATGATCCCAAATACTTGCTAATGTTCTTCATCTGGGCCGGATTCTCCATCCACGCCGGCCATGTGCTTCTCTTCCACCTAACCCATGATGGTGCGACCTTCTTTTTCTCTCTTTTTTCCCTTCGGACTCTCTTCTTCCCAAGATTCTCTCTGTCTCTCCAAGCCCGGGAACCTTAGCCACACCAATCTCATTTGCCCTGCCCAGGTGTGATGGCTTTTTATTAATTAGCATCAAAATACATCAGACCATCCTCCAACACTATGCTCTGACTTCCACCTGAGTTGTGACACACGCACACCCATACATGTACACATGCAAATGAAAGTGTAAAAACATCAAAATATACACATAGAACTGAAATGTTCAAGTATCTCATAAATCCATATATATATATATATATGTATATGTATAAAATTTATTTTAAAAGTTAAGATTGTTCCAGGTATGGTAGTACATCTCTATAATACCAGCACCTGGGAGGCTAAGACAGGAGGGTTGCTGTGAGTTTAAGGCTAGCCTGGGCTACATAATAAGTGCCGGGATATCCATGGGTATATGGCAAGACCCTATTAGAAAATAAACAAATAAACAAGTAAAGGCTTAGCAGTGTGTATTTGTGGCTTATAGTCCCCCTTAATCAGGAAACACCTGGGTGTTGGAAACCCTTCACTTTGGCCGAGTGCCTTCTAGAACTGTGCATACTAAATACAATGCAGTGCTTAATTAGAAGGCACTGTTTCTCAGTGCTGCCCAGACGTGCTCTGCTGGAGGGTCCATCTTCCCCACTGCACTGTCTCACTGAAGGTTGTCGGTTTTTAACCTGATTAGCCCCATTACCCTCTGCCAGGATTAATGAACGTTTGCTTCCAGCAACAGCTTCTTTTGTTGTTGTTGTTGTTGTTGTTGTTGTTGTTGTTGTTGTTGTTGTTGTTTTGAAACAGGGTCTCTCTGTGTAGCCTGGCTGTCCTGTACTTGCTTTGTAGACCAGGCTCCAGCAACAGCTTCTTAAGGGTAGTGGCTACAGAGTAAGAAATTGTAAGCAGTGGGCTGGAGAGATGTCGTTGGAGTTCAGAGCACTGGCTGCTCTTGTCCAGATTCAATTCCCAGCACCCACATGGCAGCTCTCAACCACCTGTAGCTTCAGTTCCTAGGAATCTGATGCCCTCTTCTAGCATCTGAACACATGTGGTGCACATACAGATACAAGCAGGCAAAACACACACACTAGGAAAGGAAGGAAGGAAATAAATAAAGCCTTGAGCCCTCTACAAGTATAGACATGTAACCAGGCATGAGGGAACACACCTGTACCTGCTGGGTCTGAGGAGGTAGATTGAGAGAAGCAGAGCTGGGCGTGGTGGCACACGCCTTTAATCCCAGCACTCGGGAGGCAGAGGCAGGAGAATATCTGTAAGTTCAAGGTGAGCCTGGTCTGCAAAGTGAGAGAGAGAGAGAGAGAGAGAGAGAGAGAGAGAGAGAGAGAGAGGGAGAGGAAGAGAAAGAAGCTGTCTAAAGCTGACTCCCTGCTGGTCTTGTCAATCAGTCCCCAGGTTCCCCTACCTACCCCTTGCACTGCAGAACTGCCCCAGTGCTTGGCAGTGTGCATTCTGTTTTTACGACAGTTAAGTTTTGCATGTGGACCCGCTATGGGCTGTACCGCTGGCTGGGCAAACATGACTCCTGGATGTGTCTATGAGAGATCAGTCGAGGAATCTGTGGACCCCTCTGCTGCACCATCGAGGGACTGGGTGTCATCCAGCCCACCGAGGGCCTACATAGAAGGAAAAAGTAGAAGGTTTCTGTGCCCTGCACCAAGCAAAGGTTCACACTGGTAGCAAAGGCCTGACAGGAAGGGTTCATCCACAGCTGTAGCAACACATAATTAAGATGAATGTCGGGGGGCTGGGGAAACAACTGTCAGGAAAATACTTGTTTACATGCATGAAGGCATAAATTCATCTCCTCAAAACTTTCAAAAAAGCTGAGTATGGTGGCTCCTAGCCCTGGGGAGGTAGAGATAGGTGGATTCTGGGAGCTCCCTGGCCAGCCACTCCAGTCAAAGCAAGTTCAATGAGAGACCCTGTCTCAGGACAACAACAATAATAATACACAAACATGAGGACTTGAGTTTGAATTCCCAGGACACACGTGAAGCTGGATTCAATAGTGAGTACCTAAAATCCTAGTGAGCCTGCTGCAAGGTAGGAAGTGGAACCACCACAGGCTGTCCACTGACCTCCACTAGTGCACCATGCCACATGCATGGCCACATTCACGCACAGGAACACACACCCAGGGACACACACACACACACACACACACACAAGAACAAATAAGGTGGAGAGTGATTAAAAAAGACACCCAATGGCCAGGGGTAGTGGCATACACCTTTAATCCCAGCACTTGGGAGGCAGAGGCAGGCAGATCTTCGTGAGTTCGAGACCAGCTTGGTCTACAAAGTAGGTCCAGGACAGTCAGGGCTCCATAGAGAAACCCTGCCTTGAAAGACAAAAAACAAAAAAGAAAGAAGGAAAGAAAAGAAAAGAAAGGAACCTAATGTTGATGCCTGTTCTCCACCTGTACATACACCTGCACACGTAGGGAGACATACACATATACACCACCACAAACTTAAACTTTATTTATTTATTATAGTTTATTCATATTACGTCCCAATTGCCACCCCCTTGCTTGTATCTTCCCATTCTCATCCTCCCTCCCTCTTCTGCCTTATTTCCCCTCCCCTAGACCTCTGACAGAGGGGGACCTCCTCCCCCACCATCTGACCTCAGCCTATCAGGTCTCATCCAGATAGCCTGCATCCCCTTCCTCTGTGTGCCCGCACTTTCTCCCTACCAAGGGAGGCAGCACTAGAGTTCATGTCAGAGGCAATCCCCAGTCTCCCGACAACCAACATGAATGTACTATCCATTAGCTAGATCTGAACAGGGTGTCTAGGTTCACTGCATGCCTTGTCCTGGTTGGTACAGTTTGTGCAGGGTCCCCTGAGTCCAGATCCACCAGTCTTGATGGTCTCCTAGTGGGGCTCCTGATCCCTCTGAGTCCTTCCATGCCCCGTTTTTCCATATCCCTCTCTAATTTTTAATTTAATTATTTTTTAAATGTGTATGTACAATTTTCCTGCATGTATGTCTGTGCACCATACATATGCCTGCTGCCCGAGGAGGCCAGAAGAGGGAGTTAGATTCCCTGAGCCTGGAATTACAGATGATTATGAGCTGCCATGTGGGTGCTGGGAATAGACCCTGGATCCTCTGGAAGAGCAGCCAGGGTTCTTAACTGCTGAGATATCTCTCCAGCCCCATAAATAAATAATACATTTTTAGCCAAGAGTGGTTGTGCACACCTTTAATCCCAGTACTCAGGAGGCAGAGGCAGAGGCAGAAGAATCTCTGTGAGTTCGAGGCCAACCTGGTCTACAAAGCAAGCCCAGGACAATAGCCAAAGCTACACAGAGAAACCTTGCCTCAAAAAGCCAAACCAAACCAAAATAAATAATAACATTTTTAAGAAAGAGAAAGTTCAGTTCCTTTTCCATACTTTCTGTTATGTTCACTAAGGGAAGAAGCCAGCTTTTCTGTCTGTCTCCCAGTTTTCAACTTGCCCCTTCTCCACCTGAGACTTCTTGTAATTGCACAGGTGACTTCCTGTCATAGGAACAGTGACTTCCTGTAAGATGTCCTTGTCTTCTTCCTGGCCAGAGAAGGAGTCAAACATTGGGCAAAGCATAGGGAGTCTAGTGGGACAGTGGGGGGAAGGATAAAAGGACATAGAGGTGACAAGAGCTCCATGAGAAATGCAACAGAGCCAACTACCCAGGGCTCAGAGGGGCCTGTGGAGTCTGAAGCACCAACCAAAGGACCATGCATGGACTGGACCTAGGCCTCTGCATAGATGTGGCCAATAGGCAGCTCAGGCTTCACGGGGGTCCACTAGTAAGGGGATTAGAGGCTGTCTCTGAAATGGACTTTATTGCTTGCTTTTTGATCATTTCCCCCTGATGGGACTGCCTTGCCAGGCCACAGGGGAAGAGGATGAACTCAGTCCTAATGTTACTTGCTGAGCTGGGGTGCGTGAGGAGGGTCTCCCCTTTTCTGGGGAATAAGGGAGGAGGATTGAGGAGGGAGGGTGGGGCTGGGAGGAAAGGAGGGAGGGGCTACTACTGGGACATAAAGTGAATAAATTAATTAATTTTAAAAAAATCAAAAATAACACTGCTGGGCGCAGTGGTGTGTGCCCGTAATCCCAGCGCTCAGGGAGACCAAGGCAGGCAGATCTCTGTAAGTTCAAGACCAGCCTGGTCTACAAAGTGAGTCTTTGCCAGGACTGCACAGAAAAACTCTGCCTTAAAACAAACAAAAACAAAGAAACAAAAACAAAACAAAACAAAACAAAAAAAACAAAAAACACTGAAGACAGAAGTTAGCTGCGTAAAAGGTTTTTACAAGGGGGATCCAATGGCTCTGGTCCAGAAGAGTTCATGCTCTTATCCTGGCCAGTAACCAGAGAAAAAAGGTCAGCTCTAGGTGAAGACCAGGGACTGAGAACCTAATAGAAGGGTGAAGTGGTCCTGCCGATTTGGAGAACTTTTCCTTATACATGTCTTTTTTTAGTTTAGAAGACAAACAATGAGGTGCTGTTTTTTATATTTCTACTCCCAATGGCAGCTTCCTACTGTCCGCATGCTGGTCTTGACACAGCAACAGTAAAGGTCCAGTAAGAGAAAACCAGTTCCTTCTGGTCAATGGGATGAAATCCGGCCCAAATGGGAACCCGCTATTACAAACTACCCAAACCATATACACATTAATCCAGCTGGACAGGTCATGCTCCTGGCCAAGTGACTGGCCCTAGGAATGTAGGCCTGCCTTAAGCCATGCTAAACGAGAAAAAAAAAAAAAAAAAAAAAAAAAAAAAAAAGACGTGCTAAAGAGAGAGGAATAATTATCCTTTTAACGGCATAATGTATTTTCCTTCCCAGAATTCCTACCCCTTAGGATGGTCCCTCCAGCCACCATGAAGTTGGGCTGGGTTCGTCTGCCTATATTTCTTTCAGACGCCAGAGCCCAAGTATGCCTTTTGGGGTGTTTTGGGCTTTCTTACTCTGCCTATAAAGCCCCCCTCCCATGTAGCTGCTAGCCTGCTAAAGGGTTGGCTTCCATGCTGGCTTAACTCAAGTGCTATGGCTTTTCTCCTTCCCTCCTCTCTCCTCCTCCTCTGGACAGGTGCTAAGCGTTACAGCTTGCCCTCCCGCCCTCCCTGGGATTTCTCTTTTCAGCTCTAATAATATCTTCTTTGAATAAGCTTTGGCCTTGCTTGACTTTCAAACTCCCCCTGACTTTAAATTTTTTAATTTAACCAAGGAAAGGAATCCATTCCTGCACATGGAGGGTATCAGACTTTCTGCCTTGGAGCTTGTGTCCTTGCACCCAATGGCACTCAGCTCGGTTCAGGCCACTTTTCCCTGCCAAGGAACAGTGCTGCACATTTGAAGGACTGCGGCTTCAGAGCTTTTTGCTGTCAGGATTGTGGCGAGAAATCCTGAACTACATACAATAAATGTGAACGTGGATATGAATAAACTCCAGTAATTCACATCCCAACCAAATTTCTTAGGGTAACCAGGTCTGAATCCAGAATCAAATACAGTTCATACTGACACACACATTTAAGTAAGTGAGATGTTCAGTAAGTTAAAAATAATAGGTAATAGGTTAAGAAATTCTTATTTGACACAGGGTCTTGCTGTATTGCCCAAGATGACACTGAACTCAGAATCCCCCTGCCTCAGTTTCCCAAGGACTTGGACTAAGAACATGCATCACCAAGCCTCGCTATGAAGGAGTTTAATGGAAATTCTGATACATGCTGCAGCATGGATGATTCCTGAAAGAAAGCAATCCGAGAAGGGATGGTTACCATAGGAACTGGTGGGTGAGAAATGTCCAGAATGAGCCAAAGCACAGAGGATGGGGATGGTGGGAATGGGAGTGGTTTGCTCGTGGTGGCAGGCTTAAGGGGCAGGGAACATGTTCTAAATTAGACTGTGGCCACTGTTGCACAGCCCTGTGAATTTACTAAGAAATACTGTAAGTGGGTGAACTTTACAATGTATGAACTATGTCTCATTAAGATGGTAAAAAAGCTGGGCTCGGTGGTGGCTGATGCCTGTAATCCTAGCAGTCAGGAAGGCAGAGGCAGACAGATCTCTGTGAGTTTGAGGCCAGCTTGGTCTACAAAGTGAATCCAGGACAGCCAAAGGCTACAAAGAGAAACATTGCCTCAACAAACACACAAACAAGTAAATTGAACAACAACAACAACAAAAACTGTTTTAAAAAATTGATCTGAGCTCCCAGGACACAGTCTGAAAGGACAACTATAATAGCGGCACGTACAGTTCACACAAAAGGGACAGTTAATTACCAGAGATGGTGAGGGCGAGCAAGTTGGAAGAATCTTCCTTTCTCTACAAGATCAGCACGGCTAACTAGAGCATGGAATAATAGTCAAGGCAGACGCTAGAGCACAGCAGTTAAACAGATGGCTCGAATCGACGGATCAATATGGTTAGATGACAAAGTTGTAGCATTGTCTGCTAAAAGCATATTGTGAGACACAGCGTGCTGATTGCACTCCTTTATTCCCATCGCTCAGGAGGAGGGGGCGGCAGAGGGACCTCTGAGTTCAAGGCCAGCCTGGTTATATTGGGAGGATTTTTCCATTCCTGTGATAAAACACCATGACAATAAACAACTCGGGGAGGAAAAGGGACTGCATCACAGTCCACCGTGAAAAGAAGTCGGGGTGGGAGCTCAAGGCAGGAACCTGGAGGCAGGAACTGAAACAGAGGCCACGGAGGAGTGCTGCTTACTGGCTTGCTCCCCGTGGCCTGCTCAGCCTTTTCTCTTTTGTTTGTTTCTTTGACTGTATTTTAATTTTAAGTGTGTGTGTGTGTGTGTGTGTGTGTGTGTGTGTTTGTGTTTGCGTGTGCGCGTGCAAGCGCGCATGCAGTGCCCACAGAGGTCAGAGGAAGGTACCAGATCTCCTGGAGCTACGATTGCTGGTGTTTGTGAGCCACCTGATAATGGTTGCCAGGAAGTGAACTCCGGTTCTCTGGAAGAGCGGTGTGGCTCTTAACCACTGAGCCATCCTCCCACCTGCAGCTTGTTTTCTTATACTGCCCATGACCAGCTGCCCAGGGGTGGTAGTGCCCACAGTGGGCTGGGCCCTCCCACATCAGTCACTAATTAAGAAAATGCCCTCACAGGGTTGCCTGCAGGCCAATTTTTAAATTGTTTTTTGTTTTTTTTTGAGGCAGGGTCTCTGTGTGTAGTCCTGGCTGTCCTCGAACTTGTAACATAGACCAGGCTGACCTTGAACTTGCAGAAATCCTCCAGTCTCAGCCTCCCAAGTGCTGGGATTAAGGGCTTGTGTCACCATGCCCAGCTCTACAGGCTAGTCCTTTGGGGGCATCCCCTTGGTTGTACTTCTGTCTTCTCACATAATATAACTTGGCCAGAGCTTCCAGCCTCAGACACTATTCAGGGAGGTAAGAGCAGCTGGCAGCTTGCCGCAGCAGGCTACTGCTGTTGAAGAAACTGCCTGTCTTGTGCTTGGATTCCTAATGCCCGTGAGTCTGTGGCCGGCACCCCAAGCCTGCCTAGACTGCAGGACTGTAGCTAGAGCAGTCACGTAAACTGAGGCAAAAGCAAGAGCATCTGCACGCTGAGGGCTCATTCCCCAAACTGTCCCCACTTCGGAATTGAGCTGCTGCAAAGCCTGCGACTCTGACCCACAGACTATAAACTGGAGTTCCAGTCCCATGTCTCAAGAATTAATTAATTAATTAGCAATATAAATAAACAAAAAGCCTAAATAAAACCAAGTTCAGACCTGCCGGTGGCAGGGGACAGACAGAAATTGTAGGTGCTTTCCCCAACTTTTCAGGTTTCTCTTATAACATGGGAGGGAGGGGAGAAAAGGGAATAGAGTGGTCTACCTGATTGAGACACCCTTAAATTTTGCTGGGTTTTCTCTTACCCCTCTGTGTTTGACAGCTCTCTTTTGATTACTCCCATTTTATAACTTATCAACTCCCACACAAACCCAGCCGATTAGCACCTCAGGAATGTGTGTGGGTTTTTAAAGAGGAAGTGATTTTTGCTTTCTTATTCAAATTGTTATTCTATTGTGGAAATATATGTATGTATATATAGACATATATGTATATATACAAGTAAATATGTATACACACACACACACACACACACACACACACACACATCCCCCCTTTCCCTCCTCAGTCAGCCCAATTTGTTCTTGGAATGAGGACAGACAAGAACCTGAGACAGGAGAATTGATTGTCTTAGTTCATTACAGATCTAGTCATGTAAGTGACAAAGCCTGGTCCTACTTGTTATGGATGAGGACGTGCTGGGACTGGGCCTTCACCCTGTACTGGCAGGAAAGATGGTAAAAAGCACTTTGGGAAACTATTCAGGATACTTTTAAAGGTTAAACATTACACCCATTGAATAAGCTAGTAATCTCTTGTTTACACAGGAGAGTAAAGCATAGGACTCACAAAAACATATATAACAGCATGGCAGCACACGCCTGTCATACCTGGGCTCCAGAGGCTGAAACAGGAAGACGAGGATTTTTTGTTTTGTTTTGTTTTGTTTTTTGAGATAAAGTTTCTCAGTGTAGCCTTGGCTGTCCTGGACTCACCTTGTAGATCAGGCTGGCCTCAAACTCACAGTGATCCACCTGCCTCTGCCTCCCAAGTGCTGGGATTAAAGGCATGGGCCATCACCACCCGGCAAGATGAGGAATTTGAGAGTAGCCTACACAGGGAGTTCTAGGTCAGTCTCAGTTCTGTAATAAGACCCAGAGGGACAAGATCTAGTGGTGTTGGTAGCTTTTTGAAATGACACAACCGCTGTTTTAAGACCTATTTGTCAACTTCTCATGAAATTTAATGAGATCACTGACTCACAAAGGAACTCCCATACATCAGTGTTGGTGAGAGCCATGCCTGTTCACAGGAGAAAGCCTATATGGAAGGGATACTTTAAAAACAATAGTAAAGGAACAGACCAGACTACTGGTAAGCAAGAGTTTTACCTGCTGTTCTATCTGTGGGGACTGAAAACGAACTGGAGTTTCATAACTAGACACTCTGTCAACACAATGATTTACTCTTGTCCACGTCTTTGAGTCAGCTGAATAGTTCTGCCCTGGGCCAGGTGTAGCTGATTCTGGCTGAGTTCTGCTCCAGTCACCTAGCTCTCAGCTGGGCTAGCAGGCTTCTGAAGGACTGAGATACACTTCTGGCAGCTGGCCAGCTGGTGGCTGTGCTGATGACGTATCTCTACCCTCTCAGGGCACCTGGGTAGCTCAAGTGAGACAGTGGACGCCTGTGGGGCTTTGGCTTGCAACTGGGGAGACATTGGTCCTGTTGCAATGTAGCCATCACAGCAAGGTATAAAACCCCTAGAGGTGGCACTGCAGGAGGCATGAGTCTTTCACACCCACAAAATGGACAGCCTCAAACACAGCATCAAGTCCTTTAGTGGGGGCATGGAGAATTCAAATCCCCTGTATGCTGCTGGTGGGAAAATGGTGTAGCCATTTTGGAAAACAGTATGGATTTCCTCAAAACATTAAATAGAATCATCACAGCCTTCAGACATATCTCTTCTCAATATATATTCCCCAAAACTGAAATCAGGAGCTTTAAGAGATACAGCCACATTTATAGCAGTGTTGGTCACAGCAGCACAAGGCAGAACAATGTGGCCAGGGGCTGTGAAACATTTATGGCAAGTTTGCATTTACCTTTCAAGGGGATCTAGGCATATATCCCATGAAAGAGCAAGCAGAAACATAGATAAAACAACATCATTAGTCTACAACCCACATCAGTCTTACCTTCAGTGGATCTTCTCAGGCCTTGGTGGTACTCCATTTTTCTGCAGCCAGGTCAATCGTCCACTGTGACATGCCTGGCCTGAGAGTGATATATCCAATGCAGACATGTCTACCTTAACAGCAGTGCTGGTGGTCAGGACGGCAAGGTATGAGCTCTTCCAGCAGGGTCTCAGTTTCCTTTAGACCTAAAATCCCAGCATTTTGTTGTGGATCAGGGAAAATGTACTCTTTTCTGTGACTGCTCTAAGCTGAAATTAGGACATTCTTGTCAGGGCCCAAGAAAGCTGAAATGCTAGTCAAAGGCCTAGGAGTAGGGTCTCAGGTGGGTGAGGGAGGGCATGCTTTCATCGGAAGCATCTGTTCCCTGACCCAGCTGAAGAGGCAGGGAGCAATCACACTGGCTGGACTGATTTACATCACCTTTGGAAGGTCCAGGGCTCATGGCCATTTGGAGCAGTTTGTAGTGTGCATCTGGTTCACGGGCGCTGTCTATCAGCTGAGTAGCAATCTGGAGGGACAGATATGATATATCTATGTACACACACACATATGACAGAGATGGTTTTAGCGTGACAAGTAGTACCTTAGAAAACAACCAAATGAAAATTTTAAAACTTGAGCTTTCTATTTCAAAGATGATGGGCATCAAAGAATCTCCTTATGGAGTTTGCTTCGGATGTGGAAAGCCAGCCAATGGGCAAGAAACTTCCCTCGCTTCAAATGCTGACAGTATGTTGTCCAAATGGACAAACTGGGTGCAGGGAAGTCAACTGCCAAGCTTTACCAAGACCAGGTAGACAATCCTTCGTAATTCCTGCTTCACAAAAGGTCTGTCCAATATTTGGGGCGAGACGGCTAGGATAATGATCCAATAGTTCCTGAGAAACTAGCGTGACTGTCCAGATAGCCAGCTGCCTCTGCCATTTTATTGGAAGCTTCTTGCACTGCACTTCCTGAATACTCAGGTAATATTTATTCCTTCTCAAGTCTCTGATGGGGTGGAAGACTAGACAGTTATAGTCCCACAATTAAGCTTAAGTATTTAGGATTTAAGAAAATGTTTTACAAAAATAATTTTAGGTCTAAATCCATATTTTTTTAGGTTGTTAAATACAAACTAAGATAGGAAATGATTTAAGTACAAAACTTTAAAGACACCAAGATAGGACAAATAGCAGAGTATTTTCTCCAAAGTTGTCAAATACAAATGGACTGAACCTCGTGAATGTAATTCTTACACGATAGTTTTCATATTTGTTCTTATTGTTTATACTCACTAAAGTAAGGGAAAGAGCCTTTTATTGGCCTGGAAGGGGGAAATGGAGAGAGAATCTCTTGTGTACTGTATGGAATCATCATCACCTGTCAATAAATAGGTGAAGGCCTATCAGCTGAGGCAGGAAACGAAGTGGTGGCAGTTCTGGCAGGAGAGATGAATTCTCGGTTAGAGAGAGGGAGGAGAATCACCCCGGAATGCTGAGAAAGATGAAACTGAGGAGAGGTAACTAGCCACATGGCACACATAGTATAGAATAAATGCGCAATTCAAGTTAAAAGTTAGTTGGGGAATGAGCCGAGTCTTATGGCCTATGCATTTATTCATATATAATAAAGTCTCAGGGTCATTATTTTGGGAACTAGGGCATGGGAAGGTACCATGTGGCTACAAATGGTGTCCAGTGTGGTGGCTGGAATCCAAGCTTAAGGCCTGAGAAAAGTCCCAGTTACAAGAGACAGCCATAGGCTCTTGCCAACGGCTTAGGCCATTGTCCTGCTACCCCACGGGACAGGAATAGCTCAGATTTTGGTGCTCCTCCTTGTGGTCCTAACTCCTTAGTGTCTCATCGCCTTCCCTATGCTTTTAATTTTTCTTTTATCACTTTATCATATTTCACCCTCTTTTTCCAGCCTCTGTTATTCTTTATCTAGAATAATAAAGCTCGCTGCTATCTTCGTCTGTCCAAAACTCTCTGTCAAACCTCTGCTGGCCTTTTTTCCAAGTCTTTTTGTTTTGTTTTGTTTTCCGAGAAAGGATTTCTCTGTGTAGCCTTGGCTGTCCTGGACTCGTTGTGTAGATCAGGCTGTCCTCGAACTCACAATGATCCACCTGCCTCCTGAGTGCTGGGATTAAAGGGCCACCATACCTGGCCCAAGTAATAATTTTAATCAATAGATCTAACTAGAAATGCCAGATAATGACTTTCAGATTGGGTTTTCTTTCTTTTTCTTTCTTTCTTTTTCTTTTTTTTTTTTCTTTGACAGCTTTCTTTATTGCGCTCTCTCTCTCTCTCTCTCTCTCTCTCTCTCTCTCTCTCTCTCTCTCTCTCTCTCTCTCTCTTCTTTTTTGAGACAGGGAACAGGGTTTCTCTGTGTGTAGCCCTGCCTGTCCCGGACTCACTTGTAGACCAGGCTGGCCCCAAATTCATAGAGATCTGCCTACCTCTGCCTCCAAAGTGCTGGGATTAAAGGTGTGCGCCACCACCACCCGGTGACAAACTCCTTTGTGAAGCTTTCCTACTTGGTTCTACTTCTGGTACCGTTTTCTGTTTTGGCCTAGTCATCTGGGTCCTGAGCTGGTGTATTCTATTAGCTTATGTATGTGTCTGGCAATAGGCCTCTGTTTAAAGTAAAAACTAGAAGGGCTGGAGAGATGGCTCAGAGGTTAAGAACACTAGCTGCTCTTCCAAAGGTCCCAAGTTTAATTCTCAGCAACCACATAGTGGCTCATAAAGTAAAAACTAGAATTGGCAAAATTACTAGAACAATCTTTGCATCTATCAAACCACTGACACTTGCAGACATAATGAATTTTTGAGAACATTCAAGGACAAACATTTTGGGTTAACCCAAGACATCATTCTGAAATAAAGCAGACACATCTTAAGACCAGTTATTTAGCCATACTTTTAAAAGAGCAAAGAGTTTCTGAACAAAACCTCATTTATGTTGCCCTGATTGAAGAATAACAGTTATTACATGTATAATCATCATAGCCTTTTCAGTGTTGTTTCCCAATTTGTTTCAATAAACCTTGTTTTTATGATTTTTCTCCTCCTGTTATTCTTTTTTTGGTTTTGTTGTTGTTGTTGTTGTTGTTTTGTTTGTTTGATACACATTCTCAGGACAAAAATCACCATACACAAAGCCATCCCAATCCAAACTATCCTGTAGACCCTGTTATTCATAAACATCCAAGCCTTTTACACTAAGAGTTGAAAACAAGTTACATATAGTCCACTGCAGTAAATTAAGATTATTGTTAGGGTCAGGAATAGCCACATACTGACCACTCGAACACCGGACTCAGATGATGGAAGTTTATTTGAAGGCTGAACAAGAACTGACAGCCTGTAAATTCAGACAGTGATATATGCAACAAGAACTGACCAGTCAGGGCCACGGTTGGTTGATGTTGGTCTGCTTCTAAGGCAGGCTTTTAATAAAAAACTGTAACCAGGTAACAACCAGGTAACCAGGTTGGAAGCAGAGGGGTGGGGGTGGGGGAAACAGCATTACATCATTTTGACTAGTTAAACACAAGTAGAATCAATTGTGTTCTAAGCACAAAGCATTTTAAGCTGATTGGCTGGGACTTAGGGTAGGGAAGCTCTTGGGGGCTTTCCAGCTGTCTGGGAGCAAGGAGCACAGCAGGATGTAGCAGCCTTAACTCTAACAGAACATCATTTATCTTAAACCCAAGCAGAACATGCATTTATCACCTATTGTTTTATTCTAAGCAGCAAGTGTTGAACCTCCCTGGTTTCGGGCACGTAGGGCCTGAGAACTTGAACTTAATTTCACCTTATAGTCAAAATAGAGACTTGGAGTCAACATGGTTTCTCATATGCTAAGAGCTGCTTGTTAACAGAGGAGCTACAGTCATGCTAGGAACTAGGGTAGGTCTCAACGGAGGGGCTGTAGAGTTTAAGCAGGTCACAACAATTATCTACATATAGACTTTCAACCTTCAACCCTCATGCTATAAATTTTAATTTAACATTTCATTAAAGATTTTATAGATCTTTAACCAAAAGCAATAAACTTACAAGTCTTAAGGTACGGATACTTGCTATCTTACATAATAAAGTTTACACAATAATCTTGCAAATCTTGAAATGAGAGTCATACTTCAGCAAAAGTTTTCGAGAGTTAAACCAAAACCAAAGAGTATGAATCGAGTAGCAACAATCCCCATTGGGAATAGTTATCCTTTTGTCTTGTCCCCGCCTCCACTCCCCCACTCCTTCCCCCCCCACGTCCTCTGTCACACAGTCAGGTGGTCCTCCTGGGCTGGGACAGAGATCTTGGAGGAAACCTCTAAACAAGCATGCTTAGCTCTAGAGGAGGGGGAGCCGTGACTCAGGTCCAGAACCAGCTTTTCGTTGAGGTAGAACAGCATGAAACAACATTGTAGTGTCACCCATACCTAAAAGGCACCTGAGTCCCTGCAAAACTGAGCCCAGTGACCAGGGGGAGGGAACAGAGTAGGCTGAGAGCAAGGAAGGCTTAGAGATAAGACATTTTTGAGCCTTGCCTAGAGACACAGGAGGCAGTAGGAGGGCCTGAGAGACGCACGAGTCAGGGAGGATCGTGGGCATGTTGCAGCAGTCTACTCCTTTTTAAGAGAGAAGATGCAACACTTTAAACGCAAAAAACTTCAAGCAACACAAAAAAGATGGACACAACTCAACAATTTGGTGGCCACCAAGACAAACCAAACCCCACAGAGGGCCCTCAGCGACCCGGCAGTCCCTCCGACTTGGAAATTGGTGCTGCGTCCAGCTCTTGCGAAAGTCTCACAAATGCATGCTACAATGAAGATCCTTACCCATATACCTTAGGAGCTTTCCTGATGCCTCTTTTCTCATAATCTAAGCATTGAGAACGGGCCAGTGTCTTCCTCCAAACACTGGACCTATCTGATTTCTCACTTCCAGCATGACTGGCCAGAAAAAGAAGGTGGATCTGGCTGAATGCCCAAATCCCAAATGAGCTGGGCTCTGGGGTCATTCAGGTATTTACCTACTCTGACCATCAGTGCAGTTTTACAGAGAAGGAGCTTTGCTTAATAATGGCACCAGGGCTATACCCAGGACTCAGGATTCCTGAATACAAAGCCCCGCCCCCTCAGTCAGGAATTTAAAAAGGCAAAGAATACAAATTTACAATTTGTTCTCCTTCAAGCAGAAGGTCTGCTTCTGCAAACCAAGCTTGTTTACAAAGCAGAAAAGGAAAAAAAAAAAAAAAAAAAAAAAAAACCAGTTAAAATGATCCCTTAACAGCCCTTAACTTTTGGAGGTCTAATTTTGCTTTATAGTTTTCTTAAGCACAGAGATTTTAAACTTGTAAACATACAATTAGCTATTAACATTAGTCATCACATCACTTACAGCTGAAAGAGGAAGTCATAGCTGAAATCCCAAGAGTCTCTTGACCCTCCCAAGGGAGCATCAATAACTTTATCACTATGACCATAGACCTGTCTACTACTTACTACTGTCTGAGTCTGCTCTGGTTGCCATGGCTACAGGGCACCGTCTAAGATGGCATGTTGTTATGATTGGTGGAAGAAGCCCCATGCAACATTCTATTCTCACCATCATAACTTCCTGCTTTCTCAACAATTTTTTTTTGTTGTTGTTGTTTGTTTTTTGAGACAAGGTCTCTCTATGTTAGCCTTGGCTGTCCTGGACTCTCTTTGTAAACCAGGCTATCCTAGAACTCACAGCCATCTGCCTACTTCTGCCTCCAGAGTGTTGGGATTAAAGGCATGTGCCACTACACCCAGCACTACTGAGTGTTTTTAAAAGACACAGATATTGAGTCTGGTGTATTAAAACCACCTTTGTAAACAACTCTGTACAGTTGTTTTCCAGGCCAGGACCTTCTGACCTTTCCTAACCTCTCTCTGTATCAGTGACCTTGTCTTTAAATCAAAGATGAACTTAACTCCTGTGCTGGTGCTGATGCTGGGAGAAAATGGGAGCTAATTGCTTTGACTACTTCCCTGGCAGAGCCTCCCCCTCCCCCCTAGCCCCTGCTCCATGAATGGGAGGTAATTAAACCTTCCCATAATGAAGCTGGTGACAAGTCAAAGGAAATAGAAAGCCCAGGTGTGGGCCATGCCTAAAGGGGAAAAAGAAAAAACCTCACAACATAACAACAAAATTATGGAGTGGCTTGTGCCTTATTTAGCAAGGCAGGAGGATCTCTGAGTTCAGGGCCAGCCTGGTCTACAAAGCAAGTCCAGGACAGCCAGGGCTGTTACACAGAGAGACCCTGTCTCGAAAAACAAACAAACAAACAAACAACAGAAGTTTTGTGTCTATGGGTGTCTCTTCCTGAATTTTAGGAAATAAGATCTTTCTCACTCAGTCCAACAATTCAAAGTCAGTCTCCCTCCCTCTCTATCACCCTCTTCATTCCTTCACCTTACTTCACTTCCTCTTCCTCCCTAGTTCTCTGGCTTTGGGTTTTGCTGCTGGGGATAGAAGCCAGGAGATCTCTCTCTCTCTCTCTCTCTCTCTCTCTCTCTCTCTCTCTCTCTCTCTCTCTCTCTCACCCACACCCACACACAGAAACACACACGCACGCCACATTTGTAGTGAGAATTTTATAATTTTTGGTTTCTTTAAAACGCAGGAAAAAAAAAAAAAAAAAACAGGCGTGGTGGCGCACGCCTTTAATCCCAGCACTCGGGAGGCAGAGGCAGGTGGATCATTGTGAGTTTGAGGCCAGCCTGGTCTACAAAGTGAGTCCAGGACAGCCAAGGCTACACAGAGAGACCCTGTCTCGAAAAAGCAAAATCCAAACCAAACCAAACCAAACAAAAACAAAAACAAAACAAAAAAGACTATGTTTTCATTTTAATCCCAGATGTGGGGATATGAGGCTGCTTTGCAGCAGCTGACTGTGATTTGCCTCGTGCTCTAACAGAGGCATGGTTTTGTCAGCTGCAGATAGTTTCTGCGATTGTGTGACCTTTGGAATTCTGGAGAGTTTTCAGAGGGTATATAAATGTTAGGGCCCCAAAAGGTGTGTGGGTTGTTGGTTGGTTGTTGTTTGCTGTTGGTTGTGGACAAAGAAGAAACAAGAGGAAGAGGACAGGGGGAGGAAATTAGATATTCTGACTTGCCCCAAGGATGCTCCTAATCAACAGGAAGTAATCCTGTGGTAACCCCTTTCCTCTCTATCCTCTTGTCTCTCCTATCTAGTGTTAGGGAATTCAGACAGAAGAAGAAAAGGGGTGGAGAAGGGTAGAAGAAAGGAGAACCCACAAAGTAGCAAACACCAGTCACACACGCTCCATTCCAATTTGGCATTACAGTCCTTCTGAGCCATTGAGCCTCACTCCTGTGCCACCAGTTCCATTCTCATGCCTCGCTATTTGGACCCGTTGCTGGCCATGAACAAAGCTGTGGCTCATGTACAGCCGCTGTGCCCACCACGCCAGGGTTTCTAGCTGTGACTTCTACCAAACACGGACCAGGCACTGGGCACCAGCCACTCACTGTATCACAGGATATTCCCGTAGGTGGCTCTCTGTGGCTATTTCTGCAAATCTCATTCTTTTAATATTTTTAGGTTAGCATTCAAAGTGATTGGTTTCATTCTGCTTGCATACACATGTTGTTATACTTTTAAAAAATTATGTATACAGGGTTCTGCCTGCATGTACACCTGCAAGGCGGAAGAGGGCATGAGATCACATTATAGATGGTTGTGAGCCACCATGTGGTTGCTGGGAATTGAACTCAGGACCTCTGGAAGAGCAGGCGGTGCTCTTAACCACTGAGTCATCTCTCCAGCCCGATATATTGTTATACTTTGTCCCCTCTCTGCCCTCCCTCAGATAGCTCCTTTTTCTTCCCCCTCCTAGTTACTCCCAACTTCTGCTTCTTACATGGATTACAGGGTTATTTTTAATTGCGAGCACCCTTTGTGTGTCCAACAGATTTGTTTTAGTGGAATCTCCTAATGCCATGAGATAGATTTTTAGTTTGTTTTCGATGCTGTGGCTGGAACTCAGGACCTAGTACCTTGAATACGCTATGCGGTGCTGCACCACTGAGCCGCACTCCCAGTCCCTGTGTCATGTGTCAGTTTCTTGTGGAGACTCGAACAAACATCTGTTCACCTGCAGACAGGGAACTGATGACAAGGCGAAGTCACAGTGCTGAGGTGGTCATTCTCTGCCTGCAAGAGTGGAGTGCGCAGAGAACAAAGGGACTTCATTTGCAAGCAGTGATGGTTCAGCAGGAACTACAGATTCAGGGAATAGAAAGGCAGCCACTGAGACCTGATGACAGCCAGAGGCAAACTGATCACGTCTCCAACCCACCCCCACCCCCCAACCCCCACCCCAGCCCCCCAACCTCCAACCCCTCCGCCCCCATCACCCCCACAGGTCTTAGAGGCTGGAGCAGCAGGTCTCAAAGGCTGCAGACAGCTGCAGGAATGATTCAAGTCTACAGCAGAAAGGGGCTTCTCTGAGGACGGGCCACTGGGAGCCCTAGCGAGTTCCCTGCGACCTCCCACAGGTCTGTCTCTGGTATTTAAGGTTAGCATCCTCCCCTCTAGAGCCAGCTGGAGTCCTCTAGGAACCTGGCCCTGAATTCTTCTTTCTCTTTCCGCAGCTGAGGATCTTGGATACTAGCCTCAGGTCATGAGGAACTGGGTCAGGCTGTGCTGTGTGATTGCCCCGCTATAAGGAAAGGTCTCAGCCCCACTTGCAAAAAGCAACATGTCCAGGTAACAAAAGCCGTTCATGCTGCCAAACCACAACAACAGTTCTAACTTCCTGGTGGCTTACCTGTGTGTGTATATGTGTGCCCAGCCCCTCAAGACCCAGTCTTCATCCCACTGAAGGTTGGGGCCCCTTGTCTAGCACGCAGAGCCTGGCAACTGAATGTGTGTGCCTGCAAATACTGTGCAGATCTGGACCAGTTGAGAAAGAGATGTCAATCCTGGGAGGGGAAAGGGAAAGCCCGCCAAAACTTGAAGGCCGTGCCACTTAGGTCTGTTCCCCTCCCTCCATGTTGCCAGGGGAGGGAGGGCTGCGGCTTCTCTTGTTTGGGTAGATAAACACAGCCTGCTATGTCCAGGGGCTCTTGTGTGTGTGCGTCACTCCCTTGCTGCCACAGCAGCTGAGGGGAAGTAGACATTTGGTTTTCCGAGGACGGCAGCTGGGACCTGTCCAGTCACTCATGGTTGTAGGCTATCAGAACGTCCACCGCTAGTTCCTTGCCCTCTGGGCTGTCAGCCCTGTATTGTGAGAGGAGGAGGGGCTTTTCTATCCTCTATTAGTTCCACCCATGTCCAGTGTGGTGGATCAGTGAGTGTATTACGTTACTTACAGGAGGTGGGTAAGGAGCATCTTACAGGAGCATGAATGACACAAAGCCAGCTACATCGCTGAAAGCCCACTCCAGCCCGGGGGGTGACACAGCTCACAAAAACTAGGAACCTGGAACTGTCCTCAGGACTTGCAGGCAGCAGGATAGGACAGATTCAAGCCCTCCCCTCACTACACACTGCTTATGTAACCGGGAGCTGCTGCCACACCTGCGAAGGAGGGCCCTCGGCTGAGGAATTCCCTCCTTCAGATTGGCCTGTGGGCCCTCCATCAGATTGGCCTATAGGCATGTCTGTGGGCCATTTAAAAAAAAAAAAAAATCAATAATTCCTGGTGAGGGGTTCAACTACTTGTGGACAATGCCATCTTTAGGTAGATGGGCCTATGCTGTGTAAGAAAGTCATCCAGGGGGCTGAAGAGATGGCTCAGAGGTTAAGAGCGCTGCTGCCCTTCCAAAGGTCCTGAGTTCAATTCCCAGCAACCGCATGGTGGCTCACAACCATCTATGATGTAACCTGATGCCCTCTTCTGGCCTGCAGATGTACATGTAGACCATTGTATAAATAATAAACAAATAAATCTTAAAAAAAAAAAAAAAAGTCATCCAAAAGGCCTCACATGGAGGGACTGGGACACCAACCCAGCCACAAAAACATCAGCCTGCAGTTTGTCCTGCCTGCAGTGTCCTGGGACTGGAGCCAAGCATAACTGTCATCAGGGAGACTCCATCCAGCAACTGCTGGGAGCAGATGTAGAGTCCCACAGCCAAACGTTAGGCGGAGCTCCAGGAGTCCTGCGGAGGAGGGGGAGGAAGGATCAGAGGAACCAGAAGGGTCAGGGACACTAGAGAATAAGGCCCATAGAATCAACTGACTGGGACTCTTGGGGGTTCACAGAGATCAGGGAGTCTGTCAGGGTCTGACCGAGGTCCTCTGCATGTATGCTATTGCGGAGTAGCTTGGTGTCCATGTGGGATTCCTAACAGTGGAAGCAGGGCTGTTTCTGACTCTGTTTCTCCTACTGGGTTGCCTCATCCAGCCTTGATGAGATGTATGTGCCTGGTCTTATTGTGGCTTGTTATGCTGTGTTTGGTTGATGTCCCTGGCGGAGGGGAGGGTGGGTGCTGCCCTCTTCTGAGGAGAGGGGATTACCTGGGGGAGGGGGAAGGTGGTGGTGGGGAAGACTGCTGGGGAGAAACTGCAGTTGGGATGTAACATATTATAGAAGAATAAAAAAGAAAAAAAAGAGAGAGAAAAAGTGATGCAATATAATTCATCAAATAAACTAATTTACCAATCAATTAATAATTACATAAATAAACAAGCATAAAGTTAGCCAAGAGAACAAGCCCATCTGCAGTGTTCCTCCTTTGAGTTCCTGCCCTGGCCTTCCCTGGTGATAGGCTGGGGTCTGTAAGCCAAATAAACCCTGTCCTCCCCAGTTGCTTTTTGGTCATGGTGTTTATATCACATCCACAGAAAACAATAGAACAATAACTTCACTTCGGGCTGGAAGGGTACTTGTGAATCTGCTAGGTTTCAGAGCTTTCCTGGGACTTGTTAGTTGTTTATTTCCCTTTTTGATGCTATGTTTTCATTGGAAAAAGATTGTTCCACAGCAATCCAGGTTACTCTGAATTTATGTTCCAGTGCGTGCAAGAGCCTCCTGTTTCTCTCCGCTGCGGCATTGCTGGGTCACTCCCGCCCCCATCCCCCCCTCCCTTCTGACCTTGCTTTGTTTGCATTTCTCTGACAGGAGCCACTCAGCTTCTCAAAATGAGTGTTCTTCAGTGTTGTTGCTGTTGTTTAGTTTACCTAGATGACAAAGTAACCTATCACTTCTAAGAAGCAACTTGTGTAAATTAAAAACAAATACGATGAGGCTGAAGAGCTGGCTCAGCAGTTAAGAGCACTTGCTGCTCTTGTAGAGAAGCCCAGTTTCTCCTCCCAGTACCACATGGAGGCTCACAAGTGTCCCTGGTAACTCCAGTCCCAGGGAATCTGATGCCTTATTTTGAACTCCATGGGCACCAAGCACACATGTGGTGCATATACATGCATGCAGGCAAATCACCTATTCCTATAAAATAAATACATCTAAATTAATAAAAAGTAAAAAAAAAAAAAAAAAAAAAAAAAAAAAAAAGGTCAAAATAAAAAACAACAAAACAAAACTCCCAAACCAGAACAACCCTGAGTCTCTAGTTAGTTACATTTTCATCACGTGACAAAACACCTGGCAGAAGCAACAAAAGGGAGGAAGGATTCATTTGGCTCAAGGATTCGCCACCCCCGCCCCAGCCGCCCCCTCCCCCAACACACAGGGTTTCTCTGTGTAGCCGTGGTTGTCCTGGACTCATTACATAGACTAGCCTGGCCCCAACTCACAGAGATCTGCCTGCCTCTGCCTCTCTGAGTGCTGTGATTACAGGCATGTGCCACCGCCCGTGGCTCAGAACAAGTTTTTTTGGTTTTTTTTTTTGTTTGTTTGTTTGTTTGTTTTTAGGTTTTTCGAGACAGGGTTTCTCTGTGTAGCCTTGGCTGTCCTAGACTCGCTTTGTAGACCAGGCTGGCCTCAAACTCACAGCGATCCACCTGCCTCTGCGTACCGAGTGCGGGGATTAAAGGTATGCGCCCAGCTCAGAACAAGTTTTTAAACACCTGAGCCTGTGGGGTACATTTAATAGTCAGACCATACCGACCAGATAGGATGGCTGTGACATTAGCCGCTCAAGTCTCAGCACCCATTGCCTCTAGTGACTTATGCCTGTTTGTTCTGGTTTAGGCCACCATGAGCTGATTTAAGCCATCTGAGATGATTTACTGACTAGAATTGTAAGGACCTCTGTGCCCGCAGAGAGCCCCCAGCTCTCTGCATTCTGCTGGACTGCTGTTTCACAGCGCCACCTTGTGGCAGAAAGGAGAGCATTAGAGTTACAGTGTGGGCGTGGCTCCTCCTTCCCCTGCTTGCTGTTAGTGCCCAGGACTGACCCCCTTGTTTCAGAGGGTCCTGGATCTAGTGATTAAGAAGAGAAGGTTCTAGAAAGATATTTAAAGAATTCTGTCTTATGTGAAGCTTCGGTTCTGAATCCTGTACATGAAACTCAAATTCCATTATAATTAACTTATCTTTGGCATTTACCCTTAAATTACCCTCTACAGAAAATAGGACTTGAGCCTGGCAGTGGTGGTGAACGTCTTTAATCCCAGCCTCAGAAGGCAGAGGCAGGTGGATCTGTATATGTTCGAGGCCAGCATGGTCTACATATCGAATTCCCATATAGCTAAGGCTACACAGAGAAACCCTGTCTCAAAACAAAACAAAACAAACAAAAAAGAAAATAGGCCTTGATATAATGTGGATTCTGGATGATCTGAGAAATGGATGTAGGTTGTTTGGGTGTGCCCTTGAAAGAGATTGGGAGACCCGCCCCCAACCTCCTCTCTCTCTTTTCCACTTTCTGGATGACAATGCAGGTTGTTCGACCCACACCTTCCCATCATGATGCACTGCCCTCTGGACCACTCATCCCTGGACTGCAGCCTCCAGAGTCACGGGCCAAGATAAATCTCTCGTTTTTATTTCTTTTTATTTTGTGTACAAATCGTTTACCTGCATGCTCATTTGTGTACTATGTGAATGCAGTACCCACGAAGGCCGGAAGAGGGTGTTGGGTCCCCTGGAACTGGAGTTACCACTTATTGAGAGCTATCTTGTGCTTGGTAGGAATTAAACCCCCAGTCCTCAGGAAGAGCAGCCTCTTAATCACTGAGCCGTATCTCCAGCTTCTTCCTCTTTTAAAGATATATTATCATATTTCAAAACTATGTGAGTATGTTTTGTGTATGGGTATGTGCAAGTGAGTGCAGATACCCATAGAGCCCAGAAGAGGGCGTCAGATCCCTTGGAGATGGAGTTACAGGCTGTGTGAGCTGTTGAGTGTGGGTGCTGAGAACCAAAGTCTGCAAGAGCAGCATGCACTTTAAGCTACTTAGCTGTCTCTCCAGTGCCAAGCACTCTCTATTTATTAGTTCATTTTCTCAGGTATTTTGGCATAGTAATGGAAAACTAACAAATACATTGTCCTTCAAAAAAAAAAATAACAGTTAAATGTTTTCCTCTTTTAACTTTGACTATGGCTTTGCCTTTCCTCAGCAAAAATCAGGTGCAGTTTGAAGGGACCTGGGGAGGAGTTTTGCATTAAAGTTCCCTTTCTCCTCTTCCTCTTTTGATTTTTTTTTCCAGTTGAATTTGCATATGACAGGACAGTTAACAAGTACCTGTCACTGGCAATAACTCAGCAGTGAGGTTCTGCAGTGAGTGGAGTTAGTCATTTGGTCTCACAGCTAGCCTCAACATGAAGCATACTATCTATATTTGCTTTCTTCCTTCCTTTCTTTTTCTTTTTTGTTTTTTGTTTTGTTTTTTTTTTTTTTTTTTTTTGAGACAGGGTTTCTCTGTGTAGCCTTGACTATACTGTACTAGCCCTGTAGACCAGGCTGGCCTTGAACTCACAGTGACCTGCCTGCCTCTGTCTCCCGAGTGCTGGGATTAAAGGCGTGCACCACCACGGCACGGCCTTAAATTTGCTTTCTATTGCTGTGATGAACACCATAACCAAAAGTAGCTCTGGGAGAAAAAGTTTTATTTGGCGTACATAGCTCTGTTGTTTAGGTAAATCAGAGCAAAAAACTAAAGGCAGGAACTGGAGCCGAGACCATGGGGAATGCTATTTACTGATTTGCTCCCCTTGGCTCGCTCAGTCTGTTTTCTTATGTGACCTGGGGGTGACACCACCCAAGCCCAAAGTGAGCTAGGCCCTCCCACATCAGTCATTAATCAAGAAACTGACCCCAGCTGGGCGTGGTGGTGCACACCTGTAATCCCAGCACTTGGGAAGCAGAGGCAGGTGGATCACTGTGAGTTTGAGGCCAGCCTGGTCTACAGGTGAGTCCAGGATAGCCAAGTCTACACAGAGAACCCCTGTTTTGAAAAACCAACCCCCCCAACCCTCCAAAAAATAAAAAGAAAGAAAGAAAGAAAGAAAGAAAGAAAGAAAGAAAGAAAGAAAGAAAGTGTCGCCATAGACTTGACTCCAGGACAATCTGATGGAGAAAGGTCCTCAATTGAGATTTCTCCAGATCTGTCTGGGTTTGTGTCAAACAGATAAAAACTAGCGAGCACACATTATCTCCCACCTACCCTTCCTAGATGTGGGAAGTAAATCTCAGTGAGGACCTCAATGTCTTGAAAGTGACAGTTAGTGGTCTCTGCCCAGGCTCCTGACTCTGATCTCTGAGGATATCACAACATACTCTTTTGAGTTTGGGTCAAGCATTCTAGGAGGCTGCCAGAGAGGTTGAGAGCTTGTTAGGAGAAAGTCCGGGGCATGCCTAGGGAGCCATGATCGGTTCACTTGGCTCAGAGTTTTAAAAGTTCCAAGCCATGGGCACTGTGCAGGGCCTGTAGAGAGGCAGCATGTGCTGGTGGGGAACAGGTGGAGGAGATGGCTGCTCACCTCATGGGTGTTGGCCCAAAAGACAGTTGCAATAGGTGAGGGCCTAATATGTCTTCCATGGGCATGTCCATGTGATCCAGTCCTGTATGTGCTTGTAACCACTGAGCCACCATGAATGCTTTGACCTCACACTCATTTACAGTCGGCTAACTCAGAATGGCACTGACAACAAGTCACCTGCTGTGTTGACCCTGAAGGAATCTGGCTTCTTTGCCGGTTGTTTTTAATTTACTTATTTTTGTTTTATGTACATTGATGTTTTGCCTTCATGTGTGAGGGAGTCAGACTCCCCCAGGAACAGGAGTTATAGACACTGTGAACTGCCATGTGGGCGCTGGAAATTGAACCTGGGACCTTGAGAGGAGCAGCCAGTGTTCTTAACCGCTGAGCCATCTCTCCAGCTCCCATTTTTTTAAAGGATGTATTTATTTTTACTTCATATGTATGGCTGTTTTACCCTTATGTGTGCCTGTGTACCTACCACAAGCATATCTTGTGCCCTCCGGGCCAGAAGAGGGTGTTAAGATGCCCTGGAACTGGAGTTACAGATGTTTGTGAACTGCCATGCGGTGCTGGGAACTGAACCCAGGTCCCCTGCAAAAGCATCCAGTGATCTTAATCACTGAGCCATTACTTCGGTCACCCTACTTGTTCTTGTATGATGGTTCTATCTTATTTACATGTCCCAGCCCATCTCTGCTGGCGGAGTGCAACAGGCTATCCAGTGCAGTGGAGTTGTGGGATAAAGCCCGGGACGCCTGTTGAATGTGTGTTTCAGACAGCAGCGCTGGTGGCAGGCAGCCTGTTCTAGAGACGGTAGACACAGCCCAGGTGGATCCACCTAATATTATAAAATTACTTGTCGCTTTTGAACTTCAAATGCAACTGGACATCTTGCAATTTTATTTGGTAAACCTGATGAGTCCAACTTGAGGAAGACGTTCTGTGATCACTGTGGCTCAAGACTTGGGGAGTTACGGGCAAATCCAGCCTTAAGTCTGCCTGCTGCACAGGGCTGGGCTCCCCGGGTGCCTGGGAAGCCCTCTGAAGTTTCTGCTGTGTGGTGGGAAAAGCAACTTCCTCCTCATGCTGCCTGCGTGTCCCGACCCCTTCCACAGGGGCTTTGCTGGGCAGGACTCCGAAGTTGAACACCACCCCCCCCCCCCCCCCCCACCCCCCACCCCCGCCGCGTGGAAACAGGAGATCTGAAGAGTGAGGTCACACCGATTTAGAGCCGATGCTGGCGGTTGAGATTTCCAGACAAGGAGCGCCGGCTGCTTAGGAAGCAGCTAATTAAGCAGGGGACTCTAATTAAGAAATGGAGCTTTCGCTACAAAGCTCAGTCTCTGCCCAGCAGAGCAGAGAGAGCCCGGTGTTCAGCCTCCTCCTGGTGCAGAAGCTCCCTGGGAACTTCGGGCAGCTCACACAGCCTCTCCAGGCTGCTGTTTAGAGGCTATTAACTGAGGAGGAGGCTGGGTGATTCCAGACAGGTGTGATGTGCTTCTGGGATGCTTTTCCTCTGACACTGAATTCCCTCTGCATCCCTGGCTCCTCCTCACACTCCATGCATTCTACAGAAGGCCAATTATCATTTCTAAAGGATTAAGCTCTGTATAGCCAGCTGTGGTGAATTGTACCTTTGTTTGTTTGTTTTGCTTGTTTGTTTGTTTTTATATCTAAGCTTAACTGCTGTTTGTAGATTCATGCCTGTAGGCTGGGATTCCAAGGCTCCCCTGGGATGCACCACACCCTAGGGACTGAATGCCATGTCCAATCATGTGTAGGCAGAGGTCGGAAGCCCATCTGGGCCTCAGGAGTGGTCCATGGCTGGTTGCCATGGAGACTGCATTCCCATCTGCTGAGGATGCAGCTTGTGGTGGATGATTACAATAATGGCTACAATTATCCTTGCTTTCAAATGTTCTTGTCCCTTGGTAGTTCCCGCTCCCCAACACTGGCTACAGGCTGGGCCATGTGACTCCCTCTGGCTAATTGATCAGAGGGAGATCTAATCTATGCAAAAATGGAAAAACAACAACAACAAAAAACCGAACCTTTGATGATTGCAGCTTTGTTGCTTGGAGACCGGGCACTGCTTAGGTTAGCTTCGAGGAACAAGGTAAGAAATCCAGGTTAATAAAGACAAAGCTAGGGTCTGAGTCATCCCAGGCAAGGCTGACTCACTAACTGACCATAGCCAGGTATGATTCAGATTAAAAAAACAAACAAACAAACAAACCAGAAAACCAACAGACTCGTGAGCAACAATGCATGTTTTCAATCTTAAACGTGTGGTTATTAGTTAGACAGTAAAAGCTAGCTGGCACACGGCTTTCCCCTACACTTCCATGTTTGCACCTCCTGCCTAGGTTTGCAGACAAGGTATCGATGAAGCCTTCTTACCACGTATAGAACTCTGTAATTCAAGGCATAAGTTGTCCCATCTTATAGTAGTGAGCAAGGAAGGTGCTCTCTCAATTTATCATTCGTAAAATGTCATTTGGTAAGGAATAGCTTTTATATCATTGTCATTGTTTTGTTTGTTTGTTCATTTTTTTGAGACAATGTCTTCTATAGGCCAGGCTAGCCTGGCGCTATGTAGACCAGGCTAGCCTCTAGCTCCCACCTCACAAGTACTGGGATCATAGATGTGGTCACCCATCTGGCTTCATGGTCACTCTGTTTTATTTAACTTAAAAAAAAAAAAAAAAAGATCTGGCCAGGCGGTGGTGGCGCATGCCTTTAATACCAGCTCTTGGGAGGTAGAGGCCAGCCTGGACTGCAGAGCTAGTTCCAGGACAGCCAGAGCTGTTACACAGAGAAACCCTGTCTCAGAAAACCAACCAAGCAACCAACCAACAAATGATCTGAAATATGAGGGAAAATCTAAGACATAGGATCTTGCTATATTACCCAGTATGCAGTCTGGTCCTATACTGAAGAGCTTAAATAATGCCCCTGCTTCAGACTCCTGAATAGCTGAGGTTTCAGATAATGCCACCCCTGCACAGATTTAAAAAAAAAAAATATCAAATCTCTGTACAAAACAATTTTGATGATAGTGTCATTTGTACTAGCAAAAAATATGTCATTTAAATGTCCAACGACATAGCAAGGAAATTATGCATTTGCATGCCCACAAATTATAAGGAATTTGCAAACCTACAACAGTGTTGGAGTAAAGTAAGCTATTGGGTGCATGTAAAACCATACGCGACACAGACTCTTACATATTCAAAAGCAGCAGAATGTTGGTGCTGGTGACATGGCTCAGCAGGTAAATGTATAAACTGCTGCCAAACTGATGACCTGAGTTCAGTCCCTGAAACTCATCTTGGGGAAAACTGACTCCCAAAAGTTGTCCTCTGACCTACACATATGTGCTATGGCATGCATGTGCATGTGGACACACACTAAATAAATGAACAAACTTTTTTTTTTTTTTTAAAGTGAGGGATTGTTAACAGCCATTGAACTGGGTGGAAAAGCTGTGGTTGCTCCTCATTTCACATATATTTATGTTTCTGGATTTTCTACACTTTGATGGGTAGGTGCCATTTTTATGATCTGCATGTCACAAATGCTCTACATGAAGTCAGAAGACAGATGGCAAATTATGCGATTATAAATTATCTCCCTGATTAGTAATTTGGACACCTGAAACAACCCAATATTAAAGTCAGCAAAGTATGGTAAATTTACATGGCTCATAAAGACACTTAGCCTCACTCAGAACTAGAGGAAAGAGATGTTAAAACAAGACCAAGGGCTGGAAAGGTGGCCCGATCAGGAAAGCATTCAAACATGAGCATTGATATGCTTGATGCCCAGAAACAGTGTGAAACGTCGGGCGTGATGGCACACATACATACTTGTAACCTCAGTCCTGGAGAGGTGGTGACCTGTGGCTCCCCCAAAGCTAACTGGCCAGCCAGCCCACCTGAACTGAGGAGCCCCAGGTCCCAATGAGAGATCTTGTCTCAAAGTCATCATGGGGGATGACTCCTGACAAATGACACTCAAGGTTGACCTCTTGCCTCTATGTGTACTTATCTACACCCACCTCCATAAACGTGTACACACACACACACACACACACACACACACACACACACACACCCTCCCATACATCAAAGTTTTGGCTTTTTTGTTTTTTCGAGACAGGGTTTCTCTGTATAGCCTTGGCTGTCCTGGACTCACTTTGTAGATCAGGCTGGCCTCGAACTCAGAGCAATCTGCCTGCCTCTGCCTCCCAGGTGCTGGGATTAAAGGCGTGCGCCACCACGCCCGGCTTATACACCAAGTTTTTATCCAAGAGAAATGAAAACCTGTGTCCACACAAAGACTGAACATAAATAGTCACAGCAGTGCTACTCACCATAGCCCATAACAACACATGCCCACGATGCAGTGTTCCTCACTACAACAAGGAGTGAAGTGTTGATATGTGTTGGGATATGGACAAACCTTGAAAATGTGGTGCTGTGTGAGAGAAGTCAGAACCTAATGCCCCATATTATACAACTGCACATATATAAACCGTCTAAGGCAAATGTTCAAGGCGGGCACCCTCCACAGGAGCACAGAAGAGCGGGCAGGGACGAGGAAATGGGAAATGTCTGCTAGCACAATTGAGGCTGACACAGGCCTGTAACCCCAGATGCCTGGGCTATGTGGAGTGAGTTCACAGCCAGCCTGGGAAGACCAGCAAGACCGTGTTTGAGGATAACACCAAAATTAAATTAAATTAAAAAGAGAGCTAGGAATGGGTAAAGTTTTGCTTACCATCCACAAAGACCAGGGTCAGTCTATAGCACAATAAAAACAAACAAACAAACAAAGTGATGATGGTTACCTAGCCCTGGATATAAAAAACAGTGCTCTGTACACTTTCTGTGTGTGACTTGTCTGACGGTCCCTCATATGGATATAATGAACTGAAAAAAAAACAAAAAAACAAAGACATTACAAGTAGAAGACAAAATAAATAAAGATAAAACAATAATGTGTTAAAAAAAAAAACCAAAATATAATAAAAACAGAAGCAGGAGAGATGGCTCAGCAGTTAAGGGTGCTTGTTCTTCTTTCCCGAGGACTTGGGTTTTATTCCCAGCGTCCACATAGGCAGCTCACAACTGTCTGTAACTCTAGTCCCAGCGGATCCAACACCCTCTTCTGGCCTCCGAGGCCATTGCACTCAAGTGGTGCACATTTATACGGGTAGGCAAATTTCTTATACACATAAATGAAAGAACATTTAAAAATAATAGCAAGTAGACTGTCTACTTTGTCATAATCCCCTAAAAAGCAGTGTAGCCACTGTTTACACAGTGATGTCACGTTAGGGCTTGTAACTCATTCAGAGATGATTCAAAGGGATGAAGCTGGGTGTGGTGGCACATGCCTGTCACCCCAGCACTGGGGAGGAAGAGGCAGGAGGATCCAACATTTAAGGTCATTTCCCACTATATAGGGAATTTGAGACCAGCCTGGGCTATATGAGACCCTATCTCAAATTGAAATTAAAATAAGATTAATAATTAATGTTAAGCAAGGTACACAGAAGGCTTTGGGTATGTGCTATGTAAAGCCCATGCCACTGTATAGAAAGGACACAGGCCTCCATGGATTTGGGACCACACAGCATCAAGTCCTTGAGTCTAGTGAAGGCAATGTGCACACTATATAAGTTGCTATGCTAAACACACACCAGGAGGTGGCGCCACCTGTCGGGTTGGTAACACCTGTAAAAGTGTAGACAAGACAGGCTTCTGTGTTACTGATAAAAGTATAAAATGATGTCATTTGGGGAGGATCTTTTAGCGGGAATGAAAATTTCTGACTGTTCCTGTGGATGTCTAGGTTTGCAGGATCTGCTGCAGTGTGGAGACACCTGGGAGCTGGAGATGAACTTGGTCCAACAGGGGACACAGTGTGCAACTAGGAGTAGAGGAGTAGACACTCTGCTGTGCGAAGGTTTGCAAAGATGGGTCTTAGGTGACGATAGCGTGTAATGTGAGAGCCTGTTTTAGGGGGTACAGGGCACAGTTAGAGTTTCCACAGATGGACATTCCTCACAAAGAAGATTTGCTAAACTGGTTTATGTGATATAGGCTGGGTAGTCCAGCAAGGCTGTGTTCACACTGGAAAAGCCAGGACAGTAGCTGCTCAGTCTCTGAAGCCAGGTACCTCAGCAGCCCCAATCTGATGCTGGGGGCCTTGAGAATTCCAGAGAGCTGCTGGCTCTTAGTCACTACTGGAAGGCTAAAGAAACTGGTTCTGATGTCAGTGATGGCATCCCAGAGGTGGTGGTGGCAGCAGCAGCAACATCAGATTAGATGTACTTACAAACAAGAGGGGAAGGCAAGCAGACAAAAAAAAAAAAAGTCACAGCTTTGTCTGGTGAGATGGCTCAGTGGGTAAAGGCATTTGCCACTAAGCCCAAGGATCTGAGTTTGATCTCTGAGACCCACATAGTGGGAAGAAAGAACTGATTCCTGCAAGTTGTTCTCTGACTTGCACATGCATTCCGTAACATGGGTGCTTGTATGTATTCTTTCTCTCTCTCTTTCAATCTGTGTGTGTGTGTGTGTCTCTATCTCTCTGTCTCTGTCTATCACTCTCTCCCCACCCTCCTTCTCTCTCTTTCTCCAAGAAATGTAAAAGTTTGTAGAAGTCACAGGTTTTCCCCCTTGGACCTCCTTGTATTTGGGCTGTCACCAGAAGGTGTCATCTACTCTGGCAGAGAACCTTCCCTGCCTGTTAGTCTTTCTTACAGATGCTCCCAGAGGCGAGCCTCTTCCAGATTCAGCGGACTCTGCAACCCAGATAAACCGTGACAGAAGGGAATCAACAGGAGGGAGGCAGGTGCTGCTGCTCTCTGGGAGACTGGAATTCAAACTTATGCCCTCCCTCTCCAAGTCTTGGTTCCCTTCCTGTAGAATAAGTAGGAAGTTTGGGCAGGACAGGATGGGGTGCACAAGCAAGGGTGATTGTGAGCTGTAAGGGGCAGAGGCTCTGTCCACCCTATCCTGCCCCTGCCTCTTTCGCCAGGGCTGATGGGTCAGAGAACACATACCAGTCAGCCACTTAGCTCAATACGAGTGAGCACAGCCTTTCTGAAGGCCGCTTCCATGGAAGAGTAACCATGTAAACAGGAAGATAAAGACTCTGGAACCCTCGATGCCAGCAAGATGCCATCGGGGTTGGGGGCGCGGTTATGCCACAGCCCTTGCGTTCAGCAGCCTCCGAGGTGCTAACTGAGGGACTATTGAGGTGGTCGAGAAGTGTTAGAGACTGAAAGCTCTTGGAGGGCCTTGGGGGTGCCTTTCCACCAGAAAGGAGGCCACCTCACCGATGAAAGCTGCAGGAATGGCAGATTTCTTCTACAGTCAGCTGCAGGAACCAATGCTCCTGTGTGACCCAGGTGTGGTGGTGTCTTGGCTCCATGAGTCCTCCCAATGGGCCTGTTTTAAGGCAAGTCCTCAAATGGTTTTCTTTCTCTAAAAAGCATTCAATGCTAGACCCTGTGGAGCGGGAGTCCTCTAGAAACCAAACTCTGAAGCCATTCTTTTCTTATTCTGAGAAGTGCTTCAAGGAGAGACTGGCCCCTCCAGAGAGTATCCGCTCAGCAACAGGGCCAACCGAGCTCCGAGCTCCGATTGGCTGAATGCGTGTACACACAAGTAAGGTACAAAATGGGGCCAATCAGGGTACAGCTGTCAAACCCGAGTGGAGAAAGAGGAAAGCCTACCCAAACTCGAAGGTGCTCTTAATTAGGTCGACAGGTCCCACGTCCCTCACCCCTGATGTTAAGGAAGTGGGCACTGAGCTGTCAAACCTAGTTCCCTCAGTTTCTGGTTGCCATAGCAATGCTTTGATCACCTTTGCACCAGAAACTGCGGCAATGCCCAAGAGCCAGTCGTTGCTGTTGTTGCTATGGTGATGTTGCTAGGGCAACGGTGTGATCCTTGAGGATCTGCAGCCCGCTACCCAGCCTCAGGTGTATTTGGCGCTCTTCCTGTCAGTTTAGTCTGGAGTGGGAGGGCTGTCAATCAGCGGTGGCGCCAGCTTAGCCTTGCTTGAGCTTGGCAGCTGTCAGAAAGCTCCACATGGGAGCCCCTAGGACCCCTACCACCTATATACTGCATAGGAAATTCTGTGTTCCGATTGGGTGGTGGTGGTGGTGGTGGTGATTGTGGTATTCAACCCAGGGCTAAGCAAAGTCCAGTGCTCTACCATAGAGCCACATCTGCAACTCCTGTTCATTTTTAATTGAAATACATCCCAAGATGACTTGAATGGTGTGAAAGGAAAAGGATAATAAACATACAATGTTCAGTAAGTCAGTGTCTTATCATGATGACATTATAAAGATGCACTACTCAAATTGAAAACCCACAGTAGCCTTCTGTGATCACTGTGGGCCAGGGCTGCATCACTTCCTCAGAGCCTTAGCTTGAACAGTTTACAATAATACTACATTTAGTAATTACGACCATTGCTTCCTAGCTTAAGGTTTGCCCCTCCCGGGGCCTGGAGAGATGACTTGATGATTGAAAGCACTGCGGCTCCTCCAGAGGACCAGGAGGTCAATACCTCACACCCCATGGTGGCTAATAACTATCTGTAACTGCAACTCTAGGGGCTCTGACACCCTTTTCTAGCTTCCATGGACACTGCACACAAGTGGTGCACAGACATACATGTAGGCAAGAACCCATGCACATTGTAAAACATAAAGATTTGTTCCTCCCACTAACCCTTGGGCTTGGCCGAGGCTCTCCGCTCTGTCTGCTGTGGACACAGCTGTGGCCCTGTTGCTGGGTCTTAACAGGTGTGCTAGAGCCCCCCCTCCATTCACCTGCTCAGACCACACAGCTTATTCTCACACTCATGACAGTGCAGACAGACAGTCCAGCCTGCTGTGACAGTCTGAAGGGATTAACAATCTCCAGCGCTTTTCAGGCCATCTCCCTCCTCAGCCACAAAAACAAAACTTAGGTCATATTCTTACACTGGTTCTGCTCTCTTGGGCCTCAGCTCCTAGGTGCTGCATGCTCTGAGTCATTTTCTCAACCTGATACTCACCTGGGTTGCTTTCCCAAACTCCAGAGCGAGTCCCCTGAGATGAGACCAGCCTCTCTGGCAGTATGTCGTGTTTTTGTCACTAAGTTTTACACATTTATCCACGCCCTTGATATTTGGGCAAGTGACTTCACTTCCCATCCCCTTGGTTTCTTTTGTATAAAATGGGGACAGATATTCAGGGTTGCATGAGGCTTTTGGGACGGACCTAGTGCTGTATTACCGACAGGCACACAAGTAAGATCTGATGTCACCCTGCAGGCTCTCAGCTTCTGCGCAAGGTGAACAGTCAACATCACCTTGCTCATCTCTAGATGCATCAGTGAAAGCTCAGAGAACTGATACAACCTCCCAAGGCCGAGATCCTGGCAGATGGCCCAGTCTGGGCGGCATACAGGCTTGAGAGCCTCGTGATCACAAAGGGATAAGGAAGACTCCCCTCCCACACTGTGGCACGTCGATGCCATTTCCTCTTCCTGACCAAACCCAAAGCAACCTTGATCTACAGGTTCTCTGTCTTATCTACTGTGGTCCAGGCTCTGTAACTCCTAGCTCATAGCCTAGGTCACGTGGTATGGAAACCCCCAAACTTCTAAGAAAAGAAATTGCCTTTGCACTGCCCCCAACTGAAAAGTCTGTCTCCTCAGGCTCTGCCTCACTACCTATGGCTGGTGCAGTAAGTCGTGACTGACCTCACACTCCTATGGATAATTTGCCTCAGCATCTTTCACAGTCTATGTGCTATTTTCTGGAAAAAAAATCTAACAGTAGACATACCACAGGCAACTAACAGTAGACACACTAGAGGCATTCATCAACACTGTCAGCCCAGGATAGGACTCAGCTGGCAAATACATGTTGTTGGTGCTCAGGCCACCGAACCTGAGTTCAGTCCTTGGAACTCACACAAAGGTGGAGGGCGAAACTTGTCCGCACAGAGTGATCTTCCGATCTACACATGCGCACTGTGGCACGATGCCCCACCCTCAAGCAAGCAAACAACAAAGAAACAAAAAATGTCGCTGATTCCCTTAGCATGACCCTGGAGCCCCAGCTATCATGCTAGCTCCTGGCAGCCCTCGGGTCAGCTGCTTCTGTTTGGTTGATGGACACAGCTGGGCCAACAGAAGCCCATTGTCTCTTCTGGGGCTCAATTGTTGGGGCCTCCTCCCAGTTCCAGCCACACAGACAGCTGTTGGTCAGCTTCCAGGGTCAGGATGCAGGGGGGAATGGGCACAGGAGAAATCTTCAGATCTATACGACTGTATACCCTAAAGATGGCATCACCCAGCCTCTTCTACAGATAGGGAAACTGAGGCTCAGGGAATGTTATGACAAGTGGGGAGTGCTCGCTTATACCATGGTGAAGCAGCCACGGATGGTACAGGAATTGAGGGCTTCATCCCAGGAAGGAACATATAGCGGGGATGTAGTCCTAGAACAGATCTACCACTCCCACACTGAGGCCTCAGAAGCCCGCAAGGTGCTGAGAAGCCCGTGGTCACGTCACCTAAGCAAGTGTCTGTTTATTTCTTCCCTGAGAATGTGGGCGGAGCTGCACATGACCACGCCTCCAGGCGGCACGCCATTGGTTGCCTCTTCTTGGCCAGCACCGTCCAGTCGTCTGTGACGTTACTGCACGCCAGAGCTCCACTCCCAGCTCCCAGAGCCCTGGAGGCGTGTTCAACGCCGGCCCCGCCTCCTGCACCCCTCCCACACCCCTCCCGGTGCGGAGAGGAGGCCAGAGCAGGCAGGGCCGGCTGCGGGATGTGAGTGTGTGGGATTGCGCATGGGGCCAAGCCTGGGTTCTGGGTATCTCTGTGGGTGCGGCGGGACAGTTGGGGGCGGGCTGGGAGACCGCGCGGGCGAACGGTGGGTCTCCTCTCCCCGGGGCACCGCGGTGGGCTGCAGGGCTGCTACGAAGGCACAGCCTCTTGCCATTGCGATCTACACGCTACTCCCCTACCCCCAGCGCATTTTGTTCCCAGCTTCACATATGCGTGAGCCGACTCGTGAGACAGCCACATTCCACCCCGCTTCACCCCACACCCCGCCTTCCCCAGTGCAGGCCTTGGGCCTTGGCGCCAGTACTCCTGAATACACCTGGCACTGGCATGTGACCTTGGGCACACCGGGTCCCCAGAGCTGCTGTGAGGACTGTGCTGGAAGCCGGTTTAGTCAAAGGCAGCTAGGGCCCAGGAAGAAGCTGTTTTCATTCTTGTTGGTGTTAAGTGACCTGGTGCGAGTGGGGAGGGGGAGACTGCTTTCCATAAGGAGGCTGCCCTCCATATCTGCGTTTCTCTCTCTCTCTCTCTCTGCACATCGAAGGCCGCACGCAACGCAGCTGTACCAGCATGTACCAGAGAAACGCTGGCCCATCGTGTACTCGCCGCGTTACAACATCACCTTCATGGGCCTGGAGAAGCTGCACCCCTTTGATGCTGGGAAATGGGGCAAGGTGATCAACTTCCTGAAAGGTAAGAAGGCCCCCCTTACACTGGCATCTGCCTCATCCATCTCCCTATCCTCACTTACCCCCTCAGACTTGCATCTGCCTCCTCCATTTCTTTCTTCTCTCCGTCCTTATCACCCCCCTCAGACCTGCATCCCCTCCTCCGTCCATCCCTGCGTTCATCCCATGCTTATCTGATTTCAGCCCCCTGATTGCCTTCTGTCCTGCTCTTAAAGTGTCTCTCCAGGCAGGCTGCTAAGCACGACGGCCCTGTCTCATATTCCCTCCAGTTAGAGCTAGTACCTGTCTGCCTTCCTAAAAAAAACCAGAGCAAGCTTTCAGCTCTGCATCGTGCAGAAAATAGGATCGGATTAGACGCTAATAACACAGCTGTTTCTGTTGGGTGTGTTTTTGTTCCCCTGGTGACCTCCTATCTACGGCAAGTGGTACAGCTTTTCCTTCCGCCGGAGGGACCAGCCTGAACATCCAAAGGAAAACATGGAGTAGAAAGCACACAGCTGATGCGTGGTGTTGGCGTAAGCCTGGGATGCTAGCCTTGCACGCCTGTTGCCTGCACAAATGGTTTCCTGCTGGGCCTCTCTCTGGCCCCTGGGTTCCTGCCTCTCCCAGTGGCTCAACAGAAGGGCTCCTCATCTCCCTCAGCTGGGAGCGAGCAGCCTGTCCCTTCTACTCCTGCTCCTCTGAGGATGAGGAAGGATGGGCAGGCTCCTGGGGCTGAGTCTGGAGGTATCAGAGGTCATGGGAATGCTGTGAGAGGGAGCCCCTGCCTGGATCTGTGTGTAGAAGTGGATGGGACTGACTGGTTGGTTTCTGAGCATGACTCATTGAGAATAGACCCTAGATTCTGATTTCTCTAGAACCCAGAGCATCATGGCCCAGTCTCACAGTACTCTGGGGGAAGTGCCTGGTCTCAACCTCAGTTTCTCTTGAAAAATGACATGAATCTTTGGTAATCATATACAGAAAACAGACACTAAACACCCTAAGCCACACAGATACCCTGATGCCCCCATGTACTGAGCTTTGAGAGTTTTTAAAACTTTAAATTTGTTTTAGAAGGAAACCCATGTTATCAAAATGGGAAAAGGCAGTTTCACTTGCCATAAATAGAAGGTCGCAGCAGGAAGGCAGTACTCTGAAAACAGCAGTTGTTCAGCCCTGGCTTCTGCTGCCTGGGAGCCGCTGCTCTCCTTTGGTTAGCAAAGGGGATTGAGCAAGGCTTGGCCGAGGTTGAGGAGAGGCAGTACTGCCCTGAGCCACCTGTGGAAGAAGGGTTGCTACCAAGGGCCTTTTCTACCTTAAGAACATTCCTGTTCCTTGTGCCATCTGCTGCTGGAAATCAGTTGTACCTAAGTTCACCTGGTGGCTGTCAGCAACACGGAAGTATGGAGACTGCTGTGCCTTTCAAGTTCAACATCCCCTGGGGCAGAGGGCCCAGGCACTGGCCACACTGGCCTAGGGAGGCACTCATTCTCAGAATACCCACAAGTTCACTGTGTGCTGAGGGGCTGCCAAGGGGCCAGCCTGGAGCCTGAGGGAGGGTCTTAGTGGGCCCGGCCTGGCCTGAGAGTTGGAAAGGAAGCAGGGGCTTGCTCTGTGGTTCCAGAAGAGAAGCTGCTGTCGGATGGCATGCTGGTGGAGGCGCGGGAGGCCTCGGAGGAGGACCTGCTGGTGGTGCACACGAGGCGCTATCTCAATGAGCTCAAGGTACAGTACAGGGATCTGCGGGCTGTGGCCAGGTGCAGTGGCTAGGGGAGGGAGGAGCTCAGCAGTGGCGGTACCTACTCCTGCCCCTAGCACCGGGGAACATGGGAGACTGTAAGAGGATAGTTAGCTCCCCATTTTCAGGGTATGTGAAAGCAAGGGTGTGCAGAGCCCCTTAGAGGTTTTGGGCATATTAATGACTTTCAGCCTGTGCCCTGAAGAGGCCTCAGAGGCCCCTGCTGGGATCACCTCAGTGGGAGGGGGAGGGACACAAGGCCTTGTCCTGTCCGCTAAGGCTACTTCACTCCTGTTTTTGTAGTGGGCTGAGACGCTATTCTAAGGACTCCTTGTAAATGAAAACTCTTGGGCAAAAATGGTTTCAAACAACCCCAGAATCCCTCAGGGAACATAAAGACCAGGGTGGGGGCAGGTGGAGGTATCTGGGGTGAACTGCAGAAGACCTTCCCCTCCCGCCGTGTGGGCCGTGTGGGCCGTGTGGTTGGTTGTCGCACAGTCGGACCCAGCATCACTACAGTACCTGCTTTCTCAAGAGAAGCCAGAATGCTGATTATTAAATGATGTTCTCAGATTTCTTTCATTTTCATTTTCTTTTTTTTTTTTTTTTTGCTCTGGGCTTTCTTGGGGGGGTGTTTTGTTTCTGTTTTTTTAATGATTATTGGGATTGAACTAAGTGCCTCATGCATGTTAGGCAAGCACTTAGCCTCAGCCCTAGCCCCACCCCACCCCCCACCCTGATTCTGAATGTGCTAACTGTAAGATTTTAAATCCCAGCTGCAGACCACACTGGGCTACCACTGTGCCCATGGCCACTTTGCACAGGAGGGAGGCAGCAAGCTCCTATTGGGAGTCAAAGTCTTTAGTACATCCTTTATGCGAAAGGGTGGTGTGGGAGGTCCATGGCTGCCAGCTTGCCCTGGCTGGAACTGCATCAGGGTGTCATTGAGTCTTTGCCTCAGAGCGTGGGAGTCCCGCCCCCTCCCCCCCCAGCTTCCTGTCAGAGTCATCTTGACCTGAGGACTCCACAGGTGGCAGAAGTCAACAAGGTGCTCCAGTCTGTCTGAAAAGACTTTGGCTTCGAAGTAGGCTGTGCCTGCTCAAGGTCACTTCCTGGGGGAGGGGGTGGGTAAACATGGGGAGGACCCTTGCAGGGATCTATTCAGGACTAGGGCCACAGCTGCTGGCCTCTTTTCCTGATAGCCGAGGCCTGAGTTGTGAGAATTCTAGATGGGCCATGACAGTGTGAGCTCATGAAAGATTGCCAGGAAGACGCTGAGTCCTGACTCCCAGGAGAGAGGTGCGAGGCGTTGGCTGGAAGCCCAGTGCCTGGCTGCCCTGGTTTCCTGGGGCTGAGACATGCGTGGTTAGTGCATAGCCCAGGAGCCTAGCCAGGGGTGGGGGGGTGGGGGTGGGGAATGGGAAATCAGGGGTAGGACACTCTGAGTTTGGACAGGGAGGGAACCAAAAACAGAGTGGGCACTGGATGAGGGGGGCTGGTGGCATAGTTACCAGGATCCCGCCCATTTATAAAAAACCTTCAGGGAGTCCTATAGGGCAGGCTGCCTGCCTGCTTTTGGTGCCAAAATTCTTGAAGCAGTATTGTCTGTGGGTCCCAGACAGAATATAAGAGCAGGGCAGGAGACTCAGATATATCAGCATAACACATAGGGGTTCACCAAGATGACGGTGAAGTAACATATGCCTCAGAGCTCTCTGGAAGCCAGATCAAAGGGGGAAAACATAACTTTTATAACATGCCAGGTCGTGTGTTACCTGGTCATCCAGCACCAAGCCACATTGAGTCTGGCATGCTGAGGAGAAAATGTGGATTTTTATCCCAAGTACCATGTGGGAGAGTGATGGGTGAGGTGCTGTTGCCACTCAGGTGAGACCCATTGTCTAGTGCCACAGCTGAAGCACACTTCTCCCACACCATTTCTGCATTGTCTGTCCCTTTTCTCTGCTGTGGCCATCCCCAGCCGTGCCTGGAAGGTCCGTCTGTGGTTCCCAGGGTTGTTATTCTTGGGTCATTCTGTTCATGCTGTGGACCATCCCCTCTCCCTCTGCCTCATCTGCTCTGCCCACACACCTTCCCTGGATGGGAACCCTGCAGTGCTTGCAGCCTCCCATCCCAATGACCAGGGTACCAAAAGAGGAACATAACATTGGTGCAGGAGCATCTACTGTGTGTACAACCTAGGGCTGGGTGACCTCTAGGATTCTGCCCCAGGAAGGAGGTCACAACTGGGCAGCTCCTGATGTTTGTCCCTGAGCACCGTTAGCAAGTCCATAACTGGCATGCACGCTGTTCTGGGTCCTGCAGGGAAGAAATGGAATCAGAGACCAAGTCCCTCTCCAATGGAGAGCAGAGAAGAAACAGCTAGCTGACCATGTACCAAGTGCCCACAGAAAGTTGGGGGAGGGTGCAGGGGCAGCAAGGTAGGGGCTAGAGGTCAGTGAGACCAGTAGGCCTGAAGGGTGGAAGGTCTGTGAAGGAAGGGTGTGAGGTGGGGGAAGGGCAGCCCAAGCAGGAGTCAAAACTGCAAAGGCCCTGTGGGAGGGAGGCTCACCTCCAACCACCTAGATGGCAAAAGATGGGAAAGGCTATAGGGAATGGGAGCCTGGGTCTTTGACTTGGTCAGTTCTTCCCCCAAGAGGCTCATCTTCCTTAAAAGATGGCTAGTTACATACGTTACAAGCCACTGCCTTAAAAGTTCAGCATTTCCACCATCTTCCATGTGATATCATGACCCGCAACCGTTCCCATCACCCTGAAAGGAAACCTGATCCTACCAAGAACTCTTTTCACTCTTGGGGTGTGTTCTGCCCTCTGCCCTCTGCCCGGTCCCTGCCCATCTCTAGCACGCCTCCACAGACTCACGTACTTTGTACTTAGTACAGATGGAATCAAACAGTGTGTGAGCGTGGGCCTCTGGCTTGCCTCACTGCACAGCAAGTTGAACAGGTGTCATGCATTCTCCTCCCCAGTGGGGAGCTTAAGTATGTGAGCCATACACCACCCCCAACACATCCCTCTTCATGGATGCGTACTACTCTACCATGTGATGTGCCACGTCTTGTTTGTCCATCCATTAGCTTATGCACATGTGAGTTATCTCTCCATTTTGGTGATCATCAGTGTTGCTATGGATACGCCCATACACATATGTTCGAATACCCAATTCTGATTATTTGGGGTATGCACCAGCTCTGTACCAAGAAAAGATCAGCATAGCCATATGAGTTGTGGGTGAATGAGTTTATTAAGTATATCAGGCAAAAATGAAATAACCAATAGAAGATAGAAGCAGCCGAGAGCCCAAGAGGACATCCAGTCAAGAGTACAGCACTCAGCACAAAGCACTGGACTGACTGGCAGTGCAAGAGAAGTGAGAGAGCCCAGGGATCCCTGGGACTTTAGGCTCCTGTGTTATTTTTCTTTTCTCCATTCTGGAGACCAACCCTAGGCAAGCAAGCACTCAGTTACTAAGCTGCACCATTCGTCTCCTCTTTAAAAAAAAACAAAAAACAAAAAACAAACAAAAAAAAACTTTTAATTTTGAGATAAAGTTCATCTCTGAGCTCATGATCTTCCTGCCTAGCTTCCTGAGCAGCTGGATTTATAGGCATGGGTCCCAGGCCTGTTGTAGATTTAGGCTGGATGGTACTAGTGTCCATCTAAGGGGGATAGCTACAGATGTCATGAAGCCTTGGACGGTGACCCAGACATGTGGGTGGCCATGTGCAGCTCTTGTGTAGCCTCTGGGCAGCTAGGACAGGGTTTTATGGAGGTAAGGACAGGCCTCTCCACCACCCTCTTTTCAGACCCTGGTTTGCAGACAAGGAGACAGGCACAGAGGGAAAGGGCTTCACCCCAAACCACACAACTCAGGCAGAGCCCTGGGGAGACTCCAGAGTCCCGTCACAGTACCACATCCAGTCCGACCATTCTGGAGCCCTTGCCCCACCTGAGTTTGTTACCAGGCATTCTGGGTGGGCCCTGCCTACTTCATCTGGCCTGTCCCCTGGTTAGCCTGCTGCACATCCCAGATAATCTTATCTGTCCCACGTTGTCCCCTCCACACCAGAGCCCTTCTCAGTAGCTCTGTCTTCTTCTCACTGTGCTGTGTGTCACTGTGAGGCTCTACAGCCGCACACGCCGACCACTGTAACTGCTGTATCCACAGCCCACAGCCCACTCGGCCCAGCCCCTTCTTCCTCCTTCCTCCAAGCTGAGCCACAGGCCGCTCTTCCCCTGCACCAATGTTTTATTTGGTCACCAACAAGTTTTTTTTTTTTTTCTGGAGCAGTGCTGTCTGATAAAGCTGTTGTGATGGGCATGTCCTAAATCAGGTGGCCAACTGCCAGCCACAGTGGCTGGCCAGCATTGAAATATGTCTGAAGTAACTGAGGCACGAGATTCTAATTAAACAACATATTTCTGTTGTTGTTTTGTTCTTTGAGACAGGGTCTTGTGCAGCCAAAGTTGCCTTAAACTTATTTTTATTCTGTCCCCACCTCCCAAGCTAGGATGACAGGATGACTGTTAACTCAAAATTGATTCATAATTACAGGCAAGAGTCCATATATTGCTAGGCATGGTGGCGCACGCCTTTAATCCCAGCACTTGGGAGGTAGAGGCAGGCAGATCTCTGTGAGTTCGAGGCCAGCCTGGTCTACAAAGTGAGCCCAGGACAGCCAGGACTGTTACACAGAGAAATACTGTCTTGAAAAACCAAAACACAAAGCAAAGCAAAACAAAACAAGACAAAAGACTCCATATATTTAGGTCCTTCCTTTGTTCTCATTCCAACCAATCACAATGGGAGAAGGAATATTCTAATTAATATATATATATATATATGTATATTGCACCCATGTTAACATACAAATTTCGTGTGTTAATCACTAAACTGTGACATAAACTCCTCTCAGAGTGTAACATGGTCCATGTTACAAGCAATCTAGGCATGATTTATGCAAGAGGGTGTGCTCAGGTTCCAGGTAAGTATGACTCCATTTAGACATGGGCCTTGGCCAAGTAGCAGTCCCCCAGTGAAAGCAAGGAATAATTGTCCATAATAGCCGAACAGGCAGGGTAGCATTCCGGAGGCAGAGGCAGGTGGACCTCTGAGTTGGAGGCCAGCCTGGTCTACATAGTAACAGGACATCTCAGGGATGTGTAGGGAGACGGTGTCTCCAACAAAAGTAAAAGAACCAGGATCAGCAGAGGGAGCAAGACACCTCAAGTCCTGCTTCTGCAGCACCTAGCAGGAAGGCTAGGCGTCAGGGATTGGCAGGATCGGAAATGCAGGAAAAGTAACAAAATAGCTCACATCAGCTGCAGATGGGCGGCAGGGGGTTCCCTGTGAGTTTAGGTTTTAGTCCTGGCTTTTGTTTTTCTGCGCCCCTGTACTACTCCGACAATATGCTCTGAGCCTGCGCTGGCAGACCAGGTCCTGAGCCACAAAAGGCTCTGCCTTGCTGTGCCCAGCTCCTGTCATTCCTGGACTAGATTCTTCGCCCTAATTTGCGTCTTTGGCCTAATGCCTGCATCTGGGGGACTCTCGTTCACTGTCTACCTTTTGTAGATGCTGTCTTCCACAAGCCCTCCCCTCCTTCCCAAGAAGACTGATTCTTTGTCATAGCGCCTTGGCTTACAAGTGTCCCAGCACAAGACAGGACCCCCCCAAGCCCATCTGGGTGTGTCTCATAGGCCCTAAGTGCTTAGGAAGTGCTGCCTGGCACTTAGCATCAGAGCTAAGTCTCTCCTGGTTCTTGCTGGACAGCCTGGGCAGCAGGGCACAGAGGAGCCTGTAGTCCTTGTTCTGGACGCAAGAGGGCAGAAGAGTGCCTCAGAATGCTGACTGCTCAACTTCACAGAGCCCAGGCTTACAGCTGGGATAGACAGGGAAGTGGCTCCCAGCTGTCACTTCCCAACAGAGGGAGGGAAGCCACCATGCTCAGGCCTGGCACCGAGTTTGACTTCCATGTCTCTTTCCACAGTGGTCCTTTGTGGTGGCTACCATCACTGAGATTCCCCCTGTCATCTTTCTCCCCAACTTCCTTGTGCAGAGGAAGGTGCTGAGGCCCCTGCGGACCCAGACTGGAGGCACCATCATGGTAGGCTGGGTGGGGTGTGCACTTCCAGTCCCTATCCTCCTCCCTCCCCGTTTTGCCCTGTAGGGTCCCTCCCCACCCAATGACAATTTGAGTTACTGTGTTGGTAACCCAACAACAGTATATTTTACAGTAGCACTACTTACAGGCCCGGGAGCTGGTTAAGGGACACTTTGTGTCTGAATCAATGAGGTCTGTCCCAGCCGTGGTCTTTGCCCTCTGACACTGTGGAGTTTTGTATTTATCACCCAATGCCTGCAGGATCGCAGCCACCAGCTCGCATTATTTCCACAGGCAGACTGTCTCTTTTCCATTTGAAAGCCACGTGGGACTTCTGGGCTCACTTCACTTGAATGTCTGACGTTTTCCCTGTAAAATCAGGAGGGCCTCCCCAAACCCACCCCCATGCTGGTTATCTGGTCCTTTCCCCCTGGGTGCTGCTAGTCTGTTGAGGAATGACGTGTTGCCTGATTCCACCTGTGGTCTGTTCCCGCCGGAGGCTTAGATTGAATGCACACATACCTCAGGGTAAGGCCTGAACTCCAACCCTCTGCTTGTCTCCAAAGGCTGGGAAGCTTGCTGTGGAGCGAGGCTGGGCCATCAATGTCGGTGAGTGCTGGCTGTCCTGGTGGAGCTGGAAAGGGTGTGGGGACAGAGGGTCAGAGAAACCTTCAGAGCTCGCTCAGTAGCCTGGAAATGGGTGTGCAGCCTTTTTGTTCCTGTGCAGGCCCCACCAGTACCTCTCTGGGGGAGATTTGTCCTGAGAATGCCCTGTCCAACGTTTACATATTCTAGTGACAGGAAGTTAGCTCTCTCCCACCTGGATAGCCTGCCCCATCCCTTAGGCAGGCCCCTGCGCATGTCTGCATGGTATTAGTTGCCTCCATGTGGCTCTACTGAATGGCTTCATCCTTTTGGGATCTAGGCCAGTGGACAGGCCTTGGTCGTATGCTGAGTGGAGGGGCCCAGGCTCAGTGGCAGCTCAGGGGTCCTGAGGGCCAGCGCTCCCTGATTCTGTGTGGCCCTTATACATCTGCCTTCACAGTCCTTGACAGTTGAAGAACCTTGTCCCCAGCAGCCTCTCCTTTGCTGTTGCATAATTATCTTACGAGGCACTGAACATAGTGAGAAGGTGCTGCTGGCTTGAGCGGGAGTTCTGTATCAGGCCTTGATCCCTTTTTGTGAACTCTGCATGGCCAGGGGCCATGCCTCTCCCTGCGTGCATTGCTGGCTACCCAGCATCAAGACCTGGCATAGCCATGGTATTAGGATGCCAAATTTGCACAAACGCATGTGTGATTTGTGCCCTGCCTGCCTGTAACATGGCTCTCAGTTCATGGAGGAGCTCGGTGACACTTCTACCATGGAAACGAGGGGCTGGTTAAAGTTTACCATCTAGGTCCGGCTCAAGCCTGGCCTTCACTGATGGTTCGACTGTCTGCTAATTGTGTTCTCTGGCCGTGTTGTTGATCCTCTCTGTGCCCGAGGCAGTTCATCTGTAAAAGATACTGGTGAAGATGGAGCTCGTTTCTGGGCTATAGAGAGGCTTCAGCAAGCTGGGTGGACTGCTAGGGGTCCCCCAAGGAGTGGAAGAGGCAAGTCCTTCACCTGCATGGCCCCAGCCTCACACCGTTGGGGTAGGGGTAGTTTTGGAACTCCATTTCAGACCTATAGCCCAGTGTCTTCAGGATACAGGGGCTGTAGCACTTTCCTAGCCATTCTAGCAGAAGGCAGGCAACAGCATCCCTCTGGTCCAAATCAGAAAGGACTCCCAGACTATGTCTCAAAGTTAGGGGTGGCATGGCCAGCTGTGGCCCCCAAGGAGTGCCCTTCCCAGTCCTCTCTGTCCACTACCAGGAGAACCTGGGTCCAAGGCACACCTGCTGGTGCGGCCCCTTTCCTAGTATGGGAACCCCAGGGCATCTCAGCTAGCTGACATGGCTGGGTCTCTCTGAGAAGTGGCCTTTACCATGGGGTAAGGTGGCTATATTGGCATAGAGCTACCTCTTGGCCTGGAGTGATGACATGCCCAGGTGTCCTGTTCACTTGGCCAACCTGGGATCCCACCAGGAAGTGGTGGGGGCGGGATGCAGGGGTGGTAGGGAGGTGGAGGACACCCGGACCTGGCTCTGACCAGCATCAATGTCTGCCTTTCTGCAGGTGGTGGCTTCCACCACTGCTCCAGTGACCGTGGTGGGGGCTTCTGTGCCTATGCAGACATCACACTAGCTATCAAGGTGTGTCTCTCTGAACCTGTGGTACTGTCCCTCCACCCCCCCCCCCCCCACCCCTGTAGCTTCCCACACACTCCAGGGCAGGGAAGCGGGCTCACAGCGGGGAGGGACTTCCTCACAGCGTAGAAGGACTTCTTCCCTATCTGCTCAACCTGCCCGGACTCAAATTGGACTGGGACTCATTCTGGCCACGAGAGGGTCTGTCTAGTGCTGGAAGTAGGTGGTGGGTGGAAAGGCAGGCAGGTTTCAGGGCTGCGGATATGACGGAGAAGAGGAAGAAGGGGATGAATGGGCCAAGGAGAAGTTAGGATCGCGGTGACAACAGAGCTCTGCACAGCTGCCGTAGACTTCATATCCTAACCAGGACCCAACTCCTCTCCCTGCACCTCCCCTCACTGAACCCTGGAGCATCACAAATGAGGAAGCCTGCCCTTCCCCCCGACTGTGGTTATGTGGAACCTCTGAGCCCACAATGAGCTCTCTGCCCAGTCTCATGCTGCGTGCCAGGCTAATGAGAGTCTCTGTTCTCACAGGCAGTAGGCCTGGCAGTTAGAACAGGGCACAGGAGAACTTGGAGGGGAAGATGGAAGGGGCTCTCCTCAAGGAGGAAGAGGCATCAGGATTTAGCGTTATAGAATGAAGCCAAGTCTGAGGAGTTAAATCCTAAGACTGCCGGACTGATAGGTCAACCCCGACATTCCCCAGGGAATTCAGGACTTGATCTCCCAACCTTGAGGCACTGCCTGTCCCCAGAGCCTTCCCTGACCTCACCTCACCCCACCCCCATTTCCCCCAGTACCTCAGCACTCCTAGGAAAGCAATGTCTTGCTCGCTGTCCTCTTGACCCCTCAACCCTGGGTCCCCAAAGGGCTGGGTCCTCTGGCCTATCCAGACCTTATACGTCTTCTCTCCCTGTCAGTTCCTGTTTGAGCGTGTGGAAGGCATTTCCAGGGCTACCATCATTGATCTTGATGCCCATCAGGTGAGCCCAGGCCCCAGCACTTCCTACGGTGAGAGCCCCTTTGCCATGTCCCTGGCAGCCTCTGTCTGACACACAGCCCCACACTGTGGGGTACCCTCTTTCAGGAAATGGTCCAAGTGTGCTTCAGCCAGTTTAATCTCTTTTGCTCAAGGTGCAGACTTAGCTGGACTTGGCTCAGCCCAGCTAGGGTGGTTGATCCTCATCACTGCTCCTGTCCTTGAACCCTAGGGGTTCCACTGCCTCCGGCTGATCACTCTTATATCAGGCAGGAGGCTTTTTATAAGCCTCAACTGCTCTGCTCCCCACATTCTGCTCCAAGCAAATCAAGCACATATGCACAGCCCTTTGGTTTGCTCTCCATGTCCTGATTTCAAAAACATCCCTGCAGAGCCAAGAGGGTAGCAGGCCAGATACTGCCCTGTTTCACAGAGAGGGTGAGAATCAGGGCTGAGCATACTGCAGGTTCTGAAGGAGGCTACGAGGTCATGTCTGGAGTGCATCCAGCTCTGCTGCCTGACAGCTGTCTGACCCTATGTCCCTATGGTCAAGCCACTCATTCCACAAGCAGGAATCAGTGGTGTTTGGGGTCCCCGTTTCCTGAGAGCAGCTGCCTGCAGTGACGGTTGTGTCTGTCCACAGGGCAATGGACATGAGCGAGACTTCATGGGTGACAGGCGTGTATACATAATGGATGTTTATAACCGCCACATCTATCCTGGGGACCGCTTTGCCAAAGGTAAGTTTCATCCCACCTCTGTCTTCTGTATGTGCCTGGTGGGTATGGCTATGCCACCTTGTTTATCTGTAGTATTCCCATGAAGTGGGTGTTCCCATTGTACCCAAGCACATGGAGACCTAAGGGAGTCACATGACCCTCAAGACCATAGAAACTAGAAACTTGTCCAGAAAAATACATAGAAGGGCTTCACATTAGGGGTAAGCATAGATGACCAGAGAGAGGGAGAGAGAGGGAGAGAGAGAGAGAGAGAGAGAAGACAATAAAAAAACATAAAGACAACTGAGGTAAGCTCAGAAGATTTGTGTTTTGGTTAGATTTCTATTGTTGAGATAAAACACCATTACCAACCAGGCATGGTGGCACATGCCTTTAATCCCAGCACTCAGGGAGGCAGGGACAGGTGGATCACTGTGAGTTCGAGGCCGGCCTGATCTACAAAATGAATCAGGACAGGCAGGGATACACAGACAGAAACCCTGTCTTGAAAAACCAAAACAAACCCAAACCCAAACCCCAAACAAAAACAAAAACAAAAACAAAAACCTCTACAAAGTGAGTCCAGGACAGCCAAGGTTACACAGAGAGACCCTGTCTTTAAAAAACCCCAAATAAACAAACACATCATGACCAAAAGCAACTTAGGGAGGGAAGGGTTTTTTCCAACTTACAGTCTATATATGGTCCATTATGAGGTACGTCGGGCAGGAATCCCAAGGCAGGAACGGAAGCAGAAGCCATGGAGGGATGCTGCCTACTGTCTTGCTCCTCCTGACTTGCTCAGTTTCTTCTCTTTTCTTGGCCATAAAATGCCAGGCAACATAATTGACCCTTTGTCAACTTGACACACAAACACATCACTATTCAACTACAACCTTTCCTTTCTCATTTGCCCCCCGGATGGTATGTTAATATCATAATATAAAACAGTCTGACTTTTTTTTTTTTTCCAAGACAGGGTTTCTCTGTGTAGCCTTGGCTGTCCTGGACTTGCTTTGTAGACCAGGCTGGCCCCGACTTCAGAGGCATCCACCTGCCTCTGCCTCCTGAGTGCTGGGATTGAAGGCGTGCGCCACCACTGCCCGGCAACATTCTGACTTTTAAAAAAGTTCTAGTCTTTAAAAATTCAAGCACTTTAAAAGTTCAGTCTCTTTAAAACACCTAAAATATATTTCAAAGTTCAAAATTTCTCTTAAATATTCATAGTCTGATAACTAGGTTCCCATAAAAATCAAAATAAACCCATTTTCTCACTTTGTACAGGAAGAACCAGTGCACAGTCACAATCAAATGAAAGCAAACCCAAAATCCAACAGTGTAAAAAGTTCAGTGCTTCACATGTGGGACTCACCCACAATCCTCTGGGCTACAAAGGGCCTGGGCCACTTCTCTAGTTCCAGTCTTGGCAGTATACACATGTTGTGTCCTGTGCTCAGGCCAGCTGCACTCCACAGCTGCTGGTCATCCCGTGGTAGTAGGATTTCTGTAGTCTACACTGTGACTGGGTGCACCTTTGCTGATAGCATCTCCTGGCCTCTCTTCAGGGTCTCTTATGCTGCTACACAGTGCCAAACCTCAACTTTTCTCCATGACCCCCTTTGGCCTTCAAAACCAGTACCATTTGGGAGACTTACATATCATAAAACTCCGCTTCCAGCACAATATACAGCCTTGGCCCCTCTGCACCTCTGCTCCTGTGCGCTGAGCCTGAGGAAACACTTCCCTGGAAGATTTTGCCTTAATGATGCTGGTCTCCTCTTCTTCTTCCTCTTCCTCTCCTCCTCCTCTTCTTCCTCATTCTTTTTCTCCTTTTTTCCCTAGCCTCTTCTTAATCATCACTAATTCTCAGCCCCAACTGACTAGTATTAATTGTCCCAGCAAAGCAAAGGTTTCACCTCAGTGCCTCAGGTCTCTTGTTAGTCACAGCTGGTCCTTAAGCTCCACGTGACTAGAGCTGCAGATTCTTAATAGAAAACAGGCCCTGTGAGCCTGCTGGATCCTGTGATTCCCCCTGAAGCCTCACAGCCCCAGCCTGTGTTGTCTGCATTGCTCTCAACATTCCTTCAAGCTCCCACAGAGCAGCCCCCTGAGCCATTGAGTACTCAATGATTTTTCCTGCCCAATGTTCAAATGTTCCCATTAGTATTCCTAAAATATGTCACAACAATACCCCCATGACCTGGCACCAAAAGCGAGAGGGCTGGAAGAAAACAAAAACAAAAACCTCAATTTAAAAGGAACTGGGTTCAATTCCCAACTCCCGTATCAGCTCCTATAATTCCAGCTCCAGGTGACCTGATGCCCTCTTCTGGCCTCTGCAGGCACTGTACTAATGTACGCACCCTCATATACATGTACTTAAAATAAAATACAATATAAACTAAGTGAAAATATAATACAATGTTTTATACGTTTATTTATTCACTTTACATCCTGATCATAGCCCCTTCCCTTTCTCTTCAGAAAAGGGGAGCCCCCCCCCACCAACCCACCCCAACACATCAAGTCAGGACTGAGCTCATCCTCATCCACTGAGGCCAGGCAAGGCAACCTCACTAGGGAGAAGTGATCGAAAAGCAGGCAACAGAGTCCATGTCAGAGGCAGTACTTGGTCCACTTATTAGTGGACCCACATGAAGATCAAGCTGCCCATTGGTTACATATGTGTAGGGGACCTAGGTCCAGTCCATGCGTGCTGTTTAGTTGGTGCTTCAGTCTCTGTAAGGCCCTACTGACCCAGCTTAGTTGACTCTGTTGGTCTTCTTGTGGAGTTCTTGTCCCCTTCTGGTCCTTCTGTCCTGACCCACAATCTTCCACAAGGCTCCCTGTGCTCTGCCCTGTGTTGGCTGTGAGTCTCAGCATCTGTTTTGATCCTCTGCTAGGTGGAGCTTCTTAGAGGACAGTGTTTTGTTTTGTTTTGTTAAACAGCAAAAATGGACTCAAGCATAACCCAAAGGCTCTGAGCTCAGGATTGAAATCAGCAACCTGGTCACTACTTGGGTAGCATAGCTTTCTATCCCTGAGACAGAATCCGTAGAATAATCTTAAAGATGCCACTACCATGGGACCACTACCAAGGTCAGCAACAACCTCTTAGCAGAGCTGGCGGCTGCCAGCTTGCGAGGAAGAAAGGTTTGCTTTGGCCCATGACTTAGTCCTGGTCTATGCTCAGGAGGTCCTGTTGCAGGGTACCATGGCTGTATGTGTGGTAGGAAAAGCTTCTCACTTCATGATGGCTGAAAACAGAGATGCATGAAGGGGTGTGGTCCTGATATATCACTCCCAAGTAGCATCATTTCTTCCACCTCTTAAAGGTCCAGTAGCACTGTAGAGTAGCACCATAGACTAGGAACCAAACCCTCAACAGGTGGACCTCTGGGGGGACACTTAAGATGAAAACATCCAGGACTATTTATGTACAGGTGGCAAGGTAAGTCCACTGCTGGCTCAGCCTATGTTGACCTTGGACTATTTGGAACCTGGGCTTGAATATGTAGGGAGTGTCCAGTGTTGTTAGGGCTCAAGGATAGGGTCTCTAGGCCCTCAGGGGTGAAGGGTCTCATCCTTAGTCACCTGCACTCCCATAGGTGCCCCTTTGCTACTCAGCTTTGGTGAAATTAGAGGCCAGACATAGACGGAGTCAGTCCTGTTGTGGGCGTCAACAAGTTCCCACATCTTTCCAACCCTCAGCCTCATTTTCTCTGCCTCAAACTCGCAGCTACCTGTGTTTCTTTCCCAGAGGCCATCAGGCGGAAGGTGGAGTTGGAGTGGGGCACAGAAGATGAGGAATACCTGGAAAAGGTGGAGAGGAATGTGAGGCGGTCCCTCCAGGAGCATCTGCCTGATGTGGTGGTGTACAACGCGGGCACAGACGTCCTTGAGGGGGACCGCCTTGGGGGGCTGTCCATCAGCCCAGCGGTATGTCCTAACATGGGGGCCACCTTGAGGATTGACGTGTCCTTGGCATGGGCGCGTTCTGACTGTATTAGTTACTTTTCCGTTGCTGTGATAGAACATCCCGATAAATGTGTCACTGTAGGGAGGCGGGTTATTTTGATTCACAGATCTTGAGGGAATAGTTTGTCATGGCAGGGAAGATGGCAGGAAGAGCATGAGGCTAGAGGGGCAGCCAGGAAGCAGACGCCACAATTCATCTGTACACAGGAAGGAGAGAGAGAGAGAGAGAGAGAGAGAGAGAGAGAGAGAGAGAGAGAGAGAGAGAGAGAGAGAGAGAGAGAGAGAGAGAGAAGAAGAAGAAGAAGAGAGGGACGATGTAGAAGAGAGGAGAGAGGAGAGAAAATCAAATGGGGCCCAGATATAAAATGTCAAAGCCTACCCACAGTGACACACTTTCTCCAGGAGACTAAAGGTCTAGCACCTTCCTGGACAGCATCACCAGCTGGGGACCAAGTGTTCAAACATATGGACCTGTGGGGGATATTTCATGTTCATACTGACCCTAGGGCTACCTAGGGCATGTGTCCATCAGCCCAGAGACACATCTTGCCCCCCTCCCCAGGGAGGGGCATTTGTGGGCAATTGTCTATCTGCTAAGCTGTGTGCTCTGGCTCTGGTAGGGCAGGGAAGCCATGCTCTCAAGTTTGGCAGCAGCCAAAAAATATGGGCATCCTTCTGTTGGGAGGAGATGAGCTAAAACAGCCGCAGCCCACAGCAGGGCTAGGCTTGCAGCAGTGCTTTCTGGCACCATGGGAACTCGGGCCTGTCTGAGTTCACCCTCCCTTTCTTCCCACAGGGCATTGTGAAGCGGGATGAAGTGGTTTTCCGGGTGGTTCGAGCCCATGATATACCCATCCTCATGGTGACCTCGGGTGGGTACCAGAAGCGCACAGCCCGTATTATTGCCGACTCCATCCTCAATCTGCATGACCTGGGGCTCATTGGGCCTGAGTTTCCCTGCGTCTCGGCACAGAACTCAAGCATTCCTCTGCTTTCTTGTGCTGTGCCTTGACAGTTGCTCACAGAACATTATCATAACCTGCCCCCTCACCCCGTCCACCCGCCCACCTGCCTGTGTTTGTTGCTGTGAAGACAGCTGCCAGTGAGCGTGGAGGGGCAGGAAGAGCAGGAGCCAGCCTTGCTGGCCGCTCCTCCACTCCCCACCAGGTGCCCAAGGGCCTCTGGGCCTTGGGGTGGAAGAGCTGAGTCCCAGGGAGGAGCCCACGCGGGATGCAGGCAGGTCATCAAGAGTCAGGGAAGACCGCTTAGCTCTAGCCAAAGGGAGGGACCTCTGGGATAGGGTCACCTGCTGTCCGGATCAGCCAGAAGATGGGTCCACGCTGACCTGGTTGGTTCACTCCCTCACTTGGGTCTGGAGAGGCCCCCTTTCTGAGCATTGGTGCCCGTGGGTCTGTGGAAAGTTTCCATAGCCAGCCTCCAGGGGGCGCTGGGTCCTCAGCCAACAGGTAGGAGTCCCTGATAGGGCTATGGATGCCTAGGGAAGAAAGCTTGGTGGGAGTCTCCAGATTGGGTTCCCTTCAATAAATCAAGGTCCAGACCTGTTTTCCCAAGCCCCTCTATGGTGGTGGGGTGGGATATTGAGGACACCCAAGGCCCTCACTTTGGCAGTAATCTCCTTAGTTCAGCATGGGAGCAAGTTTGGGGGGAATGGTTAGTTTAGGAGTGACCCTCCAAACTGGAGTTTTTAAGAGTTTGCTGACCAGGATGGAGAAGAAAGGAAGGTGAGGCCCAGCAAACAGGAGTCATATGGAGGGCTGGTGGCCAAGCTAGTCCTAGGCGGGGCTTCCTGGAGGGAGGGCAGCGAAGGTAATATTTATGTAGAGTGGCTGCACAGACCCTGGGTGAGCTACAGTCTCCACTGGCCTCACCCAAAGTGTCCGGTTTCCATCTCTCTCTGTGGCCCCAAGGTCTATCTGCCTTCTAGCCATTTTACCCTGAGGGGACAGCCAGGGAGGGCCCTCTATGACTTAGGCAGGAAAGCACCCACCCTAGCTAATGATTGCCAACTTAACCAAAGGCACAGGGGTGGGAGGATGTGAGCCAGCTGGGTTTTCTTCTGCCCTGGATCTGCCCCAAATACAGGACTCATATTCATTACACGTGGGGTATTCTCACAGCCTCCATGGCTTCCTTCACACTCCCTCTGCTGGAGTGGGGCGGGTGCCACAGTCACCGATTGTCCAAACCATTTACCTGGATCAAACCCCACAGAACTAACAATGCAGTCCCACACCTCTCTGCCATGACCTCCCTGCATCTGACTGGAGGTACCTCCAAGGACACTGGGGAGTGGTGACAGCATAGTTTGTCATTGTGGAGTTTCTGTCAGTGTGCCATTACAGGCTCCAGGTTGTTGCTGTGTGTTCTGAGGTAGACAGTCCTGCCTCCTGAGGACCACTGGAAATAAAGATTTAAAATTCACCAATCCAGACACTTACCCAGGGCAGCTGCCGAAGATGAGTTGTTGTTGTTTTTCCGTCGTCAGAGGCCTGAGGGTAGCACGGTTCCCATTTTAGCAGGTAGGGAAACTGAGGCTCTAGGAAAGAGGGTGAGGGGTTTGCCCCAGGACACATGTCTTTGAGTAATGAGCAGGGTTGCAGTCCTGTTCTGTCAGCTGTGTAAGTGTGAGGCTCATCCTTTGCAGGGGTGGAGGGGCAGGCAGGGGCGTGTATCAAGTGGAGGAGGTATGGCATCTCTGGGGATGAGATTACTTGGGGTTGGGATCTGGGAAAGTGGGGGCTGAGATGGTGGCTCTGCACAGTGGGCGGGGCCCCAGTCAGGCCAGTGTGTGAAGGAGTCAGACAGCGCTGTGAAAGCAGTTGGAACGGAGGGGATGTGTTGTCCCAGGGTGGGCCTCCAGGTAGGCGAGGAAAGCAGAAACTTGTCAGTTTGGCAGAGCGACCAGACGTGCCCCAGCAGCACAGCTTGATGAGATCTGGGCTGAGAAACCAAGTGGGCAGGAAGGTGCAAGCACACGGATAAAGGCTGGAATTGACAGAGCTGAACAAGATGTAGACACTGGTCTGGTGTGGGATGATTTACCTGAGAGCCTCTGCCTAGCACTCTGGAGTCAGAGCCATTTTGTGCCCACTTCATAGATACAGAAACGGAAGTTGGAAGGGTTGGTTAGTTCCTTGATGGGAGCCCTGAAGTGGAAGAGTGAGGATTTGAACCAAGGTTTCAGCTCGAGTAGTTTGCAAGCTGTCTCATTTGTATAACGGGGGCTACAGAAAGACTTGTCCAGATGCCTCTGTGTAAGACCCTGTGTAAGTTCTGTTGCATACAGCAGAGTGTACCAGGAAGCATCGTGCTCACTGGAGGCAAGTGTTCGTTCGGATCTGGTGATGGGGCCTGTGTACATCGCTATTTGAACATTATCCCAGGGGAGGGCTCTGTTGGTAACCAGGTAACTCAGTAGAGTATCCACCTATTGTCCATGACTCCCTGAGCTCCACCCCCAGCTTTGTACAAAATGAGGGGGGTCATGCACACCTGTAATCTCAGAACTTAAGGGGTGGAGACAGAAGGAGCAAACGTTCAAGATCATCCTTGGCTACAAATACACTTTGAAGCCAGCCTGGGCTACAGGAGAACCTGCCTCAAAATAAGCAAAATATAAAAACACTGGAGCTGGGCCTGTAATCCCAGGCCTTGGGAGGCTGAAGCGGGATTATTTGACAGCGCAAGGTAAGCCTAGACTTCATGGTGAGTTCTAGGCCATCCTGGCCTCCAGATGGGCCTGGTTTTGAGAAACAGAAATAAAGAATAAAAGGGAAACAAGCTTAGGAGAACATGTGGGCTTTTTCAGAGGCTGATGGGATGCTGTGATCGAGAGCAGAGACTGGCTGGAGGCCGAGGGGCCCTGGGGAGAGAGAACATGGAAAGCCATCAGTCCTTGGCACCCTCAGCTTAGAGCAGATCAGATGTCGTGGCCACACATGGCTCTGTAAGATCCCTGGACGGTTCCTGAGGAGTTCCCCCTGCCCCATTTGTGAGGTGGAGCCCTCTGTGCCCAAGGATTGGGCAGACTAGAGCATCATTACCTGCAAAGTCCTGTTGGTTGAAGTAGCTGGGTATGTCTGGGAGGGTGATGCAGGTGGCCACCAGAGTGTGGCACTAAGCATGTGCTTGCTGCATGAATGTGGCTTCCTCGGCCTTGTCACTACAGACCCTAGCACAGTGTTCTGCCTAGCTACTAGGCTGTGAGACAGGGAGAAGGGATCTCCTCTCTGGACTCATTGGTCTCTTCCTATGGGGTAGCAACAGTAGTGTCCAGCTGTAGGGGCCCCAACAGGGCACTCTAAGTCTATTATAAGAGGGCCCTAGTAGATAGTTCAAAGACAAGAATGAATGTTCCGCCTTGCTTCCATATCCCCAGCTGCATTGGCACCATTTTCCAGATAAGAACACAGACATGCTGGGCGGTGGTGGCGCACGCCTTTAATCCCAGCACTTGGGAAGCAGAGACAGGCAGATCGCTGTGAGTTCGAGGCCAGCCTGGTCTACAAAGTGAGTCTAGGACAGCCAAGGCTACACAGAGAAACCCTGTCTCAAAAAACAAAAACAAAACAAACCCCCCCCCAAAAAACCAAAAAACCAGACCAAACCAAACCAAAAAGAACACAGACATAAAGTAACTTGTTTGTGGTCACAGTTAGGCCACGTGGAGAGGAATGGACCCATATTCTCTGACCCTGATACGGTGCCTTTTCTCACAGCTGGTCCTCTGGCAAATGTGTCCTGGTGAGATATAGTTTCCTCACTCCCCTTCTTCTGACCCCTCCAGCTCCCAGCGGACCAAGCATCCTAAGAGAGGCAGCTGGTAGTACCCCTGTAGTCCAGACCAGATGGCCAACCTGGGAAAATGTCAGTCATGCTGGCATCGGGTAGAGTGGGAGTCATAGGGCTGAGTGCAGGTGTTGCCATGTTTGAAAGGCTCATGTGGTAAATACACCAGGCTTTTCAGCTGATGGCCTGTGCACCCCAGCAGGCCGTAGAGCAAGCCAAGACCCCTGTTTCATACCTGGGGGCTGAGTAAGGCCTGGGCAGTTAACAAGGCTGTCAGCTCTAGGGACAAGTGTCTGGCCCCTGGGGAATGGGCCCGTTGTGACAATAGTTTCTGCCTCTAGCCTAGGTGACAGCCGCATTCTCAGGTACCGTGGTCTCACAGGGGAATTCTGGTCTGGAGTCATACCTGGATTTGAACTCAGTTTTTAGCTACTTTAGGCAAATGACATCACTGTCTGTGCCTCGGTTCCTACCCCACCCCCGACCCCCATCAATGTAGGTGTTAACGCCTTCATTTCCAGATTTGTCTTGATGGTAAAGGAGACCAGGCAGGCAAAGCACCTGGTCCCTAACCCCAGGGGCCCTGCTGGCCATTTCACTCAGAACCCACTGTTCACACTGCCTGTCCTGAGATGGTGGCAGCTCGCTTTCAGAAACAGGTGAGCAGCAGGTAAAGCAGGTACACATGACGGGCAGCTGGCTCAAGCCTTGTCTCTGTCCTTCAGGGAAGGAGAGAGAAAGAGAGAGAGAGAGAGAGAGAGAGAGAGAGAGAGAGAGAGAGAGAGAGAGAGAGAGAGAGAGAACTTGGTACCTCAGTTTCCCCATTTTAAAAAGGGGTCATGTAAGTGCTAGCCTATCAGGTGAACAAACTCAGGTACCAAAACTGTATCTGACACCAGCTCTTCCTATCACCAATGGCCTAGGTCACTGGCGGTAAATCACCAGTCTTTACTTCCCCCAGTGCAGGCCTCCTGGTTGATTTTCTGGATGTCAGGCCCTGTGCTGGGTGCTGGGCCATAGACTCTGTCCATCTTCCCACTATCCTCCATGTTTCTTGAGGGCAGGACTCCAGATGCTGCACTTCTGAAGCAATCTAAGGAGAGGACAAGGATCTGCATAGGAAGGGCCCTCCAGAACCCAAGCCTCGATGCTAGTTAGTTTTTGTCAACTTAACTCAAGCTAAAATCACCTAGGAAGATAAAACTCAATTGAGAAATTGCTCAGATTTGCAGATGAGTCTATGGGGCCTGTAATAAACATGCATACATACATTACATACATATATAGACACAGATACACACACACACACACACACACACACACACACACACACACACACACACACACACACACAGAGTAGGAGAGTCTAGCTCACTGTGGGTGCTGTCACTCCTGGCCAGTGGGCCTTCGCTTTATAAGACAGCAGCTAAGAAAGCCAGTAAGCACCATTCCTCCATGGTCTCTGCTTCAGTTTCCACCTTGACTTTCTGTCCTGACTTCCCTCAGTGATGGACTGTGGCCTGTAAGATGAAATAAACCCTCCATTCCTCAAGTTGTTTTAGGCTAGTGTTTTATCATAGCAACAGAAAGTGAACAAGGACACTCTCCATGCATAGCCAGGGGACCTCAGACTCAAAGACACGGGGAGCCTTACCCCACAGCAGGCACCAGGGACCAAAGGGAGGCTGACTCAGGGAAGCAGAGGCACTGCATGGGCACCTGGGTCTGTTGGTCCTCTAGTGTCTGGCGCACCACACGGCAAAGACTCAGTTCTTACCATATTGATCAAGAATATCCTGTTTGGAGTGTGAGGGGCATCCTATTACAGCCAATGCCGCCTGGAAAGCATCACAAATGGGCTGTCCTGGCCTTCAGGCACGCCAGAATGTCAGGGGCCATATGAAGTGCTTATTGGGCCTATGTGTCTCACTGATGGTTTTCTGGCCAGGGCAGAGGAGTCCAGGTGTCTTAGAGCTGCTGTGCTTGCTCTGGTTCTACCCGTGAATGCCCCCTGGGGAGAATAGGCTCCCTGTACCACAATAAGTGTAAGTGGAAGGTTCTGGCATTTGGACCAATCTGGCTAAGAGGGCTCACACTGGCCAAAGGGGGATAGGCAGGGCCCAATCAAAGGCTGATCCTCTCCACCCTGCAGCCAAGACACAGCCTGCTGGTCTGTTGTCTCCGTAACTGATATGCAGCCAGCCAGACACCGTTATAGCATGTGTCTGCAAGGCTATTTTCTCTAACACGCTAAGCGCCTTTGGAAATTCCCAGAGCCCATCTGGTCCTACTTACACCACAATATTGCTGTCTCTTCAGCTCTCAGACAAGGGACCACTTTTATTTCTTTCTTCGTAGCTTAGGAATGTACTTAAACACAAGCTGGCAGCCGCCCAATGTGCTCCCCAGTCGCTTGATCGTGGTCACGCCCACCATTGTTTTAAAGGAACTCTGCTCTTTCCCCCAAGGCCTCAGAACCCCAAGAATGCCTGGGGGGGCAGGGGCACATGCTTCAAAGGTGGCCCCCTTGGCTCTGGATTTACTCCAGATCTCTGCCCAGCTTCATAGTGTAAGGTATCATAAACTTGAACAGGTTGCTTGGCTGGTCCAAGCCTGATCAGGAAAAGCCACCTGAAGGATGCTAAGCTGATGATTATTCCTTGCACCTACCCCCCAAGCCCTGCCCCCATCCCAATCTGGCCCCGCTGTCACCACAGCCACACAAGAACCAGAGGTGAGAGCCAACACCCGGCTTTACATCAGGCGGCCACACCTACGCTGTTCCTTGGCTGGAGTGTGAGTTTGTCCCTGCCCAGGAATTTTTGTCCCTTTGGGTCCTTTGGGGGTCCAGTTGGCCACAAGGTCCAGAGGCTGGGGAGCGATTTCATGATGTCTCCCCTCCAGGCTGACTGACCCTTGGCTGCTGCCCCAAGCAGTTGTTTGGGGCCAGCTGGCACCTGATCCCTTCCTTGAGGAAGTTTCTCTCTGGAGTCGCAGTTTGGGCCTAACCCCAGCCACTCCTGCTGTCACAGAAGTGTGGTGTAGTTCAAATTGGGCAGTGACGTCCCTCGCCATTCCCTCTGAGGTCTGATGTGGCTGTACACTTGTTCTGTGAACTGTGAGCTCAATGGTTTGAGGGATTTCCTGTGGGCACATTATGAGCTGGTGCCCGGTCCTGCATGCTCCACCAACACGGTGCCAGGTACACAGTTCATGTGGTAGTGCTGGGCACTGTGGGTCTCTGAGATCCCAGGGTAAGCAGGGCTTCTATTCCAATCCAGTCCAAATCCAGGGGCAGTAAGAAACAAACCTTTGTGTCTGGGCTAAGGTGCCCTTGGAGTGACTTGTTATATAGCATAACCTTGCTCAGTGTGACTGAAACATGTTCCTTGATTACAGTTTAGAGATACATTTAACAATCCTGACTAGCATCCTTATTAATTTTCACTGGGGGATGGGAGAAAGGACCTTGTTTATAGAGTTACTACATTTAGAATAACCATACTTCCTATGAAGGATACTAAACTGATGATTATCCCTTGTGCCTAAACCCTGCTGTCACCATAGCCACCCAAGAACCAGAGGTGAGAGCCAACACTGGGATTTACATCTAAAACATCTGGAGGGGCCAGAGAAGACAAAGTCTGTCTTGGGTATGGATAGGTAAAATGCAAGGACAAAAGGGATCCTGGTGATGTCAAGCTATGGCTGCTGTGAACAGCTGCACAGATTACACACTGAGCAACTCTAGAAGCTGCTATCACCCAGGAGGCACTGTAGATTCGTGACTAGGACAGCTTTCCAGCAGAGAGTAGGTAAGTGTCTTAAGGAAGTCCTTACTACCTGACCCAAAATTGCAGCACAGGCTGACAGCCATGCCTGCAGAAGGCTGCAGTTTCAATCACTGTGTGGTCTCCAGAGCCTGCTAGCTTGATAACTACTTGTAAGGGGTTATTGACACAGTAAGCACTCTCTTCTGTTAACTCAGTGCAGAGATTTGGCCCTCTAGTCACCTCAGGGTACTTCCAGCTGGTGTTCAGCTTTCCAGGGCAAAGAAACAATAGTAAAACAGGAGAAAAAGATGCCTGGGACCCTCTTACACCAGAGGGTGCCAGTGATGGGGGGGGGCAGGGGAGGGACAGCAGACAGGATGGACTGCTAGGCGGTGGGTTTCAACCTTCCCAATACTGCGACCCTTTAATACAGTTCCTCATGTTGTGGTGACCCCTGCCCCCACCATACAATAATTTTCTTTGCTTCTTCATAACTGTAGTTTTGCTACCTTTATGAATCTTAATGTAAAGATTTGTGTTTTCTGATGGTCTTGCCTGATCCCTGTGAGAGTCATTTGACACCCCCCCCCCAAGGGTTGTGACCCACAGGTTGCTCTTGTTCTAAGAGCTCTTGTATAGGAGGCCTGGTGCTTAGTTGGCTATGTGGAGATGGTGGGACCTTTGTAAGGTGAATCCTGAGCAGGGGAAGCTGGGATTCCTGGAGATGCTGCCCTCAGAAGCAAGGAGGTAGGTCTCAGGGGACCCCCAAATAGTTCTCTCAAGAACCAGAGCCTGTCTCCTGAATCACCCTCTGTCTGCCTGTCAGGTGGTGTGACCTCTCCTTGCCCCAATGCTCCAGGACTGTGAACCCCATAAAGCTCTTTTCTTTATGAAGTCCCTCAGCTGTGGGTATTTTGCCTTAGTGTTAGATGTGTGTGGGACTCCAGTACAAAGCCACAGTCTTCTGGCAGCTGACTAGCCAAGCCCTGAAAGCACACTGCTGATAGCTGTTAGTGCCTCAGCCCCTGTAGAAACCACAGAAAGCACTGGCTGAACAAAGCAGGGAAGTGGCAGGCCAAAGGAACTGTGGGAGACATTGTAATAAGTGTCCGCAGACAGACTGGCGAGTCTTACTGTGAGTGTTTAGCAGCTTTTGGTGTGCTCCAGGTTGGGGTTGGGGGCTAGGGGTGTTCCTCCTCTTCCTCACCAAGTCTGACAGCTCTTCCCTGCCTAGGCTTCATTTTCAATCTAGTTCCATCCCTATAGTCAGCCTATCAGGGCGTCAGAATTCAATTGAGGATGAAGAGATGAGATTTGCTTGAAATAGGCTCACAGGAGATGGAGCCCTCCATCCGTGATAGGCGCGCGCGCACACGCGCACACACACACACACACACACACACACACACACACACACACACACACACACACACACACACACACACACACACACACACCCTCTGAGGCCTTTGCCTTGGCCGAAAGATTAACAGAGCTCTTTTCTAGAACTGGGCCAGCTAGGGGACATCCCTGCCTTGGCCTCTGAAGCCTCACAGGCTTTGGTGTCCAGTTTCCAGATGTTTAGAACACCTGTCACTTTATGTGAGAGACAATCCGTTTTAAGTTCCTTTACCTCGTGTAAGGTTACTGATCATGAATCTGTGACAAAGTATCTCCTGTTTGTGCGTACTCAGTGCTCTCTGTCCACTGCCTCTTGGGAGGAGATTGGGACAAGAACCTGGTTGGCAACTAGTGATGGTCTCCATGTACCACTTTGAATAGAACACAAACTGGCTAATGCAGGGGCCTTCTGTGTAGCTGCATGAGTCTCTCCTGCTTCACCACCCTGCTGTCCATGACCAAAAAGCTGTGAAACAAATTCTCTAGGAATACAGAGGAGGCACTGCATTGGCATCCCCTTACAGTTGTTAAATTATAACAGTGCTGTTGCTTAGAAGAAGGGGTCAGAATTATCTAGGGAGTTCACATGTGTGGCTGAGCTAGATAAATAACATACCATTGTAAAAGAGGATGGTGTCAGCCAAGGTCCAGCTCCCAGCTGTCCTCTGTGCAGGCACAGCTCCCGCCTCCTGCCTCCTGCCTCCCCCACCCCCAGGCAGGGACCTGACCTCACTGTGCCCTGCCAAGACTGCAACCTCTCACGATCTAAATAGTAGTAGGTTTCTCAGGAGATTTGGAGCTTAGCTATGGGCCCGCAGGTCAGATGATCAGGAGCAGGGTCCCAGCACTGCCTTTTCCAGTGCGCGGAGGGGTCTCCTACCTGAAACGTTAGATACCATTTCTCTGATGTTGATCATACTTGAGGGACCGTGGGAGGGTCAGGGAGTGCATGGAAACAGCCTGGTACATCCCAGGTACTTAACAGGCCCATCTGTCATCAAGGTGGCCCTTACGAGCCCAGAGCTTGCCGAGATGTTGAATGCCAGGGCTTGACTCTGGGTGCCTTGCTGAGCTCCTGTGGTGGCATATGCTCACTGAGGCTTTGCTTTATCCATCCAGAGAGGATTTCTGAGGTGTTGGAAACAAGTACATTTGAATGACTTCTGGCTTCATTATTCTTCCCCGTCAGAAGTAAGTAGCAGGTCTAGAGCCTCTGCCTTTGACATGGCCCAGAACTACAGGCATGCAGTATGTGGTTAGCAAATTCCCTGTCATCCTCTTGAGAGAGAAATTAGCTGCTGTGTCTTGGGAGCTCCCCACCTTCCAGACTGCGGGGCTAGAGGCCAGTAGCAGCCAGGGCCAGAGACTTGCTCAAGTCTCACCCTGCTTCTGGGGGAGGCGTCTCCTCCAGATTCATGATGCTACTCCCACCCTTGAGCAGGCCTTCCACACCCCCTCTTTCCCTCGTTGCTTTATCAGCCAGGCCTGGCACTGCAGGACTTGGAGGAGGAAACCCAGGCCCTCCAGCCACCCCAGCTCAGCCAACACCACAATTGTTTTTCCACCTGCGATGTCCAAGGAACCACTGGCAGGCAGGCGAGGGCTCAGCCTGAGTGCAGCGGGTGCAGGAGGAATGTGACTCTCTTCTGCATGTAATGGCACCTAGGCTGGGGTAGCTGAGCCAGTGGCTGGTTGTGACTCTTGCCGTTTGGCTTTGAACTAGTAGGTTACTTTCCCCTTGTCTCGAGGTCAGGATAGGACCCTTCTTACCCGACGAGCACCCATAGATGTGATGGCCTCACTCGAAAGGAGACAAGGAGTGAGGATGTTTCCTCCCATCCTGTAGCCTGGGAGAGTCCCAGAGTCAGCACCAAAGAGTGGCAAGAACTGCTTTATTCCATCTCCCATTACACAGGGAAAAAAAAAAAAAAAAACCCCAGCTGGGCCAGGGTGGTGGGGTCATTGATGCAGCTGGGCAGATGACAGTCCAGTGTAGCTAAGGTGTGGCCAGGCCAGGCTCCCTGGAGTCCTGCTATGGGAACAAGATGTCCTGGCTTCTGCAACAGCAGCCCTCGCTGTTGTTTGTGTGAGCTCTCATTTGCAGCTCAGCTCCTGCCCCACCCTCTGAGGTGACCTGGGTGAGCCCCGAGACTCTCCAGCTGCCACCTTTTACCTCCATCAAGAAAGTTGGAGCTCTGAGTGCCCTTTCATTTCAAGGTCAGGGAACAGTGGTACAGTGTGGGGACAGGATGCTGACATAGGTTTAGGACCCACCTTGGGATTTTTCATGCCTAGGGCATCTACAAGTAGGGATCAGTGGCTGTAGCTGTTGGGTAGACACAGATGCTGTAGCGGCTAGTTTTATGTCAACTTGACACAAGCTAGAGTCATTAGAGAGGAAGTAGACTCAGTGGGGGAAAATGCATCCATAAAAGTTAGCTGTGAGGCAGTTTCTTAGTTAGTGATCAGTGGGGGAGGGCCCAGCCCATGGTGGGTGGTGTCATGCCTGGGCTGGTGGTCCTGGGTTGTATAAGAAAGCAGGCTGAGCAAGCCATAGGGAGCAAGCAAGTATAAAGCACCCCTCCAAGGCATCTGCATCAGCTCCTGCCTCCAGGTTCCTGCCCTGGCTTCCTTCAGTGATGGACTATGATCAGGAAGTGTAAGCCAAACAAACCCTTTCCTCTCCAAGTTGCTTTTTGGTCATAGTGTTCTGATGCAGCAATCCTGGCCATGTGGCTCCCCTGACCGTAGGGTCTCTCTCTCTCTCTCTCTCTCTCTCTCTCTCTCTCTCTCTCTCTCTCTCTCTCTCTCTCTCTCTCTCTCTCCACAGTTGGTGCACAGCTTACCTACCCTGAGCTGGTTTGTGGGGGAGGGGTAGGCTGACAGTGGGCTGTGGTCTCCAGGAAAAGGGACAAGAAATCATAGGGCCTTTGGAAGAGGAGCAGAGAGGTTCACTAGGTTGGCTTGGCTGAAGTGGAGCCTGGTGAGGCAACAGGACCAAGGAAGAGAAACCTCATGATAACTATCCTCTGGGGCCTGGAGGAACAGCAAGATTCAAGCTTCTAGGCAGCAGAGGAGGTATGTAAGACCCAAGGAGTACTGGCCACTGTGTGGATATTAGTTCCACCACCACGCCTGTGTCTACCTCCAGCTCCCCCTACTGGCATGTAGGAGGGTGCTGTCTGCTCAGCTGAGACCAGGGCCTGGGTCAGGAGGGCTTGGGGCTGACCAGTCTGAAACCTAGGGATGACCAGTGTGGGTCCTGGTTTTGCCGCCAGCCTAAGATGCTTCCTGACCACAAGACTGAACAAGATGGTTCTCCTCTCTTTCTCCGTTTCTTTCCCAAGTGGAAACTAAGATTCCCAACAGAATGAAACAATCTTGGATGCAGAACTGAAGGCCCAAAGGTAACCAGGGTTTTCTGTTACAGAGGAGCCCGGGGAGTTGGACAGTGCACCGGCTCCGCATCCTTAGAGGCCCCCTCCAGGCTGCTCCTGTATACTCCTGGAAAACAGTCCTGGCCCAGGGGCTAACTGTGCATATGGGAACTTGGAACTGTCCCAGGGATGCAGGCCAGACAGTGGGGAGGAGAAAAGACAGGCCAGAGGCTTGGCCAGTGCTCTGTCAAGGGGTCAACATGAGATGGAGACTGGGCAGAGGCCAGTGCCAGGGTGTGTGCTGCCCACAAAGGGCTAGTCATGGGAGGCTCAGATTCTGCAGGTGATGAGGGAATATTTTCCCAAAGGATGTTGGGAACAAAATGAACTCAGCTAGATCCCTGGGGTGGCTGGAGTTGGGATGCGCCAGAAGCGGGTGAGTGTTCGGTGGCACTTGCTTAGTGTAGGGGTAGGGTGGGGGTACCCAGTGGCTGACAGAGTTGAGAATCAGAGAGCTGGGCCCAGGCTTCTGGCTCCAATGCCAAACCCCCTTGCTTGGGGCGGGGGCGGGGGGGGGGAGGCTGGCAAGACTCAGGCAAGCCCTGTCTGGGAGCTCCAGCCCAGAGCTCTGGGTTCGTCTCATGAGGTATCCTGAGCCATCACCAGGGCTGCGCTGGCCTACCAAAAGCTGGTCTTAGAGAAGTAGGCTCCTGGGTTGGGAAGTTGGTCCCAAGTCTACAATGTCACTGTTCCTACTCCCTCACCAGTGACTTTACCCATCTTGCCCCTGTTCCTGTGCCACCCAGGGTTGACTCTTCAGAAAGCTTGTGAAGGCCAAAGGGAAGAAAACAGGAGGGTAGGAGACAGGAAAAAAGGAGGGCTAGCCCTGGTCCCTAGGAAACAGCCTCCTGCCTCTCCCTCCATCATCCTCAGCATGCCCCGCTTCTCCCAGGGACCCACCCTCTCCATCACAGAGCTCTGAGCACACTTCCTCCAGCCCTCCTGGCACTCTGGATGTCCCACACCTGCCACCTCCTTCCCTTCTCACCCTGGACAGTGCTCACGTAAGACAGAGCTCTCCTTTTTGATATACTCAGGAACCAGGCTGAGGTCTCCAGGTCTCTGCCCACTTCTTGGCAGCACTGGAGACATAACAGGAGAGGCAGGGACCCAGAATCTGGCTCATCTGCTAAATCCATGGGACTGCAGTTTTCTTGCCTGCAAGGATACCGGAGTTAGGGCAACACTGGAAAGAGCACACTTCAAAGGCGTCCTTTCAGGCAGCCCCAATGGGGCCAGAGCCAGGGCCTCCCTCCTTTGGGAAAGGGTCCCTAGCTGAAGAAACTCAAGCGTCTGGTCCACTGTAGCAGTTCAGCAGAATCAGCATGCATATGGAACTATGAGAAGACGCTCCTAGTCCAGGAGGGCTTCCTGGAGGAAGAGACACATGAGATAAGGGTAAATAATGCATTCCTGCATTAGGAGCACTAATTTAGGTAGAAGGAACAGTGCATGTAAAGCTACACAGGCATAAAGAATCTTGGTAAATAGGCAGGGCTAAGAGGCTGGGATTCTGAGGACAGGTTGAAAGGTCTCTTTCTAAAGTCTTTTCCTTACCTCAGTCCCTTCTCATGGTGGCCTTTCTCTCCCTACTGCCGGAGCTACCTCCTCTGGGGCAGCAGGCAGGGTGTGGTGTTGGGTCAGCAGACCTAGGTCTGTCCCTAGTTCTGTCAGAGCTGGCTTAGCTGTAAGCCAGTTAACTTTTCTGCATCTCTGTTTCCTTAGCTTGAGTCTCCTTCCTCCCAGAACTGTTGTGAGTTTAGAATAGTCTGTGCTCAGAGAAGCCCCTCTCTGGGCCTGACACGGAGTAAGGACTAAAAATGGAAAAATCCAGAAGAAGCAACCTTGTGAGCTTCCTTCCCCTTCCTTGGGGGGCGGGAGTCTTTGTCCCCCAGCAATTCCAGTCTCAGTCAGGCTGGAGGGCACAACGCTCCAGGAATCTGGTGGCTTTTCTATTGTAGCCTCCTTGTGGGATCCAAAAGGGAATCTACTTTCTTTCTGAACCTCAGTTTACCCACTTGTGAAATAGGCATCCCTGAGAGCAGCCATAAAGAGGATGTTTGAAAAGGCCGGCTTCACCTGTCCCCATGCCTACCAGACTGCTATCAGCTGTCATCTCTCAGCTGGTGGTCCTGCTGTACCCTACCTATCACTGCTGTCCCAGCACTTGCATAAGAGAATTCCGGGGCTTGACTGGCACAGCCAGAGATTTGTGGCTCAAGCTCTGAAAGCCAGGGCCCTGTGGCTCCAGGCTGTTGAAGATAGAGGCTTATATCTCCAGGTGATCAGCTGGGGGCTTGTCACCCTGGGCTTTGTCCAGCCACTGCACAAGGCAACTGTCGTAACCCACAGCTTCTAGAAGAAGCTGGCAGCACCTGCTAGTTTTGAAGTTTCTGGCTAGGACTCTCAGTAGCTGCAAATGTTTCTGCTCTGGGGCTTTGAGTGTCTGGATGCCTGGTCCTTAAGGCTCAGCAGGGCCCTGGAACTCTAAGGCTGTCTCACACCTGGCTTCTCATAGCATCTTTCTTTAGCCTTGACTCTTGATATTCTCCCTGGGATCTGCAGGCCTCTGGCAATGTCCGGAGACTCAAGCTTAACTCGCATCTGTGCTCTCAGCTCTTAGGAGGGCAGAGGCAGACCTATCTCTGTGAGTTCTAGGTCTGCCAGGACAGATTTGACATTTGCAATGATGACAGGAACACAGGAAAAGAGTGAATGAGGCTGTACTTTGTGCAAGCGTGTATGCATCTCTGGGTGTGAATATATGTGCCTGTGTATGTGTGGACAAAAGAGCACCAGTGTCCTCTTCTCTCTCTGTCTATTTGAGTCATCGTCTTTTCAGAACCTGGGGCTCATATATTCTTAGCGAGGTTGAAAGCCAACAAATCCTGATGATCTTCCTGTCTCTGTTGCCCTTGGAACTGGGGGTATAACAATAAGATACCAGTTTTTTTTTAGTGAAAATTAAAATATTGGAAAATGTGTACAGGAACCAGGAGTTGTGGCATAAAGACTCTTCTGTTGATGAGGCCAGAGGTACCACCATGTTCAAGGCTTAGTGGATATCGGCGTGTGTTACCATTTGAACGATGAGCAAATGAGGATTTTTTTCCCAAATGTTGAAGGTCTGTTGTGAGACAGTCCTGTGTGGGCAAGAGCCATTTGGAAAGCAAGATCAATCTACAGGTTTTCCGGTGATTGCGCATGAAAATGTCCCTCCCACTGGTGCACACTCCATACTGCAGCTGGGGTTGAGGAAAAAAGTGACACTCTCTGACTTTGGGTGCCACAGCGAAGGAAAGCATCCGGGGTTGTCAGAAAAGGCTTCGAAGATGCTCTACCATTTCCTCACCCCACATTTGTGGAAAACTAGGTTTTCTTCACATAGGTTCAACAAAAATCAGTTTCATGACAGATTGAAGAAGCAACTGTAAGAATTCAAATGTTTTTTTGTTTTTGTTTTTGGGTTTTTCAAGACAGGGTTTCTCTGTGTAATAGCCTTGGCTGTCCTGAATTCCCTTTGTAGAGCAAGCTGGCCTCGAACTCACAGCAATCCACCTGCCCCTGCCTCCCGAGTGCTGGGATTAAAGGCGTGCTCCACCACATCTGGTGAATTCAGATGTTTGTTTATTTATTTAAAGATTTATTTATTATCATGCATACAGTGTTCTGCCTGCATGTACACCTGTAGGCCAGAAGAGGGCATCAGATCACATTATAGATGGCTGTGAGCCACCATGTGGTTGCTGGGACTTGAACTCAGGACTTCTGGAAGAACAGTCAGTGCCCTTAACCTCTGAGCCATCTCTTCAGCCTCGAATTCAGGTGTTTTTAATGAAGCCAGACACCAAAGATATTTGTAAATACCACACTTCCCATTGACTTTTTCTTTCTTCTTTTTTTCTTTTGAGACAGGGTCTTCTGTAGCCCAGGCTGGCCTCAGTCATGATATGCAGCCAAGAGTGGCTTCTAACCCTTGATTCTTCTGTCTCCAACCCTCAGGTCCTGGGATTACAAGCATGAACCACCACGCCAGTTTTTATGTGGTGCTGGAAATCTAACCCAGGGCTTTGTACACACCAGGGAAGCATGTTGCTAGCTAAGCTACATTCCTTAGATCATCACTGAATTAAAATGAAGATACAAAAAACAAACAAACAAAACAAACACCTTTTGGGGACTGGAGAGATGGCTAAGCAGTTAAAAGGCACGGGCTTCTTTTCCAGAGGCCCTGGCTTTGGTCCGTAACATCTACATGGTGGCTCACAATGTCTGCAACTCCAGTTTCAGGGTAGCTGACACCATTTTCTGACTTCCACAAGCACTCCGTCCCATTCCCAGTGAGCTCTCTATCTGCCTTGTGCTTGTGGACCAGACGTGAGCTCTCAGCTCCTGCTCCAGCTCCATGTCTGCTGCCTTCTGCCATGTCTCCACCATGGCCGTCGTGGACTCTAACCCTGTGGAACCATAAGCCCCAAATTAAATGCTTTCTTTTATAAGTTGCCTTGGTCATGGTGGTTTGTTACAGCAACAGAGCGGCAACTAAGGCAGCTTAGAAAGGAAAGAGGACGGCCATCATGTCTGCTCAGAGCCACAGCAACAACCCAGCAAGCCATATGGGCAGGAGGTCTCAGGCTTGAGCCTACCTGAGCATCAGGCCTGGGGTTTGCCATGGGCTGGTGATGCTTAGGACTGTCAAGGAAGAGGGGACATGGCCTACTATGCTTAAGTCTGGTCTGGGAAGGAAAACATCTGGAGGTTCAAGCAGTGGGCTCAGAACAGTACACTAATGAGCCCAGAGGTCAAGGCACAACAACAGGAGGGAGCCCACATCTGGCCCTTGCAGGCTCTTATTACAGGATGGGGCCACTGGCCTAAGGTCTGTGGTGGGAGAAGCTCTGCAGGAAACTTCCTTCCTTCCTGGCAGAGGACAAGGAGTGATAGCAGAGCAGGCAGAGGACTAGCCAGACAAAGGCCGCTTGTGAAGGAAGGCTTTGGGACTAGGCCTGTCTGCACATAGGATTAGGGTCACCAGTGTGGTGAGCAGCACTGCTGATCCAGGCTGCCTGCTGGGCCCAGTGGCAAACTGCGGGGAAGCTGCTAAGTGGCTGTGCAGTGGGCATGGTGAGCTCACAGCCATCTGAGCTGGGAAATGAGATGGCAGCTATGGTCTTCCTGGGATGACAGGGCACAGCCAGAGACATGCGGGCCCTGGGAAACTTGTAACCTCCACTACCACTCAGACTCAGGACTGGGCTGTGGCCCAGGTGGTATACAGGCAGGGTAAAGGCCAAGAGGATTTGGAGTCTCTGGCTCCCAGGGTACATGTGTGTGGTGGGGCTGCAGGAAAGACCACTCTTTGGAACTGAGAAGCCAAAGCTACTAGTGCACTGAATGGGGGTGGGCAGGCATCTTTCCCAGGACCGTCAGTGAGGGTGGCTACAGTGCAGAGCTGATGGGGGTGGGGGAGGGGGAATAAAAGGAATGAAACAGAGGCTGAGATAGGCATCCAGGTAGGACAAAGAAAGAGAGGAGTTTGCCAAAGCTATCCACCACTTCCACTTTCTATAGAACAGATCTCTGTTAACGTGACCCCTGGCTGCTTCTACCTGGTGAACAGTCCTGCAGCCTACTGTCCTGCTGCCCTGCAGCCCTGCTGCCCTGCAGTCCTGCTGTCCTGCTGCCCTGCAGCCCTGCTGTCCTGCTGTCCTGCTGCCCTACAGCCCTGCTGCCCTGCAGCCCTGCTGTCCTGCTGCCCTGCTGTCCTGCAGCCCTGCTGTCCTGCTGTCCTGTAGCCCTGCTGCCCTGCAGCCCTGCTGTCCTGCTGTCCTGTAGCCCTGCTGCCCTGCAGCCCTGCTGTCCTGCTGCCCTGTAGCCCTGCTGCCCTGCTGCCCTAAGTGGTAACTGATTGGTTCCAGTCCTACCCTGTTCATCTTTTTTATCCCCTCATCTATCTGAACTTAAAGGCAGGACAGGATGGACAGGGGCCTCAGGAGAGCATAAACACTGACTGCACGCCCTCTGTGGCCCTCTGGTACCTGGCTCCTCTGCTTTCCCAGCTAGTTTGTACCCTCCAATTCTTTCTAAGCCAGTCCATCCTGCCTTGTCGTCCTCTTCCTTTTTCTGCCAAGACCCACATAGTTTTCAGTCTCACGTGGGGGCACTTCTCTTGCTCAGAATCCCCAGCAGCCTCCAGCGCTGCCCCTGCTGGGCAGTCCTCTGCAGCCAATCTTGAGTGTTTGTCCCAGTCTCTCTGCTGGGTCCTCCTCTTCCTCGCCACCCTGGTGTCCTCAAGCACTCTGCTTCCACCACTGCCTTCAGTGTATGTGCTTCTCCTCAGAGCCCAGCCCCAGGGCTACTTCCAGCATCTCTTTCCTGACTTGGTTTCTGAAGGATGAATAGGAGTTTTTGGCAAGAGTGAGAGGAAAGGACCTCAAGTCAGAGGAAGGGGTATGGTGTGGGCATGGGGGGAAGAAAAAGAAATCACAGAGTCATTTTCTTAAGCCTTAAAGACCAGGCTGAGTGACTCAGGTTTCTGGCCTGATGACATAGGAGGCATCAGGGTTTCCAGGCAGGGTGTGGCAGGGCATTTGTATGCTTCTGGAAGAGCCTTCCCTGTGGCCAGAACCAGGCTGAGTGTCAAGTTGATTGACAGGAATGAGGACTGTGTGCAGGCCCAGCACATCACTGTCTTGGTATTCAGACCTTAGCCAACATGACGCTTGCAGTCAGCATCTGGCTTTAAAGCCTGTTGCTTTAAGGCTTTACCATCTAGCCTCCACCCTGGCCCTCCAAAGCCCAAGCTAAACTGCATGATATCAGGGAGCACTGTGTGTGTGTGTGTGTGTGTGTGTGTGAGGACATGAAGCTTCAGGTTCACAGCTCAGCACAGGAGGCTCAGAGAACAGTGTCCGAAAGCAGTCGGCCCAGATTAGGGCCACGATTGGTCCTAGCTGTGGGCATCCTGCTCAGATACACCCACTGGCCTTTCAAGAGAAGCCAGAATGTAGACTCCGAACGTGTCTTGACTTTAAAGCTACCCTGGGCAAGCACAGCCCCACTTGGGGCCCAGCTATTGGTTGCTGTGAAGATGGTATGGCAGCATGGGAGTCCCCTCTATATTTCTACATCACTATACTCCTCTCCTAGAAAACAACAGGCCTGCTTCTTTTGAAACTGGGTGGGTGGCTGGGTGGAGGGCCTGAGTCCCCTGGATAGAACTAAGATTCTGTGTAGGAAAGAGAAAAGATGTATGCCCCAAAGACATTGAGAGTGGGGATGCGAAGAGCTGCTCACACACCCATGCCCGTCACACACTAACCGCACAGCCCTAAGGCAGAAGTATCCACAATGAGATAAGCACAGCGCATCTGCTCAGACAATAGGCTAGGCACCTTCATGTAAAAGGAAGGGAATTGGACACACAGTTTGCATTGTGGGTGAATTTTGATTGTTTAAGTGAATAAGCTGCTCATAAAAGGACCAGCTTTGGATAATTCTTCTTGCATGACATCCCTAAAACAGTTAAATTCAGTTCAGAAGGTAGCATAGTGTATGCTAGGGGCTGAGGAATTAGCTTTTAAAGGGGACAAAGTTGCCATTTGGGAAGATGGAAGGCTCTAGGGGCACTGGCTGCAGGTCTCTGTGATCCTGCCTCTTTCTACTGAGCTGCAGTGGTAGATTGCAAAAACACTATGGCATGGACCTTTAAAAAAAAATGAGTGGCTTATGGAGGATGGGAAAGTGGGCTCAGGAAACTGTCCAGGGCTTAAGTACCTATGCATCTAGGCAACCAAGGGGCTGTGGAGCCAATGAAGTCTAGACAAGAGACTACTCATGTAGGCAGGGTCAGTCCTCAGCTCCCTTCTATGCCTCCTTTGTGAGAGAAGTTCAGCTTTATTAAACTTGTTCCTCCTCCTCCTCCTCCTCCTCCTCCTCCTCCTTCTTCTTCTTCTTCTTCATATTAATTATTTGTATCTGCATAGATGTTGTCTGCATGCACGGAGTGCCCATGGAGGCCAGAAGAGGGTGCCAGATTCCCTAGGACTGGAGGTATATACAGTTGTGATCTGCCATGGAGGTGCTGGGAATCTGTCTTGGTCACTGTCTTGGTCACTTGCAGTTTCAGAGGGTTAAAGTGGCAGAGAGCGTGGCAGCAGGCAGGTACACATGGTGCTGGAATAGTAGCTGAGGGCTTAAATCCTGAAACACAACCATGAGGCAGAGAAAGCTGACTGGGAATGGTACGGGGGTTTTGAAAGCTCAAAGCCCATCCCTAGTGACATACCTCCTTCAACAAATCCACACCTCCCAATCCTTCCCAAACACAAAAGCCCACAGGACGTACGAAAGCCTACGAGGTCCAGTCTCATTCAGACCACTACAGAATCTAAGCCAGGTTCTTTGTAAGAACAGCCAGTGCTCTTAACTGCTGACCCATCTCTCCCCACACCCTCTTTAGGATTTATTTTATCTCATTTTATTTTATTTAACTGGACATGATGGTGCCTTTAGTCCCATCACTCAGGAGGAAGAGGCAGAAGAGGATGAATCTGAGTTTGAGGCTAGCTTGGTGTACAAAGCCTGAGCCAGCTGGAGATCCTGTCTCAACAAAACAAAACAAAACAAAACAAACAAAAAACCTGGGCTGTGGTAGTGCACACCTTTTAATCCCAACACTCGGGAAGCAGAGGCAGGCAGATCTCCGAGGCAAATCTGGTCTACAGAGTGAGTTCTAGGATAGCCAGGGCTACACAGAGAAACTCTGAAAAAAAATTTTTTTAAAAAATGTGTGCATGTGTGTGCGATGCATGTGCAGATGCCCAGAAAGCTGAAAGAGGGCATCAAATTCCTTTTTTTTTTTTTTAAATATTTATTTATTTATCATCTATAGACAGTGATTTGCCTGCATGTACACCAGATCTCATAGATGATTGTGAGCCACCATGTGGTTGCTGGGAATTGAACTCAGGACCTCTGGAAGAGCAGTCAGTGCTCTTAACCGCTGAGCCATCTCTCCAGCCCCGAGGGCATCAAATTCCTTAAGAGTTGAGGTAACAGGCGGTTGTGTGCTGGAAATAGAACTGGTTCCTTTTCAAGAACAGTCTCTACTCACAACTGCTGAGCCAGATTCCTGCCCTTCTGGGCTTCCTGATTCAGAAGTGCTGTCTACCCACCTGGGCCGTGGCTGGATTAGTGTATTGCCATTTGTTTAGGAGTTTTTTCATCTCTGTCTGGCGAGGGTGGCCTGGTTTTTGTTTTTGCTGGGAGAGTTTATTGCTCAATCCCCATCCTCCCACACCCCTGACTGGGCTCCACTTCTCAGCCACCTCAGTCATCTCAGTTGGATATGTCCCCAAGCCTGAGTGCTTGTCCACAAGCCAGGGCAGAGCTTCTTGGGCACTGGTGGGCATGAACTTAGGGTCTGCAGGGGTTAGGCAGCCTCACCGGGATGGTTAGGCTGGTGGCCTCAATGTCACTGAGGGAAGTGGAACCCTGCTTGAAGGGGACCAGAGCCCTTCATGGTGAGTGGGGGCTGGGCCACAGCCTGACTTCCTTTCACTCCAAGTCCCCAGATATCCTTCTGTGCATTCTCTAGGCAGCACAGGACCAAGCATATATGCCATGGATAGACTGAGTAGTCTGGTCTTTGAAGGACAAAGGGGAAGGTCTTTCCTCTTCCATTTGTCTTGTGGTGTCCTGGGCCCCAGGCTCTGATGACCCATGATTGTATCCACATCTCTGGGAACTCCCAGAGCTCAGATAAAAAAAGCCCAGATGGGGCCGAGCTACTGTTATTGAGACATCCCTGCCCTTCCCTACCTGGCTGCATGTGGCCTGTGGTTCCAGGGATAGGGACCCAGAAGGAAGGAAACGGTATAGCCTGTCGTACTGTGAGGCTGGACTGACTCTACTGGCCTCTCTGTAACTCCTTGCCGCAGTGGCTGGCTATCAGTGAGGCAAATGCCCTTGAAGAGGCACCCCACTAGTGCATTCTTTAGGAAGTGCTTGCGATTGGGGGAGGCCTTCTTTGCTGGGCATTTGGCACCAGGAGGGACCCATCTCACCTTAAGCATAGCCCCTGCTGCTTCCCTGTCCCCATGTCCAGGAACAGACAAGGCAGCCCATGCCAGACTCCCTATAGTGCAGCCATTTGACCTAAAGAAACTCTTGCCTGACAGCCCCTCCCACTCCTCCTCTAATCTTCAGGCCAGGGCACAGAGCTGTGATCACAGCGTGAGGTGACATCCCAGGGAGAGGGGGGGGCTGTTGCTAAAATTCTTCCCAGAGGAGAGACAGCCTTTCCCCAAGGGCACGATTCTGACAAAGCTTACTCTGGGGAACCAATGGGTTATTGTACTTTCATACAAAACATAGGTAAGGGGTCACCTATAGGGATATGGGGATTTCTCCCCCAACTGGTTTTATTTGGAAAGCCTTACCAGCAGGGATGAGGGCTTCCCCATAGCTGTAGATGGACCCCCCCCAAGTCATTTCCTGCCTCGAAATGGGAGTTCCCAGAGATGTGGATAAAAAACATGGGTCATCAGAGCCTGAAGCCCAGGACACCACAAGACAGCTTGAGTTGAAGGACAGTCATGCATGACAGAAGCCCACCTCCTTCTTTTCAGGCACTCAGGCTCCAGAGGCCACAGGCTATATCTGGTTCCTATGTGACTCTGGTTCCCTTTAGAGAGCAAGTTTTGGGATGCTTCTCTGTCCTGAGTGTGGGGCCTAGGCCACTAAATCCTGCAAAATGAGCTGTCCCTCAACATCCTGATCCACTGAGTGAGACTTAGGTAAGGCTGGGGACTTGCCCACAGCCTCACAGCACATCCTGGTTATACCCAACCTCAGCATCCTCCTCCTGACACCCACATACAGGTACAGATCATTTCCTCACTTGTTCTTGCTTCATTTCCTCCTGTCCCAACTCTGGGGGCACAGAAGAGGGGGCCAGAGTTGGGTGTAAACAGTTTGATGGGGAGACGATGACGGAGAGCAGGGCGAAGATGAGGCAGGAGAAGGAAGATGCCATCGCTGCTGGGAGCAAAGGGCTCAATGTGGCTGGACACAGAATGACTCTGCAGGCTACACCCCACACACATCCCAGCAAGCCCAGGCTTTTGGGTAGCTATCTAACCACTCAGCCTGCCTCTTTGCTGGGGGCAGCATCTACAGGTTTTGGGGCTGCTCTGTCCGTAGGCAGGCAAGCAGGAAGCCATCTGTACCAAGGGGTGGACCGTACATGAGGCTCTGCAGATGATCTTTGGCTCTGGGGCTGAGGACAAAGGCCATAGAGCCCAGAAGCAGGATGCAGCAGCCTGGCACTTGTTAACTCTCTCTAGGCCCATGTCTGCAGTGTGTGCCCAGCTGTTTTCTCATGACCCAAATAAATACCCTCCTGTAACTGGTTCCATAATACCCACCCAAGTGGTGGAACCCAGGTCTCAAGCATGCTAGGCAAGGGTCCCACATTGAACAGTATTCCTGACTCCCAACAGCTCAGAAAAAATTCCTGTTGTTGGGGCTGGAGAGGTGGCTCAGAGGTTAAGAGCACCGACTGCTCTTCCAGAGGTGCTGAGTTCAATCTCCAGCAATCACATGGTGGCACATAATAAATAAATAAATAAATATTTATAAAAAATTCCTGTTGTAGGATTCTACAGAATACACACTCACACAGTGTCATCATTTACATCTGTCTCCTTGGAGCCCAGTCCTGTTTTCCCCCAGTTGACTGTCCCCTTTGTACTTCCACAGCAGCGGGAAAGAACCCCTGTTGCTTCCATTTAATACCCACCCTCAGGTTTCCATCTCACACCTTCAGTGCCAGCAGTGCTTTCCTATGCACACACGTGGTGGGTCAAATGCACCCTGCTGCTCTCATCTGCTTCCCCCAGATTAAACCCAGAGAGTCCTCACTGCTCTCACACAGCTCTGAGCTGGGCTCTGCAGGAGGTTTTCTGTCAGCTGGCTTGCTGCAGGCCAAGGGAGCAAGGCTGGCCGCTTAGCTGCTCCCTGGGGACTAAGCGGTAGATGGGAGTTTAGACTCATCTCTCTGTTGAAGTTGCCCTACAAGTGTCAGGTGGCCTCTGTCCCTGTGAGACAAAGCAGAGGTACCACTTCCCCTGTAGCTGTTAGATACTATTTTTCTAATTTATTTTATTTATTTTTTTTCTTTTGTGAGATAATAGTAGGTGAGGCCAGACAGTTGTAGCACATACCTCTAATCCCAGCACTCACAGGACAGCTGCAGGCGAATCTCTGTGAGTTTGAGGCCAATCTGGTCTACAGAGCAACTTCCAGGACAGCCAAGACTACACAAACTCTGTCTCAAAAACAAAAAACAAACAAACAAACAAACAACAAAGATACTAACTAGTAGGTGTTACTAATGTGAATAGCAGGCTTGTTTTAAGCACCCTTTTTAGTGTCTATTTCTCCTTTAAATAAGCTAAGATGTGGGCTGGGCCAATTTGCATCCATAACTGACAGTTGTTAGACTCCTCCGTGGTACTCAGAGGCTGCACTGCCCTTGTGGTCCCCTAGGGTTTGGGGTAGAAAGGATGCTTCTTCTGGTACCCAGCAAGAGGTCTCTGATTGGTGCAAACACAATCCTTCATTTGCATGAAGGCTTGTACTGTGATAGGTGCAGACACCTGGCCACACTGCTTTCTTGCTTTGTAAGCTCTCCTGGGCCTCAGTTGAGGGACATGATGGGCTGAGAAGGGCACAGTACAAAGCACATCAGAGAGTGCTGAGTACAATCAGCCAGGAAGAGCGGCAGCAGAGATATCAGGGGATGAAGGACAGCAGAGCAGGAGAAAAAAGGAGAGAGTAGCAGAAAGCCTGTCCTAGCTAAAAGGGTTCCAGGGTGTGGGCAGTGAGGTGACACCATCTGGACTCCTCAAGTCATTTGGAGCTGAGCTTGTGGGGACCAGTTTCTCATCTGTAAAAGGGCCACCTAGTATTGCCTTTCTGGGGGCTTGGTTGCGCCTTGCAGGCTTTGATGGGCTCCCTTGGCCGAGGGAAGGCAGACGCTCAGACAAGGGCCTGGTGCCACCGAGGCTATGGGGAAAGGGAACTCTCCTCAGAGTCCATGGCATCTGGAGTTTCTGGCAGGGGCCCAGACCTTGAGAGGGGTCCTGGGATGTTGCCCGCCCTCTGCCTCCTCCCACATGCTGGCATCTGGTTTTGTTCAGCTGGAGCCAAGCTGGGAGACGGGCGGGGGAGGGGGGGAGAGGTTCTGGCAAAGAGTGGGGGAACAAGGCCCCTTTGTCTGCTCCAGGGTCTGCCTGTTTCCTCTGCCTAGAACTGTGGGTTGGGCCTCAAGCTGACCATTAGGGGCCACTGTCTGTGATAGGAAAAAGGCCAGGGGTTTCCGAGTCAGAGGGGAGTCTGAGGAAGGAAGAACAAAATACCTGTCCAGAAAGATGTGTGTGTCACCAGCAGAGACAAGACCAGCACTGGCTTCCTGAGTTCAAACCCTGAGCCCTCTCCTCCTGTACTCTCCTCAGGCCTCCTGGTGGCTTCTGAGTCCTTCCTGGGGCCTGTGTGGGAACAGCCACCCCTCTTGAGCAGCTCTATGCTTTCCTGCCTCTCCCTCTGTCATGCTCATCTTCGGAGGGCTTTGGGAAGGTGTGGAGGTGTCCTTCCTGTGCAGACACATGTCCTCCATTCATGACCTTGGCTTTCAGGAAGCTTGCTACCTATGGAAAAAGCCTGAGGAGCCTGTTGATAATACAGCCTGGGGACAGTGCCCTGTGGTGTGGCTGCCAGGTGTCTGGGATGGGTGGAGAAGTGGGGACAGGAGAGCAGAGTAGAAGGCTCCCCACAATAAGGGGTGCTACTGCTGAGACCTGAAGATTGAGAGAGAAAGAGAGAGAGAGAGAGAGAGAGAGAGAGAGAGAGAGAGAGAGACAGACAGACAGACAGACAGACAGACAGACAGGGTGGTGAGGTGGCTGGTCCTGGTGGGAGGTACAGCATGAGCCCCAGCCTGGAGGGCAGCAGAGAGCAGGATATGGGCAGGCACATGGAGGATCCCTAAAGAGGGAGGGAAGGGGAGAGTCAGGAAGCATCTCCTACAGGGACCGGAGACACAATTGGAGCTAAACCACCACAAGGCCTTGCTGGCCAGGCTGCCGGGTGTGGGCTCTGCTTCTGGACTCGGGGGAGGCATGGGAGGGCTTCGGGGCAAGGAGCCACATGGCTAGTTATGCTTGAGAAAGAGCGGTCACAGAAAAGAAAACAGCATTTCAAGGTGAAGGACAGGGGCAGAAACTTCACAGGAGAGAAAAAGCAGATGGCTGAAGCTCACTCTTCTCTGAGGGTCTTGTGAATGAAAACCACACAGAGACACCAGTTAACACCTACTGCATGGGCACATGTCAGCAAGGGGCGGGAAGGGAGGCAGCCGCGAGCGAGTGAGCGAGGTCGCACATGGGTAAGGATGTTCGGAAACAGCAGTCTGGCCTGGGCTAGTGAATTCCATTGAGTGTAAACTCCATGACTCAGCCCGGCTGTCCTGGATGGCTGCCCTAGAGGACTCCCACAGATGTCATAGGGAGACAGCCACAAAAACTGCAGAGGCTGGATTGTAAGGGGGACTAAGAAAACAAAAGAGCCTAATTGCCCCCAACAAGAGACTCATGCAGCATGTTATAGCTGAGCTGTGGAATATTATGAGGTATTGAAGAGAGACAAAGAAAGCTACAGGTGTTTGCATGGATACACCCTTTTGTCAGTACTGTGAGTGACATTTACAGCACATGTTTAGGAAATTCATTCTGAAAGCTCATTAGAAGCGCATTCAGAGAGGAACTCCATCAAGGAAACGGAAGGCTATCCGGAAGCCCTGGAAGAGGAGACCTGGGAGAGACATGCCTGCCTGCCACACAACCCCCTTTCTCTATGGTCTTGTAACTTCAGTCAGCCCCCAAAGCCCGAGCCATTCTCTCTCCTGCTGGTTACATTTTTGTGATGGGTGTAACTTGATGGTCTTATTAGTCATCAACCACAGGCAAATGGCTTTACAATCAGACACACGAAATTCTGCTCTGGTCCAGCCTAAGGTGGTCAAAGACCATGGGAGATGTGGTCCCTGGGTTCTGATTGGCTGGTTTGCTGGTGAGTAAAACTCCCCTGCTGGGAAACAGCCCACGCCCCCACTCCCCAACCCGAGGAGCCTGCTAAAGTCCTTTGTGCTTGTTGGGAATTTTACAGAGACTTCTAAAATGTGCGTTAAAATATAAATGTCCTGAAACAGAGACGGTACCACCTCAAAGCCAGGCTGCTGATCTCAGCACTGTCAGCACTATGCATGGATTCCTGCAAAGCAGCTAGCATTTGGAGGCTCATCCCAGCTCCAGCTCCCTGCCTCAGATCTTCGGAAGGGCAGTACTCTTGGACTGAGCTAATCAATACAGCCCATTCCCACTGAGGTGATGGCTTCAGGCCGGGGTACCTTAAGTCTAGGACTGTGCTTAGTGCTTCAGGCTGATTTTTGTCATCAGAAAGAATGAGGTAAAGATCAAAGATGAGAGATGAGAGTAGAGAACTGCATCCTGATGACACATTTTAGCATCTGCTCAATGTGGATCCAGCTGCACTTGAAGTCCATCCCTTACTCTCAGTACCGAAGCTCCGTGTCCCGTTTTGGCATAAGCATGTTTGAGTCAAGTGCTCTGTAATTTGCAGTAGAAAGTTCAAACCAGCCACTTTCCCAGCTCATTAGTGATGGCTCTGTTCCTGAGCTGAGGAGTTCACCCCTGCTCCTCTCTCCCCTAGCTTCCAGCGTCATTCCAGTGTGTGCCATCTCTCGCATCAGCATCTTCCCCATCCTTCCTCTTCCCCAGAAGCTGCCCTGGTCTGAAGTCCATAGATCATCTTTACCTGTTTCCTTGAAACAGCTTTTTCCCACAATTCCCTTGATGCTCAGAAGAAACACAGTGCAGGGGCTACCTTCCTCCTCTCTTCTCAACCCTCCCTCCAAATGACTGGCCTTCATCTCCCTTCCCATGGACCTAGCTACTGCCTAGGGCCTCTTCTGCAGCTCCTCTTCTAGCTGCCTCAAGATGACACTGGAGGACATGGCATCATTGCTCCCGCTTCCTAGAGGCCTGGGGAAGACAGATGTGTCTAAGGAGAGTCATTTGGTCCTCTGGGTTGGCTCACCTTGATGCTTCCTGGTGCCTCTCACGGCTTGTTTGAGCTTCACATGGACAGAGACAAGCCCTGGTTATTGCTGGTACCCTCAGGGCTGCACAGAGCCAGGCACAGAATGGCTGGCCAGATATTGCTTGATATTGAGCACTCACTATCCACAAGCTGTGTTCTGAGCAACACAATCTCTCTCTCTCTCTCTCTCTCTCTCTCACACACACACACACACACACAAACATACACACAGATATACACACACAGACACACACACACACTCATACACAGACACGCACAGACACACAGACACACACCACACACACACACACAAAGATACACACACACAGACACGCACACCCACTCATACACAGACACGCACACAGACACACACAGAAACAGACAGACAGACAGACAGACAGACAGACAGACAGACACACACACACACACACACACACACACGCTCCTGAACACAGACCATTTTCCATGGAGGACCCCAGTAGCTCAAGCACTTCCCCTGAAAACTCACTGAGTTTCTCCACTGCGGAGGACAGACAACATCTCTGGATCAGAGAGTAGTGAGTGCAGAGTGAGAGCTCAGTCATGTAGCCAGGTCACCTGGCCACAGCCTGGACTGTCCCTCCATGCTCAGCCATCCTTGTACAGATAGGTGGTAGACAGATGCTGAGCCTGTGCTCCTTTGGGAGAGGGTCTGGAGCGGACGGCAGGGTGTAGAGCAGAGACTGATGTCAGAGCCCAAGCATTCAGGATCTTATGATGAACTGAGGGTGATGAAGGACCTCAGTAGGGGCTTCTTGGCTTATGGGGACTGGAGCCAGCTGGTCAGCATGCTCCCCTGGATCTGGGTCCCTGCCTGGTGCTTGATTTGGGCTTTAGTAGGAGGCCAGGAGGAAGAAGAGGTTGAAGCAGCTTTCAGGAGGAAGCTAGTGGGAGTAGACCAGAAAGCAGCTTAGTACAGACAGCCAAGACAGATGGGTGGACCCATGTGGGTTGTTAAGCCAAGGGAGGCCAGCATGTCTGGTATATTATCATGGCCTGAGAATTGTGAGGGGAAAGACAGAATCCACGATTGTCCAACTGAACTTAGCTTTATTAAATGGTGGTTAGGAAGATGGACACTGGCCAGGTCCATACCTAGGATTCCTAGAGAAACGGCACTGAACTAGGTCAGTTAGGTGCCTCCTTTCCACCTTTGTCCCATCAGGGGCAAGCATACGTCCTGATGTACTCCTGCCTACATGTGATCAAGCACATCCTGTGCGGTTGGGGCAACCAAACTTGTTTATAGAATTGAAAACATGTGGCTTGTTTTCTTACATGAACAACAGCCCCCAGCATTCCAGGAAGTTGTCTGCCCTTGGGCAAGTGGGGCTTACAGGTTAACCTCAGCCCTTGCAGGTCACCTCCAATAACTACTACCAGCTTGGGTCCTATTACCTAAAGCCTAAAGGTTACGGTGTGGAAGGAGAATCTTAACGGGCTGTGCAGGCCATGCCAGAGCCCTGTTCTGCTCAGACCCTGGTGTTGCTCTGGGTCAGGGACAGGCTGAATTGGGGTTATGGTGGCCCATCTGACACTTGCTGGGATGGGAACAGACACTCACGGAGGAAGGTCAGGAATGGGGCTCAGTTCTAGAAAGCTCTGGCCAGGATGCCCAGGCCTCCAATGCTAATGGTACTATGTTAGTGGTGCCCTGCTAGCTATTAACTGGCAGCTGCTTATGAGGGCCTCAGCTCAACTGTCAGTGTGGTGGTTTAGAGTCCATCACCTCTGTGGAGATGTGTTCTTGTGGCCAGTGTAACCCTTAGATGCTTATAACCCCAAACTCATCAATTCCCAAAGGTAAGTCAGGTAGCCTGGCTGGCAGAGGGAGGCTGTTTGTAGAATCCTCTGTTTTCTCTTATTCTTGGCGATTACCTCCCTTCACCCTCAGGCAGCATGCTAAAGGATAAACCTTAGCATGTAGAATGCGGCTGGAGAGGCTGGGGTCATGTTTAAGGGCAATTGATTGATGGGTGGTTTAATGTATGAGCAAAACAGCTCACCATGTCTGTCTCAGAAGGAGGAAGCCACTCTAAGCAGAACCCCAGAACCTAAAGCCTTAGAGCAGTGGTTGGTTCTCAACTTGAGGGTCGCGACCCCTTTGGGAGGTCAAATGACCCTTTCACAGGGGTTGCAATCAAATATCCTGCTTATCAGATCTTTACATTATGACTCATAACAGTAGTAAAATTACAGTTATAAAGTAGCAACAAAAATAATTTTACGGTTGGGGTCACCACAACATGAGGGACTTCTTATTAACGGGTCAAAGCATTAGGAAGGTTGAGAACCAGGGCTTTAGAGGGAAATATTGGTGGGTCTGTCTTCATCAACTGAAAAAAATCTACACATTAAAAAAGCAAGTGACCAAAGTGTAGGGGGGTCTGCAGAGAAAAGGGTGAACCCCATTCTGTGCAAAGAATTTCAGAAAGGCAATCTGCTGCCGATGCTGAGGTGTACTCCAGGGAGTGAAGGTAGCCTGGAGGCTGGTGGCGGGAGTGCAGGAGGAGCAAGTCGGCTCTTGGTAGGGTAGAGGAAATCATGCAACCTTCAGGGGTCTGCTGACACAACTACCGAAAGCATCCAGAGATGCATGTGCCCTATGCACCAAAAATTCTTGCGGGGGGCGGTGGACAGGTACCCAAATTTAAATCCAAAGATGCTCTTCAAACCATTTCTTTAAATAAAAAAAAAAAAAAAAAAAAAAACAATTAAAAATGGTCAAAGTTGTGTCAACAAACCAGTTGGAACAGAGGAGAATCCTGAAGAGTCGCTGACCATAGCTGTGGGTGTCTGGGTGAACAACTCACAGAGAGCCAGTAAGCAGCAAAATGTTCTGACCATGGACAGGCATCCACATGCTCAGGCAGGCGCGCGCGCGTGCGCACACACACACACACACACACGGAAGCAGATGCTCATCTGTACACGTATTGATACATTCCTATGTACATTTGCTCATCATACATACATTTGCACAAAACAAAAGTGATTGAAATAGATTCTTCTGAGAAGACATTTGCTGGTATAGACAGTTTGGTGTGTATACTCGAATGTATTTATTAAAGTCAGAGCCAGCCTCTTGCATTTTATAGGTGGAGAAACCAAGGCCTGGAGTGCACAGATGCTGGGCAGGACTTAGGGTTCCTGGCTCTGAACTCTCTGACTGGTGTGTTATTTGGTCTTTGGCAGATCACTTCCCTCTGGGCTTTTCTGGAAGGTGGTGGGGCTCCGGGCAGCGCTAGTCTGCTTTCTAGCCCATGGTGAGAGCTTCACCCTGAGTTCAGCACCCCTTTCCCACACCCCTTTCCCGCAAGCCAGGAAAGCTGGCCTGAATGGCCAGGCTGGACCAAGTCTTGTCCTGGATGACCAGAACTTCTGATAAGTTCTAGAAATTTCATCACACCAGGCAGCTGGAATGGTAAGATGAATCAGTAAGGAGCTGAGCCACAGAGGTGGAAGCCTACCATTCCCAGACAGAGGCGTCAGGCCATCATCAGCTTTCCTGGACTGTGCAGTGGACTCAGGGAAGAGTAATGGCTCCCCACCTCCCCAGGGGGTTCATACACTTCAGACTCTCTGAGCACATTGTCGAGGGGCACCTGGTCCCTGTTCACAATGCCTGGGACCATGGATGAAGGACAAAGTATGGTGCTTGCATGGGGCCCTTCAAGAGTAAAGCAGGAACAGTGCTGAAAATCTGAACCTTGTGAAATGTGGGGAGGGGCCTGGGAAGTACATGGGCTGCACGTGGTAGCCATTTTGCCTTATGGAATCAAGTTTTTCAGCTGAGCTTTTCTGAACAAGAATTTGTCAACAAGGAGCTCCTGGTCAAATTGGCCAAAGCCTCAAATGAAATAACTATTTCAAAACATCACCTCAGATGGGCAGAAGCTTCTAGTAGCAAGTATTTACTGGTCCCTGTAGTGAAAGCCTGAGAATGTATGGCTCTAGGCTGAGCTTAAGCATCTGCTATCAGGAGTCACTCCATAGTTTCTGGGATGCTGAGAGCTGATCTCTGTTCATTCCTGGCCTGTCACATGTAAGGTAGTAGCCACAAACTCAGTCTTCAACAAGCACCAGGCATAAGCGTTCTCTTTGGGGTCCCTGCAGAGCCCTTACTTGGTTACTTTCCTTCTCTGATTCAACCATTGACAGCTGGGGATAAACATCTCTAAAAGGGCACACCTGGGCCAGGTGCCCAGCCAGGAAATTGGGGATTCTCTCAGTCTGAATGCATCATGTGGACCCAGGATAGAGACAGGAAGGTTTTGCAGAGGCCCTAGCACCTGGGCATGTACCCAGGCAGAAAACTGAAGTGCAAATCACAAAGGTGTTGTACAATCCACAAGCCCCACCTCCAGCTCCCCCTCAACCACACTGGAGACTCGTGTGTACAAGTACTGCACTTCTGGGCTCTTTAAGCCAAGATCTTAGTTAGGTACAGGCCAGGCTGCTATAATAAAGGGGCCTGTGCTTTAGTGCCCAAGTGAAGGGCCAGAGCACGAGGGCAACCTGTGATATCCAAGATCTCCTTCCACGCACGCAGGGCATGGCCTGTGTCCAGCTAGCTGGAAGTAAAGAAAAGAGCGGGTTTGTTCTTTCCTGAAACTGGTAATTGCTGTTTCTCTCCAGTGGTCCAGAACACTTGCGGCTGTGGCAGAAGGAAATAGGCTCGTGTGCCTATCTGAAATGAAAGGTGGGGGGGGGGGGGGTGAGGGGGGTAGGGTATCTAGTTCCTGCCACAGGTGGAAAGGGTTGAGGTTGAGAGGATGTTCCCAGGACATCTGTTCTTACATTTTAGCCTTGAGGATGGGAGTGTGAGTAGGTGAAGGGCTACAGAAGTGACCAGAGAGGCCCTGAACCTGGACCTAACCACTGACTGTGTTCCTCTGTGGCTAAGCCTTGCTCATGTCAAGTGCTAGTTCCTGCCCAGGTATCCCTGGGGCCTGAGACGCACATCGGCTGGTAGTGCAGCCACTCTGGGGAGGAGGCAGAGTGAGGGAAGGACATGTACAGGCAGGAATCCCAGGTGCTGGCATCTAGAAGGTTGACAGGGGGTGGGGGTGGCGGGGGTGGGGGGCTCAGGGTAGCCTCAGGGGGGCTCCAGGTGGCCGGTGTCCTTTTTCTTGCAGACTCTCCTCTCTTTCAGAATGGATAAATCTGGGAAGGCCTTCTGCCCTGCAGTGGTATACCTATCAGGTGTGTGGGGATTACTGAGAATTCAGATGCTCCACTCCACCCACTGCACTTAGGCGGTGGAGACATTTGTATTTCAGATAAAGACATAAAGTACCAGAGTATTCTGTTCATTGTCATACATGGCTGTCTGGGGTAGTGGTGCCAAGTGTCTTTGGGGGACAATAGGATGGTGGGGGAGGGGGTGTGTGTCAAACCACCCCAGGTGGGTAGACTGGCCTCTGGAAAAAAAAAATCACTGGCCACCATCTCTCAAAGTTATTTCATTTAGCTTCTGCTGCTGTATGAAGAAAAGAGTCTTATGTAGCTCAGAATCGGGGAGAGCTGAGATTACTGGGCCAGCATCCTGGAGAGGGCCCCTGGGCTACACCACATCATGGCAGAAACTCTGTGAGAGGGACGGATCACATGTCCAGACGGGAAGCCAGAGGGGGTGGGGGGTGGCAGGCAGGCAGGGTCTTAACAACAAAGTCTCACTGAGCAGTGCCTGAGAGAGACTCATTAATCCCATCTGAGGGCAGAGCCCCCACAACCTAACCACGCTCCACCAGGCCCACTTCCTGAGGATTCTATCACTGCAATGCTTTAGCCTCCAGATCACCTCTCCCCGGGAGCCCCAGGGATACTCAGGGCTCATGAGCCCAAGGACACTCAAAGGGTATTCAAGCCACAAGAACTGGGAGACAGCAGACTCCCCTGGAAAGTCTTGGGGGCACTAACATCTACTGTCCTCCTTGTCTGCACTGCAGCTGGGGAACCAACAGACTGGTGCAGAGCGGGTCGGAGTATGGACGAGCTAGGACATCTCTCCACAAGAGTCCTGGATCCATGCTTTCTATACCAGGATGACAGCATCTGGGTGGCCACGGTAGCTCTTTTCTCTCCGAGTTTGAGTCCTGATAACATTTATTACACCTTTTCTCCCATAAATGGCCCAGGATGAAGGTTTAGGATGACTAGACTAGCAGCAAACATGAAACCGAGGGCTTAGCACATTCAATCGCCACTTTTACCGTCATCTGCATAACTGCAGTGTCTCCAAGAGAACCACTGAAGCTAAGACTAAGGGCTACTCAGAAAGGACTTTAAGCCAAGGCTGTCTCGCCTCAGAGCCCGCCTTCCCAACGCTTAGATGGTGTCTTGTGGTCTTCCTGAGGCCACCAGGTATAGACGCAGTTTATTCCCCCAAACACTCTGAGTCTTTTGTCCCTATCCAGTTGGCCAGGTGGTATAGGTGATCTCCATGCCTGCTGGCTCTGGCGCCTCAGTGCCCAGGGAGGCACTGTGATCTACGCTGGTGTGAATAACACCTCTGCCCCCTGTGACACCCTGTCTGGGCCTTATCAGACTATAACTTCCTCCAACTTTGTGTCAGCCAAGCCCCAGCCCCAAATTCCTGGTGGGTGATGCATACTCTGTCTTCGATAAGAGTCCTGGCAGGCTCTCGCTGAGCCACAGTTCAGGCTCAGATGACGGAGGTGGGAAACAACCTCTGCTTTATCTGGTGGAAAGACAGCCAGGCCTGGGCTCCTTGTCTGCTGCCTGAGCCTGAAGTTTGGCTGCTTGCTGTCCTCCCTGGACCCGGGACCTGTAGTGGGAAAAGGGTCCATGCTTGCTGTATTTTTTTTCTCTTGGCCATAGAAGGAAAGATTTCATCTGCTGTGTATTCTCATATGCTATTTACTGAGCACACCCCTCTGGGGGTTTGGGATTTCAGCTCAAACCCTTGATATAAGCTTTGATGTCTTCTTGTTCAATTTGCAGTTGAGAAAGTAAGTCAAAGCTCAGAGGGAAGTGACTTGCCCAAGGACACATAGATGCATGTGACAAAAGTCTTACCTGATAAGTTATTCTACCAATGATCATTGATAAATCAATCTCAAAAAGGCAACCAGCTCCCCCCCCCCCCCCACCTCTGATTTTTTTTTTTTTTTTTTTTTTTTGAGAGAGGGTTTCTTTGTGTAGCCTTGGCTGTCCTGGACTTGCTTTGTGGACCAGGCTGGCCTCCAACTCATAGTGATCTGCCTGCCTCTGCCTCCTGAGTGCTGGGATTACAAGGCTGTGCCACCGTGTCCAGCAAAGCTTCTTTTCTTTTTTCTTCTTTTTGGTTTTTTGAGACAGGGTTTCTCTTTGTAACAGAGCCCTGGCTGTCCTGGACTCACTGTGTAGACCTAGCTGGCCTTGAACTCACTGAGATCTGCCTTCCTCTGCCTCCTGAGTGCTGGGATTAAAAGTGTGTGCCACCTCCCTGGGCTTTTACATAAATCTCAAAGCAAGGATGAGCAAGCCCTGGGCTCCTGGGGGGACAGGTGTTCAGGTAGAGGTTAATAGCACTTGTACATGCAAAAGCTTTGAGAGAGGCTTTGAAAGGACCCACAGAGTGAAGGCCTGTCAAGTTTAGAATGAAACCGGGCCAGCCTGGGCCAGACTTTTCCAGTTGGCTTTGGTCCCCACATCCCACTCTGGTACCTCTGTGAGTCCCTGGCTCTTTCTGGCTTCATCTATGTAACCCTAGGCAGCGAGCCTCCCTTTTCTATCTTTTTATTTGCTTTTGCTTGCCTCACACCTATCCTGGGCCACAAGGGTCTTACTCCTGGGCCACAGCTGCTGCTAGGATGCGAGGTGGTGGCTGGAGGGGCATGCATCTCTAGCAGGCATAGGAGGCGTTTGTAGTTTTGGATCCCAACAGGGAGGCTCACTTACTGCTTTCTGTCATACACAGGCCCTGCGTTAGCTGAGAGTGGACAGTCATAACCAAACACTAGGATCTCTGCCTCCTTTTGGGGGCAGGGAGCCAAGGACTCAGTAATGATATGGTTTGAGTTTATATCTTACAGAGCGTTGACCGCCTGTTGGGCACTGTGCTGTGGATGACAGGGTTCTCCACATCTCCCTACGCACATGGGGTCAAGGGCACTGGCTGAAGCACAGACTGAGGAGAACTGAGGTGGGGGTGAGTCCACACTTAGTTTTTGCAGGCCCGTCCCTGGGCACCTCTGGCAAGTCCAGCATACTCTACGGTGCTGTGGCCAGGAGGAGAAGCTGAAGGGTGGTGCGGTACTGAGAGATCTGAGATTCCAAGTGTAGCCAAAGCGTGGAGAGGGGGCGCAGAAAGGGGGCTCAGAGGCTGGGATAGGAGAGCCCAGGCTCTTAGGCTCCCTATGCGCGCTGGAGCCTTGGGCTGGGCTAAGATGTCTTGGCAAAAGCCGAGGCCCCGCCCTGAGGCGGGACCTATGGGGCGGGGCCTCAAGGGCTGGCTTGTCCCGCTCTTCTTCGCCCGCACCGGCGGCGCGCAACCCGGGCTCTGTTTTCACCGACTGCGAGTGCAGGGACCGTGCAGGGACCGGACGACGGACGGCGGAGCAGCGCAGCGCAGTACACCGGGTGAATACGCCCCTCCTCCCCCTGCGTTTTTAAGCCGCTCTCCCTCCAGGTCGGTCATCTTCTCTTAATCTTTGGCTGAGTTCCCCCATCCTCCAACCCTCTAGCCTTGTCCCTCAGGGTCTCCCAGGGTCACCACTTCCCCCCAGAGCAGGGAAGACAGGGCCTCTTGGTCTGGTACAACCCCACCGGCAATCACACACTGCCACACACGCACTCATGCTGGCAGAAGTTACTACAAGCTTGCAGAGGCACAGGCCACCCCAACCCCCAGTCCAAAATCTCTCACGCAGGGGCTGTGTGCACTCACCTCTCCCACATGCCTCTGCACTCGCGTGTGCTTCCACACACACACCAGCCTATCATTCAGGCATCCCTCAGACATGCAAATGTGTCCGTGTTAAACACGGGTGTGTTCCACACGCATAGAAAGTTTGGCCCAACACTGCTTAGTGTGCTGTGCTTATCTCCATCTGCTGCCTCACACACATCTCCTACACAGGCCTGTGTCTGACACAGCCTCCACACTCAGGTGCACAGTCAGCATCATGGTCCCTAGCACCTGTGGTTCTCCTGGTGAGTGGGAGCCTCAGCTTAGGGAGAAGGAGGCGGCTGCTAATGTTAGTCTTGGCTCATTCTTGCTGTGGCCTGGGGGGCCCAGGAGGGGTTCAGTCTTCAGGGGTGGGCTTGGCTCCTCACCACCTCTTGTTTCTCCACTCCGTCACTCCAGTCTTCTAGGCAAGAGTCCGTCCCTTCTTTCTCTGCTGTCCTGAGACTTTTTTTTTTTTTTTTTTTTTTTTTGCCCATCTGCTTTGTAGTGATGGGCACTTGGGTCAGTCAGAAGGTAGTTGGAGCCAGCAGGTGTCCTGTGACAGGCCAGCGAGACAAAAAGAAATTTGTGGTGTGGGTGTGTGTTGCTCAGAGGGTGCTGAGACGGGCCTCTCCAGGAGAGCCTGGGGAACTCGGGTGGCAGCCGAGGGCTGGTTCCCTGGGCTTGGCACTGAGTGAAGCTGGTGCATATTTGTGATGGGATGACTGACAGGAGCTCTGTGCCTCACCTCCCGGAGGTGCCAAGTGTGTGTGGGAGGGTGCAAGACCCCCAAGAGGAAAGGCAGGAATGGGAGTGTTGCCAAGGGCTGGTAGCCCTTTGACTTCCCACCCACCCTTCCATCTAGTATGCAGAAAGCATTTGACGTGAGGCACAGGCCCGCCAGCCCCGCCTGTGACTGGCTCTGCATGTTTTGCTTGGCTCTCAATATGCTTTTATTGTTTTTAAAAATTTAATTAGGTGCCAGCATTTACTAACTGGCAGCTTTCACAGAAAAGTCCGGATTTCCGTCTTTTCTTGAAAAACACAAGCTCCGAGGGCTCCGGATTCATGTGCTTTTGTGGCATGCTTCGATTAGTCCTGCTTGCCTACCTCCCTTAGGGATGGGCCATGTACACCTTCGGTCTTAGTCCCCACCAGACCCTCCTTCTGGGCTCCTGCCTGGCTTTTGGAGACCTGTTCTGGCTGTAGCCCCTTGAATGCATTGCTGCCTCAAGCGTAAGGCCAGGCTAGCTCTGCCATGCCTTAAGTAAGCGTCCTACCATTCAGGGCCTTGAACACTATATAGGTAGGTGTGTTCAGGACTCAGGTCTCCGAGGGATCCTTGTGATTGAGTAGATCTTTTGTGCTGGTCCACAGAGGTGATGGCTGGGTGTCCCCACAGGAAGAAGATCAGAGATCCTGGTGGAACTAAAGTTGGCCTCACATAGCATTTTTTCTTCTTGGATCCTGAGAGTTACTCTGTGAAGTCACATAGGTTCTCCTGACTGACACACGGAGAAGGGAGGCTCAGAAAGAATTCAGCAAGCAGGAGAGAGTTTTCATCCTTTGGAACAAAGCTTCCTGCCCGTCTAGGATTGACTCCTGAGAGAAGGAGACCTTGATGTCAGTGACTTGGAAGTTTCCCGAGTATCATCCATAAGTGACTCACAATAGGCGCTCAATAAGTGCTCCCGGCATGCTTAAGGCAAGGAAACTTCTCCTTGGGGTAATGGTGGAGCAGAACTCAGGGCTCAGGAGTCTGGCCCTTTGATGTCTGATGAGAGTGACAGCCTACTTCACTGTGACTCCTGTGGCCATCAAGTGGAGATCACAAAGTCTGGGTAAATCTGTGGCACCACTGAGGTGCACCCTCTTGGGCATCTGCTGGCCTTGTTCCTTACATTTAGAAGCTAGGCTGTGAGCAGTTTTTTTTCCTTATTCCCCTGGTTGGCCTTGGCAAATGTGATGCCACACAGAGAGGGACTCAGGATACCATGCAAGTCAAGCTCATGTGCCTGCAGGCAGCTGCTGGATGGACAGGTTAGGGTGTGGTGGCCACTGTGTTATTCTAAGCTGAGATTTCTGTGGCCTTCCATGCTCTTCCTCTGCATGTGGCTGATTGTAGGTATGCTAAGGCCCCTGTGATATGTGGTTGCATGTCCATGGCTCCAGAGTGAGCAGTCACTCACTGGCCTCTCACTGAATTTGGAGATTTCCTGCTAGGGAGGTGGTCTAGAGCCGGGGCTCTGTACTGCCCCCCCTTCAGCACCACCCCTTCTCCCCCCTCCTCTCCCCCTGCCACCTCAGATCCCTGGGCTTTGGTCTTCTTTCTCGTATGGTAGAGATTTCTTGCATTTTCCAGTGCTTGTGAGCTTGCAGTGAGGAGGCAGGGATGGGAGTGGCTGTCTAGCATTTTGTCCTGGCCAGGTACAGATGCAGAGCTCATGGGAGCTGAGGGTGGCTGAAGCAGATGCTCTGCCTGCTGCCATGCAGCTGGTTTTTTAACTGGAGGAGTGGGGGTGGGGATTCAGACGAGAACATATTGTAGAAAGAGAGAGACAGCCAGGCATATATGGGAGGGGTGGGGAGGGGAGAGAGAGAGGGGGGGGGAGAGAGAGAGAGAGAGAGAGGGAGGGAGAGAGGGAGAGAGAGAGAGAGAGAGAGAGAGAGAGAGAGAGAGAGAGAGAGACTGTGTGTGTGTGTGTGTGTGTGTGTGTGTGTGTGTGAGAGAGAGAGAGAGAGAGAGAGAGAGAGCGCTTGCGAGCTATGTAGAGGGATGGCCTAGACCTTACTCTTACTCTGGCTTAGGGGTCGGCGTAAGGGGCTCTTTGAGGAAGGGTTTCTAAACAGAGATATGGTAGCAACGGTAACAGCTAGTGCAAGGGGCCTAGGGTGAGATTCCCTTTGATGTCTGTGAGGGAGGAAAAGGGAGGAGGTGGAGCTTTTGTGGGAAGGGGATGGTTGGGACGAAGAAGGTATGGGGTGTGCAGCAGGGAGTTTGAAGTTTTGTGTTTGTTTTATTTTGTTTTTTGAGACAGGATCTTGCTATGTAGCTCTGGCTGGCATCAGCTCACTATCTGTAAGTTGGCCGCAAAGGCCCAGAGATCTGCCTGCCTCTGCCTTTCTACTCTTCCAATTAAAGGAGTGTACTAACATGCATGCCTCAGAAGTTCCTGGAAGTGTTGATCCAGGAGGTCCCAAGATGCAGGTCCCTGTAAAGGTGCTCTGGATGTATCCAGGTTCCAGAGGCTTCATGCCTCTGCAGAGTGGCTCCATGTGGCCATTGAGCCAGGCCTGGGGTTAGTAGGGCAGGCCTCATCTTGTGAAAATACATGCTGGGCCTGACAAGGAACGCTAAGCTTCCTGTGACATGCCGTGGCCAAATAGAGGCCAGCACAGTTTTTTTTTTTTTTTTTTTTTTTTTTTTTATAGCATACTATGCAGCTGTGAAAATTACAGAGTAGGTGCGTGGAGAGATCTAGAAGGTCTGCTGGGGCATGAAAATGGGGAGCCACTGTGTTGCCATGCTGCTGTGCGTAAGGTCAGAATACACGCTCACATGGGTCTGCATATGCTGCAGCCAGTATCCTGAGAGGAAAGGTGTGACCTGTGCTTACCTGGGAGGGGACAGTGCAAGAGAGGTGAGTCTTTCCACTGTGTGCCTTGCTATATTTGGGGTTTTGGGCCTTGTCAGTGTTGTAGGCTGAGGACATACAGGAGAGGCCGGGGGTGTTACCAGTAGCAGCAGAGGCTGTGGTTAGCGTACATAAGGCCCCGGGAGCCACCCCAAGTGACACAGATGGTAAACCTCCAAAACATTACACAAAACTGAAAGCCATTGAGCGGGTGTTCACTTGTGAGTGTTGGGTGACAAGTGAGAGTTGCTGCTCACATGCTTGTGTTCAGGACCTCGTTGAACAGACTGACTTCTCTCTGGCACAACCTGTGAAAGTTTCCACGGTGATTACATTGTATGGTGCCAAAGTCACACTTGGCAAAGTCCAGCCAGTGAGCAAAAAGGAAATCCCTCCCCTCTCCCCCTTCCTGATCTCTCTCCCCCCCCAGCCCCCCTTTCCTCTTGCCTCCTTTCCTGGGGTGTGCGCTCCTGCTTAATCCCTGAAGGCTGTCTGGAATGGGCACTTGGCATTTGACTGGAAGCCTGTGTCCTCACTTGTCCTAGGCACAAAGCCCAGCCTAGGGGGCTGGCTCAGACCCCACTCTTGCATGGTGAGAAGCTGGTGCAGAAAAAAAAAATCCCACTTGGCCTCCTACGAGGTTCACTCGCAGCTCTCTGCCCAATTGTATTTCTTCAGGCTCGCGGCTCACTCAGCATCTGAGCCTTGGGTGTCTTACTAGGAAGTGGGCATTGCAGTCCTTCTCGGTTTTGTCAGAGAAGACATGCCTTCATGCAGCAGGTGTTCCAGGGCACCCACTGTGTGAGGAATAATTCTGAGTGCTGAGGATAACAGTGTGACCTGGGACACTTCTTCCACACCTCCCACCACTTGATCTGGTGGGAGACACAGACGTGACACAGATGGTACACATGTCTCCGTGAGCAGAAGGGTCGATGAGCATGCCCAGGACAGGGACTGAGGGTGGGCTCACCGTTAGGGATCCCACCCTGAGTACTGCTGCCAGGAGAGACATTCAGACAGAAAACTACAAGGAACAAGTGACCAGCATCGGCTACAGGATGAGACCTGTCCCTACCCCATGACTGATGGTTATAGAGTTGGACAGTCATGGGGGGTGGGCGCGGCTGGCCACTGGAGATGCCGCACCGCTAGGACATTCAGATGGGTCAGTGAGAGGTCTGGTGGAAATGCAAGATCCCCATGGCTGCAATCAGGAGAGAGGGCTGGAGGTGACGTGGAGGTCATCTCCCGCCTCCCGCCAGCTTATCTCCTACTACAGTTGGAAGTTGGAGCTGGGACCAGGGTGGTCATGTTGGAAAGGAGAAGTGATGAGACCCTGGGCTCCAGTGAAGGCGGGGACACTGGGATTCCTGCTGGCTCAGAAGTAGAGTGAGGGAAAGAAAAGGCTGGTACAAGACCCAGGGGCCCCCTGATGACAGATCAGAATCCTTGTCTCACTTGAGCCTACATGGTCAAGCTTCCTTTCTGAGGCCTGAAAGCTCCTCTCTATACTCTTAGATTTGGATGTGAGCCTAGCCTTTAATGGCTGAGCCATCTCTCCAGGCCTCTTCTGTACTCTATACTTTTCCAACGGCTGGAGCCTGGTGGCGGGGGATGGGGTGGGGGTGGGGGAGGCGAGACTCTGCATACTGAAGGGGTGAATGGAGACTGTAGGACGGGGGCCTCAATGGAAGCAGCGAAAACTGGTAAGCTGTGGCCACACTAAGGGATGGTTGAGGGTCTAGTAGGCATTTCGTGGGGATGTGCAAGAAGGTGCTCACTAGAGTTGGGGTTCGATGAGTTAGCTCCCCAAGCTTCTTTGCCAAAGCAGATGCACAGAGGGGAGGAAGACAGGGGTCTCCTTGCGGCAGACTGGAGGGCTGTGGGCTGCAGCACACACGGTGTGGGTGCACAGTCAGTCTGGAGGAGAAAGCGGGGAGTTAAGAGGCTGCAGAGCTGCCACAGCCAGCTGAGCCTCAGGGAGCTGGAGAGATTCCTGGATGGGGTGGGACCACCATTTTGATGGGAAGGGAGAATGAGAGAGATTGGGGCCCCGAGAAAGCCTGACTTTTTAAATGGAGTATATTAATTCCAAAAAGGAGGTAGATAAAACCCTGGGAAGGTGGAACCTCAAATTTTGGACAAAGGGCCAGTGACAGGCATCTCAGAATACCCTGAACATGGGAGGGACAAGGCCAGAACTCTGAGATGACAGAGGCAAGTAGACTAAGGCTGCCGCACTAAGGAGGAAGAATGGGCCGGAGCCAGCTCTGTCCACCTCCGTGTCCTCAGTGGTGGGTGCTACTGGCCTGCCTTTGGCATGCTCCCCCTCCCCCCAGGGCCCCTTGAGGCTCAGGCTGTATGTGATTTACAGCCATTGTCTTCAAGCTACTGTAACCTGGAAGCCGTACAGAAATGCCTCCACATGCGGGCTGATTGTTGCAGAGAAAGTGCAGGTCTAGGGGAAGGCTGCTTCCTTCCTCAGGGTGGGAGCCTGACTGTATTGTCCTTGGCCAGGGTCCCCACCCACGTCTTCCAGCCAGTGAGGAAATGGTGCCACCTACCAGTACTGGGCAGAGGCCAAGGGGATGGTGGGATTCTCAGGAGGTGGGGACCGGGGCCCTGACACCATGTGCTGCACCCACAGGAGGACATTGCTTGAGGCCGACCTAGTTCCCCCAGGTCTCTCATCCCATTGGGCCTCAGCGGGCTCATCTCTAAGATGAGGGCAACAATACTCTTGCTCTGCTCACCTTTGGGCACGAGGCGGAAAGAGGCTCTGGAGTGTGAGGAGGGCCAGGCAGTGTGTGGAATGGGTGGGAAAGGCTGGCCACTTGCCTTTGGCCTTAGCCACAGGGCATCTCTCCCAGCGTCAGAGTCTTCATCTGGAGAGGGATTGAGTGACAGGCCCCCCCTCCCTGGGGCTGATGGAGATGGAAGGATGGTCATAACCTACATGCCTCATCCCCAGCGCATGCTGGGTAGGTGGGCAGCACTTGTCATCTTTCACTCCTCTGGTTGCTGAGGTGTCATTATCAAGCTGATCTTTGGCCTCATTGTCCCCTACCTGTTGCCTCCAGCCTGAATGCCCAGCCCTTTTATCCAAGGGAGTGAATATAGAAAGTTCTGGTTTTAGGGTTTTCTCAGCCTTGAAGTACATTGGAAAAACATTGCTCCCTTGGGACCGCTGAGCACCCTCCCTGCTATTTCCCTTGGGTTTGATCTATATTCTGAGAACTGATTCTAAGGTCAGTGAGATGAGCCAGAAATGGGAGGGAAGGAAGGAAGGAAAGATGGAGGAAGGGAAGGAGGGAGGGAGGGAGAGAGAGAGAGAAAGAGAGAGAGACAGAGAGAGAGGGAGAGACGGAGAACAGCGTGGAACATGTGGAAAGGTAGGTAGCCAAAGGTCCTCCTGAGATCCAAGGATCAGGACATCAAGGAAAGGTGGTCTTGAGACATAAAATGTCTTGTAGACACAACATGCCAATACACAGTAGCCCACACACCCCACACACACAAGAAAACACAGGAACACACACCCATAGTCACATGTACCCATAGACAAACACTCCCTCTTTTTACAATTTACTTTTATTATTTTTAATTATGTGTGTCCCTGTGTGCATACATGTAAGTACAGTTGCCCTTGGAGGTCAGAGGTCAGAGGTCAGAGGCATCAGATCTAGGGTTACAGGTGGTTAGGAGTTGCCTGCTGTGGACGTTGGAAACTTGGGTTGTCTGGAAGAGGAGCAAGTGCACTTAACCACTGAGATATGCCCCCACTCTTTCGTTATACACAGACACACACATCCACAGACACACACAGGCCCACATATAGGTTTATGGAAACACCCATGCTCAGCCGGTGTACTCTTATACCCAGCACTTCTACACACAATACAGGTCCTCTCTCTCTCTCTCTCTCTCTCTCTCTCTCTCTCTCTCTCTCTCTCTCTCTCTCTCTCTCTCTTCCTCCCTCCTTCCCTCCCCCTCCTCCTCCCCTCTCTGTCTTCTTCTCTCTCCTCCCTCACCCCCACCCGCCTTCCCCCTACCCCTGCAGAGTCACACACACACAACACAACACAAAACACCCCTGTGTGTTTCTGGGCTCCTTAGGCAGTACCCCTCTCCTCAGGTGGTGTTCCTGGCCCTCTGTAGTGAGTCACTGGGCTCTTTCAGCCTCCATATTACCCCCAATCCTCACAGGGGTTGCAGGGAGGTTGTAGGGGATGGGTTTTTCTTCAGGGGAGAGTGTTGCTGGGGTCCTGGGTCACCTGCTTTGAGCACTCAGGGGTTTGATTTTTGAGCCCTACGTTCAGGAGCACCCAGCTTGGTCCTGACCCCTTGTGTCTGCTTCAGCGTGGTGTCTGACTGTCTTGGCAGGGTGGGAGGTGCGGGTAGGGTTTCTCAGACCCTTGGCCTGATGGTCGTACCATGGCTGGGGCCAGATCTTGCTGGATTTTTCATACCACCTGCGTCTCTGGCAGTCTTGAGAAAATACCCAAATTCCATGTCTGTGCCAATACACTGTTGCTTGGCAAGGACCCTTGGGAGTCGCAGAGGCCAGCTGCCCTCTCCTTTGGCTGGCTTCTCCGTCCAGCTGTGTTGGCAGCTGAGGAAGATGGGTGCAGAAAGCCAGCCAGTCACTGAACAACTCAGAAGGCTGTATGGGCGGAGGTGTGTGTGTGTGTGTGTGTGTGTGTGTGTGTGTGTGGTGATGGGGAGAGAGGAGTAGCTGTGTAGCCAGGGCTGGAGGGCTGGCTCTTACTCTGAAAGGGTGGGAAGTGGCCAGGTGAGGGGAGCCCATCGCATGTGTGGCTATATTCATGACCCGGAAAAAGAAGTAATCTTTAAGTTTCCCCCACAAAGGCCCTGGGAAAGAAGGAAAGACAAAGCACAGAGGGAGTGTGGGCAGGTTAGAGCCTAACCCAGGCCCTGAGGGGACTCTTTCTCCCTGGCAAATGTCTGAGTAGCTCATTACACAGTGGGCTCTTGCTGGACCTGCCATGTGTAAGTGGCGGAGGCCTCTGGCCCTGCAGCCTCCTGTGGCCTATGAGAGACTATGGGCCCATGTCATTGGCTACCATGCTGTTTCTAACCCCATCCTCTAACAGCCAGCCCATCCTTTAGGAAGAGATAGGCTGGCCCTTCTCAGAGGCTTGGATTCCACAGCGTTGGATTTTATTGGTCTTTTTTTTTTCTTTCAGGATCTAGGGGTGTTCGTGTTGTGCTCCTTTCAGCTCTTGCCTGGGAGTATGGCGAGCCATGCTGACTTCCAGCTTTGTGTGGCTTCTGGCATCTGATGCCTTTAGCGGGGAGTGGGCAGAGAGGAGGTCTTCTCTTGTAGTGTCTGAGTCTGCTTTAGATTTTAGGATTTTCCTGGTTTTATAATGGGAGGAGGGGGGAGGCACATTCCATTTTCAAGGCCTGGAGCAATTTTTTAAAACAATCTTTTAATAGGATGGAAATTTTGAGGGGCCCTGTCTGTGCTGTCTCACGCTGGCCTCTGTCAAAAGGCTTTCCACTGCGTTTTCAGTCTCTCCTGTGAGGACAGTGGTGTTCTCCTGCAGCAGGCAAGGGCACTGAGCCACAGCCACAGCCTCTGCCTGTGGACACACAGCAGCAGGGGACCTCTCCAGGGCCAGTCCTCTCGATGGCCTGAGCACTCCTGCTGGTCCCCAGGGCAGGGAGCTGTCTGAGGTGCTGGCCTGTGGTAGCGCCTCAGGCCTTGGTCTGGGGCTGTGCTGGGGGAAATAAAGAACTTTGACTCAGAACTTCCCTTGCTCTGTGACATCCATAGGCAGGCCTGGCTCTTTCCTCACATCCATACAGCCACTGTCCCCTGGCCAGTGACTCAATTCATCCCATACTGATGTACTCAGCCACCACCCACCTCCGTCCTCCATCTCCTCACCCACCCAGCTACCACCCGCCCTCTGTCATCTATGTCCTCATCTACCCAACTGCCACCCACAAACTTATGGACTCGAATCTACCTTGTATATGTTCTCACCACCAACCCACCTGCCCAGCTCCTCATGATTTGCTCACTAGCATCCACTTACTTACTAATTTTTGATAAATTTATGTATCCATCTACCTTTTCACCCATATATCGACCTTCTGATGCACTCACCTAACTAGCCACTCACCCATCCACTGATTCACTCATCTCCCCACCAAACTATCTTTCCACCCACACACTCACCTTTCTACCTGTCCACTCTTTCACTTATCTGCTTATCCACTCACCCAGTAACCCTTACATATATCCATATACCCACCCGACCATTCAACCACCTACCACCCATATATCCACTTATCTATTCATTCGTCTACTCACCTCCCCAGGTACTCACCCATTTTCCCATCCATCCATCCATCCCATCTACCTGTATTCATCCAGTCATCCATCCATCCCTCCACCCAGTCACTCATCCATGCATCCACCTACTCACTACCTACCTACTAATCCCTCCCACCTCTAGCCACTTCATAACCATTTGGGCTTGGTCTTAAGCATGGGATGGGATGAGGGGATGGCAACTTCATAAAAGAGGTATCTCAGGTTGAGGTAATGATAAGAGGAGGGTTTGGGAACCAGAAGAATCTTCTAGTTTGGTAGGAATTGGTTCTTTGGAGGACTCCAGTGGGAGACGGTTTGGGAGATATGAGTGGCTTGGCATAAGGATTAAGGGCTTGAATAGCGATCCTTAGAGTTTTTCATTTCAGTTGGGAGAAATCTTTGTCTCCACAGAATATGCCTGTACGTCTGTTAAGACTTGGGGGCCAGTGACAGCCTGATTGGAGTTAGCTAGCTTGGGTTAGCTCATGGCAAGGTTTGGCTTTTCAGTTAGCTTCAAGTGCCAAGTGGGCCCCAGTAGGTAAACAGGAGGCTGTTCTTAGAAAGAGGGGGTGTGCTGGATAGTCACACCCATCCTTTGTGTCCCACAGAGCCCTCTGAGGAGGATCAGTGGAGACACCCAGGGCAGGCAGGACCTTGAGATAACTACAGAGAGGTCAAGGGTGCATAGTCATAAGCTGGATGGAGCCCCAGGTATGAATGCTGAGATCAGCCTTGGCCCAGGCAGGCTCTTGTCACTGCCCCACCCTGAGACTGCTTCGCTTTGTAGGCTGGTAACAGGGGAAGGCAAAGATGGAGCACCCCAGAGCCAAAAGCAACATTTTCTTTTCTCGAAGGTTAATTAAGAGTGCTGGGCGTTAAGCTGTGTAATTTTTCACCTGCTTGTCCTGGTTATGAGACTAGCAGTTCATACCCATGGATCCAAGGGTCAGCCCTCACCCGACACTTGGCAGGATTCTATTCTTTTTTTTTTTTCTTAGGGAGGAGTGGGAAGGGAGGGTAAAGCCTGGCTATTCCATTGAGAGTTTGTTTTTCCGACATTCTCATGAGCTCACCCCTTGAAGGAAAGCACAGGGGGCTACAGAGTGAGTGAGGAGCTGCCTGGCACCCTAAATCCCACATGAGCTCACCCCGTTTTTTGTTTTGTTGTAAGGCTTAGTTTATTGTTACGTAGCTCAGGTTGGCCCCAAATGCCTGGGCTCCAGCATTCCTCCTGCCTCAGCTAGCTTGGACTACAGGCACGCGCCATCATGCCTGGCCCTGGGGCACTGATTTGGACCCAGCATTCCCCTCCTTCTCTTCTCAGGGTATTGGGGGTGGGTGGGTGCCCCATTCCCTTTCACTCGATGTCTTCAGCCTTAACACTTCTTGGCCTGCCTGTTGCTCAAGTTCTGTGTCCACAGAGGTCTCCAGACCCTTCCATGAGCCCCTGCTATTTCTTCCCATGAACAGCCAGGCTTGTCTGTGACCAATAACACCATGCTGTGTTCTGACTTTGGGTCCCAGAAATGAAGGAAGTGTAGCTTCAGGTAGAGGCCAGACCGGAAGCCATTTGGCAGTCATGAGGCTTCACGTCCCTTCCCGACTGCCCATTCTTTTCCTCTGTTGCCTTTCTCTGAATGACTTGGCTCTCTTTCTTTTGTACAACACCTTGCAGAGGAAAAGCACATGTAGAAAATGTGCTTCAACGTCAGTGCAGAGCAGGAGGGCGGACCCCTGGGTGGCACCACCTTCACGATTCAAGAATTTGTGGCTGTCCCTGGAAGGCACTGTGGCTCTGTGGACCCTTCTTCCAGACTTGGCAACAGGGAGACATGGCTCCCAGTTCAGCCTCCTGCTTCGTTCTATAAATAGGGGTATCCAGCCTTTTGTCATTGTCACCTACAGTTGTGTGGGTTATAGCCACAGATCTGCTGGAACCATGTGGCCTGCAGGCTGGAGTTTGGACATGCCCTCTTGGCAGTCTGGGTTTTTCTAGATTTCCTGCTTTCTAGGACTGGGATTGCCCTAAGACCTTGGAAAAGGATGTGTGCAGCTTCTCTGAATTCCTAGCCTGCTGTTACCCAGTGCCCTTGTGCAGAACAGCGTGTGCCCAGTGCTCTGCCGAGCTTCCCACACACTAGACCTGTGGATCTCGCCTCCCACTGCTTCTCTCCCTCGTCCCCTGAGCACCTGCTTTTTGGCTACCTACTTCCCGTTCCCTGCTGTCTCTCTTGCATGGCACTAACAGTGTGCCACACTGACCCACGCCTTGGGGCCTTTGCATATGTGTTTCCTCTGACCATCGCCGTTTCCCAGACCTTTGGATGACTGCACATTTTATTTTATTTTATTTTTGCTAGATCTCAGGGCTGACAGGGGTGGGGTGGGGAGGTGCTTGCTGAACTGAAGGTCATGGCCCCCCTCCCCACCCCACCCCATCACCATTCAGGTCTGGGTACGTGTCCTTCATCACTTCCTGATTGCCGGTCCTCATTAGAGAATTATAGTTAGAAGAGACGAGCATGTCCGGACCCTCGCAGCCTGTGCCATTGTGTCTGTTCTGAGGAAGTCAAGTGGGTATAAACCTGACCAGTGCTCAACTCCTGACTAGTGGCTCGTGCCAAGAAAAGCTTATTTTCCCAGGGAGCTAATGACTTCCTCTTATCAGATGAGGAGCGCCGGGTCACGTCTAATTTCCCTTTTGGCTCTGGCTGCCAGGAAGCTTACTACTAAGGGCAGGCTTCAGGGGTTAGTGCTTGCTTCCTGTTGGTCTTCCCTGTCTCCTCACTGTGACTCGATCACTCCCTTTTTGGCTTTTGACTTTGGAGAATTTTGTGAGGATTTTTTTTTTTAAACATGCACACAATTGTTATCATTTTTGAGTGTGAGGAGCAGCTACAGTGATGTGCAGCTGTCACCACTTTCGCCTCTAGACCCTTTAATCCTGAACAAAACTCTCTGATCATTCAATCCCGGCTCCCTCCCGTGTCCTGGCACCCACCATTCTGCATTCTGTCTGAGTCCAGTTGCTCTATATAGTTTTGTAAGTGTTCATAGTTTAGTGAGTGTCCATTTTGATCATCTCATCACTGGACATCATGTCCTCAAGGGGCATCTACATGATGGCTGTGTCAGACTGCCCTTGCTGAGGCTGGTGGCTTGCCTGAATAGTGGGCTGTCTTTAATTGCCTCTCTGCCAGCAGGTGGCATGCAGGGGTGAGCGTGGCCATGTGGGATTAGTTTTATAGACACAGTCTTGGCTTTCTGGGCCTTGCATGAACCCAGGATAATCTGTGCATTAAAAGTAGGTTCTGGACAATTTTAGAACCAAGCCATTGTCAGTGATTTTGCATCTGTCTGTCTGTCTGTCTGTCTGTCTGTCTGTCTCTGTGTGTGTGTGTGTGTGTGTGTGTATGTGTGTGTATTTAACTCTGTGTGTGTGCTTGTCACTGTGTGTGTGTGTCTGTGTGTGCTTGTCTCTGTGTATGTGCCTCTGTGTGTGTGTGTGTCTGTCTCTCTGTATGTGCCTCTGTCTCTGTGTGTGTATTTGTAAGTATTCTGTGTGAGTCATGTGTTTGCCTTTGTCTCTCTCTGTATCCATGTGTGCACTAGACATGGCTCTGCATGACTCCAGTTCCCTCTCACCTGGAGACCACAGTTGTCAAGGGTTATCTGTTAACATCTCACACCTATACCTCTCCAGCTGCTTGCTCTTGGCTGGCAGGTGTCTCCTCATCTTGGCATGCTCTAAGGTAGCTCTTTTCTGACTTTGGTAGGCTGAGGGTGGAGCTCCGGGGCCCTTACCCTGCAGTGATTGTTGGTAGCCTGGGGCTGCACTGAGGCTGAGACCCTAATCCATCTGTTCTCTCCTTCCCACCCCGCCCTCTGGAGCTCTGGCCTGGTGAGGCACATACACACCTCCATATCGCAGACTTGAGGTTTGAGGCCAGTGGGAACATGGGACACATTTCTCACCGTTGAGGGTCTTGTGGAACTGTAGGCTGTTGTTGGATATGAAGAGACTGACACACTAAGGGTGACCAGTGGATGGACACAGTGGCCACTGAGGAGAGGGTAAAGCACTCAATGTAGAGGAAGAATTAGCCTGAAGTTTAAGGCCATCCTGGTCTACATAGTAAGCTTTAGGCTATTCAGGGTGACATGGCCAGAACGTATCTCAGACAAAGGATAAGCCTACATCTTTGCAGAATCACAGAGCTAGTGAGGTGAGGTTAGGCCAGGGCAGCTCAAGACGGTATGGACAGTTTGGTACCATAACACCAAGTCCCATGGGTGGAACTGTGTACAGACAAGCTGGCCGCGGGCTTGTGCCATCCTCTGGTTGGATGTGGGGATGGGTCTAGCATTCTTTAGGGTGGCACGCAGGCTAGGTTCAACTGATTGCTCGTGTTCTAGCTAGCCAGAGAGAAGGGCTGGTGTGTTTATTTTCCTGCCATCAGCCCAGCTGTTTCCAAGCCCAGGGTTTTCTGTAGCTGCCTGTCACTAAAAGGAGATTCCCTCCAAGTGCTTGAGAAGTTTTAAGGCATTCAGCACTGGGCTGAGGTTTTCACCCAGAGCTGCCTATCTAGTGCAGGCTGCCAGTTAGAACAGGGTTTCAGACACACAGCCAGTGACTATGTCTTTCATACCACAGAGCTGTACTTAACTGTAAACTAGTATTCATTGCTGCTCTGGAATCCCAGCATGACTGCGTGCTCTGGGTTTCTATTTCCTAGTTCCAGCAGGCTTCTTCTTGTCAGATTCCGAAGTTGTCAGGACTGGAGAAGTGAAGGACTCGTCTCACTGTGTAACTCGAGTCACACGCAGAAGTGCTCCTTTGTTTGTTGACAGTTTCATCTTCCATAGCCAAAACACCAAGCAGAAACTCTCAGGAACAAACATAACAGGTTTGACATGAATTCTGGGGCAAGCGATGACATCTAGTGCCCTTCCAGTGGATCCATTCTGTGTTCCCTACCCTCTTGATAGTCACTTACTAGGTTATAGCATTGCTATGGAGCTTGTTCTTAAGTGGTTCCATGCCACTTAACCGTGGCCCCAAAGCACAGAATGCTGACAGTGGTAATAGATATGCCGAAGAGAGGCATGAAACGCCTGTTGAAGGGGAAGGAGTGAGGTTTGCAGTAGTGGAGGAAGGTGGCTTGCTGGTGAGGATGCTTTCATCTAAAGTCACAACATATGGTATTAGGAGGTGATAGAGGTCTCAGGCATCCCCCAAGGACCCAGGGGTGCTTTCCAAGAGATTGGGGCGGGGTATTTCTGGGGACTGCTGTAGGGGGAGGTCATTGCTTTTGTTGGAGCAGACCCCACTTTTACAATGGCAGGATACTATGTCTTCCTGGGGCCACTCGTGACCTTCCAATGCCCTTGCCAGCTCAGAGTCATGCAACAGTGCAGAGGTTAACTTGTCAATCTGTTCACTGGAGGACTGTGGCTTGTAGAGGGTCAGGGAACAGTGAGGACACAAGGAGAGGCTGTGCCCAGTCACAGAGACCAGCAGAAGTCGAAGCAATGTTCTGAGCATCTGTGACTGGCATGACAGAGACCTGTTCCTCTTGGGCATCCTGCTCACCCCCCAGGGGCCTGTGGGAGAAGGATGAGGAGAGGGTGTCTCCATTGGGTGCCCTCGGAGATAGAACTTTGCTGAGCGGGGCCCTTACCCATAAGGCCCTGTCCATGGTAAAGTCAAAGTGTGCATTTTATAAAAACAAACAGAAAAACTGTGTGTGCATGTGATATATGTGTGTGTGCACATTTGTAAGTGTGCTTTTGTATGGAGGCCAGAGCTCAGCAATGGGTGTCTTCCTCTTTCTCTCTCCATGTTACGCTTTGAGCCACAGTCTCTCAGCGAACCTGGAGCTCAGTGATTCAGTGGGGTGCCCTCAGTGCTAGGATTACAGGCATGTGTAGCTGCACCCAGATTCTTAGATGGGACTTAGGGGTGTCAAACTCAGGTTCTCATGCTTGGAAAGCAAGCAAGGCTGGCCCAGCCCCCAGCTTCCTCAGCGTGCACCCTTCTGTCTCAGGAACGCTTTTGCTTTGCGCATGTTGGGCTGCCTCAGTGACCGTCCTGCTCTCTTCCCTCCCCTCCCCACTTAGTGCTCCATTTTGAAGGTACACTAGGTCCCTGTTTTTTATGCTGTGAGATCTATCAAGGGTTGTGGCTCTCGGGCTGCTGGTGGGACAAAATGGATCTGGAGGACAAGGGGCAGCCAACAATGGCTATGACAGTAGGAGGGAGAGTTGGGGAACAGGAGTTGTGGCCATGGGGAAAGGAGAATTGCCACAATATCCCAGAGGGCAGGAGGGACACAGCGAGGAGTGGACATCCCAGTCTTTCTGTACCTCCCTTTGACTGAGCAGGAACCTGGAGAGCCAAGAGGGGGTCACAGCAAAGTCCAGCCTCCATGGCCCAGAGCTGCACAGCTGGCATGGGCAGCGAGACAATAACTTGCACAGTGGCTCCACAAACCCACAGCCCAGCCCAGTACTCGCTGGCTGTGGAGTGTGTGTCAGCTGCGTGTGGTGCCTTGTAGCGTGGTGGCTTCAGGACACACTGGATGGAGCTATCCTCACATGCTGTTCTAGCTTACGTCCCATCTGCACCTCACCTCTGGAGGGTGGGGCTCACAGGGGGAACTCTGCGAGACCCTGGTTATGTGTGCTTGAGACCTTACTCTGGGGCACTTCATCCATGCATGTAAAGAGAGAACTGGGAAAGGCTTGTGAAGAGCCCTGGAGGCCTGTGGAGTCTACTGGAGGCTTGTGGAGGCTGGAGGCTGCTTGGGTCTCCCTTCCATTCCCTGCTCTGTAACCTTTTTGAGGGATGAGGACTTAGTCAGTTAGGGTAAGCCCTCAGGGATCCAAAGATCCCTCAGATGCTGTACCTGGTATGCGCACAGACTTCCTCTTTTCAGTGTCATCTTTATGGATGCTTCCAAGCTTCCCAAACCCTGCCTACCAAAATAAGACTTCACATCCCCCAGGGTACCCGTGGCTTTCCATCTGTTGCTTCCTCTCCAGGCTTCCGGAACACTTGTTCCTTTCGCTGCCTGACCAGCTCCTGTCTGTCTATAAACTCTGTCTGTCTTTGTGCTGTCCTCCACACAGGGCATCCACATGGTCGTTGTCATGCCCCTGGGCTGCTGGCATACCACATGTCCCTCCCTCACTCAGCAGGAGCCTCTCCTGCGTTTGCCACTCTTTTCCTTGGTCACCTGTTGCCACCCACCCCACAGCCCTTCCTGCTCTCATCCAAGTTCCTCACCTGCCTCTGGCTGCTCCTGCTTCAAGCCTGTGCACTTGCTGTCCCAAGCCTGAAGCACTTTGCCACCAGCAAGCTATCCAGCCTCAGTGAGATGACACCTCCTGTCAGAAGCCTTCCCTGGCCTCTCAAGATAGATAGCAGACTTCTCACTGAACCCTTCCCAATTTCACACACATACACTGTTTTAAAGGGCCACGAGTGCCTGGCACAGGTGGGCACATACCATCCACCCCCATGGCCATCAGCTCTGGGAGGTCAGCCAGGTGGCCCATCTTATTGGCTGACAAACCACAGTCCCTGGACATCCCTAGCACAAATTCCTGGGCAGCTGGTGGCCGTAGCTGGTGGTGACCAGCCTGCCATTATCCCATTGCTACTTTCAGGGTTCGGGCCGTGTTGATAGGCCACACTGTTTGGAGGGTAGCTAGGCAGCCCAAGCATGTCCATTCTCTGGAGAGCTCAGCGCTCTCTCTGCTCCTTTCTCTCACCCCTGACCTTCAGGAAATTCCCATCTTCTTAATGTTTGAAGTGAGGGTTGGGTGTGGTAGCACAGACCCATTACTACCCCAGTACTTGGGAGGCCGAGAAAAGAGGATTCTCTTGTGTTCAAGGACAGCTGTGACTACCTGTCTCTAAATAAATAATAAAATATCCTCTCCTAGAAAGAAAAATATTGAGGCTCAGGTACTATATGCTTTGTATGTATTTTCTAAAATATAGAAAACAGGGTGGGCTTGTCCATTCAGTAAGGCAGGGACCAGGACCTAGCCTCAATCCCTAAAGCCGTGTAAAAATTCTGAGCTTGGTCCCATGGCCCTGAAATCGCTGCTCTGGAGAGGCAGATGGGAGGAGCCATGGAGGGACCCTGTATCAAAGGAAGTGGACATCGTTTCTGAGGATGAAATCTGAGGTTGTCCTTTGTCATTGCACACCTGTGCGACAGGCACACTCATACATATACACATGTGCCCCCACCAGGAACACACACACACACACACGCACGCATGCACGCACGCACGCATGCACGCACGCACGCACGTGTGAGTACTCTCACAGGCAAACCCACACGTGTGCAGACATCAGACGCCATTACAAAGAACTGATTAGTGTGGGAGCCACCCCCGCCCCACTTCAGGGATTCTGCCGTCCAGACGCTGGCTTAATGCTGAATCACTGTGCCTTTGGGGACCTATAACTTCTGTAGGAGTGAGGATTGGTGGAAAGATGGCATTTGAGTGGCTGTGGGAGACTTTGAGGAGAGCAGGGAGTGGGAGTGTGGAAGGTCCTGGCAGCTTTGTGATTGGTGGGGGAATCCTGCCAGTGCTGAGCACAGGGGTGGCGGGTGGGGGCGCCTCTGGCCTCCTCTTGCTGGTAATGGAAGCCAGACAGGCCCTATGTATAGAAGTGGTTCCTAGATCACCCTAGTGCCCCAGGGAAAGACAGGAGGCATGATGGAAGTTGGATAAGCTCGGTGTAAGGCAGGACAGGTGGGAGATATGGCTTGGGGCAGCGGAGCAGTGAGAGCTGGTCTTGGGGATGGACAGGACAGAGACAGTGAGATGCTGCAAGGAGGTGGCAGGAGAGTTGCAGGTTGACTTCAAATTCCCAGGGTTGCCAGGCGTGGTGGTGGTGCACGCCTTTAATCCCAGCACTCGGGAGGCAGAGGCAGGCGGATCACTGTGAGTTCAAGGCCAGCCTGGTCTACAAAGTGAGTCCAGGACAGCCAAGGCTACACAGAGAAACCTTGCCTCACAAAAACAAAACAAACAAACAAACAAACAAAAACCCAATAAACCAAAAACAAATGCCCAGGGTCTATGGGATAGACAATCTTGAGTTCTGGAGTCTGAGGTCTGGGGGTGCAATATACACACGGTTAAATGGCCGTGCCATGCCGGAGGGGGTCTGTTCCTGCACAGCAGCCCTCACTACAACCCCTGACTAGCAGCCATGACTGGGAACACTCCCAAGTGTTTGGGGGAGGAAAATTGTTCTGGTGTCTGTGTGCAGACTTGGGTATGGGAGTGTGTGTGCAGGATGACCCAGGGGTGTGTCTGGGTGACTGGGCAGGGTGGAGTCACAGCGATAGAGTGAGCGTGCACTCAGGCGTACTCGCTTACCTTTATCCAAGTGTGTATGTGAGATTGTGGGCCAGATGACTCAGAGGGCTCAAGTCACCCTGAGCACACTGACGTGGAGCCACATCGCTTCAGCATCTGTGGCACCCGAGTGACACATGCTCCGTGTCCCTGTATCTTCTCTGCATGTGGCTCTCTGTATGTGTGTGAGAGAGAGCAGACCTGAGGGATGCATTGCCTAGAGGTGGAGATGGCTGTGTGCTAGGGGATGCTGGGGCACGGCGTGCACATCACCTCTCTGTGTGTATCTTTGGTGTGACAGGCTTCCTTTCTATCCTTCTAGGGGCCTCTTGAGACGTGATGCTGCTCCAGGAGTCTGCAGGAGTGTGGCTGTCCCTGGCCCTGGTCATGGCCTTGACTCTGAGCCCAGGCATGGCAGTCCCATGGCAGGACTGCACAGGTGCCGAGTGTCCGCTGCTGGAGAACTGCATCGAGGAGGCTCTGGAGCCAGGGGCCTGCTGTGCCACCTGTGTGCAGCAGGGCTGTGCCTGCGAAGGCTACCAGTACTACGACTGCGTACAGGAAGGATTCGTGGATGGCCGTGTGCCAGCTGGCCAGTCCTACTTCGTGGACTTTGGCAGCACCGAGTGCTCCTGCCCTCCGGGTGGTGGCAAGATCAGCTGCCAGTTTATGCCGTGCCCCGAGCTGCCGCCCAACTGCATTGAGGCAGTGGTGGTGGCTGACAGCTGCCCACAATGCGGCCAGGTGGGCTGTGTCCACAGTGGCCGTAAGTATGCCGCTGGCCACACCTTCCACCTCTCCCCCTGCCGGGCCTGTCACTGTCCTGATGCTGGTGGTGAGCTCATTTGCTACCAGCTTCCTGGTTGCCATGGGAACTTCTCAGCTGCTGAGGAGGGGGAGTCTGAGAGGCAGTATGAAGACCCCTACAGCTATGACCAGGAGGTGGCTGAGACAGAAGCCACTGTGGCCATGGTGAGTGAGGTCCAGGCGCCTACAGAGGGCCCACCAGCTGCTCTAGGAGGTGGGAATCTGCCACCATCCTCCATCCGAGCAACGCCTTGGGCTGCTGCCCTCCCCAGACCCACGGCAGCTGCTGCCCTGGGTCCCCCAGCACCTATGCAGGCGAAAGCCAGGAGAGTGATAGAGGACATTGATGAGGAAGAGGAGGAAGTGGAAGAGATAGGGGTCACTGAGCTACCAGCAGCAGGTGGTCCTGGCAGTCTGGAAAGCTTTCCCACACCATCCTCAGCCAGGCCTGGCCTCCCTGTCCAGGAGAAGGAGGCTGAAGCCAAGGCAGGACCCGAGGAAAACTTTATTCCTGATGTGCAGGCCACTCCTCGCGGTGCTGTGCAGGGGGGTGATGCACTCCTGCCTAGGTCAGGCCTGGCTGCTCTCAGTCCATCTTTGGCCACAGACAGTCCTCCTGAGGATCCAGTGCAGTCCAGCAGTCACCCTACCCTATCTACACTGCCGCCTGACAGAGCCCAGGTCTCACCCTCTCCGGAGCTGCCTGAAGAAATACCTCAGCGTCCGCAGTTGCAACCTCGATCTAGACCAGAAGAGGACACAGACCCCAATTCAGTACATTCTGTCCCCAGAGGTGACCCTGATGGTAAGGTCCTTTCCTGTGTCCCTGCAGGGCCACTCAGCTTAGAAGGAACTGTCACTGCCTATGGTCTCCTCAGAGCTTCCCATGGCTGCTCTCTTGTAGGCCAGAGTGGCCTGGGCCAGGGGAGGTCTCAGCAGCTGCCCTTTCATAGGCCTGAGACAGAGGGGTACAGAGAGGTTCTTGTTCTTGGAGGTACAGGGTCCCTGGTGGGCTCTGGTTAAGGGCACAGAAGGTTTTCTTCATGAGAATAGAGCTCGCTCCTGCCTACTGGAGTCCAAGGGTGTCTTAGCAGGAATTACAGGGCTCTGCAGACCTGGTCAGCTGCCCATAAGTGTCCTCCGGCTGTGGGCTGGTGACACAACATGTTCTATTGTGCCTCTAGCTCTGCTGTTTCTTCCAGCAGGAGTCTGGTCAGCCCTCCTTCCTCAGCGCTGCTACTACAGCAGCTCACACCTTATACAAAGTAGACGCTAAGGTCCCTGTGGTGACCCCATGTCCTTCTCAGCTGCCCAGTGGCCTTCTCACCTCCTTTTCTGACCCCTCACATTCCCAGCTTAAGCCCACTAGGGTCTTGGCCAGGCAACCTCCATCCCAGGGACCTTTGCACTTGCCTATGGTGCCTGTGGTTCCATCTGTCTTCTGCTTGAGATGTTCTTGCAGGTGTCTGGATGACTTGGTCCTTTGTGCTGTGCCAGGTCACCTACCCGGGGTGCCTTCTCTGCTCCCCCTCCTTCCTACTTGTAGCTTTGATCTCTCTCATCCAGAGCAGAAATTATAGCCAGAATTACTTGGGCCCTTGCTTACTGTTTTCTGATATTTAGCATCACACTAGCCAGATGTGGTGCTGAGCCCAAGGGCTCCAGTGTCACATGCATACAGTCGGCGCTATATAAATGTTGGATGATGGATGGAACCGGTGGGAGACCCTTGTCTACCTCCTCTCTTCCTTATTCTTCTTCACCCCAGTTGACTCATTGTCTTCTCCAGCATCCCCTCTCTCTGCTGTTCTCAGCTTTGGCTAACATGGTTCCCAGCTCAGTCAGCACCTTCTCCAGAAGCCTTCCCTGAACAGTTGAGTCTACTTTCCCTTCCAACCCATCAGCTCTATTTCTCCCCCTTTTCTCTGTGATGGTACCTGGGAAATCGTGTACTTTCTCTGCACAGCCAGAGCCTCTTCCTTGTTCAGTCCCATACTGTTCCCTCTACACACCCTTGTTAGGGGTTATTTGTGAGCAGGTCCTAATAGCCCTGGGAAGGCAGGAGTGGGCCGGTGTGGCTCTGGGCCCAGGATTTGAGGGATAAAAGGGAGGGTCTGGGGAGACTCTCAGGCAGGGTGGATGTGAGAGACTCTGAGATAGTCACATTGTGACTACGTTCCTATCCTGTTGCTTCCATCTGTGAGTGGCCTGTTCATCTGCTGGGTGTCTGCCCATCTGTGAGGACTCCCATGGTACTTGCTGGTCACAGGGTGTGTTTGGAACTTGTATGTGGGCAGCAAGGGTGCCACTGGGAGATGTGAGGCTCCTGTGGCCCTCATACCACTAGTATCTCTGCTTCCAGCCTGCTTTCCTTCCTGTGACTCCCTGCCCCCAGCCTGCCAGGGAGGTGTGGCTATACGGGAGGCCTGGGACTGACTGGGACTGGGGCCCCAGTTGTTCTCCACCCAGTGCCGAGCCTGGAATTGCGGGGGGGGGGGGGCAGGGAAGGCCTAATGGAGTGCACGTGTGTGGCAGAGCTCAGTGCCCTTGGCCAGCGGTCTCTGGGTTTCCAGAATAGAAACAGCCGTGGCTTTCCTCAGCCACGGCTTCTTGTTGCCAGTGGCTCTGTGGGATCTGGGACCAGCTTTGCTCACCTGGTGGATCTATGTGCCGGTCTCTCTCAGCTGTTTGGGGTTATGGCATCGATGAAGGCTGGTGGGGGCTTGGCCTGGAGTACCCTCATCTACTGCGGGGCCACCCTAGCAGGGTCCAAGCTTGGGCAAAGGCCCAGAAGACCATAGTCAGCAGGACCAGGCTGGCACTGAAGCCTCAGCTAGGGAGGGGGTCTCAGCCATTGGCCTCCGCTCAGTCTTTGGTTAAGCTCACCATTACTACTGCTTCTCATGCTGACTCCATGACCATGGGCAAATGGTCCTTTATGCCTCAGTTTCTCCAACTGCACACAGCATAGAAGCCCTGCGTCAGGGCTGTTCTGAGGCTGCAGTGAGCTTCTCTGTGGCTGTGGCTGGCATAAGCTGAGTGCACTGAAGATTATGAGATGGTACTGATTTTACTCCCGTCTGCTCTTCAGTCACAGCTCTCTCTTCTTCAGCCGGCATTTGTGGGGCCCTGTCTATGCCAGGAGCTGTGCTAGAGAAAAGGCAGGCTGTTCCCTCAGGGATCTAACAGAGTGGAGTGCATTAAGCAGATAAAGGCACAGCCAGCAGGGCATGCAGCTGGAGAGGATGGTTGACAGCAGGCCTTATGGGTGGGGCTCTCGATGGCCTGCCATGCATCTGAGGAAAGTGGGGTCTTCAGGCTGTTATTGGAGGGAGGGTTTGGGGAACATAGATCGGGGGTGGGGGTGGGGGACGACATTGGATAAACGGCTTTGCCCTACTCAATCCTCTGGGCTCACTGAGAGGCAGACCGGAAATGACCCCAGCCCTGTTGCCATGGCAGCGCTGGGGCCTGGGGAAGGTGGTTTTCATCCTTAGTCCAGGCCTAATTGGGGCGGGGGTGGGGTGGGGTGGGTCCTGCCTGGGAGTCAGAATTGTACCAAGGATCCCCACTGCCTCAGCTGGGCTGTCCCTTCCCCTGAGCGTGTCCAGATGTGGACTAAATGGAAGCCACATGCCTACCTCCCCGGGCCATGGAGAAGGAAGGGCTTTGACGTCTGTTTTTGCTGTCACTCAGGGGACTTTGGGATGGGGCTGTCTCTGGTGTGCTGATGTAGCAGAGGGAGCCACAGAAACAGCAGGAGGTGACCCTGACCTTGAAGAGGCTAACAGAAAGGCAGGCAGGAAGGAGCCCCTTTCGTGGGGCCTCACTCCTCAGGGCAGGTGTCTATACATTGGTGCTCAAGTTCAGGTGTCATCTTCTCTGTCTCAGGCACCATCTTCTGGGCACTCAGTGATTAGTAAGCCCTTTCACCCCACGAAAGCCCAGAGGGTTCCAGAGAGCTGGACCTTCTGGCCTATGGACACAGTGACAGGAAATGACAGAATCAGGGTCGTCTGGAAGACTGCATTTCTCTGTCCTGTGATCTGCTTCTGAGACCAGATCACCTTCTCTAAGGCAGGTACTGAACACAAAGTGCTGAGCAAAATCCATGTCTCTGCCCTAGGGGAGCTCTGGGTGACCTGTGTTGCTGTCAGAGCCTCAGTGGCCACAGGTGTGAAGGCCTCAGGGAGGGGAAGCTGGGATGAGGTGGCAGGGCTCTGTGCCTCTCTGGGGGTGGTGGTGGTGGGGTCTGACTTCTCTTAGGGGTGAGGAGGCTTACTAGAGGAGGGAGTGGCCTGTGTTAGCTTCGTGGCCACTGGAGGGCTGTGAGACAAGAGGTTCCAGACTCAGGGAGGTGTTTATAAGGGTCCCTGCAGCCAGTTGGAATGAAATTTTGGTAAGAGGAGACCCTGTGGGGCAGGGCCAGGGCCAGGGGCAGGGCCAGGGCCAGGGTACCAGGATACCAAAACCAGGTTACCATGCCTTTCCTAGGACACAGATCTAGGGCCCAGAGCCAGGCCCCATGGTGCAGAGCTATAGTCCTTTACTTGGGCATTACTGGGGCAATGGGCCTGCAATATCAGGGCCAGCCATAGCAATGTATTGAGACCCTGTCTGAAAAGGAAAAGCCAACAATAAAAGAGCTGTAGCTTAGCGGTGGAGCCCTGCCTGGCATGTGCAGAGCGCTGCCTAATGCTTAACGCGCCACTTACTGAAAAGGTTTGGACTTGTCTTAGCCCATAGGGGTTTTAAACCTTGTGTCGCAGGATGAACAGCGATGTATAAATTGTTCCTTGAAGGAACTTGGGCCTTGTCTGATCCTGGTCCTCCCTACAGCCAGCTCATTAGGCCTACACATAGGAAGTGCCAGGGCTGGTGGGGGTGGTGATGGTGCTGGAAGCAGGCCGGGGTTTCCCCAGTTTCTGCGGTCTCTGCTGTCATTGGCAAGGCCCTGACTGCAGCTTACCAGCTGCAGTGAGTGTGATGAGATTCCTTGTCAGAGTTTCGGAGACATGGAGGACCTCATGCTTTGTGCTTCCACCAGCTTTGGATACAAAACATTTGAGAAAAGAGTTGGAGCTGTATAGACCATGCATTTTGGTCTTTATGATCGAAACAACAGCGTCACAGCTGTTCACACAGCACAGTGATGTGTGACTGTAGTCTAGAGATGATTTAGAGCATACGGTGGCTGTGCGGAGGCCAAGCTGGCTCAGGTACAGGACTGGAGCTCCTGCTATTTGGGGGCTCGGCTGGGGTCTCCTGGATCCAGTGCCGTTAGGATCCTGAGGGATGACTGAGTGGTATGATCCTGGTATCCTGCCCCTGTTTTGCTGACCTGCCATCCTGGCCCTCATTGGTCCACCTGTCAGTTTCTTGGCAGAGCACGCTTCTGATCATTAAGGACTGCAGATACTGGAAATGGGATGATGATGACGACAATATTTTGGTGTTGTTGACTGGTAAGCAGGTATGGCCATGCTGGGCCCACATACCATAGGCTGGCTCCTGGGCAGGCAAGGAGAGGCTGCTTTTCCCACTGAACAGACCAGTTGTTGCTGACTCTCCATCTCCTCTCTGGTGTCGCCACCAATGGCTAGCAGTTAGATTTGGGCCTGTTACTCTGGGTCCCTGTTTGAAGCATGGAGTGACAGCTCTGGGAGACGCCATGAGGATATCCCACATCTATGGAGCCGGAAACTGTCATCCCAGGTCAGGGGCTTTCCTGGAGGTCATAGCAGAGGTGATGACAGGTAGACCCTGTCTCCTTGTAGGGACAGTGGGGTCTAGAACCTGTGACAGACCCACAGGTAGCTCATCTGGGTTTCCTAGGCTCTATCCTCTCCATAGGCACTGATTACAGTTTATGGTTGTCCCCACAGTGAGGGTTTGAAACCAACACTGGGCTCTTGGTGGGTTCTTTAATTGTTTTTTAAAAAAATATTTATTTATTTATTTATTTATTTATTTATTTATTTATTATCATGTATACAGTGCTCTGCCTGCATGTACACCTGCAGACCAGAAGAAGGTTGTGAGCCACCTTGTGGTTGCTGGGAATTGAATTCAGGACGTCCAGACCCACCTGCCTAGGGATGGTGCTGCCCTTCTGCATGCATCAGTCTTCATTCAAGTTAATCCCTCTCAGACATGGCCTCGGGGCTCGTCTGATCAACTGAAATTCCCTCTTGCCAGGTGACTCTAGGTTATGTCAGGTTGACAGTAAAACCTTCCCAGCACAGTTGTGCACCGCCATGCCTTGGGAAGCAAGACCATGGGGACCAAAGTTTCTCTAAATTTTCTGCCATCTCCTTAAGTGGGATGTCTTCATGGTGTCTCCCAGGGCCGTCATGCCACGGGGACCAGGTTACATTAAATTTTCTGTTTCTTTATGTCTTTCTTTTAAAAAGCAGATTTATTGAGAATATATTTACAGCCATAAAGTCCCCCCTGAATTGGAAGGCTTAGTTCAGTGGCTTCTAATATATTCACAGTTATGCAAAAGTCATCTAAATCTAATTCCAGGGTATTCTCATTATGGTCCACGTCCTGCCCCAGCTGCTTTCTTAGCCTCCGGCTGCTACTCAACTCCTTCTGCCCATGTAACTGTGAATTCCAGACAGCCTGGAATAACCAGGAATCTCTCCACCAGGGTTTCCAGGCCGCGTGCCACCCCCAGGGCTGTGGGCTTGCCTCCCTGTCACTCTCCCAAGCCACATCACTTCGAGTTCTTCACAGATGTCCCCCCTGCCCTACATGGTCTCATTTCTGCTGGTCTTGTCTTTGATCCCCGTGGTCTTGTCTCTGCTCTGTTGTCTTGTCCCTGCTCCCTATCGCCTTGTCTGACCCATATTGACTTGTCTGGGCTCCATGGCTTCTCATCCTCAATTGGTTCCTTCCAGACTATCCTAACCTAAAGCTGGAGTGCATGGTGGTCCTTGTGTGCAGGCTCGGCATCAGCAACGCTATCAGGAGGCTGGCCCAGGCCCAGTGACCTGATGATAGCCGCTGCAAAGTCCTCAGCAGGCCCCGAGGAATGAGGAGTTGTGGGAGAGTGGGTGAGGAGTCTCTCTACCCCAGAGTGTCAGCCCTCAGCGCTGTGACAAGGGCTGGAGGGGACACCCATCATATGTGGTCCCCACAGCAAAAGCGTTTCCCCCAAGATCCCCACAAGGAAGGAGGATGTGTTGTCCCTTTTGTCTGGTCCTGCTGGGAGGCTGCCTATCTTGTTTGACTCAACTCTCTCATTGTGTAACCATCAGGTAAATCACTTGGCTGTCCTGTAAAAGGGGTTTACAGCGGCCTTCCTGCTACCCTTCATCTACCACCGGAAGGCAGCACTGACTGGACTCTGCAGGGCCCTCACCCCCATGACCACCAGCTTAGTAGGAAGTTACGTTGGGAAAGAACCTACTTTGACTCTCAGAGTGGATTTTTAGCTTCTGCTCCTCCTGGCTGTGTGACCTCAGACAAGGGACTGACCCTCTCTGAGCCTCAGTTCTGTATCTGAAAGATGTAGGAAGTCCTGTTAGGGCTACTGGTACAATGTGGGTCAGCTCAGAGTGTCTGCCCAGAGCCGTGTGGTGTGCTCCCCGACTTCCCTGCGGATGGGGTTGCTGTGCTCCGGGAGTACAAAGAGGATGGGTTTGCACTTTTGTTTGAACAGATCTCTGTGTGTTCCTGCTGGTCAGAAGCCTGTTCCTTTGGCGACAGAGCCAAGGGCCAGGCCTGCTGGGGTTGGGTCAGGGTATTTAGCTGCTCACTTCCTGCCCCGCCCATGTGTTTGTCATTCCAGCTGCCTCCTCCAGATGTGCAGCTGGATGCTCCTCCCTGCCTGCCGCTCCCTAGTCTGTGCTCCCGCTGCCAGCAGAGTCCTCCCTGCCTGTCTCTCACACTGTACTCCCCTGAGACCACTTTGCCAACTGTGTGCAAATGCCCAGCCTCCTTTCTACCTATAGTGTTGCCTGGCTGAGAGGTGACACTCCGTTACCAAGGGCAGGCGGGTGGGTTATGTTTCGGGTGTTGGCTTCAACTCTGGCTATACAGGGATCTATTTGTTTTATGAGATACTCTCAGGGGTTTGCCATCACTACACCCATTTTAGAGATGGGTGACTGTGACTCAGGGAGTAGAGTTTAAAGATACTGTCCAAGGTCCCAAGGCCAATGAAGCAGAGAAATGTGCTGACCACCCACTTGGCCTTTTGCCCTGGTGCTTCCTTGCCCTGTATGCCATCCTCCTGAGTGCTCAACTATACTGTGCAAGCGGATGTGCCCCCTATTGTCCAGATGGAGGCTCTGGAACTATTTATTACAGGGCAGTGGCTACACTGGGCAGAGCAGCACCGATGCATAGCTGGCAGGCGGCGGGCTCTTCTCTAGCCCCTCGCCTGGGCCTCTCTTCAGAATGCAATCTGGGACCCAGAAAGCCACAATCTCTGGGGTGTAGGTGGTAAAATGTGGGAGGCTGAGCACAGGGTCACAATTGTCCTGCTCATGCCCAGAGAGCCAGTGAACTGGCAGTGGGTCTCTGGTTTGCTTTCAGGCCCTATTCTCTCGTCTTCTCTGCTCATTCACTGACATGATTGTGGGCTATGCCCCTGGGTGGTGTTGGGTTCCTGGAGGTCAGTAGGATGCAGTGCTGGTGGGAGGTCAAATCCCACTTGTTCCCTGGGCCATAAAGGCTGAGCATGACTGCTCTGGGCTTTCTTCAGAAGCCTGGGATCCGGAAGCTCCCATCATGTAAATACTGGCAGTTCATTCAGTTAAAGCCACACCAAGAAAGTGTGCAGGGGGCCTGGCCTTGCTGCTGTGAGTGCTGACTCCCTACTCCTCCACATCCCCAGGCACACCAACCAGAACTTTGAAGAGGGCAGGGATAGGTAAGGAGGCTGCCAAAGGCTAGTGAGCTCTGAGATGGAACCGGGAGTCCTCACTGCTAGCCGGTGTACCCTTGCCTGTGACGAGCCTTCCCAGCTGAGCAAAAGCTTTTTGGGAAGCAGCTTCATGAAGGGTCCTGATTGGTCTGAGGGGACCAATAGGATCCTGTGAGGGATGTGGGGACTGATTGGGTCTGAGGGGATCAGTAGGATCTCATGGCTCAGGGGCTGCTGGCAGTTTAGCAGCCACTACTTAGGCTGAATGGAAACCTGGGGAGCCTCAGCTCTGCTTGGGGAACAGAAACAGTCAGGCCAGCATGTCGTGAGGGTTCCAGGCTTCTGCTCCTCTAGGCCGTCTCCCTGCTGAGCAAAGAACAGGGTAGAAGGCCAGCTTGGAAGAAAGAGGAGAGGGAAGCAGGCTTGGAGGAGGACAGTCAAGTCGGTGCAGTTGGCAAGGGACATGGGACCTTCTTGTGCCACTTCCCAGGTATGGGCATCGCGGCACACTTCCTCATATAGCTAGTCTTTAGGTGCGCACTGGCTGCTCGTGGCGTGAAGTGTGGGCATCTGGAGAGAGGCCTTAGGATCAGGGGAGTCTGAAGCTGGGGCTCCCAACAGGCTGACGTGGGGAGGCTTGGTCCCAGTTCAGTGCTGCGAGAGGTGGAACTTTCAAGAAGTGCAGCCTAGTGGGATGTCTTCAGGTCCCTAGGCATGTGCCCTTAACCATGGGATGTAGGCTTCCTCTCACTCAACCCCTGGTGGGCAGCTAGGGCCCTTTACCATTCAATGCAGACTCATTTGATAATCCACAGAGACACATGGTATATACATATACTCACATTTGTGCTAACATTTCCTGGGGAGGCATGAACAAATGTCTGTTCACCCCAGTTAGGACCATGACAGACCAAATGATTCCACCCAAGTCTACCTTGGTGAACCCATGGGTTTAGCTGGAGTTACAAGAACAGGAGCCACTTAACAGGGTGTGTGTCCTCCTGCAGCAATTGTTAACTATTGGTACATGCTTGGGAAGCTGGCAGGGTCCATGCCCCACAAAGGAAGGTTAGGCGGCCCAGCCTCCAGAGGGCATTGTGTGTGTGCAGTGGACGCAGCTTTGATTTCAAGGCAGCAATAGTGTTGTTGTGCCTAGAGGACAGCCTCTCCTTCCTACCACCACCCCCACCCCCTACCCCCCCACCCCCCCCCCCCCATGCCCCGTCCTGGCTACTTTTATGTCAATTTGACACAAGCTGCAAGCTACCGTCATTTGAAAGGAGGGGACCTCAACTGAGAAAATGCCTCCGTAAGATCTGGCTGTAGGATATTTTATTAGTGATCAATGGGGGGGGGGGAAGGCCTAGCCCCTTGTAGGTGGTGCCATCCCTGGGCTGATGGTCCCGGGTTCTATAAGAACCCTTGAGGGCACTGAGCCAGTAAGAAGCACCCTTCCATGGCCTCGCATCATCTACTGCCTCCAGGTCCTTGCCCTGTTTGAGTTTCTGTCCTGACTTCATTCGATGATGAACAGTGATATGGAATTATAAGCTAGACAAACCTCCTCCTCCCCAACTTGCTTTTGGTCATGGTGTTTCATTGCAGCAACGGAAACACTAAGACACTCACTTACTGAGAGTTACCACTCAGTGTCTTCAGGTAATTGATTCCAAGATCATCCCCCTCTCCATTTTGGGTACCAAAGTTTGAGGATGCTTACATCTCGTATGTACAACCCGTGCACAGAAGCTACGTGCATCCTACTCCAAACACCTGCAGATCCCTTGTTATCATGAGGCAGGGTGAATGCAACGTGGTGATAGCTGCTACATTGCACTGCCTTGCGGGGGAGCAAACACAAGAAGGATGTCTCTGCACCTTTGCTCAGTACTGTAGAGGTCTTTTGGAAATATTTTCTCCGTTTTGAGTTGGTTGAGTCCACAGCTGGCGGGGTCAGTGGATAGGAGGGCCAGATTATAGCCATGTGCATGCTGGAAACATTTCAGTCTTGGCCCTGCATCTTTTGTTGTTGTTTTGTTTTGTTTTTTGAGACTGAGTTTCTCTGTGTAGCCCTGGCTGTCCTGGAACGGCACTCTGTAGACCAGGTTGGCCTTGAACTCACAGAGATCTGTCTGCTTCTGCCTCCTGAGTGCTGTGATTAAAGGAGTGTGCCGCCGCCACCTGGCTTTGCCCTGTCTCTTAAAACTTCAAAACAAAACAAAACAAAACAGATAGAACATCTAACCCAGTAAATTCCCTAATGTCATCTAGTGCTCTGCTTTCTCTAATTGTTCCCGAGGTGGGCTGTAAAGCTTGCTTTGTAAAGGTAATGTCTCATCAAGGATGATTAGCTAGCGCTTGGTTTACCGTGGTGGCTACATCCCCTGGGCTTGTTTTTCTGAAACTCCCCCAAGTGTCTTTTGATGGAGCGTAATGGAACAGGCCTTTGCCAAATATCCCGTGGGAACGTAATGTGCGGACCGCAGTGCTTTGGGTCTCGGCGGACAGCTCGGAGAGAGCTCACACCTGTGCTCCCTGGTGCTGCTTCCAGCTCGTTAGCTCTGACTGCCCCCCCTGGCCCCATTAGAGCCATTGCTCTGACATGCCAATGCCCTTGCCTATTCTTAAGTTTACTTTGTACAATGGGAATGGTCTGTGTCTGGCTCTTTTGGAGGAAGGAAACACATCAGTCCCTATCCACGTTCTTGTACGGAGCAGTTAAATGACTTTTTATCACGGTTAATGGCAGTCCCCGTTGCCATGGCAACCAGAAGGTCTCAGTAGCCTTCTGCTGAGGGAGTGAGTCACAGCTTGTTGATCTTCTCCGATGCTGATGATGCTGACGGACAGTTGGGGCTACACTGCTGCTGGCAGCGTTCCTCTGTGTCTTTGGGAGCGGGAGTTGTCCCCGAGTATTAACTGTGTACCTAGACGGGCATCTGCTGACTGAGGTTTCTCAATGTTTTCCCACAGCACCCCCCCAGAGTTTACATGCACTCAGTTTACATGTATGTACAGGGTGGGGTGGGTTTCCCACTACCCCTATCTCTCAGGCTCATCCCAGTTACAATTGTCTTTCATCTTTGGCCCCAGTGTAGAGCAGTGTCTCCTCTTGGTTTTAGGTCACATTACTAAGAATGGTAGCACCGGGTACCTTTGCTTGGTAGCTGGCCCCTTTTTTGATCTCATTTGTCTATGAGTGTGTGTGTGTGTGTGTGTGATATACCAAAAGCTCAGGCCTCTGTCTGGTCATCCGTAAAAGTGGCAGAGTGTCAGCACCGTGCACTGAGAGCCCGGGGGGAGGGGCCACAAGTGCAGCTGCAGGTCAGCACACAGCAGGGCCGGCCAGGCTTGGGTGAGCCTGGTGGAAGGCATGGGGCGCATGGCATGTGTGTGGCAACAGGGCTGGGAAGACCACGGGGACGGAGAGGTAGACGTAGACAAGCAAGGCTGCTTGGGCTCAGGTCGAACCCCCATCCCGGTGGCTCCTTCTGGGCTCCCCATCACTCCTCTACCCCCCTCCTGTGTATTTGGGGCAGAGAGCAGAGAGGAGGCTAGGACCCTTGCTGCCTTGTCTACTTCACATGCCTTAAAAATATACTCAAGGCTCCTGGGTGGCCCAGAAAGGCTCACCCTGGGTTTTGCAGGAAATGCCACCATGTCCCTCAAGGTCGGTGGGACTCGCAATACTGTGTCATTCTCTGGGTACTGTGCTGAGGCCCACAAAGCAAACATCCTGTTCATCTGGGCCCTGGTGGAGACTCCTGCCAGGAAGAGAAAATGCTCTGCAGCATTTTTCAAGGCCAGGATTCTTCAGGGCTTTCATGTCAGGGAAAGGGGACTGTGCGGGGGTCTTGATGTCTGGGCTAGATTGTTTGGGACACTCATTGTTCTGTGATCAAAGGAGGTTATAGTCTCCGGATCTCTGAATCTATTTACAAGGCATGGGCTCTGGAATAGATAATACTTGCCTCAATATACAGAAGGCTGGGCTCCTCCTGAGACAGCATCTGTTGCTGGGTCTCGGGTCTCCACTCAGATGCCTGGTGCCACATCCATGTAATCCTTTTAAAGACAAATGTCGGTTTATATAGCTCCTGACCTCTGCCTGAAATGCCTTCAGGAATGATTTCATTTCACGCGCACATATGCCTCTGGCTCCTTCACACCTGTGTGTGATTGGCCGGGAGCAGCTTCACGGTCTCATCTCGGGACCGTTCGCTATTTCTGGAATCTTTCCCGTCGCAAATGGCCTCATGCGAGCGCGGGCGTCTGGGACCCTCTTGTCTGGGTTTACGGGGTGTCTGTCAGTATGTCAGATTTCTGGGAGGGGAAGTGCCAGCTCACAGATCTTTGTGTTGTACTTCAATGCATTTAGAAAAAAAAAAAAAACATCAAATTTCTTAGGCATCGAGTATCCATCTCAACAGCATTAAACACAGTCACACTGGAGCGAGGTCCATCCCCCCCCCCCCCCCCCGCCCTCGCATCTTCCCAAGCTGCAGCAACTGTTCTTATGGAACCCTAAGGCCCAGCCCCTGGTGCCCGCCACACTACTTTCTGTCTCTGAATCTGAGTGGAAACATGTGTCGTCTATAGTCTTTGTGTCTGGCTTGCTGCGCTGTCATTTCTAAGTCTTGGGCCTCGGTCTTCGTTATGGGTTTTTCTAGTCCTATTGTTACCTTATCCATTCATTTCCCGCCCCCTCTTCCTGCCCCCCCCCCCCTGCAGACGGTATCTTTCCTCCATGTCATGCTTGTGGGATATGAGCATGCCACACGGTGATTGTGGTCATCATTGGTGACTTGTTACAACATAGGGACCATGGCTTAGGAGGCATTTCTAGGATAGGTCATTTCAGTGGCCTGGGGCCCCTGGGGCATCTTTTTATGTTTTTCCTGATAACAAAATCTCTATAAAATGAGTCTGCATCTTCCCTCTCGGCAGGTGGCAGGTTTGTCACACTATCTCTCTCTGTGTCGGTCAGCAGTGTGAGAAGTGGGGTTTGGTTAAGCAGGTAGGTCAAGGATGCATCATACTGGCTGGCAGGACCCTGAAACCTGATGCTCTGAAGACCGAGGCAGAGTGGTCCAGAGCCAGGACAATGCCAGGCCATGTCACTGTCCAGCAGGAGGTGAGGAACCTCACTCGTCATTAGGGAGGCCCAGCCTACCCAGAGGAGGCAAAAGGGCAGACAGGCATCACACAATGGGCCATGACCCAGTGGCCCTCCCAGGCATTGGCTGTGTTCCTGTGACGGTTTAGTTCATTCAGAAAGGTGCAGCACACCACATCTCACGGTGTGAAGGACCCGCGCAGCCCCTCCACTACACACACGGGCACCAAGGGCTGGTGTGAACCATGGGGTGGAGTCCTCGGTATGACCCTTGCCTCCCACGTCTTGGATGTGGAGTCCACATTAGACCCAGTCCCCCTCATACTCCAAGTGAGTTAACCTTCTAGTGTGAGGTCACAGCTCCAGATGCCTTGGAAGTGAGCGAGGTCGGGTGGGAAAAGCCAGGGGAGTAGTGGAAGTTCACCAAGCACAGGCTAAAACCTGGCCTGAGATCAAGACACTAGACAAGAAGACCTGTGGGTCCATGTGAAAGAGGCACCTTGGCCTGCTGGAGGCTCTGTTCACAAAGCGCTCTGTCAGGTCTGGCTGGATCAAGTTGCTCATGTTGCCTGGAAGGGGAAAGGGAAGAGGGGAAAGTAAGGCTGGGATATCTAATCCTCCCCCTCCTCTGGGCAGAGGGAATGATAACAGTCGGAGTGTTTGGCCCTGAGCCTGGCTTGTTACTGGCGCTCAGCACACTGGGGCTGCCACTGTTATCTCTTAGGGCATTCGTCATATGTTGCCTGGCCAGGACCCCAGATTCTGGCGCAACCTGGTAATCCCATAAGGGTTTCTTAGAAAGGCCTTAGGGAGGGAAGATTCCAGCCTGTAGAAAGAAGTTCAGGTGTTAGGGTTTAGATATGAAATGCCCCGCCAAAGGAGCATACAGGAGAGTTCACACACTGAGTACACTGACCCTCTACTCAATATGCATAAAGGTATGTGCTTCAAATAAAGTGGTTAGAAGCACTTGCTTCCCTAGCAGGGAACACTGATTCAGTTCCCAGCACCCACACAGCGGCTCAAGACCTCCTCTAACTCCAGTTCTAGGGACCTATTGCTCTCTTGTAGCCTTTGCGGTCTCTGTACTCAAGTGATGTGCGTACATGCATACAGGAAAAATAACATAAAATAATTCTAAAAAGAAGAAGGAGCAGGAAAGAAAGAAAGAAAGAAAGAAAGAAAGAAAGATTCCCGTTTTTTTTGGTTCACATGCTCACTGCTGATTTCTTTCTGGGTTTATCTTTTAAATGACATTTTTTTTCCTACTACTTTTCCTATTACTGTATTAAGAAGAACCATCAATTTTGGTTTTGGTCATTGTGTTATACTAATTTTTAATTAGTATTAATTTTTATTAAACTTCATCATTACAACCAAATCCCAGAGAAAAGCAGCTCAAGATAGTTCTTAATGGAATCCCACAGCACCCCTAAGGCTCTTTTCTGTCTCCTGCACAATCTGGGCTACTTGGCGTAGCAGAAACCGAGTCAGGACTTCAAGCGTCTTCAAAGGTTCATTTAGAGACACGTCTTGGCAGAAAGTCTTCAGGTTGGGGAAGAGGCTAAACAAGTTATGGGTCAGCTGCTGCCTGCGCCGTCTGGCTCTGTGGGCTCTGGAGTGAACACCCTGCCCCCACAAGCCCTTGAAGCCATTGCTCTACCCACCCTACAGGAGGACCAACACTTACAAGGGAAGGGCTGTAAATACAGGGCAGGGGAGGATGGAGATTGGGGGTGAGAGGTCCCCTTGCCCAATGCCTGCAGTATGTACTGCCCTTGGTGGCCGCCAAACCCAGCCACACCCCCTCACTGCAACCCACAGCCTCCACCAAGGACCTGATAGAGACATGCTGTGCTGCCGGCCAGCAGTGGGCCATCGACAATGACGAGTGCCAGGAGATCCCCGAGAACGGTGCCGAGAGTGACGTCTGCAGGTGAGTGGCCCAGGGTGGCCAGAACTGCTCTTGCCTTTGCTGGGCCTCAGATGGGTGAGGGTGGCCAAGCCATTTGGCTGGGCCAATCCTGGGAGATTAACTGGGCCTGAGAGTCAGCTGACCCCATGGATCTGGAGCTGTCTTGTGTGCAACTTAGAGTAAGTTCAAAGGACCAATATCACACTGGGGTTGCTGGGGCTCCCCACTCACAGTGGCCATCCCTCCCCTAGCTCATCCACCCTGAATGCATCAGAGCCTGACTCCTCTCTGCCCTCCTCTGCCACCTGTGCTGTGGCTCAGACGCTGTTCTCTGCTTCTCCTGCCAGAATTGGCCCGCTGTTATCTCCCTTTCTCATTGTTTGCAGCCTACCCATTTTTTTTTTTTAAAAAAGGAGAATGAAGTTCAGAGAGGCAGTGTGATTCACCTAGAGTTGCACAGCTCACCAGCAGAATGGTCAGGATTAGAACCCATATTTTCTAATGTCTAGCTTGTTTTGTTCCTGCCTCCTCCTCCCCCTCCTTCTCTTCCCCCTCTCCTCTTCCTCCTCTTCCTCTTCCAGTTCTGAGACACAGTCTTACTGTATAGCCCTACTGACCTGAAACTCCCTATGAGGACCAGATTGGCTTTAAACTCAGAGATATGCCTGTCTTTGCCTCCAAAGTGCTAGGATTAAAGACGTGCACCACCATGCCTGGCCCCACTCTTCTTTCTTTAGAGAAGTTTAAATTCTAACCTTGTCCCTTCTCTTTCCTTTTTGACACTCCCCAGTGAGTTTTTTTGTTTTTGGGGGGGGGGGGGTTGTGGGTTTTGGTTTTTCGAGCCTAGGTCTCTCTGTGTTAGCCTTGGCTGTCCTGGACTCGCTTTGTAGACCAGGCTGGCCTTGAACTCACAGTGATCCGCCTGCCTCTGTCTCCTGAGTGCTGGATTAAAGGCATGCGCCACCACACCCGGCAAAGGTTTATTATTTTTATTTATTTATTATCATGTACACAGTGCTCTGCCTGCATGTACACCTGTAGGCCAGAAGAGGGCATCAGATCACATTGTAGATGGTTGTGAGCCACTGTGTGGTTGCTGGGAATTGAACTCAGGACCACTGGAGGAACAATCAGTGCCCTTAACCTCTGAGCCATCTCTCCAGCCCCGACCCCATGAGTTTTTAGCTTTGCAGCCATAATGAATATTTACATCCCTCTTGAGATGGACTTCAACTCCATCACTGGACTACTGTCCCCTGAGTGTGTCCTACCCAAGTAATGCTGAGTCCTGTCTCCATGACCCATGCTTTGCTGGTTCATCAGCCTCCTCTTCCACAGGTCACACACGTGGGGAGGGGCAGGTAATGACCAGAGACCCAGACACCACTCTACCTGGCAGATCTAATCTGTCCTTTCTGAGGTGGGAGTCTCTCTAACTTTCTCAGGATTAGTAGTGGAACTCTGAATGCCAACACCTTTCCCCAGAGGTCAAGGACACAGCTCTGAGCCCAGTGGGTCCCAGACCCCAATCAAACCTATGTGACTTGGTAGGGGTTGTGTCTGCCCTGTGGCCAGCACTGGCCCCACTTGCTGTAGACCTCGGGTGGAGCTTCCTTTCTCTAAATTCCGCTCCATCTCCCTCCTGTGAGGTGGGGACTGTCACTCTCCTGGGGAGGGAGGACCCAGGAAGACAGGTACTGAAGCACTCCCCTGTTTCAGGATAGCCCAGAGGCACTGCTGTGTCTCCTACCTGAAGGAAAAGAGCTGCGTGGCTGGTGTCATGGGGGCCAAAGAGGGTGAGACCTGTGGAGCCGAGGACAATGACACCTGTGGTGTCTCACTGTACAAGGCAAGTCACACCTGCCACAGTCGTGGCTAAGATGTGTAATATTACATCTTGGAGGGGGATGGCGGCCAGACTTGCCATGTGCCCAGGAAATGTTAAGTCATGGCATTGGTAAACAAGTCCACAAAGTTTGCATTGAACCAATAACCCGGGTGGCATCTCTCTGAGGTAGGCCCGGTTGGGTGTGCTTGAAGGTAGTGGCTGAAAGGGTCTGTGGGTGGAGGCTGTGTTGGAGTGCACAGTGCTTCTAGGATCAGTGTCACTGCAAGCAATGGGGAGTCCTAGGATTCTGGCTTTCTCTGCACGTGGAGGCCGGAGGCAGGCGAGCCCAAGCTGCACCAGGGCCAGGGATGTAACAAGAGGAGGGGCAGACGGTAGTAGGAGAGGACCTTGCTGCAGGTGCTTCTGTGGTTATCTTAATCTCTAGCCCAGTTCCCTTCTCTCAGCCTCAGTTTCCCCATGCATAAATCATGGGCAAGGAATCCCCATCCTTGGGTAGGCAAGGTTCAGTGCCAGCACGTGGGGCTTGTGTTCATGTGGTCTTCAGCAGTGGGCATTGCAGCACCAGATGAAAGACAGGGGTGTTACTCACCATAGCTGGGCCTGTGGCTGGCTTGGCACCTGAAAATGTCCAGCTGGGCTTGTGTGGCTGCTCTGGAGCCAGATGATGTAGAACTGACGGTCTCTGTTCCCGGCAGTCTCTCCCACAATGGGCTGGCTGGGCCTGGCTCAGATAGGGCCCCCTGAAAGAGACTGAAAGCATAAGTATTGCTCAGCTTTCCTTACTGTGACAACATGCCGAGACAAACTTTTCTTGAGAGTGAAAGGTTTTGGTTTGGTTTGCTCACTTGGCAGTGCTGCCTTTGGGCCTGTGGTGAAGTGGCACAGTGTGGCATGGTGTGCATGGTAGAGCCAGTTGCTTACCCAAGAGAGAAGAGACTAGTGTCCCCAAGTCCCCTTCAAGTATATGCCTTCAGTGACCTAAGACCTGTCACTAGACCTGTCCTGGGCCCTGGGGTTGGCATATGCCAACTTCAAACTAGAGTTGGCATGCAAGAAGCCTAAGTTCAAATGGGCATGTGATCAATTTTGTCTCACCCTAGTGACCAAAGCAAGTGACTGGGCACCTCAAGCAGGAGCCACATGCTCGCTATCTGAGTTGCTGAGCTGTCCAGCTACAAACTGTGGATACTGGAGAGGCTGGTCAGCTGGGGCTGGGGCTCCACCCAGTCCACTGCCCCAGTTTGACAATGTAAACCAGATTTCCCTGTGGCAGTTGACAATCCGTACCGGGTGGGTCAGAAAATCGTTGGGAACCCAACCTCTGTCTTTTTGTTGAATTGTCAGTGTGGAGTGTTAGCTTCAGGTCTCTTCATGAGACTAGTACCTCTAACACACATACACTCTAAGGAGAAGGACCTGGGAGAGCAAGACAGGTAGGCTTCCAAGTAGACCCTGTCCTGAACACTTTGTGAAGTCACCAGGATTGCAAGGGCCCTTGGAAAATGCTGTCTTTTTTGCTGAGCTAACAGGATTAGCGTCTGCTTCTAAGGGTGGGGCATGGTGAGCAGGCCTGGGCTTCATTTGTAGTTCTTTCCAAAGGAGTATTTATTCATTCATTAAAGAAAATTAACATTAGTCCTACCCTTCTCCAGACTTGGGATGTAGGGGTGGGACATCCTCCACCCTGGGAGAACACACAGGCTGACAGAGGACCTAGACAATGTTAATCCACCCCAGAGACTGCCCCAGGCTATGCCCACGGACCCCAAATGAGTCACAGGCACACAGACCGTGGGAAGTCAGGCAGGCTCTGAGGGCCTGGTGGTGATGCTCTGTCTCCCTCAGCAATGCTGTGACTGCTGTGGCCTGGGACTCCGCGTGCGTGCTGAGGGCCAGTCGTGCGAGTCCAACCCCAACCTGGGCTATCCCTGCAACCATGTCATGCTCTCCTGCTGTGAAGGCGAGGAGCCCCTCATAGTGCCTGAGATCCGCCGGCCACCAGAGCCCGAGGCCACCCCGAGAAGAGGTGGGTGCTGCCCTCCCAGTTGGAGGCAGCTAGAGGAGGACAGATGGCCTCCTAGGATGCTTGGGCTGGGTGGCCTCGGGCTTCAGTGGGGACCCTGGTCCATTGTTGTGTGTGGTTTGAGGTTTGAGCTCTGTTTTATAGAGTTCTGTGGCCGTTGACTGGATTCCAACCCTGTTTGTGCTGACATGGCAGTTCCACAGTTCCCTGTACCACTCACCAGTCACTAGTGACCATTGTCCTCTTACCCTTCCACTGTTTCCCCATCTGGTGCCACTCATGCCTGCCTATCCCTTTCTCCATCTGATTATCTGTCCATCAGTCTGTCATCTATCTGTCATTCTTGTATCCATCCATCCATGCATATATCCAAACATCTTCTTCATCCATCCACATTCCTATCTGTCCATCCATTCATTGTTCCACTTCCTCATTCATCCCCTGATCTGTCCATCATTCACATCCCCCATTCACCCTCCCTAGTTATTCACCTATTTTCTCACCTATCCACCCACCCACCCACTTATTCATTTTCATCCATCTTTCTGTTCATCTGTCCATTTTCTCACTTACCCATCCACCAGCTCATGCAAGGTCCTGGTTGAAAACAATAATTTCCAAAGAACAAGCTATTAAGCAGAGAGTGGCTCAAGGTAGAGTTGAGGAGGAAACCCAGCATCAGAGGTCAGGACAGGGAGCAGGGGGACCAGGTGGACCACATTGCTGGGAAGGGTCCATCCACTTAACCACCACAGTAACATCGTGTCTTCTCCTGTGTGGAGCTTCTGAGTAGCTTGTGTCTGGGAGATGCGGGTGGTGGGAGAAGACTGTTCTGCTTCAAATTCTATTTGGAGTGGCCTCAAGCATATCCTCTCCTTTTATCTTTAGTTGGGAGGGTGGGTAGAGAGGCCTGCCCATGACCGTGAGCTGGGCATAGCCCATGGAGGTACATGCTGGAGTACTCAGAGACCCCCCCCCGCCAGGCCTTGGTCGGCCTCTGTCCTCTCACAGTTCCAGGTCCTCAGGACAGAGCTGTGGGCACTGGCCAGGGCTCCTCAGAATGGAGCTCAGTGCAGATGCCCTCCTTGTGATATGCCCTTGGCCATTCTGTTCTCTTGTTGCCTGAGGCTGATGACAACAGCTGAGGCATCAGGCCAGAGCAGAGTAGCCCAGCAGAGCAACCCTCACTTCCACTCACCTGCTGCCCTCTGCACAGTAGGCAGTGGGGCCCAGGACCTGGAGACACAGAGAGACCTAGTGTTCACACAGCTATGGAAGCTGCGATCAGACATCACATCTTGATCTGTCTCCGCCCAGCCTAGCACTCTTTCTATTACTCCAGTCCAGCACTTTTGTAGGAACCTTCATCAGGCATGGCCCTGTCCTATTGAAGGGAACCCAGTGATGAAGACTCAGACCCAGCTACCATGGCTTCACTACTTTTCATCCATACCCCACCCACCTACCAACCCATCTGGCATCCCTTGCTCCCTCCTTCCCTCCTTCATGTCTCCAACTTTACCCTCTATTGAGCCTCTGTTGCTTTCCTGGATTCTGTGGGCTCAGCTACCCATTGGCCGAGTTGGCTATGTTCCAAGTGCTGACCAACCACCCCAGTTTCAGAGGCAGAGATGGCAAGCCGGGAGGCCCTGACACTGGGCACAGAGGCTGAACTGCCCAATAGCCTGCCGGGAGATGACCAGGACGAGTGCCTGCTGTTCCCGGGGGAGCTTTGCCAGCATCTTTGCATCAACACTGTGGGCTCCTACCGCTGTGCCTGCTTCCCTGGATTCGAGCTGCAAGGAGATGGCCGAACCTGCCGCCCAGGTGAGCTGTAGGCAGCCCAGGCGCAGTCTTCCCCTGCCAATGCAAGACCTTGCTAGGCTGTCTCTCTTCCTGCTGCCCTGTGTTGATGCTGGCAGAAGCAGAGGAGGATCACAGCTTTGGGAATTCTGAAGAATTGCCTGGAGCTGCCTCTGAAGAGAGGCCTGGAGTGGGGCTCAAGCTTTCGAGACTCTCACCAGGCCTTACAGTGTCCTGAGCACCAGGGCTCTTTCCCTGACAGCTGTGTTGGGAGCAGCTGTTTTTTAGTCGAGACACCCCCTAACTATTCCCTTCCTCTTTTGCCCTTTCCTAGTAGCTGTGAGATAGTGCCTGTCCAAGGTGTGTCTGTACCCTGAGCCTCAGTTTTCTCCCTGGTGAATGAACAAGGTCATTGAGGTCATTTATCATTGCCTGGTGTGGTTGGTTGCCTGTGAGTGTCCAAGGCCTGGCAGAAGATGCGAGGCTGCCCCCTGCTGTATACTCTGTCTATAACAGATGGAGGGGCCCCACAGTTGGACATTGCGAGGGAGTCTGCGCCAAGGTCGGAGTCTGCCCAGGTGTCTCCCAACACTATCCCACTGCCTGTGCCACAGCCCAACACCTGCAAAGGTGAGTGGAGGCATGTGCTTCCTTCAGGGCCCGAGCTGCAGAGGTCTGGGCCCTGTGGTGTGGTGGGGTCTGGGGCTGGGTGTGTGCATGCTGGCCTAGGCCTTTGGGTGTCTCTGCTTTGTGGGAGGGGGTGGGACCTGCCTGATGATGGCTGAGGAGGGGAAGGGACACCTGGGAAGTGGCCCTAGTCAAGTGGGTCACCTGCTCTGTCTCATTCCTACCTTTTGCTTTTTGTTACTCCCTGTTCCCCTATCCCCCCAGGGATGGATTGGCATCTGAGTGGTGGGTGGGAGGAACCTAAGACATAACCTTCAGTTACAGCTGGGACCAGAACCACTTCCTGGGGACCCTGTGAAAAGGCACAGGCATGAGGCGCTCATCTTTTCACATTCTGCTTCCCTGGGCCTGTAGTGGAGACCCAACCTATATCTCAGAGCCGGGGGATGAACAATGTGGCCAGGGCCAAGGCCTGTATGTTCTGACTCCAGGAATTTTCCCCTCAGACAATGGGCCCTGCCGGCAGGTGTGTCGTGTTGTTGGGGACACAGTCATGTGCTCCTGCTTCCCTGGCTATGCCATCATGGCAGACGGCATGTCCTGTGAAGGTGAGTTCCTTTGGGAGCACCCTCTAAGCCTTGCAGGTCTGGTTGGCCTATGGTCAGGGCTTAGCGTAGGGGAGACCAGAACTTCAGCCTCACCTTGGTCATGAGGTTCGGCTGTTGTGACAGAGAACCCCAGCAGAGCAGTGTTGGCACTTCCCTCTGGTGTCACTGAGCATTTGGTATGGCCCCCATCCACCCATGCCACGGCAGAGGTCCAAGGTCCAGGCTCCTGTTTGCTGCTCTGCTGCTTTCTAAGGACTGGGTCCTTCTCAGAACTGAACTTGTACCCAAGTCACCTGGAGGCCTGCTAGACAGTGATTCCCTGGAATTCTGCAGGCTCCCCATGATCCTGATTAGGGGGGTTCTGGGTAAGCTGAGAACTTGTGTTATAACCAGGACCCATGTCAGATACGGGCCATGGTCAACTCACTGATCCCCGAGGGCTGGCCTGATCTGTAAGGCTGAGCTTGTTTTGTGATCTCTGAGTTCGTCCATTCTCCAGCTGAGGTCGAGAGAGGGAGAAGGAAGTGGTGTGTCACTGTGTCAAGGACAGCATCCAGAGGTGGCCTCACCTCCCCCTACCCCACCTCACATGGCTACAGTGGGAAGAGAGGGCCCCAGCCATGGAGGGAGAGTTGGCATTGGTGACAGTGAGCTTCCTCTGCCATTCACAAGTCACAGAGTTCGTCCCCTTCATCTCTGTGACCAGCGTAGGTGAGGTCATGCCTCGGTGGGGCCACTGTGCACTAGGGCCTCTCAGTACACAGTGTACAAGGGGAACAGTGGTTCTGATACCCGCCGGTTGGCTTCCTTGGTGAGTTTTGCTTCAACCAGCCTGAAGGGTCCCAGGATGTTATGCCCTCCTATCTGGACAGAGGTGGGAAAGAGAGCTACAAGTCCAGGTGTGTATGGGCTCTGAATGTCTGCGTATAATGACCAAGTCTGTCCAAGAGAGTACCCACATTTTTCTCTGATGCTCAGATCTCATGGCCAATCATTCTGGAGACCCGGAGGGTGTATGTGAGTAACACTCTCCTGTGAGTCCAGAGAAGACAGCTAAAGCACACAGCATGTTGGCGACTGACTGGCCTTTCTCTCTCTCTGATGGTGGACACAGCTGGCCCAGGGGATAATTTGTTTTGGGGACTCTGACTCCCCCCCAGGAGCACTCCAGCAGGAAGATCTGAGGGATACAAGCCAGGGGGTGCAAAGGAGCATCCGTGAGGGTGGGTGCAGCTCCCACACAGGAGGAAGCCCCACTCTGTACTCAGGAATAGTCACAGAAATTCCCAATCGGGACAGCCTGGGGATTTTAAAAACATTTCCAGATTTGAGTCTCTGACGAAACTTCATAAGCCTGTTCACGGAGTACCTTTTGTGCATCCTTTAGCCTGATGGCCTCTGGAGCCCTTCCCCCAAGTCCCCTCTGTGAACGCTGCCGGCCTGGACCCCCATAGCCCTTGAACTTGCAGACCCTTCTGTTGCTGTTTCCTTGGTTGTTGCAGACTTTGGCATTACAGAGCACAGGCTGTGGAAGCTTGCTGCCTGCAGTGTGTGGCCGTGGGCTGGCTGCCTGCCCTCTCTGAGTCTCACTCTATCTGCCCTTCCTGGGAAACAGGGGCAGCTGTAACATCATTGAGTTTCACAAACTCAACTCAGGTCCAAGGCTCAGCTGTCCTACTGACAGGCACACATAGGGTCTCTTCCCCCTCTATCCCCGGATGCCCCTGGCAGCCATGCCTCTCTAACAGCCTTCTGTTTTTCCTTCCGTGGCTGTCAATAGACCAAGACGAGTGCCTGATGGGCACTCATGATTGTAGCTGGCAACAGTTCTGTGTGAACACCCTGGGATCCTTCTACTGTGTCAACCACACAGTGCTGTGTGCAGAGGGCTATATCCTCAACGCACATAGGAAGTGTGTGGGTAAGCTGGAGCCCCTGCCTGCCGCCTGTGTCACGGCTGTCTGCTCTGCTCCACGCCAGCCCACCACATAGTGCTACATGCTAAAGGGCCCGCCCTTTGCATGTGAGCTCCACACAGCAGCCTGCTGCGCTCTGTGTCACACCCTTGTGTCCTGGTGTCTTGTCTCGCTTGTCCTTGGTGGCTGCGTCCCCAGATGTGCCTATGACTCAGAAAGCTAATGGGATATCTCCCTGGTGGGTCAGAGACAGAGAGGCCAAATGTGGGCAGTAGGGTCATGTAGCTGTGTGGAGGCCTGGGCTGGCAACAGGACCCAGTGGCTCTGGACCTTGTCTTTTCTCAGCTATTGGAAGCTGTTGACACCTATGATGACTGTGGTACATGTGCAGTGTGCACATAGTCTTGGTCATGAAGCCTGTTGCCTCAGACACTTAGGTTATCTGTAGATCTATCTGGAATCTTCTGAGAGACAAGTAGATTGTACCGGGTCCAGCTGATACAGTTCAGCATCCTTTTGCTGGGTGACCCTGAGCACAAAGCACTTTCCCTTCTGAGTCTTCCCTCAACGAACTGGGAGAGTGTGGGTCCTGTGTCGGCCTGCACATGGTTGGGCCTCTTGTCTACCTGTGCCTGTGTAGGCCAGGGCTGAGACTCTGGGGTTCTGTGGACAAGGAAGAGCTCCATGATGTCTTATGTCTGGGTCATTGGTATTCTCAGGGGGGAAACAAAAACCCCGACCTCCTTCATCTCAGAGATAACCCTGAGTAGAGGGAAAGTCGGGCAGACTGGCCAATGCTACTACTATAGGGACCAGGCAAAGGGAGATGTCACTCTTGCAAGGGGCACCCAGGGGAGGAGAAGTAGCTACACTTGTTTCCAAGAATGGGCAGGAATTGATGAATTGGAGAAAGGCACAGGCAGGAAGGAGACAACTGAGACAAAGGTGTGGAGGTGGGAACAGGACAGAGAGTGGCTCAGGGCTTGCAAACAGAGTCCTGTCTGTCTTGCCTGTGCTTGGGGACCATGTCCAGCCTGGACATGTCCTCTTCTTCCCCCTGCACTGCTGGGCAGCAGTGTTGGCTGACATGTTTGCCTGGCTGCAGTCATGGTACAACATGGCCCTCCCGATGTGCTTGCCGGTGGTGGCAGCTCCTTCTGGGTGGGCTGGGTCTGTGTGTGCCGGTTGGGAGGTGTGTGAGCTCCTCCTCAGGATGTCCTCCCTGGCTCGGCAACTAAGACCTATGCTGCAGGGTCCTTAGCAGCTGAAAGATGGGCCTGAGGATGGGAGAGCCAAGATACATTCCATTCAGCAAGATTTATGAGCACGCTCTGTATTTCTTCCCACTTTATTCTGCACAAACTATCAGCACATTCTCCTCCTGTTCCATGCAAATACCACTTGAGGGTTTTGGGGGTTCCCCCAGTTACTCCACTCAGGTGTGCAAACACAGGCAGGAGAGGGGCAGGATCATGCTGGGATGCAGGGTGGCTTTACTAAAGTCCACTGACCACTCTGAGCCTTAGATTCCCACTCCATGAAAGAGATAGAAGGTGGCACATGTCTTTGAAGGTCACCGTGGAGGCCAGGTGTATTAGTCCCCATGAGAAACCCTGGCAGGGGTTTTCTGAGTCACTGAGGCATGGATGCTGGGGACAGCACTGGGTGAGGTCTCTGCCAGGGCTCCCTGATCACCAGCTGGGCTGGACGGCAGGGAGCTGTGACGGTGCAGTCTGGTGCCTCTCTGCAGCAAGAAGCAAGCAGTGGGGAAAAGGTGTAGCTTGGAGCAAGCGCTCTGGCTTTCATCTTTGCTGGCTGTGTCACTTAGTCCATTGACATCCCTTTGGGGATAGAGATTTCCCCATCTGTGAAATGGCCACCCCTGTATCACGAGACAGTGGGTCTGACCCCCCATGATCCTCTGTGGGTGGTGGCTGTTGTCATTCAATACTGTGAGGCCTCCCAGCTGTGGGAAACTCCTGGGGTCCTGGGTGCCTGGCTCCCTGTGCCAATCCAGCTGTAAATCAGAAATCTTTGTGTCTTTGTGGTGCCTGATCTTACCTCCATGGCAAACGTGGCTCAGAACTGTCACTTCCCTATCCCCATTCTTGTCCGTGCCATCTTGGCCTGGCAGGGTGTCTTTCTCTACCCCGTTCTCCTACCTGGTCCACTAGTTATCCTCAGAGATTCAAGTCAAATGTTACCACCCCTGAGGAGCAGCGGGCATTTCAGGACTAGGGAGACAAGCTTCTGATCCGAGCCCAGGGCCTCTTCATATGTGTCTCCACCTGCCTGCCTTGATCTAGATGCTCAGCTGACCGCTCATGAAGGTCAGGGGCTGTGCTGCCCTACTGTGCGGCCACAGGAACACGGCACAGAACAAGTGCTGGTCAGTGTGGCTCTGAGCGAGTAGGCAGTGCCTAGTACCATTACTTGACAGGGACAGGAAGGAGAAGCAGGGCTGGGTGGAGCCTCCAAGGCTCCTTAGCTCTGGCCCGGAGGTAATTAATGGATTGTGACTATTGTTTCCTTTTGCCTCAATTCTCTGCTTCCCCTCCCAGCTGCTCATCCCTCGAGTGTCCTAATGTCTGTCTCTGGCCTCTTCTTCATGCACCTATTCCCTCAAGTGACCTACCTCAGCCACCTGACCACCTTCCTCAGCTCCTTCAGTGAGCCCAGAAGTAGGTCTCTAGCCCATAAGAACTCTGGGACCTTCCTCTGCACACCTGGTCTTGCCAGCTGCCCCATCCCATGTGCGGCACCTGTCTGGCCGTTCAGCTCTAGGCTTTACGGATTTCCTGGTCTCTCACCCTCACCTCTGTCACCAGCGGTCAGGTTACTTCTGCCCTCTCCCACAGCCAGTGGTACCAGCCACCATCCCTCTATGGATAATTACATTTCCTCCGAATCTGTTCTCCAGCTCAGCCAGGGTGCCCTCACACCTATGCCAGGAACCCTGTATGGCTCCCATCCTCCTTGTAACCTCATCTGTTCACATTCTCTTCTCTCCTACAGCCACACCTGCCTCTGGGCTGGCCCCGAACCCACCTGGGCTGTCATATAACTGTTCCTTCTGCCTGGACTGTCAGAGTGGTTTCTGCTGTCACCTCTTCACATTCTTTCTCAGATGTCGTCTTCCGACAGTGCTCCTCGTCCCTGCCTTAAACTTGCTTGCCCTGTCTGCACCCCAGCCCACCTCCCTCCTGCTGTGGTCCCCATAGCCCTCTTGGGCAACCTCACTGCCTATGCGTCTCCAAGTATCTGCTCCAAGAGCAGGTGTTTCTGTCTTGTCCATTCGCCTGTCCCTCTTGCCGAGAGCCCCGCTTGGCGCCTAGAGGGGTGTGATAAATCTTTGTTGAATGAAGGGACATCACAGCTGCGTGCTTCTCCCTGCATGGTGAGTACCTGAGGTCTGAGCCTGGTGCTTCCTGTGTCCTAGTGCCTGGTTGTGCTAGGCCTATGTACCTGGAGCCCCTGCAGGCCCTGACAGCTGCCTCGATCTCCACGCAGACATCAACGAGTGTGTGACGGACATGCACACGTGCACCCGGGCCGAGCACTGTGTGAACACACCAGGCTCCTTTCAGTGCTACAAGGCGCTCACCTGTGAGCCAGGCTACGCCCTCACAGATGGCGAATGCACAGGTGAGAAGGTGCTGAGGCCCAGCCCCACTTCTGCTCCCCAGGCTGACTGCACCCCATAGATGTCCCTACCCCTGCCAGTCCCTTCCCTTCCCCCACATTTCTTCACTTGGATTTCCTTGGGATGGGGGTGTTTGGGGCAGGGAGCTCTGAGGCTATGGGTGAGAGTTGGGACAAGGCCAGCATCTGCCCCTGGCCTTCCTGCCCCCCTGCTGGCCTCTCTGCCAGTCGCTCCCCCTCACTGTACTTCAGTTTTCCTGTCTGCATACTTACTTGGAGCCCCACAGAGGATTGCTTATATTCCTTTCACTGGAAAATTCTAGCTTTCTTGGAAGACGGACTTTTTTTTTCAAGTGTCTTAAGTTTATTTTTTTAATGCCAGATGGGGTTCTGGGTACCAGCAGTAACACTGGTATGAGGTGACCTTTCTGTGGCTTTGTGGTAGAGGATGTGGGGAAAACAGAGAAGGTGGGGTGACCATGGGAGGTGGAAGGGTGTGTCTTTAGAAAGGCTTCGATAGAAGTAAGAGTGTAGTGCAGATCTAGATGACGGGAGCCTGCCTGGAATGGTGTTTTGGGCACAGGGAACACTAAACATGAGACCTATGGCATATGGAGGGAGGGCCGTGGTAAGGGTCCCACGTGTGAACCTCTGTGCTCCAGGGACACGTGTTGCTTGACCTTGGGATACGGTCTCTCATGTGTGTTTCTGTCTGCTCCTCCCGAGTGTGGTGTGACGAGGGGTAGAGAGCCACACCGCCTGGCATTCCATAGCAATGGAAGCTTGCCTGTGCCTCAGTTTCCCCTCAATAATATGGGCCAGCCACGGGACCTACTTCTTGTGTTGCTGTGAGGATGAGGCAAATCAAATCACCCCATATGCTTTGAATAGTGTCAGGGACTGTGAGAAGCTTGGGGCATGTGGTTATGTCATTTTTACTCCTTGGACATGGGCCTCACCAGTGACTCTGCTCTGCGACCTTGCTGGGATGCGGATCTTTGTGACTACTGAGGGTGCAGTGATGGGAAGGGTGCCAGGGCTGCCGGGTGTGATGGCGTGGGGGTCCACCTGCCTCCCACCCCTAATCCCCAGCCTCTGTGTGGCAGATGTGGACGAGTGTGTGACAGGTACACACAACTGCCAGCCAGGCTTCTCGTGCCAGAACACCAAGGGCTCCTTCTACTGCCAGGCCCGGCAGCGCTGCATGGATGGCTTCTTGCAGGACCCTCAGGGCAACTGTGTGGGTAAGCAGGCCGTGGGCTGTGGCTCTTGGGATCCTGAGGGCCTTAGAGCGCTGGTGAGTCTGGCTGGTTGCTCCTTTTTCCCAGCCTCAATGCCTCCATCTGTTGAGTCAGGGGTGGGGTGGGGTGGGGCACCTGCAGAATGGTAGCTGCTCTGCTCGCCACCTTGGAGCTATTTCTCTCAGGGCCTCAGTTTACCTATCCATGGGACCAAAGTGGATGAATGCAGATCATGTGTTTTTGACCCAGATGACTGTGACCTAGAACTGTCTGTGACTCAGTGTCACAGGGTTCCCAACTGGAGTGAAAACAGTCACGTTCACTGTCTACGACCACTGCGAGGCTTCTAGATCAGCTCCACGACATGTTTAGGGTTGAGACATGCAATGTGACAGATGCTGGCCTCCTTGTCCTGAGAGAGTCTGAGATGTTACTCATTCCTTCCAAACATCCAGGACGGGCCATGTCCCCAGAGCTAATGACCTGGATTCTGCTAGAACACAGGTGGCAGAGGGGACAATGACACAGAGAGGCAAAGTGGTGACAATGTCAGGTGACAGGCAGTTTGTGTGACAACAATAGCTTATCACAAGGAGACCAAATGGTGAGGGGTGGGGTGGGGTGGGGTGGGGGTAGTATCTGCCTGTTGATGCTTGACCAAGATTCTCTCAGCCAGCCTGATTGTCGGAGCCCTCCCTGCCAAAGTACTGCCTTTAGGGGCTCCCACCACTATGCCTTACAAGGCACATGGGATCCTTGGTGCCCTAGCACTGGCCCTCTAGGCCAGAGTAGGCAAGGAGGGGAAGATCTTACATATCCACAGAGCTCTTCAGTCATTCCTGTGGGCAGCATCTTCCAAGTACCTACTGGGTTCCAGGGTTCTAGGTGGGAGCAGCCATAGTATTTGCTGAACTGTTTAGTGGGGAGGAGACCAGATAAGCAACCATGTTAATAAAAAAAAAAAACACCAGTAATTAATTTATACTTTGATAAATAATAAACAACCCACGACCTGCCTTGCCTTCCCCTTGTTTTAGCTATTGCACTGGACAGATGTGTACAGATGTCAGCCCAGTGGCTGTGGCTTCCAGAGGTGGGACTCTCAGATGCCAGGTTTTAGGGAGTGGGCCAGTCTATGCCTAAAGCCCAGAGGGGCCAGATGAGTGTAGGAGGGGCCAGTCGGGCTTCCCATCACTTGCCCCTTCTGCAGACATCAATGAATGCACGTCGTTGCTGGAGCCTTGCCGCTCGGGATTCAGCTGCATCAACACGGTGGGCTCCTACACGTGTCAGAGGAACCCACTGGTCTGCAGGCGTGGTTACCATGCCAACGAGGATGGCTCTGAATGTGTGGGTAAGGTTGGAGCTTCCCTGCACCCACCCAGGCTCCCCATCCAGCTCTCTGCTCAAGAGGCCCTCCACAGAGGGGCCGTCCAGACGTCAGGGTGCCCTGCTTGCCTGCCCCCGCAGATGTAAATGAATGTGAGACGGGTGTGCATCGCTGTGGCGAGGGCCAGCTGTGCCATAACCTCCCTGGGTCCTACCGCTGTGACTGTAAGCCTGGCTTCCAGAGGGATGCATTCGGCAGGACCTGCATTGGTAAGGAATACTGGGGTCTGGGGTCCCCTGTGAACAAAGAGCCTGCCCCTCTGTACTCTTTCAGCTCTCTGGCCTGGACTTTTCCAGATGGCTGCCTTCGAGCTGCCCTTCTCCTCTTGGCTCAGATTCCATGCTCTAGCCCTCTTATCATCTTACCCTCCTGTGCCTCTGCACCCTTTGGTGACTCTGGGTGACTCTGCCTCTGGGCCACTTTCCCGCTGGCTTCCCACTCTGTGCCTGCTGTTCACCGTCTCCCCCTGCAGATGTGAACGAGTGCTGGGTCTCGCCGGGCCGCCTGTGCCAGCATACGTGTGAGAACACACCAGGCTCCTACCGCTGCTCCTGTGCTGCTGGCTTCCTTTTGGCTGCAGATGGCAAGCATTGTGAAGGTACTGTCCACCCTGACTTCTGACCCCTGGCCTCTGACCCCATGCACCTGGCTCCCACTTGGACAGACGGCCTCTGATTCCTACTGTGGTCACAGGGAGTCTGGCGCAGGATAACCATGAGAGCTCAAGAGCCGTGAGGGAGCAAGGGTCACATGGTTCCCATAGATGATGCCATCAAGTAATAATGTCCAGGGAAGTTTAATTTTTCTGGCTTTTCATAAACCAGGAACGTCACTACATATGTAAAATGAGCTGCTGTGTACACACATGGCTGGTGTAAGCCTCGAAGTGTGTACTGAGATAAACCAAGTGTGGGCGCAGGCTCTGGTTCAAGTCTTCCGAAGTGTGATGGGCCTGTAGCTAGGGAAGCGACATCACACTGTTCCCACAGATGCCCCTAGTGCAGTTGGCTCAGGTCCACTGGGGAAGGAAGCCATGAGGCAGCTCGGTGAGAAGCTGAGCCTCAACTGAGAGACCATGGAATCTTTGGCTCCATCTTCTTAGCACTGTCTCTCTCACTCCCTTCTACATGGGACAAATCTGCTAAGACTTCTGTGGGACTCCCAGCTCTTTGGTTCTGCTGTGTGTGAGCAGCTTTAGCTGTAGCAGGGGACTGGGACAGTCACTCTTACCCACTGGTGTCATTATACTGTGGGCATGCCTCATGCCAAGTTGGGTGTGGGCATCTTGGAGTGGACAAGGGCCTCTACCTCCCCAACATTCTGCCTAGGCACAATTCACCTCTGTGCTCCCACTGGCTGCATGTTGGAGACTTGGAGGTAAATTGAGCATGGAGTCTGCCACCCAGAAGCTTAGCCTAGCAGAGCGGAGAAGCCACACGGTGACACGTGGCTTGACTTTTGCAAATGGCATGAGGTTCAACAATTAGCCAGTCAGATGTGGCTCGCTTCCTTTCACATTCCCCTCAGTTCCTCAGCCCCTGCCCCCTTTGCCTTATCCATGTTCCTTAAAACCACTCAGCAAGCTCTCACTTGCAAAGCCCGTTTCCCAGATGGCTACATGGCCCTGCCCTCTCTGATCTGACTCTCCCTGGTCACTTCAGATAAGGCTTCAGCCCACCACAGGGCCACCATGAGGCCCCCCCTTCCCATTTCTCTGATGTGTTTTCCCCATGCCACTTGGCATACTTAAGGCTGCTGACTGTCTTGTTCACTACTCTCTTCCCTTCCTTCTTTCCACACGTGAGCTAGCTCTTCCAGGCAAAGATCTTGCCTGCCTTGTTTATGCTTGTTCCCCCAAATCCAGTGTAGGCCTGGCACAGTCTACTCTGAAGCGACTCAGTGGGCAGATACTCCACGGGAGCCATGAACCAGCTCTCCCTCCTTCACCCCACACTTCTCCTGCACCCACCTCCCACCTCCACGTAGTGTCATCTCTCAGGGACTGTGCTGCACCTAGGTGACTCAAGAGTCATCTGTTCCAGCAGTTGTGTGCCCCTAGCAGGGCAGCACCAGGCTTTGCCTTCGTTTGTCCTGCCCTTGCTGAGTGCCCTGCCGGCCTCCACCCTCCTCAAGGGGTGAAAGATATTGGTGAGCCAGCCCAACCCATTACATGGGTTGGGAGGATCCGCCATGGTGAAGACTGTGTCCCCACAGACGTGAACGAGTGTGAGACCCGGCGCTGCAGCCAGGAGTGTGCCAACATCTATGGCTCCTATCAGTGTTATTGCCGCCAGGGCTACCAGCTGGCAGAGGATGGGCATACCTGCACAGGTAGGCACCTGTCCCCTCCCAGGACTCTCATGAAGAAGGGACCCTTTCCTTACATGCCGGGAGCCCAGGGGATTTAGTGTTGGGTCCGAGTTCATATCCCAGCCCTTGGTTTTCTTGCTGTGAGACCTTGGGTTGCTCCCCTCTGTCCTCACGTTCCTCATCTGTAAAGTGAGATAACCCTGAACTCAATGTGAGTACATCGCCCAAGCCGGGCTGGCACCGGAAGAGCCCTGGCTGTACCATCATCATTAGTAATGCAGAGTCCTGGGAGTCACCCTCCAGTTCCAATCCTCATCTTCTATATGGCTTTGAGCATGTCGCTCCCACCGTTGGAGCCTTCATGTCTTCCCTTGTAAATGGCCCCTGGGCGTCCCGGCTGTGCCTGTGGATGGGTGAGGCTCACCAGCTGACCCTTTCTGGCAGACATCGACGAGTGTGCACAGGGCGCCGGCATTCTCTGCACTTTCCGCTGTGTCAACGTGCCTGGGAGCTACCAGTGCGCATGCCCAGAGCAGGGCTACACTATGATGGCCAATGGGAGGTCATGCAAGGGTGAGTGACAGCCTCCACTCTACCAGGCCTTGGGCAGCTCTGTACATGCACCAGGCACTGTGAATTTCCTCCTGCTTAGGGCTTATCAGTAACCCCGTGTGCTTGGAACAGCTGTGCTGAGGACAATGGTCCCTGTATCCAGGCCTGGGATGAGGAAGGCAATGGGTTTCCTGCTATTTAAGCCAGCATAGAATCTTCTAGGCTTGGGCTTAAATCTGCACTGTACCCTGGTGTGAGGAGGCAGGGGACTGCCAACGAACACACTGGAAGCAGAGCCTCAGAGATCTGGGCTGCTGTCTTAAATCTTGGCCAAACTGTCCAGGGGCAGGCTGGGACAGGAGTGTGTGTGATCCAGAGGCCCGGTTGTAGGGAACACATCCCAGGGAGGCCAACACTAGTCTGGTGCGGGTTAATATTCCCCTGCCACAGCTGTGGGGGTCGGGAAGTGGGGGAGGTGGCTCCTGTCACTGAGGATACAAGCCCCAGCTTCAGTAGCTTGTCAGATTTGCTGTAGAGGAGCCGGTCCCAGCATGGATCAGACCTGTGGCATTGTCTATTCCTTTGAGCTGGACTCTGAGCTATGGTTCTCAGGTCAGTGCCACTGACCACCAAATCTGGGCCTGGCAAGCCAACAAGGCAAGGTGGGTGTGGGAGGGGTCCTGACTCCCCCACAGGAGAGCCTTGGGACTTGGAGCCTGCATGGCCTTGCTGTGCAGTGAGCTGATATGTAGCCCTCAGTGGCTAGCTCTCACGGCTCCTGTGTGTCTTGAGGGAGGAGTGCTTTAGCTGTAGGAAGGGCAGCTATAGGCAGCTCTGCACTGAGGGTGGTGGCTCTGCTGCTGGGGGGTGCATGCCAGTTTTGGGTACTCAGAGGTAGACCATGAAATTTGTTCTGAGAGGCGTGCAGAGTTAGGAGCCCCTGCCGCTGTGTGTGGTGGTGAGGTGGGGCTATATATGAGCGGGGCTCTTAGACATACGGCTGCCTGGAACCCAGGCCTCCAGTGTGTGCGGGAGAGGTGCAGGCTGGGTTCCTAAGCCTGAGGACTCTCTTAACAGCCTTACTTTCCCCTCTCAGACCTGGATGAGTGTGCACTGGGCACCCACAACTGCTCTGAGGCTGAGACCTGCCACAACATCCAGGGCAGTTTCCGCTGCCTGCGCTTCGAGTGTCCACCAAACTATGTCCGTGTCTCAGAAACGTGAGTGCCTTCCGCCCCGTGTGATCCGGGGCCCTTCACTGCTGCTGCCGTGCCACAGGCCAAGTGGCAGGTGCTCCCCACTATGAGCACCTCCTAGCTTTTCCCAGAAAGCACCATGAAGAGAAATGTGGGACTATCCATGCAAAAGGAGGGCTGTCACCTCAAAGGGGGAAAGTTTGACCTAGAGCCAGATATAAATGGCCACAGCCCAGGAACCTAAATTCAGGCTGACTCAAATAGCATGTGCATGAGTGCATGAACAGTTTTATGACACTTTTATGGTAAAGGAACAAAGATTTATAAACGAACATACTTTTAAAATACACCGGTGGACACATGCAGGTTGCACAAAGTGGGGAAACCTCTTGCCTATTATTTGGGGGACATTCTTAACATTAGTTAGTTAAGTTAACTTACCTGTATGTAGGTGGAAGCTAGGAGTCTGTGCATTTCCAAAGGATTTACCTAGCGACACACGCAGGTCACAGGCAGAGATGGCCAGCGAATGATTAGTGATGGAGCTGAAGATAGCCCAAGTTAATTTGGTTACAGGACCTGTAACATTCCAACTCTCCAGAGACATAGGTGTTATAACTAGTTAATCAGCCTTGTAGAATCTTTAACACAGACATAGTCTTTGCTGGGAACTTCAGTTCCCAGCCTCACCTCCCCACGCATGTACGCATGCACGCCTGGGTAAAAAACTCCCAGCATTTGACCACAGATCCTTACCATAGACACTCATTACTTCCTGAGGGGTTGTGGGAACCCACAGACAGCAGACCCTCACCGGTGCAGCTTCATGGGGCAGCCTCCATGGCCGGTGGTACTGAGCCTGTGTTGGGAAGAGGGGTGTGACGGAAGAGGGAATGGGAAAAAACGAAGGAACAAAATGGCTACAAAAGCTGCCGACAGGCCTGCTGGGACCCTGTGCTGGGCACTGTTAGCCCCCACCCCACCATGGGAGTCCATCTCACAGCTGTTGGAATTGAGGCCCAAAGGGGTAAAGCACTTGCTTGTGCTGGACTCCTCTGGGTAGAGTTCGCGTTTGGCCCCCGATTCCACCGATTCCTGAACCAGCTGCTGGGGTGTGTCCCATATCTGGGATGGGGAGAGGGTCCCCAACCACTGACCAAGCATTCTCCTCCCCGCCCCCCCCCCCACAGGAAGTGTGAGCGCACCACATGCCAGGATATCGCGGAGTGTCAGACCTCGCCGGCTCGCATCACACACTACCAGCTCAATTTCCAGACAGGCCTGCTGGTACCAGCGCACATCTTCCGTATAGGCCCTGCTCCTGCCTTTGCCGGGGACACCATCTCCCTGACCATCACCAAAGGCAATGAAGAGGGCTATTTCGTCACACGGAGACTCAATGCCTACACTGGTGTGGTGTCCCTGCAACGCTCTGTCCTGGAGCCCCGGGACTTTGCCCTGGAGGTAGAGATGAAACTGTGGCGGCAGGGCTCTGTCACTACCTTCCTGGTCAAGATGTTCATCTTCTTCACCACCTTTGCCCCATGAGGTGCCATGTGAGGTGCCACGCGAGGTGCCACGTGAGGCAGTCCCTCGGGTGGCACTTGGGCCCGTGGGCAGCTGTGCCGCTCCTGAGTGGCTTTTGCTGTGACTCTGTAACTTAACTTAATCGTGCTAACCTGCTTGGTCTTGGTTGGGTCTCTGCCCCGGAGGGAGGGAGATGCACCCCAACAGGCATAGAATACAGGTCAAGATCACCCGAGGCTGATGATGGCCTGAAAACTGGAAACAGCTGTAGGGGGACTCGGAACTCCACTCCTCGACTATGGCTAAAGCTGACACTCCATTCCTAGTTTCACTGTGTTTTTCAAAGAATAAAAAATCAGCTGTGCATGGTAGCACAGGCCTTTAATCCCAGCACTGGGGAGCTAGAGGCAGGCAGATCTCTGTGAGTTCCAGCCAGCCTGGTCTACACTGGGAGTTCTACCTGCCGGAGCTGTATAGAGAGACCCTGTTTCAAAAAGGAAAAAAGAAAAAAAATCACTTTAAAAGTTTTTTTTTTTTGTTTGCTGTTGGTGTTTGATTATAAGAATAGCACATATACATTATTAAAAATGATCAAATAGCACAAAAATAGCTATTCAGCCTCTTTGTCTCCTTCCCTTCGTAACACATTGACCTTTGACATTAGCACTGGAATGTCACAGGGTCCCCAGCCTAACTGGTGAGCTCGGAGTGCAAGCCACAGGTCAGCTAGCTGGCCTTTTCTGTCATGGTTCCTGCCTGTCCTCCTGCCCACACTTGCCCTCTCCGGCTGCCTCTTCCTTCCCGGATGTGGACCCCAGCTGCTTGGCAGGTCACCTTGGATGTGATGGTGGCAGGTCTGTGGAGGACATGGGCGGGGTTGAAGGAGACCAGTTTTCTTTGAGCCCGCGTGAATTTCAGCTCTGTTAGGCTTCGACTAAGGAGGAAGTGTGCAAAAGGGGGAAACTGATGCCTGAGAGCAGAAGGGATGTTCCTGAGGTCTACAGTGAGGGCCAGAGTGGCATGCCCACCTGACTTTGTGTCCTCTGAGACAGGATTTCTTTCTGTGAGCATCCTGGAACAATTACATGTGGCAGCCATGGCACATGGCTATTACATTCTATTATAATACACGTGGCACAGTGTGTTAACTATGGCGTGGTAGCTGGGTTGCGTCGAGCAGGTCTGTAATCCCAGCTTACTTGGGACACTGAGGCAGGAGGATTGAGAGCTAATGGGTGGTACCCCGTTCCAAAGAGTTAACAAAAGGTGGTATGGGCGGGGGCGGGGCTGAGGATGTAGCTCAGCGGTAGATGTGGTTGGTGTGTGTGTGTGTGTGTGTGTGTGTGTGTGTGAGGCTCAGGGTTCAACCTCCAATACCACAACAGGAGAACCCAACCACAGGGACAGAGTAGACGCAGCTGAGGGCTTCACAGGTCACAGCACTGCGGGTGTCTGTGCCACCAGCTCTGCCTGGGGACAGAACATTCTTACTGGGAGTGGTGGGCAGGACCTGAGAAGTGGCCTGCTGGGGACAGTGGCACATAGCCCCCAATGAGTGGGTACTCTTCCAGACACTGCAAACTACATTTTGGTGTAAATTCTCCTGTTTTTAAGCTGTGATTGAAAATTTTTAAAACAAACAGAAGTCAGGCATGAGGGCTGGCAAGATGGCTCCATGGGTAAAGGGACCTGCTACTCAACCCGATAACCCGATTAACTCCCAGGATTCCCATGGTGGAAGGAGAGAACTGACTGACGCCTCCAAGCTGTCCTCTGATCTCCTCTGCACCACAAGTGCTCGGGTACACAAACACACAGAAGTGCATGCAAACATGCACGCACACATGTGTGAGCACACACACACACTCTCTCTCTCTCTCTCTCTCTCTCTCTCTCTCTCTCTCTCTCTCTCTCTCTAAACAATTTTTAAAGGAAAACAATAAACATGCGAGCTGGCGAGATGACTCCGTGGTTAAGGGCACTCACTTCTCTTACAATGGACACAGATTTGGTTGACAGCATCCACACGGCAGCTCACAGTTATCTGTAACTCCTCTTATAGGGGATCTGATGCCCTCTTGTGGCCCTTGTGGGCACCAGACACACACCATGGTGCACATGCACACATCAGGTAAAGCACTCGTACGCACAAGAAAGAAGAAAAATCTTTTTTGGGGGGGCGTTTGAGACAGGGTCTCTCTGCGTAGCCTTGGCTGTCTTGGACTTGCTTTGTAGACCAGGCTGGCCTCGAACTCACAGCGATCCACCTGTCTCTGCCTCCCGAGTGCTGGGATTAAAGGCATGCGCCGCCACCGCCTGGCTGAAGAAATAAATCTTAAGTCAGGCACAAGCCAAGCAAACCCTACAATCATAGCTCCTGTGGAGGGCCGTCACCCAGAGGTTTTTGCTCTGCCCTCCTTTCTCACTGTCCCCCTCCCCAGGGGTGTAGCATTGGTTGTTTCCTTGCCACTGGCCTACTCCTCACGCTCTCGTTTCTCTGGACTTCAGAGTCCCAGAGCTAGCAGCTCTGCTGTGACAGCCATCTGCAGGACAAAAGGCTAGATGGAGTTCCATTGACGAACACATGAACACATTGGGACACCCTGGAGGTATAAGTCACTCCCTGGCTGGTAGCACCTGCTCCTGTTCCCCCACAGCTTGGGCTACCCTGCCAGATCATGGTTACTTCCCCTGAATCTTGTCCATTAGGTGCCCCTTTGGAGCAATGTCTTGGCTGCACGTAGCAGTGGAGAACAGGCGTCTCAGGAGCGCCTGACTGCAAGCTGGTTCCAAGTCATGCTTCTTAGCAGTCTCTGTGGCCTCCATTCCCCAGCTCCAGTTGCAGAAGCATTCCCCATCATACTGGTCATCCATCCTTGTCCTACTGCATCCCAGGAGACGCAAGATTACCACCTTCATAGTGGTCCAAGCTCTTCAACCCCCACTGCATTGCTTCCCTGACTTCCATCTGCCAGGGATCGCTGAGATGCCCTGGTCCAGCAGAACCTCATGGAGGCATCTTGGCATCATTGTCTGAGAAGAGTCCCTGGCCATCTCCTCATGTACATGTGACTTTGGGTCCCAGGCTTTCTCTCAGGCATATCTTTTTTTTTAAAAAAAAATTTATTTATTTATTTACTTTCCACCCTGATTGCAGCCTCCTTCTTCTCCTCCCAGTCCCCTCCCCTCGCACCCCCTTCCTACTTATTTATTTATTTATTTTGAGACAGGGTTTCTCTGTGTAGCCCTGGATATCCTGGAATCACTCTGTAGACCAGGTTGGGGTCGAACTCACAGAGATCCACCTGCCTCTGCCTCCCGAGTGCTGGGATTAAAGGTGTGCGCCACCATGTCTGGTTTAGGCATATCGTTATGAAAGTGCAAGACCATGGCTTCAGGGAACTCAAGGCCAGATTCCTCATGGTCATCTTAAGGCCCCTAGTTTGAAAGATACACAGACACACACACACACACACACACACACACACACACACACACACACACTTTCCCACTTTATTTATTTAAGCAGAGTGGAATCGAATTTATATGCAAGGCAAGTATTCTACCATGAAGCTATTTCCTCATTTTCTTTTTCATGCTCAGATCAGGCCTTACTAAGTTGCTTAGACAGGCTTTGAACTTGACATCCTTATGTCTCAGTCATCTGAGTAGCTAGGACTGAATGCCGATACAGAATGATGGTTTGAGTTGTGTGTCCATTGGCTTGTGTATTTGTTACTTTTCTGTTGGTGTGATAGAATACCATGAGCAAGGCAAGTTACAAAGGGCAGGTTTCTTTGGGATTACAGTTGCAGAGAGAGAGAGAGAGAGAGAGAGAGAGAGAGAGAGAGAGAGAGAGAGAGAGAGAGAGCAGTTCACCATGGTGGGAAGTATGGTAGCACACAGCAAGCATGGCGCCCTGAGCAGCAAGCTGGGCAAACAAGAAAACAGTACTTAGTCTGTAAACTCTCAAGGCCCACCTCCAGTAACATACTTCCTCCAGCAAGGCCACACCTCCTAAGCCTACCCAAACAGCGCCACCTACGGGGGAAACCAAGTGTTCAAATGCTGAGACCATGGGGGGATATCTCCAACACAGGGTCGTTACACTGTATACGACTTTAGATTCTCATCGTTTCTCTGATCTGAAGATATTCTAATTCTTCTGGCTTTTTTGAGGCATAATGAGCCATATTAGTCACCCCTCCATGTGCTATGCCATGGCACACCAGAACATTCCCCCTCAATCATTTTGTACCCCTCACCGAATGTTCTTCCTCTGTCCTCCCCAGACCTTGTTCTCAACTTCTGTGAGATCAACTTGCAAGGACTCTGCTTATGAGAGAGCTCTCACATTGCTCATCTTCCCGAGCCCAACTCGACTGTCCTCTATACTTGGGCTAAAGTAGAACTGTTTAGGGCCCTTCCGTGTTGCAGAGCAACTGGAACTCCATTGGTTCACCCACTTCAGAGAATACCTCACTGTGCTGTCCAGTCCAATGCCCTCTGAACTGATTTAGGGATGCCCCTCCCCCATTGGATTGTGATCCACCCCCTTGCCCTTTTCTATCTCACCTCTGGGTTTGTCCACTCTGATGATGACCTTTACTTTTCTCCTGGCAGCAGGCATTTCTTTTTCTTCTGGGGAGGAGACTCCAAGGGCAGGAGCTGTTTTTCTACTGTGGAAGCAGTCTGAGGCTGGATGGGGGCTTGGCTCACACTGGCCCAATCCTGTCAGAGGATTTTGAGTTTCATTTTTATTACTTCCTCCTTCCTTCCACTCCATCAAGACAACTCCTTGAGAGTTGGACTTGTCCCTAACTCCACTGGGAATAGTCAGTGGGTGTGTTGCACACAATATCTCAGATTAAGGCAGAAGGATCAGGATCAAAGGCATCTTCAGCTTGGATCTCTTATGCTGGGGAACACTGAAGAAGACCACGTGCTTGTTTCAGAGCATCCCAGACCCCTCCCAGGGTACCAAAGCTGAGCTACATGGTCTTGGCTGGATCTCAGCAGCTTTGGAGACTAGGCATGAATCACAGTGCCAGCTGTTGGTGTTTGTCAAGGGTCATCCTCACGAGTGGACTGCAGCATAGGGTCCCAGGCACCAAGACCATGGGCGCAGGCTATCACAGGGCTGCTGACCTTGGCTGTGTTGCTGAAGTCTGCAAGTCAAGTTTCTAACTGTCAAGTGTTTTCTTCTTTTCCCCACTGTATTAGTTACTTTTCTGTCACTGTGACAAAGTGCCAAGACAAAAACAACTCTGAGGAGAGAAAAGTTTATTTTGGCTTATAGCTCTAAAGGAGAGTATCTGTCGTGGTAGGAGAGGTATAGCTCCAGGAGTATGGACTCCCTGGCAATTAGGAGGGGCTTAAAACCTCAAAGCTCTGTCCCCCTCAAGTGATGAGCTTCTCCAGCAAAGCCCCCACCTCCTGAAGGCTCCCCAAACAATGCCACCAAGCAGGGCACATGAGCCTTTAGGGAACATTTCTTATTCAAACTATGATACCCATTGTCCTCTGTTGTCACATATTTGTACTCAGGTGACAGCCACTTGGACAGAAGCTCAGCCAAAGCAACCAGAGGCTTGCAAGTAGCATCGTGTAGGGGCACTATGGAGGATGGAGACCTTAAGTTGTGAGGTCTCAGTTGGATCTCAGAGTTGGACAGGTGGCACAGCCTAAAAGTTCAGTCAGCATTTTTTTCAATTAATTAAAAATTCAATTTTACCTGCATGAGTGTTTTGTCTGCTTGTACCACAGGCATGCCTTGTGATCCCGAAAGACCAGAGAGGGTGCCGGATCCCTTAGGACTAGAGTTGCAGATAATTGTGAGCAGCCAATGGGTGCTGGGAATTAAACCTGGGTTCTTTGGAAGAGCAGCCAGTGATTTTAACTGTTGAGCTTTCACTCCAGCTCCAACTGATATTTGCTTTTTGAATAGTCTGTCCCTCGGCATTTTTTTTTTTTTTTGCTTGTGATGCTATGTGTGTGCATCCAGGCACTGTCGTTGGCTGCAAATTTTCTGAGGGCCACCCCTCCCACTGGGCCCAATGAAGTTTGCCTAGGCTGCCCTAGGTGCCATTGGCAGGCTCAGCCACAGAGCATGGGGTCTGTGCAAAGATTCTTCTGCAGAGGACACACATGCAGGGGTCCATGCTACCTGCAGGTGTCTAAGCTCCACCCTGTCCTTGCGCAGGGCTACCCAGAGAAAGGTGGTATACAGCTGCTTATAATGTGCTTTTCAAAATGCCAGGCTAAGGGGTTGCAGAGCTAATTTGCTGTTGGTCTGTGGTGGGCAGGGGTGGGGAGTGTCTACAGCACATGGACACCTGGGGCATTTTACCTAAGCCACCTGGGTATGCTGTTAACCAGGCTTCGTTCTGCAGCAGAGGTAACAGGTAGCCCCTGGCTTCTTGACATGACATTTAGAGAAATTCGGAGCAACATGTAAACACTGAAAAAAGTTTACATATTCTTTTAGGCCTTGACTCAGGGAGCCCCAGGCTTCCTCTTTCTCCTGAGTTTCCTAAGTCAAGCTATTTCCTGCAAAGTTTCTAATCTGTTGGCTTCTTATGAAGACACGTGTTTTCTGAAGAATAGCCCTGTGTACCTACAGAGCTGTCCTGATGAGGACAGGGCAACCTCTTCTGGGGGTGAAGAGTGGGGCGCACAGGAGGACTGGGGCACGAGATTGGGGCCTATTCTACCATGCAGAGTTCTAGTGCACAGTGGAGCTAGGGCGCCTCCTCGTGGCTACAGTGCAACCTAGCCAATTTGCTAATAATTAACGGCTAAATCAGATTTAGGCGTATAGTGTTGGGGGAAGCTGTTTTCATTGGCACGGGAGGCGTTGAAGCCTCATATCGTGGCCTGAAGTGGCTTGGGGAAAGAGTTTCGTGTGATCCGGGGACAGAGGTTTGTCCGGACAGTCGGAAGTTAAGTGGCATGACCAGGAGAGGGACCCACAGTGCTGTCTCAGGCAGAGCAACCTTCCTTAAACCTTGTGTCTGGACTCATAGTCACCCTAGGGTCAACTTCTCTGCCCCACCTGGGACCAATAAAACCCTATGTGCAAGAGTCTTCCTGGCAAATAGCCCCTTGGAAAGCCCTGGGGCTTTCCTGATCTCTGGGCAACACACACTATGCCCAGAGAAGCCAGGAGACTCCCAGCAGCCCTGAGTTTCAAGCTCTGTGCTGGGGGCTCAAATTTCCTGTCACCCACCACAGCTTAGCGGAGGGTTCAGGCCCCATTTCCCAGAGACGGGCAGAGAGGGCGTAGGCTTACCAAAGGTCATGTAAGGATTCAAACTCTATGAGGATGGCCTAAGCCAGGAGAATAAGAGAGGCCACAGACTGGCAGAAAATAATTGCAAACGACACAGCCGATAAAGGGCTATTGTCCAACACATACAAAGGACTCTTAAAACATGACAATGGAAAATGACACAATTACAACACCGGCAAAAAGCTGAGCAGACACCTCAGCAAGCAAGCACGCAGATGGCTGATATGCATGTGAAAAGATATCCTGTTTCTGTCACTAGGGAACTGCCAGTGAGACCCAGCTGCCACAGTTCCCTCATGTGAGCTTTTGCCTTCCCTTTCAGTTATCCACAGTCAACAACCGCCACCCCCCCTCCCAAAAACATCAAAGAGAAAGTTCCAGAAACAAATAGTCCAGGAATTGGTGAGATGGTTGGGAGTGGGAAAGGGAACTTGCCTAGTGACCTGAGTTTGATTCCAGAAGGTGGAATGAGAGAGCTGACCTTATCAGGTTAACCTCTGACCTCTACAGGTGGCACACATGATGGCTCAGTGAGTAAGAGTGCTTGCTGCACTTGCAGAGGCCTTTCAGGAGAGGAGAATATGGAGGTGCTCCTCTCACGTGAGGAGGAGGTTGGTGTGCTCCCCTGATGTAGAGATGGTCAGCTCCCAGCACCCACACAGTGGCTCACAACTCTGGTTCCAGGAGATTTTTCTGGCCTCCATGTGCATCAGGCACACATGTGGTGTACCGACATACATGTAACCAAAACACCCATACACATAAAATGAAAATTATTTTAAAACAGTAAAACATTAGAAGAGGGAATTCATAATTTTCTGGCTTCCAAATAGCATGACACAGTGTCATGCTTCCTCACTCTGTTCTATTGGGAGTGTGTTGTTGCCTTGCAATTCTGGGCATGCATCACTTGGGGGTCTACTGTCTACTTTCAAGACAGGGGTTCTCTGTGTATTCTTGACTGTCCTGGACTCACTCTGTAGACCAGGCTGGCCTTGAACTCACAGCAATCTGCCTGCCTCTGCCTCCCAAGTGCTGGGATTAAAGGTGTGCACCACCATCGCTTCTCGGCCTTTTGGCTAAGATCAAGTGCAGTATCTGTTCTTAGTAGTTTGTTTGCTTATTTTTAAATTTTAATTTATTGTTGTTTCAAGACAGGGTCTCTCATGTGGTTCAGGCTGACTTTGAACTCACTGAGGAGTTGAGATTGGCCTTGAATTCCTGATCCTCCTGCCTCCACCTCCTGAGTCCTAGGGTTATCGGCATGGCCACCATACCCAGCAAAGTGGCCCTTGTTTGATTTAGAATGGCTCCAGAGAGCAAGGGTAGAGATACACCCCAGCACCCTAGGTGTGCTGAAGAAAGAAGCCAGGAGTGCTCCCCTCAGTGTGAAGGGGCGGGGCTGGAAGTGTTCCTCTGAGGTGGTTTGAATGAGAAATGTCCCCCATAGGTTAAGCATAGAAACACTTGGTCCCTAGTTGGCTACTCTGTTTTGGGGAGGGTTAGGTAGGATGTCTTTGCCTGAGGAGCTGCATCACTGAGGAAGAGCTCTGAGAGCATGTGGCCTTTCCCTGTATCTAGCTCTCAGGCTTTGTGCTTGTGCTGGAGAGGAAGATCACTCAGCTTCCCACTCCTGTCGCCCATGCTTGTCGAGTGCCACCATACTTTCCCACCATAACGGACTCTTAGCCCTCTGAAGCCGCAAGCCATAAACCTCTTTGTTCTGTAAGTTGCCTTGGTCATGGTGTTTTGTCACAGCAACAGGAATGTAACTGATACATCCCTTCATGGGTAGAGGACCCGGGCGTGCTCTCCTCAGTGGAAGAGAAATGAATGCTCCCCTCATATGAAGACCTGTGAGAGCTCCCTCAGGTAAAGAGGAAGTAATTTCTCTGAGTGAGGGGAAGTAGGAAAAGGAAGAGAGGGGAGAGAGAAGTCAGATTGCTTTTGTTACGATGCACCATAGCATTTGCTCCACTCTATTTTTCCTGTCTTGTACTACTGCTCTCATCGTGTCTTACCATGCTTCACTGACAAAATCATAGGCATGCCCATAGAAGAAAAACACAAGAGCCACGGGACTCGGGGCCATCTGCGCCTTTAGGTGCCTAGTAGGGATCTTGGAGTACATCCCAGGATAATGAAGGACACGCCCCCTTTCATCTTTAGTGAGATTTGAGTGACTTCTCAACAAGGAGAGACCTTGTTGCTTCCCCAGCACTGTGACCACACAGGTTGTTGAAGAGTTCAAAGGGTGGCTGGGGCCAAAACAGCTAGGGATGAGGTGGAGTGGAGACAGAAGGCGGGAGAAGGCAGAGATCCCAGGGAGAGGCAGACACTCTGGTCTCCATCACTGGGAGAGTCCAGGGTACCACCGAGCCCCTAGGACCAAGGGTCTTAGACGCCCTAACATTTGTCACTATTGAGGTTAAATCATAGGGATACCTGATGCTTGAGAGCTGTAACATTAGTCACTACAGGAGCTGAGGGGCCCAGGACCTGAGACCCACCCAGGAGCTGTGACGCTAGTAGGCAGTTGCTTGCTGCAGCTACTCATTTCTAGAAGCCTGGCATTAGGATACCTGCCCAGTGTCAGGGCCACTGGGGATTACACCCCATGGTGATGGGCTTGCAGCAGGAGCACATCAAGCTCTCAGCATCTGTCTAGCTTCTAAATCTCGGAGCAACAGGGTCCTGGCTCTGCCATCTGCCAGTCCAGTTCCCAGGGCCTCCGGTACTCAAAGATTGGAACTGCTCACCCTGGAGGGTTTCTCTTTGTCTGCTCAGACTTATATCTCGGTAAAGAAGGACCCTATTGGCTGACTCTGGGTGCTTGGGTGCTGCCAGAGAGCTTCAAGAATCTCACCCATCTAGCTTGGAACCTGACATCTTCATGGCAGTGGCCTCTCCAGGCCATGAGGAGTGTGTGGTGACAACTGGCGGCCAAGGAAGGGATTGCTAGCAGCTGGTGCAGACTGGGTAAGCTTCATTCTAGCCAGGGTAGGGCTGGGAGGTAGCTCAGGGGTACATAAGCAAGGGTGGGCAGAGCCCAGATGATGCCTTCCGCCTCTTTCCAAACTCTAATGAACATGGCACCTTTCCTTTCACAGCTGCTTTGCCTGTCACCTGGCTCTTCAGAGCTCCCATGCCTCATTTTCTCTCTCTGTATGTGGAAATTGCATTGGCTTGAGACCTGCTGCTGGAGAGTGCTGTATGGGTTAAGATGCCCACTGGAGCCCCGCCATGGGCCTCTTGGTATTCTGATAACTGTAATTTCTGTGTAATTGGCATTTAAGAAACTCTAGGTGTGCCCAGCTGCCAGCCCACATGCACACACATGCCCATGGGTGTATACATGAAGGGGAAGAGGCCCCCTGGAAAGGTGACTCCTGCATGTGGCCAGTATGGGGTGCTGAGTCTGTCAGGCCACCCACGTGGGAACAGACAGTTCTGACAGCTGCATTGGGGCGCTGCTGCAAATGGGGCTTGCCCTGCACTGGATGCCTATGCACCAACCACCTTGGCCGTTTGTCTCCTTTTTTGCTTCCCTGTAGCCACACTTCCTATTCTGGACCTTTTTCTTGGGAGAGCCTGGAAACTCCTGTGCATCCTGCCATGCTCGGTTCTGTCTGTCCTCCGCAGGGTTGGTGCTTCCCCACTGCCTTCATGATTCCTGCAAGTAGGAGCATCTCACGGTATCCGCAAATGAGCCTCCCCACTGAGTCTCCATCGCCCAGCACCAGGCGCATTGTAAAGAGGACACAAATAAATGCAGAGTGAATCAACAACTCCACAGGCATGCTCTTGCCAGAATATGGAGCTAGCTGGGGCGCTGGAGGTGGGGGTGGGGGAATGGGGGAGGGGGAGGAAGGCAGTGGCTTTTTACCATCATTCAAATTGCCAAAATATCCAGAGTGGGCCAGGACTGGAGGAAAGGGAATGTTGGTGGAGCAATTGGAGTAAGAGTTGCCCACGGATCCTCTCCCTGACCTGAAGTGCATGCTTTTGGCTTGTTGGCAGGGGCTGCTGTTAACCCAGTAATGAATGGGCGGGGCTCAGCCTCCGAGGCCCTCTGTGGAGAGACAGCCTCATCCTCACTTCTGTCCATTTTATCAGATTGGAAGCTCAAGGCCAGTTCTGCTTGGATGAGGCCAAGGTTTCTGTGGCTGCCCTCCCTATTCTAGGACGTTGACCCTGTGAAACACAGGAAGGGTGGGAACAGGAAGGGACAGTGGGGCTTCTGAGCTGGCTCTGGGGCTTTGCCGTCAGGGTCAGGGTTTATGTCTGAAGTTCCCACCCACAGCCCTCATCATCAGGCCAACACCCCTGGGCCAGCTGAGCCATCTCTGAGGGAGGCTGACAGAACCCTAGGGATGGTACCCGGGCTTGAGGCTTTCTGAGCACCATTCCTTCCTCCAAAGATCAGGCCCAATGAGAAGAAGGGTCATCTTGTCACCACTGGGGAGACAAAAACTCCTGGGGCGGAGGGAATGCCTATCAGCATTGAAAGGGCAAAGTGTGCCATGACTCAGGTTTGGGCTATTTTGGGTATTGTTCAGTGGGGGAGGCCTCAGCTCCTCCACTGTAAAAGGTACAGTCTTGGTAGCCATACCCTGGCCTATTCACTGTGTGCCACCTGCACACTGCAATTTGTGCATTTGTCCTCCTGGGGAGTCCTTTCCTAACCACATGACTTTTTCTGGTCTGTTCCTTGCATAGCACCCCACTTGTGGCTCCAGTCACGGGTGCTACAGATGAAGCCTCTAAACAGGTGGGGTTCTGCATGGAAGAGAATGGAGAGAGAGGTGGAAGGGGGCGCTGTGATGACAGTAAGCAGATTCCAGTCACTGGCACCAGGCATGGCACAAAACAGGCTCTGTTAAATGTCTGTGAAGGGTATTATCAACCCTGCAGAAGCAGCCCAGGGGGAAGGCAGGTCTTTCTCAGACAGTCTTGACAGTTGTGCTTGTCAAAATGTTCAGGCTGGGGCCAGAGCAAAATGGAAGGGTGGTTTGGGTGGCCATGAGAGGTTCGGTTGGTGACAGTGAGAGGGGTGGGTAGGGTGGTCCAAGCTGGAACAGGAAGGATGAGAGATAGCTCACTGTCCACCCTGTTGCTTGAGCTAAGACTATGTCTCCTCTCTCACTTTTCCATATTCTGTCTAGTGGATGCCAGGACATTCTAGAACCTGACCTCTCCTCCTTCTCCTTTCCCAGCATTCAAAGCATGGTAAGTTCTGCAGAACGAACCCTCAAGACATTCCAGAACCCGAACTTTCCCTCCCTAAGCTTCCCTATTCCAGACCATCCGGCTGTGGGTCATCCTTGTGTGTGGACCTGGCTGCCCTGGCTTGACCACTGGCCTGCTTCTCTTGCTGCTGGCCTCCAGTGGCCCAGCATGCACTCCTGAGGTACATCTGTGGACACAACCCATTCTCTGCCCAGTGCCTGACCACTTGGGCTAGGCTACCTCTGGCCACTTTGGGATCCTATGGTTCCCTGGAGCCCACCTCTCTGACTCACTCTTCCTTTGCCTTTGCGTGGCCCCGTTGCTTGGCAGACTAAACCGCTGCCTAGCTGGTCGGGGACCAATTCCTTTGCCCCAGATGTTGCTTCCCTTCCCACGCCCCCATGTCTTTTCTCAGGTATGCCTTTGCTGACCACTAGGCCTTACATCGATGATGACTTTCGCCACGACATTGCACTTTGTCTTCTTAGAGAAGCGTAACTTTCTCAGAGCCTGTTCACTTAAGGATATTATTCCTGTCCTCAGTGTGAAGTAACAAGGCCTCTAGGAAACAGGTACTGAGGCATGATGGGCTTTTAGTAGGAAACCTGAGTGTCTGGAGTAGAGGGGAAACTTGTAGCATGTTTCTATCTCTCCCTAAGACTCAGTTTCCCCATCTGTGTTCTCACAGCCAGTAGCATCACATTGAGCCCCTGCTTTTATCCTGGAAGAGGGTTACCATGGAAACAGTCTTGGCTCAGGCTTAGGAAGCATCCAGCCCTTTGTTAAACCCCTGCCTGCCTTCAGCTACCCCCTCCCCCGCTGCTTGAGGTCTCACTACGGAGAGACTAGTGGCCTAGGCGGAGCCGCGCTGGGAGCGGGCGTCATTTTGGCAGTACTTTTCCCTTCGCTCCTTCCCAAAGGCTGTTTGCGTCACCGGCTTGTAAAGCTCTCGAGGACAGGGTAGTGTAGCAGGAAGATCAGGCCCCAGGGCACTCGACTCATGGTCATATTCCCAACCTACGTGGTTTTAGGGTCCAGCTCTCCGCCCTTTTCCGTGCCCCTGGCCCTGGCATTTCCCGCTCTCCACTCTGCTGTGATAAGCAGGCTAGGTGTCGCTGCCGGCTCGCGCCCACAGGGGCAGGATGTGGGCCTGGTAGGTGCACATCGTAGTCGTCAGCGAGGCCATGGACAGACATCCCCGGGTCCCTCCTCAGGGCCCCTACACCCGGGACCGATGGTTGCTCATGGCGGGCTGGGAAAGACAGAACTGCAGCCACACTAGTAACCCGGAGCTCTGACCTGCAGCCTGGATCGGAGCCACAGGGCACGCATGCCGAGGCTCTCGGGAAGAGCCCGGCCTTCAGCCGCTGATGGTGGCGGCTCAGCAGGCTAGCGCTGGTCCCTCCACTAGCCAGGCGCCTTTGGCCGGGACAGCTAGGGATGCCGCCAGGGGGTGCTGCGAGCTCACGGTCCGTCACTGCGCGTGGCGGCTGTGCAGCAGCTTTGGACGAAAGACACAGGTGCCAGGGAGCTCCACGCTGGTCTGCAGAGAGCAGAGGCTCAGGCCTTCGAACTTTCCACCCGGAGGTCACAGGCTCTGAGTGTATAGCCCTGCTGACTGCAGGTCTCGGCTCTAGAATGCAGAGCTGGTGCGCCCTGGGTATCAATACAGAGCAGAACGCAGACCCTGCAGCACCACTACCTTGGCTCTGCCCTTTCCCAGCTGTGAGACCTAGGCCAAGCTCCTTGACTTCTCGGTGTCTGGGTTTCCTGCCTTGTGAGATGAGATTGCTGCGAGTAGCAGGCTCACAGGACTGCGATGCGGAGACCTGGAATACTCCCAGATATACACGTTCCTGCCCGTCACAGCGTGGTTGCCTAGTGGATTCGGCGATGAGGGGACTTGGCTGTAGAGGCACAGAGAAGCCGGCCCTGAGCAAGTGGTACTGTATCTTGGCAGGTACGCTCAAGGCCCAACTGACATTTAGACCAAACTTTTCTCCTTGTGGGAAGACAAGACCAACGAGAGGCTCTACCAGGTTGACTTGAAAGACAAATTCAGTGCCAGGCCATCCTTGTCGTCCTGGAAGAGACAGTCACCCTCAGTTCCTGTGCACCTGGTTGTCCTCCTGAGCCATACAGTCGGTGCCCGTTAGAGGCTGTCCACTGGAGTGTAGGCGTGACGGCGGGCAGCATCCCGCAGCGGATGTGTGCGTGCAAACCGTACATCCAGAGCAAAACCAAACTGCAGCCATGGGATATGGGGCTTGTGACACCCCAGGAAAGAGGGCCTGAAGCTGATTCTGCTTAAGTTCGCAGGGCCACAGGTTTGTAGGATGATGAAGAGAGCCCAGTCTGGGTCTCAAAGCGCGGTACCTAGGCCAGGTTCATTTCTGCACGTGGACAATCAGTAATTCCACAGGACGGCTTTAGATGGTGACAATTATGAAGATGATTGGTGTAGGGCTAGGGGACAGTGTTAGAAAGAGATAAAAAGCCAGAGAACACTGTCCCAGACAGACAGATCTGCTAGGACAAAGGACGGGAAGTGGCTTGCGTACAGGGAGCCAATGGTAACCTGGAAGGACTCCAGGGCAGAGCTGTGCTGGTGCCCTTTACCCACACACTCCAGCCTTCTGCCACACTCTTGGAAACGGTCACACTTTCACAGCTGGAAGCCCAGTCAACATTTCTGACCACACGGGGGCAGCAGACCGACGCAGCTGAGAGAAGGGACAGGTGGCATGGCCAGTGGGGGCTTTTCCAGAAGCCAGGCTGAACTCCGCAGGGCTCCCTCCCTGTTCCTCTGTCCTCAACCTTGACTCTCTACTCTCTCCAACTTGAGATGCGTCTCTCCGAACCTCCGTGCCTTCACCTGGGAAATGGGAACTTTCAGACTTTTGTCTTGGGGAACAGACTTGTAGCACATTTTGCTGTGTGGCTGTGGACAACTCACTCACCCTGAGCCTGCTTCCCCAAGTGCATTGATGAGAATGAACCTATAGTGTGGGATTTGGAGGCAAGATTAATGACCCAAAAAAACAATGCCTGCCAGGTACCCAGCACACTAAATTGTAGTTCTTGACAATACAACAGCACCGCCATTTGTGACTTGGGGCTGAGTGCGGAAAGAAATCCATGTTTAGGTGTTCGAGCCAAAAGCTTGGCAGAAGGAACCATGTAGTCATCTGGTTTTCATTAGGAGAGAGGTGGTCAAGATCCTCTAGGACTGCCCATTGACAGAGGGGACCTTGGGGGACTACAGTGAGTGGCAGAGCCAGGCCTGGGATTCCCACCTGATTCCTGCGGGTAGATTACCCTGCCTGGGTACAGGACCTTCCTTTGATGGGAGGTTCTCAGGTTGTGGCTTATTCTTGATACTCAAGGGCCCCTGTGTCAGGCTGTGAGGGAGGAGAGAGCTTTGAGTGGCCAGTCCTTGGAGGGGAATCCTCCTGGGGGATTATGAGAACTTCTCATGGGAGCTTATCTTTTCAAAATCCAGGATACTGATGCTTCTGGTGGGTGGGTGAGTCCAGAGGGTCACAGCCCTGGGGCAGGGGGAGGGGAGGCGTGGTGGGGGAGGGATGCTCTGCCTCTCCCCTGGGAGTGAACCTCAGCTGCACTTTTTGTGGAAGCATGTTTCTCTCTCTCTCTCTCTCTCTCTCTCTCTCTCTCTCTCTCTCTCTCTCTCTCTCTCTCTCTCTCCCCTCAAGCCCTTGAGCAATGCCCACAGCTGGATTGGAGTAGTTGCGCCAAGCCTTGGACACCCGCTACATGTCTCCAGGGTTATTTTCCTTGGGGTGAGGGTGGTATTTACAATGAAAACAGCCATTGAAGCAAATCGCAAAAATAATGTCAGTTTCCACTTTTGACAAAAATGGGAAGGCAGGTGGCTTCTTGTCTGCGATAAGCGCATCTGCTTCTGCAGTAATTACCATCTGAGATAATTATGAAAAAGAATTCAAATACGCAGGGCATGCGCGGGGCCAGGACGGGCGTTCTTTCTCCTTAGTCCTAATCTCTCCTGCAAGTTGGAGTCTTGTCCCAACGGGGACAGCACTGGGCGGGCTGAGGTGCAGGGTTAGGGTGGGGGAAGAGCCAGGCTGGGCAGCAGCCCCTCTCCCTGTTCTCCCAGGCCTTGGGGTCCTTATCTGTAAACCAGGTTGGCTCCATGAAAGCAGAGTGAGGAAATAGAGCCAACGGGAGGTGAGAAGCCTGGATGTTGTGCACAGGCACAGACAGATCTCATGACTTGATCTTCTTTGCTTTGGGGGAGCAAGGAAACCCTCCTCCAAGCTTTAGCACAGCCCAAAGAGAGATGGAGCTCACTTCCAGGATGCAGAAGTCACAGCAGCAGGTGCCCAGAGCCTAAAGAAGGGTAGTCCAGCCTTAGGGACTCCTGGTCTTGGTCTGGGATAGTGATGGAATGGGGCCAGAGGTGGGTCCAGAGTCCAGGGCAGGAGGCTAATTCCAGCCCGGAGTCTAGACCAGCTTCCTTGTCCCAGCTCAGCACTAGCTGGACCACAGCAGGTAACCCTTGCCCCTGAGGTGTCCGAGCAGCATGTGGGTGACCGGTTGGCAAGCAGAAGGCATCCTGACAACCTGAGGTTGTATTGGAGAGTGAATCAGGAGACAGGAGTGCCTGGTCTCGGTGGAATCTGTGTCAGTGGCTCAGCCAATGAGACACAGGGGACAAAGTGGGGGCAGTGCAGAGTCCTGATCAGGCTCACCATTCCCTTCACTGAGCCTTGGCCTTGTAAAGACCACATGGCCATGAAGGTCAGGAAGAAGGAGGGAGCTGGCCAAGGAAACCTTGGGGGGACAGGGCTTTGTGACTCGACAGAACAGGACAAGGTAGGTGCTCCCGCTCCAGTTGTGCCAGGCTTGGCCCCAGTCATTGCCTAGCTGCACACAAGACAGCGTTTGCCTTGGGCCTCATGCAGTGGAGGTTGTGAAAGACGCTCCAATGGCTTACACAGGACAGGAATGCCTATCTTTTCCGTATTTAAACCTTCCAGTGGGTGGCTTGGCCAGGTAGAGGGACCAGCATCTTTCTAGCTCCTGATTCTACCAGCCAAGGGGGACACCCAATATGGCTGCCAGGTTTCCAGCCTTTATATCTTAGTTCTACAGAGCAGATAAAAAGAGGGCAGAAGGAACGAGAGCCAAGTGGAGGTAACAGTTATATCCTTAGAAAGGCTCCGGAAGCTGATGGGGGGGCGGTTTGCTAACATCCAAGTGTTTGGAGGGCTGATCTCAGAACAATCCTAGATGCAAGGCTGATGATCCAATGGCATCTGAAGTGGAGGGCTGGGGCATGGAGCCTGCAGCTGTCTCTGCTGGAGTGCAATCGCAAGGCCTTTCTGTGTAGACTGGGGTCTGAGGAGTGGACTCATACAGGCTGCCACATCCCAGGTTTCCTAAAACAGGAAAAAAAAAAAGCTATACAGACCAAGGAGCAAGGAAGGCCCTGTGCAGTACTGAGCACCCCCTTTGGGGATGGTGGTCCCCTTGGATGGCAGCCTCCCTGGCCATGGGCTGCTCCTTTGGCTCATGGGATCCACTTGCTTGCACACATGCCTGATGTGCAGCCTGCTGGGGCGGGGGCAGGAACACAGGAGGGGCACCCAGGAACGCCTGCACTTTGGATGGAGCTCTGCTCTGCACAGACTCCAGAGGGCAGGCTCTGCCCTGGGCCTGGGCTGTAGGGGAAGCAGCTGCCGCGGGGCCGCCAGGTTGAGTGGGCAGGGGTAGCTATCTGCATGGGAGGCCAGCTCCCATCCTAATGTTCAGGTTCTGTGTAAGACCCTGGCGTGGGTTCTGGGCACGAAACCAAGCAGGAAGTAAAGTAGGGAGATGACAGTTTTCTGGTCAGTGACTCACTGGTGCCTCGGCCAGGGGCTTTCTGGGAAGGAGGTGGCTTGACTAGAGACCTGTGAGATGAATGGGGACAGCCAAGCCTCTGATCAAGGTGTTCCGGAACACAGCCTGTGCAAAGGCCCTGTGGCAGCTGGGCCTGGTATGTCAAAGTTATAGGCAGGGCAGACAAGGTGGGGTCCACTGGGAGAAGGGAGATGTGTTGGGACTTGAGGCCGTGGAAGAGCACCATGGACCTCCAGGCCACCTATCTCTCTCCTGAGGCCCATGGCCTCCCCACAGCCACGGTTCCCACTCAGGCCTCATCTGCTCCCAGGTGCTTTTGTTCTTGCCTCAAAGACCACCAACCTCCCCTCCCCCCAGTTGGCTTAGCTTGTAGATATCCAATCCTGCAATATAGACATCAAAAACTGCGGTGTAGACATTGGCTATACAATGTAGACACTATGCCCATAATGTGGGCGCTCAGTGCCTCAGCGTAGATTCAGAGCACTGGAGCGTAGGTGCCAAACTTTGGAGTATAGACACCTAATCCTGGATTGTAGATGCCAAGCTTCCGTGCCTGAGTAAAATTAAAGGGGGAGCTGAGGAGACTGTGGCTTTGTGGTTCTGTAGCTGAGAGAGAGCCGGGAGCATGTGGTTGCTGGCCCATTGCTCTCGTCACGTGGCTCTGGAGTTGGTCCCCAGGGCTGTCCTCTACTGATGCAGTAACTGCACTTTTGAGGATGGAGACCACATTGCCCTGGGTTTCACAGAGCAAGGGGCCAGCGCGGTGCCTGCTGTGTCGCTCACAGCAACTAAGAGAATAGAGGCCTCTTGTGCCAAACCCCAACGGCAAGACGAGCAGCCTCACTTGAGGTTCTTGGTGACAGTGTCCCTACTTGAAACTGAGGCTCGGGAAATGGAGCCTTAAAGCTTGGGTCCAGAAGGACAAATTGGAGCCTACAGGACATGGGATAGGATGATGTCCCAGTGTACTCAGCTGCCCTGCTCCCATCTCTCAGGTCTTGCCAGGTGTCAGGCCCTGTTCAGAGAAGTTCTGTAGCGGCCGCATGGTGGGGAGGAAGGCACCGGGTAAAAAGATAACTTACCTCATCCTTCACAGGCCCTTTGTGGTACAGGCAGGCTCTAACCTGCCATCACCTACTTCACCCTCCACACACAGTCTAGGTGAAGCTGGGAAGAAAGCTGCCTCCTGGACCTAAGTATAAGGTGGGGAAACTGAGGCAGCAATGTGTGTAGTAGTTGGGAGCTATTGATGGCCATGGGTGGGAATTGTTCAAAGTCAATGTCAGAGGCATTCTTGGAGATACAGGGGTACCCCTAGGAACCCAAAGAGGTGATGGCTTGCTCAGGGTCACACAACACACATCTGGAAGTCAGTCCCCATGGATCTCCTCCCAGACGAGCTGCGATGGGGTGAGGAGGCTGGCAAGGAGAAGGAAGGAGAGAGGCTCCGTCTTCCAAGCAGACTTCTCATGGCTAGCAATCACGTCATCGGCCGGGACACCACCGCCCTCCCAGAGTCACTGTCCTGTCCTTCATGACCTCATCTCTTGGCTGGGCCCCAGCACAGTGCCTAGTGCCTGGAATCAATACCTCTTGGCAGCAACCTAGTCCCCTTGTCTTCCTGCCCCGCATCCCAGCACATCGACCTACAGGCCAGCTCCTGCTCAGCAAGGGAAGGCAGCAGACCCTCTCTCCTTATCTACTGCCCTGAGCCCATCAGGTAGAGCACGGCTCCCTGCCCCTCTCTCCAAGCCAGGCAGCTCAGCTCTTTGATCCTAGATATCCCACCTAGGTTTGCCAGGTGACCCAGCTTTAGTGTCCCTGTCCTGCCCTCCTGCTCTTCCCATCCTGCTAATCATCATGGCATGACCATGGAAAACTGGAGTAACGATGTGAGGGATGAAGACAAGATGCAAGTCAGGTGTTCAGGAGAGGTTGGGGTGCTGCCATCCCCCACAGCTCCACATGAGTGACCTTCTCTCATCTCTATGACACTCGCATGACTGGGAGTCTCTTTTGCTTTTCCATTTATATCTGGGCAAACTAACCCCTCCTGAGAGGCCATAGTTAGAGGTCACATGATTCACGGGTTAGAGTGGAAAGTCCTCACGTGGAATTTGCCATGTTGTGCCTAGGAACTCTGTGTTACACTGATGGCTGTGCTTAGTACACGGGAAGAGGCTGGAGCAAGCCTGTCTCTACAGACCTCACTCTCACTGCAAAGCACAGTACATACTTGGTTCTCTCTCCACTTGTCAGTGACTCGTTGGGGATGGAGAGTGTGGCATGGAGCTGAGTCTCTGGAAACTTCTGGTAGGTGGGGGACTGAAGCCCAGGATGAGGGGAAAAATAGAGGCTGGTAAGGAATCTTGGGGGAGAGGAGGGCTGGGGCTCCACCCTGGCAGTGAGGCCGAGTCACTGTGCTGTCCCCCATGCCAGGGAAGGTGAACCGTCTCTCTGCTCAAGACTGAGAGATGTCAGCTGGGCTAAGGTGGGGATGCTCTGAACCATGGGAAAGCCACTGGGCATAAGGTCAGTTCTGACACCAGCGTTGGGAAGACATGGCTCAGTACTGGGTACTCAGGAGCTCAGACCTTGTGGTACAGAGAAGCAAACATGTCCTCTGGTGGTTACCTAACCCGAGGCATAGAGCCCACTAGGAGGGAGGGGTTTGCTACTTCCACTCTTGAATCTTCAGACCCCCCTAAATGCTGTAGCCAAGATCCTTGAGACAAGACAGGTGCAGTCCAGGGTGCTGTCAGAGAGCGCAGTCAGGCAAGAGACGCCTCTCCTGAGAAGCAATGGGAGGAACTGGGCTTCTTGGCTTCAGAAGCCCAGGCGTTACTTTGCACAAACATTTGCAGAAGACAGGCATGTCTGTGGGCTAGGACCCTCTCTGCCTGTCATCTGACTGGAGGAGGGAGGTAGCCCTGGCTAAGTAAGGCCTTTCCCCAGCTCTAGTTGCTGGGAGGGAGGTGGGCTACCTTGCAATGTCTTCTAGCTCTATGTCCATATACCCTCTCATGAGCTCACCTCCCTATCTCTTTTCCTGTCACTTTCCCACCCACTCATCTACCCATGCATGCATCTACTGGTGAATCCACCCATTTCTCCACATACACACCCCACCCATGCATTCACGCATGTATCCATACCTCCATCCACCTGCCCATGCGTGCCATGCATCTATACCTCCATCCATCTGTCCACGCATGCATCCATGCATCCAGATGTTTATCAGTAGGCTGGGGACTGTGGTAGAAGCAGACACTATTGTTATTGCATGCAGCAACCCACCAAGTGGAAGCTTACATGGACAATGAGCATTCACCCAGGGGGATGAAGAGCAAGGTGGATATCCTGCTGGTGGAGATGGGATTTAGCTGTCAGATGAGGTGGCTTTGATGATGTGGACCAGGAAAGGGCAGGGCAGTCCCTGACTTCAGGCTGTCGGTGGTGGTACAGACTCCAGTCTCTAGCCTTGGAAGCTTCCCAGAGCAACTCATGCGTGGGGACCAGATTGGTTTAACATCTTACTGGCATTGGCGGTAGCATGACCAGACAGGGGTCCTGAGTCAGGAGCCGAGCATGCTACTGTAAGAGGGTGGAAAAGCAACAGGTGAGCAGGGCTGGGTCCACCCTAGCTCCTCAAAGCAAGTAAATGCCCCTGGTATCAGGTGGTAGGCATGCTGACATGTTGAAAGCTAACGTGTTGAAAGCTCTGGGCTTCTAGTGGATTTGACCAGCATCTACGTTGCCTCCCTCTTCCTCCCTCCTTCCCTCTGTTTCTTCTCCCCTTCCCCTCACTCTTCCCTTCCTCCCTCCTCTTTCTCCTCTCTCTCCCCCCTTTCCTCCATCCCTTCCTTCTCTTTCTCCCTCCGTTTCGTTTTTCTGAGACAGGGCCTCACTTTGTTGTAGTCCAGGCTGGCCTGGAAGTCCAATGCTCCTCCTTCAGCTCCCTGATGCTGAGACCGTACAGCCCACTGTCACCTCCCACTTTGCCTTCAGAGGGAAGATCACTGTTTAGGTGAGGGGAAGACAAGAGAACTATTACCCTATGCTTCAGGGTCCATGCAATCAACATGGTCAGTTAGAGAAGAGCATGCCTTGGCTCGGGCACAGTGACCAATTCTTGGGGATGATTACATGACTAAAACAGATCAATGAGGGGCCTCCTGCACCTGGTGGTCATCTTCCTTCCCGTGGCCTGAGGAGAAGCCTGAGGAGGCTCAGAGGCAACACCACCAAAAGGCTGCTCGGGAACTGTTAGTGTCTTCGCACCTCCATTCTTCAAGTTGAGCACTTGAAGCATGGCCACTGTTACTTGACTGTTTGGGACCCACTCAAACAACCCTGTGGGGTAAACTGAGGCCCAGAGCCACCCTATGACTGGCCTAACTCTCTTGCTTCGCTTGGTCAGTGTTCACAACCTGTGGGGGCAGGCTGAGAGCAGAGAAGTGGCCTCCATTCTACAGTGCTTGCAAGGCTGTCATGTAGCTCATGGCCTCAGTCTACCTCCTAACCCTGCTGAAGCTCCCTATACCCATTCTGGCCTCAAGTTAAGAAGCTCTCAGGGCACCTTGTCACCTGTCATTAGTGGATCAGTAAGAAGTACACAGAGGTTTGGACACCGAAAGAAGCGGATCAGACACTGTGTTCTTGATGCAGCCCTCTGCAGAGGGGGAACATTGAGATCAAGGGCTTTTGGGAGGGGACTCAGCTCAGACTGACTGCTGGGTAATGGCAGGTGTCCTGTCCTGCCATGCCTCTGTTAAGGAGGTGATCTCCTGGAGCTGCCCAGCTACCCCTGGGTGCTCTGTCCCCTGGCCACCTTCATGGAGGAAGTCATCTACGTCTTCATGAAAGGGCTATGATCACAGGACAGGCAGCTTGAGGAGATCGCTGACACAGACTCCATCACTTTTTTGTGTGTGTGTGTGTTTGTGTGTGCTCTGGATGAAATTCTCCTTCCCTACACACTGTTCTGGTGAATAAAAATGCAGAAACCATGAACGAGGGGTAAAGAGCCTGGTAGATGGATTGACCGTGATAATATCAAAGCGTTCATTTCTGAGCTCATTCCGGAGCTGTCAAGGGTCTGGAGGACTTGCCGTAAGCCATAAATAACCCATTTTAATAACGGAGACTTTGATTCCTCTCTGGGGGGGGGGGGCTGGAACACTTCTTGGGATTCGGGTGGCAACTTGTCAGGGCGCCAGCGTGGGGTTTCTTGGGCACTTATTAAGGGATTACATATTTTGGGCTTGTGCAGGTCTTCATGGTCTACTGGAAAGCCTTGCCGCCGACAATGCCGTGGCCCACAGAGACGGACTGTTAGCGGAAAACAAACCTCCTCCCACCTCGAGTTCATTGTTTGCTAGTTTCGCCCTGAATTTGGTCGAAAGCTATTAATTATTTTCTTCATACACACATAGCCTTCCAGCAGCACTGTGACTCGTGGCTAAGTCCATGGACAGTGCTGAGATTTCAGAGTCTTGGGTAGCAGTGGCCCTGCTGGAGACAGCTTGGGGACCCATCAGGTTTCCTCTGAAATGTACCTCTGAACACCCAGGCTCTCATCTTGGTGACGATCTTCTATGTGATCTGGGCAGGTCCTTTTCCTGCTCTGCGAGGAAAGTATTATGGCTCTGTGTCCATTTTGTTTTCCATACACAAATAGGGATGATAACACCTCTTCCGTACAAGAGGCGCATAGGCCCTTTTGAGTCAATCAGTATTTGTCAAGGCAGCTCTGTGCCCAGCTCTGCTTTGGATACCAAAGACCAAACAGCACAGGTCAGATGGACACTCTCCTTATACCTGCTTGGGCCCTGCAACACATTGAAATTTGTGTTCCTTGCAGGGAAGGAAGGAGAAAAGTGGGGGTAACATGGCCATTCCTTCTCATTTTCTGCCTATCAAGACTGGGGCTCAGATTTGGCTCTGAGCTGCTGCATGCTCAGGTAAACGGTTACATTTCTCAGCCTTCCTTATGGCAGTGGCAGGCAGGTGCTATCCAGTGAGCTCTAAGCAGAAATTGCTGGAAAGGCTTCTCATAGGAGTCTTACATTGCTTGCCTCCTTATTTCTGGTTCTTTCTAGCATGGATGTAGATGTGGTGACTGGAGCACAGCAGCTTCCTTGGAATATGGAACACCTAGACGAAGGCAGAGTTGAGTGAAGTCCGTGGTCCCGACTACATACTGGAGTGATGGAAGTCCAGCTTATGTGGGTCCTGGTTTTTTTTATCTTGGGAACGAAAGAAGAACCACCTTCCTGTTTTGAGCCACTACTGTTTAGGTTTTCTGTGCAGTCAGCTAGCTCCACAGACAATGACAGAGACAAACAAAATTGGGGTCACGGCAGAGTAAAAAGCTAGGAGGAAATCGGACCGGGCCGAAAGTGAGCATGCACACGTATGGCCTCATAGCCCTGTCGGCACAGTTTTTATTTTATTTTTTTTTGGTTTTTCAAGACAGGGTTTCTCTGTGTAGCCTTGGCCATCCTGGACTCACTTTGTAGACCAGGCTGGCCTCTAACTCACAGCGATCCGCCTGCCTCTGCCTCCCGAGTGCTGGGATTAAAGGCGTGCGCCACCACGCCCGGCTGCACAGTTTTAAAAGTCTATCTGGAGTATGGGCTTTGACCTTCATAGCCACCACAGATCATAAGAGAAGAGAAGTCAGAGCTCCCAGAGACAGTCACAGCGTTTTATGGCACTGAGTATTGACTATGCCACAAGTGGTGTTTTCCCCAGTTCTTGGTAGAGAGTGGGCACTTGGTGCATGTTGGTGGATAGCACAGTTGTTCTTGCTTGTGAAGATCTCTGGACGATCCATATTTGCATGCAATTACTTTGCCCTTGTACCTGGGTGTGCCTCACCCACTACAGGGACATCTTTTGTAAATCCTTTAACCCACTCTGCCTCCAACCATGCCAAGGCTGGACCCCTTTCTCCATCCATCTCCTCTGTACCCCTCCTTCTCCTGGGTCTTGAACCTCAAACATGCTTAGATGATTTGCACCTGAGAGCAAAGCTTAACCTCTCTCCTGTTTCTTTTCTCCGTTCACTGACAAACTTCTTGAGGAAATAGCCACACACCGATGCTGCCACCTCTGCATCTTCCATGGTCTGGATTCATTGAGATGGCCAGAAGGACTGTCAGCCGTCTTTACTGCCCTCAGGTCATCATTCATTCATTCATTCACTCATTCATGCATACATTCATTCGGTAGGCACCTGTCATTTACTTTTGGCTGCCGGGCACACCCGTGTCCATGGTACACTTCATGCTTGTGCTGTGGCAAAAAACAACGGGGGAAGGAGATACAGATGGTAGAGAGATGCCGTGTCCTAGAAAGTTGCCAAGGAAACCTCACCAATAGGGGTGAGGGATGGAACTTGGGGTCTCTTGAAGGGAGTGTATTCTGAACAGTGGGAACAGCAGGTGTAAAGGCATTCAGGTGGGCGTGGGAAATCTGAATGGCTGAGATTCAGCAGGGAGAGAGGTGGGAGTAGTGGGGAGCTGACAGGGCATGGGGCATCGGAAGCAGCCGTGGAGGTTTGTATCTTATTCAGATGGCAGTGGGGGAGCACTAGGATCTAGCTGGAGTTTCTCTGACCCCCTAGGAAATGGACTGCAGGAATGGGGGGTGGGGGATGGGGGGGGGACACAGAGGGCTGGGACCATGGCTCCTCTCTGATCCTCTTTAGGCGCCTTTGTTCATCTTCTTCTGTGGCTCCACAGCTCTTTGCTCCCCTGGTCTTCTCCCCATCTGGACTGAGAGGCTCTCCCCTCACTTCCCTGGCATCTTCACCTCCAGTCTCCCCTGATAACCTGTCTCCCACTCACATGTACCCTCCAGCCCAGCCATGCCTGAACATTCAGACTTCACGCTGCCTGTGTGGTTCCTGCTGCACTCCATTTGTTTGTGCCCACCACCTTGTCTGCTTCTGTCCTCCTGTGTCAGCCTACAGTGCTGTCATCTTTGCCCCCACCGTCAGTGTTTGCTTAGGAGGCATTTCTGCATCCTGCCCACCTGGTGAACACCGGTGTATCCTTGCGTGGGTCACTTAGAATGTTGTGGAGCCCCTCACCAAGGACATCAACTTTTACCTTACAGGATCAGGAAGTGAATGGGCTGTGAGGACTGGAGGCATTCAGTCAACCCAGACATCAGGGACTCAGTTCTTTCCATCCTCCCACGGAGTTCCTCAGGGTGTTTTCTGTTCCCTTTTAGGGTTGTGCCTTTTTTTGGTCTCAAAAAGACTTCCAAGCAGCAACCACCACATAGGCTCCAACTAGAAAGTGCAAGAGGGGGCTGGAGGGATGGCTCAGAGGTTATACAGAGAGGTTTTCTCAGCACATACTTCTGTTATCAGGGTGGACACCTGTTCCCAGAGGCCTCCAGAAGAATCCCTTGCTATCACTCCTTGGCCAGTTACAAATAGAAGGTTCTGAAAGGAGCATCCTCCGTTGTGTGTGCCCGATGTCTAGCATCCCCTGGGACTATGCAGAGAAAGGCATGGCTGTTGTGTGGGTACCAACCAGTTTACTAGGGTGATGTCTGCTAGAACATCCTCTCCCTAGAGGTGCTAGAGCCTCACCCCACACCATGCTGTTGTCAGCATGGGCCTTGGGATCAGCATTCCTCAGCCACCGTCTTGCCTTGTCACCCTCCATCTGAATGTAGGACTATCATTTCTATAGGTTCAGAGCAGGGACGGACAGATGGAGAAGGGCCGCCCTGTGGGGGAGGGGCAGGGAGGGGACGGGAAGGGTCCTTCTGCATTTCTGCAGAGCGGCCACCAGCCACTGAGCAGTGGATATTTGCCTACTGTCCCAAGGACTGGCTTTTGATTTACATACCCTCCTGGCTATCCAGCAGACAGATGGCCTGAGTGAGGGGCCCTTATTGAGAATCTAGCACCAGAAATGCAGTTACTGCCTTAGCAAGGGCTTGGCAGGGCTGGGCAACCATTCACCTGACCATCACTTCTTGGAAATCACTCAGCTGAAAACGAGGAGCAATGCTCTAGAGATTTGGCCTGCCCAGAGCCATTTGTCCATGAAACCTATGCCACCAAATCCCATCTAGGGCTCACTGGGCCACCAGGGTCTGGGATCTGGGAGCTGGAGTGGAGGTCTAGCTAGGGTCACCACCCAGGCAGTTTCCCCATCCAGACATGAAGACTGGACACTTGTCATGTTGGTGACCCGTCCTCCACCACTCTTCCCTATCTTTGGCATACTCTTGACACACACATTCTACACACACACACACACACACACACACACACAGACCCTGACACCAACTAACCTTCCAATCAAAGCCTCACCAGACCCTCATCCTCACACAGCTCCTGTATACACACTCTTGCACGTGGTCACACTGTCTTACAGTTCTTGACACACCCACACTCTTCCCTGCAAACACTTCACTTCATCTCATGTTATCTCTATGTGACCTGTTAGTGTGTGTGCACATATGCAATATATGTGTGCATGCACGAGGAGGTCAAAGGTTGGTGTCCTGTGTAATCTTCTATTGCTTTTTTTTTTTTTTTTAAGTTTTCTACTATTTTGAGGAAAAGTCTATCGCTGAACTCAGAGCTGGCCAGATGGATTGTAAGGTCTGAAAATCTGCCTCCTCACCACCGTCCAGTGTAGCACTAGGGTTACAGGTGTGCATGCCACACCTCTAGGAGATGCTGGCGGTCTGAGCTCAGGCCCCCACTGTTTTTACACAACAAGTATTTTGAACATCTCCCCACCTCTCACTGTTTCCCACTTGGAAGTTCCTGAGCATTTTTTGCCTTTTTCCTGTAGCTTCCTCAAAGGCCTGAACTATCATAGTCTTCACCCACCCACCCACCCACCCACTGACCCCCATTCACATGTGTGCGCACCCCCAGTTGCACCCTTCCTTCCATTGCCTCAGAGACTGCTCTCAGGCATTGCCTCTGCCCTGAGATCGTGGGCAAACACACTCCTCATCTCCCTGCATGTGCGCACTCATGTCCCAAAGCTGGTCACTGCTCCCATGTATAAACCCCATGTGTGCATCCACATAAGAAAGCCCTTTGATCCCCGTGTCAGGGTGCACTTTACCTCTCTAGGTAGCCCTGAGACATGAGGAGTCCCCAGAGGCTCCAACTGTTGCCCTCTCCCCATCTCCACAAAGCCATTTGGGGATGGAGAGCCTATGATCCAGTGGGAGATGAGAAAGCCACAGGAAGTCCACTGTGAGTCCCTATCACAGAACTAGGTGGGTATAGAAGTGAGCACCCAACACCAGGGGTGTGCAAGCAACTGCTTGCTTACTTCTTGATAGAGAATGAAGGGGGCTAGCAACCCATCCTGTAGAAGGGTCCTGTGGGGGCCCTTAGTCAGGTGCTTTGGGGTCCTGGACTGGCAGGGGATGGAGGGGCTGGGCAGGTCCAGGAAAGGGGTAGAAGGGGCAGGTGAGGGTGGGGCTGCCTGGCCTAGAGGGTGAGGGCTGTCTCGCCGCAGCTGCCATAACTCAGTTGGGATGGACAGGTTCCTTTCTCCTGCCTGATTTATTGCCTGCTTTGGAGGGGTGAGGCCCATTCTTTGAACTTCAAAGGGCCAGGGAGTGAGCTTGTGCTGTGGTGACAGCTCAGAGAGTTGGGGGCTGGCAGTGTACAACCTGCGATGCTACTGGTCCTGGGTCTCCGGCCGCTAGTGGAGCCTTGTTCAGCGTAACCCTCTCATCAGCTGCAAGTGGCCCCAGTGCTAGCCCCCAAGAGCATCACACAGGATCAAGTCCCTTGGCACACTCTAGAGCTGAGGGCTGGGACATGGGGTCTCTTCCAGCTTTGCAGCCGGGCCAGCTCTGTTTAGGAGAAGGGGGGCGGGGAATCTCCCTCTTATGCTTTTAGGGTCATTTATTTCGTTATACTCATCACCACTTGTTTTCACAAGGAACGCCTCTCAGTTTTGTTCTCTATTTTGCAAATGGCTATATTGAGATATTAGTCTGTCTCAGCCACCCAGAGAGGCCTGGAGCCTCAGCCCTTGGTATCGCTCTGAAGCTGCCTCACAGCATGTGTCCCTGGGGTAGGAGCCAGGGTATATGGCATTTGCTGTTTTCATTGAGGGACCAGCTGGCCTGGGCTCTGCCAGGAGTGGTATAAATACTACCACCTTCCCATCCAGACCTCAGTTCCCTCATCTGTGGGGGCTGCACACTTGGCCTCTCAAACTGGAAGAGAACAGAGCCCCATGTAGCAAGAAGCGTTGGTACCCAGTCAACCTGCTGATTTTTTTCCCCCTCCATGTGGCCTTCCCCATAAAGGCTTTCCACCTTCTCTTTTAACGCTGAGGCTGGAACTTGGAACTTCCTGGCTACTGGACAAGCACTCCACCATGGAGCCACACCCCAGCTTTCTTCTTTCTTGTGAAGAATCACAAACCATCGTCATCCCAGTGCCTCCATCTGCAAATTTCAGAAACTGGAATGGAGCGGGGAGTGGTTCTCTTCCATAGAGGACATGATCTGCCCTCTTTCCCCCTGTCAGGACCCTGAGTGGTCTGGATTGTGACCACTAGTTCACCCGAAATTAACCTGCATTGGAATCCCTTTCTTACCTGCTGTGTGACCGTGAGCAAGTTATGTATCATCTCTGAACCTCAGGGTGGATTGGAGAGTGCACCTAGGAGAGGCCTTGGCGTACTGTCTGTTAGGCAGTGCCATGGTTGTCTGCAGCTGAGCCTGGTGATCTCAGGACCTCACCCTCATGCTAGTCAGATGGAGGCCACAGATGGGAGGGGGATTGCTGGTGCTAGTAAGTCAGACAGAACCAAGGGAGAGCCTTAATTTTGGCACTTTGCCACCGGGCTGTGTGACCTCTCAGGCCCCATTTCTGCTTGGTGTTACTGCTTTAAGTCTCATGGCAGGTGACTATGGGGTCTAGGGAGTTCCTGCAGGGAAATGACTGGCATGTAGCTGTTGGCTGGGGGCCATAGGAGAGGGCTGGGTCTTAAGAGGGCCTGCTGGGACCAGAAACAGGGCTAGTGTGAGTAGCCCTTTCCAAAGGGAGACAAAGAACACAGTCAGCTCACAGCTAATCTAGGTGGGGTGTGATACGGGGATAGGGACAGAGGGCAGGAAAACGGGGAGCAAACCCTGCAATCTGTCTCTGAAGCTACTATGGCACAAGAGGACACACTTGTAATAGTGCCCCTTTTGGGTTGATAGCTACATTATCTTTAATATGTTCCTGGGCCAGGGGGCTGGGCGCTGGAAGACGTTGGTCCTGGATTTACAGCTTCAAATCCTGTGTTCTGGATTCATGAAGACTAGGGATCCAACTCAGCTCGACTACTGTGTGGGCCAGGGATTTTTCCTGCACTGCCACCCCCACCCTCAACGTTCCTTTTAGTCTAAGTGTGTCCTGGTTTATTGTCTTCAAAGGCCAAAGCAGTTCTCAGGGGAGGATGCGAGGGCAGTCATCTCAGCTCCCCACTGGAAGGTGGGGAGTCGGAGGACTTGAGGCTAGAACCTAGATATTTCTGTATCTTTGAGGGTGGAGGAGACCACATTTTCTAGGGGGCGGAAGGGGATCTTCCAGGACTTTATAGTGCTGTCGCTAGGCAGATGCGCACAGATAAAATGTTCCTGGCCTCACAGAACAGATGCCTCAGGCAGCTTGAATGTGTCTGACGTGGCAGCTGTGGCCCTGTTGGCTCACTTAGAGAGGAACTGGTTGTATCAGAAGGGTGGCCCTCAGTGGGGAATGTGCACTGTCTTTTAGGAATGATTTGGGGGTCATAAATTTTCGGTGGCATAGCAGTCCTCCGAGTTTTCATAACGTTGAAACGTTTGGACTTGCCTCAGAGGGGAGGGCTTTGCTTGATAGCTCACCAGCTCTGGAGAACTGTTATTGCTGTAAGAGGGAATTTTTTCCCCCTTAAGGTGGAATCCTCAAATTTCATGCTCTGCTTTAACTTGTTTTATTTCACCGGGAACACAAATAAAAATAGCCCACCAAGCTATATGGATTGAGTTAAAAAAAAAAAAGGTCCTTCCTTGGGAAGGGCAGAATGTCTGTTGAGAGTTTATTCTGTGTTGGCCTCAACCTGGGCTCTGTGGAGTAGGTCTCTTAAACCAGGTCCCTGGCTCTACTGGTCCCTGTCCAGGGATGGGTAGGGCAGTCAGTGCCCTCAGGCTGAGTCTCTGTGATGGGTGTCACTGAAATTTAGACATTCCACAGAGTGGAAAGGATGCAACCTCCAGTGCTCCCCAGTTTTGCTTTCCGTGGGAGCTCACACGTCCTGAATCTACTCTCAGGGTTCAGGGTTGAAGCTTATCTCCAGTGTCTAAAGCACTTTTCAGCTCAAGTGGGGACTCAAGTGTGAGCAGGATTGCTGAGAGGGGATGCTCAACATAGTTGGTTCCGGGGTTGACTGAAGTTTCCTAGGCACCTTGGCAGCTCTGTTTCCATGCCGACCATCACCTTGCCACTCACAGGCATTTTCCCCCTATTCACCAGCACAGCTCTCAAAGGGTGTCAAGGGAACCGCTCTCTGCTTCTCAGTGGATCATTTGCATCAATTTGCATATTCATTAAGTTCTCTGGATTCTCCCAGAATAGGCCTGCTGACACAGTGAGCTCCTTGTCTCTCAATCTGCAGGACAGGATAAAAAGGCTCTGAGTTGAGTCACACTGGTGGCAGTATGGGCTATGCTGGGCAGCACAGCTGTTGCTGAGCATGGATCTTTGCAGGCAGCCTGGCATGGCCCTACATAGGCCTGAATATGTGGGGTTGAGCAGACAGGGAGGAGGGAGGATTCCAGTCCCACCCATCAGTCAGAACGTTCTTTGGGACACAGCTTGTCAGGATGGATTCCTTTGTTTTCAACCCATTGTGGTTGAGGGGGTGAGGTTCTTCTGTCTATGAATGGGAGGTGAGCACTTTTGATAGAGCTGGGGTTGGGAGTAGAATAAGAGATGGCACAGGCTGCATGCCTGATCCAGAGATGGGGACAAGGTGTGGGTGAGTGTGCTATTTACTCAGGCCATGATGACACCACAGCACAGAGACCTACTCCTCAGATCCACGGAGCAGGAGCCAGAACTCAAGAGGCCCTTAAAGAGGGCTTCTTTCAAGGCCTCTCCTTATGGCCTGAGGTTGCTGTCTTCCTGTGTCTTCAGACACCACCTGAATGGCAAGAGGGTGTGTGCTAGCGACCTTGTTTTAGCTTAGCTACTCTGCAAAATTCCTGTCTCCAAATACAGTCTTAGATGAGGCTTTGAGGGCTAGAATTTCACAAGTGGGGACACTGAGGAGAGAAGGAAGAAGAGACTGAGCTGGGGACAGCGTGAGTCTATAGCACTGACAAGCTGAGGGTCAGGTAGACATATGGCACAGTCCTCAGTGTTGGCAGCTTCAGGGTGAGTAAGACATTCCAAACCATGTCCCTGCATCAAGTTGAGATGCAACAGATCAGGGGCTTTGTAGACCCATGCACTGTTCCATAATCTTTTCAGTGGCAGCTGACTTGCATGTGGGTCTTTGTGAGCAGGTCAAATTCAGGGAACTCCCAAGCCTTCCACTCTGGAAAGTGTGACTTGTGCTTAAGACCTGCCTATTTGTTTGGGGGTACAATCCCAGGGACCAGAAGTGAAATATAGAGGTGAGGCTGGGCTGGGGGTGGAGGCTAATCCAAGAATATACTGCTGAGCTGGTCACTGCTGTGTGGAGTGGGGACACTGCTAGGGCCCCTCAGAGAAGTGTGGTAGGTGCCTCAGGATCGTTCCCCAAGAATAGAAGAAAGGGCTGAATGCAGTGGTGCATGTCTGTAATCTCAGCACTTGGGGAGGCAGAGGTAGGCAGAGCTCTGTGGGTTCAAGCCAGCCTTGTCTACAGTGTGAGTCCAGGACAGCCAAGGCTGCACAGAGACACCCCGTCTCGGACACTCCCCCCAACCCCAACCCAAACCCCAACCCCAACCCCAAAACAAGCAAGGAAACAAACAAAGACTAGAAGAAGGGACACCACATCCCCTGGGGTGAATGTTCATAGGCTGGACAGTCCTTTTAGTCCTTTCAGGTTTGCTCCTGTATCTCGTCAACATGCCCCTGGTCAGCTATGTCACACCCATGTAAGATATGCCAGGTTCCACTGTTATAGAGCTGGCTATGACAGCCATAGCTGGAGCAAGGATGAGAAATAGGAAACAAGAGGGTCCTGGAACATTTTCCAAGCAGGGAAGGAGTGTAAAAGCAGATATTAGGTTCAGGGAATCCAGGTCCTCGCAAGTGTAGACTCTTAACAGACTCCTGTCAGGGCCTCTTCCACGCTCGGGGCTGAGCTGTGCCAGGCTGGGCACATGGCCATGAGTCTGATGTGCTTACTTCCAGGTGAGGAATATTGGTAAGAGACTGCACCAGGCACAGGGCAGGGACTTGTCACTTCTGCCTTGGCTGAAACACAAGTCAGAGATCCCTGGAGGCTTCCTGTGCCTGGACTCTCTTCCCATTGGTGGAAGCCAGAGGCAGTAGGGACTGAGGTTAGACCCAAACTCCTCCCTGGAGAGAGAGGCATCCTTCAGGCTCATGCATGGCAGTGACAGAGCTCTGGCCACATGACCATATAGACAGGACTGTTACTGCTGCCAGATGCTCCTGGGTCTGTCCTGGAAAGATGTCTTCACATCTGTGGCCTGACTCCATCCCTGGCTGGCTGGCTGGTGCCAAGGTGCCCTAAATAAGAGGAACTCAGATCCAGAAGACCTGCATAGAGCCGATGTACTCCTTGGCCTTGGCACAAGTGAGGAGCGTGGGGTGTGGGGCCGTTTGTTACCTCTCTGTTACTCACTCAGAAGTGAGCGCCACCATAAGCTTCTCTACAGTGTAGCTTTGGTGTGTAGCGAGGCACAGTGTGGAAATGGAGAGTCTTTGAGATGTGGCTGGTGTTAGGAGGTGGCGACAGGTTTGGGGTGAGTGTGGCCTGAGAGGATTGGAGGCAAAGCGCGGGGCACTGAGCCTGCGGCTCTCACTCACAAAGACTGATGGAGAGTGGGCCGTGTGTCATTACTGTTGAGAAGAGCAGAGCTGGGCAGGGAGCAGCTGGTCTGAAGTAGCAACAAAAGGAGCAAAGAAGGGGCTCCAGGGGGGTAGAAAAGGCTGCGACTTCTGGACCTGAGATAGTGGAAGACTGAAGTGAAGGAGTGACATCTCCCTCCATGATGTGGCCTTGGGACCGTTGCAAAGAAGTTGAGAGGAAGAGATAGGGAGGCAAGGAGATGGGGGGTGGGCAGGGGGAGAAAAACACAGGGCTTGACAGTCAAGGAACGACTAGCAAGTGCAGTTTATGGCTTGCAGAATGGACCAGTGGCAAATAGATGAGGAACTTGGGTGAGCTACGGGTTGTATCAGAAAAGAGACGGTGACTCTGCTCTAAGGGGAAATCGGTTGCTACTCTCAAGTCTCTGGGAAGTCCACAGCATTGCAAGAGAACACATCTCCTATTCCATGGGCTGTCACCGTGGAAGAACAGACAAGAAAGGAAAGACAGCCATGGATGTAGGCTCAAAGGCATCTGTAGCTTTCCAAGACAGCAGAGCCTGGGAATAGCCTCTCTGCCAGGATGAGAACCTCTGTGCATCCATGAGGTAGCCCAGCACCGTGGACCACTAGCTGCTGGATGGCCGCCATCGTCTCCTTTTCTTGAACGGGAATTTTCCTGAGCTTCACGCCCCTGTCCCATTGTCACCTTCTCTTCCTCCCTTCCCCCCCTCTCTGTGTGTGTTATATGTGTGTGCATGTGCATATACGTGTGTGCATCTCTCTCTGTGTAGGAGTGTGTGTATAAGGGGCAACAAACTTATAACCTCTATAGCCTAAGGTGTCAGACCATGCCTTGGCTGCATGGGACTTTGGGCTCTCCCCCCCCCCTCTCTCTCTCTCTCTCTCTCTCTCTTTCCTCCCCCACTCAGAGAGGCTGGGGTTTCAGGGTTTCTTTTATTTGTGTCTGTATGGATGGCCCTTGTAGATATTTGGTGCCCGAAGGGTGGACTGTGGAGACACTAGTGTATGGTTGTGTCTACGCTACTATCTTTCTTTCTGGGCACTACATGAATCATGGCCACAGGAGTATGGGTACTCCTCACTGTTGCAGGCCTGGCTTCAGATCTTCATTTTCTTCTGCTGGGTGATGGCAAGGCAGACTTGGTGGCCACATGTACAAGATGGAAGTGTGAAAGATGAAAGGACCCTGGGTCTCCTTAGCTACTGTGTGTGGTTGCCCCGTACACCCTTCACCAGGTGGTGACATAAGTGAGCAAAAATAAATAAATAAATAAATAAATAAAATAAAAATTAAAAAAAAGACCCTGTAACCCAGGGGTGCTTAAACTTTTCTACTTGATAACCCTTTTTACCCAAGAAAGCTTTGGTGTGTAGTGGCATAGCATGGAAACTAAGTCACCACACACTGCATGCATGACCTCAGGTATACAGGGATATAAAAATAGTCACACAAGCTGAGTGGTGGTTGCTCACGCCTTTAATCCTAACACTCGGGAGGTAGAGGCAGGTGGTTCTCTATGAATTTGAGGCCAGTCTAGCGAGCACCAGGACAGCTAGGGCTTACAGAATAATCCTGTCTTGAAAAAAAAAGTTACTCAGATAAAATATCCACTGATAGTAAACCATACACACTTCTTTTGGGAGTACATGTAATTTTACCATCTGTTAAAGAAAAAAAAACAAAAGAGCAGATTTGATTACTAATGAGATGCTATTCTTTTTAAGTTTTGGATAAAGATTAAATCTTGGTTGACTGTTTTATACTGGAAAAACGTAGGGCATCTTCAGTGTCTTCAGAGTTGATCAATAATTTGACTTTATAGTCATTGATGCTGAGAAAATCACTTCATATAAATGTGTAGGACAACACAGCAGAAATGTGTTTAGGGTCATTTCAGAAGTTGTTGCAAATTCTGCTCCAATTCCAAGCCATAAAGGTCATTTAAGGAGACTCAAGTCAGCAACTCAAACAATTTTAAAGGTAAAACATTACAAGATACAGTCTGAACTTGTTCTTCATTTGTACGCAGGAGAAAGACAGTGGGGGAAATATGGAGTCTTTGTTTCCCATAATGAGGCTGTTATGCTTCTGTAAAAGCAGAAAGTTTTCTTGTGCAGAGAAGCCATGCCATCCCTGAGTCCAGGAAGCACTGGGTAGTGGTGTGCGGTGTAACAGATGCCCGGTGCAACCTGTACGCATGCTCAGGACCAAGGCTGTGGGGAAGCTGTGCTGTACAGCCCAGTGAAAGCTAGCAGAAGCACCTGGCTTTAGTAAGCTTTGGATTTTGAATTGAATTTTGGCAGTGATGTGTTCAGAAAGGCTTTTCTGTTACCGATTTTTTTTCCAACACTCATTTTCAGCTACACAAGCCTGTGTGGGTTGAGACCCACAGTTTATGAAGCTCTGCTGGGTACTCTTTGCCATAGCATTAGGGTATCACGGTATTTGAAAGGTTGTTAGCTTTCTAAGGAAAATTTGTGGCTAATCCCATCTCTCACAACACTGCCCTAAATCCTTCTTTTAGGGCCTAGGTGTCAGTCTGCTTTGTCCTCCTTCTTGCTTTCTTGTCTCTGTTTTTCCGTCACACTGGCTTTCTGTCTTTTCTTGAGTGATCCTTTAGTGTCTTCTCCCCCCAATTCTGTTCTATTTCTTTGAAGAATCTCCTGCACTATCAGTCTATCATCTGTTACTATAACAAAATACCTGAGCTTGGATGCTTTATAAAGAAAAGAGGTTTCTCTAGGTCACACTTTTGGAGGCTGAAGTCCCAACAGCATGGTGCCAGCTCTTGAAAGGATCTCTGACTGGGCTGCATTATTGCACATAGCTCATGGAAGTGTGTGTGGAGGAGAGCTGTCATGTGGCAAGCAGCCAAGAGCAAGAGGGGCCAGGGCAGCATAGGCAACCAGATGTAAGCACAGGAGACTGGGGGGGCAGTGGTTGCATGTCCTCTGGTTGGTTGGAATGATATCCCTTGCTGCTGAGTGGCTGAGAGCAGCGGCAGGTAGAGTTTGGTGTGCTATTTGAGAATGAGAGGAGATGCCGGAGAGCAGAGCAAACTCCTAGGATTGGCCTGGAGCCTGTGTGGCTGCCGTGCATGCCATGTACAGCTGAGCTGGGAGAAGGAGGTATGTGCAGACTGAGTGTGAAGTGCTGCTGCAGGGAGAAGCCCACAGGCACTGCATGGAGAGGCATGGGGCAGAGAGCCGCTTTGCTGTCTGCCTTCCCTCCTTTCTCCGCCATGTCTCTAGGTGCTCCACGTGCTGGTGGCCGAGTGGAGGTGGAAGTGGAGGCCGTTCCTTCCTTTCTCAGGCTGTGTTCCTCAGAGGCCCTGTTCGTCTCCTCGGTCCTATCACACAGGGCCTGGGCTTGGCTGCCATAATGAAGAGCCCATCAAGCACAGAAGCTTAAACAGGACAGAGTGAGTGAAAGGAGACTTGGGAGTGTTGACAGTCTCTGTTCTGGTCCAATAAGGTGTTTTAGGACTGGGAGGTGAGTCTGGCATCCTCAGAAACTTCCTGTGAGTTCAGGGTGACCGTCCTCAGGCTCAACTTCCCCCCAGCCAGATGAAAATGGAGATGGGCATCTTGCAAGCACATGGCATTGGCTTCTTCCCTGCCTCCCTGAGGCTACTTAATTAGCTGCAAGGGAGGCTGGGCAATGTAGTCTCCTGGACCTGGCTAGGCAGCAGGCAGCAGGCAGCAGTGTTACCAGACAACATTTCCTTATTGGATGTGTGAGGGCTTGTAGATGAGCTGTGGTCTCTGCCTTGCAGCCTGGCCTTGAAAGTGCTTATATTTCCAACTGACAGGTAAAATTTCTGTAATTTGAGATATCAAATAACATCATCAAAACCTTTTAAAAGTTGTTTGAACTTCAAGGTTGTAGATTGTGTGCCCAATGGAGGTCCTTTGGGGTGTGTCTCTGGCTATGACTCTACAATCTTGAAGGCAAGATGGAACGGTTGTGTGTGTGTGTGTGTGTGTGTGTGTGTGTGTGTGTGTATATTCCATGACTGTGTACATCTCTATGTATATACTGGTTTATATACACACACTGTATCTATCTGCCCAGGGCTTCACCTCATTGGCTAACCTGCCAGCATGCTCATTTTTTTTTTTTTTTTTTTTACCATTTCATATTCAAATGTCAGCTAAATCACCTACACTGGGGATGAGTGGGCCCAGTGTCTTGTTGGAGCTGATTAGTGGGTGAGCTCGGTACTCAGCTATAATGGTCATCCCTGGGGAAAGCCTGGGGGGCTTGCCTCAGCTCAGCTCCAGATACCCCACATAATTCAGTCAGTCAATCCTAAAACACGGAGTCCCATAAATAAGAACTAACATGTACTTGTTGGAGGCCTACTGTGTATTCGACTCAGTGCTGTGCCACGTTCATATTTTCCCTCCTTTTAGCTCCATTTTTGCAGATGAAGAAACTGAGATAGAGGACAGTGCCCAAGAGTGGACAGCTATCTGGAAGGGTTTGAAGCCACCCCCTGAGCCACTGACGGTTGCTCTCAGCTGCTGTGTTGATGGTTGCTTGCTCTCATATGGCCTATATGGTGGCGGGGAGCGAGTGGGTCAGGAGAGAGCACCTTGGAGCCATAGGTACCCTCCTTGTCTCTGGTTAGCCTAGTCTCTGCCAGGTTGTCCCTTCTTCCTCTGGGCTGCTTTTCTGTCATGCCACTTGCCTTGCTTCTGGCCTTCGGCTCTGTGTCCTGGTGCTGTCATGGTCCCTCAAGCCTGGCTTCCCTGTCTCTTTGAATTGCTGTAGGCTCCCTCTCTGAAATGGAACCCCTCCTTAGTTTATGCCTCCATGTCTCCTCATGGTGCTTCTGCGAAGCTTGGTTTCTCCTGGCATTCCAGGACCACTGGCATCTGGTAACGGTAGCAGCCTGGCCCGTGGATGTCCAAAGGCAAGTAGAACAGACAGAGGGCAGCTCTGGGCCAGGACTGAACTCTCCAGATGGGCAGACGAACAAATGATGCTACTGGGTGCTGCTGCCGTTCTTGTGTGTGATGCAGCCAACTGGAACTGCCTTAGGTACCAGTCTTGCATTTCCTCGGGGCCTTTCTGTCCACAGCTGTATCTGACCCACCCCTGCCTGCAGAGCAAGAGGGAAAGAGGTGTGATCCTGAGGTGTGTTCTGGGCAGGCACAGAAGAAGCCAGAGATCCTTGGACAGAGGAGCTGGCTAGTATCTTTTCTCCATAGTCAGGGCAGAGACAGAAAGATGTGGTGGGCTGAGCCTCAGAGTCAGAGACATCTATCCTCTCACTGGGGGCCACTTCTTCCAACTAGGCCCCGGATCCTACAGAGTCTACCCCCTTCCAGTCAGTAGCCCATCAGGGTATGAGCCCATCGGTGGGTTAATCAACTGGTGAGGTTAGAGCAGTGATCCCCAAATCCTCATCTCTGAGCATTGTCGCTTTGGGGACCCAGCCTTCAGCACTGGAGCTCATAGTATACATTCCAGATTTAAACAGTAACAGCCCCTGGCAACCCCTATGCATGATAGAGTCTGTAGGGAGAGAGGCATATCCCCTACAGAAGAATATATATGTTCTAGGTAAAACGGGACAACGTAAGGCCTAGTGGCCTGGGCAGAGGCAGTGCCTGGGGTGGGCTAGAAAGTCAGCAAGGGAACATGCCAAGACGGCAGGTTCTTTTCTGAAGACCCCAATCACCTGGGACTCTAATGTGATGCATACAGGTCTTCTTTCTCTGGGATTCTGGGGCTGAGAGAACTAAGGCCTCTTAGAGCAGTGGCTTTTTAGCTGGCTATGTAGTGAGGAGATCTGGCTTCTACACTGTGGGACCTGGGTTCAAATCCAGACAGCTATTTCATGTGTGGCTACGCAGGCAGGAGGAGGAGGATGCGGTGTGGTCACCATTCTTTCTAGGGGTGACTCCCAGGGGAGAGGCAGCTAGCCTATGCTTGGGGTCTGCACATCACACACCAACTCCAGGCTGCTCTGTATTCATGCATCCCAACTACTTGGAGATGACATAGGATTTTTAGGGTGGGCCAACTCAGAGCCCTGGATCTGGGTGGTAGCTAACCTGGTCAGCCCACCTGCTCTCCCTTATCTGTGCCACCAGGGTGAGCTCTCCAGCACTGCTTTAGCCCAGGCCTGTGGTCAACTATCAGGTAAGGACCCTAGGTTTTGGGGGGTGTCTGGCAATGGGCAGGCCTGACTTGGCTGGGCCCTGGAAACAGGCAGGGACATTTGGGCATTAATAGGAGCCCCATTGGCTGAATGAGCTGCCCCTGGCACCTGCGGGGAACAGGTTGATGTTGGAGAGTGGGGAGTGGGCTGAGTGCCCAGGAATCCAGCCCACTGCCACAGCCATTGCCTGATCACCCTCGGTCAGTCGGGCGCCACAATCGAGACTTCTGCTGGAGGAGGGGGCATCGCTCTAATTTATTTCACGCTTGTCTTAATTTCAAATTTACTTTTTCATTTAATTTTTCTTTGGATCTGAGCTATGACCACATGGTTCAGAAATCAAAAGTTTAATAGGTGTGGGTAAAGTCAGCCTCCAGCTGGTATCCTGCCACCTGGCTGCTCCCTGGAGCCATGGCAACAAATAACAGCGTTATGTATGGGGTATCTTTTTTTCCAGGTAAAGGCACTTGGCAAACACACGTCCGTCACCCATAGCAGGCTTTGTGTCTCTTAACCTTGGTTTCAGCCAGCTTTCCACTTAAGTGTAACCAAGAACAGCATGCCATCTTTCCTTTCAACAGAGGTAAGGGGTGGGTGATGGGAGTGATAGCATCCAGGATAGGGTGTGGCTGCTGCCGCCAGCCCGCCCTAGTGTCTCTTGGGCCTGAGATCAAGTCTTGATCTTCCTCATTTAGGGATCTTCCTTCTTTAGGAGGAGCTAAGCACCCTAGGAAGCAGTGCTGGGGAAAAGACCATGGGGGCTAAGAAGATGTGGGGAGGGGACAACCATCTCTCTTCACAGCCCCACTGCCAGCACGGCTGCTCATCACATCACTACTGACGACATTTAACCTGCCCAGAAGTTTTGGGGCATTGCATACTCTGATTTCCTCTCATTCGTAGCATGGTACAAAGTGTCGTGACTTTCTGAAGTTTCTATCTTGCTTTACGGCACTTGCGGAACACCTCACTGTCTCTCTCTGTTCAAGGCCTCATGGCTTGCCACGCAGACTTTCATAGACTGTTCTCTGTGCATTCCACCACTGGGTGGGGCTCCCAAGAGTTATGGGGTCTACTTGATTTACAGTCCTCCCCACCCAATTGATTTCCTTTTGATCTTTTGCCTGGGTGCTGTAGACATTACCGAAAGCAGGAAGTTGTAATTTACAGTTGTTTTGGTTCGGTTGCCTACCCTCACCTTCAAGTCGTCGGCCAAGTTTTCTGTCAGTTAGGTGTACATGCACTTATAGTTTTTGGGTCATTCTGATGAACTGACCCTCCCTCACCTTTTATTTATAACCTCTACGTATATTTTTTGTTTTTACGTTTGTATCTTATATTTTTTAAACTATGTATATGCATAGTGTCTGTGAGTGTGTGTGTGTGTGTGTGTGTGTGTGTGTGTGTGTGTATGTACATATGAATCCAGTACCCATGGAGGCAAAAGGCATGGGTGAGATTCCACTGTGGGGTCACAGGCAGTGGTCTCCTGAAGAACAGGCTTCTAGGTTCTAGCCCTGCCTGGCTTCTGGCTCAAGTCTTGCTCTCTGTTTCCTGATCCGCCACAGGTGATTTGTTTGGTCGCTCGGTTTGTAAGCCTTGTCTTCTTCGCCTTGCCTCACTGCCCTGGGTAGACCTGCAGTATTGTATGGAGGAGCAAGGTAAGCCCACTCCGCTCTTGTTCCCGCTGTGGGAGGAAACACTTGCAGGTTTGCCTCACGATGGCAGTCGTGGCTTTGTCTTGCTTTCCCCTTCCTATGCTGAGCCTGGATCCACCTACATCCACTTTGCTCAGGGCTTTTATACCACAGAGGGATGCCAAGTGCACCAGACACTCTTCCTACGGTTGTTGAGATGATCAAATGATTTTTGTCATTCTCTCCTGTTAAGATGCCATGTTATGTTGAAACCCTTTTTTTTTTTTCTCCCTGTGAAGAAACCTGTGGTGATCCTCTGGATGAGCACTGAGTTTGATCCATTAGGAGTCAGTTGGGAATTTCTGTGTCTTTGCTCACCAGGGATACTGATCTTTTTTTTTTTTTTCTGTACCCTCTGGTTTGGGTAGGAGAGTTAACTGTCTTTACACAATGGGTCTTGAAAAGGTTTCCTCCCTTTCCATTCTGTAGAATATGCTGAGAAGCATCACATTAGGTCTTTAAAGCTTTGTTGAGGGCCTGAATGGAGGTTCTGTCAGCAAAGTACTCACTCTGCAAGTACAAGGACCTCAGTTTGAACCCCTAGCACCCACACAAGAAACATCTGTAATCCCAGTGTGGGGAAGCAGAAGAGAGCTCACTGGCTGGATGGATCAGCCAAGTGGTGAGTTCTAGGCTCAGTGAGGGACCCTGTCTCCAAAAGTAAGATGGAGAGTGACTGATGAGGACCTCTGGCCTCTCCCAATCCTACACACGAGTTTGCTAAGATCCGCTGGAGAAGCCATCCAGCTCTTGGCTTCTTTGAGTTGGGGAGGCCTTCTTATTGTCCAATTTCATTGTTATTCATCTTTTCAGGTTAAGAAGAAACTTATTTCGGTTTTAGGAGATCATTTGTGTCCGTAAGTTTGTGCCTTTATTTTAGGTTATCCAACGTTTTAGAATATAGTTTTTATAACAAATCTTTAATCACTCCTTTAATTCTTTAGTGTCTGTTGTAATGTCTCCTTTTTCATTTGCGTTTTTATCTGAACTTTCTCTCTTCTTCCAGGTTAGTCTAGGTTAAACTTGTTAATTTTATCTGTTTTTGTTTTATTATCCTGTTGGTTGTTAGTCTTTCACTTAATTCTGCCCCATGTTAACTATGGGTTTAACTTGTTCCTGATTTTTCTAAGGGCTTGAGCGTAACTTTGAGTTATTTATTTGATTTTTAAAATCTGGGCACCATTGCTATACACCTTTTAGCACCTCTTGTGCTGTATCCCACAGGTTTTTGGCATATTTCCATTTTCATTCCCATTAGGAAAACCTGAATGTCCTCAGTGGTCCCCAGTGCTCTTCCAGCACGTGCTGGTGATCTCCACCCATCTGTGGGGATTTAAAGTTCATTTCTGTTAGTGATTCCTGTTCTCCTTTCACTGGGATCGACAAGACACAGGATATGATTTCTTCCCCCCACTCCCTGCTTTTTCCTTCAATGCTGGGATTGAAACCAGGATCCTCACAGTTGGTAGGCAAGTGCTCTACCACTGAGCTACACTCCTGGGTCCCAAGGCTAATTTTTTGAGTTAGATAATGTGTCTATGTGCTGATGAAAAGAAGACGTGTTCTGAAGCCGGGCGTGGTGGCGCACGCCTTTAATCCCAGCACTCGGGCGGCAGAGGCAGGTAGATCGCTGTAAGTTCGAGGCCAGCCTGGTCTACAAAGTGAGTCCAGGATGGCCAAGGCTACACAGAGAAACCCTGTCTCGAAAAACAAAAGAACAACAACAACAACAACAAAAAAAACCAAAACAAAAAACAAAACAAACAAACAAACAAACAAAACAAAAAAAAAACCCAACAAAAAAAAAGAAGACATGTTCTGTAGCTGTAGGGTGAGAAACTCTGTAAATATTTGTTGAGTTCATGGTGCTGCTCTGTTGAGTTTCTGTCTGCATGGTAGGACTGGGTGCTGACAGACAGTACTGAGGACACTGCTATACTGATGCCTGTGTCTTACATCAGGTCTATTAGTATTCATACTGTGCATTGTTTATATAATGTTATGCATCCCAGCATGGAGTACTGACGAATGCAGGTTACGTTCTCTTGATGAGTTAATCCCATGATCATAGAAAGTCCTTCTTTGACTCAGAACAGTTTTGATAAAATAAGTATATTTTATCATATATAAGTGTGGCTCTTCCTGCTTGCTTTTGGACTACATTTCCCCAGTGTTTTTTGTATCCTTTTAGTTTCAGTCTCTATGGGTGATGTAGGCAACATGAATGCTTGTGTACACACATACACACACACACACACACACACACACACACACACTATGGATGCATTTAACCAGTCTGCCTTTGAACTAGAGAGTTCATTTACATCCAAGGTTACTATTTAAAGGTCTAGGGCATGCCACCTCAGGTGTGTTCTTGTTCTTCTAGCTTTGAGTTCTCTCTGGTCTTTCATTTCTTGTTAATCTTTGTGGCCTGATGACTTACTGTGCTGTTAACACAGTAACCATCTGCCTCTGCTTCATGTATCTGTTCTTCTGGTGAGACTAACTGATGATGTTTATGTGTCTTTCACTTCTGGGTAGGTTTTTTAAAATTTCTTTTTAATTTCTGAAGACTGTTATGCTGGGTTATATTGGGTTTGTTGCAAAAGGAATTAAAGTTTTTGATAGTGAATTTTAAATCATTATAGCTGGTGACGGTTATAACATGGTACAGCATTTGATGTTTCTCATGGATTTGCAGAACACATGTTCCAAGTCTAATGGCTATGGATTGAGAAAGCTGCCTCAGGATCAGACTAGCACGAGTCTTTGACATGGGCACCATCAGAAGTAGTGAGGGACATAAAGGATCTAATTACTTCACGAGGAGAGGAGATGGCAAGATCCAGAGTACCCCACTGGGACATACTCAGGCTTGTCCACGGTGTGGGGTAGGACAAGTGAATGGGTGGCTGGCCTGGGGAACTGCCTTTGGCACAGTGTTGTTAGGGTATTTTTCTCTGCTTTACTGTGGTCATGACTACCCACAAGTGGAAACTGAGGCCCCATCTTTGTGTACTTGCGACCCACTTTGAATTTAGTAGTATTACTATTATGAATTATTATTTTAGTGTGTGGGGGGGAGGCCCAAGGTTGATGCAGGAGTCTTGTTCAACACCTCCCTCTTATTCTTTGAGGTATGTTCTCTCAACTTAACCCAGAGCTGGCTGATGCAAAGAGTCTGGCTTGCCAGCTTGCTCTGAGACTCTCCTGCCTCTGCCTTCTGAACTCTGAAGGTACAGGTGGGTCCACATGTCCACCCTGTACTTATGTTAACTCTGTGTATTTGAACTCCAGTCTTCATGCTATGGGCAAGAGTTTATCAGCTGAGTGTCAGGTCTCATGCTTGTGCAGTGAGCCCTTCACTGATTGGTCCATTTATCGACTCTTGAGTTGATTATTATAATCATGTTTGTGGTTCTGGAATTGAACCCAGGGCCTTATAGTAGTCAGGAACTTTACTGTTAAGCTATACCCAAGGCCTACTTTGTGTTGAATTTTGTATAAGATGTGCAATTAGGAATATTTGTTGGGAGGGCTATGTATCTGCATTTTCCTCAAAGATCAGTTGCCCACAAGAAAACCAAAAGAGCCAACTATCAGAGCCCAGAGGGGCCTGTGAATTCTGAAGCACCAACCAAGGACTATGCATGGGCTGGACCTAGGTCCTTTACATAGAAATAGCGGATGGGCAGCTCAGGCTTCATGTGGGTCCACTAGGAAAGGGAGCAGGTGCTGTCTCTGAAATGGACTCTGTTGCCTGCTATTTTGATCACTTCCTTTTGATGGGACTGTCTTGCCAGGCCTCAGGGGAAGAGAATAAACTCAGTCCTGATGTGACTTGATGAGCTGGGGTGGGTGGATAGGGCGCCTCCCCTTTTCTGAGGAATAGGGGAGGGGCATGACGAGGAGGGTGGGACTAGGAGGAGAGGAGGGAAGGGGTTATGGCCGGCATGTAAATTGAATAAATAAATGAATACATTTTAAAAAATGACCATTTTCCCACAATCAGGGATATTTTGGAGTTTTCTATTCTGTGTCTTTGTTCTGAATGCTTGTGTGTCACCTGTTCACCATAGTCTTGGTTAGCATAGCGTTGCAGTTAAGTAGTTTGCTTGATACTTTCTTTCCATTAATGTTTGTGTGCTGGACCTTCTTCATTCTCATTAAGCCAACCTGTGCTGTTACTGTTCTGTTGTGTTTGCAACCACTGTGTGAATCTGTCTTTTAATTTACATCTAATCTGGTTTGGTGGAGCATGCCTTTAATTTCAGCACTCAGGGAGGCAGAGGCAGGCAGATCGGTGTGAATTCAAGGCCAGCCTGGCATACAAAAGTGAGTTCAAGACAGCCAAGGCTACACAGAGAAACCCTGTCTCAAAAAACCCCAAAAATGTTTACCATTTTTGCTGGTTTTAAAAAATTTTTATTGCTTCCTGGGGATCTTAGTTACTCATGAAGTCATTTCCTTTTAGCCTGAAAGATTTCACGGAAAACTTCTTTTAAGACAAAGCAGTCAGCAATGAGCTGAGTTTTTGTTTACCTGGAAATGTTTCTGTTTGACTTAAATTTTGGAGGATAGTTTTGCTGGATATAGAAGTCTTGGCTATGTCATTCTGCTTTCATCATTTGGATGTGGCTCCTCTCACTCTTGGCCTCCTGTTTCTGGGGAGAAGCCAAGTACACTATGGAACAGGACTTTCTCCTCCCCTCGTCTTGCATTAGATTTTCTTTTTCCTTTAGGTCACAAGAGTTTGAGGACGTTTCTCTGCATGGGTCTTTTTGAATGTTTCCGGTGGGATGTTGAGTTCAGTGGATATATGGTATATTTGTATTTGGGATGTTTTGGCCATTTTGTCCCCATTTTCTGTACTGTCTCTTCTGTCTGTACTGTTTGGAACTTGTTATATACCCACTGGCCTTTGAGGTGCTGTTCATTTCTCTTCAGTCTTTATGTGTTCAGTTCTTCAACTTGGGTGCTTTTTATGTCCTCTCTCCACAATTGCTGATTCTTTTATTTGTGGTCTCAAGTCGGCTGTCAAACTAATCCAATAATTTTTGTCTCATTTCAGTAATTGGATTCTCCAACTTAAGAACATCATTTTAGTTCTTTTTAAAAAGTAATTCATATCTCTAATCAATATCTATTTCTAGTTATTCATTATTGACATACCTTTCTTTAATTCTTTAAATACACTTTATATGAACATATTTTTTTACACGTTCTAAATTTTTTTTTATTAATTTATTCTTGTTACATCTCAATGGTTATCCCATCCCTTGTATCCTCCCATTCTTCCCTCCCTCCCATTTTCCCCTTATTCCCCTCCCCTATGACTGTTCCTGAGGGGGATTACCTCCCCCTGTATATGCTCATAGGGTATCAAGTCTCTTCTTGGCAACCTGCTGTCCTTCCTCTGAGTGCCACCGGGTCTCCCCCTCCAGGGGACATGGTCAAATGTGAGGCACCAGAGTACTTGATTAGTTTTCTAATTGTGAGGACTTAGAACAAGGAGAGGAAAATACCAGGGTTCTACAGCTCCCCCCAAAGGCCACATCCTGTGACCTCATCTTCTCCTCCTAGGCTCCACCTCTTACAGGACTCATCACCTTCCAGTGGTGCTATGCTGGGGATAAAGCCTTCAACACTAGGGCCTCTGTGGACACTGTAGATGCAAACAAACCACAACCAGTCCTGCCTCAACTGCTGCCTGCTAGGGGTATCTTCTCCATCACCCCATCAAAGAGGGGGTTTGCCCTGGTTCTGTATCATACCTACCTTTGGGTTTTGTTGCTGTTGTTTGACTCTGTGAAAGGAAAACTGACAGTTTAGGAACTGGTTTTCCTGTCACATGGGACATGCAGGGCAGATACCATGATGCCAGGCACAGCTCAGATGGAGCCATGAGTGAGTGAACATGAATGCCTGCCACCTTCATATAATGCCTTTATAGAAGCCAAAGAACCAGGATGTGACAGATAGGGACATCTTATGGATATAGACTCAGATCCATCTAAGTCCCTATTCTGTGTGGTTTGTTGTTGTTTTTTGTTTGTTTGTTTTTTGAGTCAGGACTGAGCAACAAATACTGAATTCTCTGCTGTTTTGGATAATCACAGATCTACTATAGAATATCGTATATAATCCAAAAGGTCCTTTCAGAGAGGGACAGCACAGGGGCAGGCTGAAAGCGCTGGAGAGGCAGGGTGAGAGGTAGGAGCAGCAGCTGCTACTTAATGGTGTGTCTTCTGAGGCAATTATGTACAAATACAGCAAGAATATAACATGCTGTCCATCATGTTCATTCGATCTAACAATATAGAAATAACAGCATGCTTCATTTTTAAAGATTTGTTTTATTTAATAATTTTAAAGGTTTTAAAAATATGTATGTGTGCTTTGCTTGCATGTGTGTAACTACACTATGTGCAAGCCTGCTCTCTGCAGAGGTCAGGAGAGGGCATTAGAGCCCTGGATCTGGGGTTACAGACAGGTGAGAGCCACCATGTAGGTGTTGAGAATTGAATGTGGGTCCTCTGTAAGAACAGCAAATGCTCTCAACTGCTGAGCCGTCTCTCTATTCCTTACTTTCATTTTTTATTTATGTGTATGTATCTCTCTCTGTCTCTTTTTGTGTCTCTGTCTCTGCCTCTGTCCCTGTCTCTCTGTCTCTCTGTGTGTCTCTGTCTCTGTCTCTCTCACACACACAGATGCCCTCAGAGCCCAGAAGATGGCAGTTGATTCCATGGAGCTGAAGACACAGGCAGTTGTGAGTTCAGTGAGGACTCGAACTCAGGTCCTCTGGAAGAGCAGCAGTGTTCTTAGCTGCTGAGCACCCTCTCTGCTTCCCTCCTACATTTTTATTACATAGTCGTTCTTCACTGTATGTGAAGTGTTGGTTTCAGGATCCTCCATGGATTCCAAACCCCACAGCTGCTCTCTCATATAATGTAAGGCATTTATTCGCACAGGAGCTCCAAATGTCATCCCATAGGCTCGTAGATGGCTTGGAACATGCATTGTGAGACAAACGACTTGCAGATTGGGGCTCTGCTGTATTGTTCAGGAAATGCTGACGAGAAGTCCAGACATGCTCAGTGCTGATACCAGCTTTTAAAACAGTATTTCATCTGCAGTAAAGTGAGTTGCAGATGCAGATCCTGGGCTGCAGAGCATTATGTAGCTTAGCATGCATGTAGTGTGCATGATGTGCCACTGGGTGACAACTTATGAGTATAGCCTGTGATTACAGGCGTGAAGGGGTATAGCAGCTACCTGCAGCAAGCTATGATCTTCTAACCTCCTGCAGGCAGCTGAGCGCCAGCTTCCTGTGTGATGAGAGGTGTCTTTGACCCTTGAGACTAAGATCAAGCTTATTGGTAGCTTCAGTCCTGAGACCATCATTGGGTCCCTGGGACTCAGCTCTTTATCTGCCCAAAAGAAAGGCAAATTGTGGGTGACTTCATGCAAAAAACTGAGGAAGTGACAGTTGATGAATACCCTTTGGGCACCACTGGCTTTTTACCACCACACCATGAGGCCCACTTACTACCTTACAACTTCTGAGAAACAGGGTACTTCTTTGCTTGTGACTCACGCAACCCTTTGTTGTACACGTACACGCTGGATTTCTTACAATGCCACTGCGGTATACATGCTAGGGGAAATGCTGCTCCCTGTATTGTGTAGCGATAATGACATGGAGAAATGCTGCTAAATAGCTGTTACGCTGCATTGTGTTGATAATGACAAGGAGAAAGGTCTGCACGTGCTCAGTGCAGGTGCAGTCTCTCACAGGCTTATTTTCCATCCATGGCTGCTCAGGGAACCCTGGGGTATGTGGGGTAACCAATGCTCAAAGTTCCATAGCCAGAGTTGGTGCAGCCACTCCAGTCCAGCTCCACACCTCTCTCCTAGCAGTAGTTGTCTGTCACTCATGCTTTGGGGGTGTGTGTGGAGCTGGGGGGAGGGAGGCTGGAATCTTGCCAGGGTATTTCTGGACTTCGTAGACGAGGCTATTCAAAATGGAACAGAGATGCCAATGGTCTCTACAGGGAGGGACACTGCTTCCGGTCCTTGCTCCACACTGTGTTCTGGTGCGTCTGTGCAGCAAGAGGTGGCTCTCACTGAGGTCAGCTGCTGTCTGCATCCAGGTGTGGAGCCAGCACTTGCTCTTTCTCTAACACACCCTCCTCCAGTCTTGTTTGTATGCTGTGGTTTTTCCTGAACAAACAGCTTCATTTGTTTTCAGAAACCAGTGTATCCTCAAGGAATGAAAAAGCGGAGTGTGTGTGATGGCTCGTATGTGGTCATTCTGAGAGTGTGAGTACGGCAAGTCAGAGACTGCTGTAGGCTCAGCCCCGGTGGCGTGAATATACTTCGGGCTTGTTTTCGGAAATCGTTACTTCCTGCAGCTCATCTCAGGCTGACCTCTGTCAGGAAATGTCGAAATGGCGCCTTGAGCGTGTCCTGTGAGCATCTGCACCTCCCTGGCCCAGTGGGACCTCTCGGGGGAGGCTGCCATTATTTATGGAGTAATCCCTGTGACAGGGGAGCGTCTGCCCAGGAAGCATTGGTGGTGTCACATCCCTAACCCGACTGACATCGCAATGCCTCAGGGAGCTTTTCTTCAGGAGAGGATGGGGTCAGGAGCCCCTATGGAGACATCTCAAAGCCATAATAAAGATATCAGGAGGGTGATCTGTCAGGTGGACGTGGCTAGGCCATTGAGGGGGCGGGCAGACGGTGCCGAGAAAGCCGGGCCAAGAACCAGATGTTGCGTTTCCTGAGAATAGACATGTCAGGTCTTCAGGGCTGTCAGGTGCCCCCTTATTAGTCCATCAGCCTTACGGAGGCCACAGCACACTGACATCTCACTCAGCATGACACCTGGCAGGGACCCAGGCCCACAACCATCCACTGTGGCCAGTTCTTCCCTCTTTGCAGAGGTGGGGGCCTAGAGAGGACATGACAAGCCTCGGTGGCAGAGACCGGAGCAGGTGCCAGCCCAGGCAATATCATGAAGCTTCAAGCTGTGGCGATCACCTGGGTGTCACCGCCCGTGAGTCCCTGGCCTGCGCTGCCCTTCTTTACTTTGGAATCAACTTTTTTTTTCTAAGCACATGTGCTTCTTAGCACATGGACACACACAGGCACGCATGCAGATGTCCATCAACCTGTACGGTGAGCGAGAGGTGGCACTAACACATCTCAGGGTACTTAGGCTGTGATGTTTGCTAGCCTGTCTCTTTCTCCGGGCCTCACCTCTGTCTCCTTGGTGAGTAGATGGCAGGACCAATATGGAGAACACTAGAGATAGACAAATGCCAAAGGGGAATTTTCTTTGTAGTGCTCAGGACAGAAGAAAGGATTATCTGTTGTGCCAAATTTATTTAAATCCAAGCCTTGTCCCATGAGTACCTGGGCACAAAGACACTACCTGCTTAACACTCACACAGTTGACTGTTAGCAGAAGTCCACTAGGTTTTAGTTACACGCACACACACACACACACACACACACACACAGTGGTGGTGGTGACTCTTGGATAAGCAGCGTTTCTCTTTTCCACGTGGGTTATAAGATTCTCAGGTCTATCATGAGTGGAAGGCTCAGTGGACACTCAGCACGTGGGCCCACCTTCATTTCTAAAGAGGGCCTCTGTGCTGTAAAAAGAGCCATGCACTAATGTTTTCTCAGCACCAGCTCACAGTGGGTGGATAGAAGCTGCACTGTGCCTGCCTCAGGAATATCCACTTAGCCCAGAGAAATTGAGGCCAAACACGTACGTCATCCACTTAAGCACCAAGATATGCTTGAGACAGCCAATAAGATGGTGGCTTTTCACTGGCACTAGGTGCCACTTGGACTCAGACTTGCCTTGGGACCTGGGAACAGAAGCCCGGCAAGGACAACCCACATCCAGAGTCACTCAACTTTCCCTCCATATCAGATGCAGGGAGTCGAATCCAGTCCTGGAGAAAGCAAAGCCTGCCCTTCGAGCCCCTGGGAGAGGCCTAGTAAGGATCCCAGGCCCCGTTGGAAGCCTCTGTGGAAGAGCAGGAGGGAGGCGGACATGAGCGCTCACTACACAGGCCACAGGCTTGTTCCTCTCGCAGGGTGCTCCTCAGCCTAGACGCTGTAATTACGCTGGGTAATAACAGGTCCTGTATCTCCTGCGCTTGTCAGGGGAAGAATCCATCTTATCACTAATTGCAGGGTTGGCGGGCTCTGAATGTCTCTTTCCGCTAGCCTGGGCCTTTCCTGGGGTGAGGTGGGGGGAGCAGTGGCAGTGCTTTCTGAGTTAACACTGCCTGGGCCTGGGTACAGAGAAGGCTGGGGAAGACTGAGGCAAGCCCATAGGAGTATCCTAAGAGGTGAGGCAAGAGCCTCCCTTATCCTGGTGGGAGCCTGCAGCTCTCTGCCTGAGCTTCTGACACACCAACCTCATCCATCTTTCCTGCTTTGTCCCTTCTTATAGTTGGAAAGCATGCGCCTGAACTGGAAGCACGCTTCCTCCTTTGTTTTGCATCCCCACTGATCCCACTGTCCAGAGAGACAAGACAAAGCGCTCCTGTGACGGCCTACAGGCCAGCATCATCAGCATCATCAGCTTCAAACTGTAAGCCTCCACCAGCTGGCTGGCCTCCCCCCCCCCCCCCCCCGCTGTTTCCGGAGTACCCAAGGCCAGCCACATTCTCACCCAAGGCCTTTCTGTGAGCGCTGTTCCCTCTGGCTGTGTATCCAGATGGATCCCCTCCACTTCCTGGCATCTTGAGTCCTGGTGTGGACGCTCCCTTCTTGGGAATGCACTCCAAAGCCCTCAGCATTCGCTGCCCACCTGCCCTGCTTTGTCTTGTTTTGCTTGTTAGCTCATCATTTCTAAACCACCATATATTTTGCTAATTACGGTCTCCCCCACCCCACAAGGCTGTCAGCCTCATGAGTCCAGAGGCTGTTTGTTGGCGAGGGTGGGGGGGGGTGGTTCACAGCTGCACCCCTAGTGCCTCCAACAGTGCCGGTCACGAAGAGGAAGCACACTAGTGTCTCGGCTGGCTCACCTCACTGCTTGCTGGTTCCCTGTTTCCACTGAAGTTGTTGCTTTCAAGGAGGCTCTTGCAGAGGCCCTCCCCTGCAGGAAGCCTGCCTGGACTCTACCACAACTGCCAGGCTCTGTTGGAGACAGTTTCTTTCTCTGGTCACTTTCCCGTGTCTGAATCTACCGCCAGGGACTCCTCTGGGACTGGGTGGTCCTCCTCTGGGTCTCTAAGTACTGCCTGAGGCTTGATGACCCAGTAAGAATGAGAAGTGAATGGCTAGGTGTGTTGAGGAGCAATACAGGAAAACAATAAATAATAGCATCTGAGTTTAATCCAGAGCACTTTGTGACCAGGCCACGTGCTGAGCTCCCACCCGTACCCAGCAGCCTCATCTGCAATGACCCACAAGGCAGCCCAGAAGGCAGTGCTTTCACCTTTCCCACCGTACCCCCTTGCAGTAGTTCCTTTAACCAGTGATGTCCAAAATTTGGTAGCAGAGCATGATTTGAATATAATCTGTCTCTTTGAAGTCACGTGTAAGCGGGTTGAGAGGTGGCGGGGCCCTGAAAGGTGTTGGATTAGGAGGGATTTATGATGTTTTCATGGGATTATGTTAGTGACTGCAGTAGTGGATTGTTTTCAAAGGAGGCTACCCATTGGGCTTTGTCCCTTTCGGTTTGTTCCCTTGTTTTGTTTGTTTGTTTGTTTGTTTTGTTTTTTGTGTTGTTTTTCTTCTTTTTGCTTTACCACCAGGTGCAGCCACATACTCTTGGACTTGCACCTTCGGCAGCTGCGAGCTCCTTTATGAACACAGTTTCTAGGGTTCTGTCACAGTAACAGAAGATGGCCTACGACTTTATATATCCTTAGGTGGGGAAAAGTTCTAAAACCTACTTCCTGTAATCTCTTCATTGATAAAGCATCTACTAGTTTTAGTTCATATTTGTGAAATGTGCTTGTATTTATATTTTAAGTAGTAAATACTGACCATTTCTCGTTGGAGGGCGTATGGAATGTACAGAGAAGAAGACAGAGACATCCACACATGTTCCCTCACACAGTGGCTCCTCCACAGCCTCTAGGACGGTGGCCATCCTGAGGCCAGTGCCCAGTAAGCTCGTGTTCCAGATGCTGAGAGAATAGCAGGAGCTGTGGATCTCAGCACCCAGGCTGCTCGGGTGTCACCTTCACTGTGTGCTCTTGGGGAAGTTGCTCATCTCTCTGAGCTGCAGCTTTCTCAGCTGTGAAGTCTGGGTGAGGGCGTTAGCCCTTCACCGGAAGGAATGCATTCACAGGGCCGAGTGTGCAGACAGGAGATCCGGTCTCAGAACCCACCTGAGGGTTTGGAGATATATATGTCTCTGGCACAGGAAAAGCAGACTGGCAGTTAAGAAGCCATTGGGGGTCTGCCTGTAACCAAATGTCACGGCTGTGATAACATGACTGAGGTGTTATCCGCACCTCTAAAGTGCGTGAAGGGACTTTTCTTTTTTTCCTTTCCCCTTTCTCTCCTTTCTTGGGGTGCTGGGGACTGATCAGAGGTCCTCATGCATGCCAGGCACACGTTTCCCCACCAGGCTGTACCCTGAGTGTTCAGGTCACTGCAGAAGGACCAATGAGAGCACAGCCTGGTGCCTTCATTGTTGCTTCTTCCCCAAAGTGAGGCTGAAGTGGCCAGTAAGAGAGTTAGGCCAGCAAGCTTGTCACCAGGCAGGCTCCTGTGCCACCTGCTAAGAGCTGAGGCCCCACTGGGTGACAGTATGAGGAAAGTGATCAGACTGATTCCTGCACCCAAAGTCATCCCCACAGTGTGTGTGGGGGTGGGGGTGGTGGGATGTCAAGGTCTGCAAGCTGAGATCCAGCCCCAGCGAGGTCTGGCTGGCAGCATGGCTGTCCTCCCTCTTCAGCACCATTCTGGGTGCTGGTGGTTTGAGTATATAGGAAGTATTTCTTCCAGGACCTTAAATTCAAGTCAGAAAGGGAAGATTTGCCTCACCAGATCAGAGAAAAGTGACACCAAGTGGCTTGCTAAATATGTGTCAAAGGGTCTTGAAGTGAAGCGGAGTGGCCTCTGCCTTCACATGGTTCTGGTGTCAGAGCCTAGAGCCACCTGGATGGCTGGGCATTGAAAAAAAAAACCGAGTCCACAAACAGCCAAAGGCCACGAAGCTGTTCAGCAGAGCCCCACGGCCTCAAGGCTCTTCACACATCCAGCTTATCGGCCTCGACCATCTGACATCTGTAGATCACTGGCCGGAGCAAAGCCAGATTTTAGACATTCTGGGAGGTCCATTGGGCCTTCAGAGTAAATATGATTGGGGAAAAGTGCAAACCTTGTGTTCTCATGGATGTCTCCATCACAGTGAGCACTGTGCAAAGCGCCCTGGAAATCAATGCCAGATTCTGCATCCCAGCACCCCCAGATGACAGGCAGAATCTGATGATTCAAGAACCTCCTGTGATGTCATCAGAGCCCATCAAAATTTGGCCAGGTGTGTCTGAGAAGTAGACATGAATTCAAACACCACTCTCCTCACTTCCTCATGGGGGCAAAGGTTGCACCCTTAGGGGCAAGTCCTTAACCTTAGCAGAACTCCAATATCTCTTTATCTAGGTGCCTGTCCCATGGCTGTTGGTACCTACAGGGTCTTCTTTTATAATTTTGATAGTTTATTAATGTTATGGATTTAGCATGTTAGAGAAATGCAGATTCCCAGCTCTGCATCTTAAAGATATCCAGATGCACCCCTCTTCTTGAACGGTCCCCCAGGAAAGACACTGTCCAGGTGTCTGTGAGAACCTTTGAAGCAATACTTCTCTGCAGAAACTCATATGGGGAATCCGAGACACAGGGGGCTCAGTGGGCATCTCCCAGAAAGCCCTCTGCAGAGAGCCTAAGGACCACACTCTGAGAGACAGCTCTGGGACCAGCTAGCTCCGGCCTATTTCCTGGCATGTTGGGTGTCCTTAGATTGTTAAATGTCTGGAGGGAAGGGCTTTAATATCACTGAGCCTCTGACAGAATGATTTATCACCCTATAGGTCAGGGGATGGGGAGACCTGCAAACATCTATGGAATGTCACCAGTGGTGTTTTCAAGGGGGCCCCTCACTAACTGAGTAGATAGACACAGTAGCACGGTAGCAGCATCAAGCTGCAAGGAGCCAGGTGGTGTCCCATTTTGGGACTAGATTGAGAGAGCCATGTTGGCAGCTGGCAAGTCAAGCCTGGCTTCTCTTCTGGCATGTCTTGGCTCTTGGCTTTCATTCATTCATAGATAGTTTGTATCCTTTTCCCTGTTTGTTTTTTTAAATTATGATTCATTCCACATTCCAGCCAACTTATTTTAAATTGTACAGTTCCGTTTTTTGTTGTAATCACTGCCGTAGCCAGAGAACTTTCTCTCTGAAAGTAACCCTGCTATTAGCAGCATCCCTCACTGCCACTAGCAACCACTGATATATTATGTGGGTTGATAAATTTGTCTGTTGCTAACATTTCATGCACACGAAAACATATACACACATATATACAGACATGTGGCCTTCGTGCCAGGCTTTGGCATAGCTTAGTGTTTTCGAGGTTCTTTGTTTCGGCATGTGCTATCCTTAATGCCTTTTTATGTCTGCATTATATTTCATTGCATGACTCAACCATTAATCAGCGGATGGATAGTTGACTTGTTCATACATTTTGGGTACTGAGGACAGTGATGTGCCAAATACATACGTATAGGCTTTTGTGTGAACCTGGGTCTTTAATTCTCTTGAATGAACAGCAAGGAGTGGAATTGCTGGGTCCTGTGGAAACTTTAACTTGTAAGTTTTGAGGACCTGCTTGACTTTTCATGAGGGGCTGCACCACTTCATGTTGCTACAAGGAGCATGTGAGGTTCTAGCTCCTGCATTCTTACCAGCACGTGTTGCTGTCTGTCCGGTGATGACAGTCATCCTTGTACTGTGTCCCATTGTGGCTTGGATTAATGGTTCTCTTATGGTTGGTGTTGTACATTTTGTGTTTATTGTTGGTGGGTTTATCTTTTTTGGAAAAGTTTCTATTCAAATTTACATTTTATTTTTGGTTGTTTTTATTTTTTTCCCTGTGGACTTGTGAGAGTTCTCTGAATTTTTTTTTTTTTTTTACCTTCACAGGTAAATGCTCGAGTTGTGGCTCAAATCTCCTTTGAGGCTCAAGTCTGTAATTTTGATTAAGTCTAATTCATCGGCATTTTCCTTGGGTAACCTGTGCTAAAGGATCTATTGCCTAAGCCAAGATTACAACCCTTTTCTTGAATGTTCTTCTTAGCACTCTTATTTGACTTGCACATTCATGGCCTTGTCCCATTCTGAGTTAATTTTCATATGTGATGTGAAGCTGGATCCACATCTATCCGTTTGCAGTGTGGATGGCAGATGCTCTAAAAACATCTGCTGGTACCCACGCTCCCTTGTCATACAGCGACTGATACAGGGCCTTGCTATTCTGCCCTGCAATGCTGAGCCGGCTTCACTTGCACCTATCTCTGAGAAGACGTCGTCAAGCTTCCCAGATCGGTTCCTTTTCAGGACCATGCTAGGCATTCTGGGTTCCCTGCATTCCCCAATGAATAATAGAATCAGCTTGTCAATTTGCACAAAAGATGCAACTAGATATTTTTTTTTTTTATCTGGATTGCATTGAAAGGATGGAGAGAGCCACTGGCTTAGTTGCCATGGTGACAGTACCATTTTTTTTTCTCTTTTAGTATTATGGTCATGCGCTATCTTTTCCTAGTCGTGTTTGATAGTGGTTTGATAGCGTGTATGCTTCAACACCTTCTACTTGTGGCATCCCAGTGTGGCTTATTCTTTTCATGGCTTACTCCTTTTGAATCTTTTGTGAGTAGAATTATCTCTGGAGTTCCTGTATTTTGGAAGGGGAGAGGAAAGTTTGGGGCCGGAGCCCAGCCCTGGTGTGTCCTCGGGAAGTGCGGTGTTCTGTGCTGGAGCCCCAGTGCCTCTCTCTTCCACTTCCGTTGCTCGCTGCTGCTGCTGTGTAAGGGCACAGCTGGGCTCTGCGTGCTGATCTTGCTTTCTTTTTTATTCTTATTTTTCCTTCTTAACTATTTTTTTAATTATATTAGCTCTAATTTTCATTTCTTTCTTTCTTTTTTAAAACCAAATACAATTAATCTGTCAGAATCACCAGGTACATTCTGGGGGGATTTTGTTTCGAATTGTATTTAGGGTTGAACGTACACCTTTGCAACATTAAATATCCCTCCCCATGATCATGAACCATTTCCACGTTAGGTCACTGTTAACTTTCCTGGTATCTTGCAGTGCACTTAGCTCTCTGACATCTTCTGTGAATTCCTAGGTAATCTATATTTGTGTATTTTCTTGATATTATGATGATCTTAGAAGATAATTTTCAGGATGTGTTTGTTTACATATAGCATGTAATGCTACTGTCTATACTAGGCATATTGTCAGTAACTTTTCTCATCTCTTGTGCTGAGTTTAGTATTGTATCTGTTGATTACTTATTTTATTTGTATCTCCCCTTCCCCCCCAACCCCACCCACCCAGTAGATACAACCAAGGGTTAAAGTTAAAATTCTTCTGATTCTGTGCAGCTGAAAGCAAGAGAAGGAAGAGGCCAAAGGAAATAGCAGTTAAGTAAGATGCATGCCTGCTTGTGGGATCACCCTAGACTCTGATCACTGGGAGCTCTGCTGTGGCCTGCAGCACCCTCTTCTGTGTTGGCTGTCCTCCACCAACAGGATGGAGTTTAGTGGCTACCAAAACATGTCTTCCCTGGAGTGAGGTGGGGCTGTGGAGTGTTGCAGCAGGAATCATGCTCCAAGACCCTACTTTCTCCAAATAACAGTTATGGGGGACAGTTACTGGGGTAGGTCAGAGCCATGCACTATGTGTGTATGTGAGTGGGGGACTTTATGTTTGCATGTGAGCTAGAGATTCGTCCTTGAGGATTTTGAAGCCCTCTGCCTTGATGCAGAGATTTCAGGGGCTGCAGACCTACTGGCATGGTGACTGAGTGGGAGACATAACCTGCTAGCCTTCTAGACAAGAGCCTGAACTCCCAATCAGGAGCTAGGGCTTGACAAGAGGAAGGTGGGGCTATGCCTTGCAGAATTCCTGGTCCTCCACTCAACTCCACTGCTATCTTTTTTTTTTTTTTTTTTTTTTGGTTTTTTGAGACAGGGTTTCTCTCTGTAGCTTTGACTATCCTGGACTTGCTTTGTAGACCAGGCTGTCCTCGAACTCACAGTGATCCACCTACCTCTGCCTCCCAAGTGCTGGGATAAAGGCGTGCGCCACCACCACCCAGCTAACCCTATCATTCTTATACCACCCCAGGGCTCATTCCATCCTATCTACCGTGGTTGTTGTGTTCTCACTGTAGTCCCGTTGGGTGCTTAGGAGTCTGAAGCTCCAAGAGATGGATGAGCCCATTCAGTCACCTAGCAGCAGGTGGCAGAACAGGGGCAGATCCCAGAATCCAAGCCCAACTAAGTGGCTCTGCTCCATACAACTTTCCAGAAACAGAGGAAGCCCCAAAAGAGAGAAAGAAAGAGGAGAAGTATTCTGCTCACGTCCCCTCTAACTGTCCAGGTCCTGGCTTCTTCTAGCCTCTCAGCCCTTCTCAATTCTTTCAATTATATTTGTTTGACCCAGTCTCAGGCCAAGGAGTTGTTAATACCTAGACAGAGGTGTGATCTGTATCTGCTTAAAGGCAAAGGGAGCTTTCTTTCTGCCCTCATAGCCATGGCACAGGGCTTAGTGCATGGATGAGGCTGAGAACCTTTAGTAGAAGCAAAAACCACCTGATGCCTACTCTCCTGCATGAGAGAGTACCTGTGTTTAAAATGCCACAAACAGACAGCCTCACCATGATCCTTTGTGCAGGGTGTTTCTGTGTCTCTCATCCCAGAGACCAGGTGCTGAGGGGTAAAGACTCTGTCTCCTTGTTTCAGGTCACTGCACAGGCAGTGGGCAGCTCAGCTAGAACTGAACTGGATTGTATACTCCAAGGCCTGGCCTCTCGACCTCGGTGTGTGGGCACGTATGTGTCGTGGGCTCTCTTGCTTCCCTCTTTATCATCATCTCAGATGGTCCTCAGCTTGGGAATCTGCACTGGGGAGGAGCCTAGCACAGCACTAGCTGCCTCACGGTGGCTCACTCTCAGGCTACCAGGGTTCATTCTCTGTTTCTGAGACCTGCTGCTCTTTGTGTAGAACATTCGCCACTGTCCAGCCTTCTCCACAATGCTGTCTGAAGCAGGGTCTGGCCTCTCCGAGGGCCACTGCTGCAAGTTACCTTCCAAGGCAACTTTCTCTTCCCTAGCTCTCTCTCTCTCTTAACCTTGCTGGGTCCTTAGGATGACTTCTGCCTCCTGTTGGGACTCTCAACCTTGGTGATTTGGAATTGCCAACTGTGGGTTCAGGGTGCCGGTCCCCACCCATCTCATCCTAGGGTCACCTGCCAGGTGCCCCAGCTGTGCAGGTGGGGCCCATAGAGTTATGCCTAGGCAGCGTGGCCAGGCTCCATGGAGCTAATTCTCTTGAAAACGAGCTGACTGCTGAAGTTCAGAGCTGATAAGAAAAATGCCTCAAGGTCAGTGACACAATGTGAGGAAGGAGGGTTCTTTTTTCTTTTTTTTTTTCTTTTTAAATGCATTTAGAATGTTAACAGTAGATAGATTCTATTTTGTCTTTCCTATTTAAAGAATTCAGACTCATCAGTGTGACAGTGTGGTGTTTAATTCAGGGGATAGGTTCAGATTGGGCTTGGCTAATCTGAGTAGCCTCGCTCCCTTTGACCAGGCCTGACCATGGGAAGGATGTGTGACTTTTTTTCGAACAGAATTTAAAGGAAAGACTGCTGGGGGTGGGGGAGGGTGCCTGGGAACAGTTCTCTCCAGAAAGGCATATGCGTGGAGCAAGGCCTTCCTACTCTCCTTGCTTTACTGTTAGTTACCATGGCTGAGTGTGATATTGGAGTGAGGGCAGCTGTCTGTGACCATGACAGGAGAGGTTATGACATATGAAGAGTGACGTCTTTGAGCCCTTGAACCAGCTTGAAGTACCTCCCCCATGACCTTGGAACTTCTTGTTCTGTTGCAAGTTAGCTTTGGTTGCCAATGTGACACAAGCTAGAGTCATTGGAGAAGGAAGTCTCAATTGAGGGTTTGCCTAGATCAGATTGGCCTGTGGGCATGTCTGTTGGAAATTCATTTATTTGTTGTTAATGGGTGTGTGAGAGGCCAGTCCACTGTGGGTGGCACCATTCCCTAGGCAGATATAAGAAATCTAGCTAAGTATGAGTCTGGAGTGGTCCAACATCAACATTCCTCCATGATTTCTGCTTCAAGCCCCTGTGTGGTCTCCTGACCTTAGACTGAAATAAATCCTTTCTTCTCCCAGTTCATGTTAGAGTGCTTTATCGTGGCAGCAGAGGTGAAACTAGAGCAGCCACCCTAATGTTTTAGGTGAAACCTCCTATCAGCCAGTGAAATCCAGGTCCCAGGTCCTGAGCATGGCTCAGGCAGCTGGAAGGGCCAAGTGGCTGCCTCCCTGGTACGTAACCTCTGCTTCCTTCAGCACCTTCCGTTTCCCACAGGATCCAACACCACTCTCATCTCTGTACACCACGGAGGGATGAGTAAAGGCCAGGGTGTTGCCTGAGACCCTGCAAGCCCATGCCTTCCTGTGGACAGTCTTCTGTCTTCAGTGGTCTATCTTCCACAGGAGTAAGCATTTCCCCAGACTCCTCTGCCTGCTTGTTCTGTGTGTGTCATCCTCTGTGTCTAAATGTCCTGTCTGCTAGCTCATTCCTTTCTGGCAAACACCTTCTCACCATGAAGCCACAGTGTGAGACCAAATATCTCTGCAGTGAACTGGCAGCATACCTCTGTGCATTTCTGCTCCTGCCCACAACTCATCCTGTTGTCTAGTTGTTTGTCTTGCCATCCATCAGATTCTTTAACCAGGGCCTGTGGTCTCATTTCTATGTGTGACCCCTGTTCTTAATTCTGGGACAGAAGAAGCTGAAAGCAAGATAGTGAAATGAGACAGGGCAGTGGGTGAGTGGATGAAAAGATGCTCTCACATGCCAGACCCAGGGCAGAGGCAGGAGGGCTCTCTCCATGTAGAGTATGGTCCTGCTGATGCTGGTACAGTGGCTGCTGCAGGGACAGGACTGACTGCAGGGTTGGGCTTCAGCTTGCTCCTGGAAGGGCAGGTGGAGGCCTGCCCACTGGCCTCCTGCCTCCTCTAATCTCCTCTCCCTGCATCTGGGCTGCTGCAGGCCGGCCCGCCCTCCCTTCTTCTCCTCTGCCTCTGCCAGCTGAGTTATCCCTTCTGCCATCTCCTTCTCCAGATGCTTGGGGGCTGGGGCGGGACTCACGAGGGAGACAGGTGATGGCCCCACCGCTTTGGGAAATTAATTAGCTTGGTTCTGCAAATCACTTTGAAGATTAAAAAAAAAAAAAAGCAGTGGTTGTGAGAGGGGAAGTAAGAAAAAAATGTTCACTTGTCCTTTATTGGGAAGGTCACTACCTGAGGCTTCATTTCTCTCAGTATTAGGGCTTGATCTATACCCATTCTGCCTCATATTTTTTCTCTAAAAAAAACCAACTTCTGGAAACCAGGCCCTCCTGTGCACTGTTTGGGAAAAGGGTATTTGTGTCCTCTCTGTTGGCCTCCTGCTGACAAGAGACTCCTCTTGTCCTGGCCTTGGGCCTCCGACCTACCTGAGGATCTGACTAGAAACCCTTAGTTATAGCCTGCTCACTCAGCATGTGTCTCAGTGTGTGTATGAGTTGGCATGGAAGAGGTTCTCTGCAGGCGAAGCTCACAGCCCATCCTTCCACCGTGGACAGGGTAGAAAGAGTCCTCACAGCTCAGGTGGAGGCAGGCCTGCAGTCTGGGCCTGGGAACCCAGCTGCCTCCTTAGGGACCACCCAATCAGGCTGCCTGCTGCTTCAGGGCAAACTCCTGCTCAGAGCCGAAAAACAGCTGAGAGCCCTGGGTGGGGTGCATGCCAACTTCCTGAGCCCTAGGAAAATCCTCGTGCTTAACACCAGGTCCCAGGGAGGCCACATGGTGGCCCAGAGGCTTATCCTCAGACCCCTGGGCTATCCTTTGAGATGCCCCGCTTTGTCTCCCTGCCCTTGCTTAAAGTAGAAACTGAGGCTACAGAGGCTAGCTTTGGCTTAGACTTAGCTGAGTTTTCTGCTTCAGGCCCAGCTGGGCAGGAGGAGGGCGGCTGACTGGCATGCAGGTGAGGTTTGGCAGAGCAATGGTCTGGAAGCTTTCATAGGGCTTCAAAAGTTTGGCATAGGCATATCAGGAGGGATGATGCTTCCTTTTTGGGGACCCCACCCCCACAGGTCTTGGCATACATGCTAGGCAACAGGTGGGGCTCAGAACCATCTTGTTTATGGCTCCAGGTGAGCACTCATGGGCCCCCCACTGAGGGGGCAGGGGGAGGAGGCTGGGCTTCAGCCAGGATGCTCCATCTCTACTGCTCCTCAGCTGCAGCATCCTGGGAAACCAGAGCTCTCTTTCATTCTGTTTTGGGCCCTCTACTCTCCACTGGGGTCTCTTTTGCATAGGAAGATGAATTCCAAGTGTCTAGCAGTGCCAGGCCTTGAGGGACCCTGTAGGGTCCTTTGACAGAATGGCCATGCTAGAGCTTGGTTCAAGCAAGGTTCTTGCCTCTGGGAAATAGAAGCAGTCACCAGCATTGCTGAAGAGGTGAGAGGACAGGCAGAAGCAGCCATGGTGTGGCTCTGTCATGGGGTCTCTCATGACCCTGTGCAAGCCCCTGGAGCAAGGTGGTGAGGGGCTATGAATCTGTCCTCTACAGGGAACCTAAATGGTTGCCTGCTTACTCCTTTGGTCCACAGACTGGAGGCATCTGTTTGGCAGGCATGGGCCAAGCTGTCTATACTCTTGAGGAGGTGTGAAGTTAATAAGGGACATTAAAACACGCTGGCAGGGGTTCGGGGGTGGGGGGCGGAGCTCCCATGTGCTGAGCACTTGCTGTATTTCAGACAATTGACAGTTAACCCAGATGATGCTTTCAACTGCCCGAAGCAATCTTTTATGACCAAGTTCAGTTTTAGGATGGGCCTGAGCATACACGTACAGCTGGCATGATTCAGAGCTGGGTCTGTACCTGGGCTGGTGGGCTCCGGAGCCCTTGTTCATAGCTACTGAACCATGCTACCTTTCAGAGAAGGCTGAGGGTTCCCAGGCAACAAAGACATGTCCTCCTGTCATAAAGGAAAGTGAGGGAGGACTGCAGATACCCCAGTGTCATTCCCGGACCACACCCCACTGCTCTCACCAGCAGTGGTGCCTCTGTGCCTGAGGACAGCTAAGGCTCTGAGCTCCTAGCCTTGCCCCATCTGCAGACGCTCCTATGTCACGCAGCTCTTTCTGCCCACAAACCCAACTTCCTCCTCTGGTCACCATCCCAGCTCTAGGGCAGCCTCCACTCACCAGGGAGTTCCAATGGGTGCCAGGTTTGAAAATGGGGCATGTGGAATCCCCTTTTGACTTTTCCTCTTTGAAGTCTTAGGTGTGTGGTACATATATGCATACACGTATGGGCTGGGCAGCCTAAGGACATTGCATGGTTCCACCCCTCCCCACCATGTAGACCTGTTCGTAAATGAGGGTGCCCATAATATCAATAACCCCCTCCCCCATTTCCTCCCTTCTTTTTCTTAGTAGCATGGAATTTTCAAAGTATTTGTTTATGTTTCTGCACGCAAATGAGGACTCTAGTTTCTAGTTTCAGGGTTTATCCCTTACAAGAGCTCAGTAAGTTCTCCCTGCGTCTAGCATAGATCCCTCTTTTGTATTGGGGTTCACCACAGGCCATGCCCTTCAAAGTCGCAGATCTCTCGAGCAACTGCCTCCCTGGGGTAGAGAACAGGTTCTTTTCTGGCATCGTCTCAGAAGACTAGGCTCTGGATACCCCATAAAATAAGGGCGAGGGGATGCTAAGCTCCCCCTGTCACTGAACTGGAAATGCCTGCTGGTAGGGGAAGGTGGCTTTGTCTGGTTCATTGCTTCCTAACCATAACCCCAGTAGTGCAGGTGCAAACAGGTGCTCTGTACATGTTTGCTGAGTGACTGGGTGAGTATATTAAGTGGGAGAAGGGGAGGCTAGGCTGTGTATAGGATGAAGGTAGGGAGTAGGGGGGCTCAGATTGGGGCAGGGTGAGCGGAAGAGGAGTTCCTAGTGGGGTCAGAAGGCTCCTCCCTGCAGCCCTACTCACATGGCCAAGGGAAGTGGAAGGTGCCAAGTAAGATGCTGAGGGCAGGATTTCTATGGAGCTATCCATCACCTGCAGCTATCTGAGCAATGTGGAGAGAGAGGCTCAAGCCAGAGGGCGATAAGGAAGCACGGGTGGCAGAAGGCAGCAAGCCCTTCTCTGCAGTAGAGAATCCAGAACTTGGCACTGGGCTGTGACCAGAGTCCCCTCCTTCCTTCCCTCCCTCCTTCTGTTGCCTCCCTCTCATCTCTTGCTGGCCTGGAATTCCCTGCGCAGCCTAGATTGACCTTCGACTACTGTGATCCTTCTGTCTTGGCGTCTTAGGTGCTCGGACTCCAGGCATGTGCCACCATGTCCAGTTTCCATTGGTTGACTTTCAGTTTGAGGGCACCAGCATGTGCCCTGGGGCAGATGGGCTATGGCTGGATGCACTACTGTTGTCCCAAAAGTCACAACCCAGGTGAATAGCAAAAATGAGGCCACATACCCAACAGTCTAGAATAAAGGTCTACACAGGGACAATACATACTTTCCTTAAAACCTAAGCCAGGGTGTCAGCACCTTCTAAAAGGAAGAGGCAGAGTTTCTCCAATGGCTGCAGAGCTGACTGGCCAGTGTGTCTCTGGCCTCCTGCCCTCTTGGTCATGGTGCCTTAGCTGCTGACTCAGGCTGGTCCCTCTGTCTGGGTTACTCACCCCCTAGTTGGCTGTTTGAGTTTCTTCCTCGTCTTTAGACCCTACTCAGAAGTCACCTACTCTGGGCCTTTCCCTGGCTTACCCCTTTCATATGAGAATCACCCACTTCTCATTGCTCCCAACCTGCTCTGCTCTAAGGCAGTCACCAGTCACGTGTGCCTCCTTGACACTTGATGGTGGCTCAACAGGATCTAGACCTGCTGTGAGTGGGAAACAGGCATGACTTTGAAGATCCGGATGCCAGCCAGAGCGTGACAGCCCAGGGGCCATCTTGTCTGTGGAGTGGTCAACACAGTGGCATTTGACGTGACATGATACCTCATGCTTTCATCTGTCCCACTTTGCTTCTGTCTCACTGAACCATCATCCCTGTGGTCCTGACTCTCAGTCATGGCCACATCCAGATGTCCCTGTTTATCTGTTTTGTTGTCTGTCCTCCCAGAGATGCTGGCTCCCCAGAATGGGTTTGTGACTTATCAGCTCTCTGCTATAGCCCCAGAAAACCTACCCCAGAGGGGCTTTAAGATGGCACAAAAGTTCCATGTAGTCTGCAGAAATGGTATTTGGAATTCTGAATTTGGGTCATTTCCAGGCTGTCAGTGCTGGGCAGGCAGTGGGTGCAGCTTGCAGCCAGAAGCTGGGGTCCCGGTCCTTTGGCATGCGCAGCTGCTCATCCAGACCTGGGGTGCTCTGCCCTTAGACAGAGCCCCTCTGAAATCCCAGAGAGCCACAGCTGTAACTCCAACACCATAAAAGTCAGCCTGGTCTACAGACGGAGTTCCAGGATAGCCAGGGCCACACAGAGAAACCCTGTCTCAAAAAAGTGAAATAATAAATAAGCAGATAAATAAATAAATAAAATAAGAGAAAGGGCTTTGGATTCCAATGAAATGAGAGGAATGGTGAAGGAAAAGGTGGAGGAGGGGAGTGGCTGCTGTGGGGTCCAGAGGAAGGCTTGGCTATGGAGGTTATCAAAGACCAATTTCCAGAGAAAGGGCCCAGAAGTGGCCAGTTGCCTTTAGGAAAGGGAATGCTTGTGGGAGAGAGTTGGCACAGGTGCAGAGGAGTCCAAAGTGGCTGAGAAGGCACTAGGCTGTAGCACTGGTGCTTGGGCAGTGGTGGCAGCTGGCACAAGCCTTGTTGGGAATCTGGCTATGTCCAGAAGGACTTGGCATGCTGTGTCTGGGATAGAGGAGGGGGCCATTGCTGGAGATCTGTTCAGAAGGGACCAACTATCTAGCGGATTATGAGGCATGGAGGATTCAAGTGTCTCTGCTGACAGGGGACAGCTAGCTATAACTCGCCCGGTGCCCTGAGAGTAGGTGGCCTGCTGCAGTTGACAGAGGCTCAGCATGAGGACAGATGTACATCCCAGCCTTCCTCTAGGGAGCCTGGGCTTGTGTGAATGCTGAAGGTGGCTTCCTGTGACCTCCCTGACTGCTCCAGGCCTCTGCTCTGCCCCCAGGGACTCAGTTAAGAATGCTTGTCGCATACAATTCTGAAAAATTACTATTAACAAGACAACGTGTGAAAGTTCTAGACTATATCACAAGTCTAATGGAACTGTTTAAGCACTGGGAAATACTCAAAGTTTTTATGCAGCAGCAAGTTGAAAATGCTGAATCATTAGCTCTCCAGGACTGTAGTTTAGTAAGAGGCAGATGTGACTAATGCTATTTTTTTTTTAAAAAAAAGAAAGGTCAATTTTAACTAGGTGGCACCTAGATCAAATACAGGTAAGCCCAGAATGGGGTCAGGAAACATTTTGCCACAACGGGTGAAAGCAAAGTTCCAACGATGAGCCGGAGAAGACCTTGTGCATTTACCATTTTATTTGTTATCACATCTCATTCAGACAGTCAAAGCAAAGATTTCACTTTGTCTTCATCTACTCAGTATAACCCTCTGTAAACCCTGTCCGATGAGAGATTGATACCGAATAATAAAAATGTCACAGCTTAAAAAAAAAAAATCCCTATTTCCTCAAACAAGATCCCATGAATTAAGCCACCTGGCTGTTCCACATAGCCTGACTCTGTCCTGGTTGCCTCCTCTGTTGATCCCTGCCTATCTCTGTCCTTCACATCAGGAAATGCAGAGAGGGACAAAGGCCTGCCCTGAAGACCAGAGGGAGAAGTGACCTTGGACCATCTCTGGGCATGTGACACCCTTGTATTCAGCCTCAGTGTCCTGCTCCAGGAAGAAGTTTGAATCACTTAGGCGTTTCCTTCTAGGGGCCATGAGGACTGCCCTGCCCATGATGCCTGAGTGTCCAGCTGCCCTTGGCTTGTTGGATGTGTGTCCTTCTGTCTGGGTAGCAGAGTCTGAGTGTAGGCCAATTAGGGAGGTAGAAGGATGGGCATGTCTGGACCATTATGAAGATCAGGGGCAGCTAGTCTGGAATGACCACCCCCCCCCCCATCTGTCTCTCTGTCTTTGTTTCTCTCTGTATGTCTCTGTGTATCTCTGTCTGTCTGTCTGTCTGTCTGTCTCTATCTCTGTTTCTGTTTTTCTCTGTGTATCTCTGTTTCTGTCTGTCTGTCTCTATCTCTGTTTTTGTCTCTGTCTCTCTATGTCTCTGTTTCTGTCTGTCTCTGTCTCTCTGTCTGTCTCTATCTGTCTCTCTGTCTCTGTTTCTATCTCTCTGTCTCTGTCTCTCTCTGTCTCTCTGACTCTGTCTCTCTCTGTCTATGTTTCTCTGTCTCTGTCCATGTCTCTGTCTCTCTCAAGATTGGGGCAGCAGTAAGCCAGGGGCCATTAGCACCTGCATGTAATTAGTGATCACTTCCTGGGAGTTATTTTTATCTTAGTCTTTTATTGGGTTCCAAATAAATGGAGCCAGAGCAGGAAGGCCTGGAAATGTGGGGAGTTGGGGGCTCTGGCTCTTACTGCCACCCTGTCAGGGCACCTGGCATCGTTTCCCCAATCCAGCTGCTCAATAGGTCTCACAGCTTCCTGGGAAGGCTGGTAACCTTGTCTAAAGCAATGGCAACCTGGGTGTCCCCAGGAGGAAGGGAGGGAGAGAGGGAGGGAGGGAGGAAGGGGGGGGGGGAGAGTGTTTTTGAGAGTTGCAGAGCTACAGAGTGCTTAAGGCCTTGGCCAGGCAGCCAGGTGGTCTGTGAGTGAAGGAGTTCAGCAGGGCAGATAGGCATTGATTGGGTAATGGAGGAGGTTTGCTCAGCCTCTGGGCAGTGTGTTCTGGGAGGGGCTGGTCTACTGGTATAGTGTGTGAGGTGCTGGATTGTGAATTCTGTCTACACGAGGCAGGTATTGGGGAGGTGAAAGAGGTTGCTGCTGGGGCAAAGAGGTTGAGTAAAAGAGTGTGTGTCCCATAGGGGCTTAGGAATGCAGTAAGGTGCTGAGTCAGCAGGCATAAGAGTGGGCAGCTGTGTGCCTGCAGGGCCATAGGGTGTGGGCTGTCTATGCATGACTGAGTGTGAGAACATGTGTGTCTGATATGAGCTGGGAGTATGTGTGCATGTGTGACATGCGGGTGATGTCTTGATGGCTGTGTGAGTCTGTGGATTTTTACAAGAGGCTGGGCAGGTAGCTTAGTGAATTAAATACAAAACTGAGTGCCTAACAAGGGCAGATTGGGAATCTAACCTGAGCCAGTATGTGAGCTCAGAACCCCTTGAGTGGAGATGACAACACCTGGTAAGACACACCTCACCCACACCTGCTATCCCTGACTCCTGATGTCCTAACTTGAGGTTGGCATGAAAGGCATTCAAGTTTGCCGGAAGCCATACATTGATGTGACTTTGTTCTGTGTGGCCACTCTGTCACTTTCAGGATGTATTTCATGCATTGTATGAGGTATTCACCATCTGACAATATGAATGCTTTGTGTTAGGCACATCCGAGCTGGAATGGTCTATAAACTCAAGGCCCGCTCCTCCCAGAGACCCAGTTTTTTTTTTTTTTTAGCATGTCCCCATCTCCCAATGGCTGTACAATCTCCCAAGCTGCTCCAACACCCTAGAACCTGTGAAGCATCTCTCACCCAAACCATAATATTCTGCCCTGTCCCCCATAGGCTCATGATTGTCCCAATGGAAAATTCATTCTAACTTCAAAAGTCCCTGTAACTTTATACAATTCCAGCACTACTGAAGAAGCCACAGTCTCTTATGAGACTCAAGGCAATCCAATCTCTTAATTGTAAGCCCATGTAGACTTTGTCTTTTAAGTTATACACTTCTGAAACAAAATGCACAGAGTAGACATTTTCATTTCAATATGGAGGAGTGAGGCCACAAAGAGGAAAGATCAGACCATGGCAGGACTGAAACCCAGCAGGGAGGACACCAAACTCTGAAGTTTTACATCGAACATCTGGGCTTCCTGGTGAGACAGAAACATCTGAGCTCTGGTGGACTTGGGTAGCTTTCCCCTCCAGCCATTTTGCCTGTAGCACATGTGACTTCTCTTTCTTGTCAAATGTTCCTGGCATATTCAATGTCCTGAGGCCTGGGCTGTAGTTTGGGCCTTACCTTCACAATCTTACTCATAGTCCATGCCGGGGCTCCATGTAGAGAACCCAGCCCTGGTGCACATTGCCTGGCCTCGTCAGCTTTCTGAAACCTTGGTGTCAACCTCATTAGCTCTTGTGTCCTGAAAGACCAGCACCTTCCAGATGACACTTCTATGACCAGTTCAAACTGAAGTCCACACCTCTTGGACTATAGCCACATGGCCTTTGTATGCCTTCATAATGAAGCCTAGAAAATAGTTCCCTACGAGGCCTTGCTTGAACAGGGTGCCCCAGAGCCTCTTCACTCTCAGGTGCTTGCCTGCCTTTCAGATGAATTTGCACAGTTACAGGCTGGAGCCCTTGACGGGTGCAGGTCTTTCCCTTGAGGCACATTTCCCGTTGTCCCAGTGTTCCCTTATAATGGTGCTCATCTCTGTCAGGAGTACTTTCTGTGTTTGCCTTGCCTGCCACTGTAAATTCACTTGTGTTTCCCCTTTGTGCCTCCTGGAGAAGGCTGGTCACTGGGAGCAGAGCTGGCAGACCCTGGCTCAGTCTGTGTAAAAGGGTTGTTCTGCCCAATGTGGGGCCTCATGGCCATGCCTTTCTGCACTGTGATGGCGTGTATTCCTTTAAACCCCGAACCTCTATAAAATATTTCTTTCCTAAAGTTGCTTCTGTCAGCCACAAAGATGGAGAACATGGCTGTATTGGAAACCAGGCAAATGGCCATCTGAGTTACATCCCACCAAAGCATCTGTCTGTACTCTACATGCCTAAAACGTAGAATGAGGCTGGAGTTTAAAGTGAAAGACACCACAGTGTCAGGCTGTGACTTGGTTGGTGAACATCTGTCCTACCCAGCTTTACAGCGAGAAAGGTGGACCACAAAGTTCTGAAAAACCTGTAACCCCAGCTGGACATCCAAGCATACGGGCCTATGGGTCATAGGGTAAATAGTATCACATGGCTGACTGTAGAAGGAGCTGCAGGATTAATGCAACATTTTCTTACAAGGGAATCCTTGTATGCAGACAGTTCCTGGCCTAATGATGTCCCAATTTACCACTTCCCCAACTTTACAACTGTGCCCGAATCAGTATATATTCTGTAGAAATTGTACCTCTAATTTGGACTTTCTGCTTTTCTTTTCTAGTGTGGCAATGTACAGCATGGCAGTCTTCTGAACACTGGGCAGAGCAGCAGGTGTCAGTCAAGTGGTCACTTGGGTGGACTGCTGATGAACTGTGAGGTAGGGTGGGTTGTATGCATTTAATTTGCCTCCACCTTAGGGTATTTTCAAGTTGTGGGGTGTCAGGGCGGGGGTTGGCTCAATGCTCATTTTAAGTAGAGAAGCAATTGTCCATTGCTCCATTACCTTTTATTGCCCCCTTTGTTTCCAGCCTACCAAATCTGACAGGAGAAGTGAACACCTTGCTATTTATACTGTAGACACTAAGGGGGCATGGGACACAGGGGAGATGAGCTGGCATGGAACAGGTCTCATTCCCTAAGGGGCGTGTGCTTGGTGTGGCCTCCGTGGTGAGGAGCAATCACATTAGGTTGGGTGCAATGGGGTGTCCTGGCTATTCAGAAGTGTGGCTAAAGCAGATGGGTGGGATGAGGCTGGGCAAAGTGTGGCTGAGCCGGTTTTCTGCTCGCCTAGGCATGGCAGCAAGGTGGCAGCTAGGTGTCCCAGGATTTTCTTTCTCCTGTTGGTCTCTTGATGGGTTTTCCACGAAGCAGTGCTCATGTGAGAAACGGAAGTAAGGTGTGCACGAGAGCTTGTGTGGCAGGGCCAGGTACAATAGCCTGAACGGGCAGGAAAACCTCTGCTGAGTTCTGCAGGGCTCTCATGTCCTCATGGTCTTTGCTCCTGTCCCAGGTGGTCTTGGGCACCCTTCTGTTTCACTTTGCCAGCTGCTCCCCTAAATGATCATAGCTGGAAGACATCCCAAGATCCGCATAGATCATGATTTGCTTAGTAGCACACCTTCCAGTTTATAGACATTTGGGCTGGTTCTGAGGCTTTGTTACTGGGAGTTGCAGCCCACCATAGCAGTGACCATCATCCAGGACGCAACAGATCGTCAAGTGAGAGCCAGCCGGGGTGCTGGTAAGTGGCCCACAGGGCCTCTGTCTGCATGAGGGTGGCTGAGAAAGGGCATCAGAGTCGGGGGAGGAGCAGATCTTATATCTTTGTCATTAATACCTTAGAACCCAATTCATAAAAGCATCTAATTACAGGGAGCCGGCATTTCATTGTCGTTTTGGTAATGACCTGCAACTGCATACAAATTACAGGCTACGCCCCTCAGTGGTGCTCATTTTCCTGCAATGTGCAACTTTCCAGCTAGCGTCTGAGGCTCGGGTGAGGCTGGGGCAGAGTACACTCCTCTCCAGGCCGCTCATAAGTCTATCTACCAAGATAAATGGCATGAAGCTGCGGCACACGCACTGCCTCCTGACCCCCATGAAGTACGGTGTTCCCAAATCTCCAGGCTGGACTGCATCAAGAAGGACCTAGGGAATGCAGGCTGAGCCTGTCCAGCTGGGGTCAGAGATCCCAGAGGCAGGGGCATGGATAATCTGACTGCTTCTCGTGTCCCTGCGGGGGTGTTTTGTCAGTGCCTGTCCCTTCACCAAGCTCTTAAAAAACCACAATGGAAGCCCTAGGGCAGGCCGTATACTTTCTCCCCCCTTCGCTTTGTCGTCTTATGCCACCTCGGTCCGTTTCACCTCATCACTGCCTGCCTGTGGTCTGATTTACCAGCATGGTCTAGAGGCAGGGTTTCTGGTCAGAGGGACAGGGCTGTGGGGCAGGACAGCCCTGTGGATGTCTACAGTCTGACTTCACCCTGATGTGAGCAAGGAATCCCTTCTATGACCATCTCCTGTGGGTGCGTGAGAGAAGATGCCCAGGTTGGGGTACCCAGGCAAGAGGCCCGTAGTGCAGACTGCAAGTCTCAGTCTAGCAGCCTCCTGGGGGATCTTGCCTTTGTAGCTACCAGGATGTCTTCTTACATAATAATGGAGTGCTCCTCCTCATAGGGCTGGGCAAGAAGCCTGTGGAGGGATATTAAATATGAAAAAATAAGATGCCAGACAACAGATATGGTATGGAGTTTATTGTAGAAACATGGGGGGCACCCAGGGGGACAGAGAAAGAGGGGGGAGAGGGGGGAGAGGGGAGGGAGGGAGGGAGAGAGAGAGAGAAAGAGAGAAAGAGAGAGAGAGAGAGAGGTTGAGAGAGAGAGAGAGAGAGAGAGAGAGAGAGAGAGAGAGAGAGAGAGAGAGAGAGTGCAAGGTTTTTGTATCCTGGGCAGGTGAAGCAGTCATAGGTTGCTAGGTGACTGGGGGCAGGTATGCTAATGAGGCAGGTCACAGGAGTGCCTACAGGAGGTGCTCAGTGCCTGAGGTGAGCAATGGGCACAGAGTTTCAGGATGGAAGTCAGGGAAAAGTCATTTGGAGCTGACTGCGGCCCCTAAAGAGCCTTGCCTAGAACTGCCAGAGGCTCAGGCCCCATCCTTAGCACTGTGCAGACATGCACTTTCTAAGTGCAGCTTTTTACTGACCGGGCGTGACTTTGCATGACTGCAAAGTCAAAAATCAAATTGAGCCATCACAAGCTGGGGACATACAGCAGTAATAAGCACATAGGGCACAAAGCCAAGCTTTTCTCCTCAGCCCCTTGAGTTACCCAGAAGCAGCCGCCTTCGTTCCTTGTCTTTCACTGTGGCTTTTCTGTGAGTTCACACGCAGCATGCCATCCTCTGTGAATGACCCTCTGATACGCCTATCCACAGCTGTCCTGCTAATTTGCTGGTAGCCTTGGACACCCTGACACTTCTAATGTCACACTAGGCCTTCATTTGGGGCTGCGTGGGTTCTGAGGTGTGGATGGTGTGTTTAGCTCTCTACCCCCATCTGGGGACATGTGGGGTGGTTCTGGATTCTTGAATATGAGCTCCCTTGTTCCCATGTGCCTGCGTGCATGTGTGTGTACATATGCATGTGCCTGCGTACATGTGTGTCTAGGGTGCCTTGAGGAGCCCCTGATACAGCATGCATTTATGTCAGCACACCATCACTAGGAAACCTGGTTCTCAGCCGATTTCAGACTATGGTTCCTCCCTGTGGACCAGGAGCTCCAGGCACAGCCAAAGTGCGGGCGCTGACTGTACCCCAACATTCATGACTTGGTTCCCCGGTGATACTATGGGGAGATATGTTGAGGTCACTGGGGCGTGTATTTGAAGGGCGTATGGCATTCTGACCTCTTCTCACTGTTTTCTCTGCTCTCCATTGGGAGTGGAGCAGTTGTCCTTTGACGTCTGTCACTTCCATGGTAAGCTGCCCAACACCAGTCTTGCCCTGTGTATCACCCTCCCGCTCCCGGTCCCCACTGCTTCCAAAAAAAACGCTGACCCAAAGAAAACTTTTCTCATTATAAGCAGGCTTCTCTCAGGTATTTTGCTTTTGTGCCTGAGAGTAAATAGAGGTGCCTCTGGGATGGGCATTTATCCCCATCCACCCACCACAAAGCAACAGTGCTCTGTCCTGCTCTACATAATTTTTTCCTATAAATGTGACATTTCTGCTCTTCAGAATGAAACCCAAAGCACTTGTGTCCCTAACCCCACTGTTAGCGGGAAGGACGGCACTGAGATGCAGGGGGTGGGGGCTGTATGCTCTCACTTGAGGGCTATGGGGAACTGGCTCAGGCCAGAGGGCAGTGGCCTACACTGGCCTTCTGAGGCTGCCCCCACCAGGGGCCTTCAGCCGCCCTTGGCCTAATCCCGTTTTCTGCCCAGCTGAGCAGTGGGAAGGCTTAGTTCTCACCCATTTTAATGCAAAGGAGGCTGCCTAGCCAGCTTGTTCTGAGCATGGTGACAGTGGCCATGAATGGGGACCCCAGTAACGGTGACAAAAATGTGACAGGGCCCTCCATCATGGTATTGTACGACAATTGGGACATTATAGTTGGTCCTGGAACCCACTCAGGAGGGGGCGGGGCCTCCAGCTCATATGCTAAGCAGGGCCAAGCCCGCCTCAACCACCTTTTTCGGCCTGGCCAGTGACCCCATTGTGTGAGGCTCCTTCCCTTCCCTCCACCACTGTTTGGACTCAGCCTTGGCAAAGGTGCTGGTCCTACTGCCCTGCTGTGTGTCCTGGACTGGTGCTTTCTTCTTGGGACCTTGACTGGCAGCAATAACAGTGAAACTGTGGCCACATGGGTGGAGGGTTCCTGGGTGTTTGCCTTCAGCTGTATTTTTTTTTTTTTTTTTTTTTGCAGCCCCTGGGGAAGGGAATTGCTTGCTCAGGCTTTCAGATAAGGCCACTAGCTCTGGCAGCTGAGAAGCCACATACATGGTGTGTAGGTGTGCATGTATACATGCAGGAAGCCACTTCAGTCAAATCTCTTGCCTCTGTATCCTAGTGTGTACACGGCATGACCATGATCCTCAAAGCAAAGCAGGCGTCCTCTCTGGACAGGGGTGAAGAGGACAGGCAGGGAGGGGCTCCTTCCTCTCTTCTGCTATGCTGTCCTGCCCGGACCAGACCAGACTCCATTGATCAAAGAAGTCTCCTTGCCCCTAAACCATAGCCAGCGTGCTCTGCCAACCCCCAGCTCCTTTCCATTTGCAGCTGGACAGCTTCCAGGGCCGGAGTTGGGACAGGCAGTAATGGACCACAGACTGAGTTATGGAGTCATGGAGACAACCACAGAAGCAGTGGACAATGAGCCCCAGTGCAGTGCACCTGAGCTGTGGGACACTTGTCTTCCTGCTCCCTGGGCTCATCTTCTCTCTCTCTCTCTCTCTCTCTCTCTCTCTCTCTCTCTCTGTAGCTGAGCAGTTCATTGGCTTTCTAAACTTTGCAGAGTTAGTGACTGATGCTCAAAGGACAAAGATACGGTCACATAAGTGAACTCTGGAGACTCAGGCCTTACTTCCCAAAACCAATCTTGGGAACCCTCTCTGCAGCCTGAGGCCTGGCTTCATCCATGGGTTCCCTACTGTGCCCTTTCTCTGACCCAGGATCAAGTCTGCTGTATTAGGAGGCTGGCACAGTGTGTGTGTGTGTGTGTGTGTGTGTGTGTGTGTGAGAGAGAGAGAGAGAGAGAGAGAGAGAGAGAGAGAGAGAGAGAGAGAGAGAGAGAGAGAGAGAGAGAGAGAGACTTTGAACATGTGGCTTTTTAGGTCAGAAGTTCCTTCTCCGCCTCTTACTAAAAGCTCATGAGATAGATGTTCAGGGGACAGGACAGTAGAGAGGGGTGGGAGGATCTAAGGCTCAGGTCTCATTAAGTGAGGTCTGTGCCTACAACAAGGGCTGTAGTTTTATGGTTTGTACTGTCCAGATGATTCCTGAATCTTGTCCCTGGGGCTGGTGGAGAGGAGCCCACTAGAGCTGGGAGGAGTTTGCCGCTGTCACCTGGTAAATGGGGGACAATGTCCTCCCCATCTGGAGAGCATGGCTTATGCCAGTTTCTGAAGGCTTCCCTGGGGCAGGAGGAGGTGGGGTTGTGGCCCAGAAGATAGGACTGGGCCCCAGTGTGCAGTGCCCAGAGAAGCAGACTCCAGAATGGTGAAAGGATGCTGTCTTCCCAGCATGCACCTCAGGACCAAGCAGGCTGAATGGTGAGGCAGAGCTCAGGCAGCTATAGAAGCTGGGGGTGGGACCCTGGAGAAGGGATGCAAAGGGCCTCAGGCTTGAGTGGGAGCTCAGTTCTGGGACCCACAGGGCCTTTCCCTCCCAGCATGCTCTAGCAGGAGCCCCCCCTCCCTCCTGCTGATTACAAATTGCTCTGTGATTTTCTCCCATTACCATGGTGACGGCAGGCCTAGCATCTTAAGCAGCAGTAGGATGCAGCTGGATCATTTAAGTCCAGGGCTCTTCAGGCTCCCTCTCCTCCTTTGTCTTCCCTGTCTTCTTTCCTCCATTTATTCTCCACTCATTCATTACTTCCTCCAATCCATCCATTCATTCATTCATTCGTTCATTCCCTCACTCATTTCATTTTTTCTTCACACATCCTCTCCATTCATGCATTTGTTCATCACTCTCCTTTCCCTATCCATCCTCCCACTTCACAGCTCCTGGCAGCCCTCAGACTGCTAATGATGGCCGGTGACTCACCAAATATCCAGAATGTCAGATGTGTCCCTTGGCGTGACAACCAAGCTTTTCCCCCCTCAGCCACAAGGCTTCAAGACTCCAACTTTGCTTCATCCTTGGTGGCTGTAAGAAGCAGGTCTCCCCCCCCCCCCCCCCCCCCGCTATTCTACTGTGAATGCACAGAGGCAACTAAGTCCTCCATACCCAGCTTCCTGGTAGCTGAGTGCTATGTATACCCTGGCCTTTGATGGCTACTGTCCCAACATCTCAAAAGCCACAAGTTCCCGGGAGGGAGCCGCATAGCCTCAGCCCACTCTAGTGTGGAGCTGCCCAGATGTAAATGGCTTTTCAGAGCTGTTCACTTGTGCCCTGGCACAGCTGGTTTTCACAGCCTCTCCCTCCCACCCTGCCCTCTCTCCCTTGCTCTGTACCCAGGAGACTACCACTCACGCACATTGGGGCTTTTCCCTAGGTAGAGGCAGCAGGGAGAGGAGCGGACTCTTCCACCTCCCTCTTCTATCTGGAGTCACTGTCTTTGCCCCGAGTCCCTTTGCCTGCCTCCAGATCTGAGCTCTGTGACCCCCTCTCTCTTCTGTCCCTGTCGCCTGGGATGGCAATGGCTGTACGCAGCTGTTTCTCAGTTCTGTGGGCTCCCTGCTCTCACATCTTTCCCTGTTTCTTAGTCCAGTCTTCATTAGCTCTTCTCCTGCCCGCCCCAGGCCTGAGCCTGGCCTCATTCTGGTGAGGTGGACGTTGGCTTTGTTTATTTGTTTGTTTGTTTTCCCAGAGGTAGGAATTCTGAAGCTAGATGATTGGGCTCTCTTCCCCCCTCCAGCAGACCCCAGCCCTCCCTCTCTAAGCTACGTGGCCTTGGGAAATTGTTTTGCCTCTCTGTGGACCATGTGTGGTAACTATAATGCCAGCCACAGGGGCTGCTGTGAGGACTCAGTCCCTTAGCACCACTGAGCACACAAACCAGCAAGTACTCATAGGTAATAAATGTCAAATAAGTACTCATTGCTTCACCCTGCTGCCCTTGCCACGTTCTCATGAGGCATTCTCACCGTGGAGACCGGCAAGCCTTTCATCCGAGAGCGCTGGTTGCTAACACAAGGCTGAAGGTCCCTCCATCCTTTGCTTTCTCACTGCCTCATCCTCCTCCCTCTTCTCATCACCTTCTTTCTGGCAGCGAGGCACAAGCAACTTTTGACACGGTGTGACTTCATGCACAGGACCCTGTGACTTGCGACCATCCCTGTGGCTGCACATTGCTCACTTCTCCACTCCCTTCTGCCTGCCATGGCTGTGCTAGAAGGCTGCAGGCTCCCTTGCCCATCCGGCCTGTAACTGGAGCTGTGGCGGTGTGGCCGATTCCTGGTGGCCAGATCGCACAGGTATCAGTGACTGCCAGTGCCCCGTTTTCCTTCACACAGGGACACAGTTAACAATGGCTGACAGTCCTCACAAGGGCCGGGCTCCCCCAGGGAGAGGCCCTCCAGCATGCTATCAGGCCTCGCAATCTCACCTCTTAAAAGGCCTACCCTCCCTGATGACATATCACACAAAATGGGGCCTTCAGCCATTGCCAGGGACCGTCTGCTGCTCTGGGAATGTGGGCCGGAACCTGGGCCCCCGTGCCAGCTAGTCCTGCGCAGCTTGCCCTTTCCCTCCGTGTGAACCTGCCTCTCAGAACACCTGACCATTTTCCCCCTCTCAGCCTGGATTACACCCCGTGAAAGCCCTTTGTTCCCCGGGATGCCCAGCTTCTGCCAAAGTAGCCATTTGCCCATGGGTAATTGCTCAGACTCTGGGCCACTCTCAGACACTCTCAGTGCTGGTCCAGGAGTTAGGGGACATAGTGGCTGAAGGGATGGGCATGTCATTGTCATACCAGTAATCCTGAGAGTTGCCTTTTGTCTCTGAATGCTGGGCTGTCTTGTTCTAGAAATTTCTCTGAAAAGGCTTTGTTAGCCTATGGCTGGAGACGGGGACATTTTCCTTTGCTGATGCTCTTCCTCATCTGTAGATGATGGCAACACCAGCCTCCACCACATAGTAGCCCCATGAATGTTGATCATAGTGGTGGAAGGCCTGGCAGAGCTGGATAGTGAGGCAGGGATGGGACAGAGATTTGAAACTTAGTGTTGAGACCATTACAGATACAAGTAACATAAGGGACAGATGGGAGAGGCCAACAAGGTCCCACTTCAGATGGGGAATCTGGGAGGCTAGAGAGATGATTCTGGGCTACATACTTATTTTAGTTAGGGGTTCAATGTGATGAAACACCATGATCAAAAAGCAAGTTGGAGAGGAAAGAGTTTATTTGGCTTACGCTTCCATATTTCTGTTCATCACTGAAGGAAGTCCAGGCAGGAGCTCAAACAGGCTAGGAACCTGGAGGCAGGAAGTGATGCAGAGGAGGAGGAGTGCTGCTTACTGGCTTGCTTATGGGTTCAGAGGTTTAGTCTGTTATCAGCATTCCCCATGACTGGAAGCATGGCAACACACAGGTAGACATGGTACTGGAGAAGCGGCTGAGAGGTCTACAGCTGAGTCAGCAGCAGCAGCAGGAAGAGAGAGTGACACTGGGCCTGGCTTAAGCTTCTGAAACCTAAGAGCCCACTCCCCGTGACACACTTCTCCCAACAAGGTCACAGCTATTCCAACAAGGCCACTCCCTATGAACCTACACATGTGTCATTTTCACTCAAGCCACCACACTGCGGAGACAAGGCCTCCATCTGTGAGATCCTGGATATTGTGTTTTATTTCATTTAATAATATTTTTTTTTTTTTAGGTTTTTTGAGACAGGGTTTCTTTATGTAACAGTCTTGGCTGTCTTGGACTTGCTTTTGTACACCAGGCTGGCCTCGCAGTGATCCACCTGCTTCTGCCTCCTGAGTGCTGAGATTAAAGGTGTGTGCCACCACACCCGGCTTTAATTTTATTTTTTAAAAAGAAGATAGAAGAGACTCTCAGTTGCACAAGCCACCTTTTATTTTTAACTTTTTCATTTTTTTTAAAGGAACATCTGGGTTGCTTCTAGTTTCTAGAATATTATTATGAATTGAGAAGCAATGAACACGGTTGAACAAGTGTCCTTGTGGTAAGATGAAGCCTCCTTTGTGTATATGCCTAACAGAGGAATAGCTGGTTTTTGAGATAGATCAATCCCCAGTTTTCTGAGGAAATGCTACGTTGATTTCCATAGTGGCTGTACAAGTTTGCACTTCCTACCAGTACTGGAGGAGTTGTTCCCCTTGCTCCACACCCTCACAAGCATGAGTTGTCACTTGTGTTGTTGACCTTAGCCATTCTAACATGTGTAAGATGAAATATCAGAGTCATTTTGATTTGCATTGTCCTGATGACTAAGGGCATTGAGCAGTTCAAGTGCTTCTCCGCCATTTGAGTTTCCTCTTTTAAGAATTCTGTTTAGCTCTTTATCCCATTTTAAAATTGGGTTATTTGGTTTTTTGATATGTGATTTCTTGAGTTTTTTTAAAATATATTTTGTATATTAGTCCTCTATTTGATGTAGAGTTGGTAAAAAAAAATTTCCCATTCTGTAGGCTGCCACTTTATCCAAATGATGCTGTCTTTTGCCTCATGGGAACTTTTCATTTTCATGAGGTCCCATTTATTAATTGCCAATCTTAGCGCTTGCAATATTGGTGTTCTGTTCAACTTGACACAAGTAACAGTCATCGGCAAGGAAGGAACCTTTCAGTTGAGAAAACACCTGCATAAGATCTGGTTGTAGAGCGTTTTTTCTTAATTAGTGATCAATAGGGTGGCCCTGGGTTCTATAAGAAAACAAGCTGAACAAATCACGGGGAGCAAGTCAGTAAGAAGCATTCCTCCATGACCTCTGACTTAAGGTTCCTGCCTGCTCGAGTTCCTGTGTTGACTTCCTTCAATAATGAACAGTGATTTGGGGGTGTAAGCTGAATAAATCTTTTCTCCCCAAGTTCCTGAGTCATGGCGTTTCAGCACAGTAATAATAACCCTAACTAGGAGAGAGAAAAAAAGAGAGGGGAGAAGGAGAAAGAAAACAGGCTAATTGTTTTTATAATTTTAGAGGCTAGACAACCAAGACCAGAGAGCTCTGTCAGCTCAGCCTCTGCTCTGGGCATCTGGTGGATACCCACATAATGGTGAGAGATTGTACTTCAACAGAGAAGGCCAAAGGGACTTGAGGCCAGATGCGCCTTTTTGTCATAACACCCTGGGGAGTTAACTAAAACTCCAGGAAAACTACCTTAAGCCTTTCCAAGGGCAATTCCCGGGTGACCTATCTACTTCCCTCCAGAGGCCTCCCCACCACCCGAGTGACTTAACCACCTTTCCCCAGAGACCTAATCACTTCCCTCAACATTCCATCCCTCTACTCACCACAGGGAGGACCAAGCCTCCAGTACATGAACCTTAGAGGGGTATCACTCAGCCCTCCCACAAACCATAACAGCAGCTTGGCTGTGCGGTGCCACTTCAGAAAGTTCCTGAGAGCCTGGTGGGGATGAGCTGTGTAGCGTCTGCAGTGTGCCCTGGCTGCAGTGTTCAAGGACGTGGCAGCCACGCTCTGATTCTGCCACTTGCTCTTAGCAAGCACCTGTATGAGCTATGACTATGAGTCAGTGCTGGAGGGATGTGGGGCTTTCCCCTCAGCTCAAGACAACAGCAAAGCATTGTACAGAGCACAGCACAACAATCATGGGTCTTTGAAGGCTTACTGAAGAAAACGAACCCCTGTCGGGACATGGAGGCTTACATCTCTTCACCTGGAAATGTGCAAGGTAGGACAGGAACAAATTCCAGGTTTTCAAGGTGTGATCTCATAGTGGTGAACCAGCGTGTTCGGTGGGTGGACGTGCACTCTCACACGCTGGGTGACTAGCCCACCCAGTGTGTCCGTGTCCTGGCTGCTGGCCACGTGATCACACAATGGGTTAATAGCCTGCCTGGTATGTCCATGTCCTGACCACTGCCACCTGTAATTATGCTGCTTTGAGAGACAAAAGGGTCTTTAGCTATGTGAATAGGGAACATACAACAGTGGCAGTTATTTAGAAAACAACAAATGCTCATGAGGTTATGGCGAAAAGGGAAGGCTATTCACTGCTGATTGGAATGTGAACCAGTCCAGACAGTATAAAAGTCAGTATGTTCTACGCTATGTCACAGGTGTGTCATCATTGAGTATTCATCTGAAGGGCAGACTCCTAGTCAGTACCTCAGAGATGCTGTGTTAAAGTTATTTTTATAAAACTGTGTTTGTTTCTCAGTTTCTCTCTTAACCCAGCTATCACACAAATAATTAAGATTCCTCTATATTTGTTTAATAATAGTTTCATGACACAATAACTGAGCAGTTATTACTCTGTTCTTAACCTTCTAAGATAATCTGGTTTCCTCCCAGCACACATCCTAGAGATACTTGCACTTTGTAGCTTTTCTTGTTTCAGCTCTCTCTCCTGATGTCTCTTGGACCTCTCCCATGGCTGGGCATCCCCTCATTCCTCCTCTAACTCCTCCTTCCCTGGCTGGCAGGAAGTCCAGCCCTATCGTCTCCCTTGTTCAGTCACTGGCTGTAAGCTGCTTTCTTGGCATATCAGAGGACAATGGGGGAGCAGTGTTTACACAGCATTAAGACCGGAGATTCTTAAAACAAGGATTGCAGATATGGGAGAGGGGAGGCACAGAAATCAGCATTTAAATTACACAATAACTTTATGCCTACAACACAGTGCAGTTGTGCTCATTACAGCCCTGGTCACAGCCTGCAGCAGAGGTACGGACAGGAAAAATGTGGACATATGCCCACAATACAGTTCCGTCTTAGCCTAGTGAAGAATGGAATTACGTCATTTGCAGGAACATAGACGCAAATGAGGCTAACCACAGCGTGTGAACTAAGCCAGTCTCAGGAAAACAGATAGCATGCTTTCTCTCATTTGCAGTTCCTGAATGTATAGACACATAAAAAACATGAAAACAAGCCAGCTGACCCGAGTTGTTCATGTGACCAACTCATCCTGGGGGCACTTGCTGAGGGACTCAAGAGGCCAGCCAGAGTCAGAGGTTGGAGTAATGTACTCTGCAGCTGGAGGAAAGGACCACCAGCCTAAGGGTGCAGGTGGCTTCTGGGAGCCAAAGAGAAAGGGTTTCCTCTCTCAGAGGCTCTGGAAGGAGCCAGCCCTGCCCTTAACCACACTTCAGTGTAGGGGGTCTGATTATAGACTTCTGACCGCCAGGCAAGTAGCTGTGTGCTGTGCCAAGCCACCGAGTTGGTCAATTTGTTTCAGCAGCAAGAGGAAACTTATACATTAGCAAAGATGCTAAAATAATGGTTTGGGCACTGGATAGTAGTATCTTTTCCCAACTATTCAACTTTGGACAAACGGCCTCATTTCTCTTCGCTTCCTTTGACTTACCTGAACATTGGGGCTAATGGAGCGGGAGTGCAGTTTAGGGGGAAGAGGGCTAGCATAAGCCTCATCTGTTTGTGACCCTAGGTTTCATCTCTAGCACTAAAAGAAAACACTCTACCTTCCAGGGTCACAAAGAGACTCAGGGGGAACTTCTGGGCTTAGGTATTCTGCAGATGTCACAAAGAATTGTGCTGGGCCTCCTGGGAGCACTTTGCCAACACTGGCTATGACTAAGTTTTATTTTTGCAGCCTTTTCCTAACACCACACACACACACAGCAAGGCCTGTGGCTCAGTGGGGGCTGGCCATCGGCCATGGGTGGGGGTACGGGAGTGGTTCCCAGCAGTGCCCTTAGAAGCAGCTGGGAGGCTAGGGCACAAGATGGGGTCTCAGCAGGCACAGGCCTGGATCTACCTTTCCCATTTCTCCACCCACACTCTCCACAAGCTGTCCAAACACAGGCCAGGCGCCTGAGGAGGTCTCTCAAGAACGGGCCCTGGGAAAGGTTGGCGACAGCAGCATGCAGCAGGAGGAAGCAGCGTGTTTGCTTTCTTGCAGCCAGGGAGCTTCCTGCCCTTGGTGTGTTTGCTTTGCTTTCTAGCTGCTGCCTGCTGCGGAGGGTTGGCCACCTGGTGGCCCTGTGCCCTGGAGCCCTGGGTGGTTCTGGATCCTGACCCGAAGAAGAGTCTGGGACATCTCAATGCCAAAATCTGCTCTTGGACACACCAGTGCTGAAGGCAAGGGAAGAGCCACCAAAACCACCATGTGTGGTGGCTCATGGCATGCCAGGCCCCTTCTGAGAGTCCATGCAGCCCTGTTCCTTGAATCACATCACTCAAGAGCACAGTGCTAGCCCCATATGCCACTCTGGAAATGGAGGCACAGGACATGCTGTCCCTGGTCCATTTCCCCCAAGGGAACAGCCTGATTCTACAATAGCCTAAACTGGCAGCATCCCTAATGAACATCTCAGAGCCGAGAGGTGAGGGCCAGCAGCAGATGATTGAGTCTAACCTGTGTTATAGGTGCTTGCAAACAAACCTTGCCTCTCATGGTCTAACTCTCATCTCAAGTCCGTATCAGAAGAGACATGGTTTACAGAGCCCTTCACCTGTGCTCCCATTTCTCCATGGCCTTCAGCTCCAGGCTTGTCACCTTGATACCCCAGTGTGATGGTGCTGCTGTGTCCTGGTTGGAACTATCCCCTGCAGCTGGTTCTGGTGGCCCTTCATCTTTTGATCTCTCATGTGTCTCTCCCTTCCTGCTAGCTTGCACACATTAGCACCTTGGCCTCTGATTTTTAGTGCCAAACGGTGGCACTGATTCTCAAAAGGCGCACTTCTTGGGGGAATGTTACTGCAGTCCCCGGGCAGGATAGGGCCTGTCTGGTTACTGATTATTTGGAGACTTCAGTGAAGAGCTGTGAAGGCGACTCATGAAGATCGGAGCCAGGCTGCCCTGCCTGAAGGCTTGTATGGAAGCAAGATCTGCTAGTGGGGACAGGCTAAAGAGGTTACAGGACAGCCCAGAACTGGAAAAAGGAACCTATTGTGGTACCCTGGTGGATGACATCTGCAACTTCCTCCAGAGGCAAGCTCACTCTCCAAGGGTCCCGCAGGGCTATGCATCCCCCATCTGGCCTCCCATTAGGCCAAGGGTTAGTGCGGGAATTAGCCAAAAATGTCTAGCATCACTTAACTATAAATCCTCACTTCCGGAGACCCAGTCATAGCGCTGTGCTGAACTGCGTGCTTGCACAGAAAGACAACACTTAGGGTGTCTTCTGGAGGTGAACATACAGATGAATCTCACCAGCAGTCACTTAGAGCCCACCGAACCCCACTGGTTGTCTTTGCAGCATGAACCACTGTATGCGACAGGAGATTGAGGTGCCATGCTTGCCAAGGACAGCAGGACGCAGCCTACCTGAGCCACATTCATGTCATCTGCAACATGGTTTCCATTCCCACTGTCAAGTCTGGCAACAGTAGCCATCTCTGGGCATAAGAGTCACAAGGGAATTGTGTGTATTTTCTGGGCATGTGCCACAAACAAGTATTAAAGATGCGCGCTCCCCCATGTCCCTGAGCGCACAGGGAGGGGAAGCTTCTGTAACCTGCCCTCTGTCCCTTCCTTCCCTGAGATGCTGGCTCAATATTAGCTGCCTCTGCACCCTCCTTCTTCCATTAGTGAGATGGCTGTGTCTCTGTTTTAGTTGGTCATCTCAGTTGCTTGGCTAGCTAAAACTTGGCTCTTGGTGGCTTGGTACCATTGGCTCCTTGCATTTCAGCACTCAGTGAGGAGCTGAGTGAGGGACCCCCAGGGCCCTGCAGACCCAGGCTTCTGACAGCTGGTATCCCTCTCCCTAAGTGGCTGCTGGAGAGATATAGGTGTTTGCTTCTTCTCACCTGGGAAGGGCATAGGTATGCTCCTACCCAGCATTCCTTGTGGGAGAAGCTCCTGCTGAACCATCTCCATAGGGAAAGGGTGGTAGGGCCCATAGAAAATGGCTTTTGTCTAAAACAACAACAACAACAACAACAACAACAACAACAGCAACAACAACAAACCCATAGTTTTCTTTGCCCTCTGCCTGTAAAACTTATTTTATATCTTCTCTCCTGCTTGTGAGCAGCCAGTAGGGCTTTGGAAAGAAATGAGGTGAACTCTCAGAAATGCTAGGGTGCACCAGAGTTAACTACCTCGGAATTTCTTCTAGGAAGGGTTGGGAAGGCGACACATGGTCTCTGCTCTCTCCTCTGGCATCCCATCTGGGTGTTTGGCAATGATCAGCTTCCCCACCTCTAAGAGCTAGTCAACAAACAGGAACAATCTGCCAATCAGCTTGGTAAAGGCCAGGGAGACAGATGGAACTGGACAGGAAGTGGGGTAGTATGTCGGAGTGGGCAGTGAGCTGGTGTTTCAAGTAGTGATGCTGGTGGGTGCCTGCCTGGAAGAGTGGAGGGGAAGGTGAGACCGAGTCAAGTTGAATCAAGAAGCTCAGGTAACCTAAGCAAGGTCCTAGTTATGCTAAGCATGGCCATACCCCCTGAGAGCCTCTGGTCCCTGGAAGAGTCAGAAAACAGTTAAATCTCTTCATGTAAACCAGTGCAGTGGGCAGCTTTGTTCCACCTTGTGCTCTAGCATATGTGTGCTTCTGCCACTTGGTCCATGATGTACTCCATCACGTGCTCTCCTATGTGCTCCCATCCACATCCTCCCACCATGTGCTCCCATCATATGCCCCTACATATATATGCTCCACCACAGGTTTCACCATACAATCCACCACCTACTCCCACCACATGCTCCCATGGTGATGCATTGCCTCACCAAAGGCCCAAAGCAGAGAGGCCACCACCAAGTGGCACCTCCCTCCTTTCAAGTCATGATCTTGGCTGTTTTGTCACAGAGGTGGAGAGAGAGAGCTGACTCACACCCCAACCTTTCCAGGCCAAGCCCAGCTGTGAGCAGGGGATCTGGGGAACACAGATACCAAGCTTCAGAAAGCACTCTTGGCCCTGCCTATCACCTGGGTGTGGCCTCCTGAGGCAGGTAGCTCTGGCTCTCTCTAACTTCACATGAGGACCCTCACATAACCATGTGCACACAATTGAACACTGCGTCTAAGCAGGTACCAGAGACCACAGGGTAGAGGAGAGTCCAAGGCATGGCTCCCAAGGACAGTTGTGCAGTGTTCACCATGTCATGTTTGTGGCCTGTGCCTGGGTGTGCGCACCTGGTACCCTTATGAATATGGCCTCGTCTGCTTTTAGAGAGAGGAGCTCATCACCTTCCTGCTGTGTCTTCCCAAATGCTGGGTTTCTGAGCCTCTGCCACCTTGGCAGGCACCCAAGCCTGGCTGAGTTGGTCAGTGTGTATCTGTGTCTTGTAGCTGCTTGTGAAGGTCTGCCTGGAGCCACACAGTTCTTGAGTGTCTGTCCTCTCTCTCCCTTGGCTGTGGGGGCTCTCTGGATCTCCGGTTCAGTGAGTGTCTTTGTGTGATTGTACGTGTGCATATGTTGCAGATTCTTTCTCTGATGTCTCCGGGGCGCTGAGCTGGGGTGGCTACTGAGCTTTCCTGTTGTCTTCAGTTCATTCTTCCGGGTCTAGGAGCGTTGCTGTGGTAACCAGTGCTGCCTGTCAATGGAGAAGCTGTGGCTGTGGCTGTATCCATTGGCACCAGCCAGCTCCAGTATGCTGCAACCTTCAAACAAGCCATCTTCTTGTCTTACAGGTCCTCACCTCTGGTGGCCTCCTGAGCCCTCTAGGTCTGACCAGGCGTTCATCCTTAGTCACCAAATGCTTAGCATCCTAACTTTGCACTGGGCACTGCAGACCAAACAGCATCCTCTCATATCCCTGCTCCGTAAGCTTCCCTTCCAGCCTCACAGTAGCCTCAATGTGTTAGTTTTCTGGGTCACTGTCATTCTGTTGCACCTTCTGCTTGATCAATAGAGAAAGACGAGCACAGAGACGTTAAGTGGGCTGCTTTAGAACACACAGCCAGTTTTGAACCTAGGAAAATCAGCTCCATGGTCTATGCTCTCACTTTATTTCCTTCCTTCCTTATTTCCTTCCTTCCTTCCTCTTTATTTCCTGATTTCCTTCATCTATCTATCTATCTATCTATCTATCTATCTATCTATCTATCTATCTATCATCTATCTGTCATGTATCTATATTTTTAGACAAGGTCTCATGTCTCTTAGGCTGGTTTTGAACTCACAGTGTAGTCAAGGATAACCTTAAATCCCTAATCTTCCTGCCGCCACCTCCCAAGTGCTGTGTGTGCCACCACCCCTGGTGACTATTTTTTTTCTTGTTAATTTTTTAAATTAATTTATTCTTGTTACATCTCAATGGTTATCCCATCCCTTGTATCTTCCCATTCTTCCCTCCCTCCTATTTTCCCCTTACTCCCCTCCCCTATGACTGTGCCTGAGGGGGGCTTCCTCCCCCTTTATATGCTCATAGGGTATCAAGTCTCTTCTTGGTAGCCTGCTATTCTTCTTCTGAGTGCCACCAGGTCTCCTCCTCCAGAGGACATGGTCAAGTATGAGGCACCAGAGTACGTGTGAAAGTCATACCCCACTCTCCACTCAACTGTGGAGAATGTCCTGTCCCATTGGCTAGATCTGGGTAGGGGTTTGAAGTTTACGGCCTGTATTGTCCTTGGCTGGTGCCATAGTTTGAGTGGGACCCCTGGGCCCAAATCTGCCTATCAAACTGTGGTATATTTACACTATGGAATACTACTCAGCTATTAAAAACAAGGAATTCCTGAAATTTGTGGACAAATGGATTGAGCTAGAAATGATCATAATGAGTGAGTTAACTCAGAAGCAGAAAGACTCAAATGGTATATACTCACTTATATCTGCATACTAGCCCAAGGGGCATGTCCCATGAAAGTCTTCACTTACCAGGAAACTGGAACAGAGGGAAGGACATCCTATTGGGACTCTAGATGAGAGAAGCATGGGAGAATAGCAAAGTAGAAGGATCCAGAGGGTCCTAGAAACCTACAAGGTGACTATTTTTTTTAACAGCACCTAAAATGTAGGAGTTATCATTTTAGCTTGTGGTAACTGTCACAAAGGAACAAAAAATAACCAATGAAGGACATGGGAAATCAGGGCAGAGACATTGTAGTGTTGGTGTGTGAGTTGATTCAAGTTAGGAGGGAGCCGTCTGAAGATCGGAGGAACGGTATACTTGGAAGCCTGGGGCAGGGTGGAAGTGAGCTTACCAAAGGCTAGAAGAAGGCCAGCTGTGGTGGGTGACGCCTAGTGGACCTTGCCAATTCTATGGGAGTTGCAGGTTTCTTCCTGTGCGCTTTTCCAGGTGGCCATTGAGAGACTCTGCAAACTGTGGACTCATTGGCCTTGGGTAGGAAGCAGTTGGGCTAGCCCACTGCAAGAGTCTGAGAGGAGCTGCTTACCTGACGTATTTTCACTGTCCTTGGCCATCTGGCTGATGTTTTTGATGGAATGATGACTTAAGACTCCAGTCTTATTAAGTATTAGTTTTGCTAGAAAGCCACTTTGGGGTACAACAGATGGGACAGGGTGTCGCTTTGCCAGCACAGAACCTTAAGCTGGCCTAGAAGACACCATAATCAACGGACATCTTGATTATGAGTGACAGGAACATCCTCTAGCCTTCATGTGTTGTTTTGCCACTCCGAATGCCACTTGGTCACTCCTGGGAGGATCCTCCAGTAGTCAGAGAGGACAATGTTAGTTGCCTGATTTTACAGATGGAGAAACTGAGGCCCAGAGCACAGTCATACTGGGCATTTAAAGAGAAGATAGGCTCCAAGGTTGGATGCCTGCAGTGCATTCTGGGATCAGCTGTTGTTCTGACAGGGCCAGCTGCCCTCACGCAGGCCCTCCACTCATTTGGATAATGGAGCAGGGCTTCATCTGTGTCATGTTTATGTTCCTAATGTTAAATAGTCACCTGGGGAGGCTAGTTGGAAGCTCCACCATTTCCAGGAATGAGAGAGACTAGCCGCTGGGAAAGACCATGTTCAGTGGAGATCCTATACATGTGTGGAGAGAAAGGATGTGACATAGGAATTTGAGAAATGATGGTAAGTTTTCTCATTACTAAATGCATACTTATCTACTAATATTTACCTAGGTGTCCATCCATCCATCCATCCATCCATCCATCCATCCATCCATCCATTCTACTCACCATTCACTTTCACACCTACTCATCCATCTGTCAAAGCTCACTTACTATCTGTCATCTGTCTGTCTGTCCATCCGTCGCCTGCCTATCCACACCCCCATCCACAGCCACTCTTCTAGTAACCCATGCTCCATTCATCCACTCCCTCCGTCCAGTTACATGCCCATACACTCAAACACCTAAGTAAAAGAAAGAAAGATACAGTCAAGGGAAGAAATCAGCCATCCAGCCATGTTTATTTGTCATGCTGTAGCCCAGGTGGGGAACTGGACATGACCTAGGCACTGCTAGGCTACCCAGCACACAGGCCAGGGCGCTCAGGGCTGTGGTCTCCCAGGCATTTGAGTTTCAGCAGCAGCTGTGGAGACACAGTTGAGTTGTAGTCTCTTTGTGGCTCGACACAATCAAAATTGTTCCCTGCTGTCTACCCAGAACCCCGCCCACTAATACAGATACCTGGTAATCGCCCCCTGCTTCCCCGGGACAAATGCTCAGGCTTACAGCTCCATACACATGATCTGATCTCCCAGGCACATAGAGATACATGTAAGCACATGTACATGTGAGCACTCTGGAGGTACTTCAAAGCGCTGGCACAGGAGTGTGTGCATGTGCTTACATGTGCTTACATGCACACAGGTGGAAATGCATGTGGACACACATAAAAAACCCTTCTGGAAGGGTTTCCTGGTTCCGAGACACAGGTGTAGCTGGCTCTACTGCAGAGGGGCCACTTTCACTGTGGTTGGCCAACAATTCTTGGCTTGCCCCTTCTCCCTCCTTTCAGACTCCCTTCTCTTAGGACTACACCTCACCTGCAGGCACACAGGCAGTGGCTGGTCTGTTCTGCTGAGATATCAGCATCCCTGAGCTGGCCTCTGCCTGATGGTGAACGTCAGGTCGCACTGATGATGATAAAATGTGCAGGACACTGGACTCATCCACCACTGCAGCTCATCCTGAGGCCGCCTCCCAAGATTTACCATTTAGTGACCTCATCCTAAGACCTGAGCTCATCAGGCTAACGCTGGGGAATGATTCCTTCTCCTTTAACACAGAGGATACCCCAGCCCAGGCATCTGGGAACTGCTGTGGCCCCCTTGGCAAATGGAACTCCAGAACCCAACTGTGTGAGGGTCCCTAGGGGACCTGCCCACACACCTGGCCTTGTCCTCCTGCCCCTGAGTGAGTACCAGTGTTAAGAAGAAGCAATGGGCCATGGGGCAACACAGGCAGACTCCACATAAATAAAGTATTCATAGAAAAATAGTCTCTTAGAAACCCTCTTATCCAGTGGTTCACTTTCCAGGAGATGGAAACTTCTGGGAATTTATGATTCATGTCCCCTCACACACGCTATTCCCAGTGGAACTTTTTTAACGGTGAGCTTTGAACTGCGGAGGGGAAAAAAAAAAAAAAAAAAAAAAAAAAAAAAAGAATGAGGGTGTGTCCTGCAGACAAACAGCTCCAGATCTGGACCAGCTTAGATTCTGGATAGGTAGCAGCAAACAGCAAAAACAAAACGAAAAAGTACAAATGTGTGGGCATATATATCTATATGTGTATAAAGACCATTTTCTCTTTGTACTTAACACCTAGCACTGCAGAAGGGTACTTGAAAAATCAACTAGTAGAAACATCTGCATAAAGAATGACTATGTACAGTTGTTCTCCGCTCCCAGTCCTAGCGGCAGCCTTCCCACCAGGACCTCAAGCAGTCCACTTTGATTGCAGAAAACGGATCCCGACGAAGTGGAAGAATTCTCTTTAATTAAATAAATTAATATTATTTCTTATCAGAATAAATTGTTAAATATTGCTATGACGAGGCCCGAGGCTCCAGGGCTCCTGCTGAAGAAAACTTTATTCCAGCCGTGGAACAGCTCGGGCAGTATCTGGGGGAGGGAGGCCCAGCAGCATCCGTGTGAGATAGGAGGGGCGAAGCCTCTGAGAGATGCTTCCCACAGGAGTCTGCAGGAAAGCCAGAATGCCCATCCCCCTCAGCAGAAAAGACAAGGACAGTGCTTCTGTGGTTCCCCGTATGAGCACCCAGGCAGTGGCCTACAGGGAGGTTGTGTCCTGCCTGTGGTCTGACTTATGACCGCTGTTCACTTGCATGTGTACATCTCCGTGCGCTCGCTGCACGTGTTGCACTTGACATAGCAGCACCAGTGGAATTTGCAGTTGCACTGCCATACCCGGGCATACTGGTGCGTGTTGTAGCCACGGCCGCAGCACATGAGGTCACAGCCACTAGCCTGAGGGGCTGTTTTATTGCAGGCGCGGCCCTGCGTACCCACGCTGCCTGTCACTGGGTCCTCTTCACAGTAGTTGGGTGACTTCTCGATGTACACCAGGTCAGTGTCCATGGGCTTACGGTAGGACAGGGGCTTCTTGATCTTCAGGAAGGTGGGCCGCTTGTTTCGGCTGGCTCGCACAGGTTCCACATGGACGGCCTCATTGTATTTGTCCTTGAGCACGTAGCCTAGCTCTCGGAATTGTGGCAGTGTGGTCCAGCACGTCTTAGTGGTACAAGAGCCGGACACACCATGGCACTTACACTCTAGTCTCATGTTCTCCTCCAGGATCTGCAGAGAAGCAGGAAAAAGAAAAGAGAGAGAGAGAGAGAGAGAGAGAGAGAGAGAGAGAGAGAGAGAGAGAAAGAAAGAAAAGAAAAGAAAAGAAAAAAGCACAGAACTCGTCACTGTGGCTCATGGCTAAGTGCAGACCCAGCCCAACCATCCAGGCCCTCTTGGCCCACTATAGCTTTCATTCTCTTCTTTGGCACAGGAAACGTGGCCCTGGACTCCAGTCCCTCTGCCTCCATAGCCTTGATGTAGTGCTCTGCCTGCATGTGTGTGCCCTCTTGACTCTCAGCTCTCCCCATTTGGTGAGAGCAGCCCCGCTCGGTCCAAATGCACATTGGTTCTCCTTGGTTTGGTCTGAGTGGGTCTAAGATCAGTTTTAACCTATGCTTACAACACAGGAGGGTTCAGTTTAGAAGACAGGCTTTTCGGATTCCTTGCCAAACCTATGGCATCCATCAACACTTGGATGAGGACCAAAGACCTGCTGGTGTAAAAGCTGGCCCAATGTTGACAAAGCTCTCTATGGTGTCCTGGAGCAACTGTGACTTACTTACTGCCCAGAGTCCTGTGGCAGCAGGTCCCTGAGCTGAAGGCTGGGTTCCAAAGCTCTAGGAGTATAGTGGCCACCCACTGCCTCGTGCAACCTGCCTCTCCCATCAGGCCTCTCCCCTTCCTCTGCAGTCACTGTTGGGCTGGGGCTGTGGTGACCTTGAATGGGCCCTTAATCAGGTGACAGCCAGCCTAGCTCTGCTAACTGTGCACTCTGCAAGTCTCAGAGATCTCACTGTATTCAGCATAGTCACAACTGTCCTGGCCAGGGCTGGCCGCCCATCGGGCACAGACAGCAGCACTGCCCCCCACCTCGGGCACAGACAGCAGCAGAGGAAACACAGTCTTTTATGCTAGCTCCCATCCCTCAAGGTCAGGCTAGATCCTGGCTTCTGAGCAGCCAGGATTCCTAGGCCCCATGCTTCAGGTCAGACAGTGGAGGTTTTGAAGCCCCTATGGTGACAGTCACCAGCACCTTTCAAGGTCTAGTCCCCAGCAGGTACTTGGACTGCCCAAAGGGAGTTCACCAGAGGGACATCTGAACTACTCCCTAACAGGTCACACCTCTGGGTCCCAGGTAAAGGAGGGTTGTATGGGCATACTAGGGTCTGCCACTCTTCAGACCAACACAAGGCCAAAGGGAAACCCAGGAGGAAAGAAAGACACATCTGGGTCTAGCCTCAGCAGGCTGGCCCCTGGAAAATGCTAAAGAGTTTTTGTTCCTGCCAGATTCCCACTGGACCTCATGGGAGGCTGTGTCCCCACCATCAAAAGTCGCAGTACCTGCTGGACACCCTGTCTAGATTCCAGCAGGCCTCCAGTCCCAGGCAGTGGGCCACCTTTTAGACCCACTAATTTTATTGTATGGATTAAGAAATCTATTTGAGTAGTTCCATTCTGATACAGCTCATATGCCAAGATATAAAGTAAAATAATGTTGCTTGTTCTAGGAAGTTTCCCCTGATTAACAAAGTAGGGTCCTTCTACCTGTTACTCTCCTGGGCAGTGTTGAGCCATCCATATATCAGTGTTCTCCATTAAGGCAGAATTCCTTGGGACATACGGGAGCTCTGCCCTAGTGGCCTGTCTCAGGGAACTTAGAGACATCCTGGCCACTCCAACTGAGGCAGTGGCACAGGTTGGTAGCGTGCGCGCGCACACGCACACGCACACACACACACACACACACACACACACACACACACACACACACACACACACACACACACAGAAGCACCTCAGGGCTTAGTTTCCATCTATTTCCTGCAGAGCTCAGATCTGAACTTTGCCCAGCCTCCTTTCCCCGAGAACCCCAACTGGGGCAGTCATCAATCCATGACAACTGGCCTGGTGTAGCAACAGTGCTCACTTCTGTTGGCAAGGAGAATGGAGGGCTGTTTGGCCCCAGGTGCATTCCATCATTCACTTGTTCATTTTGCAAAGAATACTTGCCCTGTGCTGCTGGTATCACCTGTGCTATGGGCAGGGGCAGGGGCAGGGGCAGAGGCAGGGGGCTTCCTCTGGGAGGGCTGGAAACAGCAGACCTTTGCCTGCTCTGAGGTGCACCCTCTTCTGTCTCTGAGCTTATGGTTCAAGACCCAAGGTGTTCATGGAACTTACAGAAACTGGTGGGCACTGTGGGTTGAAGGAGTAGTGGGGGACACGTGGGAAAGGGTTGAGGGTGGGCTCCAGGAAGGCAAGAAGTGTGCAGGATCCAGGGAATAAGGAGGGCTGACTAGAATAGCATTTCCTGTGCCTGTGTGGGTGGGATGCAGGCCCTGGGAGGAAGGCGAAGTAGGCCCTGTGGATGGATGGGTAGAGGCTCAGGGTGGCAGAGCTGAGGAGCCAGCAGGAGGGCAGAGAAATATCTTGGCAGCCAGGAGCTCATTCTGCATGAAGTAGAGATGAGGATGGAGGAGAGAGTGGCAGGAGAGAAGCCTGAGGGACACTGTCCTCGGTGTCTGGGCCAGAGATGATGTAGCTCTAATGCAGGCAGCAGCCATGGGAGGAGAGAAGAGGTGAGATGCAGTGACTGTGAGTGAGGCAGCCATGGGGGCTGAGGGTGGGCGGGAATCTGCACCGAGTCAGGAGGCCGGAAGTTGGGCTTGAGGAAGAATACATGTACAAAACACAGGGGGCACATTCAGGCTGAGGCACTGGCCAGGACGCAGGGCATCTGCAGAGCAGGGGGTCGTTTGGTACAGCTGGATCTTGGCTTCCACCACCTGGCATGTCTCGTGTCGGTTGTGTGGAGTCCCAAGAAGAATTCTGCCCCTTCTGCAGACTAACACACCTGTGAGTGCAGCCAGAAGACAGGCAAACACTCAAGAATTTTTATGTTAAAATCGGCTGCAAACATACAGAATGGGAGAGACTGAGAAAGACTGCATGCTTTGATGACCACAAACCCAGGATTTGCTATAAAACTGCTAGAAAACCAGCAGTCTGAGGTCATGTTGGTGGATGCCTAATGTACACACACACACACACACACACACACACACGAGAGAGAGAGAGAGAGAGAGAGAGAGAGAGAGAGAGAGAGAGAAAGAGAGAGAGAGAGAGAGACAGGCAGAGAGAGAGACAGAGAGAGAGAGAGAGACAGACAGAGACAGAGACAGAGACAGAGACAGAGACAGAGATAGAGACAGAGAGCAAAGTCTTATACTGCACTTGGGGAGCTGGGCTAAGAGAACTGCAGCATAGTGAGGTCCTGTCTGTCAAAAGAAAGGCGAATCAGATGTGACAGAACTAGAAGAGAGGCCAGCACAGCTCAGCCTACCAAAAGCAATGTCCAGGGTCCTTGAGCCTGGATCCATGGGCTCTGCATTCTTGTTTGGGACGGGGTAAGCAGGAAGGACAGTGTGACTAGATTGGACACTGGTAGGTGGGGGTCTTCCTTGGCAGCAGAGCCCTGCTCCTTGAGAGGCTAGCCTTCTCTACCAAGCTCACTCCTGCTGGGAGGGGGCTCTTGTGAAGGGGTAAGCCCTCTGTCTTGGAGTATATACAATCAGCAACTGGCTCTTTGGAGAGGCTTCCTGCACCCAGTGGGTGTGATTGCAGCTGAGATGCTTTTGGGTCTCCCAGCAGTGCCTCAAACCTGTCTAAAGCAGCAGGAAGGATTTTCCGCACCGCCAGGAGGGAGGGACATCAATCTCTTTCTGACAAGTCCTCCAGGAAGTTGCCGACAATGTACCAGGTGCTGCCCAGAGCCCAGAACTCCTCAGGGTGGGGTGCTCAGGTCTGAGGAGGCCTGGGGAGAAACTTGGCTCCAGAAAATACCTTGACTCATACATAATGCCAAGTAGATACTATCAGAACCTGCCCACGGAGGGTCTGGCGGACAGGAGGAGTTTTGAGAGAAGAGAGGTTGGACGTCATCTCTTGCTCCCGCTCAGTCTGTGCTTAGGGCACTGGTCACCAAAGTGTGGGCCACGCAATACAGCGTCCAAAGCATCCAAAGGGCCATCCCACCCTACATGTTGTTTCCCTGTGTGGAACATCATTGTTTCTGTCCACGACCCCCAGCCTGGAGCTACACTGAAACTATCTGAGCTTCTCAACACAGTCAGAGGACTTCCTGATTCCTGAGAGAGATCACCTCTGCTGAGCCCTCCTCAGGAATGTGCCTCAGTCTAGGAATGTGCCCCCCTCCAGGATCTTGGGTCCTATTCATCTCCTACACAGGTCTGGCCTACCCCAGCAGGACACTCTTATTTTTGGTACTTTTTTTTTTAAATCAAGGCTGATATGGCTGACACTGGGTCCTCAGTGAGACTTTCCTTAGTTACCATAATGGAAGTCACCCCACTGGTCACTGATTCCAGCTGCCAACAACCATCTCTCCAGTTCCCCATCAGCCACTTCCCTTTTCCAGTTCCCACCTGTCATTGCTCCTAGTTCCCACAGTCACCTCTTGAGTTCTCACTAGTTATCTCCCCAGTTCCCACCAGTCACCTCCCCAGGTCCCACAGATACCTCCCCACCTCACACCAGTCAGTATTCCCAGTTCCACCCATCACACTAATCATTGGTAAGGGCTCATGGCTTGACCCAATCACAGCCAATCAGAGAAAGTCTTGGGTATTAGGTGTGAACTGAAGACATGTTGCTTATTTCTCACCTGAGATGAACAAATGGGATGGTGAAGTCCACAGCTATGGACAAACATCTTGTTAGTTTGGGAAACTGAGTCCAATACCGACTAAGAAAGTGAGCTGGGAAGTAGGGATGTGAGCAGCTGGTTCCTGGGAATAGTGCTTAACCCCAGGGTCAAGCTGGGCCTCAATTCACTGCCACAGGACCCTTCAGTTTCAGGAACCAGTGAGTTCTCTGTCCTTGAGCCAGCCTGAGTCATATTAATACATTGTAAAGTATCTAGACTGCTACAGAAATCCTTCCATCTGTGCTGGAGGGGGGTTTGTTGTTGTTGTTGTTATTGTTGTGTGTGTGTGTGTGTATGTGTGTGTGTGTGTCTGTGTGTGTGTAAAATAGTCCCCAGCCAATAGGTTTGAGGCCATAGCAACATGGCCTGGGTTGCTGAGGATTGGTTTGCATATTAAAAAGGACTTAGGGACAGGTGGGGAGATGCCAGTGGGTAAAGCCCTTGCTGTAGGATTGGAGGACAAGTTTGGATTCCCAGAATCCACTGGACACAATCACATGTGCATGTGAGTCTGGGTGCTCTTTAGCAAGGTAGGAGGTGGAGACAGGAAACTCCCCAGCAGCTAGAAGGCCAGATATCCTAGTGTATGTCACAATGAAGAACAAAGAGATCCTGTCTCAAAGACGGTAGAAGGTGAGGAGTGACATTTGAGGTTGTCCTCCACACAAATGCCTCATGTCACATGTGCACCTATAAACACACATAACGCCAAGCACACATATACAAAGCACATATACACCACCATCACCGCTGCTGCCACTGCCACTGCCACCACCACCACCACCACCCTAAGCTATAAATTCAAAGGGCATGGGGAGGCCAGGACCTGGGAGCTTATGGCTGAGAATCTGAGTTAGCTGACATTGCTGCTTCCTTCCCTGGTCCCCTCTGAGGCATCAATCCTGGGTCATTTGTACCTCAGGTGGTGGGCAGAGATCCAGGTGTTCAGAGTCTCTGTGATAGCATGCTGAAACAAATCATCCAGAGGCAGGGAACATTTGCTCCTCCCTACTGCTCCTCTTCCTGCTGCTCCTCCTCCAGCTGCTCCTCCTCTAGCTGCTCCTTCCCCACTGCTCCTCCTCCTCCCACTGCTCCTCCTTCTCCTGCTGCTCTTCCACTTGCTGCTTCTCCTCCCACTGTTCCTCCTTCTCCTGCTGCTCCTCTACTTGCTGCTCCTCCCTACTGCTCCTCCCCCACTGCTTCTCCTCCTCCCACTGCTCTTCCTGCTACTCCTCTCCTACTGCTCCTCCTCTCCCCACTGCTCCTCCTCCTCCCACTGCTCCTCCCCCACTGCTCCTCCTCCTCCTGCTGCTCCTCTACTTGCTGCTCTACCTCCACTGCTCCTCCTGATCCTCATCCTTCACTGATCCTTTTTACCTCACTCCTCCCCTTCTGCTCCCCTCCCCTCTTTCTTGGACCCATCCATCATGAGCCAAAAGCTTCCTTGCACTTAACTGCAGCTGTATTCCTCTGGGCAACTCAGACCAAAGAAGGAAATAGCTTTTTCTGTAAATACTTGGTGTATTTTCTCTTTGGTCGCATTCTTTAAGCCATATTGAGTACACTCACTTCAAGCCAGTGTCCCTATCTGGCGCAGGTGGGTGTAGGCACAGCTGCATTCCACAGGCTGGGGCCCCTGCAGCCCTTATGCTGCAGAGCCCAGCACAGAAGACATGCCCTAGAAAAGGGGCTTTGGGCCCAGTCAGAGAGGCTTTCTTGTATAGACTAGAGGCCTCTGGAAATCATTGCCTATCGGGTCAGAGAGGCTCAGCCCCTATTTGTGACTCTCTGCTGTCCTTGAGTTATGGACTTGTCTGGAACCCGTCCTCTAACACTGGGGTCTTCTAGGAACTTGCACTTCATAAGTGGTCCATCTTGTCTCCTTGGGTACACCAGCAGGCCTGGCACTGTTCTGCTGTGGTCAAACAGCAGAAGTAATGCCTTCCCTCCAGTGGGGAAACCCACACAGCTCCACAGGTACACACCCTTGCACTCATTACCATACAAGAGGTGCCAAGTCTCATCTGCATACGCATTGGAACCCTCCCTCAAAGTCACACATGCTCACACACCTCCACATACCACACACAAGACACACTTGTGTATCTCTTTCTTGGTTTTTTGAAACAGGGTTACTCGTGGAGATCTGGCTGTCCTGGAACTTGCTCTGTAGGTCAGACTGGCCTCAAACTCACAGAGATCCTCCTGTCTCTAGAATTAAAGGCATGTACCCCCACCCCCTGCCATACTTGTATACTTTTACATTTATATAATGACATACCTACAGTACATCCCTCACCCACACTACACACACACACACACACACACACACACACTAATCTAGAAGAATGAGGTGGTAGCAGCCTTAGGCCATGGCTCACCTCACTCAGGCTGGGGTTAGGTTCTCAAAAGTGTTTACTATCACAAAGGGGTTGTAGGTATAACAGTTGATTTCTCTCAACTCTTCAATTGAAGGAGGTGGGGACAAATGCAAAAAAAAAAAAAAAAAAAAAAAAAAAAAAAAAAGATAGCTAGTGTTCATGCCGCCCACCAACCTGATGCTCTGACCGGCCCTTGGAAATCTAGGATGTAGCTGGCCTATGCAGCCCATTCTAAGACCTAACATCTGTCAGTCCCTCCTCCTCTTTTGGTCCTAGACTTATGCACTTTTGGAGACAGCTCCAAGGTGGCAGTGCCTAGGCAAATGGACAGCACAGAGGTCAGACCAGAAGGACAAGGTGACATGTGTTCTTTGCAGCAACAACCGTGGCAGTTCAAATGGAACAACTCCCAAAGCCCTCACCAGACAAACAGGGTTTGATAAGTTCCTGCAAATAGAGGCATCTTGTCATATTCCACTAACATACAAAGGGCCATGAGAAACGGGGCGGGGGGCACTCCACCAGTCCTTAGGGCTATTTTCACTCAGCAACTAACCACAGAATAGCCACTGTGACCTGAAAACTAGCTTTACATAGGTAATGCTACCAAGCAACAGTCACAGCTCCTACCAGCGCTCAGGGTGCCATCAGACCTTACCTCAAAGCAAGCTATGTAGATCTCTCTCTACTAAAGTTCCCAACTTCCCTTTGTTTTTCCCCAAACCAGAGTTCTCTAAGGGATGTCTGTATGTGTTTCACATTGCATTCCTATTCTTGGTTTATTTCCCTTAATACAATCTGAACTGGAGATTTAACTCGGCATTTTGTTAGGGTGTTTTTTTTTTCTCCATATAACGGAATAGTCTTCTTCCATGAAAAGGAAAGGAATATTGTTAGTCAGATTTATGTCACTATAACAAAATTCCTAAGATCACTGATGCACAGCGGGAAAGGCTTTATTTAACCTGTGGTTTCCAGGATCTCTTTCCATACTTGCTTGGCCCTGCTGCTTTGGAGCTGTGAGGCACTCAGAGGAAAGCTGCTCTGCAGAGTCAGTAGGGGCTGGATATCCAGAAGCCTGGCCCAGGGTCTATAGGTTCTGACTTGGTCTCAGCTGTGGACAGGCATGGAAGAACATTCAAAGCTCTTCTGATACTGTTAATCAGGGGACATAACCCTTGTCTGTCCTTCCAGAGCCATTTGAGGGCCAGGCCCTCTGCTACATAAAGCCTATGTTAGGTGCTGGTGAAGTGAGGCTGGTCAGGCAAGGTCTCTCTCCTCAGGAGACTCTGCATGGTTAGGGGGACAGACAGGCCAGTGAATCTTTCTTCCTTAGATCTGGCCCACAGAGAAGCCTTTGCATTCTGTATACACCAAGCACGTGATGTGCCCGTGAGGCTTTCTGGAAGAAGGGACCTGTGAGTTTTGAGGCATTCAGGGAAGCAAGGCTAGGGCATTGCCAGGAGCCGAAGTGCCTGGGCAGAAGCCCAGAGGCTGCAAAGACCAAAGGGTGACAGGGAGATGTCGGAGAGAAGCTGGGTGTATCTCAGCAATGGGCAGCATAGGAAAGGAAGGGTGTGGATGGCTACAGAGCTCTGGACAGACTTCCTGGGAGATGTGTACTGGGACATACCCACTCCTGAAAGCCAGGACGCATCTGAGCACAGCTAGGCTTCACTGCCATGGGATGGAGGGCAGTTATCAGAGATCAAGTGGCCACCTCTTAAGAAAACAACTTCGTCCTACCCTCTGGTGCCCAGGACACCTGCTGCCTCTCAGCCATGCCAAACACTCTCAGTAAACAGTTTGGTACCAGGCAATCCTGAGAAGCCATGTTTATTCCCAATCAAGATCCCTATATCTGCCACTGTCATCCTGTGTCATCCTTCTTGTGGGCCCTCAGCTTCAGCACCCCTCCTCTGTCAGGCTCCCTTGCACCATCCTACTTTGTATCCTCCCAGCCATGAGGTTTTTTGAGGACTTGCTGTTTTCCCTGTGTCCAGCTGTGTGGTCCATGAGGCACATGTAAGAAGCCTTCTCCAGGAAGATGCTTAATAGGCATCTGTGAGTTAGGAATGGCTGGCCTCAGGTAGCTGGCATATACAGGCTGGAGCATCTCCTCTGAGATACCCTTTTCTGACTGGGGATTATATTCGATTCCTATTGAATGGAACTGGTTGGTCCTTCTGGTTGAGTGTCTGGTCTTGATCTCATGGAAGTTTCCAGCTGAGTACAATGGACGTCCTCCACTCAGGCACAGAGTGGGCATGGCTGAGAGGACTCTGACTTCCTGGTGCTGCTCTAAGCTTCAGGGTCTGTTTCAGGAGCTGGGACTCAGGACTTCCCAGGACTTGTGCTGTCCCAGCCCTGCCAACCAAAGGGCTTTCCTTCTCACAACAGACGCTCTCTTGGCTTCATGGTCCACGTATCCCTGGCATATCTGTAGAAATAATGGGTAGACGTTCCCCTGAAGCCCTGTCATGCTAAAAGACATACTCTCTTACTGCAGTGGAGAAAGAGTTTCAATATTTTTGCTTCAAGTCCCAGGTCTGTCACCTCCTGGCTGGGCCACTCTGAGGACACTGCTTAGATTCTCTGAAACTGATTCTTTGACCACAAAATTGGGGACTGGTAAGAGAAGCCCCCTCGGGGTTGTATAATCCAAATGAGGTAGAGAACAGACCTGCTGGCCCACCAGGGAGGGGAAGGGGCTGCAGGGACCTAGTGCCGCCTCCTCATTTCTCCAGGATTGGCCTTGGCAGAAATCTACAGCTGCCTCAGGGACCCAGGGAATGAAGCTGCATCTCTCCAGGCAGTCCTAAGTCAGATTCGGAGCTTATAGGGGTACAGGGAAGCATGTGACAGTTCCGGACTTAAATGTGCGGAGAGTATAACACTAGGTCGAAGACAATTATTATGGAAAAGCAGCACCCAAGGCCTCAGTATTCGTATACTGGTTACATAGTGAATGGCAACAGTACATTAGATTAAATAAAATACATTATTCCATTAACAGCATCTTTTTTCCCCCTCCTTCAGTGCTGGGGATCAAACCCAGGGCATTATGCATGCTAGAGACGTGCTCCCTGCCCAAGCCACATCCCCAGGCCTCTAAGACTTCTATAGGATGGTATAGGACCAGATGCCTGCTGCCAAGCTGTAGTCTCCAAGCCAATGTCCCAGCCTGTTTTCTGTGCCTATAATGGAATAATAGAGAGTAGGTAACTTCTAAAGAATACAGAATTATTCAGCTTATTTCTAGAGGCTGAAATCCTAAATGCATGGATGCCACTCACATCTGGGAGGACCTTGTGCTGTGACACAACATGGCAGAGGGTGTCACACACGGGGGACAGAACAGTGTGGGAGCTCAGGCCTCTCCTCATCTTCTTATGAAGCCATCGGATGCCACCGTGAGGGCTGGCCTTAACGCTATCACTCTATCTATCCCTAAGCACCTCCCAAAGGCTTTAACTGCAGATCTCCTTTTGGTTCGGAGGATTAAGTTTCCAGCACCCAAACTTTGGGGATACACAATCCAGCCACAGCTCTCAGCAGCAGGGGTACCTGGAGAGACTGCTGGAGATGCAGAGCCTGAGGCCCTGCCCAGACCTGCCATGGAGTCAGAGGGTGTTTCCACTCTCCAGGCATTTTACAGGCAGCAGGTGAAGTCTGGGAGCCTACAGGGTTCTGGGACCTTGGGTCAGCTGAGGCAGAGCCTCAGACAGACTGGGAGCCCATGCCTGTAGATACATGTTGATTCGTGGTGGCCTCTGACAGAAAGCACGCATCCTATCAGAGCAGAGAAGCAGGGCACTGGATAGCTATGGCCCCATGTCCGTGGACAACAGTGATTTCGGGATGGCTGGGGAATCTTGTCTCAGAGGACGACTTTAAAAAAAATGGATCAATGCACTTAAAATCTCATACTTAACTCCACCCTCACATTCTGCTTTCTTTTTTCTCTCTGAAAACTTGGCCAACAGCACCCAGGGGCACTAAATATAGAAATGGTGAGGGAGTAAATCTCTGAAGTGCCACATGTTGCCCAGGGCCTGTTTCACGGTTGGGCTGCAAACCATTGAGGACTGGGAGCTGTAATTAAAATGCTGATGGCCTCCCAGCTGGGACACCTTCCAAAGGAGCAGGGAGGGGAACCTCTAAAGCAAACTAGCGCAGGTTCCCTGGTCTCCACTGGCTTCCAGGACAGCCAGACACAACTGCCCTTGAAAGCCTTCATAGCCAAGAGGCAAGTTGTTCCTCTCTCAGGTGTGCCTGCTCCAAGCAGATCCCCTCACTACTCCCTAGTGCAACCCTGGGCCCCACACCCCTACCTGTGACCTTGTCACCCCTTTTCTCACTGCTCACTTGGTGGGGCCACACTGGCCTCTGGGCTATCCAATCCTCTGACCCGCCTTCTGTTGGCACCTCACCCTCTCAGGAAGGTCTCTTCCACCTACCCCCAGTAGCGTCCTCTTCCTGTCACCTCTACTCTCTCCCTCTGCTTTATTTTTCTGCCATAGCATTCATTACTCTTTGACAACGAGTCTCTCTCCATCTGACTATTTGTTGTCTGACTTCCCTGTGGAATGCCAGCTCTATAAAGGCAAGTGCCACACCTAATCCCAGAGCATAACACAGCACCGGACACACAAATAGGTGCTTACTGGTATTTGATGAGTGAATGAATGTGTGGATTTGCAACCCTTTCTTTCAGCTGGTCTGGTGATCTCACTGGGAAAGTGTCCAACTTCCCAGCAATGAGCTCAGCTTTTTACTCATTCATTCAGTCAACTAACTATCCTTCCAAATAACTCTCCACCCATCCACCCATCCATGCATCCAGCCATCCTTTCAAATCTTACTTGTCCATATTTCAAATATTTATATATACATATATCCACATAACTGTACATCTATCCATTCAATGTCATACCCATTCATTCGTCCAACTTCCCACTCATTCATTTCCATATTTATTCATCCATTCACCCATCCATCCATCCTCCCATCCACCCACCCTCCCTCCCATCCATCCATCCATCCATCCTTTCCAAAATCCTTCTTCTCTATCTGCATAGTAAAATATCCCTGTATCTATCCATTCACCCATCCTTCTAGCCACCCACTCACTAATCTATCCACCCAGTCTTCTATCTGCTCATCCACCATCACCCACATATCCATCTTTCCACCTTTCTGTTCACTTACGCAATCATCTATCCACACACCCGAGCAGTCGTACTACCACTTAGCCATCTGCTCATTTCAACCAACCCGCAAGCAGAGACCTCCTCTTCTGGGTTCCCACAATGCCCTATATTCCTCTGTGTCAGACTCAGTTTCTGCTGTCAGATCTGCAATAATTCACTTTCCCCCTATATTGTCACGATGTGCAGTCCTCAAAACCAGCAGCCATGCTTCATCTCTGATGTCCAGAGCTGACACATTGCAGGTGTCAACACATGTTTACCAAACGAGAACATTTCCCTGTCTGCGTCTTGAATCATTCAATATTTCCTACTGGACTGTGAACTCCTTGATGAAGGGCACCATTTTTTTTTGGTCATCTATTTTTATGTCCATCTCCAAAATTTATAGTTAACATGAAGTGGACAGATATTTAACAAATGAAGGCGTGGGCAGGTATAAAAGACATGAGCATAGCGAACATAGGCCCTGTGGTTCCTGGATACATGCCCTAGCTCTTTATTTATTGGCTGTGTGATCTTGGGCAAGCCCCTGAACTTGCACCTCACTTTCTCTATTTATAAAGGAAGATTGTAAGAGTGGTTGCCTCACGGGTTCTTATGAGACGATATGCACAAAGAACTTAGGAGAATGCTTGCCATATGATGACAGCTGTAATGGAATAAACCCTTTTCACTGGCTCAGTGGGACAAGGTATGGAGGGCACAGACTCTTGTATGTGGTGGGGAGGAAGCTCCGGGCTCGAGCCCTCCCCCAGGAGGCCTTCCACAGCAAGTGTTCTGACTTTTCCCAGTCATGTTGGGATCTCTGGCAAACTCCCAATATTATGTCAGGTGGTCAGAAGTGCTATGTGGGAAAACAAAACATGGGCGGGAACAGGAAGTGGCGAGACAGATGGGAGCAGTTTCCAGCGGGTGGTCAGGAAAACCCTCCTTAGGTGATATTTGAGCAAAGACTTGAGGATGGGAGGTGGGGTGAGTGGTGGAGGTGCAGCAGTCTAGAGAAATTGGCAAGAAATTGGCAAGTGCAAAGGGCCTGTGGCAGGGGACTACCCAGCATATTTGAGACCAGTGAGGAAAGTGGCGGAGGAGGAAGGGAAGAGGCAAGGGGGAAGCAGGGAGTAGGGTCAGAACAGATGAGGGCCGAAGTCACGGCAAGTCTCGGTGGATATTTTGAAGACTTCACAAGTCACATTTGGAAAGACTGCAGCCTCAAGCCTGGGGCTGAGCAGGGCCAGATTCTGTTTGCAGAAGATTTAAACTCAGGGTCTGGTGAGTGCCGGGTGGCTGTAGGAGGGCAGAAGTGGGGCGGTAGGTGAAGTCCCACCTGTGGGGTGTGAAAGGAAGCTCCTAGCCAGAGGCAAGGCCAAGGCTCTGTCCTTGCGTGGCACTGCATCCTGAAGCAGGGCAGGGAAGTGAAACAGGAGGGGACGTTGCAGGCCACCAGACAGCCTGCAGCCAGGAGGACAGTTGCTGGATGCGGTAGGCAGGGGCACGGACAGGAGGAGGACTGGGTGTAGACAGGGCTTTGTGGACAAGTTTGCAGGCCCCGGAACACGAGATGTATGGGAACGGGGCCAGCGGGAGAGGACAAGGTTTCTCTACTCAGACGCTGCTCAAGTATGACTGATTGACCTAGAGACCCATCCGGGAAATTCACGATGTCACATGATGGCTTGGTCCCCCCTTGCCTCTCCCTGTTCAGAAGTGACAAATCTCAATGGCTTCCAGACAGCTCCTTCTCCCCAGATCTTTCCAACGTGCTGTATGCACAGGGCTTCAAAGAAGGAGGATCTCAGAGCTAGCAAGAGGCTTAGACGCAGAACACAGAGTCTTGCCAGGTGTAGGAGTACTAGAGACCTTCAATGCCAGCACTCGGGGGACACAGGCAGGTGGATCTGTAGGAGTTCCAGGTCAGCCAGTGAGAGCCTTGACTCACTTAGCACCTAGAAGACACTCTGGCTTTCCTGCGTTGCTTCTGTAACCCCTGCTGCTATGACCCAGGAAGTCCTGGAACTGCTACTCAGGGCTCCCAGGGTTCCGCAGTGGAAGGTTGGCCATCCAGGGCTTTGCAGGCATTCAACTTGCGCTGTGGACCCAAGAAGTCTTTTATTGGTGCCTTCCCTGCTTGGGGTGGGGGGTGGGGGGACATGGAGGCTCAGAGACAGGCTGTGTGTCACAACTACATAGCAAATAAGCAGCATAGTCAGGGCTGGGAGGAACCTCTTCCCACACCCAGGCTATTTCTACTGCCAGAGCAGAACAAAAGCCCAACTGGAAGTCTTAGGAGGTAGACCAGGGTGTGTCCAGCAACTCTACCTGCCCCAGATCCCAGCAGCGCAACCCTTGTGGTGCACAGAGACCCACCAGTGCCTCAGTAGCCATGCTTACCACAGAGGCCCAGTGACACTGTTCACTCACTCAGAGTTACAAGGCTTGGCGGGGAAATGGTGTTGTAAACAGTGAAGGCCTTGCAGGAATAAGGTATGTGCAACTTGTCAGTCATTGTGACATCAACATTATCAGACCTGCCATCTAAAAACCATACATGGACACACACAGTTGAGGGCTAAGAAGCAGGTATACAGGGGATGGGTGGGCAAGAGGGTAGCTTGCCAACATGGATGACTGGGCCACCTCAAGTTTGCTCCTCAGCCATTCAGTGCCTCAGTTTCCTCCTGTGGCAGGAATAACAACAGGCCCTCTCTTGTGATGTGAGAATAACTGTGAGGCACATGTGGATTGGGACAAGCATACATGCAGCATTTGTAGTCTTGAGAGGGACATTTGGTACCAGCCAGTAGCTGAGGTTGGCATTGCTCACAGCTAGTGCCCGGGTCTCACTGACCTGGAGGTGCTGGTATCGGAAGAACACCCCCGCCCCAGGGGCCTGCTATGCTCCTTTAGCTGCTGCCTGGACCTCGCTGACCATCCATGCAGTGGGCAGGTGACATATCATCTCATGGGGAACAGGGAAAACTTTCCTGCTGCATGGCAGACCCTCCCACCCTGAGCTACCTGCCTTGGTTCAGATGTAAACTGAAGGCAGAAAGTCCTCTTTACCAATATGACCACACCTGAATTTTTCTGCAAAGGAGACAAGTGTCCAGGATCAGGGAGAGGTGACAGCTGGGCTCCTAGAAGCCAGGGCCACTTTCCCTCCTGGACCATGCCATGCCTCCGAGGCCCTCGAATCCCCGTCCCCTGCCCACCTCCACTTATTTGACAACACCCTGAGTACTAGTCCCTCTCCTGAGGACACAGAAGGCCATTGTGTGCCCAGTGAGCACATTTTGACTTGGTCTCACTGTGGCGTAACTGAGCCCTGCCTTTGCCTCACCTTGCTGCCCCTCCCCTCTTCTGGTTACTTTCCAGTAAGCTCCTGCCAGGACCAAGCCACATGGGGGGATTCTTTCCAGGAGAAATCACATGGCTCACCCTGGAGGCCAGGAAGGTGGGCTGCTACTGAGGCCTTCCCAAGTTTCCCTAACAGTGCTAAGTTCTGAGTGCCCTGTGCCCATCAGCTGTATAGAGAATTTCCTGTACCAGGGAAGTCATATGTCAATCATGTGCCACATGCAGCCACCAAGCACTAGAGACTGAATTTTCCTCACACTTAGTAGCAGCTTGTTCACATAGCCACATGTGGCTTCTGGAGACTGTTCAACAGTGCGACCATAAATGCTTCCGGTTCACTTGATCATTTCATTAGCGTTACTCTGTGAGGTGAGCCCCGGCTTCACAGATGGAAAGAGTCCGGCAGAGAGAAGCAGGAGGAGAACCTCAAGGGTACCTAGGCCAGAAGCAGCAAGGCCAGGTACAGCCTAGTCTGCTGCAGCACACGTGGACAGCAGTGAGACTGGCACTCCCAATCCCACAGCCCACACTAGTTTGTGGATTGGGCCACCCCACGACGTGGAGAGTATGCCCGGCTGGGCTCTGGGAGGTGTTGAGTTGAAGTTCATGCTTGCTTAGACGAGCAAGAAGGACCCTGCAGGTCGGGGCTCAGGGCTCCCAGCCTGCCCTCTGCCTAGCACAAGCCCTGGGCTGTGAAGCAACAGAACTCTTCTCCCCAAGTGGCCTGTTCCAGGTGGAAGATGATGTCCAGGACCCCATGACTGGATCAAGACAGGACACAGTGTCTGAATGACTCTCGGTGCCCAGGTGATTAGAGAGTGGGGTCTCGGGGGCTGAGGACCAAGACTTCTAAGATGCTTCAGAAGGTTCCAGGACTCTTGGATAAAATCATGGAAGCACATGGCATGTCAGGGTTGAACAAAGACATCCCAGACACTGCTCAGCCTGGAGCCAACTTGAATTCAGGGTCTAGGGCAACCTGTGATCTGTTTGGCCTCGGGCCACTACACCTCTATTCTCTCATGTGTAAAGTGAAGAAGGCAGGGAGGTTAGCAGTTGTGGGGATTAAACTGGAATTGTACAGTAGATGCTGGTATTAGACTTGCCTGTGTGCCATTGCCCCCCTCCCCCGCAGAGAACAGCATCTGCCTGTATCAACCCTGACAAAGGCCTTGTGACTGCTTCACCTGAACTTCAACCTGTGGGCCTGAGGGACAGTGACAGCTCACTAACGTCACCTTCTTCCTGGAGGAGTGGCCCAAGTTCCTCTGAGCCACTGATGTCCAGCCATTCTCTGGGCCAAGCCTAGGCTGTTATGTCTGCCTAGGATTAAAGTGGGAAGTGATTTTGGCAGCCCAGAGCAAAGTGATAGCTGGGGACCCACAGGCATTGCCAGTCGCTCCAGGAAGAGCTGTCATGTCCTTTCACCGCTTTCCACTCCTCTCTTATCTTATTCCTCTTTCCCTGGACACTGGTCATGGTTATCATTATGGCATCAATGACAGGAGCTGGCCGGGCCCAGCTCCAGCTGTGTCACTGAATGAAGGGGAAACACCCTAGCTCTCATGAGTACCCTCCACCCTGACCTGGCCAGTCCCCTTCTGACCTGGTCTCTCAGTGGCTTCTTTAGACCATTTCTATCTCCCTCAGTATCACCAGCCTGGTTCTGTTCCTGGATGCTCAACTCCATCAGCGTACCAACCTCTTGCCACAGTTTCTCATACAGCCTGTTTTCCCACAGGGCAGGGGCGGGGGTCTAAGCTGAGCCTGGGTGTCAATCTTGCCCTGCTTCTCCACTCATGGGCCCTCAGAAGGAGAGTCCTCAGATCCAGAATAGCCTACAAATCCTTCTCCTGGTCCAACACAGAGGCTGTGCTCCTTGCCTGGGCACCAGGGCTGGGCAGAGGAACCGACAGAGTCACTGTGAAAACTAGGTTGAAATAGGGATGTTGACACACAATTCATACCTACAGCACGACGGCCTGTAAGACACGAGGCCAGTTCAAGCAAGACACAGAAGGAAAAACACCTCAATCCAGCTTATGCGGTCGCCAGAATGGTCAAACTTATAGAAGCAGAGAGGAAAATTATGTCACTTGGTTGGGAGAGGAAGTGGGGAGTCTATGTTGTGTTTTGTAGCTTCAGTGGGGGTGGTGGTGACTGAAGGCTTGGGTTGTGGTGTTGGGGCAGAGGCCCTGGCACAGGGGTAGGGATGGAGGCCCTGGCACAGGGGTAGTGATGGAGGCCCTGACACAGGGATAGTGATAGAGGTCCTGTCACAGGGGTAGGGATGGAGGCCCTGGCACAGGGGTAGGGATGGAGGTCCTGACACAGGAGTAGTGATGGAGGCCCTGGCACAGGGGTAGGGATGGAAGCCCTAGCACAAGTGTAGTGATGGAGGCCCTGACACAGGGGTAGGGATGGAGGCCCTGACACAGGGGTAGTGATGGAGGCCCTAGCACAAGCATAGTGATGGAGGCCCTGACACAGCGGTAGGGATGGAAGCCCTGGTACAAGTGTGATGATGTCTCCTGTACAGGTGTGATGGAAGTGGGGAAAGTACGATGGAGGCTGTGCACAGATGTGGTCATGTTTCAAGGTACTAACGGACCTTAAGCCACTTAACCATCAACATGAGCACAGTTCAAGTGGAAAGCTTTATATCTGGTGTTTTTAAGATAAATTAAAACTTTAATCAATTATAAAAATGACTTGTTGGCTCAAAACAACTAGTTATAAAATGAATCATGGGTTTAAATGTCTAATTTTCTTTCTTTCTTTCTTTTTTTTTGAGTCAGGGCTTCACTGTATCGTCAGGCTGACCTCAAGCTCACAACCTCCCTACCTAGCCCTCTGAAGCCAGGTTTTACAGGCACCAGGCACCACACCAGGGATTTAAACGTGAAACTTTTAGAAATAAAGCACCCAAGGACCCAGGGTAGCAAAGCGTTCTTAGCTAACCCTGAAAGCACTTTCCTCCCACAGGTTCAAGGCCAGCTGAGCTATAGTGACACCATAACAACAGCAACAAATAGGCCCGCCTTTGCTGGGCGAAAGCCCCTGATGAGGATAAAAGACCAGCTGTAGAGTGGAGAAAGACTCGCAAGCCTGACAAAAGCATCTGAATAGAAGAATAAAAAATGTCCAACCCCAACAGTAGAAAACTAAGCAGTCCAAAACGTGAGCCAGAGGACGGACAGACACATTCCCACTGTACCCACTGGGGTATACAGATGCCCAAGACACAGAGAGATGCTCACCTTATTAGCCACTAGAGGTGTGGCTAGAACCCCAGTGAGATACGGCACACTCCCATCACAAGGGCAGAAATAAGAACCTGTGTTATCAGCGAGCATGGCCATGGATGTGGAGAAGCCAGGTCACTCACAGATTGCTTGTGGGAGTGGAAAAAGGTGACGCCAATGCTGTAGTTCAACCTGGGATGTCACCAGAAGACCCACGTAGTGAAGGGATAAGGTTACCAAGTGATAGTGGAATCTTTAGGAAGCGAGGCTGAAGGGGCAAGGGGCGGGTTCAAGTCATTGAAGGTGCCCTCAAAGGGGAAGGTGGGACATGCTCCACCCCATCCCTGCCTGTCATCGTCCAGACATGCTTTGCTCTGTCATCCATCCTGTTGTGGTAAGCTGCTACAGACCTGAAGCAATGGGATCAACCCACTGTGTGATGAACCTCCGAAACCATGAGCCAAAGCATCCCCTTCCCCTTATGGTCCAGTGGGCTCAGCAGTTGCCATATAGTGATGCAAAGCTGGCATCCCCTCTGTAGGATGGTTTGGTGCCTTATCATAAAGCTAAACTATCAGCAACAGTAGGCTGGCACTCCTGGCATTTAATATGGAGAAGTAGACATTTGCATTCATAGAAAAATCTGTACCCACACATTCACTGTAGCTTTATTTACGACAGCCCAAACCTGCCAACAACCCAGACGTTCTTCAGCAGAATAGCTAAACCAAAGGTGCTGCCTCTGAGCCGTGGACAATCACATGGCCGCCAAGGGGGGGAAAGAATCATTGTGGCTCACAGAGACTTGAATGAGTCTAAGAGATTATATCCAGCAAGAGGGGATTCTATAGGCTGCACATTTTACAACTCCGTTTATACACACTACACAATTATAAACAAGGGAGTGGATTAGTGATGTGTGGCAGCTGGACACCCTGAGGAAGGGAAGGTGGCACGTGGTCCTCATGCTCTGAATCTCTATGGTATCGGCGTCAGTGTCCTGGGGTGACAGCATCCTACAGTTCTACAGGCTGCCACTATGAGGGAGCCAGACAACAGGTCCTCAGAGTCTCTGTTCTTTCAACTGCATGTGAGCCCATAGCACAGCATAGGCTTTATTCAGAATACAAGAAAGAGTTAAATTTGAATTTGATACAGAGAAAGGAAGCATTTAAGTGTGTGTCTCATAAGACATTTGGGACACACATAAATAAAATTGATTTCTTAGTTATCTTGAAGCCAAATATAAGTGAGAATCTTAAATTACATCTGGCACCCTACTCCCAAGACACTCCCAGGACAGAGGACCACTAGCCATTCATTCATGCTCTCTACAAACCTTTCTTGAACCCTACTGTGTGCCAGGTGCCATTATAGGGATAGGTGATTCAGCAGTCCTGAACCTCCTGATGCTGACTTTGTACTGGGCAGTAATAGACAATAGACAGGAAGGGCTGTGCAAAGACAGTAAGTTCAAATGGTGGGGGTTGCCCTGAAAAATACAAGCAGAGCGGTGTACTGAGACTAGGTGGACACGGGAGAGACGTCTTCCTGAGAATGGATCGAGGTGGGCAGCATGTGCAAAAGCGCTGGGTGGGAGCAATATGATTGGCCCAGAAGTTCAGAATTAGAGGGTAGCAAGCAGGAGAAGAAATGGTCCTTGGGAGCTTTGTGTCTTCTCCTACCCTCACATGTCAGACCTAGAAAAGCCTGTGAGGCCCAGGTCCTGCCGCCCCCCCCCCCCCCCGCCCCATGCTGATCCAGATCCTCTGAGGCCAGATGCAAGCCTTTCCTGCAGTTTGAAGGTGAGATCCTACATCCACTGTAATTGTTGGGCAGGACTTGCCAGCACAGTAGCCTGAGGACTGCCAGCCAGCTTCCGGGGAGGTGGGGCCTGGCCTCTCGGGGGCCCTTGACATGCCACACTGTCCACTCTCTCTAGTCAAGTATGCAAGTGGCTCCCAGAAGCAACAAAGTGGAGCAAGTCTTATCTGGGCCTCGCCCTCACTGCCAGGGGCTGGGTCTCTGTTATTCCCCATACACTGGCCTCCCTGAAGCCATGCTTAGAGTAGAAAAGCCAGCCCCCTGGGGGAGCACCCAGACCAGACAGGGCAGGGCAGGAAGGGACAAGAGCAACACCCCTTGTGAGCAAGAGGTGACTCCACGCTCAGGTGGAATTCCATCCCTCTTAGCTCACCTCCCTGGAGCAAAGGCACATTCCAATAGGGCTGGCATGTCCCGGTGGGGGGCCCTGCCCTCCAGCTGCCTGTCCAGTCTGGTCTCACTCCTCACTGTAGACAGGGGCTGCTGACGGCACGTCCTTCCCTGGGACCCTCCAGAGTGCCCCAGCCCACTTCATCCTAAGGGTACAGCAAGGCCTCCACGGCCAGCAGGAAGGTACAATGTCATCGTGGAGACTTGGAGATACCACCGTCAGAAGAAGGCCAAGGGATAGCAGAAGCCACTGTAACAATCAGACCAGGGGAATGTTTCCTGTGCAGTCCAGCAGGGGGTGGGTGGTGGGTGGGGGGCTGGTCACAGGCTGTCCCTGTACTTTCTGGTCACCTCCTTGCCAGTCCCTCCCTCCCCAGAGCCCTCCTGCCCTCTGTTTAACTCCTCCTTCCCTGCACCTCCCAGAGGCCTGGTGTCCTTAGCAGTTCCTGTTGTTCCCTCCCTCAGTGGTTCCCAGGCCTGCTGCACACAGGCATCTCTAGAGGCAGTCAGGTGCCACAGCCCTAGTTGTTACCACCTCTACATCTAGGAGCACCCTGCTGTGCTCCCTAAGACCTGTCTCCTCTGCATAACCCAGGGAGGGGCACACCCCCAAACAGCTCAAAGGCTGCTCCCCAAACTCCTGGGTGTCCACATCCACTACCTCTAGGGCCTTTCATTCCTTTCCATTCTGTGCCAGGGAAGGGTGGGGACCTACACAAAGCTCACCCTGTCAAGCTCCTCCTGGCTACTTCTGACACCACGGAAGGCCTGTATTTGTCTCTAGCCTCCTCAGCAACCTTACCACCTGTTACCCAGCCTCAGACCAGGGAGCCCCTACTGCTGTTTTAAGATTTAATAAAGGCCCATGCTCATTTTTTTAATGCTGGATGCTGAGTGCAGGGCATGGTGAATGTGGACACTCCACCACTAAGCCATGCCTGCTCCTGCTAACTGCCCTCCTCCTTGAAAGCTTCTGCTTATTCCCCCTTCCTGCCCCCACCCCCCCACCCCGACCCCCATGCTGAGGCCTGGCTAAAGATTCCTTTTTCTCTCAGCCACCTCCTGTAGGAAACAGCACTGCCACTGTGTCTGAGCTCTGTTTCTCCTACACTGTCAAAAGTTTGGCTCCTCCGTCTGACTCACACTAACTGGAGTATCTTGAGGACACGAACCACGGGGCAGTTAGTTCTCCCGCGGCTACCCAAGGGACAGGAAAGAGATCATTCAGAGACACTAAGATTGGTGTGAGGATTTCAGGACCACACTGCAGCCCTGAGTCTCCTTCTCCAGTGTCCTGTCATTGGAGCCACCAACAAGAACAAGCGAGCCTAGTACCCTACTAGCCTCCTCGATGGCCTGTGACATCAGTCTAGGGATAATGTAGCCCCAAAAGGCCAACGCGAGAGACTTCAGTTCCCAGCCACCTTCCCCAGAGGCATCTGCAGTCTCCGGCCTGCTCTTTTTTTGTGTCCACCCCCACCATGGCAGAGACTATAAAGCACATCAGCCTGCCATGCCCTGGCCACCATAGCCTGGTCCTGGAGTCTGCTGAGGACAGAAGTGTCGCACTGTCCTCCTCCTTTGTGGGGTACACAGTGGGTACTCCTGTAGCGATGGCTTCTCAGGGGGTACAGAAGGCATGTGTAGCCTTTCTCCTGGCTCTTCTGACCCTCTTTTCTCTCACAGCATATGCTGACAAGCTCCAGAGCCTGTAGCCTGGTTGACTCTTGTCTCCATAAAGCAGTGAGTGATCAACGAGACATAATGATGAACAATGCTCCTTCCCAAGCACCTCTGTTATCTCTGCCCAACTGCTCTGGGCCTTTCCCTGCCAGCCACATGGGGTCCACTGTAGCCTGATACATGCTGGGGAGACCTGGGTGTAGGGGTGTGTGTGCTTTGCAATCAGCAGTATCCTCTGGGATCCAGACATAAGCCAGGGTCCCCAATTAACCTTTGTATCTGGGATAGTAACTGCTTTTGTGGGACAAGGGTCCTGTGGTGGTTTGAGTGGAGCCCCACAGGTTCACATAATTGAATGCTTAATCACCAGGAAGTAGCACTCGTTGAAAGGATTAGAAGGACTGGGAGGGGTGGTCTTGTTGGACTCATTAGGAGTGGACATTGAAGTTTCAAAAAGCCCATGCCAGGCCCTCTCTCTGTCTCTTCTCTCTTCTCTTCTCTTCTCTTCTCTTCTCTTCTCTTCTCTTCTCTTTTCTTCTCTTTATTCTCTTCTCTCTCCCTCCCCCCCACCCCTGCCTACAAATCTCAGCTACTGATCCAGTGTCATGCTTGCCGACATGCTCTCTGCCATGATGATAGTGGACTAATCTTCTGAAACTGTAAACAGCCCTCTATTAAATGCTTTCTTCAATAAGAGTTGCCTTGGTCATGGTGTCTCTTCACAGCAATAGAACAATGGCTAAGGCAGTGGGGAAAAAAATCCTTCCCTCCTATGCTCCCTCAACTCTATCCATACCCAAAGGTCTAGCTGGACTTTGCTGTCTCCACAGCTTGTTTCCATAACCTCTGCCCCTCTCACATGTCTCCACCTAGCTTCCAAAGGGCCCAGTCAGTACGTCTGTGCACAGTATGCCCATCTTCAGATGTAAGAGATACCCTTACAGTGAGCTCCATAGTGAGAAAGCTATGGAACAAAGCCACACCCAAGAAGAGGTGAGGAAGGAAGAAGAAGAAAGTTTCTTTGAGAGGGAGATCACAACTAAGACTTGGACAAGGAGAAGCCACATCAGGACATCCTGTCAGATTTGGAGACTCCCCCTAGGAATCCACAGACTGCACTGTGCAACAGCCATAGGTCTCACCCTTCCGGGCCTTCATGTTGACTAGAAAGTGGAGAGGAACAGCTGGGATGCCCACAGATGACCTGTTTGGAAGCATGGTCCCCAAGGCCACCCGATTTGCCTGAATGTCATTCTGGCGCAGATCAGGTCTCTTTCACTCACCAGGGCTCCTCAGAGGCTATTATAGACAGCATATAGCTGGGGGCTTATGGTGGGAGAGGGACACAAGAAAGGGGGTACCTCCTCTCCTCCTTCTGGAAACAAGTCTGTCTATGCTCTCACAATATGTAAGCCCCCAGATGCAGTCCTGACTGGCTTCCTCTGGGTGCTGCAAATGTGTGCAACACGGACTCATGCCTACCCTGGGCTGAACACTGAGGATGGTGGGTCAGAGGTCCTAGGTGGGCTGCCTTCCCCCCTCACCTTATCCCTGGCAGTTCAGGAATGAATGAGCAAGCCAGACTGAGCTCAGGTGATCCTTGCTAACCATCTCAGCCACCATGGCAGCCATGTACACATCTGTGCAGAGAACGTGAACACTGGGCCAGACATGCCTGGCTCCACCTGCCTGTGCCTCAGTTTCTTCCCCTGTAAAGGCAGGTTCCAATGACACCACCTCATGGAGATACTGTGAGCTGAACCATCCAGGCCAGAAGACATGTGACCCGGGCCGGGGCCTGCTTCACCAGAACAACACATTGTTTTGCCACTATCACCAGGCCAAACAGTAGACTCTCGTATCTGAGCCCTTCTGGAAACTGTCTTTAGTCTTTGCTTCTCCCGTGTCAAGAGAAGTTCTACAGATGAAATGATGGCACAGAAAACCAGAGACTTACACTTAGGGTCTGGCTATCCTGCTCCCAGTGTCCACCCAGCTGTCAGGCCTGAGGATGGGCCCCATCCTTACTTCAACCACAGCTCTGTCTGTGTCGTCCCTATCCACCCTCACTGATACCTCACAGAGAAGAGCACAAACTCACTCCGATCATTCACAGGTCTTCTGGGACCCATCCCAACCTCAGGCGTCAACCAGGGACTCAGCTAGCATCGACCTAGGTGTCCCTCGGTGCCTGGTCCGGCTGCCGATGCATGAATACTTCTAGGACGGGGTTCCCAGCCTGTACTGGTGCCTTTGTGCATTTCAACAACCATGGCTGGTCCTTACACTGACAGGATCTGCCTCCCTATACAGCCTCCAGCTCCTTGGTTTGTCTTATGGACTGTCAGTCTCATCTGCTTCTCCTCAGGAACTGGGCCATCCAATCCAGTTCCCTTCCCTTCTCTTCTAAGATAGACTTAGATCTTGGTTGAGGAGACAGGAAAACGGTAGCTTCTCTAGAGCTGGTCCATGCAGATGCCTCCCTCCGGCAACTGCCTCAGTCCTTCCTTCCTCAGAGTCAGTTTATACAGCTGACGCTGGCGCCCTAAAGAATACCTCCCAAGCCGCCCTCTTCCCTCCTTGAATGAGAAACACCTGTTTGTGTTGGTGACGATTCGAGCATTCAGCCAGTTACATGTCATATTGTATACCATGACACCAGAGTGGAGCAGAAGAAGGGAGCTAGTGCAGAGCTGGGCTTTCCCAGGACCCCATCCCTGTCACCAAGGACCCTCACTGCAGTGTCCTCCCTGCTGCCTACCTTCCGGCCCGCCTCGTTATTGTGTAAGTTCATGAGGGTCCGGGCATTCTGCTTGATCTCCCGGCATCCACGAAGACCTTGGCGAAGCCGATGCCGTAGCGGATGTCGGCAGAGCAGCCACCCCACTTCCAGCCCTCGTCCCGGTGGTACTGGCCTTGCTTCTCCTTGTCGCAGCCGCAGTCGCTCAGGTTGCCCTGGGTGCAGGCAGCTGTGATGGCATGGGCCACACCCGCAGCAATAATTGCATAGGTGAAGGCAGCCTCCCGGCTCCCTGGGGCAGAAGAGTGGAGAGAGCTTTGTAAGAGCTGATCTGGGGACACCCTCCCGGTAAAGACAGCTAGGGAGGAGGTGGGGTCTGGCTCAGGTGAGAGGCTGTGCCACAGTGCGGAGGCTCTCCAAAAATCAACCAGTGCAGAGAGCTCCTTAGGGTGATGACAATGCCTGGGACCCCAATCAAGTACACTCTCACTCTCTTGCAATCCCTGACCCTCAGGAAGGCTGGATTAGGGGTGGGGGGGTGGGGGGGCAGGGGGGGCTCCTATCCCATTTCTACCTACCACCTCTCTCCCAGCACATTTGACAGGATCATGTCACTTGTACTTGTCTGCATTATGGAAAAGCAACACTTATGGAACACATGTGGGCCGCCTGTCCGAAAGCTGAAGCTGGGGCTGGTAATCCCTGTCCCTGTGACTTGACCAGAGGCAGCCCCTGCCCCATGCCTTGGTCTCCTCAGCTGTGGCAGTGACTAGAAGGGTTGAGAGTTTGTCTTCAAAGCTCTAGCCAGTGGCCAGGAAGCAGTATCAGTGGCTCTCATGGTCACTGTTGATAGATACTACTGTGTGACACACTGTTCTTATACATCTGTCCTCTGCGCTCTCCATAGGCTGCTTGTTCCATTGCAAGGAGCAGAGAGGTCTGAGCATCGGGATGCACGCAATAGAACTGCTGAGTATGTGCAAGTGTCGTGCTGCTACTTAGCTTCTCTGGGCCTCAGTCTCCCCTCAGACAGCTAGGTTAAAGAGATGTGTGTGCCAGCCAAACACTGGGCGGAGCACAGGGAGCCTTGTGGAAGAGTGGAAGGAAGCATAGAAGGACCTAGAAGGAACAGGGACACCCCAACAGAGACAACTAACCTGGGTGCACCAGGGGCTTGCAGAGACTGAAGCACCAACCAAGGGCCATGCATGGACTGGGCCTAGGGCCCCTGCACACATGTATCTGATGGGCAGCTTGGTCTTCACATGGGTCCCCTATTAAGGGGAACAAGGGCTGTCTCTGACAAGGACTCTGTTGCATGCTTTTCTATCACTCTCCCTTGGCAGGACCGCCTTGCCAGGCCACTGAGGGAGAGGGAGAGAATGTATCCTGATTGACTTGATGTGCTGGGGTGGGCTGGTGGGGGAGGGCTCCTCTACTCTGAAAGGTAGGTGAAGGGGGATGAGGGAAGAGGGAGGGAGAGTGGGACCATGAGGAGAGGAGGGAGGGAGCTACTATTGGGATGCGGAAGTGAATAAATACATAAATTAATTAATTTTAAAAAGATGCGCATGCACTGCAGGTCAAGGAAACAGGACTTGCCTGTGATGATCACCAAATGAGCACTGGGCTCACAGCTCTTACAGCCTGGGCACTGAAGAAGGAGCTGGAGCAGGTGGATAGGTGGGAACACATACCTCAGAGGGGCGTGTGTTCTGGGAGCTGGGACAGAGATGGCAAGGGGTTGCCGGGGAGACTGAGGAAGCGGTGAGAAACCTGCAAGTAACCCAGACCTTTTGCCCAAGCATCTTGGCCTCCACCTGGGTCTCCCTCCAGCCTGCTTCGAATACCACCTGTCCTGCCCCCAACTGCTGTCTGGTGCCCATCTTGGCTGGACAGAGCCACTATCACTCCAGTTTGCATGAAGCCCATCCTCAGCATCCCTATTAAGACATGCTTATGTCTGGTTTCACGTTGCTGACTGTTGTGGGATAGTCCTTCTTCTCCAAGACTCTGCTGGTCTCTTTAGCTGTGAGCCTGGGGTAATCCCACTGCCTACCTAGGAGGGAATGGGAGGGCCATGCAGAGAGCCTGGCCTAACAAATGTCCAAAACTTGGGTCCTCAGAGTGGAGCCCCTGTCCTTCCTCAAAAGTGTATCTCTACACTGTGGCTTGCCCAAGATGCTTTAAGTACTTGCTGAGTTCCCCAGGATCATAGAGAGGCAAGAGGAAAGTCCTGCTACCTAGGCTCACTCCAGAAAAACCAAACACACAAGAAACAAATCCCTAGGAGAGATATTGACATCAATGTCAAGCCCTCAAGGGCTTTGGAGAAAGAGGCAATCAGAGGCAGCTGTGTTCCACTGCTTTCCAGCTGTGTGACCCCTGGTGAGGGAGCTGTCTCTCTGTGCCCAACTTCCCCCACTGTTAAAGGGGTTGTCACAACACCTGCTTCCCTATGGAGGTTATGAGGAAGAGAAAAAACTGCCAGTGTTGAAGCAGGAGAAAGCATCCCAAACATTAGCCATTACAGCATTTCTGCAGACAGTGCTAGCTGGAACTCACAGAACTGAAGGGGAAAGGGCGGCTTTTCCTTTACTTTCATTTACATTTAATGAGGCTGACAGAACAGTCTGGCACACCAGGGCACCCAGAGTGGAGCTTTCACACCTTCCCTGGGTTGCTGCATATGAAAGAGAGCTGTCCTGGGACTAAATCACTTCAGAACACAGCGATGGCCATTGCTGTCAGACTCCAGCACAATATGCAAACTGAGGATAGACCAGGAGCCCCAGCCCTTCAGTCTTACTCTTCTCAGGCCTTCTCCCTGTGCTGTGGGGGCTGTGTGAGCCCTGGGTTTCCTGTGGTAACTTGGCATGACTTCCTGCCACCCTGCATGTGATCCTTTCTATTTCTCTTGAGTCTCCTGAGCCACAGAGTGATGTAGGTGATGAGTGACAGTCAGCTACCAGAGGGTATGGTGATGGCCATGGCTTCTGCTCACACAGTCCCTGGGGCAAGGGAAGGAAGGGCAGCCATGCTTCTAGTTCAAGTTGTGCCTTACCATCATGGAGTCTGATCCTTGGCCGTGCATGGCCTTGACCTCCCTGACAAGTCAGCTTTTAGCACCCACTGCTCTGAGAAGCAAGGAGGGACAGCTACCCTTGCTTAGCACTGGAGCGCTCAGGGCTGTGTGCTCTGTACCCAGCCTGCTGGGGTTGCTGGGAGCTGCTGTTGACAGAATGAGACAGATCCAAGGGCTCCCTCAGCCTCCCTCAAGAAAGTCACTTAAGCCTTGCTGTGGCTTGTCCAGTCCCTTCTCTGTAAATACCTCAAGCCGAACCCCCAAAAGGAATGAGGGGTAAGCATCATCTAGGCTATAGCACGCACATCAATAAAGGATCAAGAGCAGCTCAAGATTGTAATTAATGAAATCATAGGCTCTTAGGAAGGTGCCGACACCCCCTCCCCAGCTTTCACCTTAGTTTCCTCAAAGACCTTCTCTCATCCCCACTGTCCCTAGAGAATATAATTTCCTTCAGTGTAGCACTCTATCACAAATGTCTGCCTGCTGACAGAGGAATGGAGACCACCTACAACAGCTGCAGCAGCCTCGGGTGTACAGGATGCTCCTCAGTCACAGAACTTAGGAAGAGAATACCTGACTGTCCTCAAAACCAGGCTCATCTGGAGAGATGGGAGTGCTTGTTAAGAGTCAAGAGTGCTTGTTGCTCTTACAGAGGACCTGGGTTCAGTTCCCAACACTTGCAACCACTTGTACCTCCAATTCCAGGGGATCTGATGACCTCCGCAGGCACCAACCATGCACATAATGCTCCACACGCAGGCAAAACACTCATAAAATAAAGGAAAATAAATAAATAAATAAAACAGCCTGTCAAGTGAGCTAGTGACAGCCCCTGGTCTGTAGATGAAGAGACTGAGGTAGGACTGTCTGACCAGGCGTGGATAGAGTCTGTGGTGATCAGGTTGCCTGCCTCTCATCGCAGCCTGTATACCACAACCACAGACCCAACAGTCAGCCCCAGGCTTTGCACAATCAGAGGGACAAAGGTGGACAAGAAGTAACATTTGTTGTGTACCTACTGGGTGCCAGACTTACACCTGGGACTCTAGGCCATACTGTTCAACAGACCCCAATGTAAGACAACGTCCAATTTTACTGACAAAGGTCTCCCACCTAGATAGGCTAGGACCAGAGCTGGGAGTCAAGGCCTTTTTTGGGCAGTATTGTTCCGTAGCCATGCCTCGACATCTGCCTGTCACTGCATCTGAAACCTGTGGTTAGAGAGGGAGGTATCAGCTCTCTCACAGAATGCGTTATTTCTGTCAAGAGATGACATCTAGCCATCAGTAAAATAGTTGTCAATAAGTATTTGGTCAGGCCCTGGTGCCCTGAGAAGGAAATAGGATGACAGCACATCCAGTACAGAAGGGTCCTGGATCCCTACGTTCCACTCTCAAGAATCCACCCAATGCTCTACCCACCCTCGGCCTCTTCTCCTTCCCTAGACTGAGGGTGGAAGACAGAAAAATACAAATGTCACAGAAGCCAATTGAGAAGTCACATGGTGTCCCCATCTGTGACCTGGGCCATTCCTGAATCCTGATGGTCCACATTCTTCCCAGCATGGTCAGGAGAAGCTCTCACTGGGACATTCACTGAGAGCATCTCATTGTGTCTGCAGGATATCTGCAAAGTTTTGAGTGGTTCTTCAGCTTCCAAAACAAGGGTGGATGGGGCCGGATGGCACCACATTCATACAGATTGTGCCAAGTCTTTGGAAATGAGCTGTTGGCTAGGCTGGGTCCTGAACACCTTGCTGTGACTGACAAATTGGGCAACTAATCTGTTAGGGGCAGGCTGACCTTGGTCACCCCTGCACAGAGGCAGATTATGAGACCCAAACACAAGACCTCACAGCTGGGCTCCAGAGTATGACCCACTCTCCTGTAGCTCATGGCTCCTTACTCCAGGCCATCAATTCACAGCCCACGCCTCAGCCAGATCTTCCACACATCTGGTTAGTGGATGCCAGCTCGGTTGAAGCTGGCTGTGCCCCTATGATGATGAGACATCTACCCTGAACTACCAGGGGCAGAAGAAGGAGCCTCATCCAAATCTTGGCCCCTGTCACCTGGGCTGAGAATGTGGCCAGTCCTGACCCTCAGTGGACATTTCCTGAGAACCTACTGTGTGGTAGGCACTGTGCAGTAGGCTGGATGAACTCAGATGTGGGATTCAGGTGTGGCCCTGAATTGCAGGGAGACAGACAGAAGATTACATCACTCTGTTAGCTGAGGACCCCAAAGAAACAAAACAGCACAGTGATGGGAGCTGGGGGTGTCAGAATTTGAAAGATCTGTGGGAAAAGGAGTCTCTAGGACAGGGGCACCCAGATCAATGTCCCTGGCTGGTGTGGGGCAGGTAAGACAGGGATGAGGGAAGTGGGGACTTAGTAGGGGGACACAGGGGCCTGCTGAGACTCTGTCTTGGGCAGAGCCTTCTGTCCCTAGAGTCAGAGATGAGATCTCCAGGACCACAGACAGAAGGAAGGCCTGTCTTAGGTCACCAGTGACTCCAGAAACTAGACTTGAACAGTCCCCAGACCCCCAGTGAGGAATCCTCCCCTCCCCTCTACCTTACCCTCAAATCTCACTAGCCACATATCAGGGGTTTTGACACAGAAGACTGGGGAACCAACCCCAGGTGTCTTCAGCTCAGGCAGGGTGGCAGGGCACTTGCCACCCATTCCCACTCTGCCTTACTCAGCTGAGTGACAGCCCACACTCCGAGTTCCTGAGCCCTCAGTATTCCCATCTGCAAACAGGAGGCCACCACCAGGCTGCCCTAAAGATGGGTGTGGCTTCTCAGGAGCCTCTAGGGGAATGTCAATAACGGGGTGGGGGTGGGGGTAAGTTAGTGCTGAGGTGAAGCCAGAGCCTGGTTGACGCCCTCTGTGTTCGGCTCCATAGCAGTCCCATGGGGACAGAGGAAATGAGCCCTTGTCCAAGCTGGCCCCAAAGATTCCATCCTCCGCCCTTTGCGAACGCTGCCCGTGGTTTGCACCGGAATATTATCTGGGTGTATTTACGGTATCTGACTGGAAACCACAGACTGCATTGTAGTTTTTTTTTTCTCTTTTGCTATTTAAAGCCAATGGGTCAGAGAATGAGTGGTCTACAGTGACACCAGCAGAACTATCTGATGATTGGGAAAACAGACAGATGGAAAAAGGTTGCTCTCGCCAGGCTGGAGTGGTAGCTCTTCACAGCCCAGTACTCTGCCACACGGGAGGGAGTAAGGAGATGCTCTGTGCATAGCCAGGAGATTTAAGGGTTAGGAATCATGTGGGCGGGGGGGGGCGGGGGCAGGAGTTGAGCCAGGTGAGGAGATAGGACACAGAAATGGGGAAAGACATGTGCCATTCACCCGACTGTAACCTGCTGTTCCAATCCCCAATCCAGGGAAGAGGTCTCAACTCTGTCTCTGGGTCCCTAGTGCCACAGACCCAGGCAAAAGCACACCGCTAAAAGTCCCCCAATAGCCACCATTCATTCATTTTGACTCTTCCCTAAACTTAGGGATGATCTTTCAAAGCAGAACCCAGAGGCTGGGTAACCTGGGAGTCACAGTCTGGCGCTGCTTCCCAGCATGACAAGACCCCGGGCAAGTTAACATGCCTCTTGGGCTACAAAATCTTTATTTCTAAACTAGGAATCATGAACAATCTTCTTGGAAGGGTTTCCTTTCTGGAAAGGAGGCCTGACCCACACCTGGCAGAGATCAGCAAATAGTCCCTCAAAGCAGAGGCATTGGTGGTTAGCCTGGTATCTACCACGATGTGGCTGCCATGTCCCCACTTCTGAGGTCCTTCCTGATATTCCCCTCCCTCCATCTGTGGCCAGCACCTTATACATTTGTTTTTGTTGTTGTTTTCTTTTCTTTTTTTACTGACTTGAGTTTTCTTTCTCTCCCTTTGAGGTTGTGGGAACCTAGAATATTGACCTAAAGTCTTTGGGTTGAATGAATGCTGTGTGCAGATGATTGCATGTGCGTGTGTGTGTGTGTGTGTGTGTGTGTGTGTGTGTGTGTGTGTGTGTGCTTGCGCGCGCGCGCAGTGGAGTGTCTACCATGAGTAAGCTGGAAAGACCATGTAACAAAAAGCTCATCTCAAAGAATAGTGTCAGGAGAGCGAAAATCCAGGATGAACTGAGGCTTGCAAAAAAAAAAAAAAAAAAATGCAAACGAGACAAAAAGCCCTTTGTTGGCTGTATTCTAAGCGAGAATGGGGAAAGAAAAGGGCTTTTGCTTGGGCAAGATGGCGCATTGTTAAGAAAGGCAAAGAGAAAGTGGAGCTGGCTGCCCCTCGCTCTATCTCCCTCCCTGGAAAGGACTTCCCATCCATCCTGCCAAGCAGCCAAACACTGCTCCACTTTCACAGGCTGTGGGTAAAAAGACAGGGCATTTTGGGGAGCTGTGAGTTCTCAGGCAAGGGATGTGGACCCAGATAGTCCCCTCGAGTAAAGGGCGACACGCCTCAAACCACTGCCCTGGGGAGAAAGGATGACACAGTTGGTAGCAATGCATCTGAGTTTCCCAGGCGCTGGACAGAGGCGGGTGGACCTGAGGCTGAATCCTAGGTCATGTGTGCCCATCCCTGGAAAAATTCTGCAGGAGGATACTAAACCGGAGGCCATGAGCATTTGGAAAGGAATGTGGCAACCCCTGAGCACATGATGGGAAATCACCATTTCTTTGTTGATAATGCTGGCGACGTAGCAAATTTCTGTGTGCACAAAGAAGGTGATTACCACCCAACATGCTGATCGAATCTCTCGGGCAGCTCCCTGCCTGAGCAAAACCTCTGGATGTGATGTGCAAAACCTTTCCATGGGAAGGTCTGGGAATGATGGAGCATGCCTGTAACCCTAGCCCCGGGGAGCGGGGAGAAGTTTAATGCCATCCTTGGCCACATAGTGTGTCTGAGAACCACTTGGGATTGCTTGTTCTCTCTTTCTTTCTGAAGTCTCCCTGCCATCCCTGTCCATCACCCCAGCATCCTGCTGGCCCATACTCTCTAGAGTCCGGGATCCTGTACAAGTCACAATACCACTGCTGAGCCATCCCTGCTACCTCTCTACATCCTGTCTGTCCTATAGACTAGCCCCTCCTTCAGGTGGTCCTGCAGGCAGCCTTGTGTTACAGTCCACGTGGCCCTCCACTTACAGTGCACTTCAACCCCAGCTTTATCTGTTCCCATCAGATGGTGAGAGTGCTGGGGCAGAGTCTGTGGCTGACTAGTGTGTTGCTCACCAGCTCTTATTGCACAGAGATCCTGTCTGTGGGACAGGGGAGTGAGTATGGGGGCGAGCAAATAGATATGAGGGGATCTTAGCCATAAATTTAACCAAACACTCCTCAGAAGCTGTAAAACGTCCTGGACTTAGGCTTTGGGTCTGAGCCCTTCATCTTCTGCCATGCATTCTTGCCTGTATGTCAGACATGTCTCTGTGTTTTCACTGCCCTGGTGTGGAAAGTCTGGCATCTGAGTTTCCTGGGTGCCTTCTGGGAATTGCTGAGGAACGCTGGCTGAAACAGATGTCATCAGTCCCGACCACATCAGATGCTAGGAAGTCCCCTGTTCCGGACCCACAGAAAGGATGTTGGACCTGAGACCGTGTGACATGACAGTGGCCCCAAACCATGTTCTGAGCTCACTTGCTGGTAGCCAATTGCAGAGTAGCCATTCCCAGTCTATGAGTCTCTGCAGCTCTGTATCATGGATACAGCTGAGACATCTATGTGGAGGCTGCTGAAGTTGTTTCTAGTGCTTTTAGTATACTGACGGACACACCGGCCCTCTCAGAGCAGAGTATTGCATGTTGAGTCTCTGCCCCCGCCTGCCACCCATCACCAACCGTGAAACCAAATCCCTACTCCAGGGCAGCTGATAGAGAGGGGCCAGGACCAGGCAGTGTAGGTTGGGGACAAGTCTGCTGAACAGAACTTGGGCACAGCTGCTCTTGAATAAGGCTAGAATGGTCTTTTTGGCTTTCTACCTAGTCAACAGTCACCCCCACTGGAAGGCAAGGGAGAGATCACAAAAGAGTGAGCGCATCGGACAGCTAGTCAAAAGGGCTTGCCTGGTGGCCACAAGGCTCTGGGCCCTCTACTTGACACTGTAAAAACAGAATGGCTGCCATGAGTAGTGCCATGGCTTCTAGGGACCCAGGTAGATATATGTGGCAAGCAATGTTCAGTCTTATTTGGGCTGGAAATGAAATGCGTTACCTTCCCAACAAAGAAAATAGGGCATTTACAAACTATGTGAGGGGCTCCTGGGCATGGTGTCAAGTGGATTAAAGGGGCTAGCCTGCCCTCCAGGGCTCTAAGACACTGGGAGCACAGGGTGGAAAGAAGTGGTCTTCGCGTACTCCATGAAAATCTACTGTATGCCAGGCCTGGAGGTCCTGGGAGAAGAAGACTGTTTGGTAGACCCAAGTTCCATTGAACCTGGGGCTGGACAGGAAGTCTAACTGGAGATACATTCTTACAAAAGTGAGGAAAAGACACATTGACAAGTTGGTCAGTGCCAGAAATATAACAGTGCACAGTGGGTAAGGGTCAATTGTCTCAGAAAGGAGAGCTTCCCGGAGGAGGTGCCTCTTGAGCAGAAATATGCGTAATACCAGGAAGGCAGGTTACAACAGCTCAGCTGTTTCTCCCTGTGTTGCTCTAGGCACATTCCCTGCTCCAGTATTCTGGGGTGCCCCTATGCCTACTGAGCTCATAGTAGTCACTGGGCCTTCCATGTGCTGGGCCTAAGGCCTCTGCTCCCTACAGATATCTGGTTGAAGAGACAGAGATGATCTCAGCAAAAAAAGGGGGGAGGACACTCACAGGCCTTGTCCATCCTCTAGCCACCTGGGAGACAGGCACCCTTATCACTGTGGTCAGGGCCCACAACTAGGATGCAGCAGGCAGCCTCGGGCCTAAGGCAAATCACCTGAGCTGTCTTGAGCAGCGATGATGTCAAGGAAGATGTGGGAAGGGAAAATATGGATAGGGATGCAGTCTACACTGCAGTAGGGATGATGAGATGTCTCCAAGGGAGTGGGAGAGTGGAGATAAGCAAGCAGATATCTGAGGAGTGGCATGTGGCCAGAGGGGGCAGCAGACTGTGGTGACACAGGACTTGGACAAAAGCAGGGGCCACGTCTTCTGAGAGAAACAGGAAGCACAATAGGGTCTTATGTGGGGGCATCCTTCTTAGAGTGACACTGATGGCTACCTGGACTGAAGATCCAACCAGGGTGGGAGGTCTCAGGAAAGTGACGTCCAGGCCGTGCCTGTGTGAAGATGGCTTGAACCAGGAGGTGAAGTCAATATAAAGAATTCAGATCAGTAACCTGACCAATAATTTCTGCCACACAAAGAATAGGACTTGGGGTATGAGCCCCTGACTTTCTCTTAGATTGGCACACAGGCTCCTTGAAGATGGAGAGGAGATCTAAGTCACCAGGTGCCAGGGTCTTACATCCTGTATCATGCACTACTGCTGCCACCTGGCATGGTGGGCCACGCCAGATGGGCACAGTGGGAGGGCAAAGGTCACATGCCCTCCCAAAGCCATTGGCAACGTAAGGGCAGGGCGGAATGGTAACCTGGATGTGTGACTTCATTCTACCGGCACATCCAGCTGCCTGCACAGCGCAGCAACAAAAAGTTTTAAAATACACAGCTTGACACCGAGATTCTCAAGCCTGACTCACACGCACAGGCAAATCCCTCCAGTGACGGAAAAACCCACGACTGACTCTCAGCCCTGCCACAAAAGCAGCCGCAGGATGCAGGTGACCCTTGCCTCAATTCCTGCCCATGTTTGAGCCTCGGGGAAGATAGCAGAGAGTGAAGCTTCCCACCTGGGTACTGCTAAGGCAACCCTGGGTCCCTGTATCATTAGGTCAGTACGACCAAGCCATCCCAGACCAACAGGAGAGCCTACAAGACCACAGGAAAATGGGCATGAACAGGCAGCTCATAGATGGGCAAAAACAACCTCCTCTCTTTGGTGGGAAACACATATCACAACGGCAGGTGGCAGGGAGCTTATATGTGGCGCCCACTCAACCTGGCAGGAACGTCCAGGACTTGGGAAGTCCTGTTGGGGAGGCAGTGAGTGGCACTATAGATGGACAGAGGTAGAATCTGTCGCAGTTGCTATTAAGCACAACTGAAATGAAATCATTTCATGGGGGAGGTCCACCTGGTATGATGGATAAAAGATTAGCCAGCAGGGACATGGAAACCTCCCTACCCTCCGCTGCATTCACAACAGAACAAGCTTGGTATGGGAGGGGGAGGGGACAGGTCGGGAAAGAAGCTGCCATGATGAAGGAAGGGCCATCACTCATCTATTGGATTTGAGGAAGGGACACAATTTAAGAAAACTAGGGAGCTGGGCGTGGTGGCACACACCTGTAATCCCAATCCCAGCACTCAGAGAGACAGAGGCAGACAGATCTCTGTGAGTTCGAGGCCAGCCTGGTCTATGAAGCAAGTCCAGGACAGCCAAGGTTCTACAGAGAAACCCTGTCTCTGGGGGATGGAAAGAAGAAAGAAAATTGGGGGCATGAGTGGAGGTGTAGCTTAGTGGCAGAGCACTTGCCTGGAATGGTTAAAGCTCTGAGTTCAATCCCTAGCACAGAAGAAAGAGATGGGGATGGGGTGGGCTGAAGGCCTTCTTAGACCTACAGAGGGTCTTCCTGGGCCAGGTCTCAGCTAACTAAACATATCACGTCATATACCACATAGAAAGAGTCCGCGGCCCTGTCAGGAGAGACTCACTAGCTGGAGCCCTGTTTTACTTGAGCCCTTTCCCTGTCTCCTAGGACTTTATTCTCAGTTCCCTTGGCTTTCTCAATGTCTATGCTCCTGGCAAGTGACCAGTGAGTCCCATCCCTTGCTCTTAGACTCAGACCACTCTTCCCACCTTGGGTGTACCACCTCTGAGACCTTCCATCCCTCCAGCACCTCTATTGAGTCATGGACCACACCACTGCTTGCTGCTATAGGCTCAGTCATGTCCCCCATGACTCACACAGAAGATCTGACCCTCAGCACCCCCAGAATGTGACCGCAATTAGAGATAAGATCTTTAAAGAGGTGGTTAGGTTAAAACAAGGTCAGTGGTGAGCTGAATCCCATGAGACTGATATCTTTGTAAAAGAACCATGAGGGTTTGCATGAGGGAAAGGAATGACGAAGCAAGGACACATCAACAAAGCAACTTTAGAGCTAGTGGTAGGTGATTTCTAGAAAGTGCAAAGCCCTGAGTTGGATCCCCAGCATGGGTAGTGGGGGTGGGGAAGCTTGTGGGAGTCCAGGTGAAAGGTCTCAGGAGAGACAACCCTGCCAGAGCTTGATCTTGAACCTCAGCCTCTCGTTGGAATTAATGCCAGCTGTTTAAGCCCCATCCTTGGCATTTTGCTTCTTTTCCATGAGGGATGGATAGAGTGGAGCTCTCATGCTGGCCAGCAAAGCATCTTGCTCTTGAAACGGACACATGACCAGAAGTACAGCCTCATTAAACTGTAATCAGAGGAGGGCAGTGGGGCTTTTACAGTTTGGCTGGAGATAGGCCAAGGCTCTTTCCCCGAAATCTTGAACCTGTTGTGGTCCTGAGGCTACAGTGGCCATCTGTCTGTCCCCCTAGTGTTGCTGGAAAACAATGCAATCTCTGGTCCAGCTGTTCTGAAGCCAGCACCGTCCCTAGCTTTCCAGCTCCTTAGGCATTTCAACAGTCCCTCTTTCACCTGGGTGTGTTGGACTTAGTTTCAATTTCAACTTCCAAGAGGGCCTTGTCTGGACATGCTCACAGCTTTCTCAGATACTCAGAAGGAAAGGCAGGGCAAGGAAACTCAGGCAGAGCAGAGGACCACAGCTGAGATGAGTGGGATCAGGTGGAGAAAGGAAGTCTTCGGACTTCAGCGTAGGGAAGTAGAAACTAGCTATCCTACCTCACTATCTACGTGCACATTCGTAACATCCTGTGCTGATGGCATGACTGCTCTCCATGCAAGTCTGCTGTTTTTTGCAGCTTCACTTGCAGCTAGGTGAAGCCATGTGGCTAAGTTCTAGCCAATGGGATCTATGAAGATGTGCAGGCTGGAGCTTCTGAGAAGTCCCTACAAAGGCAACACCTGTGCCCTGCGGCTCCGAGTGCCAGAGGAACTCCATATGTCAGAGACCTCACCCCTGATCCTCACCGCATGAGGTAGCTCCTCTAATCAGCTTAGGCAATCCTGGAGGTGGGGCTTGGTTGAGGAGCCTACTGCCCAAAAATCCCAAACTTAAGAGATAACAGGATACTTGTTAATGTAAGAGAAAGACCTGACTCATATAAAGTTGCCATGCTTTGTGGGTCAATAACCATTGAATAGTGACAATGTTTAAGACTCAGCCCACACTTTGATATTCATGGCTATGGTCAGAATCTTCCAACAGATACCAAGCCCTAGAAATTCAACCTCCTTAGACTGGGCTACCTTATCTCCCTGCTCTGCCTCCCTACTTCCTCCCATGGTACCCCAGCATCACCATGTCATGTGTTCCCTCATAGTTACCTTTACCTGTTTCAACTGGCATGCCTCTAACCCAGTCCTTTGTTGCTTCCCAGGATACTGATGGCATCCCTCCTCTTTAGACTGATAGGGCTAATCCCACAATATGTAGCCAGGTGTGTGTGTGTGTGTGTGTGTGTGTGTGTGTGCTGTGATCTAGGAGCTCCTCCATCCTGGTCCCTTCAGCCACAACCCAATGGGTATCATCACAGTGTGACCGTGGGTTGGCTAACCCAATTCTGAAACAGCAAGCTGTACGAGATGAACTTTGTCCTGGGAGACCCTGTTACTCACTTTTGCCAAATCCCTTCTGAGCCACAGTTTACTCATCTGTAGCAAGTTTACTCATCATGTCCCAGGAAGGCCATTAGGTTTAAAACAATGTCAGGGCCCCATCCCGGGTATCAGGAATTGAAAGAGGGATAGGACATTGGGGAAGGACAAAGCTGAAAGGGGGCAAGCAGAAGGCTTGGAAGACTGGGATTTCAGAGGCCTCACCCACAGTCTTGATGCTGACACCAGCCTCTCTCACCCACAAGAAAACCAATTCTAAAGTTGAGAAGAAGGAGATGTAGGGAGAGGAGGACTCCATGTAGCCGAGATCCAGACAGGGAGTGCTGGGAAAGGGCTGTACAGGAGGGGACCTGCCTGCTCCTGTCATACTGACCACAGGGCCCAGCTTTGTAGTCAGTACAGTCTGGTAACCAAAGTAGCCCTTCAGCAAGACTGCCTGGAGGTAGGCAGGGAAGGGTGCAGTCACTGGGATCTGGCCGGGAGCCCCTGCCATCCTGGAGTGGGCAGAACGCACTGAGATAGTGTCAGATGTTGGCTGATGCTGAGTCAAAGGAGCAGGTAGTTGGGGGAGGGGTGGTCTCAAGAGACTTGAGAGGGAGCAGAGGATTCATACTGTGGTACTGATCGCTGGAGAAGCACCAAGGCCCTTAAGAGGAGCCAATAAGGCGTGTTTAGAAAGAAGATGAGGCTAGGTGGTCATGAAAAGGCCAAGGTCTCAACATCAGGTGAGCAATGGTTTCTTGCTGAGCGGCCCTCTAAGGGGCCTTTCACAGAATAACACGTGCTCTGGTTTCTACCTTAAAATTGTTCTTGTTCCTTCCTGCTGGGAACAGCAGAGAGGTAGGACAGCCTGGGAGCCCAGGAGGTGGCAGGGAGGCTGGGGAAGCAACCAGAATTTGGAGGATGCCTGACTGGACTGGGGATTTTGAGCATCCCTCTGGAGAGCTAGTGCTAGGGCTAAGGAGAGCATTCAAAGAGGCCTTTGAAGCTGAGCTGTGTGGGTGAACCTAGCCCAGAGAGCCATGTTATTGTCCTGTGCCTTGGGGAAGGTCACAGTGCAGACATGAGTCTGTTACCATCTTGCCCACCCCCCCCCCCAAGTCTGGACACACACAAGAAGGCATCTCACGCCCTCCCCAACAGTCCGGGACCTCCTGAAGATCAGTGACAGTCTCTACTCCCTTCCCTTCCCAAGCTTATCATGATTGCTTTGCAAGTGGAATACATGTGTGCACGTGCTCAGGCATACACACATGTCTGCACATGCCACTCCCCTGCCCCAAAGCACTGCTGTAGGAATAAGGCGGATTCTGTCACAGGACTGCGCATGCTGGACCACAGCAGGGAGTGGTGTGGATTGTGGCAGAGAATGGGTCACCCATACCCTAGCCTCGGGAGCTCTATCATAGTGATGCCAGTGTACACGAAGTGACCAATAGATCTGCCCATTTCCCAAGAGGCTGCAGCTCCCTACTGTGGGCAAAACACCCCGCATTTAAATTTGGGCCTCATACTGAAAACATGTTAGATTTGCCAGCGAGCCTTTGGGCCATCAGTTGGTGCGCGTTGTTCTGCCTGTAACCAGCAAAAGTGGCATGGCTTCCAGCTGTGGTCCTGGACTTCAGTGGGAGATCCTAATCAAGCCATACATGCCACAAAGACAGTCAGCAAGGGTGTTAAAGCACAGTGCAGATAAAGGCATCACAGAGGGCTCCTGACTCTCTTCATAGCCCAGAAGGTCCTGCTCAGGGTGTCTCTGACGATTACATACCCACTTTAAGCTCCTTTCCGAAGACAGTGCGCTCTCCCAGCGCCGAGCAGTTCCATCGGCCATTGCGGAACTGAAACTGACACTCGTCCAGGCCCATTTGCGAGCCTTCTCCTATGACGATGATGGCGTCCGGCCGGCTCTGGCAGATTGCCCGCTGTCTGGGAGCCAGGCCTGGGATCTTGTTACAAATGATGCTCGCACCCAGAGCTACCACCGAGGAGAAGCCACTGGAGGGGACACAGAGACAGAGGGTGAGACCTGGAGGAAGGCTCTGGACGGCAGGTGCTGGAGGGAACGCCTCTCAGCTACTACAGAGGACCTCCCACAGAGCCACAGTGGGCGGGGGAGGTCTGAGGTGGAGCAGGGCAGAAGGATTTTGGCTACAAGTCCTCTAAACACCTAGCTGACCACTAGGAAAATGTCTGTTCCTGCAGAGTAATGACACCATGGGTGCTAATTTCAGAGAGAAAATTTTCTGGTGCCCCAAGGGGGCGGGCGCTTTTCCATCAACGCCTTCCTGGAGAAAGTTCACGCCCACTCTGTGTAGCTCAGAGCTTGCCTTGCTTAAACAAGAGCTTCTGATAGTCAGTTTACGCCCTGGAAAGCCTCTAAGAAGCACATATTGAGCTGCCATTTCTAGTATTTTTTTTTGCAACTAATGGCTCCCAGGACTAGGAGTTATTTGAACAACCCAGGTAAAATCAAAATGTCACAACTGTGCCATACACAGTGGGTGACACAGGAACCGGTCTTACCTACCACACTGGGAAACCCCAAGGGACTTGGAGGCCCTTACCCTCAGACCCAGGAGCCAGCAGAGCGGTTCAAAGTCACTGCAACTCATAACTGGGACCTTCCTCCAACTACCCCAGAGAGAAGGCCACGCCCTCATGACCTCGCCTACCCCCACCTGGTAGCTGGGTCCCTAGGAGCCTGGAGAGACCAGGGAGGTTTATTCTCTGCTGTTTTTCTGTTCTCCGTTCTTGAGTGTCTCTGCTCCCTCCTCACTCCCCCACCCCCGCCTCCGGTTTCTAATTAAAAAGAAGGACAATACCTAACGCGGCCAGAGCCAATAAGCTCGACCTCGGCTTCCTGGATGCTGGATGAGTGAGTGGATGAGCGCAGGGCGGTAGTGCGCGGGCCAAGACGAAGATTAAAGCAAGTGGGAAAAAAGAAAAGCCATCCAGACGCGGCGAAGATCAATAACACTTAAAACACACCCGCAGGCAGGCAGTGCGCGAGCCAGAAGGCCGCCTCTAGATCCGCGGTCGGGCTGGAGGCCGCCTAGTCCCACTCAGCGCACACTTGGTTTCGAAATCCCGGTCCAGAGAAGTGGGGTTGGGGAAGTGGGAGGCCTGAGAGTGTCAGTGGAGAAACACAAAGGGTCTGCCCCCCCCTTGGGTCCAGTTCTCCTCAAAGCAGCGACAGGAGGTTCACAGGTAGTGGGGGTGTGTAGAGAGGCAGGTATAAAGCCCAACAAGGTGGCCCTTTGGCACCAGCACCTCTGTCCATGACTAAAGCTCCCCCACCGAACCCCACTCAGTCCCTCAACCGTGCTACACACAAGTCACTTCCTAAGTACAAAGGGAGACACTGTGCAAGGCAGCACAAGCAGTATATGGAGCCACCTGCTTCCACTTTCCCGTAGAGTGTCGCCTGCCCCACCTCCTGACACGCCTGACCCTCCTTGGCGCCTACCCCAGGGACCCCAGCATCAGGCTGTCTGGATTCCCTTTGGTGGTGGCCAGAGGGCATCTCTCTCTGGTTTCTCCGACCAACCATCGACTGTTTCTGGTCTTACTGTTTGGTTCTGATTGTTGAAAGTGCTGTTTTCTTAGCTTGGGAAGGGGGGTCTGAGGGTCGCAGGAAAGGATGCAGTGCCAGGGCTCTGAGAGGTGGCTTATGCTTTGCCAGGGACCGTGCCCGCTCCTGGGTCCTAGTTTGCTATCTCAGGAGCCTTGCCTGCAACATCGCTGCTGCCGGGAATTCTGAGATCTCTTAGGGGTGGCTGTGGTCCTGACCGACCTGCTGTGCTTGTGGCTTGTAAGGGGGTGAGTGTCCTTGAGGACCCAATAGAGCACCTATTCTCCTCCAGAGTCAACAAGATTTCTGTTTCTGGGGGTTCCCTGACTCTGTGATTCTTGGGATGGCCAATCCCCTGCTCCGGTTTGTGGAACCCGGGGTGGAGGGTGGGGGTAATCGGCTCGCGGGGAGCCTTTGTGCCCTCAGGGCTCCCGCACAGCCCACTGCCTCTTCTCAGCTAAGTTGGGCAGCGCACCTCTCTCCCGAGACCCAGCCAACTTTGCCTCAGCGGCACCCGCGGAGACGACGCACGCGTCGCTTACCCGATCCGGAGGTAGACTATGCCCAGGCTGAGAAAGAGGTGGCCCAGGCAGCGCCGCGCTTTCCGGGTCATAGTCCCCGCTGGTGGCGGGTGCCGCGGGCCGGGCTGTGCTGATCCCCGCCGGCCGGGCCCGGCGGGGCAATCCACATAGCCTGCGCAGGGGGCGCGGGCCGAGGCTCCCTGGGCAGTCCGTCGGTGCGTCGGTCCGCGCTGGGCGCTGGAGACTGTCCCAGAGAGCGGGAGCTTCAGAGCAGAAGGAGGGAGGGACGAGCGCTCAATGCTGGGCGACGCTGCGCGCCAGCGATCGCGGCAAGTGTTTGAGGCGCGGGGACTGCGGGGCGCTGCTGCCGCCCGCCCCCGCCCCTCCCTCTCTACCCTTCCCCCGCCCGCCTCCCGGAGCGCCCGCCCCGCGCCCGAGCGCCCGCGGGTCGAGGATGTCTGCCCCGAGCGCGCTCCCGAGGCACTCCTCCGAGCTCGCGGCGATGGGAGGCGGGGGCTAGGAGCGGAGCGGAGTTGGGGTGTGGGGTGTGTGTGTGGGGGGGGGGGGGGAGGCGGAGGAATCCCGCTCGCCTGGCATCCTTCGCAAACTCGCAGGTTGAGACCAGCAGGTGCCCAAGGGCCATGCTCTGGGTGAGAGGATTTAGGCTCATTCCAGAACCCTCGCGCCTGTTAAAGCTCTGTCACAGCGGCCAGAACTTGGGAGGCGACTCCCGCAGAACTACTACCCCACAAATTCTTTCTTCACCCTCCTCAGTGCGGGGGGGGGGGGGGGGGCAGGATACTCCGGAATCTCACTGTCGGTGGATACTTGGAATTGGACTCAAACCCAAAGACTGATGATAGCCGAACCTGAGAGCGCGCACAGGTGAAAAGCTCAGGGCGCTCTCGCGGCGACACCTGCTGGGTGTGGCAGGCGGTGCATTCTGACCCTGGGTCTTTCGGATCAGAGAGGTACTGATCCTTCCTTTGATAAAACATCCCAATCCAGAGAGTTGGGGGCGCGGGGGCTGGGGGTGGGGGTGGGGTGGCGGGATAAGACACAAGAAGTTTCCGCTGGAGAAACTGAGCCTCGAGGAGGTGAAGCCAAAGTTAGACTCAGTGTCACCAGCTGGTGAATAGTCAAATTGGAACAAGGGTAGCCCCAACTCTGGTGAACTCTCTCTCCACTCTACTTTTCTCCACTCCAGGCCTGCCTGCGTACCCTCAGAACTGCAGTTCTTCATGCCCACACTCATGTACAGGCTTCTTCCATGTAGGCATCCATGGCCTACAGACTCCAGCCAGGCACCTTGGTGAGCACGGTGGATTCAAGGAACACGGAAGACTTTAGTGAGCATGTGCAGAGCTTCAGATGGCACAGGCTGGTGGGAAGGTCCACAAGACAGGGTTCTGGGAGAGAGGGTTCTGGGTACTGTAACGTTCATTTTTAGCGCTGAGGAGATCCCTAGCAGGTCATGGGATTTGAGGACCCATTATAGTAGAAACTGGGAGGTGGGTCAGGATGGAGCTGGGATTAAGAGAAAGAAAGACAGTGATGTGGGAGGAAGAGAGGGCGCTGCAGACCTGGAAGGCTTGGAGTCCAGGGGGAGACGCTGGAGAATAAAGCAGGTGGCTCCTTTGGTGTGTATATTCCAAAGCGTTCTCTGGGTGTCCCATGGAGACACTGATGGGACCAGCACTTTCCCAACTAAGCGATAATCCTCAGCCTGTGGGGGAGGTTTCAGAACATGGCCACTACATTGGTCAACCATTGTGCTGTTGCAAGGGGTTCCTCTGTGTCCTCCTGGCTTGTCTCTGGGCAGGCCTGTGATGGCTTCAATGAGAGGGAAAGGGTAATGGTGCAGGTGGTGCTAAAAGGATGCATGCAGGAGCCCCGAACCACCCTGCCGGCTGAGAGGAAGTCAGGGATGTGTAGAGCAGCCCACAGTCCCAATTGTGTGCCTGGTTGGAGTCATCCGCCCTGAGGGCTATACAGGTAATTGAATGCCCTCCAGATGCCAGCAGCCATCTACTTTGTCTTCCTGGCTCCAGGTTTGCCCTGTCAAGGCATTATGGATAGTGACCCATGTGTCACACTGTGTGCCCTCTACACCCATAGCACAGGCGTTTGTATTTTTCCTCTGTCTAGTCATCTTCAGACAAAGCATCAGACTCTTTCTGGTCTCTTCCAGAACATCTCTCTGGTGTGTCATTTCCAATATGCGCCATTGTCATCTTAGAGCAAAGAGTCATTCATGTCCCAGATGTTGGGGCACTCATGACCTGGAAGAGTGTGGTAGCTGTAGTGACAGAGCAGGTCAGGCAAATGCTGAGGGCACCTGCTAGGAAAAGAGAGGAAGAGGAAGACTAGATTGGAGAACATGCCAAGACAGGGGAGTGGGTGGAAAGAACCCAGTCTCTGCCCTTCTGCAGCAAGCAGCCTGAGGATGCAGTGATCAAGCCCAGAGGCAGCACTGCCCTGTGCCTGCACTGCCCTTGGAGCTGCAGCATCTTAACTCAGAGCCCACTGACAGAGGCTGTGAGCCCTTTTCTGATCATCATACCACTGTGTGTATAAGGGGTGTAATCATGGAGGATTAAATATCCCCATAGCCTCACAGGCAATAGTATATGGGAGAGCTAAGATCTGAACTTGGAGCACTGGCTCCAACCATAGCTTCTACGCTACCCCTTTATTCTCGTGTGTGTGTGTGTGTGTGTGTGTGTGTGTGTGTGTGTGTGTGTGTAAAAGAGCAGGGTCTCATGTAGTCTAAGCTGGTCTGATCTTATTGTAAAGTTAAAGATATCTTTGGACTGATCCTCCTGCCTCTACCTCCAAAGTACTAGGATAGTATTTATACTTCCATGGTGGCGTTAACTTACAGAGGAAGGAAGACCAAGGCCACTACAGAAGAGACTTTGCTGAGAACTAAGATGGTTGTGTTAGTTTTCTGGCACTGCGGTAAAATACCTGAGACGAAAAGGTTTTGTTTAGCTCATAGTTTCCAATGTCTCAACCCATTGGCTTTACTACCTTTGGACTTGCGGTAGCAAAAGGGCTGGCATTTATGGTAGCTGGGAAGCAGACATGCAGAGAGAGCCAGAAAAAGACTGTGCACTTCCCCTGATAACTTAATTCCCTGCCATTAGATGCCATCTCTTAAAGGCCCTGCTACTTTCCAGCACTTAGGAGGCAGAGGAATGTGTTTTCCATGAGTTCAAGGCCAGCCTGACCAAATAGTGAGACCCTGTCTGGAAAAAAAACCCCACAACAGACAGAAACGTTTCTACAACTCCTCAGCAGTGTCACAGGCATTAGTCGTTGGGGACATTTACATTTCCCAACTGTGGCATAAGATCTGGGATGTCAAAAGCAACTGAGGTCTCTATGGCCAAGAATGGACCATAAATCAAATCAGATTACTGGTAGGACACTTCAGACCTAAGATCAATGGGGGTGGGGCATGTTGCCTAGAGCCTCAACAGCTCAGTCTGATTGACAAACAACTTGGGAAGGAAGCCAGAAAAGGTGGAGAGTTCTGAGGGAGAAACTGAGTCTAATCCATCCAAAAACCAGAACCACAAGATCAGTTGTCTGGGACTAACTACAGAAGTTCTTCTTCTTCTTCTTCTTCTTCTTCTTCTTCTTCTTCTTCTTCTTCTTCTTCTTCTTCTTCTTCTCCTCTCCTCCTCCTCCTCCTCCTCCTCCTCCTCCCTCTTCTCCTTCTCTTTCTCCTCCTCCTCCTCCTCCTCCTTCTTCTTCTTCTTCTTTCTGATTCCTGCTAGCCTCAGTCTCTCTTCCCATCTGCACACCCCAAATGAAAAACAGTTGTGAATCATGAATTTACCAAGTAGAAGACCGGGGACCAAACCCCAAGCTTAGTGACCCCAAAATGTCTGATCTCTTCTGCAAGCCCTGGTCCTGGTTTGACAAAAGCCACGTGCAGTTGTGTAATCAGAGTTGAAGGACCTTTGGTATGAGGTCTCTATGCTCTAACGAGAGGCAGATAGTGTGAGTTCAGACATCCTTTAGGATGCAGAAAGGATCTGTCAAGACCAGCACAGGGGCAATGGAAACCCAAGGAAGAATTACAAGAAAATACGCTGTCTTCAGATACAGACCTGGTCTTATGTAGGGATGCGTATCTGACTCAAAGATCAGCAGAGACTATATGGCCCTCTATGTCCCTAACTGCCACTGAGCCCAGCACACTCAGAGAATGAATATTTGACAAAGGGATGAAGAAAAAGCCAAGAACTATGGACAAAGGCAGGTGGGTCAAGGCAGGCTTTTCAGGCGAGTGGAGACATGGGTGGGCCTTGGAAGATGAGTTGCAAGTTTACCAGGTGGAAAGAGTGCTAAAGGCACTTCAGCTACATGCAGGGGAAGGGCAGAGTGCAGCTTGGAATAAATCACAGCCGTACTCAATGTGCATCTAATACATTACACACACACACACACACACACACACACACACACACACACACACACGGTCTGGGGCTTTTGTCCTAGTTCTGTCACTTGTTAAGTTCACGGTACATGACAGTTCTTCATGTGCTTGCTTGTTGAATGTGCTCTGCAGCTAGTAACTTCTAGGTCACTTACTCACTAGGGCTGGAGAGTTCTGAGGGAGAAACTGAATCTAATCCATGCTAAGAATCAGAGCCACAAGAACAATTGCCTAGGACTGACTGCAGATACTATTTTTTTTTTTCAGATTCCCGCTAGCCCCGGGTCTCTCTCCCCGTTTGCAACCTCTACTTGGATTATTGAAAGGGACATCTATCTCCCTTGACTCATTGCCTGTTACATCTTCAGGCAAACCATGCATACCAGGGCAGGAGCACACTTGGCGTTGTGCTTTGTCGCCCCCTGCTGGATTCAGAAGTAGAGAGAAACAAAGTAGGACACCCAACATCTTCTCTTGCCTCTGTGGGCTCACACAAGGCACAGACTAATATACACTCATGCACATACCACCCCTATAAAACACACACACACACACACACACACACACACACACACACACACACACACACACACACACACGAAAAGAAGAGAAATAAATTTAAAAAATTATAGACTGCAGAAAACCTTTTACTACATGGGGATGTAAAGTGAATATATAAATTAAAATAAATTAAAATAAATAAATTAGAAATGAAGTAACTGGCCATTCTCCCAAAGCTTGTAGCAACCAGGGACAGACAGGTGTGACCTCTATGTGCCAGGCCTCTGCCTGAACTGGGCCCCTGAGCAAGCACAGCATCTGTGAGCTACTCCCTGTTCCCCTTCATGCTCCATCTATTGGACCACACCCCTTTGTGCATTCCCAGAGGCTAGTGGCCCCCAAGGGACCACCAAGTAAGACCCCTCCACCCATAATTCCCAGCTTGCCCTGTCTTCCCAGAAAACCCAGCAGTGAAGAACCCTGCCCAGCCTCCTGCTCACTCCATTCCTCACAATGCAGCCCCCATCTCCAGAGGTCCTGGCCACCAGGGACAGACAGATAAGGTCTCTACTCACCAGACCCCTGACTGCAAGAGGCCTCTGGGCAAGCACTGCAGAAGCAGCAGCAGCAACAGCAGCAGCAAGCTATGCATTACCTCCTGCCTGTTCTATCTCCCATATCACAGCAAAACTTACATCCCCAGAGTCCTGGGGCCATCAGGGATCATCAGGTAAGATTCACCCTAACCCCAGCCAGCCAGACCCCCTAAAACACTCCCAACAGAGGTAAACCACACCTTCTTCCCAAAGCTCCATTTTCTGGCCCATATTTCAGCCAGCATTACCTGAGGCCTGCCAATACCAGAGACAAGCAGATGTCTAAAGGCCAGTGGAGGAACACGAATAACAAGAGCCAGGGCTTTATGGCAACTCTAGAATTCAGTTATCATACTAGCAAGCCCAGGATATTTTTCAACAAAATCATAGATGGAGGAAAAAAAGATATTCTAAGACAGAACTAAATTTAAACAATATCAATCAATAAATCTAACTCTGTAGAAAATAATAGAAGGAAAAGTACATCACAAGGAGGGGAACTACAACCAAGAAAATACAGGAAATAAATAATTCCATACCAGCAACAACAAGAGAAAAGAAACACACACACACACACACACACACACACACACACACACACTGACACCACCAACAGCAAATAACAGGAAATAACAGTTATTGGTCATTAATATTGCTCAACATCAACAGAGTCAATTTTCATCGGTAAAGACACAGGCTAACAGAATGGTTGTGGAAAAAAAGGATCCATAATTCTGCTGCATACAAGAAACACACATCATCCCACAAAGATAGACATTGCCTCAGAGTAAAGGGCTGAAAAAAGGTTTTCCAAGCAAACAGACACAGGCAGCAAGCTGGAGTAGCCATTCTAATATCTAACAAAACAGACTTTCAACCGAAATTAATCAAAAGAGATGGAGAAGAACATGTCATACTCGTCAAAGGAAAAATCCACCAAGATGGTCTCTCAATTCTGAACAATGCCAAATGTAAGGGCACCCACACTGGTAAAAGAAACATCATCGAAGCTAACTCATACGTTGAACCCCACACATTAATAGCAGGAGATTTCAACACCCCTCTGTCCCCAATGGACAGACCATTGAGATAGAAACCAAAGAAATAATGAAACTAACCTAACCAACAGATATCTACAGAACATTCCATTCTGCATGCAGAAAAAGGCAAATAGATCCATATTTATCATCCTGAACAAAACTCTAGACCAAGTGGATCAAAAAAACCTCATCAATAAACCAGATACACTAAATCTATCAGAAGAGAAAATGGGGAAGGGCCTTTAACTCATTGGCACAGGAGACAACTTCCTGAACAGAACACCAACAGCTCAGGCACTAAGATAAAGAATTAATAAATGGGACCTCATGAAACTGAAAAGCTTCTGCTAGGCAAAGGAAACAGTCAGTAAGACAAAGTGGCAGCCTACAGACTGGGAGAAGATCTTCACCAACCCCACATATGACAGAGGTCTAATATACAAAATATATAAAGATCCCAATAAATTAAATGCCACCAAACCAAGTAGCCCAATTAAAAATGGGCACAGAGCTAAACAAAGAATTCTCAGTAGAGGAATCTCTAATGGCTGAGAAGCCACTTAAAGAATGTTCAGAGAAAAAAATGAGGTTGGACTCAGAGATGTTTCTCTTTTCATCTTTCTTTGTTAGGTTTGGAGATAGGGGTTGAAAAGAAAGAAGGGGGAAAATAGAAATATATAGGGATGATAGGACAAACAGTAGGTCATTGAATCAATCCTCAGCTTAAGGCCTTAATTGTTACTGACAAGGTTATTTTTAGTTCACTGATACATAATTTTGTATCTTGATGCAAAATAAGTTTAATTTTGATACATTCATATAGAATTCTAATTTAAGATTATCCTTCACACACACAATTTACATACATACATGCTTTATTTTTTACTGTAATATGAAGCATTGTGCCCATACAACTCAAGTAGAATACAAGGTTTACCTCCAATACTTTGAAAGTGCTATTGCAGGCTGTTTAGGATAAGCAAATTTACAAGTTAATTGTTTAGTTGATCAAATCATGGTCATGTCAATTACTAGTCTATTTTTATTACAAGAATATACACCCTAGGTTTAACATATAGACATGGTTCTATAGATTCTATAGATAGATAAGGTAAAATAGATAGAAAAGGTCTCAAAAAATGTCAGAGATCTACAGAATATGGCATTTAAAGATGTTTTTACTATTTTAAAGATGCTTTGACAATAAGACAGGTTAACTCTTGGCAACACCCAGCCTACCTCAAAAAAGATGATGAGTATCAAAGAACCTCCTTATGGAGATGGCTTCAAATGTAGCAAACCAACCACTGGGGAAAATGTCCTTGTTTCAGCCACAGACCGAATTCTGCCCCCCAAATGGGCAAACTTGGATGCAGGCAGAGTTGATGGCCAAATTCTGTCAAGACAGGGTAAGCAAGTCCTCAAAAGTTCCTGCCTCACAAATATGTATGTCAGATATACTGAGTCAGAAGGCTGAAGGTGATGCTTCAATGTTATAGAGAGTTTTGGGTGATTGTTCAGGCATCAAACTGTCTCGTCATTCTTTTATTTTGGAAGTTGCTAACCTACCACTTCATGTCTATTCAGGTAATTAATTTTATTCCTTCTCAAGCACTCTGATGGGGTTGAAGACCAAATGCTTAGTTGTTTAGTGGTTAAGATGTTTAGGTCTAGACAGATGTGTTAGTTGGTAAAGATAAGATATGGTAGATATTGATTTACATCAGAATTTTAGACTTACCAAGATAGGAAATGTTTTCTTCAGCTTGCCAAATACAAATAGCCAAAACACTATGAATGTAACATTAATATACTTTCTGATTTTTGTATTCTTCTTTCTGTATGTAGTTTATTTATATATGTATAATAATATAAATCTGTATATAAAATGTAAAACTTACTAAAATAAAAGAAATGTTCAATGTTCTTGGTCCACCAGGGAAAAGCAGATCAAAAGCTCTGACATTCCACATTACGCCCTCCAGATTGACGAGGATCAAAAACCCAAATGACAGAGCACAATGCTGGCGAGGATGTGGAGAGAGGGAACACTCCTACACTGCTGGTGGAGTGCAAATTTGTACAACCACTTTGGAATTCAATCTGGAAGTTTCTCAGAAACCTGGGAATGGATCTACCTTAAGTCCCAGCTATACCACTCCTGGGCATATACTCCAAAGGTGCTCTACCTTGCTCAACTATGTTCATAGAAGCTTTATTCATAATAGCAAGAAATGAAACAACCTAGATGTTCCTCAGCAAAAGAATGGATTGAAAAAAAATGCAGTACATTTACACAATGGAATATTAATCAGCTACTAAAAACAAAGAAATAATGTAATTTGCAGGCAAATGGATGGAATTAGGAAAGATCATGCTTAGTGAGATTCTTAGGCCCAGAAGGACACTCATGGTATCTACTCACTTATAAGTGTACATTAATCATAATATACAGTATAAACATGCTATAATCCACTGACCCCAAGAAGCCAAAGGAAGATGTTTGAATTTCTCTCAGAAGAGGAAATAAATAGACGTCTAAATTAAATGGAGGGAAAGAGCTATGTGGGAGAGGGGGGTGAGAAGGGTAACAGGAGATGGAGCTCAGATGTGGGGAGAGCCTAGAGGGGAGAACGGAGGGAAGGACCAGGAGAGAGAATGGGAAAATCCAGTGGAAAAGCATCTCTGGGACAAGGGAGGGCCCAGGAGTCTTGGTGTCCTAATATCCCGGGATATGGATCCTGAAATTGTCACCTCCTGTATAAGGTCTGACTTTCCAATGAAGGGAGGGACACCAATTCCACCTATAAAATCTTCACCCAAAATATATCCTGTCTACAAGAAATGTAGGGATAAAGATAGAGCAGAGATTGAGGGAATGGCAAATCAATGGCTGGTCCAACTTGAGACCCACCTCCTGGGTGGGAGCCAAACCCTGACACTATTAATGGTACTCTGCTATGCAGGCAGATAGGAGATTAGCATTTCTATCTTCTGAGAAGCTTCATCCAGCAGCTGATGGAAACAGATGCAGAGTTACACAGCCAAACAATAGGTGGAGCTTGGGGAGTTCTGTGGAAAGGTGGGAGGAAGGATTGAAAGAGCCAGAGGGGTAAAGGACACCACAAAATGACCTGCATAGTAATGTAACTTGGGCCCATTAGGGCTCACAAGACTGAAACACCAACCAAACAGCTTGCATGGGCTGGACATAGACCCCCTACATATATGTAACAGATGTGCAGCATGGTCATCGTGTGGGTCCCCTAACAATGGGAGTAAGGGCTATCTCTGACTCCGTTGCCTGCCTTTGGATCCCTCCTCCCTAGCTGGGCTGCCTAGTCTGGCCTCAGTGGGAGAGGATATGCATTGTACTCCTGTGACTTGAGGTGCCAGAGTGGGTTGGTACTCCTTAGGGGACTCCATTATCTGAGAAGGAGTGGAGACGGGAATGGGGGAGGAGGCATGAGAGTGAGACCAGGAAGAGGGAGGACAGGCCTGGGATCCGGCTGTAAAGTGATTAATTTTAAAAAATCAAAAAAGGAAGTAACTGGACCTCCTGGGGTGTGAGGCAGACCTCTGTGAAAGAATGAATGAAATAGGATGGTGCTCATAGGAAAAGCACACAGATGTGACAGAGTGGCTTGTGGATAACCTCAGGTAGCCACAAAGAAGGTCTCTGACAAGGAGTTTGTGCTGGCATAGGGTGATGAAAAGTACACACAGCCCACCCTGAAAACCCCCACCAGGACAGTGGCTGTTGTGTTGCCCTGACTTGGCCTGCATGCTGGCCTGTTGCCTGGCCCAACACAAACATCTACCAAAGAAATGGATATGTCACCCAGGTGATGCTCTCAAGAGCTTTAGCACCCAGCCCACGGGGGCGTGACAGTCAGAAAGAAGCAGTCAGAAAGAAGTGGCAGCAGCCACCCTGGGCTCCATTGTGAGGTGCTCAGGGCTTCTTCCTGAAGAGGACATCCCAAGGTTTCTGAGCAGGACTGTGGCCCTGCACGATATGGGACTGTGTAAGTGAGGTGAGTCTCTGCAGTGTGTGGCTGTCCTTCACGCCACTGCCTTGTGACCACCTCTGTATAAACAGCCCCATCTTGTATCTGGTAGGAGGGCACTGGGCCTCTCTCACAAAAGCTTCTGGATCTCCTGCCCTGGAGCTCTTGCTTTAACGTCCTGTCTCCCAGTTTGGGAGCAGGTGGGACAAGATGAGGAGGATGGAAGACCCCATTTCCACATCTAGAGAACAGCAGAAATCCAGAAACCCATCACAATCAGCTGCCAGTCACTGTGACACATTATCCCCACGCCTCTAACTTATAGGAGGAAGGCTTTAGTTTGAGGTTTTGGTCCATGGTTACTTAGCCCTGTTGCAAGGCAGCTCATCATGGCAGGGGGCTGTTGGGAAAAAACATATTCAACTCATGACATCCAGGAAGCAAGAGAGGGACTTGAAGAAGCTGAGGTTCTGTACTCATCTTCAAGGCCTTGCCTCCAGTGACTTAACACCCTTCCAGTATTCCTTACATCCTGAAGGTCCATTTATCTCCTAGCAGTTGGGGACAAAGCCCATCCATGGGCCTTTGGTGACAGCTAAATTCCATCTGGTTAAGGGAGGAAATGGCTCCCTCTTGTGCTCTGTGAAACCATGACAGTTGTCAGGGAGAGCATCCTGCTGCAGTCCATGGTGAACTTCTTGCACAGGGCACACAAGTGACGTGGGCAGTTTCTCCTCATATAGGTGACATGAGAAGATGAAAGGAGAGCAGGCCCTCAGTTCCCTATTGGTCTTCATCTCCTCAACACAGAAATCCAGCCTGGCATGCTAGTGCTGAGTCTAATTCTCCAGAAAGTGCTGCGTTTTGGAAAAGAAATGCTCAAGTCCCCAAGAGTGAGACATTAAAGCATTCTTGTTTTCAGATGGACACAAGCCAACACACCCTCCAATGCTTCCATGCGTGAGTCTGTGTTTGTGCCAGTGGTTGTGAGCTAAACCAGCTTCATAGTCTGCAGCTCTTGGGAATAAAGCAGACTGACAGGCTGTAACTTACACACTGTCACCCATGCTGTGGAGGAGACAGGCAAGTGGAGAGGGCTAGGAGAGCTGGTTCCCATCAGCACACGGAGCTGTACAGGACCAGGAAAGAGCTGCCTTTGTCAGAGTAGGTCAACACCCCCATTTGTCAGTATCTGCCACGTCAAAGCTGAGTTTTGAGGCATTGATCATACTTTCTTCTGTTGATTTGAGAGCAGCACAAGATATCATAATGGCTAATTTTCATTGTCATCTTGCCTGCACCTAGAACCAACAAAAATGAAAGTCACTAGGAATGAGAATAAAGCAATAATACCCTCTGGTGAAGGAATTTCTCTTGGTCAAATTGTTTAGAAGGAGAAGACTCACCCTAAATGTGCATGGCACCTTCTGGTGGCAGATCAGATAAAGGGCATGGAAGAAGGGGACAACTTTGCCTGCTTGCCTTTAGTCTTACTGACAAGTCCATCCATCCTGTTGCTGCAGTACTTCTCCACCGATATTAGAGCCAAGTTCTCTGAGATTATACTATAGAGTGAGGACCAGAAGCTATTCAGGAATCCTCCAGAATTCCCATGTCAGATAGGGACTGAGGAGACATCCAGCCTCGTGAACTGAGCAACTGCCAGATTCCCGGCCTTTCATTCTTGAGGCAGCCATTGTTGGACTATCAGGGCCATTTCCTGTAAGTCAGTCTAATAAATCTCCATATATATCAGTTTTGTTCCCTTAGAGAACCCTGACTAAAGCAGGCACATATATGTACTTAACTGGTGATTCCCTGAAAGTGGGTTAAATAAAGCACTACTGGGTGTGACAGGGATTGGTCAAAGCCATTTTCCCATGACAAAGAACATGCTTGGTCTTCTGGTCTGAGAAAGAAGTCCATGTTGACTGCCAAGGACCATAGCACCTGTGCAGCTTAGGAGCCCAACAGTGGGCCACCCAGTGAATAGGATTTTTCTATTGAACTTGAGGTTGAAATCATTCTATGACCATTTTATCTTAATTAAGTAGTGTGGGGCTGAGGATATAGCTTAGTTTGTAGAATGCTGGCTAGCATGTATGAGGCCTTGGGTTTAGTCCCTAGCACCACATAAAACAGGTGTGGTGGCACACACCTGTAATGGATGCAGGAGGCCAGGAGTTCAGGATCAGTCATGACTATATATCCCAATGTGGACCTGCTATGTGACTTTGGGCTGGTGAGTGTACCCCTCTGTGTCTTAGCCTTCTGACTTCAACACAGAGGAAGACAGCTCCATCTCCAGTAGTTGTGAGGATAAACTACAGTGCAGACACACTGATAGCTGAAACCCCTGGTGAGCAGAACTCAGACAATGGATTTTATAAAGCTTGGCCACAGGGTGTAAACACTACTGTGGTGTACTTACTACTATCCAGAGCTTTAGAGTGGGTAGACACAGGTGCAAAGACTCCATTACATAATAATGGAGCCAGGAACAGATCTGCAGCCTGTCAGAGACCCCATTACTCATCTATCAGATGGGGAGAGCAGTGCATACTTCCCAGAGTGTCGTGAGAGCAAGGAAGTAGTAGGTAGGAAGTGGTTTTTGCACAGTGAGTGCTCTCTAAGTAAGCCAGTGGAGGTATCCCTTTGTGTATTCTCACCAGGGGACACCCTGCAGGAAACTATGTTCCTGGACTATGGCACATTTTAAACTGATGTCTCTAAGTGAAGGAGTGTGGCTGTTGTCATTGTAGACAAAGTTGAGGTAAGCAGTATGGGTTACTGTGATGACAGAATTGCTCTCTGGCTTTTGACTGAATATAAAAACTACATTCCCCATTATTATTTAGATGTTAACATAGCCAAAAGGTTCTTAACTGAGAAGAATCTGTGGAAGACACCAGTTTTGGGTTACCCCCTTTCCCCTGCTCTTATGAGCATTATTAGTAAGATTACTAGATGGAAATTGAATTGTGGTCCATGATAGCCTAGTAAGCGCCATGACAGTCTACATTGCTCACGGTGGGAATTATTTTTCCAGGGCAAAGGAAAATCTCTCACCTTTGGTCTGTTTGTTTCCTAGTGAAAGGACACCAAGCACTGAGATCTGATTCTTAGTACTCGGTCTCTGGAAATATTTAAACCCAGAGCACCAGCAGCCTGTCTCACTAATTCCCTCCTTAGATCCCTGAGGCTGGGATAGAGACACCACACCTTCCCAGCCCTCTCCTGAGCCCTGTCCAGCATGCTCTGGCCTCCTCAGGAGACTTACATGCAGAGAATCTCTTCTCTAGGTACCTACCAAATGCCTAAGTCCGGGACCCTGGGATCTTAGGGCTCTCCTGAGCACTGTCTTTAGATCAAGAAAATGCTTCTCAGAATCTCCAAGATGCTCTGACTTGCTAAGGGCAACAGGACACGGAGCAGAAATTGCATTTCTCATCAATGAAGCTGAGGTGTGCAACTGAGAGATCCAGACAGAGCTCCAATGGGAAAGAATCAAGGTCAGGATAGTGACAGTGCCTTCAAATATACCAGGACCAAGATAACACCCCCATGGGAAGCATGCCAGAACTCAGCGATGAACCCACAGTACAGCAGCAGCATGTTAGGCATGGATAGACTGTGAGGGACTGGATTTCCAAATCTTTCTGAACATAGAGAATAAGTGCTAAGATCCATAAACCACATGATATTTGTCTTTTTGTGTCTGGGTAACCTCATTCAAAATGGTTATTTCAAGTTCTATCCATTCATTGAAATTTTTACAATTTTGTTTTTCTTAGCAGATAATATTCCATTGTGTAAATATGCCATATTTTCATTATTCATTAATCAGTTTAGTGTCATCTAGGCTGTTTCTATGTCCTGACTACTGTGAATAGAGGTAATGCATGAATGTGGATGAGGAAGTATCTTTACAGTGTGATGGTGTGATTTAGTGTCCTTTGTGTATATGCCATCGTGTGTATAGCTACACGATGTGGTAGGTCTATATCTAGCTGTTTTTGAGACAGGGTTCCTGGATGGACTGAAACTTACCACATAGCCTCAAACTCATAGAGATATGAACCCAGAGTGCTAGGATTAAAAGCGTATGCCACCTTGATCAACTATTTCTAGCTTCTTGAGAAGCCTTCATATTGATTTTCATAGTGATTGTACCAGTTTACACTCCACCATCAGTGAATAAGTGGTCCCCTTGACGCACATCCACAGCTTTCCTCAGCAGTAATGATAGATATAACCTAGGAGTAAAAAGAGGATATAAGAAGTTATTCCAAGAAAACGGAACTAAAAAACCAACAGGTATAGCTGTACTAATACCTGAAAAAAATAGGCTTAAAACCAAAATTAGCCAGAAAATATGAGGAAAGAAGATTTCATTGTCATTAAAGGAAAAAAATTACCAATAGAACACTGAAATACTAAAAATGATATATGCACCAAATGTGGGGCAATCAATTTCATAAAAGGAACACAAGTAGGCCTACAATCACAGACTGATCTCATGACAGTGACAGTGATCACGTCAATACCACACTCTTACAAATAACAAAGCAGAGAAGCTTTGGAGTTAAGTGACACCATACACCAAAGGACCCAAAAGATATTCCACTCAAACACTAAAGGATTCACGTTCTTCCCAGCAACTCATACAGCGTTCTTCAAAACTGACCATGTAGGACACAAAGCAAGTCTCTACAAATGTAAAAAAAAAAAAAAAATGGAAATCACATTCTGAATTTTTCTAAGCACAATTTAGTAAACTGGAAATTAACAGAAATAGAAAGTTCAGAAGCACACAAAAACTAAACACACTACTGAATGTTAATTGGGTCATGGAAGAAATCAAGAAGGAAAAAAATTAAATTCCTAAAATTGAATGAAAACGAAAGCACAACATACCAAAATGTATGGGACAAAATGGAGGCAATGGAAAGAAGAAAGTGGCTTGTAGGTGCCTAATTTAAAAGTAAAACATTTGAGAGATCTTAAATTAATAACTTAATGGTGCACCTGAAGATCTTGGAAAAACAACAAGCAAGCATCTTCCTATTCAGGTGGGAAGCTGTCCAGAAAGCCCATAACTCCAAAGCCTGCAAAGGTATCCCAGTGGAAGAACATCCTGAGATAAGGAAGGCTGAGGAATCCCATAGCTCTGAGGTGGGACAGTGTCCTAATAGAAGGGCATCCTGAAACTCGGAAGTCCCGGAACCATACAGGTCTGAAGTAGGACAATATTCCTGTGGAAGTGTATCCTGAGACAGGGAAGCTCAGGAACCACACAGCTCTGGGGTGGGACAATATTCCTATATAAGGGTATCCCAACACACAGAAGCCCAGGAACCACTCAGCTCTGAGGTGGGACAGTGTCCCAAGGGTAGAGTATCCTGAGATGTGGGAGTCCAGGAACCACACAGCTCTGAAGGGAGGGGTCCTCATTAGAGGTGTTGTAGCTCCTAAGAGAGGGTTTCCCCAGCCCTCCCTGAACTGTGGAGGTTAGAAACCCCAGCCGACCTGAGGCGCTCAGGAGACTCAGTCCCACCCATTCTCCTGCCATTGCAGCTCCCAAGGGAGGGTTTCCCCAACCCCAGATGAGCTGAAAAGCTCACATGCTTCAGCCCCCCTCTTTCTTTGCTTCTTGTCTCCTAGGTTTCTTGGCTTTGAATGATAACAGAGTCACACCAGACAGCAAATCTCTTAAAATACATTTATTGGAGGGACAAATCTAGAAGAGGAGGCATGAATCCAGTAGTGGCTGACTCTGATCCAAGAAGACAGCAGGGAACTGAGCAGACACAGCCTTTAGGATTTCTTAAGGGCTTCAGCGTTTTAGGGCAGAGATGTTCAGGGTGAGGATGAATAGAACTTCAATCCTGAGCTTGAGGAAGCATAGGGATTGGTAGGTTTTCCATTTGAGGGATTGGTTGGTTCTTCCGCTCAAGGAGTGGTGGGTTTTTGTGGGAAGCTGAGGGACAGGTGGGTTTGATTCCTCAGGGATGGTGAGTTTTGCTCAGAATTTACACCTAAAATTAGCATAATATGGGAAGTGTTCTACTGATGGACTGGAGAGGCCATTTGACAGTTAGAGAGGTGTGTGTGGGAGGAGCTTATTAACTCATACCTCAAGGGGTTTACACAGAATTGAACTCTAATCTAAACAAAACAACTTTCCTTAACTTAACTATAAACTAAGGGGACAGATTCCTGGTCCTGGTCCCTGGCTGGCAATGCCAGACCATGTAAAGCTCCCTGTTTCAGAAAAATAACTAGTTTATACATTACTGCCAGAGATAGTGACAGAGCTCACAGACTAGTACCAGTTGGGCACGCCTCCATCCCCCTTGAGTTCCCTGTCAGCAGCAGCCATTGCTGAGGTCTCAGGTGCTGCTGCTTTCTCTGTGGCTTCAGCTTTTCACTTCTCCACGTATCTGATCTCAGGTCCCAGGACTGTGAAGATTTAGCCTCAGCCACTATAGATCTGAGCACCCCTTTCAAGGATCTCAAGGGGTGACACCCAGGAAAGATGAAGAGCTGAAGAGGGGGCACCCATGCAAAGATTTAGGGGGATCTCAGAGTCAAAACTTGAAGAGGCCCAGTCTGGCTGCTGAAGAGCCTCAGGAAGAGGACTGAAAATGTTTCTGCAAAGTAGACAAGGGTGCACACCTTTAATCCCAGCACTTGGGAAGAGAGATAGATGGAGCTCTGTGAGTTTGCAGCCAGCCTGGTCTACAAAGAAAATCCAAACCAGCCAAGGCTACAGAGAAACCCAAAACTACAGAAAAACCAAACCAAACAAAACCAACCAACTAACCAAACAAAAAACCAAAGTATACAACATCTACAAAAGCAGTCCATGGCAGGAAGCCTTTCCCTGTGTCTTGGGTCAGCATGTACAGCCAGCATCCTCCATACCCCAATATGTAGACAGGAAGAGACAATGAAAATCTGAGCTGCACAACAAAAGCAGCACAAAGAGTCAATCAAAGAGTTGGTTCTTAGTAAAGATGAACAGGATTGACAAACAGCCAAATTAACCAAAAGAAAGAGGGAACAAGAGAGATGGCTTAGCAGTTAAATCATGAGCTGCTTTCCATCAGACGGGAGTTTGCTTCCCAGTACCCATGTGTTGACTCACAACTGTCTATGACTCTATTTCCATCCTCTCCTGGCCTGAGCAGGTACCCGGCATGCACACACTGAACATATATACATGCAGGCAAAATAGCCATACACACTAAATAATGTTTTATTTAAAATAATTTTAAAAAATTGTATTCCATCAAACTGAAAAATCTAAAAGAAATGAATTTCTAGAACTATCAGGCCTCCCAAAGCCAAACCAAGATGAAACATATAATTTAAATAGACACAACATCTAGTGAAATAGAAGCAGTATCTAAAAGTCTCCTGGTTAAACAAAGCTTAGGGCCAGGGGAATTTGGTGTAGATTTCTACTAGGTCTTTAAAAAACTCACACCAATACACTTCAAATTATTCCAGATATATAAAACAAAGGAATATTTCCAAAATCCTTTTACAAAGCCAGCAATACTACCCTGAACCCCAAACCAGATAAAGGCCCAAAAAAATTGTAGACCGGTATCTAACATGAACATAGGCACAAACCTTCTCAATAAAATACTTGCAAACTCAAGTAATTGGGAAATCAAGAAAATATACATGAAAAAGATTATCCACCATGACCAAGCAAGTCAACTTCATCTCAGAGGCACAGGGTGGCTCAACATATCTAAATCAATAATGATAATCCACTGTGTAATTTGACCCAAGGAGAGAAACCACATTATCATCTCATAAATGCAAAAGGCCTTTGCCAGGATTCAACATCCCTTCATAAGAAAAGTCCTGAAGCCTCTAGGGATACAGGGGACACATTTCACAGACCACATCATGCTAAATAGAGAAAAACTTAAACATTTCCACTAAAATCATGAACAAGACAAGAATGTCCACTCTGTCCCCTCCCATTCAAGACTTGAAGTCTTCACTAAAGCAATAAGATAAAGGAAAGAAATCAAGGGGATACAAATATGAAAGGATGATATCAAAATATTCTAGTTTGAAGATATTATCCTATATACATAACTTGAGTTATTTCTAATTGCATTTGTCATATTTATAAAATAATTCAACAACATTTCCAGAACTGCTGTAATATCCACTTAGTAGGATGGGGACACTGAATTGCTGGATCAGACAAGCACCTGGCACAGCATGGCATGCACTGTAGTCAAGTGCCTGGCACAGCACGGCATGCACTGTAGACAAGCACCTGGCACAGCACGGCATGCACTGTAGACAAGCGCCTGGCACAGCACGGCATGCACTGTAGACAAGCACCTGGCACAGCACGGCATGCACTGTAGACAAGCACCTGGCACAGCACGGCATGCACTGTAGACAAGCACCTGGCACAGCACGGCATGCACTGTAGACAAGCGCCTGGCACAGCACGGCATGCACTGTAGACAAGCGCCTGGCACAGCACGGCATGCACTGTAGACAAGCGCCTGGCACAGCACGGCATGCACTGTAGACAAGCGCCTGGCACGGCACGGCATGCACTGTAGACAAGCGCCTGGCACGGCACGGCACGCACTGTAGACAAGCACCTGGCACGGCACGGCACGCACTGTAGGCAGGCGCCTGGCACAGCACGGCATGCACTGTAGGCAGGCACCTGGCACAGCACGGCATGCACTGTAGACAAGCGCCTGGCACAGCATGGCATGCACTGTCCTGAGACAGCCTGGAATTCTGTTCTGCTGAGCACATGCTGTTCCTTTTATCTGCAGTGCCCTCTCCTCCTCGCTTTCCACATTTCTGCTCCTTTTAGACCTGCCTCAATGTGAAGTATTTCCTGACCTCTACACCAGGCCAATCAGACTCTCCCTGGAGACTGAGAAGCTGAGCAGTGACAATGGGACAGCAGATGGCTTAGTGTTCACTTGCAGGAGGCAGTGTTCCAGGAGAACTGTTAGGCAAGGGGTTGGTACCAAGTCCACATGGTGCAGTACAGCATCTGCTTTTTGACCTTGGCCCTGGGGCTTCTCTACCTCAGGACTCAGGTCAGTTCCTGTGCTTGCTTCAGTACCTACCTGCTGCCCTGACCCCCAGTGTTGAGTCTGTGCTGCATGAGAATTGCTGGATGGACTGAAGTTACCCAAAGATCATTATGAGAAGCCAGTACTGTCAGCAGGTGCATTTTGCATGTGGACAGATTAGTGAGAGCTGAGAGGGTGACCCCAAGTTTTAATGTGGGAGCCCAGAATTTCCCAGAGCCCAGGTTCTCTCAGGCACGGGAAATCCCATGACACCTGCACCTTATCTTCCTTCTGAAAGGAGCTCCCAGGGAGGCTGGTGTGAGAGGGTCAGGTGCACAGGTGGGCTCATTGGCTGAAGAGGAGACAGAAAAGTCCTGGCTGAGGTGAGCTGTGCTTGATATGAATCTTCTTGGGCTCAGCAACACTGTGCAAAGAGGCAAATAAGAGATTCCAAAATGGATACTCTGCAGGATGAGTGAGTGGTCAGAGCCAGTGACAGGAAGCTAAGTGAAAGAGGTGAGGCAGAGCCCTGTCAGGTGATGAGCTGAAGGGATGAGGATGAAGTACCTGAGGTCACTTAAAGTGAGGAGTTATGGGATAAGTGGTGCTGAAGTGCTGACTGAAATGATGGGAGGCACAGGAAGAAGGAATGTGCAGAGATAAAGGATGGGCAAGCTCCAGGGAAAGGAGGGGCTAAGAAGTGAGGGAAAAGGGATTCACAGAGTAGAAGAGATGAGAAGAGAAAAGGATGGGGTGGAAGAAGGATCAGAGGGGCCAGGCGAGCAAGTTAATGATGGGTGGGTCCTCTTGGGTGAAGTAATGAAATGGGAAGAGCTGAAGGGGTGAATAGAGATGAAGGGAAAGGTTGGAGGCTGAAGGGTGGGAAGGGTGAAGGAGCTGGAAGGGCTGCTGACACTGTCAGAATGTGAGTAGGGTGGGCCAAGGAGAGAAAGGTACAGGGCACTGAGAGGTCCAAGCTACTAAGTCACCTGAGGGAGCAGCTAGGACAGGTGGTTTTGGTGACCTAAGGGAGTAGTTGTGACCACTTGCCATGCTGACATCAAACGGGAACAGCTGAGATGGAAGGTGCTTTGAGGTAACATGGAGTCCTGAGAAAAGTAGTGAAAGGGGCTGATGATGTCATAGGGTCACCACTGCCAGAGGAGGTAGCTGGATAATGGCTGCCTTGACATCACAACCTTCCTGTCCACAGCCTCAGCAGTGAGGAGCTTGTCTTCTCCATGGCTGAGTGTCAGCACATAACCATCAATATAAAGGTAGAGGATGACATTAGCTCCTCACCCCAGGCCAATGTTGCCATGGAGATCTGGATCGAAGGCGCAGTGTCTGGGTGAATTCCTTGAGATGCTAGACTGAACTACAAAGAGGAGGATGGGGCCTCATCTAACCCAAGAATCCCAGGGTGACAAGGGGTGGAGCTCAGACCCCAATCAGAAGTCATCACAGTGGCTGTTCCCACAGCAGAGCTACTCTATAAGTTATCTCTTACCTGCCACCTCACTACCAGTCATGCATGGCTACTCCAACAGGAGTTGGCCTCCCCCAGTTTTCTATTGTTGGCCTTCCTGCTCAGATGAAAGGGTGTTCTGGGATGCAGGAACCTAGGGACCACACATCTCTGAGGGGAGAAATTATTCTAATGAGGGGCATCCTGAAACACAGGAACCCAGGAGCCACACAACTCTGAGGTAGGATGATGTCCCTATGGAAGGACACCCTGAGACATAGGAACCAAGGCACCACACAGCTGAGAGGAAGCCTCCTCAGCAGAAGATCTCTCAGGGGAGAGTATCCCCAGCTGAGCTAAGCAGCTCAGATGCCTCAGCCCCACTCCACTTCGTCACTTTTCATTACTGTAGTCCCTGAGCAGAATAACCAAAGCAGCACACCTCCTCCACCCACACCTACACCCAAGAGCTGTCAGTATAGCATACTTTAAAGCTGATGTGGGACATCAGAACTGTCAGAGGCTATTCTTCTTTTTCCAGGTTGTTCAGCTGCTACAAAGACAGTTAAAATGGCCTGTCCTGTCAGAGCAGCTATGCCCACTCTGTGAGAGCTGTCCATGGTGACCATTCCTACCGCAATCTACTGACGTCAGAGGAGCTGTCCATGGTGGGAACCTTTCCTGGTGAACCTACTGCTCTCATGGGAACTGTCCACAATGATGACACCTTTCCTGCTTCAGCCTTCTGTCATCATGACCATGATGTCCATGACGTGGCACCCCCCTCTTCAGTGTCTGTTGGCTATTCATGCTTCAGGGAAAGGCTTCACTACTGTGGACTCCCTTTGTAAACTTTGTAAACCCTCAAGGTGTACAAGTGGCCAGATCCCTGCCTGAGGGTCTCCAGCAGCCTGACCCTCTCCCCCAGTCCTCTCTAACTGTCACAAGGGTGATCTCCAGCTCCTCAACAGGATCCATCTTAGATTATGCTAATTTTAGGTGAAAAGTCTGAGCAAACCCCACCAGTCCCTGAGGAGGGGAGCCCACCATTCCCTGAACAGGAAAGCTCACCAATCTCTGAGATCCTCAAATTCAGGACTTGAAATCTCACCAATTCTCAATCTGAAAATCTCTGCTCTCTAAGAAATCCTGTATAAAGGCTGTGTCTATTCAGTTTCCTGATGCTTTCTCCCAGGAAAAGAGGCAGCCATTCCTGAATTTGTCTCTCTGCTCCTCAATTAGTCCCTCCTTTCCTGGATTCATCCCTCCAAAAATCTCTTTTAAGATAGTTATTGCCAATAATCTTCGCATTCCAGATCCACCATCCATCCATAAGTATCTATTCTATTTCCATTTCCTAATGAGATCTATCTGTTCCTTCTAGTCCTTTACTGTGTACCTACCCTCTGTGGTTCTATGGTCATAGGTTGGTTATCACTGACTTAATGACTAATATCCACATATAAGTGGATACATAGGATTTTTCCAAGATGGCAGCACCAGTCGCACACTGCATCTGATTAGCAGGAAATACAGAACTGCACAGCGACCTAAAGACCAAACAAAGAACTACAAAACACCAGTGCTTCTGATTCTCAGGTGAGAGAGATCCAAATTGTATAAGGCATGGGAGGGTCTGACCCCTGGCCACCCAGCTAACCTATGGAAAAACCCCTGGGAACAGCCCACATTAGCTACCATCTTGGGAAGGGCTGTGGGAAATTCCTGCAGCATCGGGCCCTCACTGCTGGCTACCATTTGTGAGACCCCTGGACAGAAAAACTGTGGGATATACTTGCAGCTCTGGGCTCCCACTTCACCCCACCCCCCGCCACTGCCCCAGATCCTGTCCACAGCTTAATGGATCCAGGATAGGGAGTGAACAGGCAGAGCTTAGTCCCAGCACAGGACACAATACACATTAGCTGCCTCCTGAAAAAAGAGTGCAGGGCACCCAAGTGCCTTTGAGCCCTGAGCTATCTCAGACCCCCAGCTGCTTACCTGTCTAGACTGGCTGGGTCATGGAGCAGATAAATATACCCCTGCCATCCTAAGAGGGCCTGTGGAACTTGTGAGCAGCTTGGAGACTTGATTATACAACTCTCCCAACTGCCTACTAGCTTGGAACAAATCTTGTGGCTGGTGAAGCCGAATTCAGGCTCCAGCCACAGTTCACATTAGTTGCCATCCTACGAGCAACTTCAGGCCTTGGTCTGTATACACACACCCGCCTGAAGTGCACCACTCAGATACAGCTAAGGCACAAGGCAAGGCCACTGAGCAGAAACCTGCTTGGGCCACATTACTCAGTAACTGCAATCCTGTTAGCAGCATCTGGCACTGATCTTACCCCACCCACCTACAGCCTATTGGCCAGATCAACGTAGGTCACAGACCAGAGATTTGTGCAGGTCATACCCCACATTCACTGCTGTTTCATAAGAAGCTTGGATCTCTAATCTCTCTCTGTTGGCCTTACCCAAATGGAGCACAGAGAACATCTGTAACACAGCAGATAGACAGAGCCCTGGCATCTTGAAGAGGACTGTAGGGTTCCTGAGTAACTTTGGGCTTAGAAATATATCAACTCAATCCTCCCCTGCACAACCCAACTGGAATACAGTCATGGAACCCAGATGAGCTGAGCTGGGTGCAGGCTCTAACACCCAATGTCCAACATCCTAAGGAGGCCTCTAGGGAGCCCTAGCAAACAATCTTTGGCTTGGAGTTCTCCTTACTTGTTCTCAATCTGCCTGGCCAACCTGGGACACAGATAGCGACCTCATTGGAGGAACCCCTATGCCTGCTAACACCAGAGACAACCAGATGGCTAGAGGACAGGGCAAGAATACTAGCATATAAAACAAACAAACAAAAACAAAAACTGAGAGCTGTATAACAACACAGGAAACCAGTGATCCTAACACAGCAAGCCCTGGAAATATGAACATCTATGAAATGCAAAAAGAAGACTTTAAATCTGAGGTGATAAAGCTTTGAAAGAGGAAAACAAATCACTCAAAGAAACACAGGAAAATACACTCAATCAGATGAAGGAATTTAATAAATTCTATAAAGAACTACAGGAAAATACATCCAAAGAGATCAAAGAGATGAAGGAATTGAATAAATCCTACAAAGAATTACAGGAAAATTCAATCAAACGGGAGAAAGAAATGAATAAGACTATTCAAGACCTAGTGAGGAAATTAGAAGCAACAAAGAAAGTACAAGCTGAGGCAAACTTAGAGCTGGAAAACATAGGGAAGAGAACAGGAACTATGGACACAAGCCATGCTAACCGAAGACAAGAAATGGAAGAGAGAATCTCAAGTGTGGAAGATATGATTGAAATTATTGATATATCAGTCAAAGAAAATGTTAAAACTAAAAAGTTCCTGACACAAAACACCCAAGAAATCTGGGACACGATAAGAAGGCCAAACCTAAGAATAATAGGAATAGAAGGAGAAGACTCCAAGCTCCAAGGCCCAGAAAACATTTTCAACAAAATCATAGAAGAAAACTTCTGTAACCTCAACAAAGAAGTGCCCATTAGCATACAAGAAGCCTACAGAACTCCAAATAGACTCGACCAGAAAAGAAAAACCTCCTGCCACATAATAATCAAGACATTAAATGTACCAAACAAAGAAAGATTATTAAAAGCTGCAAAAGAAAAAGGTCAAGTCACATATAAAGGCAAACCCATCAGAATTATACCTGACTTCTCAACAGAGACTATGAAAGCTAGAAGGGCCTGGATGGAAGTCATGCAAAAATTAAGAGACCACAGATGCCAACCCAGACTACTATACCCAACAAAACTTTAAATTACCATAGATGGTGAAAACAAGATATTCCACAACAAAACCAAATTTAATCAGTACCTAATGACAAATCCAGCCCTACAGGAGGTACTAGAAGGAAAACTCCAACACAAGAATGCTAACTATACCCAGGAAATAAATAACTCCACATCCACAAATCCAAAACACAGAAACACACACACTCTACCACTAGAAGCACAGTCTTCTTGTGGACCCCACATCTGGAGATTAGGGACTACTTCAGGCATGCACTCTGACCACTGAACTTACATAAATTCCCCCTGGCAAGACAGCTATGACAGGCTACAGAGGAAGAGACTTGATAGGCTGAGGTCAGATATTAGGGGAAGAGGGCTCCCCTGTCCGAGTACTAAGGGAGGGAGAGGGGATGAGGGAGGGAGGGGGATCATGAGGGAATGAGGGAGATGGATATAATCAAGATGTGAAGAATTTAAACTGCAGAATAAGCAGGTAACTTATTGCTAATCCCACCATATGGGACTTGCTCTGAGATGGGCTGAAACATGAATGTCTAGGCATAGACAATGATTCTTGTTGACTAAAGAACCCCTATGAATTACTATTAGATGCCATTCTTCATTTGGCATGAATGAAGATTTACAGATATCTTCTTTTCCTGCTCATGCAAAGAGCAGAAATCCAGCCTTAATTGCTCCATCCATCGTGTACACCTTTTATACAGTTATAATTTTAGGACTATATAAAGCTTGTGAGAAATTACATGCTTTCAGAACAAAAGAACCAGATACTGACTTTGGATCAGACCTGACAGGATTCATTCCTTGCAGCACACTGGACATTGACATCCTGTTTGGAGAAAGTGGTTGAAAAGAAAGAAGGGGGAGGATATAGAAATGTACAGGTAAGATAAAACACAAAGTAGATTAGTGAACCTACTCCTCAATTTTAATGCCTCAATTGTCACTCACAAGATATTTTTAATTCACTGATACAGAATTTTGTATATAGATGCAAAATAACTTCTAGAAACAGTGGTATAGAATTAAAATGTAAGATTATTTGTCTCTCTCTCTCACACACACACACTATATATATATTCTGAGTAATTGTACCCATATAACTCAATTATAATACAAGATTTACTTCCAATGCTTTGAAAGTGCTATAGCAAGCCGCTTAAGGAAAATAAGTTATACAAATTAAATGTTAGTAGATTAAATCATGGTCATGTCAATTGCTAGCCTATTTTTTATCACAAGAATATACATCTTAGATACAGCAAATAGATATGGCTATATAGAAAGACAAGGTCTTCTAAAACCCCAGAGACATGCAGAATATGGCATTTTAAAAAGTTTTAAAAATTACTTTAAAGATTTATTGACAATGAGACAGGTTAATTCCTGGCAACAACCAGCTTATGTCAAAGAAGATGATGAACATCAAAGAACATCCTTATGGAGATGGCTTCAAATGTGGCAAAGTAGCCACTGGACAAAAGGCCCTCATTTCTACCACAGACAGAATTCTGCTGAAAAAAAAAAGGGCAAACTTGGATGCAGGCAGAGTTGATGGCCAAACTCTGCCAAGACAGGGTAAGCAAGTCCTCAATAGTTCCTTCCTCACAAATGTGTCTGTCAGATATATTGGGCCAGAAGGCTGAAGAAGATGCTCCAACATTATAGAGAGTTTTGGATGACTATTTGGGTAGAAAACTGTCTCTGTCATCTTTTCATTTGGAAAGCTACTAACCTGCACTCCTGGCATACTCAGATAATCAAGTTTACTCCTTCTCAAGTCTCTGAGGGAGTTGAAGACCAGGTAGCTTAGTTTTACAATGAAGCTTAATTGTTTAAGGGTTAAGATGTTTTTAGGTCTAGATAGGTGTTTTAAGCTGATAATGACAATATATGATGGAGATTGATTTACATTCAGAAATTTATTTTTTAAAATGTATTTAATTAATTTATCAGATTACATCTCAATTGTTATCCCATCCCTTGTAGCCTCCTGTTTCTCCCTCTCTTCCTCCCATTTTTACCCTATTCCCCTCCTCTATGTCTGTAACTGAGGGGGACTTTCTCCCTCACTATATGGTCATAGGCTATCAAGTCTCATCTTGGTAGCCTTTCTATCCTTTCTCTGAGTGCCACCAGGCCTCCCCACCAAGGGGAGGTAGTCAAATATGGGGCACCAGAGTTCGTGTTAGAGTCAGTCCCCGCTCTCCACTCAACTGTGGAGAATGTCCTGTCCATTGGCTAGATCTGAGGAGGGGTTCGATGTTTACTGTATGAATTGTCCTTGGTTGGTCTAATAGTTTGAGCAGGACCCCTAGGCCCAGATACATCCATCCTGATGTTCTTCTTGTAGGTTTCTAGGATCCTCTGGATCCTTCCATTTCTCCATCTTCCCATACTTCTCTCACCTAGAGTCCCATTAGGATGTTCTCACACCTATTTCAGTCTCCTGGTAAGTGAAGACTTTCATGGGATATGCCTCTTGGGCTAGTGGCCAATTACAAGTGAGTATATACCATGTGAGTATTTCTGCTTCTGGGTTAACTCACTCAGTAAGATCATTTCTAGTTCCATACATTTGTCAACAGATTTCAAGATTTCCTTGTTTTTAATAGCTGAATAGTATTCCATGGTGTAAATATACCACAGTTTCTTTATCCATTCTGTGACTGAGGGACATTTAGGTTGTTTCCAGGTTCTGGCTGTTATGAGTAAGGCTGCTATGAACATGGTTGAGCATATGTCCTTGTTGTGTGGTGGAGCATTTTCTGGATATATTCCAAGGAGTGGAATAACTGGTTCTTGAGGAAGCCCTATTTCCAGTTTTCTGAGATAGCACCAGATTGATTTCCAAAGTGGTTGTACAAGTTTGCATTCTCCCCAGCAATGAAAGAGTGTTCCCCTTTCTCCACATCCTCAACAGCATGTGGTGTCACTTGAATTTTTGATCATAGCCATTCTGATGGATGTAATATGGAATCTCAGAGATGTTTTGATTTGCATTTCTCTGATGACTAAAAACATTTATCATTTCTTTGTTTCTCAGCCATTTGATAATCCTCTGTTGAGAATTCTCTATTTAGTTCTGAGCCCCATTTCTTAATTGGGTTATTTGGTTTGGTCATGTTTAATTTCTTGAGTTCTTTATATATTTTGGATATTAGACGTGGTCAGATGTAGGCTTGGTGAAGATCTTTTGCCAGTCTGTAGGCTGCTGCTTTGTTCTGTTGACAGTGTCTTCTGCCTTACAGAAGCTTCTGAGCCTTATGAGGACCCATTTATTAATTGTTGAACTTAAGGTCTGGGCTGCTGGTGTTCTGTTCATGAATTTGTCTCCTGTGCCAATATGTTCCTTGCTCTTTCTCACTTTTTCTTCTAATTGATTTAGTGTCTCTGGTTTTATGTTGAGGTCTTTAATTCACCTGGACTTGAGTTTTGTGCATGGTGATAAATATGGGTCTAATTGCATTTTTCTACATGTAGACATCTGGTTAGACCAGCACCATTTGTTAAAGATGCTATCCTTTTTTCATTGAATAGATTTGGATTCTTTGTCAAAAATCAAGTGACCATACATCTGTGGATTCATTTCTGGGACTTTGATTTGATTCCATTGATCCACCAGCCTGTTGCTGTGCCAGTACCATGCTGTTTTAATTACTGTTTCTCTATAGTACAGCTTGATATCAGGTATGAAGATTCCTCCAGATAGTCTTTTATTGTATAGGATTGTTTTAGCTATTCTGGTATTTTGTTTTTCTATATAAAGATGAGAATTGATCTTTCAGTGTCTTTAAAAAATTGTGTAGTTATTTTGATAGGGATTGCATTGAATCTGTAAATTGCTTTCTCTTCCCCATTTTTCTTCTGTCTGTCTATCATTGTTTCCATTTCATCTTCAGATCTTGAACTGTTTTATTTATTTATTTATTTATTTATTTACTTCATCTGTATTTTCTTGAATTCCTTCCAGTACCTCTATATAGGCCTCTTTTATGTCTTCTACCTGTTTGGCTGCATCTTCCTGCATTTGTTTATGGGTTTTACTAGTTTCCTTCATTATCATCTTCATTACTAAGGATTTGAGGTCATTTTCTTTTATTTCATTTGTGCTTCAATTGTCTGTGTTGCTCTCTTTGGGATACCTGGGATCTGGAGATGCCATATGGTTTTGGCTTTTGTTCTTTATGTTTCTATGCTGGCCAACCACCTATACACATTTAAAAGAAAGCTAGTTTCGGGAACCCCTGGGTCAAAATCCCATGGGCAGCCAAGGCATCCACCACAGTGAAGGGCTGCAACCACAGGGTGTGGGATGAGCCTCACCCAGGGCTTCAACAAGACAGCCTGGGAGCTACCCAAGACCTACCTGGTGCCCATGCACATCAGCAGCAACTCCTCAGTGTGCGCAGTCATTGACAAGCAGACAGAGGAGAAGGTGGCCATCAGAAAGCTGAGCCCTTTCAGCCCGAGATCTTTGCCAGGCATGCTTACCATGAGATCCTACTGCTAAAGCACATGCACCATGAGAATGTCATCAGGCTCCTGGGTGTCTTCACCCCTGCCTCTTCCCTTCAAAACTTGCATGATTTCTACCTAGTGATGCCCTTCATGCAGACAGACCTGCAGAAGAGCTTGGGTGTGGAATTCAGTGAGGATAAGGTCCAATACTTGGTATACCAGATGCTCAAAGGTCCAAAGTAAATCCACTCAGCTGGTGTCATTCACAGGGACGTGAAGCCAGGCAACCTGGCAATTAATGAAGACTGTGAGCTGATGAAGATCTTATACTTTGGGCTAGCACAGCAGGCAGATCCAGAGATGACTGGCTATGTGATGAGCCACTGGTACTGGGCCCAGGAGGTAACTCTCAGCTGGATATATTACAACCAGACACTGGACATCTGGTCTGTTGACTGTATCATGGCAGAAATGCTGACCAGAAAGACAGTATTCAAAAGGAAGAGCTAGCTGGGCCAACTGACCTAGATCCTGAAAGTGACCAAGGTGTCAGGTGCTAAGTTTGTGCAGAAGCTGAAAGACAAGGCAGCCAAATCCTATATTCAGTCCCTGCCACAGAGCCCCAAGAAGGATTTCACCTATATCTTCCCACATGCTGGCCTTCCAGATGCAGACCTGCTGGACAAGATGCTGGAGCTGGAAGTGGAAAAGCATCTGACTGCTGCTCAGGCACTCGCTCACCCCTTCTTTGAACCCTTCTGGGACCCTGAGGAGGAGACTGATGCCCAACAGCCATTTGATGATGCCATAGAACACGAGAAACTCCCTGTGGATGAATGGAAGCAACACATCTACAAAGAGATTTTGAACTTCTGTCCTGTATCCCAGAAGGACTCTCAGTGTTGAAGCAGCATGAAGTTGCAGTGACTGTCCAGTCCCACCCACAGCTGAGCCCAGGAGACAGGACCACACTCTGCCTCAGGACCGATATTTTTGTCACTACTTATGTCTCAGGGCTTACAGGATTGTAGCCTTCTGAGCAGAGAGAAGTATCCTACAATGGCTTAGTGATGAGTCCTTGAGGGAACAGAATTCCAACCTGCTGTTTGGGCATAGGGGGAGCTGTGATCACAACAGGCTGTATTAAAACAAAAGTGTGGGTGGAAAAAAAGAGAAAGAAAGCCAGAGCAAAATAAGCAAGTTTGACAAAAACCATACCTAACCTACTCAAAAGAAAAGAAGATCCAGATAACAAAATTAGAAATTAAAAAGTGGGGAAGTGTCTTAGTTTGGGTTACCGTTGCTGTGGCAAAACATGATGATGAAAAGCAAGTTGGAGAGGAGAGGGTTTATTTAGTTTTTACTTCCATGTACCATTCATGATACAAGAAAGTCAGAACAGGAACTCAAAGCAGGAACCTGGAGGCAGACACTGATTCAGAGGCCATGGAGGGTACTGCTCACTGGCTTTCTCCCACATGGCTTGCTTATCCTGATTTTGTATAGAACCTAAAACAACAGCCCAGGGGTGGCACCACCCATAATGGGCTGGGCTCTCCCTCACTATCACTAATCATAATCACTAATACTAAATGCCTTACAGCCAGATCTTATGGAGACAATCTCTCATTTGAGTCCCCTCCTTTCTAGTAACTCTATGCTGGCCTTTAGTCATCTTGCTGTGTCTGATGTTGGGAGGTAGTTTCTGGAGTGCTTCACTGGTCATTGAGAGCAGTTTGTTGGTGAGTGATTATAGGTCATGGGCCTTTGCCTTTGGTGATCAGGGAACTCTTGCCTGGGACAGGTAAGTGTCCTGGTTTTGTCTCCTGAAGACTTTGCTCTATACCCTGGCCTCCCCACTGGGTTAGCTGGGGTAGTTGCTGATGCTCTGCAGCTTCCAGTATCGGTTTGAGGTGGTGTATGTAGAGCCAGTTTTCCTATCTTTGGCTGGGGTTTGAATACCCTGCCCTCTGGCCCAGGGGCTTTGAATCCTAGGCTCAGATCACGCTAGCATGCCTGAACCCCTGCTGGCTTCTAGAAATTATTTAGGTTTCTGCCTGCTCCAACCAGGTAGTGGGGTCTAGGTTCTGCCTGCCAGGGAGAGAGCAGCTAGTGCCTTCTGATTGTTGTTGGTTGTCTAGATTTTTGATCTATCTCCTCTGACCTTCCCAGCCTTTCCCAAGAGTGTGAGAATCCCTGCTAGGCTGGGGAGCCCGGATAGGCTGGGTTGTTGTGACCAGTTGTGCTAGAATAGTCCTCTGGGGCCAGCCATTTGGCTTCTGTCCAGCCCTGCTCAGACTGCTGCTGTGATCCTTGAATACCTGCAGTGTCTCTGTTCTTTGAACATGCAGCTGTGGCTGTGTGTCTCTGGTTTCAGAGGCTACTGCTGTGGCTGGGTGACATGCCCACAGCTGTCTGGGCTCTGTGTGGTACCAGGGCTTTTTGTGGACTGGCATGGTCAGAGTAGGGGATGTCTGAGAATCAATCCATTCATTTCCCCAAGATTTCCTTAGGCTGGGAGGTCTGCTGCTTCTCCTGATGCAATTTCACTTGCAAATAGTGAGTTCACACTGCCGAGCAAGGCCCTCTGCACACAGCTTTCAGCTCACAGGTGGGGTCCTGACCAGGCACTGAGGACTGGATTGGCGTTGGTAGCTACTCCTTCTCAGACCTCATCGTGGCTGGAGAAAGCGCCCACAGCTATCTGGGCTCCTGTGTGGCACCTGGGATTTCTGTGGCCTGGCATAGGAGAGTGGGGGGGGGGCATCTGAGAATCAATCCATTCATTTCCCTGAGATTTCCTTAGTTTGAGAGGTCTTCTGCTCCCCTGCCTCAATTTCAGCCCCAAATACTGAGTTCACGCTGCTGAGCAAGGTAGCCGCACACAGCTTGCAGTTTGTAGGCAGGGTCCTGGCCAGGCACTGGGGACTGGTCTACCGTCCTTTTTGGGGCACTGAATGGAGGTCTGACTCACCTGTGGTCCGCACTGTGTGGATCTGTCTCATGCAGTTATCCCCAGTTCCAGTGATCCATAGCTCCTGGTAGCATCTGTGGTCTCTTCCCTACAGATCAGACACTGAGCGTCTTTGGCTCCTCCTCTCAGAAACCTAGATGCATCAAGATAGGAAAGATGTCTTCTTCAAGGCTGTCAAAACAAATAGCCAAAACACTAAGAATGTAACATTTATATAATTCCTGATTATGTCATGGTTCTTCTTGCCATAGGCAATCTATTGTATCTATGTGTAATAATATAAATTTATATGTACAAAAAAAGAGATAGTTACTGCCTAGCCAGGCAGTAGTGGTGCACGCCTTTAATCCCAGCACTCAGGAGGCTAAGGCAGGTGGATCACTGTGAGGTTGAAGCCAGCCTGGTCTACAAAGAGAGTCCAGGACAGCCAAGGCTAGACAGAGAAACCCTGTCTTGAAAAACAAAACAAAACAACAACAAAGATCATTACTGCCTGGTGTGACTTTGTCATTGGAAGAAACAAAGAAGAAAAGAGACAAAAAAGAGAAGAAGCAAACAAGAGGAGATACTAAAGAAGGAGACTAGCTTTAGTAGGACACACCTGGCACCCCCTGAGTTCCTTGTCAACAGCAGCCTCTGCTGAGGCTTCAGGTTCTGATGCCTTCTTTGTGGCTTCTGTTTTTCAGTTTCTCCAGGCAGCTGATCTCAGGTCCCTGGGGTGTGGAAATTTGGCTTCAGCTGCTCTGCATTCCTGAGGTGTGGCTGCCCAGAAGTGTAGAGAGGCCCATAGCTGAAGAATTGAAAAAGAGGCACCCAAGAAAAGATGTAGGGGAGCCCACAAGCTAAACTTTAAGCAGCCTGGCCTGGCTGCTGGAGCTCCTTCAGCAAGGGTCTGGACACTTTCCTGCAAAGTCTACAAAGTTTATAAAGTTAACAAAGGGAGTCTGGCTGGGAAGTCTTTCTCTGCACTGGAGTTGGCATGAATATCCAACAGGATCCTCTGTAGCTCAAGTTAATGGTAGTTCTGAGGCACTTCCTGTGGGGTGGGAAAGGATCCTATGGAAGGAAACAACATCTCCCAACCACTGAGCTTCTCTTTCCCCCCCATGTTTTTGCCAGTAGACTTATTTCTTGGATACTAGATATTCTCCCACACCCCTGTGTATCTGTCTTTGTCTCTCTGTCTCTCTCTCTGTCTCTCTCTCTGTCTCTGTCTGTGTTTCTCTCTCTCTCTCTCTCTCTCTCTCTCTCTCTCTCTCTCTCTCTCTCTCCCCATGTGCACATACATATGGAATCCAGAAAACTGTTCACTTCCTTAGAGCAATGCTCTCATTGGCTTGAAACTCACCAATTAGTCTAGATTATCTGATCAGCAAACTCTAGGAAGTGTGGAAAATTAGATTGAGAGACTGGTTTCTGCACAGTCTAAAGTTGTAGTACAGGCTGTCCTGAAATCACTATGTAGCCCAGCTTGATCTTGAACCTGTAAGCAGTCCTGTCTCAGACTTTTAACTGCTGACATTTTGATCATGAACTACTTCACCATACATTACATCAGCTTTTCTGTAGGGAAAAAGGAGCACTGAGATTTCTCTATAGTCCAGTTTGCAGGCAATAACTATGGTCTTGGTATTTAGGAATTGAGATCTGCATATGATTAGCCACTATTTCTCTAGCACATCTCAACAAATGGACCTGGATAATATTTAGAAGTATACTGCTCCTGACCTAGGTCTGGTACTGGCCATAGATAGAGGATTTTCCTATTTATTCATCTAGATCTTTATTAAGCTAATGTGCCTGAATATTTCTATCTCAGGTTATAGTGTAATACTGTAGTGAGAATTTTGGAACTTTGCTTTCTTTTAAAAATGTAGAAATATTATAATACCATGTTTTCATTATAATCCCAGGTGTGGAGATATGAGTCTGCTTAACAGCAACTGACTACGATTTGCCTCATGCTCTAGCAGAGACATGGTTTTGCCACATAGAGCTAGTTTCTCCAATTTTGTGATGTTTGGAATTCTGGGGAGTTTTCAGAGAGAATATAAATGCTAGGGTTCTGGGAGGCAGGGTGGGTTGTTGGGTGGCTGTTGGCTGTTGTTGGTTGCAGTTAAGTAGTTGTATGTAAAGAAGAAACAATAACAAGAAGAAATTAGATATCCTGACAGGGAAGGTCAAACTTGCCCCAAAGAACTCCATGTTCCTAATAAGGGTTAAGTAGTCTAATGATAACATCCCTCCTTTCTGACCGCTGGCTTTATTCATGGATAGTTTTCTTTTTCTATCAATCCCTTTTTTCTCTTTTACCTGGTATTAGGAGGTTTAAAGGGAGAGAAAAGGGCTGGAGAGAAAAGAACACACAAAGTAGCAAAAGCTGAGCTACAAGTGGCACCCAAGATGGGGCTACACAGAATGGGAAATTTGATTTCAAATGCTGTAGATGAAACATCAGGGGATGAAGGAGTGGATGGTTTGTTTCAAGATAACAACAAAAGAAATCATTGAGTCTGCTTCCACTGGGATATTCCTTGCTGTGCTCTTTTTCTTTTTCTTATTTCTATATTCTGTTTCAAAAGAAGGTTGGGATAATTTGTGAGCAGCTGGAACAATTGCAGGTAGAAATGGAAGCACTTGTAAAGTGTAGAACACTAGAAAAGGTAAAACAAAAAGATTCAATCTTGGTGACTAAACAAGAGAGTGATAGTGTCTCCCAGGAGGAAAGAGGGAAAGACACTGCACCAGAGGGGTTTGCAGAGATTGAGGCACCAACCAAGGACCATTCATGGACAGGATCTAGGCCACCTTCACAGATGCAGCTGATGGGCAACTTGTGCTTCCTGTAGGTTCCCTAGTAGAAGGAGCAAGAATGTCTCTGATATGGACTCTGTTGCCTGCTTTTTGATTACTTCCCCTTGGTAGGGCTGCCTTGCCAGGGCACAGAGGAATAGGATGCATCAGTCCTGATGCAAACTGATATATAGGGTGGGTTGGTTGGGTGATTCCCTTTTTCTGAGGAGTAGGTGAGGGAAATAGGGGGATGAGAGAGGGAAGGTAGGACCTGGAAGACAGGACAGAGGGGGCTATGATTGGCATGTAAAGTGAATAAGCAAATTGGATTTAAAAAGAAACTGCACTGGAGGGCAATTGGGTCAGAGAAAAGCTGAAAAGGTGGGAGAGAAGTCTGATGAACCAGCCTGTTCTGAGAGAAAGAGTTAATCTTGAACCAATGCCAGAGTAGACAGGATGTGTTCCAGGGTTACAAGATCACCACCATCAGATTTTCTAGCAGTCTTATAGCACATGCCTACTAATGGTGGAGAACAAGGTTATGACAAGATAGGGTGGTGTCCCATAGAAATGATAGATCTAAGGAATTTTTAAAAGGCCATGATTCCACATGGGAGGCACTTGCCATATGCAAAATAAATTCTAAATATCTGTCCACTCAAAATAGAACTATTCCCCAGGACTAAAAAGGATTGGTGATAGCTGTTCTAGAGGCTGGTCTGCAGTTGCAATGGTTAACATAGTGAAGGGAAGGAACAAATATTGAAGAAAGAGATAGAGTAAGGGGAATGAATATGGTAAAAAATCAGTTGCTGAGTGAAGGGTTGCAATCTAATATACAAGAACAGATTAAATCTGATGATAATACCATAGAACAATGTCACTTAGCAGCTTTAAGAGCTTGTAACAAAGTTGAGGATCCTGAGGAAAAGTCCACCTAGTTTACAAAGATTATACAAGGCTCTGGAGAAACCTTCACTGATTTAAAAAAAATTAGTCTCAGCTATGAGCAAAGTCATTTGTTACAATACAAATGTATCAGTTAGGCCTAAGAAGTAAATACTTGACACAGGGAGACAGAAGTATACTTTTAGGCTGTCAGCTCTATGCTGGGCAGAAACTATACTAATACAAATCTATTCCTAAACCATGGTAAACAAACTACTCTAAACTGGTATATAATACATATACCCCAAGCATTTGCCACTGTGATGCTTGTCTGGCCATTCTCTCCAACTGCCTCTCCTCCTCTTTCTCCTCCTCAGGATCCACCTTCCACTCTCTCCTTCTGCCCAGCTCATTGGCTAAATAGTGCTTTATTGACAGGTCTTACATCCATTCACAATACCTCCACAATCCCCCTTTTTAGTCTAATTAAAAAAAACTTTTACCTATACATTTATATCATTACATCTATACAATGTACATACACAAGAATCACAAAACAATTGTTATATTTATGTTGTACTCATAATGTTTTGATGTCTTTAACCCCATCAAAGACTTGAGAAGGAATAAAATAAATTAGCTGAGTAAATAGGAAGTGCAGATTAGCAGCTTCCAAAATAAAAAATTACAAAAACACCTGGCTGCCTGAACAGTCACCCAAAACTTTCCAACATGTTGAAGCATCATCTTCAGCCTTCTGGCCCAATATATCCGACAGACATATTTGTGAAGCAGGGACTATTGAGGACTTGCCTACCCTGTCTTGGCAGAGTTTGGCTGTCAACTCTACCAACATCCAAGCTTGCCCATTTCAGACAGAATTCTGTCTATGGCAGAAAACAAGGACATTTTTGCCCAGAGGCTGGTTTGCTACACCTGATGCCATCTCCATAAGAAGGTTCCTGGATGCTCATTACCTTCTTTGAGGCAGGCTGGGTGTTTCCAGGAGTCAATCTGTCTCATTTTCGAAGAATCCTCAAAACAAATAAAATTTCTTTAAATGCCATATTCTGTAGTTCTCTGAGGTTTTTTGAAGGCTTTATCTAAATATTTTACCTTATCTATCTATTAAACTTAGGATGTATAGTCTTATGATAAAATTCAATAGTACAACAAATTAAAAATAAACTTAATTTACATCAATATCCAATATTCTATACCAATGAATTAAAAATAGCCTTGTGAGTAACAATTAAGGCCTTAAGTTGAAGAGCAGATTCAATAATCTACCTTTTGTCCTATCATTTCTATATATTATATATTCTCAGAGACAAATCACTGAGTCCAACTTTGTTCTCTCTCTGAACAAAACCAATAACAACACAATCATTTCCCAACGAAGATAAACATCCATAGCCCAAAACCTTATCCAACCCCCCTTTAAGGGAAATGGGATGGCATTCTCTTTTTAAAGCTTCTTAAGGCTGATTTGGGATGGATTAAACCTATACAGGGGTGCAAATAAAACTGGGAAAATGGTTAAACAAGCTAGAGATAGCATTTCTGGTCCAGTCTCTAAATGTTGAGAAATTCAGGCTTAACAAAAGTCCTGTGTGGGACAGTCTGAAAAGCTGGATCAATTGGAGTCAGGAATTTTCTCCAAAGCTGTCCTGGGAGATGTTCTGTCCTGATGATGAACAGCAACTGAAGCACTTGTGGATGGAACACGAAGAACACAGGATGTCAGCATATCAGCGTGCTGGAGGATGCATCCTGTCAGGTCTGATCCAGCATTAGTGACTGGTACTTTTGTTCTGAAATTATATAATTTCTCACAAGCATTAAGAAATTAAAAAAAACTATGAATGCATGAGGTGTGCAGGATTCACAGAACAATCGAGGCTAGTACTGTAATTTGAATTCATGTATGTATTGCCTGACTTAAGTTAGTAGTCTCCTTTTCATCCAGGTCTGTTTTATTTTGATCTCTTTCAAAAAAGAAGTATAATATTACCATTACCAAAGAACATACAATCATCATTTAATTGAAATCAAAACAAAATTGTATAGTTCTTAATGTCCTTCTCTAGGCTCTGTGGCACCTGATGGGTAGGCTAGGCCACTACCTCTCTCCCGAGAAAATACATGCCATTTTAGAGACAAGACGGTTGCCCTGAGCAAAAGAAGAGACATTAAGCCTTAACTAAACTTATGCATACCCTAGGCATCTTGTACCTGGGTTTTTACATTTTTAAGGTGTTTTTTTCTCATCCCTTCTTTTCATCAAGGATGGATGCCTTCACCTTTAAAATTTATATAAACTCTCATTTCAGAGTTTATGCATAGCCTGGGCATCTTGTACCTGGGTTTTTACAATTTGAAGATGTTTTTGTCTCATCCCTTCTCTCCATAGGGGATGGACCCTTCCACCTTTTAAACTAAATGTCCTTCTCTAGGCTCTATGGCACCAGATGGATAGGTTAGGCCGCTACCTGTCTCCCAAGAAAATGTATCCCGTTTTAGAGACAAGTCAGTTGCCTTGAGCAAAAGAGAAGGCATTAAAGTTAACCTTTTAAGGATATAAATTTTAGCCTTTGAGTTTTTAGGATCTAACTGGGCTGATGTGTACTTGTCACCTGTAAGTCCTCGGTGTCTTTTTGCATCAGGTGTGACCACTGCTTGTCCCCCATGAAAGTAGTTCAGGTTTAGAGGGATAAGCCGGCTGCCAGAGCAGTGACACTTTAACTCCACAAAGGCTTTTTTACATGGGAGGCATGCAGTTTGCATGTCTGTTTATGAAAAATTTGTTGGTTTAAATCATAGGCTGTTTTTGCAAGTAACTTATCAGTGAGGGGGTCACACACTGTGGAGACCAGCCTGGTCTAGAAGTTACAGAGACCTGTCTGTCTTTGTCTTCATGGTGTTAGGATTAAGGTTGTGTGTATGATTTTCAGGGGGGGTCTTCCTCTATCATATCTAATTTTTATCATTTTAGATGGAACCCACAATTTTTTCTTTCCTGTATGAACATATGTAAAACCTCTACGCCAGCGTAACACATTTCCTGTTCTCCATTCTGAGGTCAAGATGTCCTTGAAACAGACAGGCTGATCTAATTCAGCAGATTTTTCTAAAATCCAATGTCTCTCTGCAGCTGTCATGTTTTATTCATTAACATTCAAGAGATTCAAAGTCAATAAGGCATTATGTAATCTATCCCTTGGGGTCTTTGATACGCCTTTTTGTTTGATGAGCAGTTGAATCTTTCAATGACTGCTTGTCCCGTGGGATTATGTGGTATACCCATAACATGTTTTATGTTATAATACATTTTAAAATGTTTCATTTTATTAGAGATATAAGATGAAGCATTTCCAGTTTTAATTTGTTTAGGTATACCCATAATCACCATGACGTCTAGTAAACGAGTGATAACAGAATCAGCCTTTTCAGAATTCAAAGCTGTTGCCCACTGAAATCCTAAATACGTGTCTATAGTATGATGTACATACTTCAATTTTCCAAACTCTATAAAATGAAATACATCCATTTGCCAAATTTAATTTCTTTGATTACCCCTAGGGTTACTTCCTACAGCTAATGGAGTTTGGTTATATATAGAACAAGTAGGACATTTTTTTTTCACAATTTCCTTTCCTTGTTGCCAAGTGATAGAAAACTCCTTTTTTAAACCCTTGCTGTTAACATGGTGGTTTTTTTTAAAATTAAACTCTGAAGCTTCTAACACACTTCCAATCAATAGTTGATCAATTTCATCATTACCTTGTGCTAGAGTTTCTGGTAAACCCATGTGAGATCTTATATGAGTTATATGCAATGGGTGGTTTCTATTTCGGATCACTTGTAATGGAATAAATAGTGAAGTTAATTCGGAATCATCCTGAATTAGGTCAGCTGTTTCTATACTCAACACAACTCTTTCAGCATACTGAGAGTCAGTAACTATATTAAGAGAGTCTTCAAACTCTGGTAATACCAGCAGAATTGCATATAATTCTGATTTTTGCACAGATTCAAAAGGATTCTCAACTACCTTACTTATATTTTCTGATTTATAACCTGCTCTTTTTGATTTATTGGCATCAGTGTAAAATGTAGGAGCACAAGAATTTGGAATCCTCTTCATTATACAAGGAAGAATCCAATTAGTTCTTTTTATGAATTGAAATCACTTGCTTTTGGGGTATTTGTTGTTAATTTCTCCTCCCCCCCAAAAACCACTACAAGCCCTCTGCCAATATTTATTGTTGGCCCATAATGAGGCAATCTCAGCATTAGTAAAAGGTACCACCATCTCAGCTGGATCTATTCCAGCTAACTGGCCAAATCTCGTTTTTCCTTTTACAATTAATTCAGAAACCTTTCCTATGTAGGTTTTTAATTTTTAACTTTGTTTGCGTGGTAAAAATATCCATTCTAAGATACACTCTTTCCTTTGCATAAGAATTCCTGTGGGAAAATGAGTAGAAGGCAAGATAACTAAAATACATGCCTTCTTGGATCAATGCGGTCAATATATTAATCTTGTAATTTCCTTTCTACCAGAGCCAGTTCCTTTTCAGCTTCAGCTGGTAGCTTTCTTAGGCTGTTCAAGTTCTTATCACCTTGTAGGGTTTGAAATAAATTACTTAGTTCTTGAGTAGTTAAACCAATGGTACGCCACAACCTGTTAATATCTCCCAGAAAAATTTGAAAATCATTAAGAATTCTTAATTGATCGCTCCTGATTTGTACTTTCTGTGGTCTAATTTTAGTAGTTTGCCAAAATATTTGTTTTTTAGTATCTCCAGTATTTTTTATTTTGTCTCTAGGGGCATTATTATCTCCATGAGATGGGTGTTCTATGTCTTTAGTAGCCTTATTTGTTTTATCAGACCTTGAATTTTCTTGTCTTTTAGAATAATTCCTTTTTGGTGAACAGGAAATGAATGGCTCATGTTGTTTTTTGTGGGGCCTTGAGCATAGCCTCTTAGTGAGTTTTCTGAAATCATGGAATTGCCTTGGGTATCTGTGGATGACCTACAGTCACGAGCCACATGGCCATTTCTTCCACATCTTCTACATTTTACAGAAACCTTCTCTCTAAATTATTATCATTGTTGGATAATTTATCTTTAGGAATGGTTTGCTCATTATGATTTGATTTTTTACAGTCACGGTAGTGAGTATTTTGTGTTTTGATGTCTCCTGTAGTTTTTTTGACCAATTATAACTGAGTCATGGGTATTTACTTCTATGTCTGAAGTAATTTTAATCCATTCATGAAGAGGTGCAGATCTTACCCTCAAGGGCCTAATAGCTTTTTTACATTCAGCATTTGCATTTTAAAACACTCAAGGTGGAAGTAGAATTTCTCTAGCATTTGGATCTGCTATGGTTCTAGTCAAAGCTTTAATTAGTCTCTGTAAAAATTCAGTGAGGGTTTCACTTGAACCTTGGGTTATTTTTGTAAATGATTCCATTTGTCCTTGTTGTTCAACCTTGTCCCAAGCATTCACAGCTATTGTTTGACATTGTTCTAAGACATTATCATCAAAGGCACCCTGTACTATTAATTCATAATATGGGTCTTCACCTAGTAACTGACCCTTGAGAATATCAGTGCCTCTAGTCCTATTACACTGTTCCATAAATGAGGCCTCATCTTCCCACCATGCCAGCCATTGTAATTGGGTACCCGGCTCTACTATGGAAGTCATTAAATCTCTCCAATCTTTTGGAATTACACAATTCCATGTGGCCCAATTATTAAGTATCTGTCTAACATACAGTGAGTGTACACCATAACTGCTTATTGCCTCCTTAACCATTTTAATTCTTGTGCCTCTATAGGTTGCCAATCAAAACCTTGATAACCTTGTAGATTTTTGACATCTCCTAGTGGTTTTCTTATACAGGCTGGGAAAACCATTTTTGTTTTTGTTTTTAACAAATAATGACTTCCTTGTAGTCTTGTTACAAAATTGTGTTGTATGTTCTGACATTTTTCCTTCAGTTTCTCTCTTAGTTATAATTCTTTCTACCTTCTCTTTTAAGCTTTGTTTCCAAATTTCATATTTTTCATTTTGCTTTGTTTCCCATACTCTAGTATTTTCCTCAGTCCAATGTATAAAGTTTTGTCATTTCTTTTCTAAAGCCTTTCCTTCTCTCTCGGTATTATTATTTTTAATTATAATCCTTTCTAACTTCTCTTCTAAGGTTTCCAAATTTTATGTTTTTCATTTTGCTTTGTTTCCCAAACTCTAGTATTTTCCTTAGTCCAATCCATAAATATTTGTAATTTCTTCTCTAAAGCCTTTTATTTTGAGAATTATAGAAAGCTAGAATAAGTAAAATAAAAATCATAGTCATAATCAATAGCATGACTTCTCTTTCTCTTATTTGTAGCATAACATTATGTAAAAAAGCCTTTAACAAGGCCCCAAACCTTTGTGTTAGTGTGTCTTCCATCTTTAAACCAACAAAGTATAAGCAAGTATAACTTCTCTTTGGGAGCTGTTTCCCCACCAAACTATAATAAAGCATTCTTTTTCAAGGGTGTGGATACACTACATATGCTGGTCGCCAATTTGTTACAATGCAAATGTATCAGTTAGGCCCAAGAAGTAAATTGATACAGGGAGACAGAAGCATACTTTTAGGCTATCATCTCTACGCTGGGCAGAAACTATACTAATACAAATCTGTTCCTAAACTATGGTAAACAAACTACTCTAAACTGATATATAATACATATACTGCAAGCATTTGCCACTGTGATACTCATCTGGCCATTCTCCTCTTCTTCTTCTTCCCCAGTCAACTGTCTCTCTCTCCAACTGCCTCTCCTCCTCATGCTCTTCCCAAGGTTCCACCTTCAACTCCCTCCTTCTACCTAGCTCATTGGCTAAACAGCACTTTATTGACAGTTCTTACATCCACAATCATACCTCCACAATCATATGAGACCCTGATACAAGGCAGGTGTTGATAGAGACCTTGATGTATGAAAATGTAAATACTGAATGTAGAAAAGCTATGAGACTTTTAAATGTGCAAGCAGCCACATGGATGAGTGGATAAAGGATACAACTGATGTCGGTTCTAAGATGTGTATGATCCTAATATCCCAGGTCAAATTATAACTAGAGATTTCTAAAATAAAAAATTCACAGTGCTTTAATTGTGGGAAACCTGATCATTTCCAACAAAATTGTGAACAAGGCATCTCTAAGAGCAATGGCTTTTTGAAATATAAACCAGAAAGAAGGCCCAGTCTTCCAGAGGGTGTGCAGGCAATGTGGCAAGGGTTGCCATTGGACCAGTGACTATAGGCCCAAGAGTAATATACAAGGTAATGTCTTACTATCATAAAATGGCCTTGGAGACATGGGCTAGAGGCCCTGCAGCAAAAATATAGGCCTTTTCAGCCAAGAGCAGCCAAGAGTCACCAAGATATAGGGAAGAAAACTGTGTAATTAAATCAGTCTAGATACTATAAGGATGTGTTACTATCATAATAGAAACCAGTGGAAGTTTTACATTGGACATTTTCTTATATTTCCACAGGAGATGAAAAGCTGTGAATTCACCATCAAAACTTGTAAACAGTAAAACTGAGCAAGGGACGTCTCCTGAAAACCTTGGTACCTTGCCAAAAAAGCACTCAGTTCATTGAAAATGCTTCTGTTTATAATTTCTCACTACACCCTGCATAATTGTTGGCTTAAAACAGGGGGCATGCAGTGCCAATTTTGGTATTTTGGATTCTTTTAAAAACAGTAATATTATAAGAATATGTTCTCATTGTAATCCCAGGAGTGTGTGCATGGAACTGCTTTGCAGCAGCTCACTATGATTTGCCTCATGCTTTACCATAGGCATGGTTTTGCCAGCTGCAGGTAGTTTCTACAATACTGTGACATTTGGAATTCTGAGGACTTTTCAGAGGGTATATAAATGGTAGGTCCCTAAGAGAGTTGGTGGGATATTGGTTGGTTGTTGTTTGCAGTTTCTTGAACAACTCTACACAAAAAGGAAGCAACAATAAGAAGAAATTAATATCTTGCAGGGAAGATGAAACATGCCTCAAGGAACTAGATGCCTCTAAACAGCAGGAAGTAGTCTAACAATAAAGCTGTTCTTTTCCTGACTTTATTCAGGGATCTCTGTCCTTTCCTCTCTGTTGACTCTGTTTTTTAGCAATTAAACTTTATTATGCAACCCAACTAGCTTATAAAAGAAGGAAAAAGGTTAAAGGGACGAAAGAGTGAACCTTCTGGTAGCCGTTCCACGGGACGGATCTTTAGGTGTCTCTCTGGCCGGCGTGCTGATCCAGCTTGTCCACTGCTCCTGCACGCTCTCCCCGCTCCCGACTTTGTTATTCTCTCTTCCCCAACTCCTTCAGTCACGTGGGAAGGACCGGCTCCTTCTCCTGGTGAGGGTCCATTAGAAAAACAATAGTCCAGGTGGGGTTCCCAGGTCTGCTTCCTAAATTCTAGACCCAAGATGGCTCCACTCAGTCTGTCACAAGGTATTCATGGGGTGCCCCAAGGGTAAAGTCCGCCAAGACTGCTCCCACCTGTGACAAAGCTTACTCCTTCCCACACCTCTCTATGCCTTTTTCTCTCTTATCTAGTGTTAGGGTTGAAAGGGAAGAAGAAATGGGGTGAAGAAGGGTAGAAGAAAGAAGAACCCACAAATTACCTAACACCTGCTACATAATACAATGGGGATTTTAAACTTCCTTTATTGCTTTTTGTTTTTCCTCTTTCCAAAAATGAGTTCTCATGTTCCTCTTGTCATCCACCATCTATTATTCACCCACAGTGTCAACCTTAGAACATTAACTCCTACCTCTGTAATAAACTCATTTACTGCTGAGAACCCATGTTGGTATAGAGTCTCACGGTTTATATTAACTATACATTTATAATTCTTAAAAAAAAACCCATAATATCAAAGAATCTTATGTCCGTTTCTTTTATTGAAGACTATAATCTTGAGCATCACCCTTTGTAATATAAAATTATATATCTTTAAACAAATATGTAGTCTTGTTCCCATATCTCCCTCAAATATAGAACAGTCCATCACTCTGAGATTTCTTGACTGCTCCTACTTTGATCTACCACCTATCTCTGTCCTGGATCTCACATCACTCATCCTTTGTCTACTGGATAATGTACCCCCACTAAAATCTTAAATACATGAAACAATTAAACCCACAACCTTTGAAGTCTGTCTCCTTTCACTTAGTGCACATTAAGATGCATTTTGTTTTGTAGGTATTCAATGTCGACTCCATCTGCCTCTGCATTTCTGTACTGGAGCATCCCTACTCCTCACACTTGACAGTGACTGTGAAGAATGCTGCTGGCAACACTTGCATGCAGGGGGTGTGAATAGGCACATGTGCTCAGAGAGTTTAGGTGCAACCTAGACCATCTGTTTATTGTTTAGCTTCAGGTGCCATTTTAGAATTATTAATTACTACCTATGTAACTACTACCTATGTAAGTACCATCTATGTAACTGCCACCTATGTAACTACTACCTAGAATTATTAACTACTACCCAGGTACACTGGTTCAGGCCTGTAATATTATCACTCAGGAGTTAGAAACAGGAAGGTCATGAGTTCAAGGCCATCCCTGACTACATAGGAAGTCCAATCCCAGTCAGGGCTACTTGAAAGGCTGTCTAAAAACAAGCTAACAAGCGAGCAAGCCAAGAGCAGAGCATCCTGCTGAGAGTACAATTGATACAGAGCTTCACAATGTCATTCACCTTTGTCCTTATCATTTCCACAGAAAAAAATACTTTAAAAAGATTTTTTTAGAGTTTATTTTTTTCTTTTTTTTAAATTAATTTATTCTTGTTACATCTCAATGTTTATCCCATCCCTTGTATCCTCCCATTCCTCCCTCCACCCCCGGCATTTTCCCATTATTCCCCTCCCCTATGACTGTTCCTGAGGGGGATTATCTCCCCCTGTATATTCTCATAGGGTATCAAGTCTCTTCTTGGCTACCTGCTGTCCTTCCTCTGAGTGCCACCAGGTCTCCCCCTCCCTCCAGGGGACGTGGTCAAATGTGAGGCACCAGAGTACGTGAGAAAGTCATATCACACTCTCCACTCAACTGTGGAGAATATTCTGACCATTGGCTAGATCTGGGAAGCGGTTTAAAGTTTACCTCCTGTATTGTCCTTGGCTGGTGCCTTAGTTTGAGCGGGACCCCTGGGCCCAAATCTGCCTATCATATTGTTCTACTTGTAGATTTCTAGGACCCTCTGTATCCTTTTATTTTGCTGTTCTCCCATGCGTCTCTCATTTAGAGTCCCAATAGGATGCTCTCCCCTCTGTCCCAGTTTCCTGGTAAGTGAAGGCTTTCATGGGACATGCCCCTTGAGCTAGTATACAGATATAAGTGAGTAGATACCATTTGATTCTTTCTGCTTCTGGGTTAACTCACTCATTATGATCATTTCTAGCTCAATCCATTTATCCACAAATTTCGGGAATTCCTTGTTTTTAATAGCTGAGTAGTATTCCATAGTGTATATGTACCACAGTTTCTTTATCCACTCTTCTACTGAGGGACACTTAGGCTGTTTCCATGTTCTGGCTATTATGAATAAGGCTGCTATGAATATGGTTGAGCAAATTTTCTTGTTGTGTGCTGGAACATCTTCTGGGTATATTCCAAGGAGTGGAATAGCTGGGTCTTGAGGAAGCCCTATTCCCATTTTTCTGAGATAGCACCAGATAGATTTCCAAAGTGGCTGTACTAGTTTGCATTCCCACCATCAATGAAGGAGTGTTCCTCTCTCCCCACATCCTCGCCAGCATGTGGTGTCGCTTGAACTTTTGATCTTAGCCATTCTGATGGGTGTAAGATGGAATCTCAGAGTTGTTTTGCTTTGCATTTCCCTGATGACTAAGGAGGTTGAGCATTTCTTTAAGTGTTTCTCAGCCATTTGATACTCCTCTGTTGAGAATTCTCTGTTTAGTTCCAAGCCCCATTTCTCAATTGGGTTATTCGGTTTGGTGGTGTTTAATTTCTTGAGTTCTTTATATATTTTGGATATTAGACCTTTGTCAGATGTAGGGTTGGTGAAGATTTTTTTCCCAGTCTGTAGGCTGTCGCTTTGTTCTCTTGACAGTGTCTCCTGCCTTACAGAAGCTTCTCAGCCTCATGAGGTCCCATTTATTAATGGTTGACATTAAGGCCTGGGCCGTTGGTGTTCTGTCAGGAAGTTGTCTCCTGTGCCAATATGTTCCAGGCTCTTTCCCACTTTCTCCTCTAAGTGGCATAGTGTCTCTGGTTTTATGTTGAGGTCTTTAATCCACTTGGATTTGAGTTTTGTGCAAGGTGACAAATATGGGTCCAGTTTCATTTTTTTACACATAGACCTCCAGTTAGACCAGCACCATTTGTTGAAGATGCTATCCTTTTTCCATTGAATGGATTTGGCTTCTTTGTCAAAAATCAAGTGACCATATGTGTGTGGATTCATATCTGGGTCTTCGATTCGATTCCACTGATCAACCAGCCTGTTGCTGTGCCAGTACCATGCTGTTTTAATTACTATTGCTTTATAGTACAGTTTGAGATCAGGTATGGAGATTCCTCTGGAGCACCTTTTATTGTACAAGATTGTTTTAGCTATTCTGGGTTTTTTGTTTTTCCATATGAAGTTCAGAATTGAACTTTCAATGTCTTTAAAAAATTGTGTAGGTATTTTGATAGGGATTGCATTGAATCTGTAGATTGCTTTTGGTAGGATGGCCATTTTTACTATGTTAATTCTCCCGATCCATGAGCAAGGAAGATCATGCCATCATCTCAGGTCATCTTCAATCTCTTTCCTCAGAGTTTTGAAATTTTTTTTCATACAAGTCCTTCACTTGCTTAGTTAGGATAACTCCTAGATATTTTATATTGCTTCTGGCTAAGGTGAAGGGTGTGGTTTTCCTAATTTCTTCCTCTGCAAGCTTGTCATTTGTGTATAGGAAGGCTACAGACTTTTTTGAGTTAATTTTGTATCCAGCCAATTTGCTGAAGGTGTTTATCAGCTTTAGGAGTTCTCTGGTGGAATTTTGAGGGTCACTTATGTACACTATCATATCATCTGCAAACAGGGATCATTTGACTCCCTCCTTTCCCATTTGGATCCTCTTGATCTCCTTTTGTTGTCTTATTGCTCTGGCTAGAACTTCGAGTACTATATTGAAGAGATATGGAGAGAGTGGGCAGCCTTGCCTTGTTCCCGATTTTAGAGGAATTTCCTTGAGTATCTCACCATTTACTTTGATTTTGGCTATTGGCTTGCTGTATATAGCCTTTATTATGTTGAGGAAAGTGCCTTGTATCCCCGATCTCTCTAAAACTTTAAACATGAATGGGTGTTGAGTTTTATCAAATGCTTTCTCTGCATCCAAGGAGATGATCATGTGGTTTTTTATTTTCAGTTTGTTATATGGTGGATTACATTGATAGATTTCTGTATATTAAACCATCCCTGCATGCCTGGAATGAAGCCTACTTGGTCATGGTGAATGATATCTTTGATGTGTTCCTGTATTCGTTTTGCAAGTATTTTATTTAGTATTTTTGCATCTATGTTCATAAGAGAAATTGGTCTGAAATTCTATTTCTTTGTTGAATCTTTGTGAGGTTTAGGTATCAATGAGACTATGGCCTCATAGAATGAATTTGGTAATTTTCCATCCATTTCTATCTTTTGGAGTAGCTTGAAGAGTATCGGTATTAGCTCGCCCTTGAAGGTCTGGTAGAATTCTGCACTGAAACCATCTGGCCCTGGGCTTTTTTTGGTTGGGAGACCATCGATGATTGCTTCTATTTCTGTAGGGGAAATGGGACTATTTAGCTTGTTTATCTGTTCTTCATTCAACTTTGGCAAGTGAACTTGATCAAGAAAATCGTCCATTTTCCTTAGATTTTCAAATTTTGTGGCGTATATGCCTTCAAAGTAGGATCTTATGATTCTTTGAATTTCTTCAGTGTCTGTTGTTATGTCTCCCTTTTCATTTCTGATTTTGTTGATTTCAATACTGTCTCTCTGCTTTTTAGTTAGTTTGGCTAATGGTCTGTCTATCTTGTTGATTTTCTCAAAGAACCAGCTTTTGGTTTTGTTGATTCTTTGGACTGTTTTCTTAGTTTCTAATTTGTTAATTTCAGCCCTGAGTTTGATTATGTCCAGGCGTCTACTCCTCTTGGGTGTTTCTGCTTCTTTTTTTCTAGGGCTTCCAGTTGTGTTGTTAAGATGCTTATGTGCGATGTTTCCAATTTCTTTTTAAAGGCACTTAGTGCTATGAATTTTCCTCTTAGCACTGCTTTCAATGTATCCCACAAAGTTGGGTATGTTGTTTCTTCATTTTCATTGAATTTCAGAAACTCCTTGATTTCTTTCTTTATTTCTTCCCTGACCCAGGGAGTTGTTTAGTTTCCACGTACATGTAGGCTTTTTGTTATTTCTGTTGTTGTTGAATTGCAGCCTAAGAGCATGGTGATCTGATAGGATACAAGGTATTATTTCAATCCTCTTGTATCTATTGAGGCTTGCTTTGTGACCTACGATGTGATCAATTTTGGAGAAGGTTCCATGGGGTGCAGAGAAAAAGGTGTATTCTTTCTTGTTTGGGTGAAAGGTTCTATAGATATCTGTTAGATCCATTTGGCCCATGGTATTGGTTAATGATGTTATTTCTCAGCTTAGTTTCTGTTTCAATGACTTATCCTTCAGTGAGAGTGGGGTGTTGAAGTCTCCCACTATTATTGTGTGGGGATCGATGTGTGGTTTAAGCTTTTTTAGGAGATCTTTTACAAATGTGGGTGCCCTTGTATTGGGAGCATAGATGTTCAGAATTGTGATGTTATCTTGGTTGACTTTACCTTTGATGAGTATGAAGTGTCCTTCCTCATCCCTTTTGATTAATTTTGGTTGAAAGTCTATTTTGTTCGATACTAAAATGGCTACGCCTGCTTGCTTCTTGTGACCATTTGCTTGGAATATTTTTTCCAACCTTTTACCCTGAGGTAATGCCTTTCATTATGGGTGAGATGTGTTTCTTGGATGCAGAAGAATGTTGGATCTTGTTTATGTACCCATTCAGTTAGTCTGTGTCTTTTTATTGGAGAATTGATGTTGAGAGATATTAATGACCAGTGACTGTTAAGAGTCTTAATTTTGATGTTGTTTTCAGTCGAGCGTTTGTGTAGTTGTGTTTTTGCCATGGGATAGTTATCTATTTCCTCGGTAGTTTTGGTTGTAGCTTGACCCTTTGGGATGGAGTTTTCCTTCTAGTACCTTCTGTAAAGCTGGATTTGTGGATAGGTACTGTTTGAATCTGTTTTTGTCATGGAATATTTTGTTTTCTCCATCAATGGTTATTGATAGTTTTGCTGGGTAAAGTAGTCTGGCCTGGCATCTATGGTCTCTTAGGGTTTGTAGGATCTCTGTCCAGGCCCTTCTGGCTTTTATGGTCTCTGCTGAGAAGTCAGGTGTAATTCTGATAGGTTTACCATTAAATGTTATTTGGCCTTTTTCCCTTGCAGCTTTTAATATTTTTTCATTGTTCTGCATGTTTTGAGTTTTGATTATTATGTTGCGGGCAGTTTTTCTTTTCTGGTCAATTCTATTTGGTGTTCTGTAGGCCTCTTGTATGTTTATAAGCATTTCTTTCTTTAGATTGGGGAAATTTTCTTCTATGATTTTGTTGAGAATAGTTTCTGGGCCCTGGAGTCTGATGTCTTCTCTTTCTTCAATGCCTATTATCCTCAGATTTCTTCTTTTCATGGTGTCCTTAATTTCTTGGATGTTTTGTGTCAGGAGTTTTCCAGATTTGGCATTTTCTTTAATGGTTGATTCAATATCTGTGATTGTATCTTCTAGACCTGAGATTCGTTCTTCCATCTCTTGGATTCTGTTAGAAAAGCTCACCTCTGTGTTGCTCGCCTTCTTCTCTGAGGTCTCCCGTTCTCGTTTTTCTTCTGTCTGTTTGTTTATCATTGAATCCATTTTCATTTTCAGATCTTGAACTGATTTTTTGATTTCTTTCATCTGATTTTTTGTGTATTCCTGAGTTTCTTCCATTGCCTCTTTATAGGTCTTCAGAGCTTGAACCGTTTTATTTATTTCTTTCATCTGGTTGTTTGCATTTTCCTGCCATTTTTCCAGTTCCACTCTATGTGCTTCTTTTATGTCTCTCACTTGTTGTCTGCGTCTTCCTGCATTTGATTACGAATTTTATTTGTTTCCTCCATTATCATCCTCATTACTAAGGATTTGGGGTCATTTTCTTGTATTTCCATTGTATTTGAGTTCTCTGGGTTGTTTTCTTTGGGGTAGCTGGAAACTGGAGACGCCATGTTGTTTTGGGGTTTTTTGGGTATGCTTTTTCGTTGTCCTTTAGACATCTTGCCATCTTTGTTTTTGTTGGGTAGCTTCCAGAGTTGGATGGAGGGTGTCTGACGATAGATTCACTTCTTTTCTCACGATTTCCCTAGGCTGGGAGCTCAAAGCTTCACTGGTGTGGATGTTAGGAGGTTAGCCCTGTTGTTCTGGTCTCTCACAGCCAGTGATCTTCAGCCCCCCTGTGCTGTGGATCCTGCAATTGTTCTGGGTCTCTGAATGAGCGTTGGGTCAGGCCAAGGTATCCACAGCCTTCTGTGTTCCCTGCCAAGTCCAGCCAGGAACACTGGGCCCAAACCACAGGCTGAACTCAGCTAGATTCTCAGGGCCTGAACCATCTGCCAAGCTCAGCTAGGGATTCTGGGCCCACAATGCACACAGGGTCCAGCCAGAATTTTTGGGCTGGGACTACACACCAAGCTCCGCTAGGGCCTTTTGGCCCAAAGTGCGTGCTGTGGTCAGTTATTGACTCAGGGCCCGAACTGACCACCAATCTCAGCCAGGAATTCTGGATTCAAACTGCACACTGTGTCCAATCAGAGTCTTAGAGCTGGTAGAACCGAGCGCTCTGTCCAGCCTGTGCCACAGCAGGAGAGCTGTGGCTGCTCTGAGTTAGCGCCAGTGGTGGACCAAGTACTCTGCCCAGACTGTGTCACCACAGGGGAGCTGCCACTGAGCTGAGGTGGTGCCTCGGATGGAACTGAGCATGCCACCAAGCCTGCGCCACAGCAGAAGAACTGCGGCTGCTCTGAGTTAGCGCCAATGGTGGAACCAAGTGCTCCACCCAGACTGTGTCACTGCAGGGGAGCTGCTGCTGAGCTGAGGTGGTGCCTAGGGTGGAACTGAGTGCTCAGCCAAGCCTGCGCCACAGCAGGATAACTGTGGCTGCTCTGAGTTAGCGCCTGTGTTGGAACCAAATGCTCCGCCCAGACTGTGTCACCGCAGGGGAGCTGCCGCTGAGCTGAGGTGGCGCCTAGGGTGGAACTGAGTGCTCAGCCAAGCCTGCGCCACCGCAGGAGAACTGCGGCTGCTCTGAGTTAGCGCCTGTGTTGGAACCAAGTGCTCCGCCCAGACTGTGTCACCGCAGGGGAGCTGCCGCTGAGCTGAGGTGCTGCCTAGTGTGGAGCTGCGGGCTCAACTAAGCCTGCGCCACAGCAGGGGAGCTGTGGCCAAAGCTGAGTTAGTGCCTCGGGTAGAATTGCTTGCTGGGCTGGGCCAGTACCTGGAACTCTGGGGCCGAACTCTCCGCCAAGTCTAGTCTGGGTGCGAAGGCTCCACGTGACCCAAATCCTGCCCCAAGTCCCCTCTCCCGCAGCAACTCCCACCAGCCACCACACCAATTGCCTCCACCGGAAGGTTATGAGCTGCAAACCTCAGCCACCGCTGCTGGTGCCGCTGGTGCTGCTGCCTCTGCCGTTGCCGCTCCAATCAGAGAAAATCCACGCTCCTCCTGTGTGCAGGGGCATGCAGGTCCTCCGCACCCTGGTCCCTCCGAACCATGGAGCACTCCCGCTGCCATGATGTTCAGACCTCGGTGTTCCTGGCTCAGAAATCTGTGCAAATCCCTGAATTGTTCACTGGAGCCTCCAAACACGGTCCACACTGCTCGCCGCCATCTTGGATCCTCCTTTTTAGAGTTTAAAATGCTGATGTTAACTGCTTGGCATTTGACGTTTTATGGGTTTAGCCAAATATATAGTCATGGACTCATGTCCCTTTCAAATATAGAACAACCCTTCATCTTGAAAGTCCCAGAATGCACACTTCATTCTTCATTCATACACTTCCCTTGCATCAGCCATCAACACTCAATTATCTGTTGCCTGCCCACCAGTGTTCCTTTGGAGGATGTTTTTACGAAGTGATCCAGTGAACACTACCTTGTGGTCTCCTTTTACTGAATGTGATGTATCAGTAACCTATTCTTCTCCCCTGCTTCACAGGAAGTCATTGTATGAAGGTCTGTCTGTCTATCCATTGCTGTGTTGGGGCATCATCACTCTTCACACTTTACAGAAGCTGTAAAGAATGCTGCTGGAAACACAAAGCTGAAGAACTGTTTGGATGTTGTTTCACACAATGTGGAACCAGGAATGTGATTGCTGGTTTATATGGGGGAGTGTGTGATGCAGCAAGATCTACTGCAGTTTTCTCAAAAGGTTCTGAGTTTATCCTTCCCTGTGACAGTCAGTGGCTGATGCTGATCTGATGACAAGTACCTCATTGTGGCTCTAATGTTATTCACCTAGCTCACCTAAATCTTTTCATGTGCTTATTGCTGCTTATATATCTCACTTTTGTCAGGTCTTTCCCAAGTCTTCTATCTTTTAAGACATAATATCGAATGCTGAAATAGACGGTATTATGTATCCAAAGATGGCCTTGAAATTGTAATCCTTCAGCCTCCTGAATGCTAGGACAAGAGATGTACACCCACAGATCTCACTCTCTCCTTTAATTTTCTACATGTGTCACATGTACCATTTCCTCCATTTCTCCTGTATTTTTGAAATCTTAAGAATTGCAAATAGCTCTTTATGTCAACTGAGTATGTAAAACTTCATTTTTCTTAACATTTGGCTCAAAATGTAGAAAGTGTAATAGGTTTATATTTTTTCAAATTGTCTACTTCTATTACACAGTTTTTGTTTTGTATCATTTTAATTTTTATTTGTCTGTTTCAAAACAGTGTCTCACTCTGTTCTCTGGCAGTCCTGCAACTCACTATATAGACCAAATTGTCTTGAACTCACAGAGAATCCACTTACCTCTGCTTCTGAAGGGCTGGAATTAAAATGTGCACCACTGTATCCAGCTCATCAGCCAGTTAAAAATTATTTCTTTTAAAAAATCCAAAAATAAAAAACCTTGAAATTAAAGTATGATGATGACGACTGTCAAAAGTCAGGAAAATTAAGTGGTATTTAGTTTGTCACATATCCTTGAGTTAATCTTCTGAAATATTGGATGATGCATAAACCTGTCACATATATATACATATATACACCTGTGGAAATCTTGATGTTGTACTTGTTTTTGTAACTAAAAACATATGACAAGTGTGTTGTTTCCAAGTCTTTGACTGCTGTCACAGCTGAGTGACTTTCATGTCTGAATTATCTTGAGTTTCAGAGTTTTACTTAATAAGAAAAATAATCCAGAAAGTAACAGAACTGGAGCTAAGGGGAAGCTGAGAGCTTTTTAAAATTAAATAATGTTGCTTTTGATACAGACTATTAAGTAGCCGAGGCTGGCCTCACCTCACTGTAGCCAAAGCTGGCAGGCCTGAAGATCTTTCAAAGGCTGAGCACAGACTTCTCTGCTTGCTCTGAGGACCTGGGACTAAGACAAGGACTATGAGAAAACACTCATTGTTTGGGTAAATCTGGTATCTTTTTAAAAAATTTTTAAAAAAAATTTTTATTATTAATTTATTCTTGTTACAGCTCAATGGTTATCCCATCCCTTGTGTCCTCCCATTCTTCCCTCCCTCCCCTTTTCCCCCTATTCCCCTCCCCCATGACTGTTCCTGAGGGGGATTTCCTCCCCCTGTATATGCTCATAGGGTATCAAGTCTCTTCTTGGTAACCTGCTGTCCTTCCTCTGAGTGCCACCAGGTCTCCCCCTCCAGGGGACATGGTCAAATGTGAGGCACCAGAGTATGTGAGAAAGTCACATCCCACTCTCCACTCAAGTGTGAAGACTGTTCTGACCATTGGCTAGATCTGGGTAGGGGTTTAAAGTTTACCGCCTGTATTGTCCTTGGCTGGTGCCTTAGTTTGAGCAGGACCCCTGGGCCCAAATCTGCCTATTTAAAACTTCAAAAATTGAGTTTTGACACTTCAAGAATTTTTTCACATTTTTTTAAAATTTCAGTGAGGATATACTTCACCACTGGGTTAAGGTAACTCAGCACATTTGTATCACAATAAAGCACCCAGGACACAAGCGTCTCACATCTTAAGCACACTGCTTGGAGTCATTTAGATTTTTACCTACTACTTGCACCTCTTCCTCCTCCTCTTGCACAACCCTCTGCCTCCTACCAGCAAGCTACCAATGGCCTTCCCTCCTGAGCTGAGAAAGGCACTCTACTTTTGTTCCTACCCTTGAAAGTCTCTAAGCTCTCTTGTCCTGTTACAGGTAGTCCACAGAATCCATTATACAGAGACTCTCATTTCAGTCAGCATGGTAGCTTCATTGCCCATCTGTGTGGGACAAGTGAAGAATCCCCTTGTCTTTTAAAGCTGAGTAACAGTCCACTGTAGAAAGGCTGCACTTTGTTGATCCATCCTGAAGATGCTTTTTATACAGATTCCTTGTCTTTCTGTCTCTGTCTCTGTCTGTCTGTCTTTCTGTCTGTCTCTCTTTCTCTCTCTCTTTTTCTCTATGCATGTGTGTTTTATGTTTATATTGTGATTATAATAATAAACATTTACATACCTAGTTGGCAAAGCAGAGATAGCTGAGGGAATTGAATGAGTGAAGTCTATCATAAGCTGCCAGATTTTTAAAAGTATTATGGGTAATCTAGGCCATGACAAGTGAGATCCACTTTCCATGTCTATCTTGAGGACACATGGGAGAGTATAAAAACTTATGTATCTTGAGTGTAGCTTTTCTTTTATGTCTGGAATCCACATATATCACAATAAATAGGTTTAACAACAATAAATAATAATGACTCTGTATTTTTATTTTAAAATGAAGATCATATGAGCTGCCCCACAATGCATAGCTCTGATGCCATACCACCAACTTAAGGGAACTTATCCATCCTCAAACATTCACATGTCTACTGTCCTGCCATAACATTTCAAAATGTGAATTACACGTTTTTCAGTACTGAGGACCAAAAAAGGACTGGCTGTGGCATAGCTATGGCCTATGAAAATGGATATACAATGAAACGTAAGATCATCCCTTGGTGATCTTATGTAGGAGAAGATGCTGTCCACTGTGTACATCACCACAAAGAAACTCATGAGGCACAGAATGGTCTTCATGGCTCTTTGTTCTGGAGATGATTTATGGGAAAGGCTGCTGCTATGGAGAAACTGGGACTGTTTCTTATGTCTGCATAGGAAAGTCATCATGTACACACTGGAGAGGACCATGAAACCTACAAAGATGACGTCTCTGAGGGTTAGTAGTATATAAAATGTATGCTTCAAAGAGTAACTCATGGGCAGAAGACTGCAAGATTGAGTGATATATGCAAAACTAGGTGAAGTCAAATTAGGGGTGGCAGCTATATATGCTACAAGGTGACTGCTAATAGATGAGTAGAAGATGCTCAGGAAAAGAAGGTAACCTAGCATATGGTATGGAGATTTATGTTTGAACTTTGCTAGACAGGAGCTCCTGGGACTGAGGGTGATGGCCTGGAGGATGCTGAGCATGCTGGTGGCACAAAGAGAGAGGCTCCTAAGGTACCTGTACAAGAAGAAAACAAGTTTGCACGTGGTGTCATCCCATCTCTTCCATGGCATAAAAATGTCTGTAGCTACTAAACTCATGACTAGCAGCATCAGTATGTGTGTTAGGGCCAAGAACCCGATGGATGGGTCAGTGAGTCTGGGCTTCTGGCCATGAATGAACATGAAGATGTGGAAAAGAAGAAGGAAGCTGTTGCCTGAGATTCCAATTGCAGCTTCAGAATAGAGAGTGTTTCTTATCTTAGTGTAACCAGACAATTCACTGATTTTATTCATTTTAAGCCTGAAAGAAGCAGGTAGGAACTGTGGGGGGAGAACAGCAAGGTTTCTTATCACAAATCAAGCTTTCTCATCCACTTCAGACAATGGTGGCACCGCTACTCTCAGGAAGATGTGTCAATGTTTTGCAGTCCAGCCTTAATACAGTTAAGATCTCTTCCACCTCAAAATGCCCAGAAGCCATGCTCATTCTCTCCCCTGTTCCAACATTCATTTCCCCATCAACATATTAGCTTTCTACAATATTAAAAATTGTCATGTGTTATGGAAATATTTTTCCTACTGTTTCAAATTGGAGGTTTCCTGAGGCAAAAGCAATGTCTTACTTGTCTTTCATCTCCATCATGTTGATTGACAGGTACATGACAGCCCTACAGGCTTTGGTGAAGTTCAATGAGCATTGCAAATAAGTAGAAATGAGACATCAGACAGTGTCCTTGGCTTGTGCAGAGCGAGTCATTTCATTGCAGTCTCTCTCTGTTCTGCTCATTTACTGCAGGCCTAGTGCTCGTCATGTGGTTCTGCAGGGAGCACTGAGAAGTGGGAACTCTAAGTCCAGGCTCTTCACAGCCTAAGCACAATCTGCCATTTCCCCTGCATGTGACCATGAAAAGTCTAGGTGTGAGCTGCTGTCACCTCTTCTAGAACATATCGACAGTGTGTGCCTGTGTCATGGAGACCCTCAGTGTGTAAGAAGATGAAGTCTACATACCAAGCACGGTGGTGTTTTCTGTACAAGGTGAATTCTGTGGAAGTGTAGGCTGGTGGCTTTATTCTGAGGATCCCTTTGTTTGTGACTTGGGAGAGTTAATGCAGTTTTAAAAACAACTGTTCAATCTTCCAGCCTGAAAACAAAATTAAATATGAAAGCAGTAGACTACCTTAGCAATCCCTTCCCAGAGCATTGGGTAGCATTTTAGGCCCTTTCTGTGAATTTGAGTTTTTAACTATGTCTGACGTATGTATTGACATCACCGCGGAACAAAAGCCTGTGTGAGAAGCGTCCAGTTATTAGAGGCTGCCAGGGACGTGGCCCAGGATATTTTCTTCAGCAAGTGAAAAAAATAGAAATAGAATTATAGTTGCAATAAATTCAATAGCTTAAAACAATCTTGTACAATAAAAGGTGCTCCAGAGGAATCTCCATACCTGATCTCAAACTGTACTATACTGCAATAGTAATTAAAACATCATGGTACTGGCACAGCAACAGGCTGGTTGATCAGTGGAATCGAATCGAAGACCCAGAGATGAATCCACACACATATGATCACTTGATTTTTGACAAAGAAGCCAAATCCATTCAATGGAAAAAGGATAGCATCTTCAACAAATGGTGCTGGTCTAACTGGAGGTCTATGTGTAAAAAAATGAAACTGGACCCATATTTGTCACCTTGCACAAAACTCAAATCCAAGTGGATTAAAGACCTCAACATAAAACCAGAGACACTAAGCCACTTAGAGGAGAAAGTGGGAAAGAGCCTGGAACATATTGGCACAGGAGACAACTTCCTGACAGAACAACAACGGCCCAGGCCTTAATGTCAACCATTAATAAATGGGACCTCATGAGGCTGAGAAGCTTCTGTAAGGCAGGAGACACTGTCAAGAGAACAAAGCGACAGTCTACAGACTGGGAAAAAATCTTCACCAACCCTACATCTGACAAAGGTCTAATATCCAAAATATATAAAGAACTCAAGAAATTAAACACCACCAAACCGAATAACCCAATTGAGAAATGGGGCTTGGAACTAAACAGAGAATTCTCAACAGAGGAGTATCAAATGGCTGAGAAACACTTAAAGAAATGCTCAACCTCCTTAGTCATCAGGGAAATGCAAAGCAAAACAACTCTGAGATTCCATCTTACACCCATCAGAATGGCTAAGATCAAAAGTTCAAGTGACACCACATGCTGGTGAGGATGTGGGGAGAGAGGAACACTCCTTCATTGATGGGGGGAATGCAAACTAGTACAGCCACTTTGGAAATCTATCTGGTGCTATCTCAGAAAAATGGGAATAGGGCTTCCTCAAGACCCAGCTATTCCACTCCTTGGAATATACCCAGAAGATGTTCCAGCACACAACAAGAAACTTTGCTCAACCATATTCATAGCAGTCTTATTCATAATAGCCAGAACATGGAAACAGCCTAAGTGTCCCTCAGTAGAAGAGTGGATAAAGAAACTGTGGTACATATACACTATGAAATACTACTCAGCTATTAAAAACAAGGAATTCCCGAAATTTGTGGATAAATGGATTGAGCTAGAAATGATCATAGTGAGTGAGTTAACCCAGAAGCAGAAAGAATCAAATGGTATCTACTCACTTATATCTGTATACTAGCTCAAGGGGCATGTCCCATGAAAGCCTTCACTTACCAGGAAACTGGGACAGAGGGGAGGGCATCCTATTGGGACTCTAAATGAGAGATGCATGGGAGAATAGCAAAATAAAAGGATACAGAGGGTCCTAGAAATCTACAAGTAGAACAATATGATAGGCAGATTTGGGCCCAGGAGTCCTGCTCAAACTAAGGCACCAGCCAAGGACAATACAGGAGGTAAACTTTAAACCCCTTCCCAGATCTAGCCAATGGTCAGAATATTCTCCACAGTTGAGTAGAGAGTGTGATATGACTTTCTCACGTACTCTGGTGCCTCACATTTGACCACGTCCCCTGGAGGGAGGGGGAGACCTGGTGGCACTCAGAGGAAGGACAGCAGGTAGCCAAGAAGAGACTTGATACCCTATGAGAATATACAGGGGGAGATAATCCCCCTCAGGAACAGTCATAGGGGAGGGGAATAATGGGAAAATGCCGGGGGTGGAGGGAGGAATGGGAGGATACAAGGGATGGGATAAACATTGAGATGTAACAAGAATAAATTAATAAAAAAGGGAAAAAAAGCAGCTATGAAAAAGAATAAATAAATTCAATAGCTTGCAATACAATTCCCCTTGTAAGGGTTTAATGAAAAAGAGCCATCCGACCTATACTGAAGAATGGGCTGCACAAGTATCTAGGATTTCATGCCTCCTTGAGGAAGCAGTGATATTTCTCAGACTCAGGTGACCGAAGTCTCAGATAACACCAGATTTGGTGAAGGTTCTTCTGGGAGATTCTTTCTTACATAATACAAGCACTTACTTTAATTCAAGTATCATATTCCTGAATTACATAATAATATAAAAATTCTAGTCATGTAGTAAAAAAAAAATATCACCTGAAATTCAAGGGTGTGTGTTGGTTTTATCTTGTTTAGACCATGTGGCTTGTAAGCTATGGAGGGAAAGCAGAAGCACCCGAGCTCCAGAACATGCAGCACCAGCTAAGTGCTCAGAGCAGGAGACCTGTGGGGAGGCTTGGTGTGTGGCTGAACTAGCTTCCAATTATAATGATGTGCATTTTATCCCTGGAATTTACATTCTGAAAGGCAAGAGCCAACTCTGAGGACCCAAGAGGTGTGTTGTGCCATGCATAACTCTGCCTTCCCCACAAAATAAATGAAATAAATAAGAGCTGAGCAAGATAGTCAGTTTGAACATTTAGAAATAGAATCTAAAGAGATAGCATTATGGTTAAGAACTCTTGCTGCTCTTTTAGAGTACCCAGGACCCTTTTCACTGTCCACATGGCATACATAAATCACCTGCAGCACCACTTCCAAGGAATACAAAAACAGCTTCTGAGGTCCACAAGTACCAGGCACATATGTGGTAGAAATACATATATTCATGTAAAACACTCATACATGTAAAATAAAATAAGTTATTTAAAAATGGAGATGTCCAAAACAAATTTTATAACATCGATAAACTTTTTATAAGATTTAATAGTAGTAGTAATCATGTAAAAGTAATAGTTATGATAGAGTTTTAAATAAGCTTTACTGAATGATTTTCCTTGAGTTACTATTCTTTATATAACATGTGGGCTTGATTGCTAGAGAGAGAGAGAGAGAGGGAGAGAGGATAAAGGAGAGATATTCAAACCTTTCACAGCCTATTGCAAAACTGTGCAAACGGTGCATTTTCACCGTCTGTAACAAGGGTAGGGAACTCTGTTATCTTCACTGTAGTTTCCAAGCTGTAGCTGCAAACTGCTTTAGAAAAATGGGATCAATCTTATAAAGCCATGACTTTAATGGATGAGGCATTGAAACCATTGGACAACCTTATTTTTCTGGAGGTGAACATCACAGAAGTCATATTGATTCAGAAGACAGACCGTGGATGTGGCATGCCATCTTTTTATGCCTGGCCAGGAGAGATACAGGCAACATTTCTGAAGACATTCTGGTATCTCTTAATGTTGCGACACACATATATGAATCAGATACAAATCAGAACTGTGTGGTGGAAAAGTCTTTAAATTATATATGATATTAAGAAATGTGTACAATACTCAATAGTTTTTATGTGGAGCATTCTTGTGAATATGAACCCTTCATAAAATCCACAGGAATTCCCTGGACAGTCCCCTCCCAGGTGAGCCTTGTCAGGTCACACCAGCCTAGCAGACCATGACCTGAAAGTCAAGGACAGAAACTCTCCACCCCCAGAACTATCATTTTGACACACTCCTCAATCAGAGAAATTAAAAGTGATTTACAAATGAGTGTCCTAAAATAACCTGTTATGTTGTGAACACAAATCACCTTTTGCACAATGAAAACAGACTGATTCAGAGATGTGTGACATTCCGTATACAAGAAAGAAAACGTGACATGAGTTTGGGAAATTGGTGCCATGTGAAATGTATGAAAGAAAGTCTTAGTGAACACACCAGGAAAACAGAATACACATGAAAAGAAAAGTGACCAAGAGAAATGAGTCTCCCTTTCTAAGAGCCAGCTGTAGGGCTGTCCCCTAAAAGATGACAGAGGTCGCTTTTCCTGCACTGCAAAAGTTAAAAAGCCAGGACTGTAGACACTGTGTCACCCAGAAGTAACTGCAATCAGGGAGAGCCCTGACATCACCAAATGGGCCTTCAACAACTGACAAGTGCTCAGGAGAGTGACCTTGTGACATGGAGAGAAGTAGAGAGAGGAATGGAGGAGACACACCTCAGCAGATGCCCTGTAGGATGGGAGCTTATGGTCCTGTGGGTGCACTGATCCAGGAGAATTAGGTAGGAAGGACACATCTGTTTCCTCTTCCCAACATGAAGTCGGCTGTCCATCTCCTGCTTTTGAGGGGATGTATAAAGCACATGGTTTATGTCAGACTGAGTGTTACCTGTCCACTCTTACTTTCATAAAGCAGGGTACTTGTGTTTTCTGTCATTAAAAGCTCCCTTTACCATGCCATGATCAGTCTGAGCTGCTCTGTGAGTTCATGTAAACTGGACAGAGTGGTTTGGAAGGGGAACTGTCTCTTCCTCCTGCAAGTGCAATTGGGATGAGATGGAACTGAAGAGTGTTCTCTGTTGCATAATTGTACCTGGAAAACTAGGGAAACTTGGTGAGGTGCTGGTGCATCCTGATGAAAGCCACCACCAAGAAGATCTCAGTGCTGTGTCCAGAGAGGCCATAGAGTACAGAAACTGCAAGAATGCCATGGCAAATGCCTGGAGAACATCTGGCCTAGGAAACGATGGCTAATTCATAAAACTATATTGACTATTAATTCCCAGCATCTTTTTAAAAATGGAAATGAATATGGGTACTTCTTGGGGTCGAGACTTGCAGCTAGGATGTCAGCCAATATTTTTACATGCATCCTGAAAGAGCAGTAGAGTGAAGTGCTTTTTTTTTTTTTTTTTTTTTTTTTTTTTGACCCAGCTGTCACCCCGGGACACCCACAGCCTGCAGCAAACTCCACTTGACTTGTCAGTGAGGAAATAGTGGCTGAGCCTGGCTGTCTGCTGCACAGCTCTGACTCTCCCTGATGTTAGCAATAAGAAAGATCATGCTTGTCTGTTCTGATGGGTTTATCAAAAGATAGAGACTGAGAAAAACTGAAAGCCAAGCCTAGAGCAGGACACGTGTAGTGCACAGACAATGAGCCAAGAGCAATGGTGTGCAATTTCTGAAACTGAATTGGGATAAAATGGCTTCAGCAGGAAATATTGGCGGGAACCTGAAAGTAACACGAGGTTATGCTCTACTGGATGATGTTGATACGAGGAAGGATATTTTCTTTTGAACACCATGAAAGCATTTTTAATTACAGGAGTCACATCATAAATATTTCTATATCAGTATATCAGAAGTAACAGTATGGATTTTAAATGAAAATATGAATAAAACAACTTTATACTAGGTATAACAATAAGAAGGTTAAATCGTTAAAATATATTACATATGAGGAGCACTGGGTATAGTGCTTCATTGTGAGTCATTTAATTCGTCAAACATATAAACATAAAACATTGATGTTTGCAATGTAAAAAAAACCAACTAATTTTAGGAGTGTCAGGAAATATCCTAAGAAGAAAATGTTCTGGTTGCCCATGCAGGACACAGTCCCCTGTGCTGAGGGGCTGTCAGAGCTCGGCAGATGCTGAAAGCCTCCCTGCATCCCAGGGCTCCTCCTCCCACAGCCTGCCTAGGACCTGACCACCTTCTGGATATGCACTTGGGTGCAGAGCACTTACCCAGATGGACGTGGCAGGGGAGGACTCTGTGCCTGAGGAGATCCTGCACAGCTTAGTGAAGGGAGTCTTTAATGGATCCCTGCAGCATGTAATTTTCATGTCTGTCAGAGGTGAGAAGTTTCCACAGGGAAGCTCCGAAAATGTGGCATCCCAGGGGAGTATCTTCCCTTCCTGTTGATCACACTCACTCTGTCCTGGATAACAGTCATCTGGGGAGGGCTGAGCACAATGTTTATCTGTGCTCCCTTGCCACACCTACAGGCGATCAGAAAGTTTATGACATACAGACAACCATAACTTTTCTCACTTTACTCCTTAGACTTAATTAGGACCAATTTTATTCACTGTGATGCTTTTATTCTGGGATGAGGACTCTTGGGCCTCCCATGATTTCCCATGGTTCTGAGTGTGCTTTCCCACACTGTATGATAGGCAACCCTCCTCCTGAGGCAACTCTCCATGTAAAGCATGTGGTTTCCACTTAGTGTTGATTCTGTCATCCATGGTTTCTGAAATCTGTTTCAGAATTTAAGGTGTGAGTAAATTTTGAAAAAGACTCTAAAAGAAGAGAAATGAAAAACAGAGATGTAGAAGCAAAGCTCAGAGCTGAGGTGGTCACAGTCAGGTGACAGATAGCTGAGGCTGAAGCCATGTCTGTCTGCACCCCAGTCTCTGAGGAGCATGAATGGCTACAATGACATCAGGAAGAGGCTGTGCTTTGTCTGAGTGGAACTCTACACACTATCCCTTCAGTCTCCCATGCAGGAATGATGCACACACATGCACCCAGGACTCAGGAGAGGGAGGCAGGAGCATACGCAGTTCAAGAGAAGCCTGGGTCACACACAGAGAGTTTGTCAAGAAAAGCATTCATTTTAGGGAGACCCTCAAATAGTCAAGTATTAGAATTAGAAAACAATACTTTAATGCAACTAGTTTCAATTTGAATTTATACATATACAATGAGTAGAAAAACAGTAACTTTCAGAGAAAAATTCAAACCCAGAAGAAACAAGAGAAAATAGGAAGATCAAAGATTGTTACATTTATAGTTTAAAATTGTCCATGGATGTGCCTGGGAGGGATGGAAACTCTAGAAGAAAGCTACTGAGAATTTAAAAACAAGGTGGCAAGTGACCATCATCAGAAAGGAGAATTAAAAGAAGGCTTTTGAATATGAAGTGGGAGTAAGTTGTTGAATAAGCCTTTAAACACATGTAATTATTTGGAGCTCATGCAAGAAGGAGGAAGCCACAGCCTGTTGTGACTGGGAAAACAGGGTCACCGCAGTCCAACCTTAATCTGGATTCTGCTCTCCTCTGTCTGTCACAGCCCAGACTTCTGCTTTACTTTCTGGCATGGTGTGTCACATTGACCACCAATTTACATCTGGTCCTCTGTCCCCACACACAGTCACTGAGAAGCTCTGGAAATGGGAATGTGTGGGTGAGAGGAGCTGTTGTTTGTTGGAACCATAAATTCCTCTTCAGAGAAGATAGAGAGAACTAAGCACACACGTCAGTTCAATTATGACCGTCTATGGTTGCAACCAGGAGAGTCCACCTCTCCAGCTCTTTCTCCTCCCCCTGCTCTGTATGTGTATGTGTCCTCCATCCCTACACCTCTCTCTGTGTGCAAGAGAGAGAGAGAGAGAGAGAGAGAGAGAGAGAGAGAGAGAGAGAGAGAGAGAGAGAGAGAGAGAGAGAAATGTAGACATGTGTGTGCTGTGCTCATGTGCTTGGGGACACCCTCTTGTGTGTAGAGGTCAGCGGCCATCTTCATATGTCACCTATTTCTCCTCCATCTTATTTGTTGAGATACGGTCTCTCACCAAGCCTGAGGGTCACTACTTCAACTAGACTGGAGGAGTAGTGAGGTTCCTCCTCTCTGAGTGAGGATTACAGGCCTGTAAAGACCTGTCATCATAAATCTATATGCCTTGATTTAAGATGGGTATTGGGGACCTGAACTTTGACCCTCATGCATGAACAATAGTCATTTCATCTAGTGAGCCATCTCCCAACTCCCTTCCTAATGTTAATACACAAAAATTATTTTATCTAGAATAACAGTGAGGGTTAAGTGATATGGATCGCACAGTCACTGATGCCTGGATTCTAAATCTCTAAATTAAATAAGATGCTGCAGAAAGTGAGTCATTCACAGATGATGGGTTTCATGGAAGCTTACAGAGCGGTCCTAGAGTGTAGCCACTGATACTTATTAGCAGGCAGGTCTCTGGAGCCAGTCAGCATTTATTTGACATCTCCTCTGTTACGTAATGATGGAGCCAGGAACACATCTGCAACCTTTCAGAGACCCCATTACTCATGTGTCAGATGGGGAAGTCTGTGCTTACTTTCCAATATGTTGTGGGATTAAGGAAGTAGTAGAGAGCACTTTGTTCGCAGTGAGTGCTCTCTAAGTGATCTGGCTAAGGTTTGACTTGGTGTATCCTCATCAGAGGACATGGTCTGTGTTCCTAGCTCATGGTAGGCACTGCAGATGATGTATATAAGAGAGTACTGTGGCTTTTTGTCACTGTTGATAAAGCTGTGATATGAAATATCAGCTACTGTGATGACAGAGCTGATCCTGGGCCTTAGACTGAGAATAAAAGCTATCTTTCCTTTTGCAGGTCAGAGGAGGCATGCGTGATCTGGCCAATGCTAACTAGGCTGAAGCCACTGGGCCTTAGGTTTTTTTTTTTTTTTTTATTCCTTCCTTCCCTCAGCATCACTCTTCACATTTTAGTACTTGTAGTGATTAAAACCCATTCCATTTTGTTGACATGTGACCCAATTGTCAGGCAGATTGACTTATTTAAAATGAAGAAAGCATATGTAACTTAATCTTTTGCCAGCTTGTCTCCTCCCATGACCCAATGGTTGAGTTATTTCCTTCAGTAAAAATCCTAAAAGCTGGTGAAATCAAGTATAAACAGTGACTTTTCCAGGTCTGGAATGTGTGGTTAGAAGTGACATATTTCTGTGAATTGGTCTTTCAAAATATTTACTGACACCTATGTGAAAGGCATATGTGATATATCATTTCTATTTTAAAAGCGTAATTTAAGATCATGTTGTTATGGCCTAAAAAATGCCCTTGTCACATCTGCATATTCCAGAAGGCATAGGACTTCTTTCAGAATTAGTTTGGATCTCTATCACATGATATGACTTTAATAGGAGATGTGATCTCTAAAGGTTTTGAGAAAACTCAGTGTAAAGATAATGTATAATTTGGAGGTTCTTTTTTAATCCCTAGCTCTAGCTCTCAAGAACACTCCTGGTTATACATAAATGACATGAAAGCATATTTTCATACAGGCCTTCAGGCTAGTGTTTCCAGCAGCATTCTTTATTGTCACTGTAAAAGATAAAGAGTAATGATACCCCAACAGAGGAATGGATAAAGAAATGGACACCCATACAATGACGTTATGTGCAGCAAGAGAGAGGACTAGGCTAGTGATAAATCATATTATCTGAAAGGAGGCCACAAAGCAGTGTTTACTGGCTCACTTCATAAGAATATCCTCCAGTGCTCGCTTCGGCAGCACATATACTAAAATTGGAACGATACAGAGAAGATTAGCATGGCCCCTGCGCAAGGATGACACGCAAATTCGTGAAGCGTTCCATATTTTTGAAGGCATCCTATTGGGACTCTAAATGAGAGACGCATGGGAGAATAGCAAAATAAGAGGATACAGAGGGTCCTAGAAATCTACAAGTAGAACAATATGATAGGCAGATTTGGGCCCAGGGGTCCCACTCAAACTAAGGCACCAGCCAAGGACAATACAGGAGGTAAACTTTAAACCCCTTCCCAGATCTAGCCAATGGTCAGAATATTCTCCACAGTTGAGTGGAGAGTGTGATATGACTTTCTCACGTACTATGGTGCCTCACATTTGACCATGTCCCCTGGAGGGGGAGACCTGGTGGCACTCAGAGGAAGGACAGCAGGTAGCCAAGAAGAGACTTGATACCCTATGAGAATATATAGGGGGAGGTAATCCCCCTCAGGAACAGTCATAGGGGAGGGGAATAATGGAAAAATGGGAGGGGGGAGGAATGGGAGGATATAAGGGATGGGATAAACATTGAGATGTAACAAGAATAAATTAATAAAAAAAATTTAGTACATCAAAAAAATAAATAAATAAAAACAAATGATTTAAAAGGAAAAAAAAAAGAATATCCTCCAAAGGAACACTGGTGGGCAGGCAACAGATGCCTGAGTGTTGATGGCTGACGCAAGGGCAGTGCGTGCATCCTGGGACTTTCAAGGTAAAGGACTGTTCTGTATTTGAAAGGGAGGTGAGTCCAAAACTATATATTTGGCTAAACCTATAGAATATCATATCCCAAAGAGTTAACATCAGAATTTATAAAATCTAAAAATAGAATCTTTAGTAAGTGATTTTTTTCTCTGTGGAAATTGCAAGGACAAAGGTGAATGACAGTATGAATCTCCATATCAACTGTACTCTCAGCAGGATGCTCTGCTCTTGGCATACTCATTTGTTTGTTAGCACATTTTTAGACAGTGTTTCAAGTAGCCCTGACTGGAATTGGACTTCCTATGTAGTCAAGGATGTCCTTAAACTCATGAACTTCCTTCATTTTACAGGCTTGGACCAGTGTACCTGGGTAGCAAATTACTTTCTTACATAGGTAGTAGTTAATATTCTAAAATGACTTCTCTGGCCAAACAATAAATAAACAGATGGTCTAGGTTGCACCTAAACTCTCTGAGCACATGTGCCTATTCACACCCCCTGCATGCAAGTGTTGCCAGCAGCATTCTTCACAGTCACTGTCAAGTGTGAGGAATAGGGATGCTCCAGCACAGAAATGCAGAGGCAGATGGAGTCAACGTTGAATGCCTACAAAACAAAATGCATCTTACATGTACTAAATTAAATGAGATAGATTGCAAAGGCTGTGTGTTTAACTGTTTCATGTATTTAACATTTTTATGGGGGCACATTATCCAATAGACAAAGGATGAGTGATGGGAGAGCAAGGACAGGGACAGGTGGGTAGAACAAAGTAGGTTCAGTCACGAAATCTCAGGGTGATGGACTGTTCTATATTTGATAGAGATATGGGAAGAAGACTATATATTTGTTAAAATAATTATAATTTTATTGTGGAGGAATATCTTGAGTGGATGTAACAACTGTCAATAAAGTGATATCTAGCCAATCAGCTGGGTAGAAAGACAGGAAGTGCAAGGGGGGACTTCCTGGAGACAGTGAGGATTTGGGAGTTGACAGTTAAGAGTTGAAGGTTGAGAGTTGACTGGGAGTTTGAGGAGAGAAGCATCCCCAGAAGTACCAGATTGGCAAGTGCTTCAGATATATGCAGGTTATGAAGACTAGAGTAGTTTATTTTAGTTTATTGCTAGGTTAGTAGCAGTTTAGATTCTGCCTGGTGTAGTGCTTGCAGCTTTGAATTACATTTCAGTCTCTTTGTGTCAGTTATCAGCTTCCTAGGCTGAACAAATACACTTTATTGTAACAGGTGATGCTCAAGAGCCCAATCTTCAATAAAAGAAATAGACATAAGAATCTTTAATATTATGTTTTTCCTGAGAATTATAAAATGTATAGTTAATATAAACCGTGAGACTCCATACCAACATGGGTTCTCAGCAGTAAATGAGTTTCTTACAGAGGTAGGAGTTAATGTTCTAAGGTTGACACTGTGGGTGAATAATGGATAGATGGTGGATGGCAAGAGGAACATGAGAACTCATTGTTGGAGAGTGGAAAAACAAAAAGCAATAAATGAAGTTCAAAATCCCCGTTGTATTATGTAGCAGGTGTTAGGTAATTTGTGGGTTCTTCTTTTTTCCACCCTTCTTCACCCCATTTCTTCTTCCCTTTCAACCCTAACACTAGATAAGAGAGAAAAAGGGATAGAGAGGAAAGGACAGAAATCCCTGAATAAAGTCAAGGATCAGCAAGTGAGCAACTTTATTGTTAGACTACTTCCTGATGATTAGAGGCATCGAGTTCTTGAGGCAAGTTTGATCTTCCCTGCAGGATATTAATTTCTTCTTATTGTTGTTTCCTCTGTGTGTAGAACTATTTAACAAACCACAACCAACAACAGCCAACAACCAACCAACCAACATCCCACCAACTCTCCTGGGCCCCTACCATTTATATACCCAATGTAAAGTCACCAGAATTCCAAACTTCACATCATCATAGAAACTATCTGCAGCTGGCAAAAACATGCCTACGGTACAGCATGAGGCAAATTATAGTCAGCTGCTGCAAAGCAGCCCCATGTCCCAACACCTGAGGTTATGACAAAAGAAACTGAAATTTCAAAATTCTCAATACATTTCCCCCTTTCCCCTTCTCTTTTAAGCAATTAATTATGTTTGATATAGTGAAAACTTATAAACAGACATTTTCAATGAACTAAGTGCTTTTCAGGTAAGAGGCCAATGTTTTCAGTAGACTTCTCTTACTCAGTTTTACTGTTTATAAGTTTTGATGGTGAATCCACAGCTTTTCATTTCCTGTGGAAATATAAGAAAACTTGTATTATCAATGCAAAATGTTCACTGTTTTCTATTATGATGTTAACACATCCTTATAGTATCTAGACTGACTTAGATTCCATGGATTTTTTTTCTTCTTATATAACCTGGTGACTTTTGGCTGCTCTTGTTTGAAAAGGCTTACAATTTTTGCTGCAGGGGCTTTAGCCAGGCACCCAAGTCCATTTTCTGATGATAAGAAATTACCTTGAGTATTTTTTTCATGTGATGATGAAGAAGGAGCAGAGTTTTGGCTCCTGAGCTCCTCAGTCATGATAGGTTTAGGAAACTCTCCTGCCTCCCACCCTGGGATCAGTGTTTAGGCTTCTGTGCACTTAAGCTCACCTGGTGTTGAGGAAAGCCTCCCTTGGGAGCTTCAATAACAGGAGAGGAAACAGGGCTTAGACTCCTGAGCTCCTCAGCTCAGCTGGGCTTGGAGAAATCCTCCCTTGGGACTGCAATAGCTGAGGAAGGAGAGCACTGAGGCTCCTGACATCTTCAGCTCAGATGGAGATACCCTCCTCTGGAAGCCAAAACATTTCTGCTCAGGAGGTCTCCTCTCAAAACTGTGTGATTCCTGAGCTCCCATGTCTTAGGTTTCTTTTCCCTTAAGACACTGTCCCACCTCAGAGATGTGTGGTTCCTAGTCTCCCATGTCTCAGAATACACTTGGGACATCTTCTCACTTCAAATCTGTGTGGTTCCCAGGCTTCAGAGTTATGTGCTTCCTGGACACCTTCCCACCTGAGTAGAAAGGTCAACATTTCACTTCATTTTTCTGGCCACCATAGGTTCATGTACTAATGTGATATATTCACACATAGACATACACATAAAGAGTGTTGTTGTTTTGTTGTCTTGCCTTCTTGATTGGGTGGGAAAGTGTCCAGATGAGCCACAACTCCAATGTCTGGGAAGATATCCCAGCTGTGAGGTGGGGCAGTGTACCAAGGGAAGGGTATCCAAGTCATGGAACCAAATGTTGTTGTTTGGTTTGTCTTTCTGGTACTCAGATGGAAGGGTATCCTGGGACTTGGAATCCCAGGAAGCACACATCTCTGGGGTGGGGCAGTGTCCCAAGGGTATCCTGAGACAAGGAGCCTAGGTGCCACACAGCTCTCAGAGGAGGCCTCTTCTGCAGAGATGTTGCAGACCCTAAAGGAGGGTTACCTCAACCTCCAAGACGCTGAGGAGCCTAGGAGTCAGAAATTTGCTCCTTTTCAAGTCAATGCAGATCTCAGGGGAGGGTTACTTCAACCTCTGAGAATCCTAGAAGCCTGAGATCTGCTCTTTCTACATATGATGCAGTTACCAGGGAAGGGTCACCCCAACTCCTATGGAGATGAGGAGGTGAGGAGCCTAAGATTCATTCTTTTTTTGTTTCCTTTTCTTCTATTCTTCATTGCTTCTTCCATAAGAGAGTCACACCAGCCCCTTCTCTTCTCTTTTCCCAGTTCCAACTTCCCTCCCTCTGCCCCCTCATCCCTTCCTGTACTCATTAGAAAAGGGGAGCCCCAAACCAATCCACCCTTGTACTTCAAGTCTTATCAGGACTGAGCACATTCCCTTCCCCTGTGCCATAGAAAGGAAGCCCTGCCAAGGGGAAGTGAAAAATTAGCAAAAGAGTTCATGTCAGGGACAGTCCCTGCTCCCTCTATTAGGAGATTCACATGAGGCATGAGTTTCCCATTGGCTGAATATGTGTCCAGGTCAATTACATGCATGGTCTTTGGTTGGTGATTCTGTCTCCACAGATCCCTAGAGTGCAAATTCTTTCCCTCTTCCATTCCTGGGAGACACTCTCGCTCTCTTGTTCAGTCACCTTTTGTACTCCCTTTTCTAGGTTCTTCACTTTACAAGTGCTTCCACTTCTACCTGCAATTGTTCCAGCTGCTCACAAATTATTCCAAGCTTTTTTTGAAACAGAATATAGAAAGAAGAAAAAGAAAAAGAAACCAGCAAATCCACTCTGGGAGCACAGCAAAGGATATCCCAGTGGAAGCAGACACTGTAATTTCTTTTGTTGTTATCTTGTAACAAACCATCCACTCCTTCATCCCCTGATATTTCATCTACAGCATTTGAAATTAAATTTCCCATTCTGTGTAGCTCCATCTTGGGTGCCACTTGTAGCTTGGCTTTTGCTACTTTGTGTGTTCTTTTCTCTCCTGTTAAACCTCCTAATACCAGGTAAAAGAGAAAAAAAAAAAGGATTGATAGAAAAAGAAAACTATCCATGAATAAAGCCAGGGGTAAGAAAGGAGGAATGTTATTATTAGACTACTTAACCCTTATTAGGGACATGGAGTTCTTTGGGGCAAGTTTGATCTTCCCTGTCAGGGTATCTAATTTCTTATTATTGTTTCTTCTTTATGTACAACTATTTAACTGCAACCAATAACAGCCAACAGCCACCCAACAACCCACCCTGCCTCCCAGAACCCTAGCATTTATATTCCCTCTGAAAACTCCCCAGGATTCCAAACACCACAAAATTGTAGAAACTATCTCCAGGCCGCAAAACCATGCCTCTGCTAGAGCATGAGGCAAATCGTAGTCAGTTGCTGTTAAGCAGACTCATATCGCCACACCTGGGATTATAATGAAAACATGGTCTTATAATAGTTCTGCATTTTCAAAAGAAAGCAAAGTTCCAAAATTATCACTACAGTATTACACTATAACCTGAGATAGAAATATTCAGGCACATTGGCTTAATAAAGATCTAGGTGAATAAATAGGAAAATCCTCTATGGCCAGTACCAGACCTGGAGCAGGAGCAATATACCTCTAAACATTATCCAGGTCCATTTGTTGAGATGTGCTAGAGAAATAGTGGCTAATCATATGCAGATCTCAATTCCTAAATACCAAGACCAGAGTTATTGCCTGCAAGGTGGACTATAGAGAAATCTCAGTGCTCCTTTTCCCCTACAGAAAAGTGGATGTAACGTGGGGTGTAGTGGCTCATGATCAAAGTCTCAGCAATTAGAAGTCTGAGACAAGAGGCTTGATTACAAGTTCAAGGCTACATAGTGAGTTCAGGATAGCCTGGACTACAACTTGAGACTCTGCAGAAATCAATCTATCTTTCCACTTCCTTGGGTTTGCTGATCAGATAATCCAGACTAATTGGTGAGTTCTAAGCCAATGAGGAACAAATGCTCAAATGAAGTGAACAGAGTTCCTGAGGATGACACCTGAGGTTGTTTTATAGCTTCCTTATACATATCCACATGCACATGAATACACATGCACACACACACACACACACACACACACACACACACACACGTAAACACATACATAAAGGCACAAGAAACTCTAGTCAACAAAAATGTTTATTAATTGTGGATCTTAGAGATTGAGCTGTTGGTGTTCTGTTCAGTAAACTGTCTCTTATGCCAATAAGTTCAAGGATCATTTCCACATTCTCTTGTAATAGACTTAGTGTAACAAGTGTCATGTTGAGGTCTTTGATCCACTTGGATTTGGGTTTTGTGCAGGGTGTTATTGATCTATTTGAGTTTTTCCACATGTAGACATTCAGTTAGACCAACTCCATTTTTGAAGATGCTGTCTTTTTCCCATTGTACAGTTTTAGCTCCTTTGTCAAAAATCAAGTGTCTATACATGTGTGGGTTTATTTTTCAGCCTTTATTTTGATCCCATTGATCAACCAGTCTATTTCTATGTCAGTACCATGCATTTTATTACTATTTCTCTACAGTATAGTTTGAAGTTAGGTATGGAACTACCTTCAGAATTTCTTTTATTATATAGGATTCTTTTACCTATTCTTGGGCTTTTGGCTTTCAATATGAAGTTGAGAATTTTTCAAGGTTTATATAGAATTTTGTTGGTATTTGATGGGGATTGCCCTGAATCTGTAGATTGCTTTTGGCAAAATGGCCATTTTTACTATGTTAACCCTACTGACCCATGAGCATAGGATATCCTTCCATCTTCTGATATCTTCTTCAATTTCTTTCTTTAGAGACTTGAAGTTCTTGTCATACAGGTCTCTGACTCACTTGGTTAGAGTTACACCAAAATACTTTACATTATTTGTGGCTACTGTGAAGGGTGTAGTTTCCCCAGTTTCTTTCTCAGCCCGTTTGTCATTTGTATACATGAGGGCTACTGATTTTTTGAATTAATCTTGTATTCAGCCACTTTGCTGAAGATGTTTATCAGCTCTAAGAGTTCTCTGGTAGAATTTGGGGGTCATTTATGTATACTATCATATCATCTGAGAATAGTTATACTTTGTCTTCTTCCTTTCTTAGTTGTATCCCCTTGATATTCTTTAGTTGTCTTATTGCTGTAGCTAGAACTTCAAGTACTATATAGAAGAGACATGGAGAGAGTGAGTAGCCATTTCTTGTCCCTGATTTTTGTTGAAGTGCTTTGAGTTTCTATCCATTTAATTTAATGTTTGCTATCAGCTTGCTGAACATAGTCTTTACTATGTTTAAGTATGGGTCTTGTATTCCTGGTCTCTTCAAGACTTTTTATCATAAAAGGGTGTTGGATTTTGTCAAAGGCTTTTTCTGCATCTAATGAGATGATTAGGTGATTTTTTTTTCTTTCAGTTTGTCTATATGGTGAATTACATGGGTATATTCTCATATATTATACCATCCCTGCATCCCTAGGATGAAGCCTACTTAACCATAGTGTATGATGTAATTGATGTGTTCTTGGATCTGGTTTGCAAGTATTTTATTGAGTATTTTTGCATCAATGTTCAAGAGTAAAATTGGTCTGAAATTCTTTATTTGTTGAGTTTGGTGTGTTTTAGATAACAAGATGAATGAGTTCGGTAATGTTCCTTCTGTCTCTATATTGTGGAATAGTTTGAGGAGTATTGGTACTAGCTCTTCTTTGAATGCCTGGTAAAATTCTGCACTAAAACCATCTGGCCCTGGGCTACTTTTTGGATGGGAGACTTTTGATGACTGTCTCTCTTTTCTTAGGGGTTACAGGACTGCTTAAACTGTTTGCCTGATATTGATTTAACTTTGTCAAGTGAAATCTATCAATAAAAATTTCCATTTATTTTAGATTTTTCAATTTTGTGGAATACAAGCTTTTAAAGTAAGACCTAATGATTTTTTTGCATTTTCTCAGTGTCTGCTATTTCCCCCTTTTTATTTTTGATTTTGTTAACTTGGATACTATCTTTCTGCTTTTTAGTTAGTTGGACTAAGAGTTTGTCAATATAGTTTATTTTCTCAAAGAACCAGCTTTTGGTTTTGTTCTCTTTTTCAAATTTGCTGATTTCATCCCTGAGTTTGATTATTTCTGTCATCTACTTCTCTTTGGTGTGTTTGCTTCTTTTTGTTCTAGAGCTCCAGGTGTACTGTTAGTATGGGATTTCACTAAATCTTTACAAAGGCGCTAGGACTTCTTGAAACTGAAAAACTTCTTTAAGACCAAGAACACTGTCAATAGAATGAAACAACAGTCTACACATTGGGAAAAAAATCTTCACCAACCCTTTATCTAACAAAAGGCTAACATCCAAAATATACAAAGAACTCAAAACATTAAACACCAACAATCAAAATAACCCAATTAATAAATGGGGCACAGAGCTAAATAGAGAATTTTCACCAGAAGAATCTGGAATGGCTGAACACACTTAAAGAAATGTTCAATGTCCTTAGTCACCAAAGAAATGCAAATCAAAATAACTCTGAGATTCCATCTTACACCTGTTAGAATTGCTAAGTTTAAAAACGCACATGGCAGCATATGCTGGCAAGGATGTGGGAAAAGGGGAACACTCTTTCATTGCTGGTGGGAGTGCAAACTTGGAATTCAATCAGGGACTTTCTCAGAAATTGGGAATAGCTCTACCTCAAGACTCACTATATCACTCCTGGGCATATACCCTAAATTGTTGCACTATACCACAAGGACCCTTGCTCAGCTATGTTCATAGCAGTCTTATTCCCAATCGCCAGAATCTGGAAACAAGCTAGATGTCCCTCAACTGAAGAATGGATAAAGAAACTGTGGTACATCTGCACAATGGAATTCTACTGAGCTATAAAAAACAAAGAAATCATGTAATTTGTGGGCAAATGGATGGGATTAGAAAAGATTATCCTTAGTGAGGTAACCCAGACCCAGAAAGATGCACATGGTATTTGTAAGGATTCTGTTGCTGGAATGGCACTGCCAGCAGCAAGATCAAAGATCAAAGGCCATTGTCGATGCTATCACTGATGCCTAGACCAGGGGGGTCACTGCTGCCACCATGGAGGCACACACACACACACACACACACACACACACACACACATTTAGGAATTTCTCCTTGCTTAACACTACCAACCATCACCACTTCTAACCTTGGACAGAATACTAGAGTGCCTAACACTATCACCACTCCCAAGAGCTATGTAGCTCTAAAGCAGTGGGCCACTAAAATTTAAAGTGGCTTGCTGCCAGTCCTCCTTCCTGCCTCAGAGCAGTCAGCCCCTCCTTCCCACCTACTTAAGAAAGCTCCAGCAGCACAGCAGCCCACTCTGTAAATGCCATCTCCAGCCCCTCAGTAGTACTCATCCCAGATTATGCTATTTTGGGATGAGAAGTCTGGACAAAATCCCACCAATCCCTGAGCTTCCTTCAGCCCAGGCTTGAGATTCCACCAATCCACACTCAGGAAATCCCTACCCCAGAAATCTCTGTCCCCTTAGAAAACCTGTATAAAGGCTGTGTATGCTCAGTTCTCCATTGTCCCCTTCCGAGAGCAGAGGCAGCCACTCCTGGATTCATCCTTTCAATAAACCTCTTTTAAGAGATTTACTGCCTACTGTGACTCTTTCACCAGGGGAGGGGGGAAGGAGTAGGAGGAAGAGGAGTATGAGGCAGAAGAAGAAATAAAGAAGGAAGGAGTAGGGCTTAGGCTCCAAGGCTCCTCAGTTCCTCAGGGTTTAGGGGTAACCCTTCCCTGAGAGCTGTGTTGTGTCTGTTGAGGAGGCCTCCTCTCAAAGCTGTGAGGTTCCTGGGCTTCCATGCCTCAAGTTACCTTGGGACACTGTCCCACTTCAGGACTGGGATACCTTCCTAGCTCTCAGAGTTGTGAACATCCTTCCACCCAAGTCCCAGAAGGTAGGCCACATCACCAACACAGCACATGCCCACATCAGCAACAACATTATGTACACACTTATAAGTGTATTTTAGACATATAGTACAGAATAAGCATACTAAAATGTACAGGCTCAATTAAGATAAGTAACAAGGAGGACCCAAAGGAGGATGCTTACATTTCACTCAGAAGGGGAAATAGAATAGACAGAGATAATGATTGAAGAAGGGAACAAAGTAGAAGAGGAAACACAGAGAGAATGAGGGTGGAGATAAGGTCTGGGGAGAGCAGTGTGCAGGAGGACAAAAGGCCTGTGGATAGGAAGAGGGCTCCCCTTTTTTGAGAAACAGAGGAGGAGGTTGTGAAGGGGAGATAAACATGTTCTTGTTTTGATTCCAAGTGTGGGATGGGAAAAAGACTTGTGAGACAGCAGGTGATGTTTATCCAGGTAGAAGTTGAACTACTTCATGAGGGATCTTGGTTGTTGCCAGCTGAAAAACGTCCTTGAACAGACTCTGGGAGGATACACACATACATACATACATACATACATACATACATACATACATACACACACACACACACACACACACACACACACACACACACACACACATATATGTCCCAAAACAGAAGTCTGGGAGTTTGGGGGACTTGGTATTTGGCTGTTCATCACTCCAGTTCGAAACATTCCTAGAGACAACTGCTTCAGGGAAGGCTTCAAGGCTTTGGGCTCCAGCTGAGCCTCCAGTTTCCGGTTGCTCCAAGTTGCAGCAGCAAATTTGGTGGAATTTCTGGTCTTCTGATATCCTGCAGAATTGTTCCTAGAAACTGATACCCAGAAGGTTTCATTCTTGTTTACCTTAATCTCCTTTCCATCTTATTTAGGCTAGTCATGTTGTAAGGGAGGTGTGCTCATTTAATAAGTTCATAATAACATATAATTGTTTAAGAAATTGAGCCTACAGGTGGTGCCCAACATGCTTTGGGCATAATAGATAACTTAACTTCTAATGTTGCAGAAGAAAATACAGGTTTTCAAGACATAGCAATGCTCTTTCAGAGTGTTAGCAAAATCGCAGCTACTGTTGCAAAGTTCATTCCTGTTTTATACCCAGAAGGATTTTTGTTTGTTTTTTTTTTCTTGGTCTTTTTACTGTATAACATTTTTTTTTTTTTAAGATTGGAAGAGAGGCCGATAAGATGCGAAAACTGGAAGAGTCAGTAAATTCTATTGTTTTGGAAAGGATTGCAGAGTTGGCAGTAAAACTAGAGAATTTGTGGGTAGAGGTTGAAGCAATTGGAAAACAAAAGACGCCATTGATAATGGAAAAAAAAACCCTGGTACCAAAGAGCCAATGTTTCCCACAATTGCCATCCCACCCTGCCCCACAGGCCAGGTGGTCAGAGCACCAGCATGCGGAAGGCAGAGAGAAACAGGAAGCCAGAGAGGCTGTAAAGAAACTAGAGCAACAGGAGAGCAAACAAAACGGTCTTTGGAGGAAAATGTTCTGATAGAGAAACCCTCCAGAGTCACACAGTCACAATCAGCTTTTCCAGTTACTATAAGACATGTACCTACTCAAAATGGTGCTGGGGATTATGGTGAAATGGCATGGAGTCCAATAGATATGTTGGGTTTAAAAATTTTTTTAAGGAATCTATTGTCAAGTATGGAATATGTTTGTCTTTTGTTAAACAAATGTTAAGTAACTGGGCTGTGCAACATAGACTTGTTCTCCAAGATTGGAAAAGTTTGGTTTCAGTGGTATTAGAAGCAGTGCAACAATTACAATGGTTATCATGGTGGCGATGTGAGGCAGAGAGAATACAACAAGAAAATAGAAGAAGGGAAATAAATGTTGGAAAAGATCAATTGCTTGGTGAAGGGAGATATGCTGACTTAAGACTACAAGTTCAATGTGATGATAAAGTGATTAAACAATACTGGTTGCAGGCTTAAGATCTTGGAACATGGTAGAGGAACCTGGTAAGATAACCATTCCCTTTACTAAGGTATTTCAAGGGTCTGGGGAAGCCTTCACAGAATTTTTGCAGAGATTGGGACCAGCGCTAGATAGAGCAACAACAGATTATGACACCAATCAGGCACTGAAACTGATCATGGCATGTGAGAATACAAATACTGAATGTAAGAGGGTGATTAGACCCTTAAAGGAAAGAGGAGCTCCATTAGATGAATGAGTAAGAGAAACAGTTAATACTAGCTCTCCAGAACATCAAAACAATATTGTAGGACAAACTATAGCCAGAGGTTCCAGATATCATAACACCTGGTGCTTTAAATGTGGCAAAATTGGTCATTTCCAAAGAAACTGTAAGGTTAAAAGTTTCAGACCTCAAAATAACAGGTGCACTCACTTTGAAGTAAATGATACTTGTAGGGCAGAACAAGGAGCATCTGGCCATGGTGATTATGAGGGGCCAAGACTTCCAGGGTATTGTAGCTGATGTGGAAAGGAAAACATTGGGCTCAAAATTGTCAATCTAAAAGAGATTTGCAAGGTAATATCTTGCAGATGGGAAATACCAGGAGGGGCCCATGGGTTTGGGGCCCCACCAACAATACTAGCTGGATTTCCCTGGCCAGTCCAGAAATAACAGACATGTAGGGAAATGGGAATTAGATATTAGTGACCTAATGCATGGTCCTTAAGGCAGCACAGCCTTGGATATGACCTCAGATGCATCTATTACATTATCTTCACAGGTTGAATGTTATAAATTAAATACTAGTGTTTATGGCCCTTTGCCTTCAGGGGCAATGAATAATTCTGGGAAAAAGTAGATTGACTTCTCAAGGTCTTATTGTGCATCCCAGTATTATAGATGGAGATTGTAAGGGGGTGATGAAAATCATGCCCTGTGTAAAGAAAGAGATGCAAATTAATGCAGGGGATAGAATTGCTCAGCTGTTACTGTTTCCTTAAATTAAGGGCAAAGTCGCTCCAGTAGAAAGAACAGGTGCATTCAGAAGTAAAGGGAAACATGTGTTCTGGCAAACAATGGTTAATGATCAGAGACCTAAATTAATAGTACAAACGAAGGTGTTGAATTACAAGGTCTGGTCCATACAGGTACAGACTTCATGATTAGTTCTAACAAGTATTGGAATCCAAATTGGCCTCTTCAGAAGGTTTATACAGAAATTATAGGAATTGGTAAATTATCTCAAATAAAACAAAGCATACAATGGTTTAAGTGTATGGGAACAGAAGGGCATACAGGAAAGCTGTCACCCTATATGGCTGACATACTCATAAATCTATGGGGAACGGATCTCTTACAACAATGGGGTAATCAGACTAATATTCCTACAATTACAGAGATAAACAGTGATGAAGCTAAGGGTGAAATTGTATATGATTCTGGGGAAGATATTAAAATGAGTAATTAGGAGCAACCACAAGCTATGCCCATTGTCCAAACTCAGAACTTCTCAGGTATAGAGAATCCAAGTTTATAAGAGGGTGCACTGCTCATGTACCAATGGCCTTGCTCATAAAACGGATTTCAAACATCCCTGTGTGGCAAGAGCAGTGGCCCATAGCAAAAGAAATATTGCAGGCACTTCACCATTTAGTACAAGAGCAGCTGGAGGCTCAGCATATTGAAGTCTACCAGCCCTTGGAGTTTCCTTATGTTTGTTGTAAAAAGGAAGTCAGGCAGCTGGAGGATAACATATTTGAAAGCAATGAATAAAGTAATTCAGCCAATGGGTCCTTTACAGCCTGTAATTCCTTTACCTTTCTTCTTACCTAGGTCATGGCCTATAATAGTAATTGATTTAATAGTTTGGTTTTTAAGAAATACCTTTGCATGAGAAAGATGGGGAAAGGTTTGCTTTCTTAGTACCTACTCTGAACAGCAGTGGTCCAATGAAGAGATGCTATTGAAAGGTACTTCCACAGGGAATGTTGAATAGCCCCACTTTATGCCAAAATTTTGCTCAACAACCATTAGAAATAATTCATAGGCAGTTTCCTCAATCTATCATTTACCATTACATGGATGGTATTCTGTTGGCAGATTGTGATTTGGAGAATTTAGAAAAAATGTTTAAAGAAACACAAAGAATTCTGCCATTCTGGGGATTGCAGATTGCTGTAGAAAAAATACAAAGAGGAGATTCAATTAGCTATTTAGTCTATAAAATAACTGAACAAAAAAATTCTACCACAAAAGATACAGATTCATAGAGATTAGTTGCAAACTCTAAATGACTTTCAAAAATTAATGGTAGATATTAACTGGTTAAGGCCTACAATTGGACTAATTACCTTATGAGGTAAGTAACTTGTTTCAAACATTACAAGGGGATTCAGATTTAAACAGTCCAAGGTGTCTAACAGCTGAAGTGAAAAAGGAGTTAATTCCGGTAGAGAAAAAACTACAAAGGGCATATGTGGGTAGAATTGATACTAAATTTGGCTGCATTCTGGTTATTTTGCCTTCAAAACATTCTTGTACTGGGCTCCTTGTGCAAAGGGAAGATAGAATCATGGAATGAATTACCTTAGCAAATAAACAAAGTAAAAAATTGAAGACATACATAGAAAAAAATTTCTGAATTGATTACTAAGGGAATAATAAGACTACATCAACTATTAGGGACAGACCCAGTGGAAATTGTAGTGGCTCTTACTAATTCTGAGGTTATATCATTATGGGTAATTAACAAAGATTGGAAAAGGCTTGCAGTAACTATTTGGGAGAAATTAATAACAAATACCCAAAAAGTAAACCTATACAGTTTATCAAAAGAACTAATGAGATCATTCCAAGTATTGTAAAGAGGACACTGATACCAGGGGCACCAACCTTCTATACTGATGCAAATAAGTTGGGTATGGCTGGTTATATGTCTGATAAAACAACTAAGGTGATCAAAAGCCCATTTACCTCAGTTCAAAAATCAGAATTACATGAAATTCTTACGGTATTGTTAGATTTTTCTTGAATCTCTTAATATAATCACTGACTCTTAATATGTAGAAAGAGTTTTTCTGCATATAGAAACTGCTGAATTTACTCCTGATAACTCTGAATTAACTACATTGTTTATAGAACTGTAACAAGTCATCAGAAGTAGAAATTGTCCCTTGTATATTACTCATATTTGATCCTATACAGGTTTACCAGGTCTATTGGCACAAGGAAATGAGGAAATCGACTAATTATTATAGGAAATGAGCTCAAAGCCTCAGAATTTCATGAAAAACATTGTGTTAATGGTAAGGGTTTAAGAAAAGGTTCCTTATCACTTGGCAACAAGCCAGAGAAATAATTAATAGGTGTTCTATGTATAATCAAAACCCTTTGCTTGCTGGAATTAACCATAGAAGTACCAAAAGGAATGAAATCTGGCAGATGAATGTGTTTCATTTTGCAGAATTTGGAAAACTAAGATATGCACATCATACTATCAATACATATTCAGGATTCAGCATTGAACCCAAAAAGAATGAACAAAAACAGATATAGTTAGCTTTTCCAGTGCTTGGCCAATATCTTATTTTTCTAAGGGTACCCAAAAGATTTACCCCCAAACAGTAAAAGGTAATTTTGAGAGAACAATGTCCCCATTCCCAATAGGTGTGGTGGCTATTTTCAGTGGGTTACCAATGTTCATAGGTGGGTTAGCCTAGGGGGAATAGTTGGAAGTTAGTAAAACTTTCAGTTAGGGATTTCTTTCTTCTATCTTTCTTTCTCTCTTATCTTTCTATCCTATCTAGCATTAGGAGAAAGGAGGGGGGAAGGAGGGGAGGACATATGGGAGGACATAGATTTATAGAATAAAAAGTAAATTATTGGATCTACTAGCCTCAAATATTTCACATTGGTCTTGTAGATTGATGGAAATTTAAGACTATTTTATTGAATTTTTGCTTTATGTATTGTATATTGTATGTTGATAGAAGCTTAAAGTGTATATTGTATGTTGGTTGAAACTTAAGGTCACTTTGTTCAACGTTTACTTAATGTATTATACATGTACAACTTATTTGATAAGTGAAAGCTAACTGTTATAACCTGTTCAGGATGATCAGAGATAAAAGTTTGTAGCTAGTCACCTATAAATCTTACTGGATACTAAATTACTTAATTATAGAATAAGCTTTATTTAGTTTCTTATATATATTTTCAAAGGAATAGATAGATGATGGATAGATAGGTAGATGGTCTTCAAATACTTCAGAGGTCCACAGAATATGGCATTTAATAATAAAGGGCTTTTATGACAGAGAGATACATTCACTCCTGGCAGCACCTCCAGTCGAATTATGAGGGCATTAAGAAATGAGTGTGGCAGAATAGCCACTGGACTGAGGAACTGTTCTTATCTCTAATGCTGATGACAGACTGACTGTCCACTATGATCAAGCCTGATGCTGAGAGATTGGCTTCCCAACCTTGCAGAGACTAGGTGAGCCAGTCCTTCAGGATTCCCACTTCACAGATCAGTCTGTCAGATGGTTTGGGGCCAGTGGGCTGAAGACTGGATGCTCTGACCATGGAGAGGAATCTTTGACTGTCCAGGCAGTCAGCTCTCTCTGTCCTGCCTATACTTTTGTAAGATGCTTGCCTGCACTTCCTTCATATTAGATAAGTATTTCCTTCTGGCGTCTCTGATGAGGTTGAAAACTAGATAGCCACAGTGTTACTAAAAAGCTTTAGTTTAAGAATTAAAATGTATCACATTTTTCATTATTCATCCATTAGTTTAGTGACATCTAGGTTTTTCCCATGTTCTGGCTATTGTGAATGGAGGTAATGAATGAATGTGGATGAGCATGTGTCCTTACAGTGTGATATAGTGTCCTTTGTGCATATATCTATATACCTATATCTATATACCTATATCTATACATACAGTTGACCTCCTTGATCTAGCTATGAATAACTGAAGAGGCCCATGCTCCCTTGCCCTGACCACCACCATCTCCAACAGGGAGCCTTGCATAATTATCACAGTATCAGTAACTATCAGTAACAATCTCTTTCCTTCTGGACACAAGAGCCACTTTTTAAGTCCTGAAAAAATTCTGGTGACCCACCCCTCCTTCATGTTCTTCTATTGTCAGAGTATGGGCACAGCCTTACTAGGCTCACCGAACCCCACCACATCCTGTATATTTAGGGATATCCCCTTACCAAAACCCTTCTGCTGAGGGCATCACACAATTGAGTCATAGAATGTGGAGAAACCAATCTAGTACTCACATGGAAGCTTCCTTACTACTGGGTAGCTTTCATGGTGCTAGAAAAGGCTGTGTTCATCTTTGGAGGAGGAAAGTAAAAGCACAGATCTTACTCAGCTGTGAATCCTGCGAAGTAAAACAATCTCAGGCCTGGCAAGACACGCCTACTGGTGCAGTGGTAACAGTGTCATGGGAGTAACCAACCCCTTTTGATTAGATTTAAGACCCACTCCACAAGGTGAAAATTATTTCTGGCACCATTATCAGGAACAAGAACCTGTGGCCCAGATATATCATATGCTTTAGGGGAGAACCTACTATTACTTTCCTAAAGGGGTGTAGTATTAAACTGGTTCTTAAAGCCTCCTCACTGTACTCATACATAAGCAGAGCTCTCAACGCTCATCGTTCTTTTCTTGGTAGACAGGTTAAAACAGACATACAATGGCAAAGACACAGAGCATTAGAAAGTGGTGAATGCTCAGCCCTAAGTGGGGCATCTATATCACACCCTTTCCTGCTAATGTTTAGGGATCATTATGGTAGAGGGTGAAGAAAGACTGCAGGAGCCAGAGGCAGCAGAAGAGCACAAGTTTCTGGGCACAGTTGGGCAGTTGCACATCTGAACTCATACCAGTTGTCACAGCATGCACAAAACCTGTGCTTAAACTATACGTCAATCCACATGATTAATATTGGGAGACTTCAACACTCCCATTTCACCACGGGCTAAAGCTGGACTTTGACAACAACAGAAAAAAAAAAAAAGCCTACACACACATGAAAACTGAACAACTCTCTACTCAATAATAGCTGGCTCAGAGAAGAAATAAAGAAAGAAATTAGGCCCTGCCTAAAATTCACTCTAAATGAAGGTACAACATATCCAAATATATGGGACAAAATAAAAGCAGTATTAAGAAAAAAGTTCATATTATGATAGGCATATTTGGGCCCAGGGGTCCCGCTCAAACTAAGGCACCAGCCAAAGGACAATACAGGCAGTAAACTTTAAACCCCTACCCAGATCTAGCCAATGGTCAGAACATTCTCCACAGTTGAGTGGAGAGTGTGATACGACTTTCTCACGTGCTCTGGTGCCTCACATTTGACCATGTCCCCTGGAGGGGGAGACCTGGTGGCACTCAGAGGAAGGACAGCAGGTTACGGAGAAGAGACTTGATACCCTATGAGAATATACAGGGGGAGGAAATCCCCCTCAGGAACAGTCATAGGGGAGGGGAGTAAGGGGAAAAGGGGAGGGAGGGAAGAATGGGAGGACACAAGGGATGGGATAACCATTGAGATGTAACAAGAATTAATTAATAATACAAAAATAAAAAAATAAAAAAATAGTAATAATTAAAAAAGAAAGAAAGAAAGAAAAAAGTTCATAGCGCTCATCCTGAGTGAGGTAACCCAGACCCAGAAAGACACGCATGGTATATACTCACTTATATATTAATCCCGCATAGATGTCCTCTGAGAGACTCCGCCCAGTGGGGAATAGGTACAGATGCTAGGACTACCTGCTGGACTCTGGGTGGAGTGCTGAGAGTGGTATGGAAAAATGGGGAGACGGAAAGACTCAGAGCCTTCAGTCATCCCACAAACAGACCCTCAAGGCAGGTGGATCTGAAGCTGCACAAACTGGACAATGCATACAGAGAAGCTAGACCCTCCTCTTCAGATATGGCCAGTGCACACACAGCTCATTTTCCACAGTTAGGCAGAGAGCAGCGACTGCCTCTGACATGAACTTGGGTGCCCCCAATTTGATCACTTCTCCCTTGGTGGGGAAGAACAGCAGGAACACAGAGGAAGGGGAAGCAGGCTATCCAGATGAGACATAGCAGGCTGTGGTTATATGGTAGGAGAGGAGGTCCCCTTCTGTCAGAGGTGTAGCAGAGGGCAATAGAACAGAACAGGGAGGGAGGGTAGGAACGGGAAGATACAAGGGAGGGGATAGTAATCAGAATGTAATCTGAATAAATTTTAATAAATTAAAGTTTTTTTTAAAAAAAGAAAATTAGCCATTATGATATCTTGTGCTATGTGCAAATCAACATAAGAAAATACAATCATGCTACAAAACTCAACTTTGAAATGGTTGATAATGGCAAATGGCTGTGTTGACCTACTCTGACAATGGCAGCTCTTTCCTGGTCCTGTACAGCTCCGTGTGCTGATGGGAACCAGCTCTCCTAGCCCTCTCCACTTGCCTGTCTCCTCCACAGCATGGGTGACAGTGTGTAAGTTACAGCCTGTCAGTCTGTTTTATTCCCAAGAACTGCAGACTATGAAGCTGGTTTAGCTCACAACCACTGGCACAAACACAGACTCACGCATGGAAGCATTGGAGGGTGTGTTGGATTGTGTCCATCTGAAAACAAGAATGCTTTAATGTCTCACTCTTGGGGACTTGAGCATTTCTTTTCTGAAATGCAGCACTTTCTGGAGAATTAGACTCAGCACTAGCATGCCAGGCTGGGTTTCTGTGTTGAGGAGATGAAGACCAATAGGGAACTGAGGGCCTGCTCTCCTTTCATCTTCTCATGTCACCTATATGAGGAGAAACTGCCCACATCACTTGTGTCACCTGTGCAAGAAGTTCACCATGGACTGCAGCAGGATGCTCTCCCTGACAACTGTCATGGTTTCACAGAGCACAAGGGGGGGCTCTTTCCTCCTTAACCAGATGGAATTTGGCTGTCACCAAAGGCCCATGGATGGGCTTGGTCCTCAAATGCTAGGAGGTAAATGGACCTTCAGGATGTAAGGAATACTGGAAAGGTGTTAAGTCACTGGGGGCAAGGCCTTGAAGATGAGAACAAGACCTCAGCTTCTTCAAGTCCCTCTCTTGCTTCCTGGATATCATGAGTTGAGCACGTTTTTTCCCAAAAGCCCCCTGCCATGATGAGCTGCCTTGCAACAGGGCTAAATAGCCATGGACCAAAACCTCAAACTAAAGCCTTCCTCCTATAAGTTAGAGGCGTGGGGATAATGTGTCACAGTGACTGGCAGCTGATTGTGATGGGTTTCTGGATTTCTGCTGTTCTCTAGATGTGGAAATGGGGTCTTCCATCCTCATCATCTTGTCCCACCTGCTCCCAAACTGGGAGACAGGACATTAAGGCAAGCACTCCAGGGCAGGAGATCCAGAAGCTTTTGTGAGAGAGGCCCAGTGCCCTCCTACCAGATACAAAATGGGGCTGTGAAGGATAGCCACAAACTGCAGAGACTCACCTTACCTATACAAGCCTATATCTTGCAGGGTCAGAGTCCTGCTCAGAACCCTTGGGGTGTCCTCTGCAGGACGAAGCCCTCAGCACCTCACAATGGATCCCAGGGTGGCTGCTGCCACTTCCTTCTCACTGCTTCTTTCTGATTGTCACCCACTTAGCTGTGTGCTAAGGCTCTTGAGAGCATCACCTGGGTGACAAATCCATCTTTTTGGTGGATTCTTGTGTTGGGTCAGGGAACAACCAGCATGCAGGCCAAGTCAGGTCAGCACAGCAACCATTGTGATGGGGAGATGTGTTCTGGTAGGAGTCTTCAGGATGGGGCATGGGTCCTTTCTAATCACCATGTGCCTACACAAACTCCTTGTCAGAGGCCTTCTTTGCAGCTACTTGAGGTTCTTCATAAGCCACTCTGTCACATCTGCTGTGCTTTGCCTCTGAGTACCATCCCATTTCATTCATTTTTTTTGTTGTAGCCTTTTAAATTTTAATTTATTCCATTTATACCTGGATTAGAGCCCCTCCCTCTTTCCTCCTAGTCAGTTTCCTTCCCTTCCCTCGCCCCCTCCCATAGTCTTCAAAAAGGGAGATCCCTTCTCTCCTATCATCTTAGCCGAGCCTATCAAGTCACATCTGCGCTGCCTGCGTCCTCTTCCTCTGTGGCCTGGCAAGGCTGCCCTGCCAGGGGGGTGTGATCACTGAGTGGGCACCAGAGTCCATGTCTACCCTACTCCCCATATTATGGGACCCACAAAAAGACTGTGCTCCTTATGGACTACATCTTAGCAGGGGTCTAGGTCTTCACCATACATAATTTTTGGTCGGTGTATAAGTCTCTGCAGGTCTCTCACCCCTGGGACAAAATTTGTTGGCTCTATTGGTCTCCTTGTGAAGCTCCTGCCCCCTCTAGGTCCTTCCATCCCCCAACTCTTCCATAAAACTCCCTGCACTCCATCCCAAAGTTTGGCTGTGAATCTCAGCATCTGCTTCAATCCCCTGCTTGGCGGAATCTTTCAGAGGACCTCTATAGTAGGCTCCCATCCTGTTCCTTTTTTCCAACCTCTTCTGATGCCTATTTGCCCTTCTGAATGAGAATTATGCATCTTCCCTAGGATCTTCATTGTTCTTTAGCTTCTTTAGGTCTGTGTATTCTAGTGTGGTTATCCTGTATTATGTGGCTAATATTCACTTATAAATGAGTATATACCATATCTGTCTTTCTGGCTCTGGGTTTTCTTACTCAGGATGGTCTTTTCTAGTCCTATCCATCTGCCTTCAAATTTCAAGATCTCCTTGTTTTAAAAAGCTGAATAGTGTTCTGTTGTGTAAATGTGCCAGTTTCTTTATCCATTCTTCAGTTGAGGGACAACTCTTTATCAGTCTTGTGGCTAGCACAGAACCCAGGAGCTCCACTTACTTCCTTAATAAAAGGTTTCAGAAGTATATGGTGTTTTTTTTTCATTCATTATCCTCCTGCTCCTCCTCCTCTTCTTCTTCTTCCTCTCTCCTCTCTCTCTCTCCTTCTCTCTCTCTCTCTCTCTCTCTCTCTCTCTCTCTCTCTCTCTCTCTCTCTCTCTCTCTCTGTGTGTGTCTTCTGTGAGGTGTGTATGCACGAGTGTGTATTACTGTGTACACATATGAGAGCCTGCAGAGGCAAAAGAAGGATGTTGGGTGTCCTACTCTGTTCCTTGGACTTGGGTGGCCATTTCTTCTGCCTCCAGCAGGTGGCAACAAAGCACAGAGTGAAGTGTGTTCCTGCCCTGGTATGCATGGTTTGCCTGAAGATGTAACAGGCAACCCACTGAGCCAAGGGAGATGTCACCTTCAATGATCCAAGTAGAGGTTGTAAATGGGGAGAGAAACCCAAGGTTAACAGGAATCTGCAAAAAAAGAGCTTCTGCAGTCCCAGGCAACTGATCTTGTGGCTCTGGTTCTTGGGATGGATTAGATTCAGTTTCTCCCTCAGAACTCTCCAGCCCTAGTGAGTAAGTGACCTGGAAGTTACTAGCATCAGAGCACATCCAACAAACAAACAAATGAAGAACTGTTGTGGATCATAAATTTACCAAGTAGAAGACCTCGGACCAAACCCCAAGCTTAGTGACCCCACAATGTCTGATCTCTTCAGCAAGCCATGGTTCTGGTTTAACAAAAGCCATGCACAGTTGTGTAATCAGAGTCAAATGACCTTTGGCATGAGGGGATTGTGCTCTAATGAGAGGCAGATAATGTGAGCCCAGACATTCATTATGATGGGAAGGGATCTGCTAAGGTAATGGAAGCCCAAGGAAGAATTACAAGAAAATATGCTATCTTCAGATACAGACCTGGTCCTACGTGGGGATGTGTGTCTGACTCAAAGATCAGTAGAGAATATAGGGCTCTTTGTATCTCTGTCACAGAGTCTGGCACACTTTACTCTTTGATGAATATTTGACAATTGTTGAAAAAAGCCAAGAACCATGGACAGAAGCCAAGAGTGTCAAAGCAGGCTTTTCAGGTGAGAGGAGACATGGTGGGCCTTGGAGGACAAGTTACAAGTTTACCAGGTGGAAAGAGAGCTAAAGTCACTTCAGCTACATGCAGAGGAAGGGCAGAGTGCAGCTTAGAGTAAATCACAGGCCCTATTCAATGGGAATTTACCACGTCTAACACACACACACACACACACACACACACACACACACACACACCACCACCACCACCACCACCACCACCACCACCACCACCACCACCCAAAACATGAGCATTGGGGAGGGAGAAACAGAAGGAGGGAAGGAGAGAGAGAGAGAATTCTACCTCTACTGGCTTTCCTCCCCAAGTGTTTGTCAATCAGGCTGAGGGGTTGAGGCTCTGGGCAACATGGTCTCCACTCATCTTAGGTACTATGATGTCCTACCCATATTTTAATTTAATTGGGAGCTCCTAGACCTCATTTGCTCTTGAAAACCCAAAGAAGGATGCCACAGTCCGGAACCCTAAATGTCCCCAAAGACTGATGTCGGTGAGACAATTGAGGGTTTGTAGAAACATTTCTGTTTGTTGATTTTTGAGACAGGGTCTCATTACACTGAAGTCATGGAAAGTACCTTCCTCTACCTCCCAAGTGCTGGAAGGTAGAAGAACTTTTATGATATACCTAATTGGAAGAAATTAAGTTATTCAGGGACATGCACAGTCTCTTCCTTTGTTTTTTGTTGGGCCTATATCTGGTTTTGGGTTCAGGGTAGTATTGCTTGATTTGTAAAAAGATTTTTGAAAAGTTCCTTTGTTTTCTATTTATGAAATAATTTGAGGTATGTTGATGTAACCATGGGCTTTCTCCCTTTTCGGGCATCTACCAGTCCGCAGATAAAGCAGAACATCCTGTGTGAGAAATACTACAGGCCAGCTCACCTTTCTAAAAATGTGCTAAGGGTAATTGACTAGTTACTCATCATGGAACCTGAAAAAAAGGGCCACTATAGACTGCATCGTGCACCACCCATGGCTCACACAAGGTGAGGTGCCTTCCTTTGAGTTTTCCTTGGAGGAGTTCCTCAGTCTCCCAAATCCCATCATTATAATTGTGGCTGATGGAGCAATGGCTACGTATCTAATAGTATAAGACAAGAGCCCCAGAGAGGATAGCCAGAAGAACCAAGTGAAGCCTATCCAGCCAGGTGTTACACCTTGTGTGCCCCTTGCAGATCACACTAGCTTCCCTCTCCCCAGTAATAGGAGTGTCAGCGAGCCTGCCCTTCACACTTTCCCCTGTAAATGTCAACTTCTGGAGGATGAGAAACATTTAAGGATGGGAAGGAGGGCCATCATGCCTGCTGTTCTCCGGCACTCCCTGACGAAGAGGACCATCTCTTATTTCAAGGTAACCTGCCATCATGGTGAGTTGGAGCTCAGCCAGAGAGCCATGTGGGCTCTCAGGACACATGACCAGAAAACAACTCACTTCCCAAAGAGGGACTTCAGCCTCTGTCCATGAAGTGTGCTCATATAACAGAAAGAAGCTCATCTTCTTGAGATCTATCACCAGAGCCAGTGTCCTTGCCCAAGGACCAGCCCGAGAGTGTGATGATAGCCTGTTTCCACAGAAACTGATCAGGCTGGAAGGGGGTAATGAGGAGGGTGGTGAACTGTGCAACAAAATTGTCCTGCTGCATGCCATTCCAGTGGAAAAGTCAGGTGTAGTGAATGTAAACATGCATTTATATTGATCCCAAATGTGAGATGAGAAACAGACTTGTGAGAGGGCATGTGATGTTTGTCCACTAAAAATGGAACTGCCTCTTGCTGGGGCATGATCTTTCACTGTTGAAAAACATTCTGTACAGACTACGGAAAAGCATAAATAGTTCAAATAAGAGCGATAATTTGCTTTTGCATAGTGTTACATTGCTTGGCTTTTCTTGAGAAGCTCCTAGAAAGAATTGCTCCAGAGAACACTTCCAGGTTCCAGCTGCTGCAATTATGGTTGCTTTTGCTGAATTGCAGATTTACTGGGTAAGGGGTCTGCTGGAATCATGATGAGGAAGTGTGGAATCTCCCCCAAGGAACTAAGTCCAAAAAGTTCTACTTCCATTGTTTCTATTAACCTTCTCTCTCTCCTATCTAGGGAAGGTGGATTGGAAGTGGGGTAGAGGTATTAAAGAACCCCAAATAAAGTAGATTTTTAAAAGATCAAAGCCTACAGTCAGATCTCCAGGAACAAAGTGGTTCCAGCAAAAGGGCAGGGGAGTGGCAAGACACCCAAGGCCAGGAAGTGAGGCAGCGAGAGGCATTTGTGCATTGACCTTATTTGTGCTGATATTCTGTGATTTTCACCTGACATCAGATACTGTGCACCTGCACGGGGTATGTGACTTTACCTGTCTGAAACCTCAAGAGGACAAGTTCTCAAGACTCACTCATGCAGAATTTGGAACATATGTGGACAGCATAGGGTAGTGACTAGGGCTAAGGCAGGGTTAGGGAGGGAGAAGTGGTAAAGGAGACAAAGTTCAGGACCCAGTGATTCAGTTTGGTAGCTATGACATGGTGAGGAGTAAGCTCTTTGTGTCTCAAAGTCACTAAAGGATTCCCCATCATGTTTTTCTTCTCTTTAAAGAAATTTTATTTTAATTAATTAATTAATTAATTCCCTTTATATTCCAAGTATAGCCCCTATTCTTTCTTTATTAGTCCCACCCTTCCCACTTCTTACCCCATCACCAGTCCCCTATTCCTCAGAAAAGGGGAGTCTCCCCACCAACCCACTGCAGCTCATAAAGTCTCATCAGGATTGAGCACATCATCTTCTCCTGTGGTCTAGTGGTGTAGCCCCTGCACCCAGGGGGAAGTGATCAAAAAGTAGACAGTATAATCCATGTAGGAGAAAGCCCCTGCTCCTCTTACTAGGGGATGCACAAGAAGCCCAAAATGCCCATTGGCCAGTCTATGCATGGTCTTTGGTTGGGTGGTTCAGTCCCCACAAGCCCTTCTGGACCCTGGTTAGTTGGCTCTGTTGTTCTTCTTGTGAAGCTCATGTCACCTCCAAGTCTTTATTCCTTCCCCCAACTTTCCCAGAAGACTCACTATGCTTTACTTAATATTTGGGTATGAGTCTCAGCATCTGTTTTGATCTACTGCTGGGTGGAGCCTCTCAGAGGACAGCTATTCTAGGCTTCTGTCTGTGAACATGGCAGAGTATTGGAATAGTGTCAGGGTTGGCTCCCTTCCATGGGATGTGTCTCAGCTTGGGTCAGGCATTGGTTTGACATTCCATCAATCTCTGCTCTGTCTTTATTTCTGCACTTCTTGTAAGCAGTGTAAATTGTGGGTCAAACTATTTGTGGGTAGGTAGGTGGGTGTTCTTCTCCCTCCACTAAGAGTCCTGATTAGAGGGTGTCCTCATCTGTACCTGTGACCCATGCTACTAGAAGTCTTAGCTAGAATCATGCCCATATCCTTCCAGGGGACTACACTGCCTTAGATCACCAGCTTGTCACATAGATGCTCCCACACAGTGTGGATTGGTACCACTTGAGAGAGGAATGGAAGAAAAAGGTTTTGGGGGTGGGACTGGGAGAAGAGAAAGGAGGGGGCTGAGATCATGGTGTGAAGTGATTAAATAAATATATAAGTGGATGGAAAACAATATAAAGTATGTAATAAGTGTACCAAACAATCCTCCAGGATAAGAAGTTCTAGAGAGATCTAATAGTATTTTAAAAGGGAAGCTTAATAAACAAAAAGGGGTAACTAAGATCCCCAGAGATAGATTACATAATATTTTATTAACTTTACTTTAAAAAATATGAATGAACAAAAACAACAGCTGTGAGAGACATTAGGGGAGAGAGAGAGAGAGAGACTTCATTTCCAATATGGGTGGGTGAGCTTTGGTAATTAGTTGGGTAAAGGAGGATTGGTTGCAAGTCTTTCATGGGTCTTGGTCAGGTAGAAAATATGGTATATGAGCTTAGACTCAGGCATCTCTATCTTTGGTTTTCTTTCCTCTATCCTTCTTTCTCTCTTATCTAATATTAAGGGGGAAAAGGGAGAAGGGAGGAAAGGAAAAAATGGAGGATATAGGAATAATATGATAAAAGATTAGAGTATTAAACCTATTTTTAAACTAAAGAGAACCTACTAGTCTGAAGTATTTTAACATTGGTATAGATTATTGTATACTGATACAAATTTAAAGTTATATTTGTTACACATAATATATATACATATATATACATATATATTATGTTTCAAGCTCTGTATAACGTATTGTACCTGTTACTAATTTTAAAAAAGTTCTAGTCTTTTGAAAGTTGCTATTACAAACTGTTTAGGATAATTGAGTAAAGCAAGTTAGTATCAACCAAAATCATGATCATGTTAAACAATAGTTTAATTAATTGCATAGATAATATTTCTAGGTTGAACAGATAGAAAACAGCTGGAAATGTGTAACATTTACTTATTCCAATATACTGTAAATAGATAGATGGTCTTCAAAAAACCTCATAGATCTGCAGAAAATGGCACTTTAAAACGTTTTATTAATGAAAGGCTTTTTTTGACAATGAGACATGTAAGCACCTGTTACCACCCCCATTCTTCTCCATTCTTCTTCAAAGAAGATGATGGGCATCAAATAACCTCCAGATGGCATTTGCTTCAAAAGTGACAAGTCACCTACTGTCTTTGATTCAACTACAGATGGTATGCTGCCCAAACAGACAAAGGATGAGTGGAGACAACAAAACAAAATTAGCTAAGCGGTCCTTCATAATTCCTGTTTCATAAAAATGTCTGTCATATACTGGGCTAGAATACTAAAGATGATGCCTCAACATTGCAAAAAGAACTGGGTGATTGTCGAGGCAGGCAGCTGTCTCTGTAATTTCTACAATTTTGGAAGCTACTTGTGCTGCACTTCCTGCATACTCAGGCAATATTTATTCCTCCTCAAGTCTCTGATGGGGTTGAAAACTAGATTAAAAACCATCTCATAATTAAGCTTAAGATGTTTACAAAGATACTTTTAGTTCTAAGTAGATTTTTAAGGCTGATTATGCAACTATGAGAGAAAGTGATTAGGGGAGAGAACTCTTACTACTATAAACTAAGATACATAGTAGAGTGCTTTTTCCTAATTTGCCAAATGCAAATGAGCTGGACATTGTGATTGTAATTCTTATATTATAGCTTTCATTATTGCTTCATAATTGTTCTTATTGTATAAAGCTTATTACTGTAAGAGAAAGATAATTTTACTGAACTAAAATGGGGAGATGTTGGAGGTTAATCTAGTGTACTGCGTATTCAGATGATGATTTCTATGCCCTCCAACTGGTTGCAGTCTAGACATGGGCATTGTCATGATCACTGATCCATGATGTTTAAATATTGTTTCCCAATGATCTCTGATTGGTTAATAAAGAAACTAAACAGGCAATGACTGGGCAGAAATGGTAGAAAGACTGGACTTCTGATCTAGTCCAGGGTCTCAGGTAGGGGCCACGATGTAGAGAGAATAACAAGAAGGAGACTTAGAGAAAAGACTTCACCATGTGGACCTGATAATGATGGAGCAAAAACAGACAAAAAGACAAATTACTTTATGGCAAGTAATTGGGGATGTGACTATGGTAGACTAGCATAAATGTTAGAACATCTGCCTGGTGTTTTACAAATTGTTGAATAAGGATTTATTCCCCATCTTATTTTTGGGAACTAGAGTAGGTTATTAGAAAAGACAACCCAAATTATCCATTATCTGTATATTGGATTTTCTTAAAACCTTACATCACTTCTCCTTTTAAAGTTATATCTTGTGAATGAGATACAAACTAATTCTGAAAGCAGGTTTATACCTTCCAGAATATGCAAAAGATGTGACATGAATCTTTTGCAGCCGTAAGGACATGAACTTGAAATATTAAAAACGATACATCAAATTCTATCACAAGACTGTTTCACATAGGTGACAGTACTATGTGTCATTCAATGATTTAGAAGACTGATTCACAGAAATGTGCCAATGCTTACCACACATTCCAGACCTGGCAAAGTCACCGTTTATACTTGAATATCACCAGCTTTTTAGGATTTTTACTTAAGTATATTGGGTTATGGGAAGAGACAAGCTGGCAAAAGATTAAGTTACATGTCCTTTCTTTATTTTTAATAAATTATACTGACTGACAGTGGGTCACATATCAACAAACTGGAATAAGATTTATCCACTACAAGTTCCAAAATTTCATGGGTGATGCCAAGGTTGGAGGAATGAAGAGAACCTAAGGCCCAGTAGCTCCAGCCTATTTAGTATTAACCAAATTACCCATGCCTCCTCTGACCTGCAAAAGGAAAGGTAGTTTTTATACTCAATCATAAGACAAAGAGAAGCTATATCACTACAGTAGCTGATGTTTCTCATCACAGTTCTGTCTACAGAGACAGCAGCCATATATGCTCTCTCATAGATATCTTTTGGAGTGCCTGCCATGGACCAGGCACACAGATGGTGTGCCTGGTGTTGGTATTATACCAAGTCAGACCTCACCCAGATTTCCTATACAACACTCACTGTGCACAATGTACCTACTACCTACTACTTCCTTAATCCCACTATACCCTAGGAAGTAAGCACTTCCCTCCCCATATTAGAGATGAATAATGGAGTCTATGAAAGGCTGCAGATCTGTTTCTGGCTCCATCATTATGTAACAGAGGAGACATCATATCCATGCTGACCAAGTGCTAATGGCTACACTCTAGGACCTCTCTGAAGGCTTCTATAAAACCCATCATCTGTGAACGACTCACTTTCTGCAGCATTTTATTTAATTTAGAGATTTAGGATCCAGGCATCAGTGACTGTGCCATCCATGTCACTTAATCCTCACTGTTCTTGGAGATAAAATGATTATTGTTTATTAACCTTAGGAAGAGAACTGGGAAATGGCTCACTGGATGAAATGATTGTTGCACATGCATGAGGTTCAAAGTTCAGATCCCCAAAACCCATGCTAAATCAAGACATAAAGACCTATGCCAAATGGCCTGCACAGGCCTGTAATCCTCACTCACAGAGGAGGATGCTCACTGCTCCTTCAGTCTAGTTGAAACAGTAACCCTCAGGTTCAGGAAGAGACCCTGTCTCAACAAATAAGGTGGAGAAAAGTAGATGACACATGAAGATGACCCTTGACCACTTCACAAAAGAGGGAGTGCCCAGGTACATGAGCACAGCACACACATGGCTACATTTCACTTACATGTACAGAAACTGAAGGAGAGATGAGAGCAAGGGGAGAGACAGAAAGGGAGGATAAAGACCTGTAGAGGTGGCCTCTTCTGCCTGCAATCATAGACAGTCATAATTGAATTAACATGTATGTTCAGATCTCTCCAGCCTCTCCAAAGAGCAATTTGTGGCTCCTCCTAACAACAGCTCCTATCACCCACATATCTCCATCTCCAGAGCTTCCCAGGGATTCTGTGTGGGAACAGAGGACCAGATGTAAATGGGTGATCAATGTGACAAACAATGCCACAGAGTAAGACAGAAATCTGGACCATGACAGACAGAAGAGGGCAGAGTCCAGGATGAGGATGGACTGTGGTGACCCTGTTTTCCCAGTCACAACAGGCTGTGGCTTCCTGCTCGCTGGATGAACCCCACATTACTACATGTATCCAAAGGCTTACTCAATGACTTACTCTCACTTCATATTCAAAAGCCTCCTTTTATTTCTCCTTTCCTGATGATGATCATGTGCCATCTAGTTTTTAAATTCTCAGTAGTTTTCTTCTAGAGTTTCCATCCCTCACAGGCACATCCACGGACAATTTTAAACTGTAAATGCAACAGTCTTTGATCTTTGTGTTTACTCTTGTTTCTTCTAGGTTTGAAATTGTCTCTGAAAGTTACTATTTTTCCATTCAGTGTATATGAATTAATTCAAATTGAAACCAGTTGTATTAAGGTATTATTTTTTAATTCCAGTAGCTGACTAGCTGAGGGCCTTCTAAAATGAATGCTTTTCTTGACAAAGTCTCTGTGAGTATCTCAGACTGCTTTTTAACTAAATATGCTCCTGCCTCCCTCTCCTGAGTCCTGGGCGCATGTGTGTGCACCATGCCTACATGGAAGGCTGAAGGGATAGTGCATAGAGTTCCACTCAGACAAAGCACAGCCTCCTCCTGATGTCATTGTAACCATTTGTGCTCCTCAAAGACTGGGGTCCAGACAGACAGGGCCACAGCCTCAGCTATCTTGCACCTGCATGTGACCACCTCAGCTCTAAGCTCTGCCTCTATTTATCTGTTTTTCATTTCACTTCTTTTTAGATTCACTTTTATTTATTTTTAATATATTTTATTAATTTATTCATATTACATCTCAATTGTTATCCCATCCCTTGTATCCTCCCATTCCTTCCTCCCTCCCTCCCTCCTATTTTCCCCTTACTCCCTTCCCCTATGACTGTGACTGAGGGAGACCTCTTCCCCCTGTATATGCTCAAAGTGTTAGATTCACTTTTAAATTTTACTCATGTAATATATTGAAGAGATGTGGAGAGAATGGGCAGACTTGTCTAGTTCCTGATTTTAGTGCAATTCCTTTGAGTTTCTCCATTTAATTTGATGTTGGCTATTGGCTTCCTGTATATAGCCTTTCTTTTGTTTATGTATGTGCCTTGTATCCCTGATCTCTCCAAGACTTTAAGCATGAAAGGGTGTTGCATTTGTCACATGCTTTCTCAATATCTAAGAGATGATCATATGGGTTTTTCCTTTCAGTTTGCTTATTTGGTGCATTACATTGAAGGATTTCCATATATCGAACCCTCACAGCATGCTTGGGATGAAGCCTATTTGGTCATGGTGAATGATATCTTTGATGTGGTCTTGGATTTTGTTTGTATTTTATTGAATATTTTTGTGTCAGTGTTCATAAGAGAAATTGCTCTGAAGTTCTCTTTCATTGTTGGATCTTTGTGATTGCGGCCTCATAAAATGAGTTTAGTAATGTTCCTTCCATTTCTACTTTGTGGAGTAGTTTGAAGAGTATTGGTATTATCTCTTCATTGAAGGTCTAGTAGAATTCTACACTGAAACCATCTGGCTCTGGGCTTTTTTGCGAGGGTGGGGGAGAATTTTGATGACTGCATTTATTTCTGTAGGGGACAGAGAACTATTTACTTTGTTTACCTGATCTTGATTCAACTTTGTCAAGTGGATTCTATCAAGAAAATTGTCCATTTCATTTAGATTTTCAAATTTTGTATCATATAGGCTTTTGAAGTAAGACCTAATGATTCTTTGGGCTTCCTTGGTATTTTTCAATATGTTCCCCTTTTCATTTCTAATTTGGTTGACTTGGATATTGTTCCTTTGTCACTTTGTTTGTTTGGCTAAGGGTTTGTCTATCTTGTTCACTTTCTCAAAGAACCAGCTCTTGGTTTTGATGACTCTTTCAATTGTTCTCTTTGCTTCTAATGTATTGCTCAACTATGTTCATAAGAGCCTTATTTGCAATAGCCAATATCTGGAAACAACCTAAATGTCCCTCAAATGAAGAATGAGTAAAGAAGCTGTGGTACATTTACACAATGGAATACTATTCTGCTATTAAAAAGAAGGAAGTCTGGAAATTTGCAGGCAAGTGTATGGGACTAGAAATGACCATTCTGAGTGATATAACCCAGACCCATAAAGATACACATGGTATATACCCACTTATTAGTGGATATTAGCCTAACACAAATGTACTCTGAGAGAACCAATCCAGTGAGGAATTGGGACAAACGCTGGGAATCGCTGCTAGGTTCCAGGTGAGAGTGTTATTGAAGAATGGGGTGATGGAAGAACCAAAAATGTTCATGATCCCAACAAAGAGGCCATCAAGTCTGGTGGATCTAGACTCAGGGTGTTCTGCACAAACTGTTGTACCAACCAAGGACAATGCATGCAATAAACATAGACCCCCTGTTTATATCTAGTCAATGGACAGCTCATTCTCCACAGTTACGTAGAGAGCAAGAACTGCCTCTGGCATGACCCCTGGTGGCCCCAATTTGATTACTTTCCCTTGGTGTGGAGGCCCATTGGCACACAGAGGAAAAGGAATCAGGCTATCCAGATGAGATCTGATAAGGCTGTGGTCATATGATGGGCAAGGAGGTCCTCTTCTCTCAGATTTCTAGGGAGGGGAAGAGAATAGAAGAAGGAGGGATGGTAGGAATGGGAAGATATAAGTGAGTGGATGAAAATTGGGATATAATCTGAATAACTAATAATAAATTTAAAATATTTTTCCTTCTTTTTATTAACTTATTCTTGTTACACCTCAAGGTTTATCCCATCCCTTGTATCCTCCCATTCTTCCCTCCCTCGCATTTTCCCATTATTCCCCTCCCCTATGACTGTTCCTGAGGGGGATTACCTCCCCCTGTATATGCTCAGAGGGTATCAAGTCTCTTCTTCGCAACCTGCTGTCCTTCCTCTGAGTGCAACCAGGTCTCCCCCTCCAGGGGACATGGTCAAATGTGAGGCACCAGAGTACGTGAGAAAGTCATATCCAACTTTCCACTCAACTGTGGAGAATGTTCTGACCATTGGCTAGATCTGGGTAGGGGTTTAAAGTTTACCTCCTGTATTGTCCTTGGCTGGTGCCTTAGTTTGAGTGGGACCCCTGGGCCCAAATCTGGCTATCATAATGTTCTACTTGTAGGTCTCTAGGACCCTCTAGATCCTTCTACTTTGCTATTCTCCCATACTTCTCTCATTTAGAGTCCCAATAAGATGTCCTCTCCTCTGTTCCAGTTTCCTGGTAAATGAAGGCTTTCATGGGACATGCCCCTTGGGCTAGTATGCAGATATAAGTGAGTATATACCATTTGATTCTTTCTGCTTCTGGGTTAACTCACTCATTATGATCATTTCTAGCTCAATCCATTTATCCACAAATTTCGGGAATTCCTTGTTTTTAATAGCTGAGTAGTATTCCATAGTGTATATGTACCACAGTTTCTTTATCCACTCTTCTACTGAGGGACACTTAGGCTGTTTCCATGTTCTGGCTATTATGAATTAGGCTGCCATGCACATGGTTGAGCAAATTTTCTTGTTGTGTGCTGGAGCATCTTCTGGGTATATTCCAAGGAGTAGAATAGCTGGGTCTTGAGGAAGCCCTATTCCCATTTTTCTGAGATAGAACCAGATAGATTTCCAAAGTGGCTGTACTAGTTTGCATTCCCACCAGCAATGAAGGAGTGTTCCTCTCTCCCCACATCCTCGCCACTTGAATTTTTGATCTTAGCCATTCTGATGGGTGTAAGATGGAATCTCAGAGTTGTTTTGCTTTGCATTTCCCTGATGACTAAGGAGGTTGAGCATTTCTTTAAGTGTTTCTCAGCCATTTGATACTCCTCTGTTGAGAATTCTCTGTTTAGTTCCAAGCCCCATTTCTCAATTGGGTTATTTGGTTTGGTGGTGTTTAATTTCTTGAGTTCTTTATATATTTTGGAAATTAGACCTTTGTCAGATGTAGGGTTGGTGAAGATCTTTTCCCAGTCTGTAGGCTGTCGCTTTGTTCTCTTGACAGTGTCTCCTGCCTTACAGAAGCTTCTCAGCCTCATGAGGTCCCATTTATTAATGGTTGACATTAAGGCCTGGGCCGTTGGTGTTGTGTTCAGGAAGTTGTTTTCTGTGCCAATATGTTCCAGGCTCTTCCTCACTTTTTCCCCTAAGTGACTTAGCATCTCTGGTTTTAATTTGAGGTCTTTAATCCACTTGGATTTGAGTTTTGTGCAAGGTGACAAATATGGGTCCAGTTTCATTTTTTTACACATAGACCTCCAGTTAGACCAGCACCATTTGTTGAAGATGCTATCCTTTTTCCATTAAATGGATTTGGCTTCCTTGTCAAAAAATCAAGTGACTATATGTGTGTGGATTCATATCTGGTTCTTCAATTCTATTCCACTGATCAACCAGCCTGTTGCTGTGCCAGTACCATGCTGTTTTAATTACTATTGCTTTATAGTACAGTTTGAGACCAGGTATGGAGATTCCTCCGGAGCACCTTTTATTGTACAAGATTGTTTTAGCTATTCTGGGTTTTTTGTTTTTCCATATGAAGTTTAGAATTGAACTTTCAATGTCTTTAAAAATTGTGTAGGTATTTTGATAGGGATTGCATTGAATCTGTAGATTGCTTTTGGCAGGGTGGCAATTTTTACTATGTTTATTCTCTTGATCTATGAGCAAGGAAGATCATTCCATCTTCTCAGGTCATCTTCAATCTCTTTCTTCAGAGTTTTGAAATTTTTTTCAAACAAGCCCTTCACTTGCTTAGTTAGAATAACTCCTAGATATTTTATATTGCTTGTGGCTAATGTGAAGGGTGTGATTTTCCTAATTTCTTCTTCTGCAAGCTGGTCATTTGTGTATAGGAAGGCTACAGATTTTTTTGAGTTAATTTTGTATCCAGCTAATTTGCTGAAGGTGTTTATCAGCTTTAGGAGTTCTCTGGTGGAATTTTGAGGGTCACTTATGTACACTATCATATCATCTGCAAACAGGGATAATTTGACTTCCTCCTTTCCCATTTGGATACCCTTGATCTCCTTTTGTTGTCTTATTGCTCTGGCTAGAACTTCGAGTACTATATTGAAGAGATATGGAGAGAGTGGGCAGCCTTGCCTTGTTCCCGATTTTAGAGGAATTTCCTTGAGTATCTCACCATTTACTTTGATTTTGGCTATTGACTTGCTGTATATAGCCTGTATTATGTTGAGGAAAGTGCCTTGTATCCCCCAATCTCTCTAAAACTTTAAACATGAATGGGTGTTGGATTTTACCAAATGCTTTCTCTGCATCTAAAGAGATGATCATGTGGTTTTTTTCTCCTCAGTTTGTTTATATGGTGGTTTACATTGATGGATTTCCATATATTAAACCATCACTGCATGCCTGGAATGAAGCCTACTTGGTCATTATGAATGATATCTTTGATGTATTCCTGTATTCGTTTTGCAAGCATTTTATTTAGTATTTTTGCATCAATGTTCATAAGAGAAATTGGTCTGAAATTCTCTTTATTTGTTGAGTCTTTGTGATGTTTAGGTATCAATAAGACCATGGCCTCATAGAATTATTATTATTTTTTTGCACTCTTTTTTTTTTAATTTATTCTTGTTACATCTCAATGTTTATCCCATCCCTTGTATCCTCCCATTCCTCCCCCCCACCCCCATTTTCCCATTATTCCCCTCCCCTATGACTGTTCCTGAGGGGGATTACGTCCCCCTGTATATGCTCAGAGGGTATCAAGTCTCTTCTTGGCTACTTGCTTTCCTTCCTCTGAGTGCCACCAGGTCTCCCCCTCCAGGGGACATGGTCAAATGTGAGGCACCAGAGTACGTGAGAAAGTCGTATCACATTCTCCACTCAACTGTAGAGAATATTCTGACCATTGGCTAGATCTGGGTAGGGGTTTAAAGTTTACCTCCTGTATTGTCCTTGGCTGGTGCCTTAGTTTGAGCGGGACCCCTGGGCCCAAATCTGCCTATCATATTGTTCTACTTGTAGATTTCTAGGACCCTCTGTATCCTTTTATTTTGCTATTCTCCCATGCTTCTCTCATTTAGAGTCCCAATAGGATGCCTTCCCCTCTGTCCCAGTTTTTTGGTAAGTGAAGGCTTTCGTGGGACATGCCCCTTGGGCTAGTATGCAGATATAAGTGAGTATATACCATTTGATTCTTTCTGCTTCTGGGTTAACTCACTCATTATGATCATTTCTAGCTCAATCCATTTATCCACAAATTTCGGGAATTCCTTGTTTTTAATAGCTGAGTAGTATTCCATAGTGTATATGTACCACAGTTTCTTTATCCACTCTTCTACTGAGGGACACTTAGGCTGTTTCCATGTTCTGGCTATTATGAATAAGGCTGCTATGAACATGGTTGAGCAAATTTTCTTGTTGTGTGCTGGAGCATCTTCTGGGTATATTCCAAGGAGTGGGATAGCTGGGTCTTGAGGAAGCCCTATTCCCATTTTTCTGAGATAGAACCAGATAGATTTCCAAAGTGGCTGTACTAGTTTGCATTCCCACCAGCAGTGAAGGAGTGTTCCTCTCTCCCCACATCCTCGCCAGCATGTGGTGTCGCTTGAGTTTTTGATCTTAGCCATTCTGATGGGTGTAAGATGGAATCTCAGAGTTGTTTTGCTTTGCATTTCCCTGATGACTAAGGAGGTTGAGCATTTCTTTAAGTGTTTCTCAGCCATTTGATACTCCTCTGTTGAGAATTCTCTGTTTAGTTCCAAGCCCCATTTCTCAATTGGGTTATTTGGTTTGGTGGTGTTTAATTTCTTGAGTTCTTTATATATTTTGGATATTAGACCTTTGTCAGATGTAGGGTTGGTGAAGATCTTTTCCCAGTCTGTAGACTGTCGCTTTGTTCTCTTGACAGTGTCTCCTGCCTTACAGAAGCTTCTCAGCCTCATGAGGTCCCATTTATTAATGGTTGACATTAAGGCCTGGGCCGTTGGTGTTGTGTTCAGGAAGTTGTTTTCTGTGCCAATATGTTCCAGGCTCTTCCTCACTTTTTCCCCTAAGTGACTTAGCATCTCTGGTTTTAATTTGAGGTCTTTAATCCACTTGGATTTGAGTTTTGTACAAGGTGACAAATATGGGTCCAGTTTCATTTTTTTACACATAGACCTCCAGTTAGACCAGCACCACTTGTTGAAGATGCTATCCTTTTTCCATTGAATGGATTTGGCTTCTTTGTCAAAAATCAAGTGACCATATGTGTGTGGATTCATATCTGGGTCTTCGATTCGATTCCACTGATCAACCAGCCTGTTGCTGTGCCAGTACCATGCTGTTTTAATTACTATTGCTTTATAGTACAGTTTGAGATCAGGTATGGAGATTCCTCCGGAGCAGCTTTATTGTACAAGATTGTTTTAGCTATTCTGGGTTTTTTGTTTTTCCATATGAAGTTCAGAATTGAACTTTCAATGTCTTTAAAAAATTGTGTAGGTATTTTGATAGGGATTGCATTGAATCTGTAGATTGCTTTTGGTAGGATGGCCATTTTTAATATGTTAATTCTCCTGATCCATGAGCAAGGAAGATCATGCCATCTTCTCAGGTCATCTTCAATCTCTTTCTTCAGAGTTTTGAAATTGTTTTCATACAAGTCCTTCACTTGCTTAGTTAGGGTAACTCCTAGATATTTTATATTTCTTGTGGCTAAAGTGAAGGGTGTGGTTTTCCTAATTTCTTCCTCTGCAAGCTTGTCATTTGTGTATAGGAAGGCTACAGACTTTTTTGAGTTAATTTTGTATCCAGCCAATTTGCTGAAGGTGTTTATCAGCTTTAGGAGTTCTCTGGTGGAATTTTGAGGGTCACTTATGTACACTATCATATCATCTGCAAACAGGGATAATTTGACTTCCTCCTTTCCCATTTGGATACCCTTGATCTCCTTTTGTTGTCTTATTGCTCTGGCTAGAACTTCGAGTACTATATTGAAGAGATATGGAGAGAGTGGGCAGCCTTGCCTTGTTCCCGATTTTAGAGGAATTTCCTTGAGTATCTCACCATTTACTTTGATTTTGGCTATTGGCTTGCTGTATATAGCCTTTATTATGTTGAGGAAAGTGCCTTGTATCCCCCAATCTCTCTAAAACTTTAAACATGAATGGGTGTTGAATTTTATCAAATGCTTTCTCTGCATCCAAGGAGATGATCATGTGGTTTTTTATTTTCAGTTTGTTTATATGGTGGATTACATTGATGGATTTCCGTATATTAAACCATCCCTGCATGCCTGGAATGAAGCCTACTTGGTCATGATGAATGATATCTTTGATGTGTTCCTGTATTCGTTTTGCAAGTATTTTATTTAGTATTTTTGCATCAATGTTCATAAGAGAAATTGGTCTGAAATTCTCTTTCTTTGTTGAGTCTTTGTGAGGTTTAGGTATCAATGAGACTATGGCCTCATAGAATGAATTTGGTAATTTTCCATCCATTTCTATCTTTTGGAGTAGCTTGAAGAGTATCGGTATTAGCTCGCCTTTAAAGGTCTGGTAGAATTCTGCACTGAAACCATCTGGCCCTGGGCTTTTTTTGGTTGGGAGACCATCGATGATTGCTTCTATTTCTGTAGGGGAAATGGGACTATTTAGCTTGTTTATCTGTTCTTCATTCAACTTTGGCAAGTGAAATTGTTCAAGAAAATTGTCCATTTCCCTTAGATTTTCAAATTTTGTGACATATATGCCTTCAAAGTAGGATCTTATGATTCTTTGAATTTCTTCAGTGTCTGTTGTTATGTCTCCCTTTTCATTTCTGATTTTGTTGATTTCAATACTGTGTCTCTGCCTTTTAGTTTGTTTGGCTAATGGTCTGTCTATCTTGTTGATTTTCTCAAAGAACCAGCTTTTGGTTTTGTTGATTCTTTGGACTGTTTTCTTAGTTTCTAACTTGTTAATTTCAGCCCTGAGTTTGATTATGTCCAGGCGTCTACTCCTCTTGGGTGTTTCCGCTTCTTTTTTTTCTAGGGCTTCCAGTTGTGTTGTTAAGATGCTTATGTGCGATGTTTCCAATTTCTTTTTAAAGGCACTTAGTGCTATGAATTTTCCTCTTAGCACTGCTTTCAATGTATCCCACAAATTTGGGTATGTTGTTTCTTCATTTTCATTGAATTTCAGAAACTCCTTGATTTCTTTCTTAATTTCTTCCCTGACCCAGGTGTCATTTAGCAGAGAGTTGTTTAGTTTCCACGTACGTGTAGGCTTTTTGTTATTTCTGTTGTTGTTGAATTGCAGCCTAAGAGCATGGTGATCTGATAGGATACAAGGTATTATTTCAATCCTCTTGTATCTATTGAGACTTGCTTTGTGACCTACGATGTGATCAATTTTGGAGAAGGTTCCATGGGGTGCAGAGAAGAAGGTGTATTCTTTCTTGTTTGGGTGAAAGGTTCTATAGATATCTGTTAGATCCATTTGACCCATGGCATTGGTTAATGATGTTATTTCTCGGCTTCGTTTCTGTTTCAATGACTTATCCTTCAGTGAGAGTGGGTGTTGAAAGTCTCTCCACTATTATTGTTGTGGGATCGATGTGTGGTTTAAAAGCTTTTTTAGGAGATCTTTACAAAATGTGGGTGCCCTTGTATTGGGAGCAATAGATGTTCAGAATTGTGGATGTTATCTTGGTTGACTTTACCTTTGATGAGTATGAAGTGTCCTTCTCATCCCTTTTGATTAATTTTGGTTGAAAGTCTATTTTGTTCCTACTAAAATGGCTTACGCCTGCTTGCTCTTGTGACCATTTGCTTGGAATATTTTTTTCCAACCTTTTACCCTGAGGTAATGCCTTTCATTATGGGTGAGAGGTTTTTCTTGGATGCAGAAGAATTTTGGATCTTGTTTATGTACCCCTTCAGTTAGTCTGTGTCTTTTTATTGGAGAATTGAGGCCATTGATGTTGAGAGATATTAATGACCAGTGACTGTTAAGAGTCTTAATTTTATGTTGTTTCCAATCGAGCATTTGTGTAGTTGTGTTTTTGCCATGGGATAGTGATCTATTTCCTGGGTAGTTTTGGTTGTAGCTTGACACTTTGGGATGGAGTTTTCCTTCTAGTACCCTTCTGTACAGCTGGGTTTGTTGATAGGTACTGTTTTGAATTTGTTTTGGTCATGGAATATTTTGTTTTCTTTCTCCATCAATGTTATTGATAATTTTGCTGGGTAAAGTAGTCTGGCCTGGCATCTGTGGTCTCTTAGGGTTGGCAGGATCTCTGTCCAAGCCCTTCTGGCTTTTATGGTCTTCTGCTGAGAAGTCCGGGTGTAATTCTGATAGGTTTACCATTAAATGTTTGATTTGGCCCTTTTCCCTTGCAGCTTTAATATTTTTTTTCTTTGTTCTGCAATTTTGTGTTTTGATTATTATGTGGCGGGCAGTTTTTCTTTTCTGGTCAATTCTATTTGGTGTTCTGTAGGCCTCTTGTATGTTTATAGGCATTTCTTTCTTTAGATTGGGGAAATTTTCTTCTATGATTTTGTTGAGAATCATTTCTCTGCCCTGGCGTCTGATGTCTTCTCTTTCTTCAATGCCTATTATCCTCAGATTTCTTCTTTTCATGGTGTCCTTAATTTCTTGGATGTTTTGTGTCAGGAGTTTTCCAGATTTGGCATTTTCTTTAATGGTTGATTCAATATCTGTGATTGTATCTTCTAGCCCTGAGATTCATTCTTCCATCTCTTGGATTCTGTAAGAAAAGCTCACCTCTGTGTTGCTTGCCTTCTTCTCTGAGGTCTCATGTTCTCGTTTTTCTTCTGTCTGTGTGTTCATCATTGAATCCATTTTCATTTTCAGATCTTGAACTGATTTTTTGATTTCTTTCATCTGATTTTTTGTATATTCCTGAGTTTCTTCCATTGCCTCTTTATAGGTCTTCAGAGCTTGAACCGTTTTATCTATTTCTTTCATCTGGTTGTTTGCATTTTCCTGCAATTTTTCCAGTTCCACTCTATGTGCTTCTTTTATATCTCTCACCTGTTTGTCTGCGTCTTCCTGCATTTGATTACGAATTTTATTTGTTTCCTCCATTATCATCCTCATTACTAAGGATTTGAGGTCATTTTCTTGTATTTCCGTTGTATTTGAGTTCTCTGGGTTGTTTTCTTTGGGATAGCTGGAAACTGGAGACGCCATGTTGTTTTGGGGTTTTTTGCGTATGCTTTTTTGTTGTCCTTTAGACATCTTGCCGTCTTTGTTTTTGTTGGGTAGCTTCCAGAGTTGAATGGAGGGTGTCTGACGATAGATTCACTTGTTTTCTCACGATTTCCCTAGGCTGGGAGCTCAAAGCTTCACAGGTGTGGATGTTAGGAGGTTAGTTAGCCCTGTTGTTCTGGTCTCTCACAGCCAGTGATCCTCAGCCCCCTCTTCCGTGGATCCTGCAATTGATCTGGGTCTCTGAATGAGCATTGGGTCAGGCCAAGGTATCCACAGCCTTCTGTGTTTCCCTGCCAAGTCCAGCCAGGAGCACTGGACCGAACCACAGGCTGAACTCAGCTAGATTCTCAGGGCCTGAAACCGTCTGCCAAGCTCAGCTAGGGATTCTGGGCCCAAAATACACACAGGGTCCAGCCAGAATTTTTGGGCTGGGACTACGCACCAAGCTCCGCTAGGGCCTTTTGGCCCAAAGTGCGTGCTGTGGTCAGTTATTGACTCAGGGCCCGAACTGACCACCAATCTCAGCCAGGAATTCTGGATTCAAACTGCACACTGTGTCCAACCAGAGTCTTAGAGCTGGTGGAACCGAGAGCTCTGTCCAGCCTGCGCCACACAGGAGAACTGCGGCTGCTTTGAGTTAGCGCCAGTGGTGGAACAAGTGCTCCACCCAGACTGTGTCACTGCAGGGGAGCTGCTGCTGAGCTGAGGCGGTGCCTAGGATGGAACTGAGCACGTCATCAAGCCTGCGCCACAGCAGGAGAACTGCGCCTGCTGTGAGTTAGCGCCAATGGTGGAACCAAGTGCTCTGCCCAGACATTGTCACTGCTGGAGAGCTGCCACTGAGCTGAGGCTCCACGCGACCCAAATCCTGCCCCGAGTCCCCTCTCCCGCAGCAACTCCCACCAGCCACCACACCAATCGCCTCCACCGGAAGGCTATTATCTGCAACCTCAGCCGCCGCTGCTGGTGCCGCTGGTGCTGCTGCCTCTGCCGCTGCAGTCTCCGATCAGAGAAAAACCACGCTCCTCCCGTGTGCGGGGCACGCAGGTCCTCCGCACCCTGGTTTCCTCCGAACCGTGGAGCACATCCCCGCCTTCCTGTGATGTTTCGGAACCATCGGTGTTCCTGGCTCAGAAATCTGTGCAATTCCCTAAATTGTTCACTGGAGCCTCCAAACGCGGTCCACACTGCTCGCCGCCATCTTGGATTCCCGGCCTCATAGAATTAATTTGGTAATTTTCCATCCATTTCTATTTTTTGGAGTAGCTTGAAGAGTATTGGTATTAGCTCGCCCTTGAAGGTATGGTAGAATTCTGCACTGAAACCATCTGGCCCTGGCCTTTTTTTTTTTTTTTTTTTTTTTTTTTTTTTTTTTTTTGGTTGGGAGACTATCAATGATTGCTTCTATTTCTGTAGGGGAAATGGGACTATTTAGCTTGTTTATCTGTCCTTCACTCAACTTTGGCAAGTGAAATTGATCAAGAAAATCATCCATTTCCCTTAGATTTTCAAATTTTGTGGCATATATGTCAATTGCTTGGAATATTTTTCCCACCTTTTACCCTGAGGTAATGCCTATCGTTATGGGTGAGATGTGTTTCTTGAATGCAGAAGAATGTTGGATCTTGTTTATGCACCCATTCAGTTAGTCTCTGTCTTTTTATTGGAGAATTGAGACCATTGATGTTGAGAGATATTAATGACCAGTGACTGTTAAGAGTCTTAATTTTGATGTTGGTTCCAGTCCAGCATTTGTGTAGTTGTGTTTTTGCCATGGGATAGTTATCTATTTCCTGGGTAGTTTTGGTTGTAGCTTGACCCTTTGGGATGGAGTTTTCCTTCTAGTACCTTCTGTAAAGCTGGATTTGTGGATAGGTACTGTTTGAATTTGTTTTGTCATGGAATATTTTATTTTCTCCATCAATAGTTATTGATAGTTTTGCTGGATAAAGTAGTCTGGCCTGGCATCTGTGGTCTCTTAGGGTTTGCAGGACCTCTGTCCAGGCCCTTCTGGCTTTATGGTCTCTGCTGAGAAGTCGGGTGTAATTCTGATAGGTTTTCCATTAAATGTTATTTGGCCCTTTTCCTTTGCAGCTTTTAATATTTTTTCTTTGTTCTGTATGTTTTGTGTTTTGATTGTTATGTGACGGGCAGTTTTTCTTTTCTGGTCAATTCTATTTGGTGTTCTGTAGGCCTCTTGTATGTTTATAGGAATTTCTTTCTTTAGATTGGGGAAATTTTCTTCTATGATTTTATTGAGAATAGTTTCTGGGCCTTGGAGACTGATATCTTCTCTTTCTTCAATGCCTATTATCCTCAGATTTCTTCTTTTCATGGTGTCCTTAATTTCTTGGGTGTTTTGTGTCAGGAGTTTTCCAGATTTAGCATTTTTTTCATCTGTCTGTGTGTTTATCATTGAATCCATTTTCATCTTCAGATCTTGAACTGATTTTTTGATTTCTTTCATCTGATTTTTTGTATATTCCTGAGTTTCTTCCATTGCCTCTTTATAGATCTTCAGAGTTTGAACCGTTTTATTGATTTCTTTCATCTGGTTGTTTGCATTTTCCTGCAATTTTTCCAGTTCCACTCTATGTGCTTCTTTTATGTCTCTCGCCTGTTTGGCTGTGTCCCCTCCATTTGATTACGAGGATTATCATCCTCATTACTAAGGATTTGAGGTCATTTTCTCGTACTTTCGTTGTATTTGAGTTCTCTGTGTTGTTTTCTTTGGGATAGCTGGAACTGGAGACGCCATGTTGTTTTGGGTTTTTTTTTTTTTCGTACGCTTTTACAGTGTCCTTTAGACATCTTGCCATCTCTGTTTTTGTTTGGTAGCTTCCAGAGTTGGGTGGAGGGAGTCTGATGATAGATTCATTTGTTTTCTCACAATTTCCCTAGGCTGGAAGCTCTGATACTTCACTGGTGTGGATGGCAGGAGGCTAGCCCTGTTGTTTTGGACTCTCACAGCTAGTGATCCTCTGCTTTCCTGTACTGTGGGTCCTGTCAGCATTCTGGGTCTCTGAATGAGCGTTGGGTCAGGCCAAGGTATCCACAGCCTTCTGTGTCCCCTGCCAAGGCCAGCCAGGGACACTGGGCCCCAACCACGCGATGAGCTCAGCTAGATTCTCAGGGCCCGAATTGTCTGCCAAGCTCAGCTAGGGGACTTTGGGCCCAATCTGCACAGTGGGCTCCCCTAGGGACTCTGGACCCAAAATGCACGCAGAGTCCAGCCAGAATTTTTGGGCTGGGACTGCGCACCAAGCTCAGCTAGGGGCTTTTGGCCCAAAGTGCGTGCTGTGGTCAGTTATAGACTCAGGGCCCGAACTGTCCACAAGCTCAGCCAGAAATTCTGGATTCAATCTGTGAATTGTGTCCAACCAGAGTCTCAGAGCCGGGACTGTGCCAAAAGCTCAGCTAGAGTTTCTGTGCTCAATCTGTCTGCCAAACACAGTTAGGGACTCTGGCCCCTAACTGCACGCTGAGCTCCACCTGAGTCTTCGGGGTGGAATTGTGCCCCGAGCTCAGCCAGGGACTCTGGACCCACACTGATCGCTGAATTCAGCCTGGGACTTCAGGCCTAAACTGGGTGGAGAGTCCAGCCAGAGTTTTAGGGCCACCAAGCCTGTGCGCAAAGCTCAGCTAGAGTCTCTGGACCCAATCTTCCCGGCAAGTCCAGCTAGGGACTCTGAGCCGAATCTGCGTGCTGACCTCAGCCTGTGTCAGCGCCCCAGAACTGCACGCTAAGCTAAGCTAGTGTCTCGTGCAGAACTGCTCACTGAGCTGAGCTAGCGCGCCTCGGCTGGAAATGAGCACTTCACCCAGCCCGCCAAGTCCAGGTGGGTCTCAAGGCACCGTGCAACCCAAATCCTGCCCAGAGTCCCCTCTCCTGCAGCAACTCCCACCAGCCACCACACCAATCGCCTCCTCCTGAAGGCTCTGAGCTGCAAACCTCAGCCACCACCGCTGCTGCTGCTGGTGCCACCGCCGCTGCTGCTGCCTCTGCCGCTGCTTCTCCGATCCGAGAAAATCTGCTGCTTCTCCGATCCGAGAAAATCTGCGCTCCTCCCATGTGCAGGGGCACTCAGGTCCTCCACACCCTGGTCCCTCCGAACCGTGGGGCACTCCTGCTGCCATGATGTGGGGATCTCGGTGTTCCTGTCTCAGAAATCTGTGCAATTCCCTGAATTGTTCACTGGAGCTTCTAAACATGGTCCACACTGCTCGCCGCCATCTTGGATCCCCGCCATTACTTTCAATAAGTTTGTAATTACACAATTGTCCTTTTCAGAACTTAAAGCAGATTCCCATTGAAACCCTGATTATGCATCAATGGTATGATTACATATCTCTGTTTTTCAAATTCTTAAAAATGAAAATATTATTTTGAGTGCCCCATTGTTGTAAAAGATCCCTTTCCCATAAATTTATGGGTATTTCAGTCACATAGGGTCTCAGTTACTCTGTTGGCCCTTCTGGTCCCACACACTTAATCCACCATACACTTGGTCTTATTTGGAATAATTTGCCAATTCCTGTAAATCGTGTAGAAACCTACTGAAGTGATCAATCTGGCTTCCAATACTTTTGAGAAAGGATTGTGGCAACTGCTCCTATATCTACCAAACCTTCCATTTCAACACTGTCCATTTGTACTATTAATTTAGGTCTCTGATCATTAACCATTGTTTGCCAAAACACATGTCTTCCAGTATTCCCAAATGCACCTGTTCTTTCTACTGGAGTGGCTTTGCCCTTGATATAAGGGAACAGCAACACCTGAGCAATTCTATCTTCTACATTAATTTGCATCTCCTTCTTTACATATGCCATGATATTAATTTCTTCCTTACAATCCACATCTATAATACTGGGATGATGCACAATAAGGCCTTGAGAGGTTATTTTACTTTTTCCAAGATTATACCTACTGTCCCTGAAGTTAAATGGTCATAAATACCCATTGTTTTTGTAACATTCAATCTGTGTGGCTAGTGTAAGAGAGTTCTCTGAGGCCAGATCCAAAGCCTTCAGTAGCATGCATTAAATCATCGATACCTAGTCTTTGTTTCCTGCAGGTGTGTTACCTTCTGGCTGACCAAAGAAAGATGGTTCATATTGTTTGCTGTGAGGCATTGAGCTAACAAAGCCCTCCTTTTGTTTCCTGATAGTAAGAGATTACTTTGTACATCTCTCTTGGATTGACAATGTTTTCTCTTCACACCGTGGCTATACTACCCTGGAAGTCTTGGCATATCATTACCATCACTGACAGGAGCTCCTTGTACTCTTCTATGAGTACCATTTACTACAAAGTTAGAATACCTATTATTTTGAGGTGTAGAATTTTTAACCTTACAGTTTCTTTGCAAATGGCCCAACTTACCACAATTAAAATACCAGGGTTTTTTTTTTTTATATCTGAGACCTCTCGCTATAGCTTGTTCTATGATATTGTTTTGATGCTCCTGAGAGCTAGTATTAGCCATCTCTCTTACCCATTCATCTAATGGGGCTCCTCATGCTTCTAATGGTCTAATTGCTCTCTCACATTCAGTATTTGCATTCTCATACATCATGCTCAGTTTTAATGCCTGTCTGGTCTCAGGATCTGGTATGGCTCTAACCAGAGCTGAACCCAATCTTTGTAAGAATTCCATGGAGGCTTCTCTGGGGCCTTGAAATAGCTGAGTAAATGAAGTGGTTGTTTTACCAGGCTCCTCAACCATGTCCCAATCTCTTAAGGCTGCAACATGACATTGTTTGATTACTGCATCTTCAGATCAGGTTTGTTCTCTTAAGTCAGCATAACGCCCTTCACCAGGCAACTGATATTTAACAACATTTATCCCCCTTCTTATATTTTGTTGTTCTATTCTCCTGGTTTCGTTTCTCCACCATGATAGCCACTGTAACTGCTGAGTGGCTTCTAACACAGCTGACACCAATCCCTTCCAATCTTGGAGAATAAGTTTATGCTGCATAGCCCAGTTACTTAACATTCGTTTAACAAAAGATGTATGCATTCAATATTGTACAATAGCCTCTTTAAAATGCTTTAAATCTAGCATATCTACTGGACACAATACCATCTCATGATAAGCCTCACCACCATCATTAGCAGGGATATGTTGCACAAAGACTGGAAAAGCTGATGGTGTCTGTGTAGGCCTAGAGAATTACCTTATTAGAGCACTTGTCTCCAAAGCCCTTTTGGCTTGTCTGCTTTGCTGTTCCTCTAGAATCTTTACAGCCTCTCTGGCTTTCCATTTTTCTCAGCCTTCTTCTGCACACTGATACTCTGACCACCTGGCATGTGGAGCAGGGCAGTGTGGTAACTGTGGGAAACACTGACTCCCAGTTAGCAGGCATTTTTCCCTACCAATTGTGCTTTTTGTTTTCCAAATGCTTCAATCTAAACCCACAAATTCTCTAGTTGTATAGCCAACTCTGCAATCCTTTCCAGAACAATAGAATTTATGACCCTTCCAATTTTTGTATCTTATTGGTTTTTTCAAATCTTTTTAGAAGTATAATACAGTTAAAAGACAAAGAAAAGACAAAAAATTCCCTCTGGGTATAAAGCAGGAAGGAACTTTGCAACAGCAGCTGTGATTTTGCTGACAGCCTGAAACAGCATCTCTATATCTTCAAACCTGTGTCTTCCTCTGCAATATTAGAAGTTAAGTTACCCATTGTGCCCAAAGCATGTTGGGCACCACCGGTAGGCTTCAACCTTTTTCAAACCTACTTTATTTTAGGTTCTTTAATTCTTACACCTCCCTTCCAACCCACCTACCCTAGATAAGAAAGAAAAGAGGTTAGTGGGAACAGAAGTAGACCGTTTTGGACTCAGTTCCTAGAAGCAATTCCCTTGGCATAGTCGGCAGGATTTCAGCAAACCAGCAATTCAACGAAAGTTCCTGCTAGAACCTGGAACAGCAGCCAGAATCTGGAGGCCTGAAGCAGTCTCTGAAGCATCATGAAGTGGAGCAATGAGCAACCAAACAATACCAAGACCCAAAAAAAGCCCCAGCCTCCAGTTTGAGCATATATACATATATATATTCACACTCTGTACTAAGATGTACTTCAGCTGGCAGAAAACCAAGCCCCTACATGAGGTGGTTCACCTTCTAGTGGATAAACATCACCTCTTCTCACAAGTCTGTTCCTCATCCCACATATGGGATAAAACAAAAATATGTTTACATCCACTGCACTGCAGTTCTGCCTTTTTTACCTCGGCAGTGTAGGGAATGCAATCTCTGATAGAGACAGCCCTACAGATGGCTCTAACAAAGGGAGACTCAGGTTTCTCTTGATAATTTCTCCTTTTATGATTATTCTGTTTTCCTGGTGTGTTCACTATGACTTATTTTTCTTTTTTAAATTTTATTAATTTATTCATACATCTCGATTGTTAACCCTTCCCCTATTTTCTCCCATTCTTCCCTCCCTCCCACTTCCCCCCTTCTCCCTTCCCCTATGTCTGTGATTGAGGGAGACCTCCTTCCCTATATATGCTCTTAGAATATCGAGTCTCTTCTTGGTAACTTGCTATCCTTCCTCTGAGTACCGCCAGGCCTCCCCATCCAGGGGACGTGGTCAGAAAAGGGGCACCAGAGTTCGTGTGAGAGTCAGATCTCACTCTCCACTCAATGGTGGAGAATATCATGTTCATTGGCTAGGTCCTGGTAGGGGTTTGAAGCTTACTGCCTATATTCTCCTTGGCTGGTGCCTTAGTTTGAGGAGGACCCCAGGACCCAGATCTGCCTGTTATAAAGTTTTTATTGTAGATTTCCAGAACCCTGTGGGTCCTACTATTTCCTCATTCTTCCATGCTACTCTTGCCTAGAGTCTCAATAGGATGTCCTCTCTTCTGACCCACTTTTTTGGTAAGTAAAGTTTTTCATGGTACGTATCCCTTGGACTAGTGTTTTGATATAAGTGAGTATATACCATTTGTCTCTTTTTGCTTCTGGGTGAACTCACTCATTATGATAATTTCTAGATCACTCCATTTGTCCACAAATTTCGGGAATTCCTTGTTTTTAATAGCTGAGTAGTATTCCATAGTGTAAATGTACCACAGTTTCTCAGTCCATTCTTCTTCTGAGGAACACTTCAGCTGTTTCCATGTTCTGGCTATTATGTATAAAGCGGCTATGAACATGGTTGAGCCTATGTCCCTGTTGTGTGGTAGGGCATTTTCTGGGTATATTCCAAGGAGTGGGATAGCTGGGTCTTGAGGACGCCCTATTCCCATTTTTCTGAGAAAGCGCCAGATAGCTTTCCAAAGTGGTTGTACTAGTTTGCATTCCCACCAGCAATGAAGGAGTGTTCCTCTTTCTCCACATCCTTGCCAGCATGTGGTGTCATTTGAGTTTTTGATCTTAGCCATTCTGATGGGTGTAAGATGGAATCTCAGTGTCGTTTTGATTTGCATTTCTCTGATGACTAATGAGGACGAGCATTTCTTTAAGTGTTTCTCGGCCATTTGATATTCCTCTGCTGAGAATTCTCTGTTATGTTCTAAGCCCCATTTCGCAATTGGGTTGTTTTGTTTTGTGGTGTTTAATTTCTTGAGTTCTTGAAGATCTTTTCCCAGTCTGTAGGCTGTTGCTTTGTTCTACTGACAGTGTATCCTGCCTTAAAGAAGCTTCTCAGCATCATGAGGTCCCATTTATTAATTGTTGACATTAAGGCCTGGGCTGTTGGTATACTGTTCAGGAAGTTGTTTCCTGTGCCTATGTGTCCCAGGCTCTTCCCCACTTTTTCCTCTAACTGAATTAATGCCTCTGGTTTTAAGTTGAGATCTTTAATCCACTTGGACCTGAGTTTTGTGCAATGACAAATAAGGGTCTAATTGCATTTTTCTACATGTAGACATCCAGTTAGACCAGCACCATTTGTTGAAGATGCTATCCTTTTTCCATTGAATAGATTTGGCTTCTTTGTCAAATATCAAGTGAGCAAATGTGTGTGGATTCATCTCTGGATCTTCAATTCGATTCCATTGATCCACCAGCCTATTGCTTTGCCAGTACCATGCTGTTTTAATTACTGTTGCTCTGTAGTACAGTTTGAGATCAGGTATGGAGATTCCTCCGGAGGATCTTTTATTGTATAGGATTGTTTTTGCTATTCTGGGCTTTTTATTTCTCCATATGAATTTGAGAATTGATCTTTCAATATCTTCAAAATATTTTGTAGGTATTTTGATAGGTATTGCATTGAATCTGTACATTGCTTTTGGTAAGATGGCCATTTTTACTATGTTGATTCTTCCAATCCATGAACAAAGTAAATCCCTCCATCTTCTAATGTCATCTTCAATCTCTTTCTTCAGTGGTTTGAAGTTTTTTTCAAATAAGTCCTTCACTTGCTTGGTTAGAGTTACTCCTAGATATTTTATATTGTTTGTGGCTATTGTGAAGGGAGTAGTTTTCCTAATTTCTTCCTCTGCCTGTTTGTCATTTGTATACAGGAAAACTACTGACTTTTTTGAATTTATTTTGTATCCTGCCAATTTGCTGAAGGTGTTTATCAGCTGTAGGAGTTCTGCGGTGGAATGTTGGGGGTCACTTATATACACTATCATTTCATCTGCAAATAGGGATAATTTGACTTCTTCCTTTCCCATTTGGATCCCCTTGATCTCCGTTTGGTGTCTTATTGCTCTGGTTAGAACTTCAAGAACTATATTGAAGAGATATGGGGACAGAGGGCAGCCTTGCCTGGTTCCCGATTTCAGAGGGATTTACTTGAGTATCTCTCCATTTACTTTAATGTTGGCTGTTGGTTTGCTGTATATAGCCTTTATTATGTTTAGAAAAGTGCCTTGTATTCCAGATCTCTCCAGAACTTTAAACATAAATGGGTGTTGGAATTTGTCAAATGCTTTTTCTGCATCTAAAGAGATGATCATGTGGTTTTTCTCTTTCAGTTTGTTTATATGGTGGATTACATTGATGGATTTTCATATGTTAAACCATCCCTGCATGCCTGGAATGAAGCCTACCTGGTCATGGTGAATGATGTCTTTTATATGCTGTTGTATTTGCTTTGTGAGTATTTTGTTGAGTATTTTTGCATCAATGTTCATAAGAGAAATTGGTCTGAAATTCTCTTTTTTTGTTGGGTCTTTGTGAGGTTTAGGTATCAATGTGACTGTGGCCTCATAGAAGGAATTTGGTAATATTTCGTCCATTTCTATCTTTCGGAATAGCTTGGATAGTATCGGTATTAGCTCCTCTTTGAAGGATTGGTAGAATTCTGTGCTGAAACCATCTGGCCATGGGCTTTTTTTGGCTGGGAGACTATCAATGGTTGCTTCTATTTCTATAGGCAAAATAGGACTATTTAATTTTTTTATCTGGTCTTGGCTCAATTTTGGCAGATGGAATCGGTCGAGAAATTTGTCCATTTCCCTTAAATTTTTGAATTTTCGGCATGAATGTCTTTAAAGTAGGTTCTTACGATTCTTTGTATTTCTTTGGTGTGTGTTGTTATGTCTCCCTTTTCATTTCTGATTTTGTTAATTTGGATAGTGTTTTTCTGTCTTTTAGTTAGATTGGCTAACGGTTTGCCTATCTTGTTAATTTTCTCAAAGAACCAGCTCTTGGTTTTGTTGATTCTTTGGATTGTTCTCTTTGTTTCTAATTTATTGATTTCAGCCCTGAGTTTGATTATTTCTAGGCATCTCCTCCTCTTGGGTGTTTCTGCTTCTTTTTTTTTTTCTAGAGCTTCCAGATGTGTTGTTGTTTATGTGGGCTGATTCCATTTTCTTTTTAAAGGCACTTAGTGCTATGAATTTTCCTCTTAGCACTGCTTTCAATGTGTCCCACAAATTTGGGTATGTTGTTCCATCATTTTCATTGAATTTCAGGAAGTCTTTTATTTCTTCCCTTATTTCTTCCGTGACTCATGTGTCATTAAGTAGAAAGTTGTTTAGTTTCCATGTGTTAGTATGCTTTTTGTTATTTCTGCTGCTGTTGAAGTCCAGCCTTAGACCATGGTGATCTGATAAGATACAAGGTATTATTTCAATCTTCTTGTATCTGTTGAGGTTTGCTTCGTGACCAACTATGTAATCAATTTTAGAGAACGTTCCATGGGGTGCTGAGAAAAAGGTATACTTCTTAGCGTTTGGGTGGAAAGTTCTGTAGATATCTGTTAGATCCATTTGAGTCATGACATTGGTTAATGAGGTTATTTCCCGGCTTAGTTTTTGAATCAAAGACCTATCCTTGAGTGAAAGTGGGATGTTGAAGTCTCCCACTATTAATGTGTGGGTATCGACAAGTGGGGCAAGCTTTGTTAATAACTCTTTCACAAATGTGGGTGCCCTTGTATTCAGAGCATAGATGTTCACAATCATGATGTCTTCTTGGTTGACTTTACCTTTAACGAGTACGAAGTGTCCATCCTCATCTCTTTTGATTAATTTTGGTTGAAAGTCTATTTTATTAGATATTAGAATAGCTACCCCAGCTTGTTTCTTGTGACCATTTGCTTGGACTATTTTCCCCCAACCTTTTACTCTGAGGCAATGTCTGTCCTTGTGGTTGAGATGTGTTTCTTGAATGCAGACGAATGTTGGGTCATGTTTATGCATCCACTCCGTTAGTCTGTGTCTTTTTATTGGAGAATTGAGACCATTGACATTGAGAGAGATTAATGACCAGTGATTGCTAAGTCCCTTCATATTTGTTATTTGTAACAGTTAAGATTTTGTGAGGTTGTGATTTTGCAATGGTATAGTTACCTATTTCCTATATAGCTTTGGTTGTAGTTTGACCAGTTGGGGGTGGAGTTTTCCTTCTAATAACTTCTGAAAAGCCAGATTTGTGGCTAGGTACTGTTTGAATTTGTTTTTGTCATGGAATAACTTGTCTTCTCCATCAATTGTTATTGATAATTTTGCTGGATATAGTAGTCTTGCCTGGTATCTGTGTTCTCTTAGGGTTTGCAGAACTTCTGTCCAGGCCCTTCTGGCTTTCATGGTCTCTGCTGAGAAGTCAGGAGTAATTCTGATAGGTTTGCCTTCATATGTTACTTGGCCTTTTTCTCTTGCTGCTTTTAATATTTTTTCATTGTTCTGTATATTTTGTGTTGTTATTATTATGTGGTGGGAAGATTTTCTTTTCAGGTCTATTCTATTTGGTGTTCTGTAGGACTCTTGTATGCTCGTATGCATCTCCTTATTCAAATTGGGGAAATTTTCTTCCATTATTCGATTAAAGATATGTTGAGGGCTGTGGAGTCATCTATCTTCTCTTTCCTCTATCCCTATTATTCTCAAGTTTCATCTTTTCATGTTGTCTTTTAATTCTTGAATGCTCTGTGTCAGAAACTTTTCAGATTTAGCATTTCCTTGGATGGTTATTTCCAGTTCTGCAATTGTATCTTCAAGTCCCAATATTCATTCTTCCATTTCTTGCAATCTGTTAGATAAGGCCACCTCTGAGATGCTTGCTTTCTTTTCTGATGCTTCTTGATCGCGTTTTTCTTCCGTGTGTTCGTTTATGATAGCTTCCATCTTTATCTTCAGGTCTTGAACTGTTTTAATGATTTCCTTAATCTGGTTATTTGTATTTTTCTGAAATTCTTCAAATGCCTCTTTATATGACTCTTAAATCTTCAGCCTTCTTGTTTGCCTCTTCCTGCATTTGTTTACAGATTTTATTTGTTTCTTCCCTTATCATCCTACTTACTAAGGACTTGAGGTCATTTTCTTGTATATCAATTGTTGTTGGGTTCTCCAAGTTATTTTCATTGGAATTGCTTGGATCTGGAGATGCCAACCTGTTTTGGTTTTTGTTAGCGTTCTTTCGCTGTCCTCTTATCATTTTTGTGACTCTGGTGTTGGGAGGTGGTTTGTAGTGACCTTCCCTGTTTGAGAGTGGATAGTTGATGCCTGATTATAGGTAGGGTGCCCTTGCCTGTGGGGATCAGGGAGTATTTCCCTGGGCCAGGCAGGTGATTCATGTTCTACTCCTGGAGATTTTCCTCAACACCTTAGCCTCCAGGCTGAGTCATGCAAAGTAGGTTTCTGTTTGGGCCTTTTCACCTTACTGGGGCAATTCAGAACAGCAGTTTTGGACTTTAGAGTAAGGTCAGCACATAAGCTCTCTGGTTGTATAGGTTGATCCCAGCTGTCTGTCCTTCCTGTTGCTTTGTAGCCAAGATCCCAGGTGGATCAGGTCTTCTGGGCTGCAGCTGTCTTTTAGCTCTGCCTCTATACTCTGTAGTTGTGTGCAGCCTCTCCCATGAATTTGGGAGTTCTTGCTGGGTCTGCAGGAGCTGACCCAGCTAGGATCTGCCTGTTGGAGATTACAGGATCAGTGCCTGGTGGGCCTGAGACAATATGGTTTCAGGCCACTAGCAGTATCCAAGGAGGCAGCAATTTCCATGCCCCTGTAAGCCAGGACACTCCCAGATTGCTTTATATCAGCAATTAGACCCTGCAAGCACAACCCATGGCTCCCTGTATCATGGGAGGTCCTGTCATGCCCGCAAGAATGGACCCAGCTAGGTTCTCTGATTTGGGGAGTGCCGTGTCAGTGCCGGCAGCCCAGGTGGGCAGCTGGTGACAATGGCAATTCAGACCACTGGTGGGAATCCCCTGTATCTTCTCTTTCCACCAGTGAAAGCCAGGGTACTCCCCTCTGGCTGCAGGTCAGAAGTTAGGCCCTGCAAGAACAACCCATGGCTCCCTGTATCGTGTGAGGTCCTGATGTGTGCCTGCAAGAATGGATGCAGCTAGGATCTGTTATTTGGGGAGTGCCTGGTCAGTGCAGGCAGCCCGGGTAGGCAGCTGGCGACAATGGCAATTCAGACCACTGGCGGGAATCCCCTGTATCTTCTCTTTCTGCCAGTGAAAGCCAGGATAGTCCCCGCTGGCTGTAGGTCAGCAGTTAGGCCCTGCAAGCACGACCCACGACTCCCTATATCATGGGAGGTCCTGTCGCACCCTCAAGAATGAACCCAGCTAGGTTCTCTTATTTGGGGAGTGCTGGCAGCCCAGGTGGGCAGCTGGCGACAATGGCGATTCAGACCACTGGTGGGAATCCCCTGTATTTCTCTTTCTGCCAGTAAAAGCCAGAATGCTCCCAGCTAGCTTTAGGTCTGCAGGTAGATGCCACAAGCAAGACCCACAGCTCCTGAAAACATGGGTGATCCCACTGGGATTAAGGACTTCCTGAAATTAAATGATAATAAAGGAACAACATACCCAAATTTGTGGGACACATTGTGCTAAGAGGAAAATTCATAGCACTAAGTGCGTTTAGAAAGAAAGTAGAAACATCCCACATAAGCAACTTAACGACACATCTGGAAGCCCTAGAAAAAAAGAAGTAGAAACACCCAAGAGGAGGAGATGTCTACAAATAATCAAATGCAGGGCCGAAATCAATAAATTAGAAAAAAGAGAACAAATGAAAGAATCAACATAACCAGGAGTTGGTTCTTTGAGAAAATCAACAAGATAGACAAACTGTTAGCCAAACTAACTAAAAGCCAGAGAGACACTATCTAAATGAACAAAATCAGAAATGAAAAGGGAGACATAACAACAGACAGTGAAGAAATACAAAGAATCATAAGATTCTACTTTAAAGGCATATGTGCCAAAAATTTTGATAATCTAAGGGAAATGGACAATTTTCTTGATCGATTCCACTTGCCAAAATTGAATCAAGATCACATAAACGAATTAAATAGTCCTAATTCTCCTATAGAAAAAAAAAACAATCACTGATATTCTCCCAAACAAAATAAGCCCAGGGCTACATGGTTTCAGCACAGAATTCTACCAAACCTTCAAAGAAGAGCTAATACCGATATTCTTCAAGCTACTTCAAAAGATAGAAATGGATGGAACATTATCAAATTCATTTTATGAGGCCACGATAACATTGATACCTAAATCTCACAAGGACCAAACAAAAAAGAAAATTTCAGACCAATTTCTCTTAGGAAAATTGACTCAAAAATACTCAATAAAATACTCGCAAAACGAATACAAGAACATATCAAAGGTATTCACCATGACCAGGTAGGCTTCATTCCAGGCGTGCAGGGATGGTTTAGTATATGGAAATCCATCAATGTAACACACCATATAAACAAACTGAAAAAAAAACCACATTATCATCTCCTTAGATGCAGAAAAAGCATTTGATAAAATCCAACACACATTCATTTTTAACGTTTTGGAGAGATTGGGAATACAAGGCACATACATAAATATAATAAAGGCTATATACAGCACACCTATGGCCAAAATCAAATTAAATGAAGAGATACTCAAGGAAATTCCTCTAAAATCGGGGACCAGACAAGGCTGCCCACTTTCTCCATATCTCTTCAATATAGTTCTTGAAGTTCTAGTTGGAGCAAAAAGACATCAAAAGAAAATCAAGGGGATCCGAATGGGAAAGGAGGAAGTCAAATTATGAAGTCAAATTATCCCTATTTGCAGATGATATAATAGTGTACATAAGTGACCACAAAATTCCACCAGAGAACTCCTACAGCTGATAACCACCTTCAGCAAATTGACTGGATACAAAATTAACTCAAAAAAGTAAGTAGCCTTCCTGTATACAATGACAAACATGCAGAGGAAGAAATTAGGAAAACTACACCCTTCACGATAGCCATGAACAACATAAAATATCTAGGAGTAACTCTAACCAAGCAAGTGATGGACTTGTTTGAAAAAAAATTTAAATCTCTGAAGAAAGAGATTGAACATGGCATCAGAAGATAGATGAATCTCCTTTGATTGTGGATCAGGAGAATTAACATAGTAAAAATGGCCATCATACAAAAAGCATTTTATAGATTCAATGCAGTCCCTATCAAAATACTTACACAATATTTTAAAGACATTGAAAGATCAATTCTCAACTTCATATAGAAAAAAAAAAACCCAGAATAGCAAAAACAATCCTATACAATAAAAGATCCTCGAGAGGGATTTCCATACTCTATCTCAAGCTATACTATAGAGCCACAGTAACTAAAACAGCAGGGACCGGCACAACAATAGGCTGGTTGATCAATGTAATTGAATCAAATACCCAGGCATGAATCTTCACACACATGGTCACTTGATTTTTGACAAAGAAACCAAATCTATTCAATGGAAAAAGGATAACATCTTCAACAAATGGTTCTGGTCTAACTAGATGTCTACATGTAGAAAATGCAACTAAATCCGTATTTATCACCATGCACAAAACTCAAGTCCAAGTGGATTAAAGACCTCAAATAAAACCAGAAACACTGAGATGGATCCAAGATGGCAGCGACCAGTGTGGACCGCGTTTGGAGGCTCCAATGAACAATTCAGGGAATTGCACAGATTTCTGAGCCAGGAACACCGAGGTCCAAACATCACGGCAGCGGGAGTGCTCCATGGTTCAGAGGGACCAGGGTGTGGAGGACCTGCGTGCCCCTGCACACCGGAGGAGCGTGGATTTTCTCTGATCGGAGCGGCAGCGGCAGAGGCTGCAGCAGCAGCGGCACCAGAAGCGGTGGCTGAGGTTTGCAGCTCATAGCCTTCTGGTGGAGGCGATTGGTGTGGTGGTTGCTGGGAGTTGCTGCGGGATAGGGGACTCGGGGCAGGATTTGGGTCGTGTGGAGCCTTCAGAACAAGACTGGACTTGTAGGACAGTTTGGCCCCAGAGTCCCGGGTACTGGCCCGGCCCAGCAAGCAATTCTGCCTGAGGCACTAACTCAGCATGGCCACAGCTCCCCTGCTGTGGCGCAGGCTTAGTTGAGCGCGCAGCTCCACACTAGGCAGCCCCTCAGCTCAGCGGCAGCTCCGCTGCGGTGACACAGTCTGGGTGGAGCACTTGGTTCCACCACAGGCGCTAACTCAGGGCAGCCGCAGTTCTCCTGCTGTGGCGCAGGCTTGGCCGAGCACTCAGTTCCACCCTAGGCGCCACCTCAGCTCAGCGGCAGCTCCCCTGCGGTGACACAGTCTGGGCGGAGCACTTGGTTCCACCACTGGGTGCTAACTCAGAGCAGCCACAATTCTCCTGCTCTGGCGCAGGCTGGACAGAGTGCTCGGTTCCACCAGCTCTAAGACTCTGGTTGGACACAGTGTGCAGTTTGAATCCAGAATTCCTGGCTGAGATTGGTGGTCAGTTCGGGCCCTGAGTCAATAACTGACCACAGTACACACTTTGGGTCAAAAGGCCCTAGCGGAGCTTGGTGCGTAGTCCCAGCCCAAAATTCTGGCTGGACCCTGTGTGCATTTTGGGCCCAGAATCCCTAGCTGAGCTTGGCAGACGCTTCAGGCCCTGAGAATCTAGCTGAGTTCAGCCCATGGTTCGGGCCCAGTGCTCCTGGCTGGACTTGGCAGGGAACACAGGAGGCTGTGGATACCTTGGCCCGACCCAACGCTCATTCAGAGACCCAGAACAATTGCAGGATCCACAGCACAGGGAGGCTGAAGATCACTGGCTGTGAGAGACCAGAACAACATGGCTAACCTCCTAACATCCACACCAGTGAAGCTTTGAGCTCGCAGCTTAGGGAAATCGTGAGAAAACAAGTCAATCTATCGTCAGACACCCTCCATCCAACTCTGGAAGCTATCCAACAAAAACAAAGATGGCAAGATGTCTAAAGGACAGCAAAAAAGCATACGCAAAAAATCCCAAACAACATGGCGTGTCCAGTTTCCAGCTATACCAAAGAAAACAACCCAGAGAACTCAAATACAACGGAATTACAAGAAAATGACCTCAAATCCTTAGTAATGAGGATGATAATGGAGGAAACAAATAAAATTTGTAATCAAATGCAGGAAGACGCAGACAAACAGGAGAGAGACATAAAAGAAGCACATAGAGTGGTACTGGAAAAATTGCAGGAAAATGCAAACAACCAGATGAAAGAAATAAATAAAACGGTTCAAGCTCTGAAGACCTATAAAGAGGCAATGGAAGAAACTCAGGAATATACAAAAAATCAGATGAAAGAAATCAAAAAATCAGTTCAAGATCTGAAAATGAAAATGGATTCAATGATAAACACACAGACAGAAGAAAAACGAGAACGTGAGACCTCAGAGAAGAAGGCGAGCAACACAGAGGTGAGCTTTTCTAACAGAATCCAAGAGATGGAAGAACGAATCTCAGGGCTAGAAGATACAATCACAGATATTGAATCAACCATTAAAGAAAATGCCAAATCTGGAAAACTCCTGACACAAAACATCCAAGAAATTAGGGAAACCATGAAAAGAAGAAATCTGAGGATAATAGGCATTGAAGAAAGAGAAGACATTAGACTCCAGGGCCCAGAAACTATTCTCAACAAAATCATAGAAGAAAATTTCCCCAATCTAAAGAAAGAAATGCCTATAAACATACAAGAGGCCTACAGAACACCAAATAGAATTGACCAGAAAAGAAAAACGGCCCGCCAGATAATAATCAAAACACAAAACATGCATAACGAAGAAAAAATATTAAAAGCTGCAAGGGAAAAGGGTCAAATAACATTTAATGGTAAACCTATCAGAATTATACCCGACTTCTCAGCAGAGACCATAAAAGCCAGAAGGGCCTGGACAGAGATCCTGCAAACCCTAAGAGACCACAGATGCCAGGCCAGACTACTTTACCCAGCAAAATTATCAATAACCATTGATGGAGAAAAAAAATATTCCATGACAAAAACAAATTCAAACAGTACCTATCCACAAATCCAGCTTTACAGAAGGTACTAGAAGGAAAACTCCATCCCAAAGGGTCAAGCTACAACCAAAACTACCCAGGAAATAGATAACTATCCCATGGCAAAAACACAACTACACAAACGCTCGACTGGAAACAACATCAAAATTAAGACTCTTAACAGTCACTGGTCATTAATATCTCTCAACATCAATGGCCTCAATTCTCCAATAAAAAGACACAGACTAACTGAATGGGTACATAAACAAGATCCAACATTCTTCTGCATTCAAGAAACACATCTCACCCATAATGAAAGGTATTACGTCAGGGTAAAAGGTTGGAAAAAAATATTCCAAGCAAATGGTCACAAGAAGCAAGCAGGCGTAGCCATTTTAGTATCGAACAAAATAGATTTTCAATTAAAATTAATCAAAAGGGATGAGGAAGAAAACTTCATACTCATCAAAGGTAAAGTCAACCAAGATAACATCACAATTCTGAACATCTATGCTCCCAATACAAGGGCACCCACATTTGTAAAAGATCTCCTAAAAAAGCTTAAACCACACATCGATCCCCACACAATAATAGTGGGAGACTTCAACACCCTACTCTCACTGAAGGATAAGTCATTGAAACAGAAACTAAGCCGAGAAATAACATCATTAACCAATGCCATGGGTCAAATGGATCTAACAGATATCTATAGAACCTTCCACCCAAACAAGAAAGAATACACCTTCTTCTCTGCACCCCATGGAACCTTCTCCAAAATTGATCACATCGTAGGTCACAAAGCAAGCCTCAATAGATACAAGAGGATTGAAATAATACCTTATATCCTATCAGATCACCATGCTCTTAGGCTGCAATTCAACAACAACAGAAATAACAAAAAGCCTACACGTATGTGGGAATAAACAACTCTCTGCTAAATGACAACTGGGTCAGGGAAGAAATTAAGAAAGAAATCAAGGAGTTTCTAAAATTCAATGAAAATGAAGAAACAACATACCCAAATTTGTGGGATACATTGAAAGCAGTGCTAAGAGGAAAATTCATAGCACTAAGTGCCTTTAAAAAGAAATTGGAAACATCGCAATAAGCATCTTAACAACACAACTGGAAGCCCTAGAAAAAAAAGAAGCAGAAAAACCCAAGAGGAGTAGACACCTAGAAATAGTCAAACTCAGGGCTGAAATTAACAAATTAGAAACTAAGAAAACAGTCCAAAGAATCAACAAAACCAAAAGCTGGTTCTTTGAGAAAATCAACAAGAAAGACAGACCATTAGCCAAACTAACTAAAAGGCAGAGAGACAGTATTGAAATCAACAAAATCAGAAACGAAAAGGGAGACATAACAACAGACACTAAAGAAATTCAAAGAATCATAAGATCCTACTTTGAAGGCATATATGCCACAAAATTTGAAAATCTAAGGGAAATGGATGATTTTCTTGATCAATTTCACTTGCCAAAGTTGAATGAAGAACACATAAACAAGCTAAATAGTCCCATTTCCTCTACAGAAATAGAAACAATCATCGATGGTCTCCCAACCAAAAAAAGCCCAGGGCCAGATGGTTTCAGTGCAGAATTCTACCAGACCTTCAAGGGCGAGCTAATACCGATACTCTTCAAGCTACTCCAAAAGATAGAAATGGATGGAAAATTACCAAATTCATTCAATGAGGCCATAGTCTCATTCATACCTAAACCTCACAAAGACTCAACAAAGAAAGAGAATTTCAAACCAATTTCTCTTATGAACATAGATGCAAAAATACTAAATAAAATACTTGCAAAACGAATACAAGAACACATCAAAGATACCATTCATCATGACCAAGTAGGCTTCATTCCAGGCATGCAGGGATGGTTTAATATACGGAAATCCATCAATGTAATCCACCATATAAACAAACTGAAAATAAAAAACCACATGATCATCTCCTTGGATGCAGAGAAAGCATTTGATAAAATTCAACACCCATTCATGTTTAAAGTTTTAGAGAGATCGGGGATACAAGGCACTTTCCTCAACATAATAAAGGCTATATACAGCAAGCCAATAGCCAAAATCAAAGTAAATGGTGAGATACTCAAGGAAATTCCTCTAAAATCGGGAACAAGGCAAGGCTGCCCACTCTATCCATATCTCTTCAATATAGTACTCGAAGTTCTAGCCAGAGTAATAAGACAACAAAAGGAGATCAAGGGTATCCAAATGGGAAAGGAGGAAGTCAAATTATCCCTATTTGCAGATGATATGATAGTGTACATAAATGACCCTCAAAATTCCACCAGAGAACTCCTACAGCTGATAAACACCTTCAGCAAATTGGCTGGATACAAAATTAACTCAAAAAAGTCTGTAGCCTTCCTATACACAAATGACAAGCTTGCAGAGGAAGAAATTAGGAAAACCACACCCTTCACATTAGCCACAAGCAATACAAAATATCTAGGAGTTACCCTAACTAAGCAAGTGAAGGACTTGTATGAAAACAATTTCAAAACTCTGAAGAAAGAGATTGAAGATGACCTGAGAAGATGGCATGATCTTCCTTGCTCATGGATCAGGAGAATTAACATAGTAAAAATGGCCATCCTACCAAAAGCAATCTACAGATTCAATGCAATCCCTATCAAAATACCTACACAATTTTTAAAGACATTGAAAGTTCAATTCTGAACTTCATATGGAAAAACAAAAAACCCAGAATAGCTAAAACAATCTTGTACAATAAAGGTGCTCCGGAGGAATCTCCATACCTGGTCTCAAACTGTACTATAAAACAATAGTAATTAAAACAGCATGGTACTGGCACAGCAACAGGCTGGTTGATCAGTGGAATAGAATCGAAGACCCAGATATGAATCCACACACATATGGTCACTTGATTTTTGACAAAGAAGCCAAATCCATTCAATGGGAAAAGGATAGCATCTTCAACAAATGGTGCGGTTCTAACTGGAGGTCTATGTGTAAAAAAATGCAACTGGACCCATATTTGTCACCTTGCACAAAACTCAAATCCAAGTGGATTAAAGACCTCAACATAAAACCAGAGACACTAAGCCACTTAGCGGAAAAAGTGGGAAAGAGCCTGGAACATATTGGCACAGGAGACAACTTCCTGAACAGAACACCAACGGCCCAGGCCTTAATGTCAACCATTAATAAATGGGACCTCATGAGGCTGAGAAGCTTCTGTAAGGCAGGAGACACTGTCAAGAGAACAAAGCGACAGCCTACAGACTGGAAAAAAATCTTCACCAACCCTACATCTGACAAAGGTCTAATATCCAAAATATATAAAGAACTCAAGAAATTAAACACCACCAAACCAAATAACCCAATTGAGAAATGGGGCTTGGAACTAAACAGAGAATTCTCAACAGAGGAGTATCAAATGGCTGAGAAACACTTAAAGAAATGCTCAACCTCCTTAGTCATCAGGGAAATGCAAAGCAAAACAACTCTGAGATTCCATCTTACACCCATCAGAATGGCTAAGATCAAAAACTCAAGCGACACCACATGCTGGCGAGGATGTGGGGAGAGAGGAACACTCCTTCACTGCTGGTGGGAATGCAAACTAGTACAGCCACTTTGGAAATCTATCTGGTTCTATCTCAGAAAAATGGGAATAGGGCTTCCTCAAGACCCAGCTATCCCACTCCTTGGAATATACCCAGAAGATGCTCCAGCACACAACAAGAAAATTTGCTCAACCATGTTCATAGCAGCCTTATTCATAATAGCCAGAACATGGAAACAGCCTAAGTGTCCCTCAGTAGAAGAGTGGATAAAGAAACTGTGGTACATATACACTATGGAATACTACTCAGCTATTAAAAACAAGGAATTCCCGACATTTGTGGATAAATGGATTGAGCTAGAAATGATCATAATGAGTGAGTTAACCCAGAAGCAGAAAGAATCAAATGGTATATACTCACTTATATCTGCATACTAGCCCAAAGGGCATGTCCCATGAAAGCCTTCACTTACCAGGAAACTGGGACAGAAGGGAAGGCATCCTATTGGGACTCTAAGTGAGAGATGCATGGGAGAATAGCAAAATAAAAGGATACAGAGGGTCCTAGAAATCTACAAGTAGAACAATATGATAGGCAGATTTGGGCCCAGGGGTCCCGCTCAAACTAAGGCACCAGCCAAGGACAATACAGGAGGTAAACTTTAAACCCCTTCCCAGATCTAGCCAATGGTCAGAATATTCTCCACAGTTGAGTGGAGAGTGTGATATGACTTTCTCACGTACTATGGTGCCTCACATTTGACCATGTCCCCTGGAGGGGGAGACCTGGTGGCACTCAGAGGAAGGACAGCAGGTAGCCAAGAAGAGACTTGATACCCTATGAGCATATGCAGGGGGAGGAAATCCCCTTCAGGAACAGTCATAGGGAGGGGAATAATGGGAAAATGGGGGGGGGGGAATGGGTGGATACAAGGGATGGGATAACCATTGAGATGTAACAAGAATAAATTAATAAAATAAAATAAAATACCATAAGAAAGAAAGAAAGAAAAATCAGAAACACTAACTCAGTTAAAAGAAAAAGTGGGGAAAAGCCTGGAACACATTGGCACAGGAGACAACTTCCTGAAAAAAACACCAACAGCCCAGGCCTTAACATCAACAATTAATAAACGGGACCTCATGAGGATGATAAGCCTCTGTAAGGTAGGGGACACTGTCAAAAGAACAAAGTGACAGCTTACAGTTTGGGAAAAGATCTTCACCAACCCTAAATCTGACAAAGGTCTAATATCCAAAATATATATAGAACTCAAGAAATTAAATATCACCAAACCAAATAACCCTATTGAGAATTGGGCCTTACAACCAGAGAATTCTCAACAGAGGAATATCGAATGGCTAAGAAACACTTAAAGAAATGCTCAATCCTTAATCATCAGAGAAATGCAAATCAAAACAACTCTGAGATTCCATGTTACACCCATCAGAACGGCTAAGATCAAAAATTCAAGTGACACCATGTGTTGACTAGGATGTGGAGAGGAACAGTCCTTCATTGATGGTGGGAATGTAAACTAATAAAACCACTTTCGAAATCTATCTGGTGCTTTCTCAGAAAACTGGGAATAGGGCTTCCTCAAGACCCAGCTATTCCACTCCTTGGAATATACCCACAAAATGTTCCAGCACACAACAAAAAAATTTGCTCAGCCATGTTCATAACAGCCTTATTCATAATAGCCAGAACCTGGAAGCAGCCTAAGTGTCACTCAGTAGAAGAATGGATAAAGAAACTGTGGTGCATTTACACTATGGAATACTACTCATGTTTTAAAAAACAAGGGATTCCTTAAATTTGTGGACACATGGATTGAACTAGAAATGATCATAATGAGTGAGTTAACCCAGAAGCAGAAAGAGTCAAATGGTATATACACACTTATATCTGCATACTAGCCCAAGGGGCATGTCCCACGAAAGCCTTCACTTACCAGGAAACTGGGACAGAGGGGAGGACATCCTATTGGGGCTCTAAATGAGAGAAGCATGGGAGAATAGCAAAGTAGAAGGATCCAGAGGGTCCTAGAGACCTACAAGTAGAACACTATGATAGGCAGATTTGGGCCCAGGGGTCCCGCTCAAACTAAGGCAGCAGCCAAGGACAATACAGGAGGTAAACTTTGAACCCCTTCCCAGATCTAGCCAATGGTCAGAATATTCTCCACAGTTGAGTGGAGAGTGTGATATGACTTTCTCACATACTCTGGTGCCTCACATTTGACCATGTCCCCTGGAGGGAGAGACCAGGTGGCACTCAGAGGAAGGACAGCAGGTAGCCAAGAAGAGACTTGATACCCTATGAGAATATATAGGGGGAGATAATCCCCCCTCAGGAACAGTCATAGGGGAGGGGAATAATGGGAAAATGGGGCGGGGGAGGAATGGGAGGATACAAGGGATGGGATAAACATTGAGATGTAACAAGTATAAATTAATTAAAAAAAAAGAAAAAAAAAGAAAGTAAATAAATTAAAAAATAAATAAAAAGAGGAGTATTCTGCACATTTTCCACATAGATGGGGGTTAATCTACCATGCTTTCTGATATGAAAGTCTATGACAATGAAATCTGTGTTGATATTTGGATCAAGAAGGACTTAGAGACTTAAAGTGGTAGAAACAAAGCACAGTGTGTTTCTCAACTCAGGAGGGAAGGCAATTGACAGCTTTCTGGGTAAAGGGAGAATATTGTGGATTAGGAGGATGAAGTGGTGCAAATGATGGGTAAAAATGTAAACATCTCCAAGCAATATGCTTATGATAGGAAATACTTGTGTTATGTATGCTTTATCTTAATAAAAATGTAGTCAGTTACCTTAAGCTGGCAGTTAAGTATATTCTCACCAAAATAAAAATGTGAAAGAACTCTTCAATTATCAAAATGAATTTCTTTAAATTTCAAGATAACAGATTTTTCCAGACAATGAGCATATCCTCATAGTTCTTGTCTTAGTCTCAGCTCCTCAGAGCAAGAGGGAAGTTCTTGCGTGAGATCCAGGAGGCACCACAACCTCTGCTCAGCCTTTGCAAGATCATAAGGCCTACTAGCCTTAGCTACAGTAAGGTGAGGCCATCCTGGGCTACAGGATAGCCTGTCTCAAAAGCAACAATATTTAATTTTAAAATGCTATCAATCTTCTCTTAGATCCTGTGCTGTGGCTTTCTTGATCATTTATATTATGAAGTTAAACTCTGAAACTCAGTTTAAATTAGACATGAAAGTCACCCAGTTGTGACAGCAGTCAGTGCCATGGCAAAAACACAATTATAACCTAATTTTAGTTACAAAACCGAAGACAAAATCAAATTCTGCCAAGCATATATCTTTGTAAGTGGTAGAATTTCTCATCATTCAATATATCAGTAGATTACTCAAGGATATGTTACAAACTAAACAATACTTAATTTTTATGACCTAGTGACAGCCATAATTATACTTTGATTTCATATTTTCTTATTTTTGTAAGAAAACAACATTATAACTGAGTGGTGAACTGGGTATAGTGGTACATGCTTTTATTTTTATAAACCAAGTTTAATGAGTATCTAGCCACAAATTGAGCACTACAGAAGATATGAGAGGGAAAACTCTAACCCAAGGATACTAACTGCACCCAGGCAAACAAAGAAAATAAATAAACACACATTCACAAAACCAAAGGAAAGGACACACACACACACACACTCACTCACACAAAACCAACATCAACATTAAAAAACCCAGAAATTAAAAACCACTGGTCATCAATATCTCTCAACATCAATGACATCAACTCCCCCAATAAATGACACAGATGAACAAAATGGATGTGAAAAAAGGACTCTTTATTCTGTGGCATAGAAGAAACACACCTCAGCAATAAGGTAGACATTACCTCAGAGTCAAGCGCTGGTAAAACATAGTCCAAGCAAACATACCCAAAAGCAAGCTGGAGTGGTCATTCTCGTATCGAATAAAATAGACTTCCAACCAAAACTAATCAAAAGAGATAGGAAGAAGAATAGATCATACTTTTCAAGGAAAGATATACCAAGAGAACATTTCAATCCTGAACATCTGAGCCCCAAATGCAGGAATACCCACATTCATAAAAGAAGCACTACTAAAGCTTAAATTACACATCAAACCCCACACATTAATAATGGGAGACTTCAACATGCCACTCTCACCAATACATAGGTCATCAATATAAAACTAAATGGAGAAATAAAAAACATCACAAATCCAATGGACCTAACAGATATCTACAGAACATTTCACTCAAACACAAAAGAATATACCTTCTTCTCAGCACCTCACAGAACCTTCTCAAAAATTGACCATGTACTTGGCCACAAAGAAAACCTCAACAGATACAAGAATATCCAAATATTCCCTTGCATCCTATTAGACCACCATGGATTAAAACTGGAACTCAATGACAACAGAAGCAACAGAAAGCCTACAAACTCATGGAAACTGAACAACCCTTAACTCAATGAACTCAGGTAAGGGATGAAATAAACAAAGAAATTAAAGACTACACAGAATTCAGGGAAAGGGAAGACAATGTACCAAAACTTATGAGACAAAATGAAAGCAGTGCTAAGAAGAATGTTTATATCACTAAGTGCCTTCATAAAGAAACTGGAGAGATCCCACACTGCCAACTTCACAGCACACCTGAAAGCTCAACAAGAAAAAGGAGCAGACACACCCAAGCAGAGTAAATGGCTGGAAATCATCAACCTCAGGGTTGAAATCAATAAATTAGAAACAAAGAGAACAATTCAAAGAATCGATGAAACCAAGAGCTGGTTCTTGGAGAATATCAACATGGTAGACAAATCCTTAGCCAAACTAACTAAAAGTCAGAGGGCAAGTACTCTAGTCAACAAAATCAGAAATGGAAAGGGAGATATAACTGCAGACACTGAGGAAATCCAAAGAATCATTAGGTCTTATTTCAAAAGCCTATATGCCACAAAAATTGAAAATCTAAATGAACAGGACAATTTCCTTGATAGCTACCAATTACAAAGTTTGAGTCAAGAGCAGGTAAGCAAATTAAATAGTCTTATCACACCTAAGAAAATAGAAGCAATCATCAAAAGTATCCTACCAAAAAAAGAAGCCAAGGTTTGGAAGGATTCAGTGCAGAGTTCGACCAGACCTTCAATGAAGAAATAATACAAATACTCTCCAAAGTATTCCACAACCAGAAACAGAATGAGTATTATAAAACTCATTATATGAGGCCACATTCACCTTGGTACATAAAGATCACAAACACCCAACAAAGAAAGGGAAGTTCAGAACAATTTTCCTTATGAACATTGATGCAAAAATAATCAATAAAATACTTGCCAAATAAATGCAGGAACACATCACAAATATCATTCACCATGACCATGTAAGCTTCAAACCAGGCAAGTAGTGGTTGTTCAGTATATGGAAGTCCATCAAGGTAATCCAACATATAAACAAACAGAAAGAAAAACACGTGTTCATCTCCTTAGATGCTGAAATAGCATCTGACAAATCCAACACCCATTTGTGATAAAAGTCTTGGAGAGAGTATGGATACAAGACACACACCGAGACATAGTAAAGGCAATATACAGCAAGCCTATACTCAACATCAAACTAAATGGGTAAAAACCTAGATCAATTCCATGGAAATGAGGAACATGACAGGCTGTCCAGGGAGCAGTGACTGTGCCATCAAACTTACTTAATCATCACTGTTCTTGGAGATAAAATGATTTTTGTGTATTAACATTAGGAGAGGAGTTGGGAGATGGCTCACTGGATGAAATGATTGTTGTACATGCATGAGGTTTGAAGTTCATATCCCCAACATCCATGTTAAATTAAGGCACATATATTTATGCCTACAGCCTGCACCGCTCTGAAATTCATGCTCAGAAAGGACAAACTTCACTGCTCCTCCAGTCTAGTTGAAACAGTAACCCTCAGGCTCAGGGAGAGACCCTGTCTCAACAAATAAGGTAGAAAAAATAGGTGACATGAAAAGATGACCTAGACCTCTACACATAAGAGGAAGTCCTCAGACATATGATCTCAGCACACACTTGCCTACATCTCACACTTAAATGCACACAAACAGAAGTGGACAAGGGGTTGGGGGGAGACAGAAGGGAGATGAAGACCTGAAGAGTTGTCCTCTCCTGCCTGCAATCATAGAAAGTCATAATTGAAATGGCATGTATGTTCAGATCTCTCCAGCTTCTCCAAAGAGCAATTTGTGGCTCCCCCAAACATCTTCTCTTACCCATACATGCCCATCTTCACAGCTTCCTAGGAATACTGTGTGGGGACAAAGGACCAGATGTAAATGGGTGGTCAAGGTGACACACCATGCCACAGAATAAGGGCCGAGCCCAGAATAAGGTTGGACTGTGATGGCCCTGTTTTCCCAGTCATAACAGGCTGCGGCTTCCGGCTTGCTGGATGAGTGACCCAATCTGCGAGATTCGACTAAAACTTGGGAGGGAGGTCACCTGTTGAAAATGCAAGACACAAAGAAGAAGAGCAAGTCTGATTGATCAAACTCTCAAACTTTATTAGTCAGGCAGCAGCTTTTATAATTCAGGAGGCAGGGAAGCATATTGCTATAGCAATGCAGCTGCAGGCTTTTCTCAAAACACATAGAATTCCAGGCAGGGTCATAATGTCCTGCCACACAGGGTATCTTGCTTTGTCTTCATCTAGCTTTTGTCTAACTGTTGACTCACAACAGGGTCGCTCTATCCCTGTCTGTCTTTAGCTGCTGACTCACAACAGGGTCACTCCATCCTTATCTGTCTTGAGCTGCTGACTCACAACAGGGTCAGCTAGTTTCTGGTGACAGGTAGGCTCTGGGAAAGATAGAGGCTTAAAGGTGCAGACTTAGACAAGACGGCTGAACATTGGTCATATGGCCTTTTGTCCCCAACATCTCATCCCTCTCTTTATTAAAAGAGGAGGCAGATGGATCCACTATATATGGGTGAGCTTTGGTCCCTGGAGGGAGTGGGCATTAACCAGAGGGGGGAAGCATTGGCCTTATCCTCCTATGGTCAGATTGGCTTGTCAAGATGTCTTTTTTAGGAAGAGAGGGAGGTCCTGATCTACTGTCTGTGGGCATCCCCAACATACAGTGAACAAGACAGTTTTCAACATCAACCTCTATGCAATCAGGTTTACTTCTCAGAAGACTCAGAGTTGGACAATCGGGTCCTTCCCCTGCGGTACCTTGTCTCACGACCCTTGCAGGTGCCCATGCCTTATGGGAGGCAATATCTGAGTATATGCCCTTCTCACCACATCAAGGAAGGGGCAACGGAGGCACATTAGTATGATGAGCAAGCTCATCATGGTCTTGGTCTGCCAAGTCAAGTTTATGATAATGCACCTGTATTGCTTAAGCATCTCAAGCATCTAGTTGTTGTTTTACAAAGGCAACGAGGCATCTAAAAGCCCAGGGTCCAAAAGGGATAAGGAGGAGAAATCCTATCAGGAGGCCTAGAATGGAGGGTAACAAGGTAGTAAGCTAAGGGGAGGTGGAGACCCAGTTATGGAACCAACTCTGTTCCTGTTCTCGTTGTCTTTTTCTCTTTTTTAAGCCTTCTCTAACCTTGGCCATGCTATCTTTGACCATCCCAGAGTGGTCCATATAAAAGCAACATTCTTCTTTGAGGGAAGCACAGAGTCCGCCTTGTCCGCATTTCTTTTCTTTTCTTTTTCTTTTTTTTTTTTTTTTTTTTGGTCCAGAAGACTTGATATACAGATTTGACAGCTTTGTTTTTAATAAGCAGCCAGTACTTTACCAGTTTATTACAACCATTGATCTTATTTTAAATCTGTAACTTGCACTTACCAACATTTAAACACTTTCTTAGACCCTCAAATATTAAACATTTTTTTCAGACCTTTAAACATAGGAAGCCATTGCTAGGATGTGGGAATCTCTGTCTTAATTAGTTTAAATATAATTAATATATCATATTATAGTTAATATAATTAGCTATATTATAATATAGTTAAATATATAATATATATTATATATATATTATAATATAGTTAAATATAATAAAATTAGCAGATCTCTGATAAGCTTGAGGACCAACATATCTGTGCTCAATCCTCATCTGTCTTCAGTTGTCTGCTCTAACTTATATTTTATAAACATAAAAGAGAACATTATAATTTATAGTCTGTAGATAAGTGCTAGAGGATCACATCTGTTTAATTTTAGTGTATCTGAAATGTTTCTAGCTATATATTGGATGATTATTTTCAGAAAACACCTGTAATTAACTGAGCTAGTACCTAACAAAACCATATGCTTTAATTGTTTTAAACAGTTTGTGATAGTATTTCTTAACTTTACACACCAGTTGTAGTTAAAGTACTAGTATGGCTTAAGAATTCTTATTATTATGTCTACAATTACTATTACTGTTGTATTTTTTTAACCCACTAGTAATCAATCAAGACATAGACAATATTAATTAATTAAACTATTATTTTTTATATAGTGGGGCAGGTATGGGATACTTGTCTCAAACCCATGTCATTTGTTTCTAATGACTTTTATTAAGTTACATTTTATCCATAATCTTAAAAACTTGTTAATGTTTTTTATTTGGGCCACCCTTTTATATAACTCGTAGTTCTTTGCCCAGAGTTTGGCAACAATTTCTAGTATTTTCCCAATCTTCCACTGGGTGGAGTCTCTCAGAGAGCATTTTTGTTAGGCTAATATCTACTTATAAGTGAATAAATATCATTGTTTGCCAGAATATATATTTTTCTGTATTCTCAAATATAACCATTCTTTTTTATTGGAACGGCTTTGCCCTTAATGTAGGGAAACAGTAAGAGCTGAGAAATTTTATCCCCTGCATTAATTTGCATCTCCTGTTTTCCACACCATGATTTTGATATACAATAAGACCTTGAGAAGTTACATAAATGATAACCATTAAATTAGAGTTTCTTTACTTCAGCATCAAGATCTATAAATATAGAGGTTGGAAACTTTTCTGGTTTCCATATGCCATATCATTATAGAATACAACAGTTTTTAAAGAAATTTTATCAGTGTTACTAATATATTTAATTTGTAATTTATAGAAAAAAATTTAAAGTTATTAATACATTATATTGACTGTAGTGTAAATAATACAAATGAGTCCTGCTACATTTGCTTAAGAATGAAGTCATAGAGTATAACCATAATTTCTAGAACTTAAAACCAGATTTTTATAGTGCTTTGAACTAGGATTGAATCACATAATATCTGTGTTACAAACGCACATACACTCATATATTTTAAGCAAGAGTTTGAACTTAAATTTTAAACATTATATTTAATAAGCAAATTATTACTCCTTAGATAAAAGTTCACAGATATATGTTGGAGACATAGTTTTAACATCTTTATTAAGGAAACATTGTTTAAAAGCTTATTTTCTATAAGTCTATTACTGTTGGAGATCAGTTTTTTTAAGTTGGTTCATTTCATTTGCTGTTAGAATGGCTCTGGCCTTAAATTACAAGCATAACTATTTATTATAGATTTTAAAGATTTTAATCAAGATATATAGAACACAATAAATTTGTACCTTTAATGTCAATAAGAAACAAACATGTAGTAAAACAGACAAAATATTTCTTTAATTTTATAGCATAATTTAAAAGGATCTTACACCTAAATGTTAAACGCTAAAGGCAGAACCTGGGAGAGGTAATAGAGAAACTAGGAGTATCCGAGTTTGGCATCTAGCCCAGGAAGTTTCTGCACACAAGCCCTTGTTGAAAATACATAGCCTCTATAGTGAAAGTTATTCAGAGCCCATCACCAAGGAGTCCAAGGAGTGACTAGGACTGAAAAAGACCTTAGCAGTGGCTTTATCTGATCATTGCTTACCACCCAGTTCCTGGAAAGACCCATCATATTAGCTCTCATTTTTTAGTCACCTAATTTTTTCTGTTGTGGGTAGTGACGTTGCACTTACCATGTTTGAGGGATTTGGGCTGGCTGGAGTTTAGAGTACATCATAAGGAGTTCAAGCAGCCCTGGGCTTCCTGCCAGTTTGATCCAGGCAGCCTAGCTCCAAGGACAGAGCTAGTTTATCAGTTGTTGTTTCTTTTTCTTTTTTTTTCTGAGAATCATTGAAATGATGAACTTTTGTTCTTTTTTTCTCCATCAGAATATAATATATAAAAAAACATTTAAACACCAGACAAAGAAAAGAAAGTGACAAGTTTGTCTTTTTTCACTATGAGGGACAAGTTCTGTGCCCTAGTCCATCCATCCATCCAGTAGTCTAAGACACCAGTCAAGGGGGCTGATTCTTTCTGTCTCATAGTGAGAAAGTCCACACAAATAGACACAAATAAACAAAAACAGAAAACAGCGCCAAAAAGCCACAATAGTCTGTACTACACCAAAACCAGAACCAAGTAAGCAATCGGGCCCAGTGATCAGGCAAGCCAAGAGCGCTTCCCAAGTGGAGAGGGATTGATTGCCCCTCCTGGAGGTCAGGAACATCTTCCAGCCTCCCCATCAGGAGGTACACTATCTCTTGGCACAGGCAAAGAGCAACCCTGACATTGTGACTAACTTAAATGCTCGAGCTTTTAAGCGAAACTAAAGAACAGAAAGACAGAGAGGCAGACAAAGAGGACAGACAAAGAAGAGAGGTGGCTGCCTTACCTAATTCCTTGATTAGAGTACAGATCTGGGAGGGGACTCTTCAGGCAGAGGAGATTTACAGCCTTTGGCCTTAATAGGGGTCCTTAAGGGAGAACTGGATAGGCGACTTTTACATTTCCCCAGACTTTTTCTAAGTTTTCTTTCTTTTTTTTTTTTTAAGAAAATTTTTGTCTTTATCTAACACGTTTTTAATATCCTCATTAAAGTATCTAACACACAAGATATCATTAATCAAATTTCAATAGGAAAAGGCAGTGGCAGGGACTTTTTCAGGGCCCAAAAGACCTATTATAATCACGAAGGCATCCTCGACCCGTTGCCAGTGTTTTTTGTCCACAGTGTCCTTTTTTGGAAACCAAGGGCAAATTTTTTACTAGTATTTTTTCTTTATCCACATTCCTTGTGCCTTGAGGGAGGTTTTAAGACCCTTGATAACTAATTCATGTTTGCTAAGAGATTGTCCCATATGTGTATTGCCGTCACTTACCTTGTTTGATCTGTCTCACGATTGGGAAGTCATGGCGATCCAAGTCTCACGGGCACGAAGTCCTTGGTGATGCAGGGTGACCGGCCGGTCCTTGAAGAGTGACAGACAGGTGAGTGCTCCATTTTTCAAGCCTGTTGTTGGCGCCGGTTGACCTGACCGGCGGGGTTCCACTAAAACTCAGGAGGGAGGTCACCTGTTGAGAATGCAAGACACAAAGAAGAAGAGCAAGTCTGATTGATCAAACTCTCAAACTTTATTAGTCAGGCAGCAGCTTTTATAATTCAGAAGGCAGGGAAGCATATTGCTATAGCAATGCAGTTGCAGGCTTTTCTCAAAACACAGGGAATTCCATGAAGAGTCATAATGTCCTGCCACACAGGGTATCTTGCTTTGTCTTTATCTAGCTTTAGTATAACTGTTGACTAACAAAAGGGTTGTTTCATCTCTATCTGTCTTTAGCTGCTGACTCACAACAGAGTCAGCTAGTTTCTGGTGAAAGGTAAGCTCTGAGAAAGACAGAGATTTAAAGGTGCAGAGTTGGACAAGATGGCTGAACATTGGCCATATGGCCTTTTTTTTTTTTCTCTCTCTTTTTTTTTTTTTATTAATTTATTCTTGTTACATCTCAATGTTTATCCCATCCCTTGTATCCTCCCATTCCTCCCCCCCTCCCATTTTCCCATTATTCCCCTCCCCTATGACTGTTCCTGAGGGGGATTACGTCCCCCTATATATTCTCATAGGGTATCAAGTCTCTTCTTGGCTACTTGCTGTCCTTCCTCTGAGTGCTACCAGGTCTCCCCCTCCAGGGGACATTGTCAAATGTGAGGCACCAGAACACGTGAGAAAGTCGTATCACACTCTCCACTCAACTGTGGAGAATATTCTGACCATTGGCTAGATCTGGGAAGGGGTTTAAAGTTTACCTCCTGTATTGTCCTTGGCTGGTGCCTTAGTTTGAGCGGGACCCCTGGGCCCAAATCTGCCTATCATATTGTTCTACTTGTAGATTTCTAGGACCCTCTGGATCCTTTTATTTTGCTGTTCTCCCATGCGTCTCTCATTTAGAGTCCCAATAGGATGCCTTCCCCTCTGTCCCAGTTTCCTGGTAAGTGAAGGCTTTTGTGGGACATGCCCCTTGGGCTAGTATGCAGATATAAGTGAGTATATACCATTTGATTCTTTCTGCTTCTGGGTTAACTCACTCATTATGATCATTTCTAGCTCAATCCATTTATCCACAAATTTAGGGAATTCCTTGTTTTTAATAGCTGAGTAGTATTCCATAGTGTATATGTACCACAGTTTCTTTATCCACTCTTCTACTGAGGGACACTTAGGCTGTTTCCATGTTCTGGCTATTATGAATAAGGCTGCTATGAACATGGTTGAGCAAATTTTCTTGTTGTGTGCTGGAGCATCTTCTGGGTATATTCCAAGGAGTGGAATAGCTGGGTCTTGAGGAAGCCCTATTCCCATTTTTCTGAGATAGCACCAGATAGATTTCCAAAGTGGCTGTACTAGTTTGCATTCCCACCAGCAATGAAGGAGTGCTCCTCTCTCCCCACATCCTCGCCAGCATGTGGTGTCGCTTGAATTTTTGATCTTAGCCATTCTGATGGGTGTAAGATGGAATCTCAGAGTTGTTTTGATTTGCATTTCCCTGATGACTAAGGAGGTTGAGCATTTCTTTAAGTGTTTCTCAGCCATTTGATACTCCTCTGTTGAGAATTCTCTGTTTAGTTCCAAGCCCCATTTCTCAATTGGGTTATTCGGTTTGGTGGTGTTTAATTTCTTGAGTTCTTTATATATTTTGGATATTAGACCTTTGTCAGATGTAGGGTTGGTGAAGATTTTTTCCCAGTCTGTAGGCTGTCGCTTTGTTCTTTTGACAGTGTCTCCTGCCTTACAGAAGCTTCTCAGCCTCATGAGGTCCCATTTATTAATGGTTGACATTAAGGCCTGGGCCGTTGGTGTTCTGTTCAGGAAGTTGTCTCCTGTGCCAATATGTTCCAGGCTCTTTCCCACTTTTTCTTCTAAGTGGCTTAGTGTCTCTGGTTTTATGTTGAGGTCTTTAATCCACTTGGATTTGAGTTTTGTACAAGGTGACAAATATGGGTCCAGTTTCATTTTTTTACACATAGACCTCCAGTTAGACCAGCACCACTTGTTGAAGATGCTATCCTTTTTCCATTGAATGGATTTGGCTTCTTTGTCAAAAATCAAGTGACCATATGTGTGTGGATTCATATCTGGGTCTTCGATTCGATTCCACTGATCAACCAGCCTGTTGCTGTGCCAGTACCATGCTGTTTTAAGTACTATTGCTTTATAGTACAGTTTGAGATCAGGTATGGAGATTCCTCCGGAGCATCTTTTATTGTACAAGATTGTTTTAGCTATTCTGGGTTTTTTGTTTTTCCATATGAAGTTCAGAATTGAACTTTCAATGTCTTTAAAAAATTGTGTAGTTATTTTGATAGGGATTGCATTGAATCTGTAGATTGCTTTTGGTAGGATGGCCATTTTTACTATGTTAATTCTCCCGATCCATGAGCAAGGAAGATCACGCCATCTTCTCAGGTCATCTTCAATCTCTTTCTTCAGAGTTTTGAAATTTTTTTCATACAAGTCCTTCACTTGCTTAGTTAGGGTAACTCCTAGATATTTTATATTGCTTGTGGCTAATGTGAAGGGTGTGGTTTTCCTAATTTCTTCCTCTGCAAGCTTGTCATTTGTGTATAGGAAGGCTACAGACTTTTTTGAGTTAATTTTGTATCCAGCCAATTTGCTGAAGGTGTTTATCAGCTTTAGGAGTTCTCTGGTGGAGTTTTGAGGGTCATTTATGTACACTATCATATCATCTGCAAAGAGGGATAATTTGACTTCCTCCTTTCCCATTTGGATACCCTTGATCTCCTTTTGTTGTCTTATTGCTCTGGCTAGAACTTCGAGTACTATATTGAAGAGATATGGAGAGAGTGGGCAGCCTTGCCTTGTTCCCGATTTGAGAGGAATTTCCTTGAGTATCTCACCATTTACTTTGATTTTGGCTATTGGCTTGCTGTATATAGCCTTTATTATGTTGAGGAAAGTGCCTTGTATCCCCGATCTCTCTAAAACTTTAAACATGAATGGGTGTTGAGTTTTATCAAATGCTTTCTCTGCATCCAAGGAGATGATCATGTGGTTTTTTATTTTCAGTTTGTTTATATGGTGGATTACATTGATGGATTTCCGTATATTAAACCATCCCTGCATGCCTGGAATGAAGCCTACTTGGTCATGATGAATGATATCTTTGATGTGCTCCTGTATTCGTTTTGCAAGTATTTTATTTAGTATTTTTGCATCTATGTTCATAAGAGAAATTGGTCTGAAATTCTCTTTCTTTGTTGAGTCTTTGTGAGGTTTAGGTATCAATGAGACTATGGCCTCATAGAATGAATTTGGTAATTTTCCATCCATTTCTATCTTTTGGAGTAGCTTGAAGAGTATCGGTATTAGCTCGCCCTTAAAGGTCTGGTAGAATTCTGCACTGAAACCATCTGGCCCTGGGCTTTTTTTGGTTGGGAGACCATCGATGATTGCTTCTATTTCTGTAGGGGAAATGGGACTATTTAACTTGTTTATCTGTTCTTCATTCAACTTTGGCAAGTGAACTTGATCAAGAAAATCGTCCATTTCCCTTAGATTTTCAAATTTTGTGGCGTATATGCCTTCAAAGTAGGATCTTATGATTCTTTGAATTTCTTCAGTGTCTGTTGTTATGTCTCCCTTTTCATTTCTGATTTTGTTGATTTCAATACTGTCTCTCTGCCTTTTAGTTAGTTTGGCTAATGGTCTGTCTATCTTGTTGATTTTCTCAAAGAACCAGCTTTTGGTTTTGTTGATTCTTTGGACTGTTTTCTTAGTTTCTAATTTGTTAATTTCAGCCCTGAGTTTGATTATTTCCAGGCGTCTACTCCTCTTGGGTGTTTCTGCTTCTTTTTTTTCTAGGGCTTCCAGTTGTGTTGTTAAGATGCTTATGTGCGATGTTTCCAATTTCTTTTTAAAGGCACTTAGTGCTATGAATTTTCCTCTTAGCACTGCTTTCAATGTATCCCACAAATTTGGGTATGTTGTTTCTTCATTTTCATTGAATTTCAGAAACTCCTTGATTTCTTTCTTTATTTCTTCCCTGACCCAGGTGTCATTTAGCAGAGAGTTGTTTAGTTTCCACAAACGTGTAGGCTTTTTGTTATTTCTGTTGTTGTTGAATTGCAGCCTAAGAGCATGGTGATCTGATAGGATACAAGGTATTATTTCAATCCTCTTGTATCTGTTGAGGCTTGCTTTGTGACCTACGATGTGATCAATTTTGGAGAAGGTTCCATGGGGTGCAGAGAAGAAGGTGTATTCTTTCTTGTTTGGGTGAAAGGTTCTATAGATATCTGTTAGATCCATTTGACCCATGGCATTGGTTAATGATGTTATTTCTCGGCTTAGTTTCTGTTTCAATGACTTATCCTTCAGTGAGAGTGGGGTGTTGAAGTCTCCCACTATTATTGTGTGGGGATCGATGTGTGGTTTAAGCTTTTTTAGGAGATCTTTTACATATGTGGGTGCCCTTGTATTGGGAGCATAGATGTTCAGAATTGTGATGTCATCTTGGTTGACTTTACCTTTGATGAGTATGAAGTGTCCTTCCTCATCCCTTTTGATTAATTTTGGTTGAAAGTCTATTTTGTTCGATACTAAAATGGCTACACCTGCTTGCTTCTTGTGACCATTTGCTTGGAATATTTTTTTCCAACCTTTTACCCTGAGGTAATGCCTTTCATTATGGGTGAGATGTGTTTCTTGGATGCAGAAGAATGTTGGGTCTTGTTTATGTACCCATTCAGTTAGTCTGTGTCTTTTTATTGGAGAATTGAGGCCATTGATGTTGAGAGATATTAATGACCAGTGACTGTTAAGAGTCTTAATTTTGATGTTGTTTCCAGTCGAGCGTTTGTGTAGTTGTGTTTTTGCCATGGGATAGTTATCTATTTCCTGGGTAGTTTTGGTTGTAGCTTGACCCTTTGGGATGGAGTTTTCCTTCTAGTACCTTCTGTAAAGCTGGGTTTGTGGATAGGTACTGTTTGAATTTGTTTTTGTCATGGAATATTTTGTTTTCTCCGTCAATGGTTATTGATAATTTTGCTGGGTAAAGTAGTCTGGCCTGGCATCTGTGGTCTCTTAGGGTTTGCAGGATCTCTGTCCAGGCCCTTCTGGCTTTTATGGTCTCTGCTGAGAAGTCAGGTGTAATTCTGATAGGTTTACCATTAAATGTTATTTGGCCCTTTTCCCTTGCAGCTTTTAATATTTTTTCTTTGTTCTGCATGTTTTGTGTTTTGATTATTATGTGGCGGGCAGTTTTTCTTTTCTGGTCAATTCTATTTGGTGTTCTGTAGGCCTCTTGTATGTTTATAGGCATCTCTTTCTTTAGATTGGGGAAATTTTCTTCTATGATTTTGTTGAGAATAGTTTCTGGGCCCTGGAGTCTGATATCTTCTCTTTCTTCAATGCCTATTATCCTCAGATTTCTTCTTTTCATGGTGTCCTTAATTTCTTGGATGTTTTGTGTCAGGAGTTTTCCAGATTTGGCATTTTCTTTAATGGTTGATTCAATATCTGTGATTGTATCTTCTAGCCCTGAGATTCGTTCTTCCATCTCTTGGATTCTGTTAGAAAAGCTCACCTCTGTGTTGCTCGCCTTCTTCTCGGAGGTCTCACGTTCTCGTTTTTCTTCTGTCTGTGTGTTTATCATTGAATCCATTTTCATTTTCAGATCTTGAACTGATTTTTTGATTTCTTTCATCTGATTTTTTGTATATTCCTGAGTTTCTTCCATTGCCTCTTTATAGGTCTTCAGAGCTTGAACCGTTTTAGTTATTTCTTTCATCTGGTTGTTTGCATTTTCCTGCAATTTTTCCAGTTCCACTCTATGTGCTTCTTTTATGTCTCTCACCTGTTTGTCTGCGTCTTCCTGCATTTGATTACGAATTTTATTTGTTTCCTCCATTATCATCCTCATTACTAAGGATTTGAGGTCATTTTCTTGTATTTCCGTTGTATTTGAGTTCTCTGGGTGGTTTTCTTTGGGATAGCTGGAAACTGGAGACGCCATGTTGTTTTGGGGTTTTTTGCGTATGCTTTTTCGTTGTCCTTTAGACATCTTGCCGTCTTTGTTTTTGTTGGGTAGCTTCCAGAGTTGAATGGAGGGTGTCTGACGATAGATTCACTTGTTTTCTTACGATTTCCCTAGGCTGCGAGCTCAAAGCTTCACTGGTGTGGATGTTAGGAGGTTAGCCCTGTTGTTCTGGTCTCTCACAGCCAGTGATCCTCAGTCCCCCTCTGCTGTGGATCCTGCAATTGTTCTGGGTCTCTGAATGAGCGTTGGGTCAGGCCAAGGTATCCACAGCCTTCTGTGTTCCCTGCCAAGTCCAGCCAGGAGCACTGGGACCGAACCACGGGCAGAACTCAGTTAGATTCTCAGGGCCTGAACCGTCTGCCAAGCTCAGCTAGGAATTTTGGGCCCAAAATGCACACAGGGTCCAGCCAGAATTTTTGGCCTGGGACTACGCACCAAGCTCCACTAGGGCCTTTTGGCCCAAAGTGCGTGCTGTGGTCAGTTATTGACTCAGGGCCCGAACTGACCACCAATCTCAGCCAGGAATTCTGGATTCAAACTGTACACTGTGTCCAACCAGAGTCTTAGAGCTGGTGGAACCGAGAGCTCTGTCCAGCCTGTGCCACAGCAGGAGAACTGCGGCTGCTCTGTGTTAGCGCCAGTGGTGGAACAAGTGCTCCGCCCGGACTGTGTCACCACAGGGGAGCTGCCGCTGAGCTGAGGTGGTGCCTAGGATGGAACTGAGCACATCACCAAGCCTGCGCCACAGCAGGAGAACTGCGGCTGCTCTGAGTTAGCGCCAGTGGTGGAACAAGTGCTCCGCCCGGACTGTGTCACCGCAGGGGAGCTGCCGTTGAGCTGAGGTGGTGCCTAGGATGGAACCGAGCACGTCACCAAGCCTGCGTCACAGCAGGAGAACTGCAGCTGCTCTGAGTTAGCGCCTGTGGTGAAACCAAGTGCTCCGCCCGGACTGTGTCACCGCAGGGGAGCTGCCGCTGAGCTGAGGTGGTGCCTAGTGCTCAACTAAGCCTGCGCCACAGCAGGGGAGCTATGGCCACGCTGAGTTAGTGCCTCAGGCAGAATTGTTTGCTGGGCCGGGCCAATACCCGGGACTCTGGGGCCGAACTGTCCGCCGAGTCCAGTCTGGGTCCAAAGGCTCCACGTGACCCAAATCCTGCCCCGAGTCCCCTCTCCCGCAGCAATTCCCACCAGCCACCACACCAATCGCCTCCACCGGAAGGCTATGAGCTGCAAACCTCAGCCGCCACTGCTGGTGCCGCTGGTGCTGCTGCCTCTGCCGCTGCCGCTCCGATCAGAGAAAAACCACACTCCTCCCGTGTGCAGGGGCACGCAGGTCCTCCGCACCCTGGTCCCTCCGAACCGTGGAGCACTCCTGCTGCTGTGATGTTCGGACCTCGGTGTTCCTGGCTCAGAAATCTGTGCAATTCCCTGAATTGTTCACTGGAGCTTCCAAACGCGGTCCACACTGCTCGCCGCCATCTTGGATCCTCCCGGCCATATGGCCTTTTGTCCCCAACATATGGGCCCCACATGATTACATGTGCTTAAAGGATTTTTCAGTGACTTACTGTCACTTCATATTCAAAAGCCTCCTTTTGTTTCTCCTTTTCTAATAATGGTCACTTGTCACCTTGTTTTTAAATTCTCAGTAGCTTTCTTCTAGAGTTTCCATCCCTCCCAGGCACATCCATGGACAATTTTCAACTGTAAATGTAACAACGTTTGTCCTTTCTATTTCCTCTTGTTTCTTCTAGGTTTGACTTTTTCTCTAAAAGTTACTATTTTTCCACTCATTGTATATGTATAAATTCAAATTGAAACTAGTTGCATTAAAGTATTGTTTTCTAATTCTAATAGCTGACTATTTGAGGGTCTCCCTAAAATAAATGCTTTTCTTGACAAACTCTCTGTGTGTGTCCCAGGCTTCTCTTGAACTATGTATGCTCCTGCCTCCCTCTCCTGAGTCCTGGGTGCATGTGTGTGCACCATGCCTGCGTGGGAGACTGAAGGGATAGTGTGGAGAGTTCCACTCAGACAAAGCACAGCCTCTTCCTTTGTCATTGTAGCCATTCGTGCTCCTCACAGACTGGGGTCCAGACAGACGTGGCCACAGCTTCAGCTATCTTGAACCTGGATGTGACCATCTCAGCCCTGAACTCTGCCTCTATTTATCTGTTTTTTCATTTCACTTCTTTTTAGATTCACTTTTAAAATGTACTCACACTTTGAATTCTGAAATAGATTTCAGAAATCACAGAGCACAGAATCAACACTAAATGGAAACCACATACTTTGTGGGAGGAATTGCCTCATGAGGAAGGCTGCCTATCACACTGCATAAGGGAAGCAAGCTCAGAACTATGGGAAATCATAGAGGCCCAGGTGTCCTGATCCCAGAATAGAAGCATCATGGTGAATAAAATTGTTCTGAATTAAGTCTAAGGAGTAAAGTGAGAAAAGTCAGGGTTGTCTGTATGTCATAAACTTTCTCAACCCCTCTTGGGTGTGGCAAGAGAACTCAAAATTTGATCTGAGCCCTCCCCACATGGCTGTTATCCAGGACAGGGTGAGTGTGATCAACAGACAGGCACTATGCTCCCCTGGGATACCATATCTCTGAGCACCACAGTGGGAACTTCTCATCTTCTACAGACATGAAAATTACATGCTGCATGGAAGGGAAATGATAAATACCAATTTACTAAGCTATGAAGATCTCCTCAGGAACAGAGTCCCCCCAGCTACATCCATCTGGGTAAGTGTTCTGCACCCAAGTGCAGATTCAGAAGGTGGTCGGGTCCCAGGCAGGCTGTGGGAGGAGGAGCACTGTGCTGCAGGGAGGTTTTCAACATCTGCTGAGCTCTGACAGCCCCTCAGCACAGGGCATTCTGTTCTGCATGGGCACAAGAACACTTTTCTTCTTAGGATCTTTCCTGAAACTCCTACAATTAGTTAGGTTTTTATTGCAAACATCAATGTGTTATATTTATATGTTTGAATAGAGTCAGTGGCTCAAAATGGAGCACTATTCCCAATGTTTCTCATACACAGTATGTTTTAGTGGTTTAACCTTACTTATAGCTATGCCTAGAGAAAGGTTGGTTGTTCATTCCATATTTTCTTTAAAAACCATTACTTTTACTTCTGTCATATTGCTGCAGAACTTATGGTTTGAATCCTGTAATTGAGTAATTAAAAATGCTTTCATGGTGTTCAAAAGGAAATAGCCTTCCTTGTATCAACATCATCCAGTAGACATGACCTCGCGTTCCTTTGAGGTCCCTGACAATATTTCCTGCTGAAGTGATTTTATCCCCATTTAGTACCAGAAACTGCACACTGATGCTCTTGGCTTGTTCTCTGTGCACTGCACAGTAGGACATTTCTTCTAAGGGGACCTCTGAGAGTAGATTGCTGGACCACTACATATCATATACAACACAGTAAATGCAGCGGTCGTTTCCCCTCCTGCTGTCTAAAGATCCAGGATCCAAAATCCCAGATCTTGAGATGAACAATGTCTGTGTCCATCAATCTCTCTGGTGTTCTCTTCAGAGAGTTCAAGGTGTCCATAAAGCCTCACCCTGTCCTGCTCTGTGCTTCTTTTTCTGATTTTTGTACCTTATATATTTTCATGAACCTGTCAAAACAGACAAACATGAGCACATGTCTATATCACTGCTAACAATAGTGACTAGGACAAGGAGAGAGGGTCAGGGCTGTGCAGCAGAGAGCTGGGTTTCTCCTCTTTCCTCAGTCACGTGAAAAGATGAGTGGAGAGTTATGCAGGCTCTGGGTCTCCTGGCCTGGCACCTGGGTCAGAAGAGCACTTTATTGCCCTGGTCTTTGAGGGAACATATAAAATTTTCCATTTACATCACAGCTGCAAGTCTGAATCTGCAGATGTACCAACACTTATGTCAGTTTTCAGGATTAGTCACCATTTCATGGCTTAGATGTTCTCCAGTCACTTGCCATGGCATTACTACAGTTCTTGTATTTGAAGGACTTTCTGGACACAGTGCTGAAATCTTCTTGGTGGTGGCTTTCTTCCGGATGCCCAAGCACCTCACCAAGTTTCCCTAGTTTTCCAGGTAGAATTATGCAACAGAGAACACTCTTCAGTGCCGTCTCATCCCATTCGCACTTGCAGGAGGAAGAGACATTTCCCCTTCCAAACCGCTCTGTCCAGTTTACATGAACTCACAGAGTGGGTCAGACTGATCACAGCATGGTAAAGGGAGCTTTTAATGACAGAAAACACAAGTACCCTGCTATATGAAAGTACAGGAGGACAGGTACCACTCAGTCTGACATAAACCATGTACTTTATACATCCCCTCAACAGCAGGAGATGGGTAGGCTGACTTCATGTTGACGAAGGGGAAACAAATGTGTCCTTCCTACTTAATTCTTCCTGGACCAGTGCACCTACAGGGCCATAAGCTCCCATCCTACCGAGCATCTGCTCAGGGGTGTCTCCTCCATTCCTCTCTCTACTTCTCTCCATGTCACAAATCTTGGTCACTCTCCTGAGCACTTGTCAGTTGTTTGAGGCCCATTTGGTGATGTCAGGGCTCTCCCTGACTGCAGTTACTGCTGGGTGACACAGTGTCTACAGTCCTGGCTTTTTAACTTTTGCAGTGCAGGGAAAGCAACCTCTGTCTTCTCTGATGGGACAGCCATACAGCTGGCTCTAACAGAGGGAGTATTGTTTCTCTTATACATTTATCCTTTCGTTGGGATTCTGATTTCCTGGTGTGCACTCTAAGACTTACTTTTCATATTCTTCATGTGGGACCAACTTCCCAAACTCATGTCACATTTTCTTTCATTTAATCCTGTATGTTCATAATGTCATGTGTCTCTGAGACAGTCTGTGTTTTCATGTAGCAAAAGGTGATTTGAGATCACATCAGAACAGGTTATCTTAGGACACTCACTGGGAAATCACTCTCAACTTCCCTGATTGATGAGTGTGTCTAAAATGATACTGCTGGGGATGGAGAGTTTTCATCCTTGACTCAGAGGCCATGGTCTGCTATGCCGGTGTGAGCTGATGAGGCTCAGCTAGAAGGGGAGCATCCAGAGGGTTCCGGTGGATTTTATGAGGGGTTCATCTTCACCAGAATGTTCCACATAAATCTAGTGAGAATTGTACATATTGCTTCATATCATATATAATTTAAAGACTTTTACACCACAGAAGACTGATTTATATCTTATTGGTAAAAGAGTGGTGCAACATTAAGAGATAAGATTATGACTGCAGAAATGTTGCCTCTGTCTCTCTTGACCATGCATAACAAGATAGCATGCCATATCCATGGTCTGTCTTCTAAATCAATACAACTTCTGTGATGTTCACCTCCAGAAAAATAAGGTTTTCCAATGGTTTCAACACCCCATCCATTGAAGTAGTGGGTTTATGAGATGTTCTCATTTTTCCAAAGCAGTTTGCACTTGCAGCTTGCAAACTACAGTGAAGATAATGGAGTTCTGTTCCCTTGTTATAGGTGGTGAAAATGTACCATTTGCACAGTTTTACAATGGGCAGTGAAAGGTTGAATCTGTCTCTCTCTCTTTTTCCCCTTCCCGCTCTGTCTCTTTCTGTCTGTCTCTGTCTCTCTGTCTCTGTCTCTGTCTCTGTCTCTCTCTCTCTCTCATATAAATTTTGGGGTTTTTTCTGACCTCTGATTAAACAGAGTGAGCTTACACATAAAGCACACATGTTACATAAAACCTAGTAACTCAAGGAAAATCGTTCTCTAAAACGGATTTAAACTCTATTATAAACTATTACCTATAAAATATTGCTACTATTAATATTATAAAAGTTTACTGATGCTATAAAGTTTTATTTCTGAAATCTCCACTTTTAATTAATTGATTTTATTTTATACATATGAATATTTTCCATGCATATGTGTATTTTCACCACATACATGCCTGGTACTTGAGGACCTCAGAAGCAGTTTTGGGATCCCCTGGAATGGTGATTTGTGGATGCCATTTGGACAGTGAAAAGGGTCCTGGGTACTATGAATAAGCAGCAAAAGCTCTTAAACATAAAGCTATCTCTCTAGATACTACTTCTAATTGTTCTAACTGACTATCTTCCTTGGATCTGAATTATTTCATTTATTTAGTAGGGGAGGCAGAGGTATGCATGGCACAACACACCTCTTGGGGTCTTCAGAGTTGGCTCTTGCCTTTCAGAATGTAAATTCCAGTGGTCAAACCCACATACACACACCAAGCCTCCCACAGGTCTCCTTTTCTGATCACTTAGCTGGTGCTGCATGTTCTGGAGTTTGGGTGCTTCTGCCTTCCCTTTTAGCTTACTAATTGCATGGTCTAAACAAGATAAAACCAACACACACCCTTGAACTTCAGGTGATATTTATTTTTTTACAACATGACTAGAATGTGTAAATTATTACATAATTCAGAAGTATGGTATTTGTATTAAAATAAGCTCTTGTGTTGAATGACCAGAATACCCCTCACCAAATGTTCTGGTGTACATGCGAAGCTTGGTCACCTGAGTCTAAACAATATAACTGCCTCCTCAAGGAGGTACAAAATCCTAGGTGCCTGTGCAGCACATCTTTCTGTATAGGTTGGATAATTCTTCTTTCATTCTTTGTTTCATTAATACCTTACCATGGAAATGGCTCCAAATCTATTGCAATTTTAATTCTATTTCAAATCAATAATTTTCAGATGCTAAAGGAGAAAAAAATCTTGACTCATGTTCCTGGAAGCCTTTGATAACTGGATGCTTCTCACAGAGACTTTTGTTCTGCCATGACATCAGCACATATCTCAGATGCAGCTACAAAACGGATTCAGAGATGTCTGAAATGCTACCAGAATGCTCAGGACAGAGAATGCTCAGGTAATCTACTACTTTCATATTTAATCTTCTCAATCTAAGTCAGGACAAACAGATCAGTTGTTTTTAAAACTGCATTAACTCTCCCAACTCACAAACAAAAAGGACCCTCATGAGAATAAAGCCAGCAGCCTACACTTCCACAGACATAACACTGTGCAGGAAGCACTATCATACTTGGTATGTAGACTTCACCTTCTTATACATGTATGGTCTCCATGACACAGGTACATGGCTGTCACATGCTCTAGATGAGATGACAGCAGATCAGTCACAGACTGCTCAGGGTCATTGCAGTGGAAATGGTAGATTGAGTGTAGGGTGTGAAGAGTCTGGTCTTAGAGTTACCACTTCTCAGTGCTGCATACAGAACCACATGAAGTGCATTAAGTCTGCAGTTATGAGTGGAACAAAGAGAGAAACTGCAATAAAACGACTCTTTACAAGCCATGGACACTGTTCAATATCTCATTTCTACTTATTTGAAAAGCTCATTGAACTTCACCAAAGCCTATAGAGCTCTTTTGTGCCTGGTTATCAACATGATGCAAATCAAGAACAAATAAGACATTGCCTTTGCCTAAGAAACCTCATATGAAACAGTAGGAAAAATATTTCCACGACACATGACAATTTTAATATGTAAGAAGGCTTATGTTCTGATGGGGAAAATGAGGCTTTGGAACAGCAGAGAGAACGAGCATGGATTACATGGAGTAGTGCTGAACTGTGAAACATGGACACATCATCCTGATAATAGCAGATCTCTCATTATCTGAAGTGGATGAGCAAGCTAGATTTGTGGTAAGAAACCTTGCTGTTCTCCTCTCACAGTTCCTACCTGCTTCTTTCAGCCTTAAAAATGAATAAAATCAGTGATCTGTCCCATTACACTAAAATAAGAAACACTCTTTATTCTGAAGCTGCAATTGGGATCTCAGGCAACAGCTTCCTTCTTCTCTTCCACTTCTTCATGTTCATTCGTGGCCAGAAACCCAGACTCACTGATCCACCCATCAGGCTCTTGTCCCTAATCCACATACTGATGCTGCTAGTCATGAGTTTAGTAGCCACAGACATTTTTATGCTATGGAAGAGATGGGATGACACCACATGCAAATTTGTTTTCTTCTTGTACAGACTTCTTAGGAGCCTCTCTCTTTGTGCCACCAGCATGCTCAGCATCCTCCAGGCCATCACCCTCAGTCCCAGAAGCTCCTGTCTAGCAAAGTTCAAACGTAAATCTCCATACCATATGTTAGGTTACCTTCTTTTTCTGAGCATCGTCTATTCATCCATTAGCAGTCACCTTGTAATATATGTAACTGCCACCCCTAATTTGACTTCACCTAATTTTGCAATCCTCACTCAATCTTGTTGTCTTCTGCCCATGAATTACTATGTCAGGATCGCATTTTATATATTACTAACCCTCAGAGATGCCATCTTTATAGGTTTCTTGGTCCTCTCCAGTGTGTACATGGTGACTTGCCTAAGCAGACATAAGAAACAGTCCCACTTTCTCCATAGCAGCAGCCTTTCCCACAAATCATCTCCAGAACAAAGAGCTATGCAGACCATTCTGTGCCTCATGAGTTTCTTTGTGGTCATATACACTTTGGACAGCGTTACCAGCTTCTTAAGAACACCAGGTCATGATCTTATGTTAGATTTTATATCAATTCTCATAGGCCATTGCTATGCCACAGTCAGTCCTTTTTTGGTTCTCAGTACTGAAACACGTGTGGTTCTCCTTTTGAAATGATATGGCAGGAAAGTAAACTTATGATTATTCAGGGATGGATATGTTCCCTTAAGATAAGTTGGTGCTATGGCATCAGAGCTATGCATTGTGGGGCAGCACATATGAGCATTGTTTTAAATTAAAGAATAGAGAGTCATTTTAATTTTTTACTGTTAACCTATTTACTGTGATATATGCTTTTATCATACCTAAAAGGAAAGGCAAATGCCAGATACATGAGTTTTTGTACTCTCACATTTTTATTTAAGAGAAATATGGAAAGAGGATCACACTTGTCATGGCCTGGATTATCCATAATATTTAAAAATCTCAGGGGGTTGGGTAGGTTTGGAGCTGTTTTCTCAGGATATAGGTGTGTATTTTCATTGTGAGTTGGTTATAAATGTTACTACTGGTCATATTCAGGGAGAAAACGACACAGGGATGTCCTTCATTTCCTTCATATTTCCTTCTTAGGTTTGAAGATAAGAGTTGAAAAGATAAATGGGAGAATATAGAAATATGTAGGGATAATAGGACAAAAAGTAGATTATTGAATCTACTACTCATTTTAGGCCTTAATTGTTAGAAGGTTATTTTTCATTCATTGGTATAGAATTTTGTATAACTGTAATTTTATACAATCATATAGAATTTAAATTTAAGATCATCCTTAACAGACACTATATATGTCTACCCTAATGAGATGTATTTTACCCATGTAACTCCAGTGGAACACAAGGTTTACTTCCAATACTTTGACAGGACTATTGCAGCCTGTTTAGAACAAGTAATTTATATAAGTTAATTCCTAGTTGATCAAATCATGGTCATGTCAATGACTAGTCTATTTTTATCTGAAGAATATACATTCTAGGTTTGATAGATATGAGTTTATAGATAGATATGAGCTTTAAAATCCTCAGAGACCAGAGAGCATGGCATTTAAAGATGCTTTCATTATTTTAAAAGTTCCTTGAGAAAAACACAGGTTAACTCCTGGCAACACACAGCCTACCTCAAAGAAAATAATGAGCATCAAAGAAGCTCCTTATGAATGTGGCAAACCAGCCACTGGGCACAATGTCCTCATTTCAGCCACAAACACAATTCTGCCTTAAAATGGGCAAGCATGGATGCAGGCAGAGTCCACAGGCAAACTCTGCCAAGACAAGGTAAGCAAGTCCTAATAGTTCCTTCCTCACAAATATGTCTGTCAGATATACTGGGCCAGATGGCTGAAGATGATGGTCCAATATTATAGAGATTCTTGGGTGACTAGTCAGCCATCAAACTGTCTCTGTCATTTTTTTTTTCACTTTGGAAGCTGTTATCCAGCATGTCCTGTTTACTCAGGTAATTCATTTTATTCCTTCTCAAGTCTCTTATGGGGTTGAGGACCAGATAATTTAGTTTTACAATTAAGCTTAGAAGTTTAGGAGTTATCACCTATGGGAAGTTCCAAGATGGCGGCACCTATCATGCACTGTATCTGATCTACTGTGCAGAGACCAAGAACCAGACTGGGAGCCACAGACTGCAAGAACTGGAGAATTCTACATGAGTGCGGTCCTGCACAATGCACAGGCAGGTTTGTCCCGGGCCAAACAACAGGCCACGGCAGACCTGAATACACTCTGCAGACTTTGGAATGGAACCCACCTGCAGACTGCAGCTGGCCTCTATAGCCCAGGTGCAATGTGTGTGAAGGTGGAACACCAGAGCCCCTGGCCTGGGAAAATCTCAGGGTAACAAGTGAATCTGTCCTCGGATACCACCATCCGCCCCACCCCTGTCCATTGGGAGCCACGGAGGCTGTGCCGAAGAGCACAGTACCCAGAAACAGAGTGTACAATCTGTGCAGTCCGACCGGAGCTAAACAGCCCAGAAACAACATGCATGTTCTGGGTTTTCTGACCTGAGCGAGGCAGCCCAGAAATACCACGCATAGTCTGGGTGGATCCAGCTGGAGCCAGACACCAGGCCTCAGCAGACCGAGCCTACAAAATTGGGCTGATAAAACCCAGCCAGGACAGTTCCCAAGGCCTGGAAGAGTCTCCCACGCTCATGGGAGAAGCTGGACTGCCCTGAGGGTCGGGAAGAAGCTCTGCATTGCGGCCACCACTCAGTGGGACTGAGCCACCAAAAGTGTGCAATCTAGGCTGCTCGGCTATCTAGACTGATGCAGACAGGAACCTATCGTGGACCACAGTGGCCAGGGCCTCGACAATTGGGCAGATAAAAACACAGTCCCCATAGCCAGGCAGGGACTATTTTGCTTGTGGGAGAAACTGGACTTCCCTGGGTATCAAGAGGGGAGTCTAAGTTGTGGCTGCAACTTGGTGGGACTGAGCCGCCATGGGTGTGCCATCTAGACTGGGCTGCTTTCTAGACGGATCCAGGCAGGAACCTGTCTGTGGACCATGGAGTTCCAGGCCTGGGCAATTCAGTAGGTAAATCTCCAGTTTCCTGGACGCTTGAGAGAGGCTGGACTACCCCAAGGGGTCAGGACAGAAAATTAAACAACTGCCCCCAACACAGCTAGTCTGAGTCTCCTCAGTAGCATGAACGGAATCACACAGAAGCCTACCTCTGCTGCCACAGTCAGGGGCTTAAAGTGTAGAACAAAGTATCCCGGAGCAGTAACCAGGTCATCTGCCTGTTCCAGAGAAGAACTCCCTGATCCCCACAGGGATCACTCACCAACTATGCACTCTCAAAGATCAGTGATTAACACCAGAAGCTACCACACAACACCAGAAATAGCAAAATTACTAAAGGAATGTGTAAGAATGCAAACAACAAAAACCAAAACAACTTGTCATCCTCAGATTCCGACTATATCAGAGAAAGTAACCCTGAGAACTTAAATACAATCGAAATACAAAAAAAAATGACCCCAAATGCTTAGTAATGAAGATGATAATGGAGGAAAAAAATAAAACCTGTAATCAAATGCAGGAAGATGCAGCCAAACTGGTGGAAGTCATAAAAGAAGCCTATAGAGAGGCACTGGAAAAAATTCAAGAAAATACCAACCATCAGATGAAGGAAATAAATAAAACAGTGCAAGATATGAAGATGAAAATGGAAACAGTGATAAAAGCACAGACAGAAGAAAAACAGGAATGAGAGACCTTAGAGAAGAAACTAAGCAACACAGAAGGAGGCTTCTCTAATAAAATCCGAGAAATGGCAGAATGAATCTTGGGACTAGAACATATGATTGTAGAACTCTAAGAAACCATCAAAGACAATGGTAAATCTGAAAAATTCCTGACACAAAATATCTGAGAAATCAAGAACACCATGAAAAGACAAAACCTGAGAACAGGCATCAAGGAAAGAAAAGAGACCTGACTCCAAGGCCCAGAATAAATTCAACAAAATCATAGAAGAAAATGTCTTCAATTTATAGAAGGAGATGCATACAAACATACAAGAGTCCTACAGAACACCAAACAGAAAATCTTCCTGACACATAACAATAAAAACATGAAATATGCAAAACAAAGAAAAATATTAAAAGCAGCAAGAGAAAAAGGCGAAGTAGCATACAATGGCAAACTGATCAAAATTACACGCGACTTCTCAGCAGTGACAATAAAAGCCAGAAGAGCATGGACAGAGATCCTGCAAACCCTAAGAGACCACAGATGCCAGGCCAGACTACTGTACCCAGCGAAACTATCAGTAACCATTGACTGAGAAAACAAAATAGTCCATGACAAAAACAAATTCAAGCAGTACCAATCCACAAATCTGGCTTTACAGAAGTTACTAGATGGAAAACTCCACCCCAAAAGAACAAGCCACAACCAAAACTACACAGGAAATAGATAACTACAGCATCACAAAAACGTAATCACACAAACTCTCTACTGTAACAAACATCAAAAATTAAGAGACTTAACAGTCACTTGTCATTAATATCTCTCAACATCAATGGTCTCAACTCTCCAATAAAAAGACACAGACTAACTGAATGGATAAATAAACAAGATCTAACATTCTTCTGCATTCAAGAAACACATCTTACCCACAAGGACAGTCATTATTTCAAAGTAAAAGGCTGGAAAAAATATACCAAGTGAATGGTCACAAGAAGCAAACTAGTGTAACCATTTTAATATCTAATAAAATAGACTTTCAACCAAATTTAATCAAAAGGGATGAGGAAGGACACTTCATACTCATCAAAGGTAAAATCAACCAAGAGGACATCACAATTCTGAACATCTATGCCCCAAATACAAGGGCACACACATTTGTAAAATAATTACAAAAAAGCTTAAACCACACATAGATCCCCTTACATTAATAGTGGGAGACATCAATACCCCACTTTCACTGAAAAATAGCTCATTGAACAAAAACTATGTCGAGAAATAACATCATTAACCAACACCATGAATCAAATGGATCTAACAGATATTTATAGACTTTAGAAAAGATTAACCCCATGGAACCTTCTCCAAAATTGATCACATAGTAGGTCACAAAGCAAGCCTCAACAGATACAAGAAGATTGAAATAATACCTTGTATCTTATGAGATCACCATGGTCTATGGCTGCACTTCAACAACAAAAGAAATAACAAAAAGCTGCACATTCATGGAAACTAAACAACTCTCTAATTAATGACACCTGGGTCAGGGAAGAAAGAAATTAAGGACTTCCTGAAATTCAATGATAATGAAGGAACAACATACCCAATTTTGTGGGACACATTGAAAGTGGTGCTAAGAGGAAAATTCATATCACTAAGTGCCTTTAGAAAGAAAGTAGAAACATCCCACATAAGCAACTTAATGATACATCTGTAAGCCCTAGAAAAAAAGAAGCAGAAACACTCAAGAGGAGTAGACATATGTAAATAACCAAACTCAGGGCAGAAATCAAGAAATTAGAAAAAAAGAGAACAATTGCAAGACTCAACATAACCAGGAGTTGGTTCTTTGAGAAAATCAACAAGATAGACAAACCATTAGCGAAACTAACTAAAAGCCAGAGAGACACTATCCAAATCAACAAAATCAGAAATGAAAAGAGAGACATAACAGACACTGAAGAAATACAAAGAATCATAAGATCCTACTTTAAAGGCATATATGCCACAAAATTTGATAATCTAAGGGAAATGGACAATTTTCTTGATCGATTCCACTTGCCAAAATTGAATCAAGATCACATAACCAAATTAAATAGTCCCATTTCTCCTACAGAAATAGAAACAATCATTGATAATCTCCCAACCGATAAAACCCCAAAGTCAGATGGTTTCAGCACAGAATTCTACCAGACCTTCAAAGACGAGCTAATACCAAGACTCTTCAAGCTACTCCAAAAGATAGAAACAGATGCAACATGACCAAATTCATTCTATGAGGCCACAGTAAGGTTAATGTCTTCACCTCACAAGGGCCCAACAAAAGAAGAGAATTTCAGACCAAATTCTCTTAGGAACATTGTCGCAAAAATGCTCAATAAAATACTAGCAAAACGAATACAAGAACATATCAAAGATATCACTCACCATGACCAGGTAGGCTTCATTCCAGGCATGAAGAGATGGTGTAATATATGAAAATCCATCAATGTAATACACCATATAAGCAAACTGAAAGAAAAAAAATCACATGATCATCTCCTTAGATGCAGAAAAAGCATTTGACAAAACCCAACACCCATTCATGTTTAAAGTTTTGGAGAGATTGGGAATACAAGGCACATACCTAAATTTAATAAAGGCTATATAAAGCAAGCCAACATCCAGTATCAAATTAAACGGAGAGATACTCAAGGAAATTCCTCTAAAATCGAGGACCAGACTAGGCTACCCACTTTCGCCATATCTCTTCAATATAGTTCTTGAAGTTTCAGCCAGAGCAATAAAACAAAATAGGAAATCTACACCCTGAATGATAGCCATGAACAATATAAAATATCTAGGAGTAACTCTAACCAAGCAAGTGTAGGGCTTGTTTGAAAAAAAAATTTAAATCTCTAAGGAAAGAGATTGAACATGACATCAGAAGATGGAGGGATTGCCCTTGTTTGTGGATTGGGAGAAATAACATAGTAAAAATGGTCCTCTTACCAAAGGTTATTTACAGATTCAATGCAATCCCTATCAAAATACCTAAACAATATTTTAAAGACATTGAAAGAACAGTTCTCCACTTCATATGGAAAAACAAAAAACTCAGAATAGCAAAAACAATACTATATAATAAAAGACACACCAGAGGATTTTCAATACCCTATCTCAAGCCACAGTATTTAAAACAGCCTGGTACTGGCACAGCAATAGGCTGGTTGATCAATGGAATTGAATCGAAGACCCAGAAATGAGACTGCACACATACAGTCACTTGATTTTGTACAAAGAAGCCAGATCTATTCAATGGAAAAAGGATAGCATCTTCAACAAATGGTGCTGGTCTAACTGGAAGTCTACATGTAGAAAAATGCAATTGGACCCATATTTATCACCATGCACAAAACTCAAGTCCAAGTGGATTAAAGACCTCAACATAAAACCAGAGACACTAAATTGGTTAGAAGAAAAAGTGGAGAAGAGCCTGGAACATATTGGCACAGTAGATAACTTCCTGAACAGTACACCAACATCCCAGGCCTTAATGTCAACAATTAATAAATGGGACATCATGAGGATGACATGCTTCTTTAAGACAGAGGACACTGTCAACAGAACAAAGTGACAGCCTACAGACTGGGAAAAGATCTTCACCAACCCTTCATCTGACAAAGATCTAATATCCAATTTATATAAAGAACTCAAGAAATTAAACATCACCAAACCAAATAACCCAATTGAGAAATGGGCCTTAGAACTAAACAGAGAATTCTTAACAGACAAATATCAAATGGTTGAGAAACACTTAAAGAAATGGTCAACATCCTTACTCATCAGGGAAATGCAAATCAAAACAACTCTGAGATTCCATCTTACACCAATGGTGTAAGCATGTGGGGAGGATGTGAAGAGAGAGGTACACTCCTTCATTGATGGTGGGAATGCAAACTAGTACAACCACTTTGGAAATCTATCTGGTGCTTTCTCAGAAAACTGGGAATAGGTGCCGTTCAGTCACAGTCATAGGGGAAGAGAATAAGGGGGAAATGGAAGGGAGGGAGGAATGGGAGGATGCAAGGGATTGGATAACAATTGAGATGTAATATGAATAAATTAATAAAATATTTTTTAAAAAGTTTAGGGGTTAAGATGCCATTAGCTCTATAAATTTGTTTTGTTAGTAGAAATGAGTTATGATAGGTATGTATTTACAATCAGAGTTTTAGACTCACCAAGATATGAATGGTATTTTTTTCAAGGTTGCCAAATACAAAGACCTAAAAAAAACTGTGAATGTAACATTTATATAATTTTTAATTGTTTCCTGGTTCTTCTTGCTGTACATATGTGTGTATGTATATATACTTATATATGTATATATGTGTGTATAAACATATGTATGTATACATATGTGGGTGCAATAATATAAATGTATATAAAAAATTTAATTTCACAATTAAAATACTTAAAAATATCTGAAAGCTTGTGATAGGCTTCAATCATTCAATTCCCTCAACTATGTCTGTTTTGTCATCCTAGGTATATAAACATTTATTGTTATAATCACCATATAAACATAAAACACACACACAGACACACCTGCACAGAGATAGAAAAAAGAAGCAGAGTAACAGAGAGAGAGAGAGAGAGAGAGAGAGAGAGAGAGAGAGAGAGGGATAGAGAGAGAGACAGACAGACAGAGAGACAGAGAAGGAGTCTATGTACATACAGGAATCCTCAAGATGGATTAAAATAAAGTGCAGCCTCTATACACTGCACTGGTACTCAGTTTTAAATGAGAAGGGGATTTGGAAAGTTACAGTGCATGCAGGTAAAAATTTGGAGAAAGGGGAACACTCCTGCATTGCTTGTGTGAGTGCCAACCTATACAACCATTTGGAAATCCGTCTGGCCCTTTCTCAGAAAATTGGGTATAGTGATATCCCAAGATCCAGCTATACCACTCCTGGGCATATACCTGAAAGATGCTCAACATACAACAAGGACATTTGCGCAACAGGGAGTCTTATGGAATGGTTGGGGAATACAAGATCTCAGAAAGGGCAATAGCTCCACAAGGAGACCAATAGATCCAACAAATCGAGACCAAGGACGACCTATAGATACTGATGTATCAACCAAGGACCATACATAGAGTGGACCTAGACCACTTGCTCAGATGAAGTCAATGGCAGCACAGTTTCCATGTAGGTCCCATACCATGGGGAGAAGGGACTGACACTGACATGAACCCTCTTGCCCACAGGTTGATCACTTCCCCCTGGTGTGACGACATTGGTAGGCCACAGAGAAAGAGGATGTAGTCTGACAGATGAGACTTCATAGGGTGGGGTTAGAGGATAGGGGAAGAGAGTTCCCCCTTTCTAATGACTAGGGGAGAGAGGAAAAGGTGTAGGTAAGGAGGAGGGGACTGGGAGGAGATGAAGGAGAGGGATGCAATTGAGATACAAAGTGAATAAATTACAAGTAAATAAATTTAAAACTAAATAAAAAGAGTGGTATTTTGCACATTTTTCCACATAGATGGGCATTAATCTACCATGATGACTGATATGAAAGTCTATGACAATGAAATCTGTGTTGATATTTGGATCAGGAAGAATTTAGAGACTCAAAGGAATAGAAACAAAGCAGAGTGTCTTTCTCACTCAGGCCGTGGGCAGCTTGCTGGGTAAAGGGAGAATATTGTGGATTAGCAGGATGAAGTGGTGCAGATAGTGGGTAAAAATGAAAACATCTCCAAGCAATATGCTTACGATAGGAAACACTTGTGTTATGTGTGCATTATCTTAGTAAAAATGTACTCAGTTATCTTAAGCTGGCAGTTAAGTATATTCTCACCAAAATAAAAATGTGAAAGAATGCTTCAATTATTGAAATACATTTTTTCAAATTTCAATACAACAGATTTTTCCAAACAATGGGCATGTCCTCATAGTTCTTATCTTAGTCTCAGCTCCTCAGAGCAAGAGGGAAGTTCTTGCATGAGATCCAGGAGGCACCACCACCTGTGCTCAGCCTTTGCAAGATCATAAGGCCTACTAGCCTTAGCTACAGTAAGGTGAGGCCATCATGGGCTACAGGATAGCCTGTCTCAAAAACAACAATATTTAATTTTAAAATGCTATCAATCTTCTCTTAGATCCTGTGCTGTGGCTTTTGTGATCCTGTTTCTTATGAAGTTAAACTCTGAAACTCAGTTTAAATTAGACATGAAAGTCACAGGGTATCAAGTCTCTTCTTGGCAACCTGCTGTCCTTCCTCTGAGTGCCACTGGGTCTCGCCCTCTGGGGGACATGGTCAAATGTGAGGCACCAGAGTACGTGAGAAAGTCATATCCCACTCTCCACTCAACTGTGGAGAACGTCTGACCGTTGGCTAGATCTGGGTAGGGGCTTAAAGTTTACCACCTGTATTGTCCTTGACTGGTGGCTTGGTTTGAGCGGGACCCCTATACAGGGGGAGGTAATCCCCCTCAGCAACAGTCATAGGGGAGGGGAATAATGGGAAAATGGGGGAGGGAAGAATGGGAGGATACAAGGGATGGGATAAACATTGAGATGTAACAAGAATAAATTAATTTAAAAAAAAAGAAAAAGGAAAGTCACCCAGCTGTGACAGCAGTCAATGTCATGGCAGAAACACAATTAGCATGTAAGTTTAGTTACAAAACCAAAGACAAAATCCAATTCTATTCTGCCAAGCATATATCTTATGTAAGTGATAGAATTTTTTGTCATTCAATATTTCACTAGATCACTCAAGGATATGTTACAAACTAAACACCACTTAATTTTTATGACCTAGTGAAAGCCACAATTATACTTTGATTTCATATTTTCATATTTTTATAAGGAAATAACATTATCATTTAAGTGACGAACTGGGTATAGTGGTACATGCTTTTATTTTTATAAACCAAGTTTAATGAGTATCTAGCCACAAATTGAGCACTACAGAAGATTCGAGAGGCAAAACTCCAACCCAAGAAGGCTAACTGCAACCAGGAAAACACAGAAAGTAAATGAAAACACATCCACAAAACCAAAAGAAAAGAAACACACACACACACATACTACCAACACCAAAAACCACTGGTCATTAATATCTCTCAACGTCCATGGCCTCAACTGCCCCAATAAAAAGACACAGGTGAACAGAATGGATGTGAAAACAGGACCCTTTATTCTGTGGAATACAAGAAACACACCTCAGCAATAAAGGTAGACAACACCTCGGAGTAAAGCTCAGGTAAAATGTACTTCAAGCCAACAGACCAAGTTGGAATGGTCATTCTAGTATCTAATAAAATAGACTTGCCACCAAAACTAATCAAAAGAGATATGAAGAAGAATGCATCATACTTGTCAAAGGAAAGATACACCAAGAGAACATCTCAAACCTGAACATCTAAGCCCCAAATGCAGGAACACCTACATTCATCAAAGAAACATTACTCAAGCTTAAATTATACATCAAACCCCACACATTAATAGTGGGAGTCTTCAACACCCCACTTTCACCAATAGATAGGTCATCAATATAGAAACTAAATGGTTAAATAATTTAAAAACTTGATTCAAGAACAGGTAAGCAAATTAAATAGTCGTATTACACCTAAGGAAATAGAAGGAATCATCAAAAGTCTCCTAACAAAACAAAAGCAGAGTCTGGAAGGATTCACTGCAGAGTTCTACCAGACTTTCAATGAAGAGATAATACAAATTCTCTCCAAGGTATTCCACAACCAGAAACAGAAGGATTATTATAAAAGTCATTATATGAGGCCAAATTCACCCTGATACATAAAGACCACAAACACCCAACAAAGAAAGGGAAGCTCAGAACAATTTTCCTCATGAATATTGATGCAAAAATAATCAATAAAATACCAGCCAAATGAATCCATGAACACATCAAAAATATCATTCACCATGATAAAGTAAGCTTCAAACTAGGCAAGTAGTGGTTGTTCAGTATACGGAAGTCCATCAATGTAATCCAACATATAAACAAACAGAAAGAAAACCCATAATCATCTCCTTAGATGCTGATAAAGCATCTAACAAATCCAAGACCCGTTCATGATAAAAGTCTTATAGAGATTGGGGATACAAGACACACACTGAGACATAGTAAAGGCAATATACAGCAAGTCTATACTCAACATCAAACTAAATAAAGAGAAACTTTGATCAATTCCACGGAAATCAGGAACATGACAAGGCTGTCCAGGCACCAGTGACTGTGCCATCCAACTTATTTAACCATCACTGTTCTTGGAGATAAAATGATTTTTGTGTATTAACATCAGGAAGGGAGTTAAGAGATGGCTCAATGGATGAAATGATTGTTGTACATGCATGAGGTTTGAAGTTCATATCCCCAACATCCATGTTAAATTAAGGCATATAGATTTATGCCTATAGGCCTGCACTACTCTGAAATCCATGCTCAGAAAGGACAAACAACACTGCTCCTCCAGTGTAGTTGACACATTAACCCTCAGGCTCAGGGAGAGACCCTGTCTCAACAAATAAGGTAGAAAAAATAGATGACATGAAAAGTTGAACTAGACCTCTACACAGAAGGCAAAGCCCTCAGACATATGAGCGCAGCACACACTTGCATATATTTCACTCTGAAATGCACACAAACAGAAGGGGACAAGGGGTTGGGGGAGACAGAGGGGGGTGAAGATTTGAAGAGATGGCCTCTCCTGCCTGCAATCATAGAAAGTCATAATTGAATTGGCATGTATGTTCAGATCTCTCCAGCTTCTCCAAAGAGCAATTTGTGGCTCCTCCTAACAACATCTCCTCTCACCCATACATGCCCATCTTCACAGCTTCCCAGGGATTCTGTGTGGGGACAGAGGACCAGATGTAAATGGGTGGTCAATGTGACACAACATGCCACAGAGTAAGGGCTGAGTCCAGGATTAGGTTGGACGGTGGTGATGCTGTGTTCCCAGTCACAACAGGCTGTGGCTTCCTGCTCCCTGGATGAACCCCACATGATTCCATGTGTTTAAAGGCATATTCAGTGACTTACTGTCACTTCATATTCAAAAGCCTCCTTTTATTTCTGCTTTCCTAAAAATGGTCACTTGTCACCTTGTTTTTGAATTCTCAGTAGCTTTCTTCTAGAGTTTCCATACCTTCCAGGCATATCCATGGACAATTTTAAACTGTAAATGTAACAATGTTTGACCTTCCTATTTCCTCTTGTTTCTTCTAGGTTTGACTTTTTCTCTGAAAGTTACTATTTTTCCACTCATTGTATATGTATAAATTCAAATTGAAACTAGTTGCATTAAAGTATTGTTTTCTAATTCTAATAGCTGACTATTTGAGGGTCTCTCTATGTTAAATGCTTTTCTTGACAAACTCTCTGTGTGTGTCCCAGGCTTCTCCTGAATACGTATGCTCCTGCCTCCCTCTCCTGAGTCCTGGGTGCATGTGCGTGCACCATGCCTGCATCAAGACTGAAGGGATAGTGCATAGAGTTTCACTCAGACAAAGCACAGCCTCCTCCTGATGTCATTGTAGCCATTCGTGCTCCTCACAGACTGGGGTCCAGACAGATGTGGCCACAGCTTCAGCTATCTTGTACCTGGATGTGACCACCTCAGCCCTGAACTCTGTCTCTATTTATCTGTTTTTTTTTCATTTCACTTCTTTTTAAATTCACTTTTAAAATTTACTCACACTTTGAATTCTGAAACAGATTTTAGAAATCATGGAGCACAGAATCAACACTAAATGTGGGAGGAATTTCCTCAGGAGGAGGTTTGCCTATCAAACTGTGTATGGGAAGCACACTCAGAACCATGGGAAATCATGGAGGCCCAGGAGTCCTCATCCCAGAATAGAAGCATCACCAAGAATAAAATTGTTCTGAATTAAGTCTAAGTAGTAAAGTGGAAAAGTTAGGGTTATCTGTATGTCATAAACGTTCTGATCCCTCTCTCGGGTATGGCAAAAGAACTCAGAGATTGTAGTGAGCCCTCCCCATGTGGCTGTTATCCAGGACACAGTGAATGTGATCTACAGACACCATGCTCCCCTGGGACACCATATTTCTGAGCTCCACAGTGGGAACCTCTCACCTTCTACAGACATGAAAATTACATGCTGCAGGGAAGTAAAGTGTTAAATACCCTTTTACTAGGCTATGAAGACCTCAGGAGCAGAGTCCTCACCAGCCACGTCCATCCGGGTAAGTGTTCTGCACCCAAGTGCAGATTCAGAAGGTGGTCGGGTCCCAGGCAGGCTGTGGGAGGAGGAACACTGTGCTGCAGGGAGGTTTTCAGCATCTGCTGAGCTCTGACAGCCCCTCAGCACTGAGGCCTCTGTTCTACATGGGCACAAGAACACTTTCTTCTTAAGATCTTTCCTAAAACTCCTAAAATTAGTTAGGTTTTTATTGCAAACATCAATGTGTTATATTTATATGTTTGAATAGAGTCAATGACTCAAAATGAATCACTATACCCAATGTTCCTCATACACAGTATGTTTTAGTGGTTTAACCTTACTTATTGATGTGCCTAGTAGAAAAGTTGGTTGTTCATTTCATATTTTCTTTAAAAACCATTACTTTTACTTCTGTCATATTGCTGCAGAAGTTATGGTTTGAATCCTGTAATTGAGTAATTAAAAATGCTTTCATGGTGTTCAAAAGGAAATAGCCTTCCTTGTATCAACATCATCCAGTAGACATGACCTCGCGTTCCTTTGAGGTCCCTGACAATATTTCCTGCTGAAGTGATTTTATCCCCATTTAGTACCAGAAACTGCACACTGATGCTCTTGGCTTGTTCTCTGTGCACTGCACAGTAGGACATTTCTTCTAGTGGGAACTCTGAGAGTAGATTGCTGGACCACTACATATCATATACAACACAGTAAATGCAGTGGTCGTTTCCCCTCCTGCTGTCTAAAGAACCAGGATCCAAAATCTAAGATCTTGAGATGAACAATGTCTGTGTCCATCAGTCTCTCTGGTGGTCTCTTCAGAGAGTTCAAGGTGTCCACCAAGCCTCATCCTGTCCTGCTCTGTGCTTCTTTTTCTGATTTTTGTAGCCTTTATGTTTTCATAAACCCATCAAAACACACAAACATGAGCACATGTCTTTCTCACTGCTAACAATAGTGACTAGGACAAGGAAGGAGGGTCAGGGCTGTGAAGAAGAGATCTGGGTTTCTCCTGTTTCCTCACTCATTTGAAATGATGAGTGGAGAATGATGCAGGCTGTGGGTCTCCTGTCCTGACATCTGGGTCAAAAGAGCACTTTATTATACTGTTATGTGAGGATGCATGTAAAAATTTTGATTGGCTAGGAAGCATCAAGTCTGACCTGGAGATGTACCAACATTTGTGTCAGATTTCAGAATTAACCATCAATTCCTACCTCAAATGTTCTCCAGTCACTTATCATTGCATTACTACAGTTCTTGTACTTCATGGCCTCTCTGGGCACAGCACTGAGATCTTCTTGGTGGTGGCTTTCATCAGGATGCACCAGCACCTCACCAAGTTTCCCTAGTTTTCCAGGTACAATTATGCAACAGAGAACACTCTTCAGTTCCATCTCATCCCAATTGCACTTGCAGGAGGAAGAGACAGTCCCCTTCCAAACTGCTCTGTCCAGTTTACATGAACTCACAGAGTGGGTCAGACTGATCACAGCATGGTAAAGGGAGCTTTTAATGACAGAAAACACAAGTACCCTGCTTTATGAAAGTAAGAGTGGACAGGTACCACTCAGTCTGACATACACCCCCTCAACAGCAGGAGATGGGCAGGCCGACTTCATGTTGAGAACGAGGAACAGATGTGTCCTTCCTACCTAATTCTTCCTGGATCAGTGCACTCACAGGACCATAAGCTCCCATCCTACAGGGTGTCTCCTGATGGGTGTCTCCTCCATTCCTCTCTCTACTTCTCTCCATGTCAAAAATTTTGGTCACTCTCCTGAGCACTTGTCAGTTGTTGGAGGCCCATTTGGTAATGTCAGGGCTCTCCCTGACTGCAGTTACTGCTGGGTGACACAGTGTCTACAGTCCTGGCTTTTTAACTTTTGCAGTGCAGGGAAAGCAACCTCTGTCTTCTCTGATGGGACAGCCATACAGCTGGCTCTAACAGAGGGAGACTAAAGTTTCTCTAAGTCATTTATCCTTTTGTGAGGATTCTAAATTCCTGGTGTGTACTCTAAGACTTATTTTTCATATTCTTCATGTGGGACCAACTTCCCAAACTCATGTCACATTTTCTTTCATTTATTTCTGTATGTACATAATGTCATGTGTCTCTGAGACAGTCTGTGTTTTCATTTAGTAAAAGGTGATCTGAGTTCACAATACAACAGGTTATCTTAGGACACTCACTGGGAAATCATTTTTAAGTTCCCTGATTGAGGAGTGTGTCTAAAATGATACTTCTGGGGTAGGAGAGTTTCTATCCTTGACTCTGAGGCCATGGTCTGCTAGGCTGGTGTGAGCTGACAAGGCTCACCAAGCAGGGGTGTATCCAGAGGATTCCTGTAGGTTTTATGAAGGATTCATCTTCACGAGAATGCTCCACATAATTCTAGTGAGAATTGTACATATTTTTTCATGTCATATATAATTTAAAGACTTTTACACCACACAAGTCTGATTTATTTCTGATTTGTAAAAGAGTGGTGAAACATTACGAGATAAGAGTGTGACTGCAGAAATGTTGCCTCTGCCTCTCCCGACCAGGCATAACAAGATAGCATGCCACATTCATGGTCTGTCTTCCGAATCAATACAACTTCTGTGATGTTCACCTCCAGAAAAATAAGGTATCCCAATGGTTTCAATGCCTCATCCATTAAAGTCATCTTTTTATGAGATATTCTCATTTTTCTTTTTTTTTTTCCATTCTCATTTTTCTAAAGCAGTTTGCATCTGCAGCTTGCAAACTACAGTGACGATAATAGAGTTTGCTACCCTTGTTACAGATGATGAAAATGCACCATATGCACAGATTGCAATGGGCTGTCAAAGGTTTGAATCTCTCCTCTTCCTCTTTCTCTCTCTCTGTCTCTCTGTCCCTCTCTCTCTCTCTCTCTCTCTCTCTCTCTCTGTCTGTCTCTGTCTCTCTCTGTCTGTCTCTGTCTCTGTCTCTGTCTCTGTCTCTGTCTCTCTCTCTCTCTCTCTCTCTCTCTCTCTCTCTCTCTCTCTCTGTGTGTGTGTGTGTGTGTGTGTGTGTGTGTGTGTGTGTGTGTGTGTGTGTGTTTCTCTCTGTCTCTCTCTTTCGGTCTCCTAGAGCTTATGTTAGGTTTTGTTTCGACATTTGATTACAGAGAGTGAGATTGCTCAGTCAAGCACACATGGTACATAAAAACTAGTAACTAGAGGAAAATCCTTCAGTAAAACTCTATTATAACTATTACCTTTACATTATTACTACTATTAATCTTATAAAAGTTTACTGATACTATAAACTTTTATTTCCGAAATTTCCATTTTTAAATAACTTTTTAAATTTTATATGTATGAGTATTTTCCAGAAGCGGTTTTGGATCCCTTGGAATTGGTGATTTGTGGATGCCATTTGGACAGTGAAAAGGATCCTGGGTACTCTGAATGAGCAGCAAGAGCTCATAAACATAAACTATCTCTCCAGATGCTATTTCTAATTGTTCTAACTGACTATCTTCCTCAGCTCTGATTTATTTCATTTATTTTGTAGAGGAGGCAGACATGTGCATGGCACAACACACCTCTTGGGGTCCTCAGAATTGGCTCTTGCTTTTCAGAATGTAAATTCCAGTGGTAAAACACACATACACACACCAATTCTCCCCACAGGTCTCCTGCTCTGATCACTTCGCTAGTACTGCATGTTCTGGAGCTCGGGCACTTCTGCTTTTCCTTTGTAGCTTAGTAGTTCCATGGTCTATGCAAGATAAAACCAACACACACCTTTGAATTTCAGGTGATATTTAATTTTTACAACATGACTAGAATGTGTAAATTATTACACAATTCAGGAGTATGATATTTGTATTAAAATAAGTTATTGTGTTGAATACCAAGAATCTTCCAGAAGACCCTTCACCAAATGTTCTGGTGTACATGCGAAGCTTGGTCACCTGAGTCTGAACAATATAACTGCCTCCTCAAGGAGGTACAAAATCCTAGGTGCCTGTGCAGCACATCTTTCTGTATAGGTTGGATAATTCTTCTTTCATTAATACCTTACCATGGGAATGGCTCCAAATATATTGCAATTACAATTCTATTTCAATTCAATAATTTTCAGATGCTAAAAGAGAAAAAATCTTGAATCATGTTCCTGGAAGCCTTTGATAACTGGATGCTTCTCACAGAGGCTTTTGTTCTACATAACATCAGCACATAACTCAGATGCAGTTACAAAATGGATTTACAGATGTCTGAAATGCTACCAGATAGCTCAGGAAAGGAAATGCTCAGGTAATCTACCACTTTCATATTTAATCTCCTCAGTCTATGCCAGGAAAAACAGATCAGTTGTTTAAAAAACTGCCTTAACTCTCCCAATTCACAAACAAAAAGGACCTTCATGAGAATAAAGCCACCAGCCTACACTTCCACAGACTTAACACTGTGCAGAAAACACTACCATACTTGGTATGTAGACTTCACCTTCTTATACACCTAGGGCCTCCATGACACAGGCACATGGCTGTCATATGCTCTAGAAGAGGGGACAGCAGCTCAGCCCTAGACTGCTCAGGGTCACACACAGAAGAAATGGCAGATTGTGCATAGTCTGTGAAGAGTCTGGACGTAGAGTTCCCACTTCTCAGTGCTCCCTGCAGAACCACATGAAGAACACTAGGTCTGCAGTAAAGAAGCAGAACAAAGAGAGAGAAACTGCAATGAAATGACTCTGCACAAGCCAAGGACACTGTCTGATGTCTCATTTCTACTTATTTGCAATGCTCCTTGAACTTCACCAAAGCCTGTAGAGCTCTTTTGTGCCTGGTTATCAACATGATGCAAATCAAGAACAAATAAGACATTGCCTTTGCCTAAGAAACCTCATATGAAACAACAGGAAAAATATTTCCATGACACATGACAATTTTAATATGTAAGAAAGCTTATAGTCTGATGGGGAAAATGAGCTTTGGAACAGCAGAGAGAACGAGCATGGCTTATGTGGAGTAGTGCTGAACTGTGAAACATGGACACATCATCCTGAGAGTAGCAGATCTCTCATTATCTGAAGTGGATGAGCAAGCTAGATTTGTGGTAAGAAACCTTCTTGCTGTTCTCCCCACCCACAGCTCCTACCTGCTTCTTTCAGCCTTAAAATGAATAAAATCAGCAATCTGCCCCATTACATTAAAATAAGAAACACTCTTTATTCTGAGGCTGCAATTGGGATCTTAGGCAACAGCTTTCTTCTTCTCTTCCACATCTTCATGTTCATTCATGGCCAGAAGCCCAGACTCACTGATCCACCCATCGGGCTCTTGTCCCTAATCCACATACTGATGCTGCTAGTCATGAGTTTAGTAGCCACAGACATTTTTATGCCATGGAAGAGATGGGATGACACCACGTGCAAACTTGTTTTCTTCTTGTATAGGTACCTTAGGAGCCTCTCTCTTTGTGCCACTAGCATGCTCAGCATCCTCCAGGCCATCACCCTCAGTCCCAGAAGCTCCTATTTGGCAAAGTTCAAACGTAAATCTCCATACAATATGCTAGGTTACCTTCTTTTTGTGAGTATCTTTTATTCATCCATTAGCAGTCACCTTGTAACATATACAGCTGCCACCCATAACTCGACTTCACCTAATTTTATACACATCACTCAATCTTGTTATCTTCTGCCCATGAGTTACTATCTCAGGAATGCATTTTATACACTACTCTCCCTCAGAGATGCCATCTTTGTATGTTTCATGTTCCTCTCCAGTGTGTACATGGTGATTTTCCTATGGAGACATAAGAAACAGTCCCAGTTTCTCCACAGCAGCAGCCTTTCCCATAAATCATCTCCAGAACAAAGAGCCGTGAAAACCATTCTGTGCCTTATGAGTTTGTTTGTGGTGATGTACACCGTGGACAGCCTTAGCAACTTTTTAAGAACACCAAGTCATGATCTTATGCTTGATTTTATATCAATTTCCATAGGCCATTGCTATGCTGCACTCAGTCCATTTTTGGTTCTCAGTACTGAAACACGTGTCATTCCTGTTTTGAAATGTTATGGCAGGACAGTAAATATGTGATTATTCGGGAATGGGTAAGTCCCTTTAAAATGGGCTGTTGCACTCTGAGGTATGCACCACATAATCTTCATTTTAAATAAAATCCCGGAGGTGCTTCTTTTTCTTGCTGTTAAGCTTATTTATTGTGATTTATGTGGGTCCTAGGGATAAAGCAAAAGGCATATGCCAGATACATACGTTTTGGTACTCTCCCATGCATCTTTAGGAGAGAAATGGAAAGCAGACCTCACATGTCATGCCTGGATTACCCACAATATTTAAAAATATTGGGGTTTGGGTAGGTTTTTGGTTGCTTTCTTGGTGCAAAGATGTTTATTTTCATTGGGAGTTGGTTACGTGTTACTATTGATCATATTAACAGTAAAAAATGAGGTTTGACAGAGGGATGTCTTGCTTTTCCTTTATATTTCTTCCTTTGATTTGGAGACTGGAATTGAAAAGAGTGAAGGGGGAATATAGAAATATGTAGGGATGATAGGAGAAAAAGTAGATTATTGAATCTACTCTTCAAGTTAAGGCCTTAATTGATTGGTATAAGATTATTTTTAATTCATTGATATAGAATTTTATGTAAGCATAATTTTGATACATTGGAATAGAATTCAAATTTAAGATTATTCTTCAAAAACAGTATATATATATATATGTGTATATATATATATATATATATATATATATATATATATATATATATATATATATATTCTAATATGAGGTATTTTACCCATACAACTCAAATAGAATTCATAGTTTATTTCCAATACTTTGAAAGTATTGCGGGCTGTTTAGGATAAGTAAGTTACACAAGTTAATTGTTAGTTGATGAAATTATAGTCATGTCAATTACTAGTCTTTTTATCACAAGAATATACATCCTAGGTTTAATATACAGATATGAGTCTAGATAGATAAGGTAAAATAGTTAGTTAAGGTCTTCAAAAACCTTAGAGACCTACAGAACATGGCATTTAAAGATGCTTTTATTATTTTAAAAGTTCTTTAACAATAAGACAGGTTACCTCCTGGCAACACCCAGCCTGCCTCAAAGAAGATGATGAGCATCAATGAACCTCCTTATGGTGATGGCTTCAAATGTGGCAAACCAGCGACTGGGCAAAATGCCTTTGTTTCAGTCACAGAAAAAATTCTGTGGGAAAGCTTGGATGTAGGCAGAGTCAACGGCCAAACTCTTCCAAGACAGGGTAAGCAAGTCCTCAGAAGTTCCTGCCTCACAAATATGTCTGTCAGATACACTGGGCCAGAAGGCTGAAGATGATGCTCCAACATTATAGAGAGTTTTGGGTGACTGTTTAGGCATCAAACTATCTCTGTCATTGTTTTTTGGGTTTTTTTTGTTTGTTTGTTTGTTTGTTTGTTACTTTGAAAGCTGCCCTCCTGCACTTCCCGTTTACTCAGGTAATTATTTTTTTTTTCCTTTTCAAGTCTCTGATGGAGTTCAAGTCCAGAAATTTAGTTTTACAATTAAGCTTAGTTGTTTAGGGGTTAAGATGTTTTTAGGTCTAGATAGAGGTCTTAATTTGATAGAGATGAGATATGATAGATATTGATTTACATTCAGAATTTTAGACTCACCAAGACAGGAAAGATGTTTTCTTCAAGGTTGCCAAATACAAACAGCCAAAACACTATGAATGTACATTAATATAATTCCTGATTGTTTCGTGGTTCTTCTTGATATATATATAGTGTGTGTGTGATAATATAAATGTATATGTAAAAACTAAAAAAAATCAGCAATTAAAAAACACTTAAAAATATCTGATGGCTTATATCATTTAATTCTCTCAGCTATCATTGTTTTGTCAAACTAGTACATAAACATTTATTATTATAATCACCATATAAACATAAAGCACACACATGCACAGAGAGAAAAAGAGATGGGGGACAGAGACATACAGACATACATACAGAGAGACAGAGATAGAGTCTATGTATAAAAAGCAGTCCTCACGATGGATTAAAAAAAAGTGCAGCCTCTCTACAGTGGACTGTCACTTAGATTTAAATGATAAGGGGATTCAGCAAGTGACAGCACATGTTGGTGAGGATGTGGAGAAGGGGGAACACTCCTCCATGGCTGGGGGTAGTGCCAACTTGTACAACCATTTTGGAAATCAATCTGGAACATTCTCAGAAAATTGGGAATAGTGATCCCTAAGACTCCTGGGCATATACCTGAAAAATGCTCAACATAAAACAAGGGCAATTGCTAAAGAATATTCATAGCAGTTTTATTTGTAATAGCCAGAATCTGAAAACAACCTAGATGCCCTTCAACCTAAGAATGGATAAAGAAAATTAATACATATATGCAATGGAATACTACTTAGCTATTAAAAACAAGGAAATCATGAAATTGCAGGCAAATAAATGGAACTCGAAAAGACCATCCTGAGTCATGTAATCCAGACCCAGAAGACACGCATGGTATATACTCACTTGTAAGCAGATATTGGCCATATAATACCAGATAGACATATTACAAATCATAGACCTAATGAAGCTAAAATAACAAGGAGGACCCAAAAGATGATGATTAACTCTCAATCAGAAGGGCAAATAAAATAGACATGGGAAGTGGTAGAAGAGAGGAAACAAGATGAGAGTCTACCATAGATGTCCTCTAGAAGATTCCACTCAGCAGGGGATAAAAGAAAATGCTGAGACTCACAGCCAATCTTTGAGGTGGAGCACAGGGAGTCTTATGAAGAGGTCAGGGACAGAAGGACCTGGAAGGGTCAATAGCTCTGAAAGGAGACCAATAGATCCAACAAAGCCAGGGAGACCTGCAGAGACTGATGCACCAACAAAGGGCCATGCATAGGGAGGACCTAGACCCCATGATCAGATGAAGTCAATTGGCAGCATAGTTTCTATGTAGGTCCCATATCATGGGGAGCAGGGACTGACTCTGACATGAACTCTCTTTCCCACAGGTTGATCATTACCCCCTCGTGGGTGGTCTTGACAGGCCACATAGGAGGATGATTTAGTCAGTCCAGATGAGACTTGAAAGGTTGGGTTCAGAAAGGAGGTAGAAGAGGAGGTCTCCCCATTTCTGATGACTAGGGGAGGGGAGAAGGGAAAGAGGGCACACAAGGCAAACCAGTCCCTGATGGGATGGCTCACACAGATATCTACTGATGGTTACTACTGACTGAAGTTGCTATGAACACAAGAATGACAATAGGAGTGTGAACCATCAGTAATGAGAACTAGGCACAGGGAGAGATAGTGTATGAGAGCCAGTTTATTGACTTTTAGGAGAGTTAAACGAAATTTTATTCATCAAAGATGTTAGGAAGGATGGGGCGTGGGACAAGGAGGAGATGAGGGAGAGGCCTACAATTGGGATATAAAGTGAATAAATTAAAAGTAAATAAAATTTAAAAACAAATAACAGAGACAGGGATGCTGCGTGTTTTCCCACTTGGATGGGCATAAAGCTACCATGCTGGCTGAAATGAGAGTCTATGAGAATGAAATATGTGTGGATTACTTGGATCAGGAAGAATTTAGAAACTTAAAGGGGTAGAAACAAAAGCAAAATGTCTTTTTTTTTTTTTTTTTTTTTTTTTTTTTTTTTTTGGCTTAGGAGGGAAGGCCAGGGGCAGCTTGCTGGGTAGAGGCAGAATATTGTCCATGAGGAAGAAGGGGTGCAGATGGTGTGCAAAAATGTAAATGTCTCCAAGCAGTACACTTAAGACAGGAAACACTTGCTTTTTGTATGTTCTTTATTATAATAAAAATGTGCTCAGTTACCTTAGCCCAAAAGTGAAGTACAGTCTCATCAAAATAAAAAGTGAAAGAACTCTCGAAGTATCAAAATGCAAGTTTTCAAAATTTAAAAGATGGCAGATTTTCTCAAACTATGAGCAAACAAAGAAGTTCTTCCTTGAGATCCAGGAGGCATCACTGCCTGTGCTCAGCCTTTGCAAGATCAAAAGGCCTGCCAGCCATGGCTACAGTGAGGTGAGGCCAGCATAAGCTATGTGTTAACATGTCTCAAAAGCAACAATATTTAATTTTAAAAAGATATCAATCTCCCCTTAGCTCCTCTGCTGTGGCTTTCTTGATCATGTTTCTTATGAAGTTAAACTCTGAAACTCAGTTTAAATCAGACATGAAAGTCACCCAGCTGTGACAACAGTCAATGCCATGGCAGAAACACACTTGGCACATATGTTTAGTTACAAAACCAAAGACAAGGTTCCAAGATAGCCGTGCCTACCATGCACTGTATCTGATCTACCCACCTGTGGACTGCAGCCAGCCTCTATAGCCCAAACTTGATGTGTTGGATGGTGGAACACTGGACCTCCTGGCCTGGGGAAGTCTCAGGGAAACAGGTGAATCTGTCCTCAGATCCCCGTACCTGCCACTGGCCAGTATATGGAGGGCCCTGGAGCTGCAGAGAAGCCCAGGTGGCTGTGAACACATTGCCCAGCCACAGCATGCACTCTCTGAATGGAACCAGACTAGAGCCAGGCTGCTGGCCATGGCAGACCAAGCCTGCAAAATTGGGCAGATAGAAGCTGGCCTGACCAGTCTCCACAGCCCAGTAGGGTCTCCAATGCTCTTGGGAGAAGCTGGACACCCCTAAGGGGTCTGGACAAGGGTCTGAACAGCATCCACAACTTAGTGGGACTGGTCTGGGCAGGAACCTGACTGCGGGACTACAGGGAAGCCCAGGTGGCTGTGAACACCTTGCCTACCACAGCGTATGCTCAGTCCGAATGAAATATATAAAGAATTCAAGAAATTAAACACCATCAAATCAAATAACCCAATTAAGAAATGGGACTCAGAACTAAACAGAGAATTCTCAACAGAGGAATATTGAATGGCTAAGAAACACTTACAGAAATGCTCAACATCTTTAGATATCAAAGAAATGCAAATCAAAACAACTCTGAGATTCCATCTTACACCTGTCAGAATGGCTAAGATCATAACTTCAAGTGATACCACATGCTGGGTGAGGATGTGGAGAAAGAGGAACACTCCTTCGTTGTCAGTGGGAATGCAAACTTGTACAACCACTTTGGAAATCTCTCTGGTGCTCTCTCAGAAAACAGGGAATAAGGCTTCCTCAAGACCCAGCTATTCCACCTCTTGGAATATACCTAGAAGATGCTCCACCATACAACAAGGACATATGCTCAACCATGTTCATAGCAGCCTTATTCATAATAGCCAGATCATGGAAGCAGCCTAAATGTCCCTCAGAGGAAGAATGGATAAAGAAACTGTGGTACATTTACATTATGGAATACTACTCAGCTATTAAAAATAAGAAAACCCCGAAACTTGTTGACGAGTGGATGGAACTAGAAATCATCATACTGAGCGAGTTAACCCAGAAGCAGAAAGACTCACATGGTATATATTCACTTATAATCGGACACTAGCCCAAAAGGCATGTCCCATGAAAGTCTTCACTTACCAGGAGATTGGGATAGATGTGAGGACATCCCATTGGGACCCAAGGTGAGAGCAATATAGGAGAATGGGGAAATAAAATGATCCAGAGAGTCCTAGAAACCTACAAGAAGAATATCGTGATGGGTGGATCTGGGCCCAGGGCAGTCTGCTCAAACTACTGCACCAACCAAGGACAACATAAGTAGTAAACATCAAATCTCTACTCAGATCTAGCCAATGGACAGGACATTCACCACAGTTGTATGGTGAGTGAGGACTGACTCTGACATGAACTCTGGTGTCCCATATTTGACCACTTCCCCTTGGTGGGGAGGCCTGGTGGCACTCAGAGAAAGAATAAGCAGGCTACCAGGATGAGACTTGATAGCCTATGACCATATTGTAGGAGAAGAGGTCCCCCTCCATCATAGAGCTAGGGGAGGAGAATAGGGTGAAAGTGGGAGGGAGTGAAGAACAGGAAGATACAAGTGATGGGATAACCATCGAGTTTTAATCTGAATAAATTAGTTAAATAATAAAAAAGAAAGAAAAAACAAAACAAGAAAAAAAACAAAGGCAAAATCAAATTCTGTCAAGGGTATATCTTATGTATATGATAGAATTTTTTAACATTCAATATTTCAGTAGGTCAACTCAAGGATATGTTACAAACTAAACACCACTTAATTTTTATGACCTAGTGACAGCTATAATTATACGTTGATTTTATATTTTTATTTTCATATTTTATAAGGAAACATTAAGACTGGGTGATGAACTGGGTATAGTGGTACATGCTTCCATGTTTATTTTTACAAAGCCAAGTTTAATCAGTATCTAGCTACAAATCCAGGCCTACAGAAGATACTAGAATGAAAATTCCAAGCCGCAAACGCTAACTAAACCTAGGAAAAAACAAAAAGTAAATGAACCCACATCCACAAAACCAACAGAAAGGAACACACATTCTACCAACACCAACATCAAAAAACAGAAATTAAAAACCGCTGGTCATTAATATCTCTCAACATCAATGGCTTCAACTCTCTAGTAAAAAGACACATGAGAACAGAATGTATGTGAAAATAGGACCCAGCAGGCTGCTGCATACAAGAAACACACTTCATCAATAAAGATAGACATTACCTCAGAGTAAAGGGCTAGTAAAAGATATTCCAAGAAAACAGGCCTAAGAAGCAAGCTGGAGTAGCCATTCTAGTATCTAATGAAATAGACGTGCAACCAAAACTAATCAAAAGAGATGGGGAGGGGCACTTCATACATATCAAAGGAAAGCTACACCAAGAGGACATCTCAATCCTGAAAACATCTATGCCCCAAATGCAGGAACACCCACATTCATCAAAGAAACATTACTAAAGCTTAAATCACAATAAAGTCCCACACATTAACAGTGGGAGACTTCAACATCCCACTCTTACCAATAGATAGATCATCAATATAGAAACTAAATGAAGAAATAATGAAACTAATGGGCATCGTGAATCAAATGGACCTAACAGATATTTACACAACATTTCACCCAAACACAAAGGAATATACCTTCTTCTCAGCACCTCACAGAACCTTCTCCAAAATTGACCATGTACTTAGCCACAAAGCAAACCTCAACAGATACAAGATTGAAATATCCCTTTGCATCTTATCAGACCACCGTGGATTAAAACTGGAACTCAATGACAACAGAAGTGACAGAAAGCCTACAAACTCATGGAAACTGAACAACCTTCTACCCAATGACCTAAGGGTAAGAGATGAAATTTAAAAAAAGAAATTAAAGACTTCATAGAATTCAGAAAAAGGAAAGCACAATGTACCAAAACTTAGGATACATAATGAAAGCAATGAAAAAAGAAAGTTTGTATCACTAAGTGCCTTCATAAGGAAACTCGAGATATCCCATACTGCCAACTACACAGCACACCTGAAAGCTCAAGAAGAAAAAGGGACAGACACACCCAAGCAGAGTAGATGGCTGGAAATTATCAAACTCATGGTTTAAATGAATAAATTAGAAACAAATAGAACAAATCAAAGAAACAATGAAACCAAGAGCTGGTTCTTTGAGAAAATCAACAAGATAGACAAATCCTTAGCCAAACAAACTAAAAGGCAGAGGGCAAATACTCTAGTCAACAAAATCAGAAATGGAAAGGGAGACATAACTTCAGACACTGAAGAAATCCAAAGAATCATTAGGTCTTACTTCAAAAGCCTATATGCCACAAAATTTGAAAATCCAAATGAAGTGGACAATTTTCTTGAAAGCTACCAATTACAAAATTGAGTCAAGAACAGGTAAACAAATTAAATAGTCCTATTACTCCTAAGAAAATAGAAGCAGTCATCAAAAGTCTCCCAATAAAAAAAATCCCAGGGCCTGATATATTCAGTACAGAATTCTACCGGACCTTCAAAGAGGAACTGGTATCGATTCTCTCCAAAGTATTCTATGAACAAGAAACAGAAGGATTATTACCAACCTCATTCTATGAGGCCACAGTCACCTTGATACCTAAACCTCACTAAGACCCAACAAAGAAAGAGAATTTCAGACAAATTTCCCTTATAAACATTGATGCAAAAAACACTCAATAAAATACTTGCCAACCAAATCTAAGAACTCATCAAAAATATCATTCACCATGAACAAGTATAATTCATCTCAAGCAAGCAGAGGTGGTTCAATATACAGAAATCTGTCCATATAATCCATCACATAAACAATTTGAAAGAAAAAACCAACATGACCATCTCCTTAGATGCTGAAAAATCATTTGACAAAATCCAACCCCCATTCATGATAAAAGTCTTGGAGAAATTAGGGAATACAAGTCACATAACTATACATAGTAAAGGTGATATATAGCCTATAGCTAATATCAAACTAAGTGGAGAAAAACTTAAATCAATTCCACTGAAATTAGGGACACAACAAGGCTGTTCCCTCTGACCATATCTCTTCAGTGTAATACTTGAAGTCATAGCTAGGGCAATAAGACAACTAAAGGAGATCAAAGGGATACATTTGGAAAGGAAGAAGTCAAAAGTATCACTATCCACAGATGACATGATAGTATACATAAGTGAACCCAAAAATTCTGCTAAGGTAGTTCTATAGCTGATAAGCACCTTCAGCAAAGTGGCAGGGCATAAAATTAACTCAAAAAATCAGTAGTCCTTGTTTATACCTGAAAGATGCTTCACCATGCAGCAAGGACATTTGCTCAACTATGTTCATAGAAGCTTTATTCATAATAGCTAGAATCTGGAAACAACCTACATGTTCCTTAACCAAAGTATGGCTAAAGAACTTGTGGTACATTTACACATAGAATAGTACTCAGCTATTAAAAATAAGGAAATCATGGCCTGGGGAGATGGCTCAGAGGTTAAGAGCACTGGCTGTTCATCCAAAGGTCCTGAGTTCAATTCCCAGCAACCACATGGTGGCTCACAACCATCTACAATGAGATCTGGTGTTCTCTTCTGGTGTGCAGGTGCACATTTGAGCAGAATACTGTATAAATTATAAATAAATAAATCTTTAAAAAAAAATAAGGAAATCTTAAAATTTGCAGGCAAATGGATGGAACTAGAATGGTAGTCCTCAATGGGGTAACCCAGACCCAGAAAGACATGCATAGTATATATTGTGTATATTCACTTAATACAGGATAGCCAAACCACAATACACAGAACTAAAGAACTAAATAACAACAAGGACCCTAGGAAAAATACCTAATTCTCATTCAGAAGGGCAAATTGAATAATCACTAGAAGAGGTTGAAGAGAAAGAAGAAGGTGGGAGCCTACTACAGAGGTCCTCTGAAAGAATTCCCCAGCAGGGGATTGAGGCTGATACTGAGATCCGCTTCCAAACTTTGGGATGGAGTGCAGGAAGTCATAAGGAATAGTTGAGAGATAGAAGGATCTGTAGGGGACAGGAACTCCACAAGAGAGCGATAGAGCCAACATATCTGGGGGAGGGCTGCTACACAGATTGATGCACCAACCAAGTACCATGCATGGTGAGAACCTAGACCCTGTGTTCATATGTAGAGATAGGCAGCAGTGTCCTTGTGGGTCCCATAGTATGGGCTACTTCTGACATTGACTCTGGTGCCTACTCTTTGATCACTTCCTCCTGGCTGGATGAAATTGTCAGGCCACAGAGGAAAAGGACAGAGTCAGTTCAGATGGGACTTTATAAGCTGAGGTCAGATGATAGGAGAGAAAGGCTCCCCCTTTTCAAGGACTATGGGAGAAGGGAGGGGAATAAGGGAGGGAGGGTAGGACCAGGAGGAGACAAGGGACAGGATTACAATTGGAATGTAAATTGAACAAATTAAAAGCAAACACAAAAAAGAAAAAATGTTGATTCTTTATATTTTGACCTTAATTAAAGAAATGCAATGTACAGATTCAATGCTACTCCCATCAAAATATCCACACAATTCTTTACTGACCTTGAAAGATCAATTCTCAACTTCATATGGAAAAACAAAAAAAACCCAGAATAGAGAAAACGACCCTGTACAATAAAAGATCTTCTGAAGGAATCTCCATCCAAGATCTCAAGCTGTACTATAGAGCAACAGTAATAAAAACAGCATGGTACTGGCATAGAAATAGGCTGGTTGATCAATGGAATTAAATTTTTAAAAACCAGAAATAAACCCATACCCCTATGGACACTTGATTTTTTTACAAAGAAGCCAGATCCATACAATGGAAAAAAAGATAGCATCTTCAACAAATGGTACTGGTCTAACTGGATGGCTGCATGTAGAAAAAATGAAAATAGATCCATATCTATCAAGCTGCACAAAACTGAAGTCCAAATGGATTAAAGACCTCAATATAAAGACAGACACACTAAATCTGTTAGAAGAAGAAGTGGGGAAGAGCCTTGAGCTCATTGGCACAGGAGACAACTTCCTGAACAGAACATCAACAGCTCAGGCCATAAGATCAACCACTAATAAATGAGACCTTATGAAACTGCAAAGTATCTTTAAGGTGAAGGACACTGCCAACAGAACAAAACAACAGCCTACAGACTGAGAAAAGATCTTTACCAATCCACATCTGACAAAGGGCTAATATCCAAAATATATAAAGAACACAAGAAATTAAACACCACCAAACTAAATAATCCAACTTTTAAAATGGAGAACAGATCTAAACAGAGAATTCTCAACAGAGGAATATTGAATGGCTGAAAAATACTTTTAAAATGCTCAATATGCCTAGCTATCAGGGAAATGCAACTCAAAATGACTCTGAAATTCCATCTTACACTTATATGAATAGCTAAGATTAAAAACTCAGGTGAGAGCACATGCTAGCGAGGATATGGAGAAAAGGGAACACTCCTTCATTGCTGGTGGGAGTGCAAACTTGTATAACCACCTTGGAAATCAATCTGGTACTTTCTCAGGAAATTGGGAATAATTCTACCTCAGGACCCAGCCATACCACTCCTGGAAATATACACAAAATATGTTCCACAATACAACAAGGACATTTGCTCAACTATGTTCATAGCAGCTTTATTTATAAGAGCCAGAATCTGGAAACAACCTTGATGTCCCTCAACTGAAGAATGGATAAAGAAACTTTGGTACATTTACACAATGGGATACTATTTAGCTATTAAAAACAAGGAAATCTTGACATTTTCAGGCAAATAGATGGAACTGGAAAAGATCATCTTGAGTGAGGTAACCCAGACCCAGAAAGACACACATGGTATATATTCACTCATAAGTTGATATTAGCCACATAATACAGGATAACTACAGTAGAACACAGAGACTGAAACATCAACCAAGGACCATGTATGATGTGGACATAGATCCTCTGCTCAGATTTAGAAGCACAGTCTCCTTGTGGATCCCACATATGGAGAGTAGAGACTACTTCAGATAGGCACTCTGGCCACTGAACTTAGATCACTTCCTCTGGCAAGACAGCCTTGCCAGGATATGGGGGAAGAGGTTACAGGAAGTACAGATGAGACTTGATAGGCTGAGATCAAGATCAGATGTTGTGGGAAGAGGGCTCCCCTTTCTGAGGCCTAAGGGAGGGAATGAGAGGGGATGGGGAAGGAGGGGATAGGTATGGAATGACCAAGGAGGATACAACCAGGATGTGAAGAATTTAAACTGCAGAACGAAACTGTGGTACATATACACTATGGAATACTACTCAGCTATTAAAAACAAGGAATTCCCGAAATTTGTGGATAAATGGATTGAGCTAGAAATGATCATAATGAGTGAGTTAACCCAGAAGGAGAAAGAATCAAATGGTATATACTCACTTATATCTGCATACTAGCCCAAGGGGCATGTCCCACAAAAGCCTTCACTTACCAGGAAACTGGGACAGAGGGGAAAGCATCCTATTGGGACTCTAAATGAGAGACGCATGGGAGAACAGCAAAATAAAAGGATCCAGAGGGTCCTAGAAATCTACAAGTAGAACAATATGATAGGCAGATTTGGGCCCAGGGGTCCCGCTCAAACTAAGGCACCAGCCAAGGACAATACAGGAGGTAAACTTTAAACCCCTTCCCAGATCTAGCCAATGGTCAGAATATTCTCCACAGTTGAGTGGAGAGTGTGATACGACTTTCTCACGTACTCTGGTGCCTCACATTTGACCATGTCCCCTGGAGTGGGAGACCTGGTGGCACTCAGAGGAAGGACAGCAAGTAGCCAAGAAGAGACTTGATACCCTATGAGAATATATAGGGGGACGTAATCCCCCTCAGGAACAGTCATAGGGGAGGGGAATAATGGGAAAATCGGGGGGAGGAATGGGAGGATACAAGGGATGGGATAAACATTGAGATGTAACAAGAATAAATTAATTTAAAAAATCAAAAAAAAAAAATAAAAAAATAAAAAAAAATAAACTGCAGAACGAGCAGGTAACTTATATTGATAATCCCACTGTATGGGAATAGCTCTGAGACTGGTTGAGACATGAATGTCTAGGAATAGTCAATACTTCTTGTTCGCTACCGAACCCAATGAGTTTCTTTTAAATGTCATTCTACATATGACATGAACGAAGATTTACAGATTTTTTTTTCTGCTCAAAGAGCAGAAAACCAGCATTAATTGTTCTGTGCATCACATACACCTTATATGCTTATAATTTTAGGACTGTATAATGCTTGTGAGAAATTATATGCTTTCAGAACAAAAGAACTAGACACTGACATTAGATCAGACCTGACAGGATGCATTCCTCTCAGTGTGCTGGACACTGACATCCTGTATCCTTCATGTTCCACCACCAAGTGCTTCAGTTGCTGTTCCTCACCAGAACAACACAGCTCCCAGCACACTTTCAAAGAATGTTTCCAATCCCAATTGGTCCAGCATTTTAGACTGTCCCACACAGGACTCTAATTAAGCCTGGAATTTCTCAACATTTAGAAACTGAACCACAAATGTGATTGCTAGCTTGTTTAACCATTTCCCCAATTATATTTGGGCCCCAATAGGTAGTATTCATCCCAAATCAGTTGGAAGAAACCTTTAACTCCATTTCCTTTAAAGGGGATCAGGTAGGTTTCTTGGTTGCTTTCTTGGGCTATGGAGGGTTATTATCAATGTGAGTTACTTACAAGTTATTATTGGTCTTATTTAGAAAGAAAACAAGGTTAGACTCAGAGATGTCCTTCTTTTCCCTCATCTTACATTCTTAGGTTTGGAGATAGGGGTTGAAAAGAAAGAAGGAGGAATATAGAAATATACAGGGAATATAGAACAAAAAAATAGATTAGCAAACCTACTACTTCTCAACTTAATGCCTCAATTGTCACTCACAAGGTTATTTTTAATTTAATGGTATAAAATTTTGTATATAGATGAAAAATAAGTTTAATTCTAGATACAGTGGTATAGAATTCAAATGTAAGTTTATTATTCTTCACACATTATATACATATACATATATATATACATATACATACATATATATATATACATACATATATATATATATTTCTACTCTAATATGAGGTGGTGTACCCATATAACTCAATTATAAGACAAGGTTTACTTCCAATACTTTGAAGTGCTATTACAGGCTGTTTAGGATAAATAAGTTATACAAGTTGGTTATTAGCTGATCAGATCATGGACATGTCAATTGCTGGTCTACCTTTATCACAAGAATATGCATGTTAGGTGTGGCAGATAGATATGATTCTATAGAAAGATAAGGTTGGATAGTTAGATAACATCTTTAAAAACCTCAGAGACATGAAGAATATGGCATTTAAAAGTGTTTTTATTATTTTAAAGATTCACTGACAATGAAATAGGTTAACTTCTGGCAATACCCAGCCTACCTCAAAGAGGATGATGAGCATCAAAGAACCTCCTTACAGAGATGGCTTCAAATGTGGCAAACAAGCAACTGGGCAAAATGTCTTCATTTCTACCACAGACAGAGTTCTCCCTAAAAAATGGCAAAATTGGATGCAGGCAGAGTCAATGGCCAAACTCTGCCTAGACAGGGTAAGCAAGTCCTCAATAGTTCCTGTCTCACAAATATGTCTGTCAGCTATATTGGGCCAGAAGGCTGAAGAAGATGCTCCAACATAATAGAGAGTTTTGAGTGACTAGTCAGGTAGAAAACTGTCTCTGTCATCTTCTCATTTGGAAAGCTACTAACCTTCACTCCCGGAATACTCAGGTAATGAGGTTAATTCCTTCTCGAGTCCCTGATGGAGTTGAAGACCAGGTAGCCAAGACCTAGCCGACGAACATGATACTCTCCACCGTTGAGTGGAGAGTGAGATCTGACTCTCACACGAACTCTGGTGCCCCTTTTCTGACCATGTCCCCCAGATGGGGAGACCTGGTGGCACTCAGAGGAAGGATAGCTAGTTACCAAGAAGAGACTTGATATTCTGAGAGCATATATAGGGGGAGGAGGTCTCCCTAGGTCATGGACATAGGGGAGGGGAGAAGGGGAGAAATGGGAGGGAGGGAAGAATGGGAGGAAACAGGGGAAGGGCTAACAATCGAGATGTAATATGAATAAATTAATTAAAAAATCTAAAAAAAAAAAAAAGAAGAAGACCAGGTAGCTTAGTTTTACAATGACGCTTAGTTGTTTAGGGATTAAAATGTTTTTAGGTCTAGATACATGTTTGAAGTTGATAATAACAAGATGTGATGGAGATTGATTTACATTCAGAATTTTAGATGCACCAAGATAAGAAAGATGTTTTCTTCAAGGCTGTCAAATACAAATAGCCAAAACATTAAGAATACAACATCTATATAATTCCTAATTGTGTCATGGTTCTTCTTGTTATAGGTAGTTTATTGTGTATGTGTGTAATAATACAAATATATATGTAAAAAATTAAAACATGTTTAAAAATAAGAAATGGACATAAGAATCTTTGATACTTTATTTTTCATTAAAATTATAAAGGTATAGTTAATATAAACTGTGATAGTTGATATCAACATGGGTTCTCAGCAGTAAATGAGTTTCTTACAGAGGTAGGAGTTAATGTTCTAAGGTTGCCACTGTGGGTTAATAATAGATGATGGTGCATGGCAAGAACATGAGAACTCATTGTTGGAGGGTGGAAAAAAAAGGTTTAAATCCCAATTGTATTAATAGCCAGCATTAGCTACTTCACAGGTTCTTTTTTTCTTCCCCTCTTCTTCACCCCTTTTCTTCTTCCCTTTCAACCACCTAGATAAGAAAGAAAAAAGGACAAAGAGGAAAGGAAAAATATCCCTGAATAATGTCAAGGGACAAAAAGGGGACAATGTTATCACTAGGCTGCTTTGTACTGGTCAGAGGCATAGAGTTCCTTGAGGCAAGTTGGACTTTTGCTGTCAGGATATCTAATTCCTTCTTATTGTTCTTTCTTCTTTGTGTACCACTACTTAACAAACTACAGCCAACAACAGCAAATAACCAACAAACAATCTCAGGGTCCTAGTATTTATATACCTTCTGAAAAGTCGCCAGAACTCCAAAGGTAATAGACTCATAGAAACAATCAGCAGTTCACAAAACCGCACTTCTGCTAGAGCATGAGGCAAATCATAGTCAACTGCTGTGGAGCAGCACCACATCTGCACACCTGAAATAACAATGAAAATATGTTCTTTTTTATTTTATTAATTTATTCAGATTACAACTCAATTGTTATCCCCTCACTTTTGTCCTCCCAAACCTCCCACCCTCCTGCTTTCACCTTATTCAACTTCCCTAGGTCTATGACTGAGGGAGACCTCCTTCTGCATTATATGGTCATAGGCTTTCAAGTCTCATTTTGGTTGCCTGTTTAGTCTTTCTTTGAATTCCATCAGGCCTCACCACCAAGAGGAGGTGATCAAATATGGGGCACCAGAGTTTAAGTCAGAGTCAGTCTCCGCTCTCCACATAACTGTGGAGAATATCCTGTCCATTGGCTAGATCAGGGTAGGGGTTTGATGTTTACTACTTGTATTGTCCTTGGTTACTGCAATAGTTTGAGCAGACACCCTGGACCCAGACCCACCCATCATGATATTCTTCTTGTAGATTTCTAGGACCTTCTGGGTCCTTCTATTTACCCATCTCCTATATTTGTCTTACCTAGAGTGCCAGTGGGATGTCCTCACATCTATCCCAATCTCCTGGTAAGTGAAGACTTTCATGGGACATGCCTTTTGGGCTAGTGTCCGATTATAAGTGAGTATATACCATGTGAGTCTTTCTGCTTCTGTGTTAACTCACTCAGTATGATGATTTCTAGTTCCATCCATTTGTCCACAAATTTCGGGGTTTCTTTGTTTTTAATAGCTGAGTAGTATACCATAGTGTAAAGGTACCACAGTTTCTTTTTTCATTCTTTGACTGAAGTACATTTAGGCTGTTTCCAGCTTCTGCCTGCTATGAATAAGGCTGCTATGAACATGGTTGAGCATATGTCCTTGTTGTGTGGTGGAGCATCTACTGGGTATATTCCAAGGAGTGGAATAGTGGGTCTTGAGGAAGCCCTATTCCCAGTTTTCTGAGAAAGTGCCAGATAGATTTCCAAAGTGGTTGTACAAGTTTGCATTCTCACCAGCAATGAAGGAGTGTTCCTCTTTCTCCACATCCTTGCCAGCATGTGGTGTCGCTTGAATTTTTTTGTTTTTTGTTTTTTTGTTTTTGTTTTTGTTTTTTTGTTTTTCGAGATAGGGTTTCTCTGTGTAGCCTTGGCCATCCTGGACTCACTTTGTAGACCAGGCTGACCTAGAACTCACAGCGATATCGCTTGAATTTTTGATCTTAGCCATTCTAATGGGTGTAAGATGGAATCTCAGAGTTGTTTTTGGTTTGCATTTCTCTGATGACCGAAGACATTGAGCATTTCTTTAAGTGTTTCTTAGCCATTCAATATTCCTCTGTTGAGAATTCTCTGTTTAGTTCTAAGCCCCACTTCTCAATTGGGTTATTTGGTTTGGTGGTGTTTAATTTCTTGAGTTCTTTATATAATTTGCATATTAGACCTTTGTCAAATGTAGGGTTGGTGAAGATCTTTTCCCAGTCTGTAGGCTGTTGTTTTGTTCTGTTGACAGTGTCTCCTGCCTTACAGAAGCTTGTCAGTCTCATGAGGTCCCATTTATTCATTGTTGACATTAAGGCCTGGGCTGTTGGTGTTCTGTTTAGGAAGTTGACTCCTGTGCCAATGTGCTCCAGGCTCTTCTCCACTTTTTCTTCTAACTGATTTAGTGTCTCTGGTTTTATGTTGAGGTCTTTAATCCACTTGGACTTGAGTTTTGTGCATGGTGGCAAATGTGGGTCCAGTTGCATTTTTCTACATGTAGATATCCATTTAGACCAGCACCATTTGTTGAAGATGCTATCCTTTTTCCATTGAATGGATTTGGCTTCTTTGTCAAAAATCAAGTGACTATATGTGTGTGGATTCGTTTCTGGGTGTTTGATTCAATTCCATTGATCAACCAGTCTATTGGTGTCCCAGTACCATGCTGTTTTAATTACTCTTGCTCTATAGTACAGCTTGAGGTCAGGTATGGAGATTCCTCCTGAGGATCTTTTATTGTATAGGATTGTTTTAGTTATTCTGGGAAAATTGTTTAGTTTCCATGTATGTGTAGGCTTTTTTATATTTCTGTTGTTGAGTCCAGATTTAGGCTGTGGTGATCTGATAGGATACAAAGTATTTTTCAATCCCCTTGAATCTGTTGAAGCTTGCTTTGTGACCTACTATACGATCAATTTTGGAGAAAGTTGCAAAGGGGGCTGAGAAGAAGGTATAATCCTTTCTGTTTGGGTGAAAAGTTCTGTTAGATCAGTTAGATCCATTGTATTCATGACATTGGTTAGTGTCCTTATTTCTTGGTTTAGTTTCTGTTTTGCTGACCTATCCTTTGGTGAAAGTGGGATGTTGCAGTCTCCCACTATTAATGTGTGGGGATCGATGTGTGGTTTAAGCTTTGTTAATAGTTCTTTTACAAATGTGGGTGCCCTTGTATTTGGAGCATAGATGTTCAGAATTATGATGTCATCTTGGTTTATTTTACCTTTTAATGAGTTTGAAGTGTCCTTCCTCATCCTTTTTGATTAATTTTGGTTGAAAGTTCATTTTATTAGAAATTTAAATGGCTACACCAGCTTGCTTCTTGTGACCATTTGCTTGAAATATTTTTCCAGCCCTTTACCTTGAGTTAATGATTGTCCTTGTAGATGAGATGTGTTTCTTGAATGCAGAAGAATGTTGGATCTTGGTTATGCAACCATTTGGTTAGTCTGTGTCTTTTTATTGGAGAATTGAGACCATTGATGCTGAGAGATATTGATGACAAGTGACTGTTAAGTCTCTTAATTTTTGATGTTGGCTACAGTAGCAGTTTTTGTGGTTGTGTTTTTGTAATGGTATAGTTATCTATGTCCTGTGTAGTTTTGCTTGTAGCTTATCCCTTTGAGTGAATTTTTCCTTCTAGTAACTTCTGTAAAGCCAGATTTGTGGAAAGGAACTGTTTGAATTTGTTTTTGTCATGGAATATTTTGTTTTCTCCATCAATGGTTATTGATAGTTTCGCTGGGTATAGTAGTCTATCCTGACATCTGTGGTCTCTTAGGGTTTTCAAGACTTCTGTCCTGGCCCTTCTGGCTTTTATTGTCTCTGCTGAAAAGTCAAGTGTAATTCTGATAGGTTTGCCATTGTACATTACTTTGCCTTTTTCTCTTGCTGCTTTTAATATTTTTCTTTGTTCTGTATATTTTGTGTTTTTATTATTATGTCACAGGAAGATTTTCTTTTCTGGTCTAATTTATTTGGTGTTCTCTAGACCTCAATTATGTTTATATGCATCTCCTTCTTCAAATTGGGGAAATTTTCTTCTATGATTTTGTTGAAGATATTTTCTGGGCCTTGGAGTTGGGAATCTTCTCTTTCTTTGATGCCTATTCTTCTCAGGTTTCATCTTTTTCATGATGTCCTTGATTTCTTGGACATTTTGTGTAAGGAAAATTTCAGATTCAGCATTTTCTTTGATGGTTGCTTTGAGTTGTATCTTCTAGTCCCAAGATTCATACTTCCATTTCTTGAATTCTGTTAGAGAAGCTTACCTCTGTGTTGCTTACTTTCTTCTCTAAGGTCTCTCATTCCTGTTTTTCTCCTGTCAGTGCTTTTATCACTGTTTCCATTTTCATCTTCATATCTTGAACTGCTTTATTTATTTCCTTCATCTGTTTGTTTGTATTTTCCTGAAATTTTTTCCAGTGCCTCTCTATAGGCCTCTTTTATGTCTTCCACCTGTTTGCCTGTGTCTTCCTACATTTGATTACGGATTTTATTTGTTTCCTCCATTATCATCTTCATTACTAAGGATTTGAGGTCATTTTCTTGTATTTCAATTGTGTTTGAGTTCTCAGGGTTGCTTTCTTTGGGATAGCTGTGATCTGGAGTTGCCAAATTGTTTTGGGTTTTGTTGTAGGCATTCTTACACTGTCCTTTAGTCATCTTGCTATGTCTGATGTTTGGTAGTAGCTTCTGGTGTCCTTCACTGGTTGGTGAGAGTGGATAATTGGTGAGTGATTATAGGTCATGTGCCTTTGCCTATAGGGATAGGAAGTTCTTCCCTGGAACTGGTAGGTGACCTGGTTTCTGTTCCACATGACTTTCCTCTCCACCTTAGGTTCATGACTGGCTCAGAAGAGATAGGCTTCTGCATGGTCCCATTCACACCACTGAGAGGATTCAGACCAGCTGTATTGGGGGCCAGTGTTTAATTTTCTGACCTGACCCCCTCAGGGCAGTCCAGCCTCTCCCAAGCATGTGGGAGACCCCACCGGGCCATGGGAAATGGCCAGGCCAGGTTTTAACTGCCCAATTGTTCAGGCCGGGACTGCTGTGGCCCACAGTCAGGTTTCTGCCTAGACCAATCTAGATAGTGGAGCAGTTTAGATTTCGTACCTTTGGTGGTTCCGTCCCATTGGGTTGTAGACACAATTCAGACATACTTCCAGACCCCTCAGGGAAGTCCAGCTTCTCCCACAAGTGTTGGGGTCCCTGTTGAGCTGTGGGGACTGTGTCTTTATATGCCCAATTATCCAAACCCAGACCACTGTGGCACACACTCAGGTTCCTGCTCTGAACAGTCTAGATACCAGACCAGTCTAGATTGTGTACTTTTGGTGATTTAGTCCCACTTAGTTGTGGCCATAATTCAGACCCCCTTCCAAACCCCTCAGGTGAGTCCAGCTTGTCCCATTAGTGTGGGAGTCCCTACCGGGCCATGGGGACTGTCCTGGCCAGGTTCTATTTGCCCGATTTTGCAGGGTCCAGCTGCCTGGCCCCGGCTGGACCTGCCCAGACTTCACACACTGTTTCTGGGCACCATGGGCTTTGCTGCAGCCTCTGGGGCTCTCTGTGGATTGGCATGGGGTTGGTGGGGGTGTCCAAGGACAGATTCACTTGTTTCCTTGAGACTTCCCCAGGCCAGGAGCTCTGGTGTTCCACTGTTGCACACACTGTACCTGGGCTATAGAGTCTGGCTGCAGTCCACAGCTGAGTTCCATTCCAAAGTCTGGGGAGTGGGTTCAGGTCCTCTGTGGGCTGTCGTTTGACCCAGGGCCAGGCCTGCCTGTGGTCTGCACTGTGCAGGACCCCACTCACCTAGTGTTCTCCAGTTCTTGCAGTCTGTGCCTCCCAGTCCGGGCCCTGGTCTCCATGTTGTAGATCAGATACAGTGCATGATAGGTGCTGCCATCTTGGAACCTTCAAAAACATATTCTTACAATATTTCTGTGGTTTTGTATTTCTTTATTCACATTTCATCCTAGTCATAGCCCAATCCCTCCTCTTCTAGCCCCTCTCTTCCTCCCTTTTCCCTATTTCCCCTCTCTTATTCTTCAGATCATCAGTCTCACCAGAACTGAGCTTGTCCTCTTCCCTTGTCATCTGGCAAGGCAGTCATGCCAGGTGGAAGTGACCAAAAAGATGGCAGCACAGTCTATGTCAAAGACAGACCCTGTTCCCATTATTAGAGGAGCCACATGAAATTTGAGCTGTCCATCAACTACATCTGTGTTGGGGTCCTAAGGCCAGTCCATGCATGAATGGTCCTTGGTTGATGCTTCAGTCTCAGAAAGCCCCTCTGGGCCCTGGTTAGCTGGCTCTGTTTGTCTTCCTGTAGAGCTCCTGTCACCTCCAGGCCCTTTCTCCTTACGCAAGTTTTCCACAGGACTCCTTTTGCATCTACCAATGTTTGGCATTAAGTCTCAGCATCTATTTTGAAGCACTGCTGGGTGGATCCTCTCAGAAGACAACTCTGCTATGATCCTACCTCCAAGCAGAGCTGAGTATCATTAATAGGGTCATGAATTGGCTCCTTCCCATGGGGTGGGTCTTAGGTTGGGCCAGGCATTGGTTGGATCTTCCCTCAATCTCTCTTCTATCTATTCTATCTTTGTTCCTAGATATTTTGCAGTAAGGGCAAACTTTGAATAGAAGTTTTTGTGGGTTGGTTGATGTTCCCTTCCCCCTACTAGGAGTCTTGTCAAGTTAGGGACAGCCCTCTCCAGTCTCTGTGGCCCCTGATAGTAGGATCCTCTGCTAGAGTCCTCCTCATTTCCTCCCAGGAACCTACCTTGACTTAGATCTCCAGCTTGTCACAGAGATGGTCCCTCCCACAGTTTCTCTTTTCTCTACAGGCCTTCTGTCCTCCTGCCCCTGCTCTTCCAAAGTTTGGTCTCCACTCTCATATCTCTCCACATTCCCTCCCCTGTTTTGTTCCCTCTCTTCAACCACTGCTTCTGTCTAATCTATTTCCTCTTCTGAGTGAGATTTAAGCATGTACCTTGTATCCTCCTTGTTACTTATATTCTTTGTGTCTGTGCAATGTAGTATGTTACTCCTATACTATATGACTAAAATCCACTTATAAGCGAGTACATACCATGTGTCTTTCTAGAACTGGGTTACCTCACTCAACTTGATCTTTCCTAGATCCATCCATTTTCCTGCAAATTTCATGATTTCTCTGTTTTTGATAGGTGAGTAGTATTACATTGTGGAGATGTACCAGTTTCTTTATCAAATCTTTGGTTTAGGGACATCTAGGTTGTTTCCAGATCCTGGATATTTTGAATGAGGCTGTTATAAACATAGTTGAGCAAGTATCCTTGTTGTATGGTGGAGCATCTTTTGGGCATATTCCCAGGAGTGGTATAGCTGGGTCTTGAGTTATCACTATTCCCAATCTCCTGAGAAAGTGAGATTGATTTCCAAAGTGGTTGTACAAATTTGCACTCCAAGCAGCAATGAAAGAGTGTTCCCCTTTCTCCACATTCTCTCTAGCATGTGCAGTCACTTAACTTTTTTATCTTAGCCATTCTGACAGGTGCAAGATGGAATCTCGGAGTCATTTTGATTTGCATTTCCCTGATGACTAATGATGTTGAGCATTTCTTTAAATGTTTCTCCACCATTTGAGAGTCCTGTGCTGAGAAATCTCTGCTTTCTTGGCTCAGTGCCCCATTTTTAGTTGTGTTAGTTAGTGTATAATGTTTTGAGTTCTTTATACATATTGGATATTAGCCCTTTGTTGGATATAGGATTGGTGAAGATCTTTTCCCAATCTACAGGCTGTAGTTTTGTTCTATTAACAGTAGTGTCCTTTACCTTAAGAAGCTTTTCAGCTTTAAGAGCTCCCATTTGTTAATTATTGATCATGGGGCCTGAGCATTTGTTGTTCTTTTCAGGAATTTGTCTCCTATACCATGAGTTCTAGGATCTTCCCCACTTTCTCTTCTAATACATTTAGTGTATCTGATTCTATGTTGAGGTCTTTGATTCACTTGGATTTAAGTTTTGTGCAGCATGGGAAATATGAATCTATCAACATAAAACCAGAGACACTAAGTCACTTAGAAGAAAAAGTGGGGAAGAGCCTGGAACATATTGGCACAGGAGACAACTTCCACCAATGGTCCAGGCATTAATGTCAACCATTAATAAATGGGACCTCATGAGGCTGAGAAGCTTCTGTAAGGCAGGAGACACTGTCAAGAGAACAAAGTGACAGCCTACAGACTGGGAAAAGATCTTCACCAACCCTACATCTGACAAAGGTCTAATATCCAAAATATATAAGGAACTCAAGAAATTAAACACCACCAAACCAAATAACCCAATTGAGAAATGGGGCTTGGAACTAAACAGAGAATTCTCAACAAAGGAATATCAAATGGCTGAGAAACACTTAAAGAAATGCTCAACCTCCTTAGTCATCAGGGAAATGCAAAGCAAAACAACTCTGAGATTCCATCTTACACCCATCAGAATGGCTAAGATCAAAAATTCAAGTGACACCACATGCTGGCGAGGATGTGGGGAGAGAGGAACACTCCTTCATTGATGGTGGGAATGCAAACTAGTACAGCCACTTTGGAAATCTATCTGGTTCTATCTCAGAAAAATGGGAATAGGGCTTCCTCAAGACCCAGCTATTCCACTCCTTGGAATATACCCAGAAGATGCTCCAGCACACAACAAGAAAATTTGCTCAACCATGTTCATAGCAGCCTTATTCATAATAGTCAGAACATGGAAATAGCCTAAGTGTCCATCAGTAGAAGAATGGATAAAGAAACTGTGGTACATATACACTGTGGAATACTACTCAGCTATTAAAAACAAGGAATTCCCGAAATTTGTGGATAAATGGATTGAGCTAGAAATGATCACAATGAGTGAGTTAACCCAGAAGCAGAAAGAATCAAATGGTATATACTCACTTATATCTGCATACTAGCCCAAGGGGCATGTCCCACGAAAGCCTTCACTTACCAGGAAACTGGGACAGAGGGGAGGACATCCTATTGGGACTCTAGATGAGAGAAGCATGGGAGAATAGCAAAGTAGAAGGATCCAGAGGGTCCTAGAAATCTATAAGTAGAACATTATGATAGGCAGATTTGGGCCCAGGGGTCCCGCTCAAATTAAGGCACCAGCCAAGGACAATACAGGAGGTAAACTTTAAACCCCTACCCAGATCTAGCCAATGATCAGAACATTCTCCACAGTTGAGTGGAGAGTGGGATATGTCTTTCTCACATACTCTGGTGCCTCACATTTGACCATGTCCCCTGAAGGGGGAGACCAGGTGGCACTCAGAGGAAGGACAGCAGGTTGCCAAGAAGAGACTTGATACCCTCTGAGCATATACAGGGGGAGGTAATCCCTCTCAGGAACAGTCATAGGGGAGGGGAAATAATGGGAAAATGGGGGGGGGGGGAATGGGAGGATACAAGGGATGGGATAAACATTGAGATGTAACAAGAATAAATTAATAAAAAATATGAATGTATTTGCATTTTTCTACAAGTAGACATTCAATTATACCAGCACCATTTGTTGAAGATGCTATCTTTGTTCCATTGTACGGCTTTGACTCTTTTGTCAAAAACCAAGTGTCTATAGATGTGTGGGTTAATTTTTGGGTCTTCAATTTAATTCCATTGATCATTCAGTCTATTTATATGCAACTACCATGAAATTTTTATTACTATTGCTCTGTGGTATAACTTTAAGACAGGGATGAAGCTGTCTCCAGAAGTTCTTTTATGGTATAGGACTGTTTTAGTGATTCTGGGAATTTGCTTTTCCATATGAAGTTAGAATCGTTCTTTCAAGATCTGTAAAAAAAAAAAAATGTGTTGGTATTTTGATTGAAATTGCATTGAATCTGCAGATTGCATTTGGTAAGGTGGCCATTTTTACCATATTAATCCTACCAATCCATGAGCATGGAAGAACTTTCCATCTTCTGATATCTTCTTCAATTTCTTTCTTCAAATTTCTTTCTTTCTTGTCAGACTGGTCTTTGACTTGCTTGGTTAGAGTTACACCAAGATACTTTATATTCTTTTTGGCTGTTCTGAAGGGTGTGGTTGCACTAATTTCTTTCTCGGCCTGTTTGTCATTTGTGTACAAGTAGGGCTACTAAAAATTGTTTAATTAATCTTCTATCCAGCCACTTTACTGGAGGTGTTTATAAGCAGTAATAGTTCTCTGGTGGAATTTTGGGGATTACTTATGTACACTATCATATCACCTATAAATAGTGATAGTTTGACTTCTTCCTTTTCAATTTGTATCCAGTTGATCTCCTTTAGTTGTCTTATTGCTTTAGCTAAAACTTCCATTACTATGTTGAAGAAATATGGAGACAGTGGGCAGCCTTGTCTTCCCCCCGATTTTAGTAGGATTTCTTTTAGTTTCTCTCCATTTGACTTGATGTTGGCTATTGGCTTTCTGTATATAGCCTTTACTATGTTTAGCAATTGGCCTTTTATCCCTGATCTCTCCAGGACTTTTATCATGGAAAGGTATTTGATTTTTTTCAAAGGCTTTTTCTGTATCTAATGAGATTATTGTGTGACATTTTCCTTTCGGTTTATTTATATGGTGAGCTACATTGCCGGATTTTCATGTGTTGAACCATCCCTACATCCTTGGGATGAAGTTTACTTGATCGTGGTAAATGTCATGAATTTGATGTGTTCTTGGATTTGATTTGTGAGTATTTTATAGAGTATTTATGCATAAATGATCATGAGTGAAATTGATCTGAAATTCTATTTCTTTGTTAATTATTTGTGTTGTTTGGGTATCAGGGTAACAGTAGCTTCATAGAATGAGTTTGGCAATATTCCTTCTGTTTCTATTTTGTGGAATAGTTTGAAGACTATTATTGATGTTAGCTGTTCTTTGAATGTCTGGTAGAACTCTGCTCTAAAGCTTTTTGGGGCTTTTTGGGGGATGGCAGACTTTTGATGACTGCTTCCATTTCCTTAGGGGATAGGACTGTTTAAATTGTTTATCTGATCTTCATTTAACTATGGTATGTGAAATCTATCAAAAAATTCTTCCATTTCCTTTAGATTTTCCAAATTTTATGGAGTGCAGGCTTTTGAAGTAAGACCTAATGAGTCTTTGGATTATGCCAGGGTCTGTTCCTAGGTCCCCATTTCATTTCTGATTTAGTTTGTGTATTATCTTTCTGCCTTTTAGTTAGTTTGGCTAGGGGCTTGTCGATCTTGTTCATTTTCTCCAAAAATCAGCTCTTGGTTTTGTTCATTGTTTGGATTGTTCTCTTTGTTTCCAATTCATTGATTTCAGCCCTGAGTCTGATTGTTTCCTACCATCTACTCCTCTTGGATGTGTTTGATTATTTTTCTTCTAAAGCTTTCGTGTGAGCTGTTAAGTGCTAGTATGGGATCTCTCCACTTTCATGAAGGCATTTTGTGCTATGAATTTTCCTCTTAGCACTGCTTTCATGGTGTCCATAAGTTTGGGTATGCTGTGACTTCATTTTCTTTGAATTTGGGCAAGTCTTTAATTTATTTCTTTATTTCGTCCTTGACCCATTGGTCATTGAACAAGGAGTTGTTCAGTTTCCTTGTGCATGTAGGCTTTTTGTTATTTGTGTTGTTGTTGAGGTACAGCTTTAATCCATGGTGGTCTAATAAATAACAATGGGTTAATTAAATTTTCTTGTATCAGTTGAGGTTTGCTTTGTTATTGACTATATGGCCAATTTTGGAGAATGTTCTGTTCAGTGCTGAGAAGAACATATACTCTTTTTTATTTCAGTGAAAAGTTCTGTAGTCATTGATTAGGTCCATTTGATTCATGACCTCTGTTAATTTCATTATTTCTCTATTTAGTTTCTTTTTCAATGATCTGTCTACTGATGAGGGAGATGTGTTGAAATCTCCCACTATTAGTCTGTGGAGATTGATGTGTTATTTAAGCTTTAATAGTGTTTCTTTTACAAATGCAGGTGCACTTCTACTTGGGCATATATGTTCAGAATTTAGATGTCCTCTTGTTGGAATTTTCCTTTGATTAGTATAATGTGTCCTTCATCTCTTTTGACTAATTTTGGTTGAAAGACTGTTTAATTAGATACTAGAATGGCTACTTCAGAAAGCTTTTTGGGTCTGTTTGCTTGGTTAACATTTTTCCAGCCCTTTACTCTGTGGTAATGTGTATCTTTGTCGCTGAGATGTATTTCTCATGTGCAGCAGAATGTTGGATCCTATTTACACATCTACTCTGTTAGCCTGTGTCTTTTTATTGGACAGTTGAGTCCATCGATGTTTGTCAATATTACTGACCAATGATTGTTAGTTCCTTTTATTGTAGTGTAGGTGGTGATAGTGTGTTTGTGGGCTTGTCTTCTTTTGATTTTGTTGTTGTGAAGTTATCTATATCTTGTGTTTTCTTGGGAATAGTTGACTTCCTCGTTGGGTTGGAGTTTTCCTTCTAGTATCCTCTGAAGAGCTGGGTTGGTATATAGATATTGTTTAAATTTGATTTTGTCTTAGAATGTCTTGTTTTCTCCCTCTTTTATGATTGAAAGTTTTGCTAGAAACAGTAGTCTGCACTGGCAGCTGTGGTCTCAGTGTCTGCATGGCATCTGGCCAGGCTTTAATAATTGAGAAGTCACAATCTTATAGGTCTGCCTTTATAAGTTACTTGGCCTCTTTGCCTTGCTGCTTTTAATATTTTTCTTTGTTCTGTAGGTTTTGTGTTTTAATTATTATTAGTAGTACAGCTGTCACCAATCCCTCTCAGTACTAGAAAATAATCCTATTTCTAGTATCCCAGTTATTTATAATTTGTTTCGCATAAGGTGAATGCATCTCATATGAAATCATGACCTCTTTAAAATTCCTTAGATCTATCATTTCTACAAGATGCCATCCTATCTTATCATAGCCTTCTTCCCAACCATTAATAGGCATATGCTATAAGATTGCTAAGTAAACATGGTTGGTTTGAGAGTAACCCTTTCTCTCAAAACTGTCTGCTTCATCAGACTGCCCTCCTGACTTTTCAGCTTTTCTCTGACTTGATTACCCTCCAGTACAGTTTCTTTTCTTAGTTAATTAATACATTTATTCAGTTTACATCCTGATCATAGCCTTCTCCTCTTTTCTTGTTCCCACTGTCCCTCATTCTTTCCCCTAGCCCCTACCCTATTCCTCAGAAAAGGGGATCCAACCCCACCAACTCACCCCAGCACATCAAGTAGCATCAGGACTGAGCACATTCTCTTCCCCTTTGGCATGGCAAGCAGCCCCACCTGAGGGAAGTGAGCAAAAATCAGGAAACAGCGTCCACATCAGAGACCACTCCCACTCCCCGTACTAGGGACTCACATGAATCCCAACTTGCTCATCAGCTATAGGTCCAGCCCACAGAGGGTTCTTAGTTGATTCTTCAGTCTCCACAAAGACTCCAGTGCAGTTTCTTTCCTTCTTCCTCCTTGCAAGACAATCCTTACTAAGCCAGATAATATAGACTAATTGGTGAGTCTCAGGCCAATAAGAGACCATGACTCAAAGGAAAGTAAACAGAGTTCCTGAGCATGACATACCTGAGGTTGTGTTCTAACTTCTGTAATGTGTACATCCACATGAACACACACAGAGAGAGAGAGAGAGAGACAGAGAGAGAGACAGAGAGAGAGAGAGAGAGAGAGACGAGAGAGAGAGACAGAGAGAGAGAGAGAGAGAGAGAGAGAGAGAGAGAGAGAGAGGGAGAGAGCTAGTCTCCAAGAAATATGTTTAACCATGAAAACCATGGGTGGGAAAGGTAGCCTAAATGGTTCAGAGCAGTTCTTGCCCTTCCACAGGATCCTAGTTCAGTTCCCAGACCCAAGTGTCTTACAGCTGCCATTAACTCCAGCTGTAGGAATTCTGCTAGATATTCAAGCTGACTAGAGCAACAGGGAAAGCCTTCTCTGCAGGACTCCCTTTGTTATCTTTGTAAACATTATAAACTTTGTATATAGGAAAGTGTCCAGGACCCTGCCTGGGAACTCTAGCAATGAGTCTAGGCTGCTTCAAGTTTTGCCTCAGAGAACCTGCCACATCTTCCCCTGGGTGCCCCCTCTTCAGCTATTCAGCTCTCCTAGGTGCTACCCCCTGTGGTCCCTGAAAGGAGTATTTGGATTTTCAGGCTGTGCTACTGGCCTCTGTACACCTTCAGACATCAACACCTGAGGACTTCAGAGCAGCTGAGGTCAGGTCTTGACAACCTTAGGACCTGAGATCAGATTCCTAGAATAAATGAGCAGTTGAAGTCCCAGAAAAAGTAACAGTACATGAAGCCTCAGTTATGGCTGTTGCAGACAGAGTACTCAGTGGTAGGGAGGCCTGTTCAACTGGAGCTAGTCTGTGAGCTCCATGCCATCACTGTGGCAACAATGTATAAACTAGCCATTCTCCTGAAGCAGAGAGGTTTATGTCATCTGGCACTGCCAGCCAGGGACCGGGACCAGGAATCTGACCCCGTAGTATAAGTTTATTGTTTAGTTAAGGAAAGTTTTTTGTTATTGCTGTTGTTTGGCTTAGAATTCAATTCTATGCAAACCCCTTAAGGCATGAGTTAATAGACCCCCTCCCACACATATCTTTAACTGTCACAATTACATCTCCAGCCTCTAACTGTCACAATGGCCATCCTCAGCCCCTCAGTGGGACCATACCAGATTTATGCTAATTATTTAGTGAAAAGGCTGAACAAAACCCCACAAATCCTTAATCTCCCACAAGCTCAGGACTTGAAATCCCTCTGTCCTAAAAAGCTTCACTGCCTAAAAGTCCTATGTAAAGGTTCTTTGCTCAGTTTGCTGCTGTCTTCTCCTGGAAGCAGAGGCAGCCACTATAGATCTTTCCCTCTACTGCCTGATGTGACTCTTTTATCAGAAGAATCCAAGCAGCTCAAAAGAGAAGAAGCAAAGAAGGAGTAGGCTTGGGCTTCTGAGATCCTCAGTCTAGCTGGGGTTGGGGAAAATCTCCCTTGGCAGCTGCAATGGCTGGAGGAGTAGGGCTAAGGCTCCTGAGTACCTCAGCTCAGCTGGAAATATTCTCCCTTGGGAGATGCAATGTCTCTGCTCCTCTCAGAGCTGTGTGGTTCCCAGGCTTCACATTTTGGGTTTCTTGGGTATCTTCTCACCCAAGCAGGAAGGCAAACATTCCAACCTTCTTTCTTGGCCTCCCATATGCACCAGTACTAATGTGGTATATTTTCACACAGACATACACATCAATAGTATTAAATCTTGATTGAAAGGTCATACAGGGACTGAGAGTCAAATGATAGAAGTCAATCTATGAAGAAAATAGAAGATGAAAATCAGCTGGTGTCCTTATTCTGGTATCTGATAAAGTAGACTTGAAAATTAGAAGAGATAGAGAAGGCCACTACATATTATCATGGTGACTGGAGTTGGAGTTTGGTCTGGTGTTTTGTGTATTCATATGATAAATTCTGACCCCCAAGATTTTTGCTGTGTATACTTTGCTCATCATTTATCTCTGGTTAGCTTTTTTAAAAAGGCTGGACAGCCTGTAACTGGGCAGAAAAACAGATGGGACTTTGATTTCTGGACTTGTGGTCTCAGCTAGAAACCATGAAGTAGGAGAATGGAGGAGAAGAAAGGAAGAAGATGGGTAGAGTAGACATGCTCTATGTGTTGTTGTTTGTATTGTTTTTGTGGTGTGGAGACACAGGGATGTTAGAGGGCTACCCTGTAGGTAAAGCTCACCATCTGATCCATTATGATTCCCAAAAAGAATATACCAAGACAACCCAAGAACAAACAGAACACAGAGACACTACTAGGTTCCCCTGGGATTGAGAGAAGGGAAATCTAAACCAGTGGCAGCTTATCCTTAATCAGGCTCTGCCTAATGGAAGCAACCTGTTCTCAGGCACAAAAAACAGAAACAGAGTGGAGCTTTCCTGCTCTACCAGGCAGTGGTCTGGAGCATTTTCAGAACCCCCTGGTTTGGAGGGATTTTGTGAGTCTGCTCTACCTCCTTCAGCCTCCCGATTGTGCTCAAGCACCAGAATTCCAACCAGCCCAACACAAAGACAAGACAGAGGCATGCCCCAACTCATTGATTGGTGGAGAACAGCACACTCTCTTCTTGGGGGAGTGTCTCCAGAAATCCCAGACAAGTCCCCAACTGTAAGGTTCTGAGAATTGCCAAAAAAAGACCCCAGACTCAAATAGTATATAAAAACAAAGAGTGTTTATTCTGTAGAAACAGCATGTAATACAGGGTCAACCATCCATACAAAATGGTGATGAACCAGAGGGAGATATCTCAGGCACCTTTAAAAGTTTCTAGGGGAATACTATCTGTGACTGGTGCCTACGGAGGCTGCTTGGTTCCAGCCACAGGCCTTTTAGCAAGTCCAATCTCCTCATTCCTCCCTTGAGTACTATTCCATCTCAAATCCTTGAATGGGATTTAAGGCCTAGTACTAGAATTTCAATATCATAAGTTAAACAGTAGGGATCCAATTGGGCTCACTCTGACCCTATACAATTGTGGAGATCAGAGAGCTGTTATCTGCACTCACCCAGTAGCTGACATAGTTTTCCATTTTAGTACAGTCCCACAGTCATCACTCAGATATCTCACAGCACCTTTAGTTTCCTGCACAGAGAGAGAAAACATAAGAGCTGATGGATCTGTGGACAGCCTCAAAATTAATAGCAAGCAGCAAGAACTAGGCCTGGTAGGGTATATGTGAATCCCACCATGTGCTGCTGAAAAGAAAACTGAAGAAGACCTGGAGCCAAGCCTCATACACCTGAAGGAGGATGAGACTATTTCTGAAGCCTATGAGGGCTGTTTCTGCCATGGAAGAAACATGCCTGAGTGCTTTCCTTTTTCCATTTGATACTTATTATCATTATGTGGCTTGCTTTGAAGTTACTTTTCCCACATATTCATTTTTAGGCTGTTTTTCTTCTCCAGTGCTCAGAGCCATGGGAACCACCTGCAGTGAAGTGGAAGGGGGTGGGGAGACCTGACAGTGCTCAAGTATATTCACAGTCACTATCCCAGCACTCAAGGCTCCTCAGCCCAGAGATATGTGGGGCCTTCTCACCTGCCCACATGCCTTCCTTACTGAAAGGGCCAGTGCTTCTGCCTTGGCTCTCTAGCTGAAGTTTCACACCCTGATCAGGTAGGTATACTCCGGTTACAAGAGTTGGTGCTATGGGGTCTCCTCTCACATCCTGCAGAGTCTGAGGGAGGAGACCAAGGACTGAAGGTCATTGCCAGATGAGCACCCTGGAAGAAGCATTGGGTGTATGTGCAGGGGGACAGAACCTTGGTACTGAACATGAAAGGATGAGTGTCTAAAATATACTGAAACTTAAAAAAATTAGAAACTAGCCAGAAATACTGTCACGCACCTATAATTCCAGCACTTGGAGAGGTAGAGACAGGAAGATGTCTGTGGGTTTGAGGATAGCCTGATCTACAAACAGTACAGGACAGCCAAGGCTACACAGAGAAACCTTGTCCCAAAAAAAAAAGAATAACTAAAAGACAAGAAGGCAGGTGATAGGCTATGGATATGAGAATATAATTCTCAAAGGATGGGGTTCAAAGAACCAGTAAACACAGGATAAAAATGTCGACCAATAAATAATTAAAACTAAGTTGAGAATTCAGCTGAGGCCAGTCAGAGTAAGCATGTCAGCTGGTCTTGGCCTGTGTTAAGAAAGAACCCAAGGATGTGAAAAATGTGTGAGGTCTAAATGAGACCCCAATTAGAGAAAGGGTGCCTCTTAGGATAGTAATAACACAGAGTCCACGGGGTTTTCCCCATGCATAAAGCAAAGAACTACAAAGTGAATGCCTGAGAAATACTGGAAAAGATTTCACCACCATCAGCATCATCTGTCCCAAGGTTTCTCAGCAATGGCTGGGGTGTGTGCCCATTGCTAGTCCCTTTTAGTACCTAAGCTTTCATGCACATTAAAGATTACCAGGTGTTACAGAAAGTACCACCAACTGCTACTTCCTCTTGTATCCCAATATCAGAATTCTAATACATTCATTTATTGGTGCTTACCTTATGTTTAAGGGCCTGATTACCTTTTAGTAGTCATCATTAGCAATTTCCAAAGCCAAAGATTCTATTAGTGTTTTCCTATCTAGTGGGTTGGTTGCAAGTTTTTAATGGTCTTGGTCAGGGAGGAAACAAAGTATAGGAGGTTATACTCAGGGAATTTTCCTCCTTTTCTTTCCTCCATTCTTTCTCTCCTCTCTAATGTGAAAAGGGAAGGGGGTAAGAAACTAAAAAGCAACTATTAGTCTCAAATATTTTCACATTGCTGTAGATTATTGTATACTTGATACAATTTTTGTTACAACATGTTACGTATGTCTCTTTCAATGCTTGTATAATATATTGTACCCATTTTAAAATGTAATATGAAGTTCTAGTCCTTGAGATCTGCTACTACAAACTGTTTATGATAGTTAATAAATGCTAGTTAATAGTCAAAGAAATTTGTAGTCTTCTCAGGTACTAGTTTAGTTATTCACAGAAATAATCCTTTTTTATCCTCCTGTTAATGTTTTTAAGGTCAATAAGATAGTAAATAGCTAGGAACAAGCAACATTTGCCTATTCAGATATACTATAAATAGATAGATGGTCTTCAAAAACCCTCAGACACCTACAGAATATGACATTTAAAGATGTTTCATTAATAAAAGAATCTCTTGACAGTGAGACATGTCAGCTCCTAGCAGCACGTCCAACCTACTTCAAAGATGATGATGGGAATTGAAAACCCTCCATATGGAGTTTGCTTCAAAAGTGTCAAACTAGCCATGGATAAAAAAGTAGACTTGATTCAGCTGCAGCCAGCAATATTGTCTAAACTGTGAACAAAGTGGAGATGCATAGAAGTTGACTGCTGAGTTTTGTCAACACAAAGTAGGTAGCCAGTCCTTCATAATTCCTGGTTCTCAAAAAAAGTATGTCTCATACTGGGTGAGAAGGCCGAAGGTGATGCCCCAATGTAACTGAGGAATCTTGAAGCCATGAATACCTGTCAATTCTGTAATTTTGGGAGGTGCTTCTTATGCACTTTCTGCATACTCAGGTAATATCTATTCCTTTTCAAGTATCTAATGATGTTGAATACTAGATAGTTTTAGTCTCTCTATTAAGTTTAAGTTGTTTGGGATTTAAGAAAATTGGACGTTTTCAAGACAGGATTTCTCTGTGGAGCTTTGGCTGTCGTGGACTAACTTTGTAGCCCAGGCTGGCCTTGAACTCACAGAGATCCACTTGTCTCTGCCTCCCAAGTTCTGGGATTATAGGCAGATTACACTGCACCAAGCAAGAAAATGTCTTTGAAGATATTTTTAGGTTTAAATGGGTTTTTAAGGCTAATACATGAAGGAGAGATAAACATGTTTTTTGTTTAGATCACAAATGGGGGATGAGAAAAAGACTTGTGAGAGAGCAGGTGATGTTTATCTCCTTAGAAGTCAAACCACCATGTGGGGGAGATTGGTTTTTACCCAGCTGAAAAACATCCTTAAACAAATTCTAAGAGGAGATATAAATTTGAGCCAAACACAGGACGCAGGGCCTTTGGAGACTTGGCATAGTTTTGGTTGTTCATCACTCCACCTTGAGACGCTCCTAAAAAGAACCACTGGAGGGAAGGCTTAGGGGTTCCAGGCTCTAGCTGAGGCTCCTGGTTCCAGTTGCTCCAGGTTCCAGCAGAATAAATCCTGCTGATTATGCCAAAAGAATCGTTCCTCAGAACCCATATCCTTATGCTTTCATTATTGTATTCTTTAATCTCCTTTTCCTATTGTTTAGGTTAGTCAGGTTATAAGTGAGGTACTCTCTGTTAATAAGTTCATAATAAAATATATTTGTTTTTAAAAATTGAGCCTACAAATACATGCATGCTTCATAGAAAATAATTTAAAACAGAACTCTGAATGAACTCACCAAGATAGAATAAAATGTTTTTTAAATATATTTTTAGGTTTAAGTAGGTTTTTAGGTTGATACATGCGAGCTTCTTAAAAAAATAATTTAAGACATAACTCTAAACTCACCAAGATAGAATAGATAGTAGAGTGCTTTCTTTTAAGTTTCCAAATACAAATGTAACTGCAAATGCAATTCTTACATGATAGTTTTGATAATTGTTTCATAACTGTTCATATTGTATGTAGTTTATTGTTGAGGGGGAGATGTTGGGGGATGGTCTTGTGCAGTGTTTTCAGATGCTGATTCTTGTGCCCCAAGATCTGGTTGCAGTATGGACATGGGCATTGCCCTTTCTATGATGAATTTCTTGTATCAATGTTATTTAAAGGATGCTCCCCAAACACTCCTTCATTGCTGGTAGGAATGCAAACTAGTACACCCACTTTAGAAATCTACTGGCACTTTCTCAGAAAAATGGGAATAGGGCTTCCACAAGACCCAGCTATTCCACTCCTTGGAATATACCCAGAAAATTCTCTACCACACAGCAGGGACATATCTTCAACCATGTTCATAGCTGCCTTATTCATAATAGGCAGAACATGGAAACAGCCTAAGTGTCCCTCAGTAGAAGAATGGATAAGGAAACTGGTGCATTTACAATATGGAATACTACTCAGCTATTAAAAACACGGAATTCCCAAAATTTGTGGACAAATGGATTGAACTAGAAATTATCATAATGAGTGAGTTCACCCAGAAGCAAAAAGAGACAAATGGTATATACTCACTTATATCGAGACACTAGCCCAAGGGGTGTGTCCCATGAAAGACTTTACTTACCAGGAAAGTGGGTCAGAGGGGAGGACATGCTATTGGGACTTTAGATGAGAGAAGCATGGGAAAATGGGGAAATAGAAGGATCCAGAGGGTCCTGGAAACCTACAAGAAAAACATTATGATGGGCGGATCTGGGTCCTGGGGTCCTGCTCAAACTATGGCACCAGCCAAGGAAAATATAGGCAGTAAACTCTGAACACCTACCCAGACCTAGCCGATGCACAGGACATCTCCACTCTTGAGTGGAGAGTGAGGTCTGACTTTCATACAAACTCTGGTGCCCCATTTCTGACCACATCCCCTTGATGGGGAGGCCTGATGGCACTCAAAGGGAGGATAACAGGTCACCAAGAAGAGACTTGATATGCTATGAGCATATACAGGGGGAGGAGGTCCCCCTCAGTCACAGACATAGGGGAGGAGAGTAGGGGGAAAGTGGGAGGGAGGGAGGAATGGGAGGATACAAGGGGTGGGATAACAATTGAGATGTAATACGAATAAAATAATAAAATAATTTTTAAAAAGCAGGAGAAAAAAAGAATTTTAAAAAAGGATGCTTCCCAATTATCTGATTGGTTAATAAAAAACTGAACATCCAGTGACTGGGCAGAGGAGACAGGAGGGGTGGTCTTAGTGAGAACAAGGAGATGCCATGAGGAGTTCATCATGGGGACAAAGTTGCAGCAGAGGGTCGAGGCAATACTGAGATGGCAACTAAAAATTTGTGTGGCTGGGAGGTGGCCAGACTAGTATAATTGGGTTAGAATAGATAAATATCTTCCTAGTTATAGTGCTTTAAAGCTTATTGAATAACTCTAATAGGTCTATGTATCAATTATTTTGGAGCTAGGGAGGGATTTAAAAAAGGCTCCAACTAATACCATAATTCAACAATTTCCATTTGGAGTTTTTCACTCACAAAAAAATCTTCATCTGGTAGACTGCAGCACTGGAGGTGCCTATGCTGCTGAGTGTCTGATCTGAGCAGTGCATGGAGCATTGCTTCCCAGGAGAGAGTGAGAGAGAATAAGATTCAGTTCAGCAGAGAACAATCTACAAATGCACATTTGAGACATGTTTGTCACAAGATGTTATTATTGAAAAATAACATTCTGCTACAGATTTTTGTTACTTTTTAACCTTAGGTGGAAATTTTAAATCTGTGTGGGGGAGAGAGAGTGGGAGAGGAAGAGAGAGTAAGAGAGAGGGGGCGGGAGATTGGAGGTACATGTATACTGAGGAGTACCTGGGAAGAACAGAGTAAAATTTTAGATGTCATCCTTCTTCTTCCCACCTTGTTTTGGACAGAATCACTCGTTTTTCTCCACTTTGTGTACCAGGGTAGCTTTCCAGAAGTCTAGGGTTCTCTCATCACCACCTCCCATCTCCCTGTAAGATTGTTAGGGCTATAGATGTCTGCTGCTGTTTACATGGGTCTTGAGGATCTGAACTCAGGGTCTCATGTAAGGACAGCAGGTACCTTCCCATAGAAACACACCAGTCATAGGGTGAATATTTTTGACAGTTGAGTCAAGGTAGCAATATGTTTTCATTATGGCAAAGCACACAGAACATACACAATTGTCATTCTGGACATTCTGACTGCAGTGGAGGAGCAAGACACAGTCCTGTTATTGTGTAACCATAACAACCATCCCTCTGAAGCACTTTTGTCTTTATTCCTGAGCCAAACCTTTATCCATAGAGAAAAAGAGTCTCTGTTGTCCCCCCTTTCAGTCTTACAGATGATCTTTATCTCAGTGAGTCTACCAACAGTATGCTTGGCTTTTTATAAATTTATTAACACAACACTTGTTCTGTCACTTTACTTAAAGTCATAGCTTCAGGGTTTGTCTAAGTTGCACCATGTGCTGGAACTACCTTATATTCTGTTCATGTCTTCTGAAAGTTCCAGGCTGTGGGTTGTTTCCACACGTAAATGCTTGTTTGTTTGTTTGTTTGTTTGGTGTTTTGAGGCAGGGTTTCTCTGTGTAGTTCCAGCTGCCCTAGAACTCACTCTGTGGGTCAGGCTGTCCCCAAAGTCACAGAGCTCTGTCTGCCTCTGATTACGAAGTGCTTGCATTAAAGTCATGCACTACCACCCAGTGAATAGTATGTAAAGCTATAAGAAAGTCAAAAGTAGTATTATAAGCACTGTTGTGCAAAAGACTATGCTGTTATTCTGTGAGGGATCCCTACGTATAGTGTTCTCTCTCTCTCTCTCTCTCTCTCTCTCTCTCTCTCTCTCTCTCTCTCTCTCTCTCTCTCTCTGTGTGTGTGTGTGTGTGTGTGTGTGTGTGTTCTGCATCATGTTATTATTTATGATAAGAAATGTTTACTTATTCTCCACAGTTGAGTGGAGAGTAGGATATGACTTTCTCACGTACTCTGGTGCCTCATATTTGACAATGTCCCCTGGAGGGGGAGACCTGGTGGCACTCAGAGGAAGGACAGCAGGTTACCAAGAAGAGACTTGATACCCTATGAGCATATACAGGGGGAGGAAATCCCCCTCAGGAACAGTCATAGGGGAGGGGAATAAGGGGGAAATGGGAGGGAGGGAAGAATTGGAGGATACAAGGGATGGGATAACCATTGAGATGTAACAAGAATAAATTAATAAAAAATAAATTTAAAAAAAGAAATGTTTACTTATCTACTTTGCCAAAATGAAAATAACTAAGACAACTGAAATGTGAAATGTGTTTAAGATGGTCAAAGTGCTAAGAATAAATAACACTGGGTGCCCAACATCTGGATCTCAGGGCACATCATGGAAGAGCAGGTGGAAAGAATATAAGGTCTGGAAAATTCTGACATCTGTACATGACATGGCTAGCTAGGGTTACCTTATAAGAGCAAGCTAGCTAAAATTCTAGCATGTATTAGGGAAGAACCCCTAAAGCATCATCCCTATAAAATGAGATATTATCAGTGATGTCTACTGCAGGAGAGAGAATTACTCTTTTGGGGGGATCTGGCCACTGGCAGGTTGTTCATGACCCAGTAGATGGACACATATATGCCCAGATGGGTAGCACTAGCTGGATTTGGCTAGCTTGCTTTTCTGTTGTAATAAAAACACTCTGACCAATAGCAACTTGGAGAAGGAAAGGAAATATTTCACCTTACCAGTTGCAGTCAATTGTTGAGATAGGTCAGGGTGTGAAATCAGCAAGTTTGAAGCAGACACCATGGAGAAATGCTGTTTACTGGCTTGGTCTCAGGCTCTTTCTTACCTGGATTTGCTATACAACTCAGGCCCACATGCTGCCACCTAGGGTTGGCCTGGTCAGTTCACATCAATCATTGGTCAAGAGAATCTCTCACATACTTGACCAGTCAGATCAAGACAATACTTAAGCTGAGGTCCCCACTTCCCAGATGACTCTAGGTTATGTCAGGTTGACAATGAAACTAACCAGAAAACAATATTTTTTAACGAGACATGAATTTGGGAGGGAGATATAGAACACTAGGGGGACCTAGAGGGAGGTAGTGGTGAGTGGATATACACAACATAGATTTCATAAGTGTATAAGTTTATGAACTCTCAAAACATTAAAAATGTTACTTTAAAAGAAATAAAAGTATATAAAGCTATTAAAAGTTAAAAGTAGTATAGATTAAACTGAGATGTAACAAATGAGTGTTATGTTCCATGGTTTCCTTGAAGACATAAAGATAAAATATTTGCGGGAGACTTGGTGGCACTCAGAGGAAGGACAGCAGGTTGCCAAGAAGAGACTTGATACCCTATGAGCATATACAGGGGGAGGAAATCCCCCTCAGGAACAGTCATAGGGGCGGGGAATAATGGGAAAATGGAAAGGAGGGAAGAATGGGAGGATACAAGGGAGGGGATAAACATTGAGATGTAACAAAAATAAATTAATAAAAAAAAAGAAAGAAAAAAAAGATAAAACACTTGCAACATTTCAAAAGGCACATAGTTTAACTTTCTCTTTCATATCTGTCATTCACACATATTAAAGTAGTTTTAATAGAAAAGACACAGCCCCATGTTTTCGTTTAAACCAAAGAGCATATACATTATTCGATCACTAGTAGTTGTGTCAGTACATGGGCACATCATAAGCAAACTTATGAACACTAAATTAGATATTTCCTGTCCTGCCACACATGGACCCAGAAAAGTTGATTGTACGTATTTCAATGCTGATGAACACAAAGGGACTGAATGCCGCGTAGCTGTGGGCCACAAGAATCTGGATACAGTAAAATATAGGATGATCATTCAATGTGGTTCTTGAGTAGGAGATAATGCCGTCCAAGATGGACATGACCACAAAGAAACTCACAAGCATCAGGATGGTCCGGGTGGCCCTTTGCTCTGGGGATGCTTTTGGAGAAAGGCTGGTGCTGTGAAGATGGCGGGCTTGCTTCCTGTGCCTGCACAAGATAGCCACCATGTACCCACTGGCGAGGGCCATAAGACTGATGAGAAAGGCTTCCCTGAGGGTTAACAGTGCAGAAAATATATGTCTCATCAGATAACCCATGGGTAAAAGAGAGCAAGAATTTGTAACATACATGAAGTTTTCTGAGGTTAAGTTGGTGGTGGCAACAATCGTTATTAAGAGATGACTGCTAAAGGATATGTAGAGAGTACTCAAAAGAAGAAGGAAACACAAATTATAGTATAGGGGATTCTGTTTGAACTTTGCTAGGCAGGATCTTCTGCGGCTGAGGGTGATGGCCTGAAGAACACTTAGCAGGCAGGTGGTACAAAGGGAGAGGCCCCTAAAACTCCTGTGTAAGTAGATAATGGATTTGCATGTGATGTCATCCCACCCACTTGAAGACTCAAAAATGTCCATATCTATGAATCCCTTCGTCACTAGCATCAGCAGGTGGATTAGGGCCAAGAGACCAATGGACAAGTCAGTGGGTTTGGGCCTGTGCCCATGAATGAACTTCAGGATGTGGATGAGAAGAAGGAAGCTATTGGCTGAGATCCCAATGCCAATTTCAAAGAAAACAATGTTCTTTATGTTAGAATTAGTGTGGAGTCTGCTGTTCTTATTCATCTTATGTGGCAACAAACAGTGGCTGAGGAGAGAACACAACCTTGGTCATCACTCCCTGACAGATCTTCTGCCCTTACCTTATTCCACTGAAGATCTCTGTTCCACCTCCCACAGACCATGCTCCCACTGTCACTTTTACTAAGCTGAGCCACAGCTGGATCCTGTGTCCCACGGCGGTTGCATCAGGTTGTGTGCTCCTTCAGCATTAAAAACTGCACAGCAGAAATTGTCTTTTCTTATTTTACAAGTTTGGGTCTTTCTGGATCAGGTGAAGCATCTTACATGGTTTTCACCCACAACATCTTGATGGCCAGGTACAAAATAGACAGAGTTTTCCTATTTTGTGTGAGTTTGAGTAAGGAGGGTTGTGTAAAAGAAAGAAACCAGCTCTTCACAGTGAAAGAGGTCCATGGATTGGGTATGCACTGATTCAAGTCAGGACTATCTTTACTCTGTTTATTTACTGTAAAACAAAATTTCTTAATATATTTCTATGGCAAATGTTGGGGATCGTGATTTAAGAATCCAGCTGTTTCTTATTCCATTCATAATCACTGTTTCCTCCAGGTGTGACCTTGAACACTCTAAGGCTGAGTGCCAGTCATCTCCTATTGAACATATGGACAGAAGTGTGCCCGTTGTCAGGGAGACACTATGTGTGCAACAACGTGATGTTTGCACACCATCATGGAGTGTTTGAGCACATGATGGTCTCTGTGGATGTTTTGTCTGTGATCTTCTCACACAGTGCCCTAGGTTTGTGCTCTGGGAGAGGTAAGGCAGCTCATAGCAACTGGTCTGTTCTGTCCCTACCTGAAACAGAGAAGGTAAAAGATAAATAAACTGAACAGCAGAACACTGGAGTGGACTCCTTTTCAGAGAGCCCTGGTGGACAATTTTGTCTTTGAGCGCTGCTCTCTAACTGCATCTTCCAGGTTTCTAATCTCACTCTGGAGCCACTTCCAAGAGCAGGGCAAGGTGGGCAAATGTCAGCAGGAGCCAACACATTCCATGACCTTCTCCTTCAGCATGAGAAGTCAGGGGGTAAATAGAACTACTGCTATAACAGACTTGGGTTATCCCGTATTACAGAATTAAAGCAAAGTGGTCCAACTCGGTCTTGAAAGACAGGCTCCGCAGGAGTCTACGCTCCCTCTCTCCATAATTGAGCAGTGATACTTCTCCAGACTCTGATACATCAGCTTCAATTTTATTTTAGGAAATGTGATGGTTGAATGAGGATGGTCCCCATATATTTGAATTCTTTGTCTTCAGTTGGTAGATGTGTTTTGAAAATATTAGAATGTATGGCCTTGTTGAAGAAAGTGTCACTGGGGGTGGACTTTGAAATTTCAAAAGCCCACACCAGGAGCTTGGTCATATTCATAGTCTCTCTCTTTTTCTCTCCCTCTCTCTGTCTCTGTCTTTGTCTCTGTCTCTGTCTCTGTCTCTGTGTCTGTGTCTGTGTCTGTCTCTGTCTCTGTCTCTGTCTGTCTGTCTGTCTGTCTCTCTCTCTCTCTCTCTCTCTCTGTGTGTGTGTCTCCCTTTCCCTCTCCCTCCCCTTCTCCCTCCCCTTCTCTCTCTCCCTTCCTCTCCCTTCCTTCCCTTCCCCCTCCCCTTCTCACTCTCACCCTCCTTCTCTTTCCCTCCCTCCCTCCTTCTCTGCCTCCTGTAGATCACGTATAAACATTGTTACTATTTTAGCACCATTCCTGCCTGACTCCACACTTCCTGCCATGGTGATTATGGGCTCACCTTCTGAAACTGCAAGCCTCCATTTAAACCAGTGTGTCTCAACCTATGGGTTGCAAACCCTTTGGGGAATCAAACAACCCTTCTATAGGGGTCATATATCAGATATCCTGCATATCAAATATTTTCATTATGATTCCTAACAGTAGCAAAATCATACTTATGAAGTAGCAATGAAATATTATGTTTGGGAGTCATCACCACATGAAGAACTGTATTAAAGTGTTGCAGCATTAAGAAAGATACAAACCACTGAATTTAATGCTTTCTTTTGTAAGTTACCTTGGCCATAGTGTCTCCTAGCATGAATGGAACAGTAACTAGGACAGGAAATGTAGTGTTACTGACATTTTACATGGTTTTATGGGAAAGATCAGAGGGAGGCCGTCCTGGTGGATATAATGAATGATGAGGTGGAAGACCTTCACTGCAATATGCCACCCTCACCTACACCAAATAGGAGGATGGTAAGGATGACTATGTGAAGACCCTGCCTGGGCACTTCAAGCCTTTTGAGACTCTGCTGTTCCAGAATTAAGGAGGAAAAGCCTTCATCCTGGGTGACTAGATCTCCTTTGCCAATTACAACGTTCTGGACCTGCTACTGATTCACCAGGTTCCAGCCCCTGGCTGCCTGGACAACTTCCCCCAGCTCTATGCCTATGTGGCCCATCTCAGTGCTCATCACAAGATCAGGCCTTTCTGTCTTCTCCCAAGGATGTGAACCATCCCATCAATGGCAATAGCAAACAGTAGTGGATGGAAAAAAGGGGAGCAGTTTGTCCCCCTTTTTCCAGGTCTAATAAAGTTAAGACAGAAGAAGAAAAAAGGAAAAGAAAATGGCTTGAGGGTGAGGTGACTCAGATAAGATGTCTACCTTTGGCACAATCCCAACATTAAAACTGCAAAGACACTGGAGAGAGATGGCTGGTACACCAGGGAAGGCAAGACCATCGCCAAGCAGATGCCAGTGCAGTTTGCAGAGATGCCAGAAATAAATGAACTGTGGGAATGCGATGCGCAGATCATGAAGAGACTTGGGGCTAAGGAACGGCAGCTGCCTCAGAAAGACTGCGTGAGAATTGCATTCTGAATCTTGCCACCTTTGTAGCTGGGTCTCTGAGCTCACACTGTCGGTGAGAACGTGCCCCGGTGTTTCCACACCAACCTCCAAAATCATCAAGAGCAGATGGCCTGGAGGAGCTGCATGGCCGACTCCAGCCACAGCACTGGACCCCAGGCCGGGCTGCAGCACACCCTGATTCTCTCATCACCCAGAGACACCTCGCGAGAGGCTTGGCTTTCCAGCTAAGTGGCTGTGACCTCCCTCCCAGTGCACTCACTGCCTTAGTGACAAGATAGGTTGGCCAGTTCCTTCTGTCCATTTCTTCACATAGGTTCATGAAGAGATGAGGTTTGGGAAAAACCAGACAAAGACAGCAGGACAGATGGGGTAGTAGATATTTAATAATCCAGAAGCTGTTTCTATATACCTGCTCTAGCTCCCAAATAAAAGACGCAGAGCCTTATTAGGTTTATTAACAAGCTTTAGGCTTAATACCTGAACAGATACTCTTTTATACTAACACTCTAAGCTAGTTTGTCTACTTCCCTGCCACATGGCCCAAGTTACTTGCCATATTGGTCCTGCTTGGGCTGTTTCTGGTCCATCAGGTTAATTCCTCATTGTGACATCCTCTCTCTAGCTCGTCTTCCTCTCTTCTCTCTCTCTCCCACCTGGTGGTCCCTACCTAAGTCCCAAAGCCCAGGAACAGAAGCTCTATCTACCTCTCTTCTGCCCAGGTACAATCTGTCCAGCTTTTTTAATTAACCAATCAGAGATAACTTGGGAGCAAATTTTATGCAACATTGTTCAGATTATTAGACAATGTACTCATCTGGATTGCAAGCAGATCTCCAGGCCCAGAATTCAGCATTTGTAGCCACAGAGCACCAGGTCACCACCCCCCAACAAGGTATGGTTCAGTTCTCCAAAAGTTTCCTCAAAGTGAGATTTATGTTTTTCCATTATAAAAACTACATATAGTGTATGAGGAAAATATAGAGAAAGGACAAAACACACAAGCGCCTCTTCCCAGGATGCCCCATTGCTGGTGTCAATGAGTCAGAGAATGGAACCTGCCGCTGTTCACTGTGATTTAATAGTTAGTGTCCTAGCAACCTCATTATCATGGCTGCTCAGTGACACTTCCCACCAGGCTGGCAGAGGCTAAAGGCTGACACCACTCATTTGTGATTTCTGATATTGAATTGAGAATAGTGACCAAGAGCAAACCCTAGAAGGTACCTTGCAATCCTGTGAGGTCGCCCTCTGTGGGACAAGGCTTCAAATCTGCAGCCACCATTCCTTACAGAGACTTTTGAAGTTTTAATAGCTCACACTACAGAAGAACATACATCAGAATAGTTCTACTGCTTACCATGTGGCCCAAAGTTATTGATACACAACTGAGGGTGTTTAATGAAAATATGATCTCTAGACATTTCAATTCTTTGATAATTTGTCTTAGGAATAAATAAGTCAGTAAAATGTATGTAACCATACAACTTATCTAGATATTCTGTGTGAGTTACTTAATTCAGAGGAACGAATGTCAATTCCAAATTAATTTTGAGATTCTTTAAAGAAATTAAGATCTTAAGAAGAAAATGTGCTTATTGGCAGTACAGACCACAGTCCCCTGTGCTGAGGGTCTGTCAGAGCTCAGCATCTCCCCTGCAGATGCTGAAAACCTCCCTGCATCCCAGTGCTCCTCCTCCCACAGCCTGCCTGGAACCAACATCCCTCTGATGCTGCACTTGGGTGCAGAGCACTTACCCAGATGGACGTGACAGGGGAGGACTCTGCACCTGAGGAGATCCTGCACAGCTTAGTGAAGGGAGTCTTTAATGCATCTCTCAAGTTTGTTACTTTAGTGTCTGTAGAAGGTGACAAGTTCCCGCTGGGGAGCACGGAGACCTGGCATCCCAGTGGAGCATCATCCCTGCCTGCTGATCTCACTCCCTGTGTCCTGGATAAAAGGCATCTGGGGAGGGTTGGGCACAAACTTTGTCTGAGCTCCCCTGCTATGCCTGTGGAGGAATCGATTGGTCCCATCATGTAAACAACCTGACTGTGTTCATTTTGAACTCCAGATGTAATCAGTCCCATCCCACTTCATACTTTTTGATGTGTCTGCTCTGAGGTAAGAAATGACTTCCCATGGCTCTGAGGTTCTCTCCCTGGTTTTCATGCAGTGTTTGTTCTCTGTGTTTCAATTCCCATAGTCAGCTTCAGAATTTGAGCTGTGAGTGATGTTTACAAGTAAATTTAAGTTGAAGTGAAGTGAAAAAGTAGAGAAAGAGGCAGAGCTGGAGGCTTGTGGTGATGCAGTCACAGGCAGATGAATGCTGCGGAGAAGCCTGGGTACCAGCCTCATCCTCACTGGTGCAGCAGAAAGTCTCACTCCTGAAATGAAAGAAGCTCCCTGCAAGTGCTCTCTAGTAGTCCACATCATTTATATGAAGTTGTACTAAATATTAGGGACCTAGCAACAAAATAGAGCCCACCGGGCCACTACTTACATTCAGGATGGCAAGAGCATGCAATTCTAGAATTTGGGAGATAGAGACAGGAGGATTTGTGTTCAAGGCTGCATAGAAATACTCTGTCAGCAGAAACAGTTATTTTCATGGACTCATGAATAGTTTAGGTATTAGAATTGGAAAACATACTTTAAAACAACCATTGCCAATGTTAGAAATTATCACAGATGTAAGGGTGAAAAGGTTAGTACTTCAGAGAGAGCCAGAAACCTAGAAGGAACATAGTGGATACACAGAGAATGAAGATTAGATTTCCAGTCTCAAATGATTTTCAACAATGTGAATGAGCCAGTAAGCAGTGAAGACTGTGGAAGTGCTATAGGGACCTTCAAAACAAATGAACAGATGTTGGTCATCATGCACAGTTTACTTCATCCCAAATCCAGTACTCCTTCTGCCTATGTCTGGCATGACATGGACCATTCTTCACTGGTTTATAGCCAGGTACAGTGCCCTCTCTCCAGCAGCCCCAGAGAAGTGCTGGAGATGGTGTGGCAGAGGTGGGGCTGCTTTTTTAGGAAGCCAAGAATGGCCCTTTGGAGAAGCCAGTGAGACTTGAACACACCCTGGTTCTGCTGTTGATGGATGTGGCTTTTGAAAAATGAGACCCCTCACTGAGTCTTGGTTTCATGACTTTAAATAATAGGGAGCTGAAACTGCATTTAGTTCTGATGATTAAATAAGATAACACAAACACATTGATGGTCTGGATCATCCATCCTCTGAGTGAAATCAGATGCCCAATGAACAGTAACAATACCCACACAAACACCCAAAACCCACAAAAGAAAAAGAAGCAGGAAACAAAGGAGCAAGACCAGGAAGCCTGTGAGATGGTTCATCAGGCCTAAGGACTTGACTTCTATCCCTGTAACCCATGTAAAGGTGGAAGGAGAAAACTAAATCCATAGTGTTGTCCTCTGATCTCTTTGTGCATGGCATAGAATGTACACTCTGTTGTTGTTGTGCAACACTTTTACTTGGGAGCTGTAACACATACTCACATAGGGAGCCTATAACAGACCAAAACGAAGATATCATTGCTGGGGGTTTGTCTGGTGCTATATGTATTCAGATGCTAAATTCTGGCCCACAAGATCTGGTTGTAGTCTAGATTAGTGCATTCTCTTGTAAACCAGTGTTGTGTAAACTTTGCTCCACAATTATCTCTGATTGGTTAGTAAAGAAAGCCTGGTCATCCTATAATTGGAAAGAAGAAAGGTAGGCGGGGTTTCATTTCCCAGGCTTCGGGTCTCAGATAGGGACCATGAGGCAGGAGGAAAAGGAAAAGTATGGAGAGGTATGGCCTGATGGAGCAGAGCCAACCCACACAGGAATAACACTGGCAAATAATTTGGGGAGTGCAGCTGGGACTAGCTTAGAAAAATAGTAGAAATTGTACCTGCCCAGTTATGGTGCTTAAATTGGTTAAATAAATCAATAGGTCGCTTTTTCAATTATTCAGGAGCTGGAGCCGAGTTAGAAAAGCCTTGTATAATTAATAGATTTTCTACAGTATATCACCAAAGTCCTACTTGATGAGTCAATGAGTTTTATTGGGATTGCTTATGGGAAGATGGGTGAGGAGTTACTTGCAGGAACAGAAATGATCCCAAAATAGCTGTATCACCAAAGCCCACCCCAGTGTGGGTGACAAGTCACAAAAGCTGGGAACCTGGGGCACACAGTACAGCCTGCAGACAGCTCAACAAGTTAGACAGTGGCCTCTCTAAGTGGCTCTGTTGGTCTGAACCTCTTCTGGGCAGCTCAGCTTGTCTCAGTATTCTTTGAAGCTTTACCACATCTGAGACTGACTCTCAGCAATTTTAACTGTTTACTCTTAGGGAAGGAGGAGCCTAGTTAAGCAGGTGTAACTGGGAGGGGGTATTACTGCCCCCAATGCTTCAGTTCCAGAAACAATGACTTTTAGACTTTATTATGAACAAATGCCTACGCCATAAGCTATGGGCCATTTCCTACCTAACTCAAAACTTATTTCACCCATTTATTTTGTGCTACTTGGCTGATTACCTCTCCTCAGTTTCATATGTTCATAGTCTTCAGAGTCCCACAGCTAATCCTCCCACTTCTGTCTTTCTCCCAGTATTCATATCTCTTAGAAAAAGCTCTCATCTCCTATTTCCTATCTCGGCTAATAGGCCATTAGCTTTTTTATTGGCATGTGATGCACAAGAGAGTCATTCTACAATTGGGTTATTTTGTTTGGTGGTGTTTATTTTCTTGAGTTCTTTATATATTTTGGATATTAGACATTTGTCAGATGTAAGGTTGGTGAAGATCTTTTCCAGACTGTAGACTGTCGCTTTGTTCTGTTGAGTGTCTCCTGCCTTACAGAAGCTTCTCAGCCACATGAGGTCCCATTTATTAATTGTTGACCTTAAGGCCTGGGCCATTGGTGTTCTGTTCAGGAAATTGTCTCCTGTGCCAATGTGTTCCATGCTCTTCCCCACTTTTTCTTCTAACCGATTTAATGTCTCTGGTTTTATGTTGAGCCTTCTGGCTCAGTATATCTGACAGACATATTTGCGAGGCAGGAACTGTTGAGGACATGTTTACTCTGTCTTGGCAGAGTTTGGTTGTTGACTCTGCCTGCATCCAAGCTTGCCCATTTTTAGGAAGAATTCTGTCTATGGCAGAAATGAGGACAGTTTACCCAGTGGCTGGTTTGCCACATTTTAAGCCATCTCCATAAAGAGGTTCTTTGTTGCTCATTGTCTTCTTTGAGGCAGGCTGGGTGTTGCCAGGAGTTAACCTGTCTTATTGTCAAAGAACCTTTAAAATAACAAAAGCTAAGTTTGATTTTGATACATTGGTATAAAATTCAAAATTATTCTTCACACTATGTATATATTTATTTATATATATTTACGCACATATATATTTCTACTGTAATATAAGGTACTGTACCCATACAACTAAATTACAGCACACGATTTACTTCCAACACCTTGAAAGTGGTATTGCAGGCTGTTTAGGATAATTAAGTAATACAAGCTAATTTTCAGTTAGTCAAATCATGCTCATGTCAATTACTAGTGTATTTTTATCACAAGAATATGCATCCTAGGTTTAACCAATAGATATGATTCTGTAGATATATAAGGTAAACTAGTTAGATAATGTCTTCAAAAGCCTCAGAGACCTACAGAATATGGCAGGAAAAATCTTATCAAAAGTTTACTATCAAAATTACAAGTGATTACATTAGCTTTAAGCACTCTAAAAGATGTGTCATAGATGTAAAACCAACTAATGTGTTTTCGAGCTCACACTCATCCACAGTAGAGTGCATTTCTTCTGTAACACACAGACACACACACACACGCTCACTCGTGCGTGTGCACACAGGCACCACTGAGTCCATTCAGTCTGTTAAAAGTCAAGGCTGAGGAATACTGGAATTCTTCACTAGTACTTAATCCTTCCACTTGAATTCACCCACAACTGTAGAAGTTTTACAACGCGCTTGACAAAAGAGGAAGCAGTAGTTGGCAGTACTTTCTGTTAACATCTGGTAATCTATCTTTAAGGGCACATGAAAACTTAGGTATGAAAAGGTCCCAGCAATGGATACATACCCCAGACATGGCTGGGAAACCATGGGGCAGATGATGCAGGTGGTAGTGAAATCCCTTCCAATGTTTCTCAGGCATTTATCTCTGGTTCTTGGCTTCAAATACAGGAGAAAGGGGGTGGCACACTCTGTGTTATTACTATCCTAAGAACCACCCTCTCTATTGAGATCTCATCTAAGCCTCCACACGTTTTCCACATCCTTGGGTTCTTTTACGAACACAGGCCAAAACCAGTTGATATTGGAGGGTCCAGGAAGCAATATCAGTATTGAACCAAGGTAGCAATATCAAATCATGATCACTATGTGTCCAGGACATGAGGGAAAGCTACTTGGCCCCCTTGTGGAGTCCAGCTTGTCCCAAGGACAGCTAGCTCACGTGTAAAGATAATAAAAAGTCCAACTTGACTCAAGGTCTCAATCTGTGCCCAGGGTCCAACTTGAGTCAAGGTCTCCGTCTGTGACCAGGGTCCAAGGACAACCAGCTGTGTCTAAAAATATTCCACTTCCCGTGAAAGGTACTAACCCCTCCCTGATAGCCTGCTAAATTCTGCTTTTGCAAAAAAGATTAAAAAAAAAAAAAAAAAAAAAAAAAAAAAAAAAAAAAAAAGCACTTGCTCCTGCTTTGGGGAGGTCTGCAGCTTGAAAGAGCTGGACAGACCCCCCCCCCCCCCGCCGCCAATGCATCAGCTCAATTAAATTCCTGTGTGTATTGCATCTGCATTGGACTCCATTTCTCTTTGGGGACTCCGGGTATAGACTAGAGATCTCTTTGAAGGTTTCAGTCTTACAATATCCTTATTCTAACTGGCCTGAGCCAAATTCTCAACTTAGTTTTAATCAAATCTGTTGACTTTTTTATTTTTCTGTTTACTGGCCATGAACCCCATCTCTTGAGAACTGTATTCTCATATCCATAGCCTATCACTTGAATTCTAGTTTTCATTATTTGAGTATGAATATATTCTAGACATTAATTCTGTTGTATTCAGTAGCAAGGTTCTGTATGACAGTAGTGTTCCACCTCACATTCCAAAGGGGCACTCTATGAGCGCTCATCAGGTAGTGACCTCCTGCCCTCAAGTCTCCTCCCTCAGACTCTGAAGGATGCAAGAGGCAGCTTCATAGCAACAACACCTGGAACCTGAGTATTCCTGGCCTGGATGTGAAACTCCAGCTAGCGCTCCGAGGCAAAAGCACCAACCCTTCCAGCAGGAAAAGCACGTGCGCAATGGAGACCACTCATCTGGCTGGGTAGAACCTCGAGCTGTAGCAGCCACAGCGCAGGTTCATGGTGTCATCAGGAGGCCCTTCGGTGCAGATGGTTCCTGTGGCTCTGAACACTAGGGTGCTTCATAGACTTCTACCTAAGATCTGGAGAAGAGAAACGCCCTAAAAGAGAATATGTGTAAAAAGTAACCCCCAAGCAGCACATGTCATTGTAATAAGTATCAAACGGAAACAGGCTCCTGTGTTTATCTTCCTCCAGGTCTTCTTCAGCTTCCTTATCAGCAGCACGTGGTGGGACTCACATATACCCTGCCAGTGTGGTCCTTGCCGCTTGTTACTAATTTTGAGGCTAGCCACAGATCTATCGGCTCTTAACGTTTTCTCACTGCACGGGGCCATTACTAAAGGTTTGTGGTGTTTGGGAAATGACTATGGGACTTTCCTGAAATGGAAAACTGTGTCAGTTACTGGGTGCGTGTAGATAACAGCACTAATGAGCCTTGTAGCAGCTGTTTCTCCTGTCACACCCATAGGCTCCCTCTCCTCCATAGGAGGGAGCAGACCCATGGGACACCAGACCAACTTGAGTTCACCGTGGCTTCTCAGTATATACTCAGAGAGCAGCTGAGTATATACTCAGAGAGCAGTGTTCGTCCTGGAACACGAAACTTACGTTTGGATATCTGTATCTGTGTTACCCGCATGCATGGCCATCTGTGTTACCCACACGCATGGCCTGGAGAATGATGTTGTGTCCAGTTTGTCCCAAGTTGTGATCAACTATCAAGAGTCACTTGTGCCCTGTGTCCCTGTGACTTGATGGGCTCCAGCTAAACCTTCATTTCCTGGCATAGAGATGTGGCTTTGGGTCCATGGCTGTTGAGCAAGGACAGCTTACAATCTGTCAGATGCAGGAGCCCGTTCTCCCTCCTTGATTCCTCTCCATTACAGAGGGGCATCTGTGTACTAAACTGCCTCTGGATGTACATCCGCAATCCCTTTTCCCAAAGTCCCCACAGCTACGCCTGGGCTCACGTTTCAGGTTTCTGTCCAAGGCCTCCAACTCCCTAGTGGTTGAGCTTACAATGAAACAGAACATCTAGGTACAGTGAGCAGAGTGGCCAGAAAGAAGACAGCAGGGACAGGAAAGGGACCAGGATCAAGCCACACCCTATTGACTTACTTCCAGCAAGTTGACTTACCTTTAATAGTTCTGCCATTTGCCAATAACCATTTGAAATATGACCTGCAAGAGGTGTGTCTAGCCCATGACTCAGGGCCTACAGGCATCCCAAGAGCTATGAATGCAAACTAATACATCTGTACATGCTGTCTATCACAATGCCAAGATGTGGGTGGACACCCCTGGAAAAATACAGATTATACCAAACTCAGGTGTGTGAGTTTCTAAAGTTCCTGGCATCTCACAGTTTGGGGCAGCAAGGCAGACCATCAGGAGGCCATGGGAGCCTGCAGACAGAAAGGTCACATGTCCAAGTGCAGTCCAGGCTACAGTGAGATGCTATCTAAGATAAATAAACTGACCCTCAGGAGCTGGGGGTGCAGCCCAGCAGTAGATCTATGCCTCCCATATGCCAGACCCTGGGGTCAATCCCCACCCTACCTCTCTCCCCCAACACAAGTGTAGAGGAGTGTGGGTGTAATGATTGTAGGTACAGAGACTGTCTTGAGAGAAGTAGAAGACAGAGACTCTCTATAGAGTCAGATGCACATAGCCATGAAGAGACAGTGCAGTCACCCACTAGGCCCATCCTACCATTCCCCTGTGTGCCTGTTTTTATTCCTCAGCCTGGGTGCGCTCCCATCTGCATGTTCATTTGCCCAGTCAATATTCAGTATGTATTCAGTCCCTGCCCAGCACCAGGCCCCGGAAGGTAAAACATGGATCTTGTAGCTCCACTCTACCCCCCCCCCGGCTCCCTGCAGCTTCACCTGGCACTGTTATCACATCCATGGCCTCCACACCGTGTATGGGAAGACATTGAGCCAGGAGCAAGGAGAGGCTCAGAAAATGTGACACTGGGGGGGGGGGGTGGGGATGAAGAAAGGAATATCACTCAGAGCAGGTCACTTGAGTGATTTAAGTCACCAAAGTCAGGTTTTTATTCCCCAACCCCCACCCTCTCTCCAGAATCTACATTCCTCCAGATCGTTCCCAGGGGCCTGGGAACAGATAACTGGGGCCATGCCCCATCTTCACTCCAACTTTACTTTTTCAGAACCTTAGTAGATGTTCTAGAACTGGATCTGTCAGTGTCACATCACGGACAGGAATCCACCTGTGACCTCTGAACGTTGACAGGCAGAGTGTAGGATGAGAAGAGAGGACACCACTTAGGTCTGGAGGAAGCAGGCTATGGGTTACACAGATGGAGGTAGAGCTGCCTGAAGAGGCTCAAGAAGAAACTGGAGGAAGCCCAGAGATCCCATGCAAGGATGGGCCCATCCATTTCTCCTGTGGCTGCCACATACTGCTGCTCTGCCCCCAGGCACGGTTGGGCCCTCCACCAGGAACACTCTGTTCTCTACACTGGCTGGCAACACCCTAAACCCCTTCAGATCTTGTTCTTTCAGGGTCTTCACTCTGATCCTCATTATCCATGACCCCTGGCCCCCCTCAGACACTCAGCTCTTTCTACTCCCTCAGCTGACCAGTGTCCTGAGGGCAGCCTGTCCACATGGAGGTGCCCTAAATTTGGGGAGGGTAGCTTCAGAGGCTAGGTCTAAGATTGCAGCAGGGCCTTCAAAGGCTCTTGTCCCTCTTCTCCCTGTCCCCTCACAGCCCTAGAACAGCTGCCCTAAGTGAAGCATTGGCCTCAAACACCTGTCACTTGGTCACTGTGAGATGCTGCAGCTGTTGGTTCTGGCAGTGGAAGCTGGGTACCTGGTGGGACCAGGTTGGTGGAGGGGGCTAGATGGTCAGGGGCAGCACTGGGAGAGGAAACACGGTACTCTCATGTCCAGATGAGTCTTTCCCAATCTCTGTGCCACTTTGGTTCCCAGGATTCGTGCACATGGGCCTTATTTTTTCTTTGTGTACAGGATGACAGTTGGCTGCCCTACAAATGACTCAAATGGGGCTTTGCTGGGGAATTGCAATTATCATTCTCATGAAATCAACATTGGCACACTTGGGATAGCCTGACCTGTAGTTACCGGGAGGAGACAGATAACTACATCTCATCCATTACTGAAGACTCACCCCCATCCAACCCTAGACACTTGAAGGTAAGGACAGACAAGCAAGTGGGGGCAGGGAAGGGCAGTGTAACCTTTTCTCCAGGAGAGGCTCAGCCTTTTCAGCCCCAGGAAGCTCAGTGTCCCACACCGAGTGCTGTGAAGTGCCATGGTCGGATCATATTGCGCCATGACTAACTGGAACTTACCTGGGAAGGTCTGCTTCAGTGTCCACACCTTCCCAAAGACCTTAGGATTGTGTACTTGGGCACAAAACAGCCTGAAGTTCCAGCCTGGCTCACTGCTGTAGTGGCTTCAGTCCATGCCAGGCTGAACTCACCCTATGGCTCATCATCCTCAAGGCTGGAGGGCTGCCCCCTTGCCTCTTAAGAACAGAAAAACGAGAGGAATCCCTTAGTGACTGAGCCACCCAGAACTTACTCCTCATCATGTGATAGATGCTCACCTGATTCCTTGGGTCTTGGCCTTTGTCTCCTTTACCACGTCTCTCCCCTCCCCACCCTGCCCCTAGTCACCCTGCCCCTAGTGACTAGTCCCATCCCTAGTCACTACCCTTTGATGTCCACATACACTTCAAATACCACATGAGTGAGTCCTGAGGACTCGTCCTCTTGAGGAGACAGGTGCGTAAAGTCATACACACATACCATGCAGGTGCTCAGTATCTGATGTCGGTTGAAAAGCACAGAATAACAATGCAGATGAGGTCAAGGCACAGATACATCTCACTGCCTCATCTCCTGGCTTTGGGTGTCTTGCCACTCTCCTGCCCTTTGTCTGGAACCACTTTGTTCCTGGAGACCTGACTTTTCCTCTGGATTGGCACACAGCAGCAGCAGCAGCAGCAACATAGTTTTGTTGCACAGTTCACCATCCTCCTCATCACCCTCTTGCAGCCTGGGCAGTGTCTGTGGGAACAGGCTATCAGCACACCCGTGGGCTGATCACTGGGGGACGACACTGGTTCTGGTGACAGATCTCCAGAGGATAAGATTCTCTCTGTTGCACGAGCGCACTTTGTGTTCTGAGGCTGAAGATCCACCATGGGAAGTGAGTTATTTTCTGGCCATGTGTCCTGAAAGATGTCTAGCCCAGCTTCGCAGCTACTCTTGGAGTGGGTGCAGAGGGCAAGCTCATCACTGTGATGGCAGGCTACTCTGAAATAAGAGATGGTCCTCTTCATCAGAGAGCAGTGGGGAGCAGCAGGCATGATGGCCCTCCTTCCCATCCTTAAATGTTTCTCATCCTCGGGAAGTTGACATTTACAGGGGAAGGTGTGAGGGGCGGGCTCGCTGACTCTGCTCAGTGGCAGAGGGAAAGTAGAAAGATCAGCAGGAGTCACAGGTGGTGTAACGCCTGGCTGCACGGGCCTCATGTGGTTCTCCTGGCTATCCTGCCAATGGTTCTTGTGTTTTAATATCAGATACGTAGCCATTGCTTCATCGAAGGTTTGTGCTTTTAAAGATTCCAGGACCTCATATGGGTCATACCCTAAGTCAGCCATGATGTTTATGATGATGGGGTCTGGGAGACTGGGGAACTCCTCCAAGGAAAACTCAAGGGAAGGCACCTCATCTTCCATGAGCCACAGGTCCCGCATGATGTAGTCTATCGAGGGCCTCTTGCTGGGGTCCAGGGTGAGTAACTGGCTGATTACATTTAGCACGTTTGTAGAAAGGTGAGATGGGCTGGAGTATCTCCCACGCAGGATCTTCTGCTTTATCCCAAGACTGGTAGGTGCTTGAAAAGGGAGGCAGCCAGTGGTCATAAAGTAGAGGAGGACTCCCAGGCTCCACACGTCAGCTGCAAGCCCATCATACTCTTTTCCCCGCAAGAGCTCTGGGGCACAAAATGGGAGGCTGCAAAAGAAAGACTGCAGCTTCTGCCCAGGGTTCACCTGAATGCCTAACCCAAAGTCACTGAGTTTGATGATACCCTCACCATCCATCAGGATATTTTCTGGCCTCAGATCTCTGTGCACCACACCTTTTGAATGGCAGTAATGCACAGCACTCCCAATCTGTTGAAAAAGTCGGCGGGCTTCATCTTCCTGCAGATAGCCATCCTCCTGGATCCTGTCAAGCAGCCTTCCTCCACTCACATGCTCCATCACAAGGTAGGTGTTAACAGTGGTGTTGATTATCTGATAAAGTTGGATGATATTGGGATGGTTGAGAGATTTCATGATGTCAATTTCTGATGTGATGATGGAGGAGTTCCTTGGCAGGATTTTCAAGGCCACCTGGGTCTCAGTGAGGAGGTGCCAGGCAAGCTTCACTTCCCCAAAGCTGCCTTGGCAGATGGTGTTCAAGATCTTGTAACTATTTCTGAGGAGTGCTTCTTCGGGGACTGCGACCTTGAGGTCCAGCACCACCATTATCACTCCAATCAACAGTGCTAGATTTAAAAAAAAAAATGTTTAAATAGAAGTCAGTTCTCAGAGGGGACTGTGGCTCTAATTCCCACATCAGGAAGACAGAATGGACACTGCTATTGGTGCCACCAGCCTCCTGTTCCTGCTGTATGCCTGTAAACACATTGTTCTAAAAGAAGCACATATCATACTCACTTATAATTGGGCACTAGCCCAAAATGCATGTCCCATGAAAGTCTTCACTTACCAGGAGATTGGGATAGAGGTGAGTACATCCCACTGGGACTCTAAGTGAGATAAATATAGGAAATGGGGAAATAGAAGGACGCAGAGGGTCCTATAAACCTACAAGAAGAACATCATGATGGGTGAATCAGTGCCCGGGAAGAAGGGGGGGGGGTCTGATCAAGCTATTGCACTATCCAAGGACAATACAAGTAGTAAACATCGAGCCCCTACTCTGATCTAGCCAATGGACAGGACATTCTCCACAGTTATGTGGAGAGCAGAGACTGATTTAGACATGAACTCTGGTGCCACATATTTAACCACTTCCCCTTGTTGGGGAGGCCTGATGGTACTCAAAGAAAGAATAAGCAGGCTACCAAGATGACTTGATAGCCTATGACCATATAGTCGGGGAGGAGGTCCCCTTCAGTCATAGACCTAGGGGAGGGGAATACGGTGAAAGCAGAAGGGAGGGAGGAATAGGAGGATATAAGTGATGGGATAACAATTGAGTTGTAATCTGAATAAATTAATAAATTAAAAAAAAAGAAACACATCTCAAAAAGAGAACTTAATGATGCCCCTTAAGGCCACAGAAAACCAAAACAAACCAAGGACCAAAGCAATAAACTGAAAAGAGAGGAAAAAAAAAGAGCAGAGCAGAAATGAAACAGATATGGAAGATATGAAGCATTGGTGAGACAGAGTTAACTGAGAGTGAAGCTGAGCTGAAAGCCCGACCCCAGCTCACAGAGAATGTGAATAAAATAAAAAACAAGAAAGGCTACAGGATTATAGCTGGTACTGTTGACATTCAGAGCACATTTTGAACTGGAGGGTCTGGAAGAAAAGACTAAGTTTCTAGACACACCTGGCCCATCAACATTAAACCAAGAGGAAAAACATCATATCAAGTACAAAGCAGAAAGTTCAGTTGTGATTAAATAATCTCCCCCCAAAGAAAAGCCTAGACTCAGGTGGATTCCCTGAGGAATCTGAAGAATTTTTCCAGAAGAACTACACCAGCACCCAACCATCTAGTAAAGCAAAAATGGAAAGAGCTCACCCTACATAGTCAGAAGGACGCTGACATCAAAGTCGGAGAGAGACACAAGCAAAATTATAAGCCGATTTCCAGGACAAACATAGACATGAAATCCTTTATAAGAACCCTTAACACACTAAAATCAATAACACATTAAGAAGGCCATACTTTACAACCAAGATGAGTTCACTATGTAACCCAAAGACAACGATGCTGCAGCATACATGAATTGATAATGGAGAGGTAGCGGAGACAGACAAGTCAGACAGAGGCAGAGAAAGAAAGGAAAGGTGGAACCAAGCACAAAGATGATCCACTTAGCCACAAAGTGTGCAAACATACTATTGAGGTTGAAGTCTGGTGTTTCCAGATAGCCTCTGAGCTCAGGATAAAATGACAGAGCTCCCTTTATCAATGGAGTTCCATCTTTCCTGATCTGGGGAATGCCAGATCTCCTAAGGAGCTGCCACACAGCCCCCAGGGAAGATTACAGGCTGGACCCTTTCCTGATAAGAAACCTATTCAGAAAGTATCTGGGGATTCCTGGAGGTGCCCATTCTATGTTGATAAGTTGTCTTGCTCTCTTGGCTTTCAACCAATGACTTTTAACTGTACCTGGAGATTCGACCCCACCTATAGCATACTTAAGTACTGCTTTCCCGTCTTATGATAGGGCTTTTTTGTTCCATGTAGATGCAGTATCCCTGGTACCCCTAGCCCCAGCGAATCGAACATATTCACCCTTGAAACCCCTCCCACTGCCCAAGGTTTATAATGTCACTGACTCGCAAAAGTAAGAGTTTGCTCCCTCACTCCATTCCTCCACCATGACCAGCTCAGACTAAACGTCATTTTTCTGGGGAAGGAAGGGCTCCCCTCCTCCCTGACAGTCAACTTGAGCTTCTGGGCCACCACCACCACCACCACCACACCCAGCTTGGTTCCAATCTGGCAGACTCTTACCCTGCCCCCAGGCTGCCAGATCAGGCAGCCACTAAAGACTGCCCAATCACCTGAAGCCCCACCCATCGCCATGAGCTCTACACTTACTGAATCCGCATCCCACCAGAACTGCCTTCCAGCAGGTTTCCAGCTTTCACCCTCACCCCTGACATTAATACAGCAGCTTAGCTGAAGGGCTGTAACACTTTGGTACCATCACAGGCTTTTGTTTCCACTGCTGTATGGTACCATCAATCTCATTTTAAAAGAGTTAGTTGTAACACTTGCCTTGAATGCTCTAAGCCACTCCTGAGAGAGAAACGGAACCTTTGGTCTTGAAATTTCTCTGTTCCCATCCAGAAGCAAACAGTACCTGGATTAGTATGCCAGAAGTGGAATCCAGGCTACCAGCAGACACAGAACAATAATAAAGAACAACTGTCATTTTCTGGAAAATAGGTGGAACTGCAGAGCATGTGATATTTGTAATCTTGATCTAAGAACCTACATGGGGCTGGCCAGGTGTCTCAGACAGTAAAGGTTCCACCAAGTCTGACAACCTGAGTTCCATCCCTGGAATCCACAAGGATGGAAGGAAAGAACTGACTTTTAAAACTTGTCCTCCTACCTCCACATGTATGTTGTAGTATATACGCAAAGAGACACAAAAATAAACAAACATCAAACAAACAAACAAACAAACAGAAAAACTCCAATACAAAACTATATGCTGAACCCTAAACCCCTAACACCAAACCAACAAGCCAGGAAATAAACTATGCCAAAGCCCAGCAGATCACCAGTGTCAATTGCAACAAATCACCAGTGTCCAAGTCCACAACCCACCAGCCAACAGCTGTCTGAATGCTAATACTCAGCTGCCCCTCACACTTCTTATGGATAGAGACCTTGCATTGGTCACAATGGCTCCTTGTGATGTCAGAGCAAGAAACAGACCAATCCAAATCAGGCACACCCCACTGAGGGCACACGCCACATAGGGTCCACCCACAGTGGGTTTTACACTTTTCCATCAGTAGGACTATATTAGGTTTCTCGTTACTGTGAACAAAGACCTAAAAGAAGCATCTTAGAAGAGGAAGGGATACTTTGGACTGATGCTTTGTGAGAGCAGTGGAGACATTGTTGGCAAATTACTGCTAGAGTAGCAAGGAAAGTCTTCCACGCCTTGGACTCCCTTTGTAAACTTTGTATACTTTGCATGAAAATGTCCAGGCCCTGCCTGAGGAGCTCCAGCAGCCAGGTCAGGCTGCTTCACATTTTGCCTCTGGGGTCCCCCTACATCTTTCCCTGGTGCCCCCCTTCAGCACTTCAGCTCCCCTGGGTGCCACCCCTGATCCCTGAAAGGGGAACTCAGATCTTCAGGCTGTGCTACTGTCTTCTCTACACCTCCGGGCAGCAACACCTCAGGACTCCAGAGTAGCTGCAGCTAAATCTCCACAGCCCTGGGACCTGAGATGATTCAGACGCCTGGAGAAACTGAGAAGCTGAAGGCACAGAGATAGCAGCAGCACCTGAGGCCTCAGTTGTGGCTGCTGCTGACAGGGAACTCAGAGGAAGGGAGATGAGTCCAACTGGAGCTAGTCTGTGGGTTCCATAGCCATCTCTGTGGCAACAATGTATAACCTAGCCATTCCTCCAAGGCAAGGAGCTTTACGTGGTCTGGCTGTTGTTGTGTGGGTGGCCTAACATCTGGTACTCTGGGTAGAAGGGTGTCCACAACTCGAAGGGCTGGGAAGATATCCCAGCCCTGAGGTGGGACAGTGTCCCAAGGGTACCCTGAGACTCGGGAGCCCAGGAACCTCACAGCTCTGTGAGGAGGTCTCCTCCACAGAGAGAATGCAGCTCCCAGAGAAGGGTTGCCCCTATAGCCTGAGGAGCTGAGGAGCCTTGGAGCCTGATCTCTGCTTCTTCATTTCTTTTTCTTCCAACGAGAAAGTCACAGCAGGCAGTAAATCTTTTAAAAGAATTTCTTGGAGGGATGAATCCAGAAGAGGAGGGATGAATCCAGGAGTGGCTGCCTCTGCTCCCATAGACACGGCCTTTATATAGGGTTTATTAGGGGGCGGATCATTCTAAGCCAGGGATTTCCAGAGTGTGAATTGGTGGGATTTCAAGCCTGAGCTGGGGTTTTGTCCAGACTTCTCAAACCAAATTAGCATAATCTGGGTTGAGATGACATTTACAGAGGTCCAGGTCTGGGGCGAGGGTAGAAGGGACTAGGCTGAGCTGCTGGAGCTTTCTCAGGCAGAGGTCTAGCCACTTTTCTGCCTTGAGGGGTAATAAAGTTTATAATATATCCAAAATTTACCAAGAGTCCATTGTGAAGGCAATGGGCTGGAAGCAGGAAAGGTTGTCGCTACCATGGACAGTTCCCATGGCGGCAGCTCGAAAGATATAAATTGGGGTAGGAAAGTTACCATGGACAGCTCCTGCTGAGGTGCCAACAGGAACAGCTGCCATTTTGTCTCCAGTCTCCACAGCCCCAGGGTAGAAAGGAGGAGTGACTTCCCTGAGATGGGAAGGAAGACTGGGAGCTAACTACTTTAAATTTTTGTGGCCTGCTGCTCAAAGGCTAGACATAGCTCTTGGGGGTGGTGATACAGTAGGGCAAAGGACTGGGGGTCAGGGCAATGGTCTCCCCACAGCTTAGGAAAGATATGTCACAAGGCTGGGGTTTGCAGTGGATAGTAGCAGGCCACCACAGCTTGGAGGTGTGCTGCTATGGCTTGGGGATGAACTGCCATGGCTTTGGGGCAGACTACTATTGCTGCCCCAGGCCGAGACTTGAGGAGGGCACCGTGGTTTTCACCTCAGCAGGAGGAGTGTGGTAGTGGTGGTGGTGTTATGCTCAGTGCCTCTGAGTGTCAAGGCTCTGGGCTATCTCTGCTCTGGTGAGGTGGTCTTGATCAGCTGCAGCTGAGGCAGCAGAGTGCTGAGGCTCTGGTCTACCTCGATCTGGCAGCCTCGATCTGGCCATGGCCTTAGCGACTGCTTTCCCTACATTGGCACTGCCAGCCAGAGACCAGGACCCCTTAGTATAAGTTCATAGTTTAGTTGCAGAAAGTTGTTTTGTTTAGCTTAGAGTTCGAGTCTGTGAAAACCCCTTTGGGCATGAGTTAACACACCCCTCCCCAATACATCTCTGTCACAAAGGCCCCTCGGTGAAAACCCTCCCCGAGTTATGCTAATTTTAAGTGAAAAATCTGAACAAAAACCCACCAATCACTAAGCTCCCTAAGCTCAGGACTTGATATCCTACCAATCCTCACTCTGGAAAGCTCTGCCCCCTAAAAAAAAAAAAAAAAAAAAAAAAAAAAAAAAAAAAAAATCCTATATAAAGGCTATGTTTGGTCAGTTCTCTGCTGTGGGTTTTTTTTGTTTTGTTTTGTTTTTTGTTTTTTGTTTTTTCCCTAGAAGCAGAAGCAGCCACTTATGGATTCATCCCTTCTCTCCTAGATTAGTCCCTCCAATAAATCTCTTTTAAGAGACTGGCTGCCTGGTAGGACTCTTTCATCAAAAGAAATCAAGAAGCCCAGGAGAGAAGGACAGAAGCAAAGGAGTGGGGTCAAAGCTTCTGAGTTCCTCAGCTCAGCTGGGTTTGGGGAAACTCTCCCATGGGAGCACAATGGATGGAGAAGGAGCAGGGATTAGGCTCCTGAAAGCCTCAGCTCAGCTGGTAATAACCTCCCCTTGGAGCTGCAGTGTGTGTGCTGAACAGGCCTCCTCTCAGAGCTGTGTGGTTCCTGGGCTCCCATGTCTTAAGACACCCTTCCATTGGGTTACCTTTGCAGGCTTTAGAGTTGTGGGTTTCCTGGACACCTTCCTTCCTGAGCAGGAAGGCCAGCATCCATGGTGGTAGGAACCATTGTAGCTTAAGGCAGAGGCCGTGGCTCCTTGGGTGGCTGTACACACTATGTTCCACACCCCACACCAGTGACCCACTTTGCTTAGCTAGGCCACAACTCCCCAGGGTGCTATTACATCACCAGGTACCATTTGCTGGGGATCAACTGTTCAAACAAAGAAGAATGTGGGGACATTTCAAATCAGACCTATCACAGAGACATCCCTACTTACCTGTGTCTGCCAGAGTGTCAAGCACACCCACCTCCCCTAGAGAGCAGTGTGGGTCTGATACATGCAGAGAGTGGGAGATGAGAAAACCCACAAGCACTTTTGGGGAGAGGGCTGCATTCACAGCTGGGTTGAAACATATTAACCTATTAACAAATTAACCAGTTTGTTAGGAATTTGAGTCTTTATAATAGATTTAGACACTTTGTGTTAAAATGCATTCATTTTTCATCTGGTCTCACCAAATAGCAGAAAGAGATGTCTGGCACTGCTCCTGAACTTTGTGTGTCTTTCTTTTCCTTTCCTTTGACTGGCCAGCTTAGCTATACAAGTGTGCACATTCATTACTCAAGGAAAGCTGAAAGAAGAGTAGAGTCTAAATGCTTACATGTCCTATTCCTTTTAATTTATCCATTTCAAATTATAACTGTCTATTAATTTTTCTACCCAGTCTCCCTCTTTCTTTAGCATTTAAGCACAAGTCCAAACATCTTTTATCTGATAAGAAGTTTGGCTGTGCTCAGATTTCTTCTTCCTTGTCTATGTCTTGCTTTAGTTGTTCAGCTCAGACCTTGCACTGTGGCTGGCCTGCCCCTGCTCACAGGGCAGAGGCATTTCTGCTGTCTCAACATGTCTGTAGCTGGTGTCTGCCAAGCCTCATGTTCACTGGCACCAGATGGGAGCTATATTTCACCAGATGCCGTCCCCCTCCCCCATGACATGTGCCCCTAGGCTGCCACTGGTTGAGACTCAGGAAGTGTGCACCCGCCAGCCTTATGCTCCTGCTGGCTCTGGATCTTCCTTCTGAGCTGCAGTTCTGGAAAGTTATGTGGGTTGGATTCAGCATTTCATTCCCAGATACAGGTGGAGGCATGGCCTCTCCCATGGCAAGGTTAACTCTGGTGGCTCAGGTATGTAGGTGCACCTTGTGAGGTCACCCCACTCCCACCCCTGCCCCCTCACCATGGAAGCCCATGTGCCAAGTCTAGCATGTGCTCTGAACTTTCCCCAGAACCATGCAAAGCTTGGGAGAAACTACCACCATTAGCACAAGCTGAAGCCATTTGCTGTCTTGCTAATAACCCGCTCTCCCCATTCCAGCCCCACCCCCCAACATCACCGCCAAAACTGTGGCTTCTGTTGTTCGGAACTTTTCCCAGCTTTTTTTTTTTTTTTTTTTTTTTTTTTTTTAAGAGCTTATGCTTAGATTTCTAGCCCCATGTTGGGTGCCAAATGTAAAAATAATGTTTTGGGGTTTTTTCTATTATCCATTTTGGCTCCCAAATAATGGCATACTATCTATTACATTTATTAATAAGCCTTATAAAGTACTATGGTTGGGCAGATATTGACCTATTCTAACCATCTATACTAGCCGACTTCCCACTATGGTTGGGCAGATATTGACCTATTCTAACCATCTATACTAGCCTGGCTACTTCCCATGCACATGTCCCATGCTACTTGCCATCTCAGTCTTGCCTTGGCATCTTCTGCTCCGTTTTTGTGTCCTCCTCATCACTATCTCTTCTCTCTCCCCTTTATCTTCTCTGGTCTCTGAGACCCCCTGACTGGGATCAGTAGTACACGGACCATCCCCAACAGTTAAGCGTTAATTCAACTGGGACTGTAAATCATTCTGGCAGAGCCACCCCTCAGGAATTCTGATTCACTTGAGGACGCTCAGGTGGGTGGAATGATGATACTTTTATGAGAAAATGTAATTATATATTCCCAAAGGCCCTCTCCGAGACAGTTGCTCACAGATCTTCACTGATAGATGTAGGCATAAGGCTATTTTGTAGTTTAAATGCTGGTTTGTGTCTCAATGTTGTGTAAACATTGCTCCCCAATTGCTCCCTGGTATGCCAATAAAGCAGCTTACAGCCAATCATTGAGCAGGGGAGAAAATAGGGCTGGACTTCCTGCCAGCCAGGGGAGGAGAAGTTAGAAGAGGAAGCAGTGGATTGAGCCACTGGTAGAGGTCCAAGAAAGACCAGCAGAAGGAGCTGGAACCAAGGAAAGATACAAAGTGCCAAGTATTGCTGGGATGTTAACATAGAGAGTTAAGAGCAGACTAAAACTGCTCAAGATTGTGTTGTATAGCTTTATGAGCAAATAAAAAAGAGTCTCAATTGTGTGATAGCCAGGTTAAGAAATAAACTAAGAAACAAACACAGTTTTATAAAAATAACTTCAACAGATAAGCCTACCCAGAAGCACAATTCTTCCTTCTCATTCTGTCTCTTTTTAGACACCAGCCAAAAGTCTAAGCATGCTTTCCCGGCTGTCTTGGGCTTTCTCTGTTTCATTGAGTGTCCTTGTTGCTTGCTCATCTCCATGTCTTTCTCTCTTCTCAATCTCCCTCCTGGAGTCTGTCAGAATTTTCAGCCTACTTGCCCTGTTATTTTCCTCTCAAAATCTAATAAAATGGTCCTGAAGCTTTCTTCTGAGTTCATTTTCAAATTCTCTCATCAAAGAGACAAAGAATTCACAAAAGTAAACCTAATAAACTCATAATAGGGATGTGAGGACAAATCTCTGGACTTGCTGGGTAGCCAGGCTATCCCTAATGTGCAACTCCCAGGCCAATGAGAGATCATGTTTGAAAAACCAGAGTGTTGACAGAATGACATCTGAGGTTGTCCTCTGGCCTCCATGTTCACATATAGAAAGGGAGGGAATGAGCACAGAGTATAGAATACTGTTGGTTGGTCTGATGTATTTTGATGCTAATTAATAAAAAGCCATCCCACCTGGGCGGGGCAGATGAGATAGGTGTGGCTAAGGTTCCCAGGCTTAGGAAGACAGAGAGAGGATCCTGGAAAGAAGGAGGAGAAGAGAAAGACCCAAGGAGAGGAAGAGAGGAAGGCCGTCATGGGTTAGATGGAAGAGAAGCACGTGTCTGGTGTAGTTGGGGATTTGGCCCAGATGAAAAACATTAGCAAGTATTTGAGATTATGGATGGGAGGTAGCTTGATAGAAGTTATTAGAAGCAGAAGGCATGGGTTTGGGGCAGGTATTGGATACCTGCCCCACTATGGGAAGTAGTTTAGAGTATAAATATATGCCTTGCCCCAGGTTAACAAAGGCTATTTTAAAATATAACAGGTGTCTATGTCTTGATTGATTGCTAGCGGGCATACTGAAGTAATAATTATAGGCCTGATAATAAACAACTATTAGACCATATTGATTAAATTAAAAACAAGCGGTGCCCAACATGGTAGGCCTAATAATACAGATAATTTTAAAACAACAGAATACAGGTGGGAATGCAGCAAGCACATGGCTCAGAGTGTTGTTCCAGGCCAGGGTTGTCTTATAAAAAGGAAGGGAATTCCCTGGAGGGTACGCTTTTCTTGAGCTCTCAGATGTGGCTGGTTTTCTTTGATGGGTGGAGGGTTGTACAGTCCTTGGGTTAGTCCTGGGCAGCTCTTAGGACAGGGCTGGTCTTATTAATTTTTCCTTGCTTTGTCCCAGAGTTAACCTAGGGAGACTGGCTATTCCTTCCTGCCTCACAATGGTCGTGTCTGTCTGTTTACTGTGTGTTTCCAGTAGACTGGCAGAGTGGTAAGAGGTACTCTCCCTGTGAATAGGGACTGGAGGCTGAAACATCAAGCTTAAGCTACGGAAGAAGAAGTCTGCAGAGGAGAATAGAGGCTCTTGTTTACCTGGGCTTGATCCAATTAATGAACAGAGAATGTTCAAGAAAAGCCCAGGAAAAACAAACAAGCAAGGTAGTCTTGTACATGTCCTACAGAGGCCCATGCCCATGATGGCCCAACACTTTGCCCTCCTCCTTTAGTTTAGTAGCCTAATACTATTCTGAAAATTATAAACTCAGTATTTAATAAGCTGTCTCTATTTCTGTTTCTAACCCAGTGTCCCTGGTACTGTCTTTTATTGTGCACCATGACTCATGAGCCTGGGATGGGCTGCCTCTGAACTCAGCTTGTGGGCCCACACAGGACATGCTTTCCTCTTTCTTTTCTCTTTTTCAGAGAATAGTCAAGAGCCTGTGAATACTTCCTCCAGTGCTCCAGGCCTCCTTACTGAGTCTCTGACCCCATGCCTAACTTAAAAGTCATAGCTTTTTCTTTACCTCTATTCCTTTTGGTAGTTGCTGGGATTTCCACTGGTTTCCCTCAAACTTTAATAAAGGTGTCCAGAGGATTCCTTCCAACTCCATTTTAAGATGCTTTTATTAATGAGCAGTCCAAAGAGAGACCTCCACTTCCCTGGTAATACTGTCACTATATTTCCTGGAAAAAAAAATCCCTTTAAACCACACTTATTGGGGCACGCCTTCCAGGCTCCACTTTCTCCTACTTGATGGCAGGCACTGGATACCATCTATAAATAATACCACACCATTGCCTTCACACATGAGTCTCCCTGCTTTGATGACTTCCTGACACCAAAGTATAGGAACAGTTCTGTAGAGTCCATAGATGCATCCTGACACTACATTCCTACAGTGTGAACCAGACCTGAGGCATCCAGCAGCATGACCTCCAGAGAGGTGGGTCTTTGCACTGGCACTATCTGGGGAATCCGATTCCAACTGACACTCATCCATGGGGCCAGGGAGGTGGCTCAGCATGGAAAGCTGCCTGCTGCCAAGTCTAGTTGCAGTTCTATCCCTGGAATCAATTCCTGAAGGTTGTCGTCTGACCTCCATAGACACACCTAACTCCCCCTGCCCCTGCTGCCTAAGCTGTCTTTAGATTTATTTTAATTGTGTGTAAGTGTATGCCACCATGTGCAGATACCCATGGAGGCCAGAGGCATTAGGTCCCCTGGAGCTGGAGTTATAGGCAGTTGTGAACACCTGGACTTAAACTTGGAAACCAAACTTAGATCCTCTGCAAGAACAATACGTGCTCCTAATTCCTAGGTCATCCCTCTTCCAGTCCCTATAAATAAGATTTTAGTCCACAAATTTATTATATTAAAACAACAACAAACAAAAACTCTCTGGTGAGTGGAGAGATGGCTCAGAGGTTAAGAACATTTGCTGTTCGTCCAAAAAACCAGAGTTCAGTTCTCAGTCAGGCTCAAATGGAACTAACTATATCTTAAGCCTCCACCACTTCCTTCCTTGTGGGCCTGACTTTGCTGAGGGTCACATAAAACCTTACCTGCCTTTTGGGGTCACGCCAACCTGCCTCCTCGAAGACTGATTTTTCTGGTCATGTCTGCTCTGCTTCACTTCCCACTTTCTATTTTCTACCCAGTTCTCTTCAAAGTCATCAAGATGAAAAGACCAGAGTTCTGGATCCCATGTGCAAGAACCTCAAGATCTCTGGACTCAAAAGGAAAGCATAGGCTAATGTCTAGAGTGGCCTGTAAGCTGTCCTGACAGTCCAGAGGACAGTTGGGCAGACTCCTTGATTTGGGGGTGCGGTCTTTTCAGGTAAAGGCAGGCAGAGGCCATCTGGTAGATTTTCCCGGCTCCAAGCTTTCTCTGAAAATGCCATACCTAACAGTGTCAGCACCTGAGGCTGCCAGGGAAAGGCAGCTCCCACCCAGGATTTCCAACCTAAAACTGGGAAAGATCTGGAAAGCATGGCTTATACGTTTATACTTGAATAATGTAGAAAATCCTAGGAATCCAGAGTTGAGTCAAAATTGCAGGTAAATTATAAAAATTGGAAGACAGTGAGCTAGAACATTCTTGTACTGCACTTTTCTTCTCTCTTCAGTTTCTCTTGTAAAATAAGTAAAACCTTGAGTAACGTATAGTAAGAATGGTCACTGGCCACACAAGCTTTAAATTAATTTATTTTTTTTAAAAGCCTTGCTCCCACCATCAGCACCTTGGAGAATAGGAACGCAAACATTTAATCCCAGCAATCAGGAGGCAGAGGCTTTTGAACCACTGAATATTTCTCCTGCTCCTACCTAGGCTTTAGGGGGAGAAGAATGCCTTGCTAGAAATTACAAGACTCTCAAGGGAAGACTCCTATCAGAACTGACTTGTAGAAACTTGGGTGAGTTTCCTGAGGCCCTCGTGACAGATCCCTGAAGGCTGTTGGGAAGTGGTATTCTTTATTTACGAGACCAAGAACCCTGATATAGGAACAAGGCCAGTTTTCCAGGCCCACCTATTGGCCTACTTTCCTTAAAGCTGTCTACTCACATTAGGTAAGATATTACAGCTTGTGGTGTGAATGTGCCATGTCCCCATAGGCTTACGTGTTTAAACTTTGGTTGCCAGTGAATGGTGCTGTTTTAGAAGACTGTAGAACCCTACGAAGCGGAGCCTTGCTGGATGAAGTGAGACCCGCTGTCTCACGTGCCTGTCATAATACCTTCCTTGCCATGATGGACTGTTTCATCTCAAAATGTAAGCCAAAACAATCCCTCCGTGCCTCCAGCACTCTGCTCAGCCTTTCCAGGCACAGTGGTGCACATCTATAATCCCAGTACTTAAGGCACAGTTGCAGCAAGTTTGAGGACATCCCCTGGGCTACATAGTGAGTTCAGGCCAGCCAGGGTTCCACAGAAAGACCCCATTTCAAAACAAAAACAAGCTGATGTGGACACTGGGAGCTGGGCACATTCACTAAATAACACAACACTGTGAGCAGCTGTATCTGAGTTGCCCTTGACTCAACTCTCCTTATAGACGCTCCCCTCTCCACTTCTCTCTGTCGTTAGTTCTCATCTATTGTTTTTCCCTATGAGGACAGTTTAAAATGAATTATCAGGGCTGGAGAGCTGGCTCAGCAGGCAAGACCATGTACTCCATGAACTGCTTTTCCAGTGGACTAGAGTTCCATGATCCTAGCACTTGTCTGATGGCATACAATCATTTGCTACTCCAACTCCAGGGGACCCAACATCCTATTCTGGCCTTCACAGGTATATGCGCATACTCACACAGACACATAATTATAGATAAGAATTACTATTTATAGAGAGTCTAGCAGTACTGTGTAATGCTCATCATTCCTTTCTGCTTTTAGAGGTGTGTGTACTACTCCTGACTAGTTACCCTGGCAGATACCATGTGCCACAATCTATACTATGCCAGGCAAGTCTGTACATCAGTATCTTAGGACCAAAATTATACCTGAAATCATGTTTTGTGTTGTTCTATGTATGAGGTTGCATCCAGTGAAATCTACAACATTGTCAAAACTCTCAAATTTCACCAGCTCCATGGATTGGGCTCTTTTTAAACATTTAAATAACTTTATTTTTATTTTGGAGAGATACTTCAGTAGTTAAAAGCACCTCTTCCAAAGGACCCAGGTTTGATTTCTAGAACCCCCATGGCTGCTCACAACTGTCTAACTCCAGCTCCAGGGGATCTGACACCCTTTTCTGGCCTATGTGGGCACCAGGCATGCACATGTCATACAGTCATGCATGTAGGCAAAACACTCATTTACATATTATGTATAGGTACCTGCATGTATGTGCACCATGTGCACGCAGTACCTAGAGGCCAGAAGAGGGCATTAGACCTTTTAAGATTGGAGTTACAGGCATGGGTGCTAGGAAATGATCTGAGTGCTCTGAAGCACTGAGCCATCTCACCAGCCATTTTTGACTGAACTAGGTAAGATCCACAGCTTTTGACCTCTGTATCTCAGAGCTGCAACTTTGTGTACAGGTGTGTACTGGCTAGTTTTATGTCAGCTTGACACACAGTGGTCCTTGGCTCTATAGAAAAGCAGCCTAAGTAAGCCATGAAGAGCAAGCCGGTAAGCAGCACTCCAACTCCTCCATCAGCTCTGCATCAGCTCCTGCCTCCAGGTTCCTGCCCTGCTTCAGTTCCTGCCTTGACTTCCTTTGATGATGAACTGTAATGTGGAAGGTTAAACAAAACAGACCCTTTCCTCCCCAAGTTGCTTTAGTCATGGTGTTTCATCACAGCAATAGAAGCCCTAAGACAAGTGTTTTTCTTGCATGCATGTCTGCACACCACTGAATGCAGTGCTCGTACAGGTCGGAAGTGGGTGTTGGATCCCCTGGGCATGGGGCTACAGAGGGTTGTGAGCCATCATGTGGGTGCTGGGAGCTGAACCTTGGTCCTCTGGAAAAGGAGCAAATGCTCTTAAGCACTGAGCCATCTCTCCAGCCCCAACTTCACAATTTTCTGTGCTCTCAAGCTTTACAGTGGTGACATCTGCCCCAGTGTAGCATGTCAGTGTCCTGGCACTCAGGATGGAGTATGGGCTGGGCCACTTCTCACAAAAGCTACGGTAGTAGGGAAAGCACTGACTGGCGTCTCTGTGGGACAGCTTGGTGAGTGTCCCTTGGTTTTCAAGATTAAATTGCAAAGGGGCTCCACCTTCCACCTTATTTTTTTCTTGCTCTAAGTAAGGCCCACATGACAAGAAACTGACAACCAGGGAGGAACTGAAGCCTCAATCCAACAACCCATAAACTCAACTCACTTGAGTCCTGCCAGAAGTGGCTCTAGACTTTGTGAGAACATCTGGGGCTCTACCATAGTACAGCCTAAGAACTAAGACAGTGACCCAAAGCCAAGGGATTGCCACAGACCCCTAGAGAACAATCCACCCTGCCCATGTTCAACTGTCCTTGTCTGCAGCAGTGTTCTGAAGAAAGGAGAGCCTGCTCTACATTTAACACTGACCATTTTAAAGACTCAGCCTAGCTTGGCTTTCTATTTTGAGACATGCATCACTATATGGCCTTGGCTGTCCTGAAGCTCACCATGTAGATCAAGCTGACCTATAGTCTCAAGGGATCCACCTCCCCTGCATTCAAGGCATATGCCACCATCCAACGGATTTCTTCAATAGAACTAATCTTTCCTAATTTATGTTTTTCATTTAAAAAAAAAAAAAAAAAAGCCAAATAGCTTGGCATGCTCTTAAAGGGCTGGGATATGGCTTCATGGCAAACTTCCTGCCTGGCAGACAAATCCTCACACATGTTCAGTCTCCACCATCACAAGAGAGCTAACAACTTCCTAACTAGTTAAAAAACAAGTTCAAAATCAGACAGAAATTGTTTCTTTTTGAGTACTTCATTCAGACACTCCTCTGTCGGCTTCTGCTCTGGAAACAGCTAGGACCCCACCTCACTATCAGAACTGAGAGAACACAGCTAGGACCCCACCTCAGTATCAGAACTGAGTGAACACAGGCCCCAAACCAGGGGCATTCAGAACAGGAAAACAATAAATGGCAAACCCAGCCTCTCCTTCCACTCAGGAGAGACTGAGAGTCACAGGGTCCAAGCCCACCCTGAAACTCAACACTCTGGAGCTTGGACTGCAAACTGCAAACACATAAACTTAACTGTCAGGATGAGGCAGAAGGCCCACGCACACACTCCAGCTCAAGTACCTGACCACCAGCCTCTTCCCACAGGAATGGACCCGCTCTTGAAGGAGTTTAGGCATCTACTTAATTTCCCAAAGAGGTGTAAAATCTACCAAAAGGGATACAATGGATTAGAATAAATCAACTTTCTCACGATAAACTTTCCTGAGTAACAACTTTTGGTTGCTGAGAAGTCTCAGCACATTATTTCAAAGTGACAAAATCCAGGGCAACCACAGAGTACATCCAGCAGTGGCCTAATGTTCAAGGACAGGTTTATGCAAGACACAGGTGCACACAGCCCCTTTTCTTCAGTGTATATGGCAAGTAGCCAGGACCCCTGATCATTAAAATAAGTTATTTTGTACATTACAGTGCACAAAAGGAAAGAGCTTTGACAGAGGTGACCAAAAGGCATTGTGCAGAAAGTCCCATGGTGAGTGACAGCCAGGGCCTATGGCCTTCAGGAGCTTGACCCCTGCTCTTTGGCTACAGCGGCCTTAGTGTCAGCTGTTTCCTCCACCTGCTCCACTGGCTTTGCCTCCTCTTCCTCCTCCTCATCTTGGGGATAGAGGTCCGGGTATTTCTGCATGCACTCCTGCATGGCCCGGAACTGGTCTATACAGTCTGATCCCTTGATGTCCTCTGTGCTGTGGTGGAAGCAGGAAAAGGCAGACTTGAATTGCTCCCCACAGGGGCCACTGGCCATTCCCCCAAGACATGGGCAATTCCAGTTAATATCTCCATTGGGCAGAATCAACCCTGGAACAGAAAGATAAACAAGAAAAAAATGAGAGGTGTTCTCTATGCTCTGAAATGTGCAAAGCCTGCTTGGTCTTATTACTGGAAGGCATCCCCTGTGACCTCCCTACATGGGTTCTGGTCTATTTTCTAAGCCACTACCCAGAATTAGAATCAGAACTCTGAGACTTAGAAACTCGCCACGTGGTGGTGGTGCACGCCTTTAATCCCAGCACTCGGGAGGCAGAGGCAGGTGGATCGCTGTGAGTTCAAGGCCAGCCTGGTCTACAATGCAAGTCTAGTACAGCCAAGGATACACAGAGAAACCCTGTCTCGAAAAACAAAACAAAACAAAATCAAAAACCAAAAAAAAAAAAAAAGAAAGAAAGAAAGAAAGAAAGAAAAGAAAGAAAGAAAGAAAGAAAGAAAACAGGAAACTTCTAAGCCAAATACTGATTTTCCAGGCCTCGCTCCCTCCCGCAGCCTCTCGCCATACTTCTGCCAGGACAGCCTAGAGACTGGTGCAAACCTATGAATGTGAAAGGCCTTAAAGCCCACTGTACAAAGTACAGCAAGTGCTGTTAGACTAGTGGAGCTGTATTCTTCCTACAAAACTCAAAGACCAGGGCTGGGGTACAGCACAGAAGTAGAGCAGAGCCTGGTGTTCATGAGACCCGGGTTCAATCCCCAACCTGTAAAAAATAAATAAAGCTTTTAAGTTAAGAGATGAAAACCAGGCTATAGATGGGTCTTCAGTAAAGGCTGCACTGGCTTCTTTTTAAACTTGAATTTTTTTTTTCGAGACAGGGTTTCTCTGTGTAGCCTTGGTTGTCCTGGGCTCACTTCGTAGACCAGGCTGGCCTCGAACTCACATTGATCCACCTGCCTCTGCCTCCCAAGTGCTGGGATTAAAGACATGAGCCACCACACCCAGCTTCTATGAACTTTGTTCACATCTAAATAGAATTTCCTAGTTTCCCAAAAGGGTTGACAACTTTAAGCTTTGTGATAGATACCAAAGGCAGTTCTCTGCCTACTAAAGCAGAGAATGCTTACAGTTGAGCACCTGTCTCCAGTGTTGAGACTCAGCACTACTGAGGAAGGAAGGAAGGTAGGAAGAAAGGAAGGAAGGAAGGAAGGAAGGAAGGAAGGAAGGAAGGAAGTCTATCTATACAAAGCTAAAAAGCCCACTGAAATGGCCCATGATCCTTTACTCCAGTGGCATGTTGGGGTGTGGCTTCAGAGCTAGTGTCCACAGTCCTAGGCTTAGTCCCGCCTCTCAACCCCAGCTCTGAAAGCTTCACTGACCAGCACTTCTGCCCCAAATGTTCCTCATTTACAAATGGGGACAGCAGCAGGGCGTGGTGGCGCATGCCTTTAATCCCAGCGCTTGGGAAGTAGAAGCAGGTAGATCGCTATGAGTTCAAGGCCAGCCTGGTCTACAAAGAGTCTAGGACTTCCAAGGCTACACAGAGAAACCCTGTCTCGGGAAACAAAACAAAACGGGGACAGCAGGTAATGTGGTTGGTGTCCCTGACAGGCTGCTCAACACCAACACCACAGCTGCAGAGTAAGTTCACACACATGAAGCTGTGTGGCAACTGTTGTAGCGGCCCTTCTGACACTGTCTGCAGGTTTCTGGACTTCAGAGGTCAAGTCAAGACAGTAGCAGGGCCCATCAGATCCCCAGAGCCCTGACCCCCGGCCCCACTACTCACACCCTCTCAGAGACTCTCAGTGCTGAATAAAATGGTAGCACTGTAGAGTCCAACATGCTAACCCGTAGATCAGCTTTCAAAGGAAGTAAGAGTACACTAAAAAACTATAGCCCGGCCGCTAGCTGTGGTGCCACATACCTGTGACCCCAGCCTTAGCTACTATTTTGGGACAAGGTCCCGGCTGTACTGGAACCTGCTCTGTAGACCAGGCTGGCTGGTCTTGAACTCCCAAGTGCTCCTGCAGAGGAGCAGAGGACCCAGGTTCCATTCCCGGGACCCACATGGCAGCTCACAACCATTGGTAACTCCAGTTTCAGAGGATCTAACACTTTTTTGAACTTAGCAGGCACTTCATGCATGTGCAAGTAAAAAAAAAAACCATCCATAATCATAAAATAATAAATAATTGTTTAAAAAGACAACTCAGGTCGAGAGAAGCCTGGCAGAGGACAGGGTGAATTGAGACATACGACACGCACCCACTAGACAGCAGCTTCAGCAATTATAGGGCGGAAGTGCGTTTAAACACAAGCAGACATAGCCCGTCTGCTCACACCCCCATAGCTAATGTGAACTCAAAGCAGACGACGGACCAGGCCAGACAGGAGTTCCCTCTTCATTAAGAAAGGCTGACTGGAGGGTAGCTGCAGCTGTCACTCTCAGAACACTAACGCTCTGACATCTGACTTGCCAGTATTCCCAGCACAGTGCTAGGTATTCACCCTTAGCTTGGCAGTAGGCCAAGAGGTGAAGTAGTGTGCCACCTAGGAGCAAGCTTTAGACCAAGTCTGAAAAGTTCCACCCACAAGCCAGTCCTCTAGGGCAGCCTGCTCTACACTCCTCAATGTCACTCAGCAGCAACTTTCACCTGACACACTTGTTCCAGTGCTAACCGAATTTTGTTGACACAATGTGGACTGGGAATGCCGCATACACCTACCCCACACAGACTGGAGTAAGTCTCGGAGCCCAGCCCAAAGCCTAGAGGGGCATCCTGTGTCCAAGGGGCTACTGTTACATTTGGAGGAGAGACTAGAGTGTGTGACAGTTCTGAGTAGCTTTGCCTGGCAACCGGGCATCGGTTAAGACACCTTGCCATACCACGTGCTCATAAGAGCAGGACCAGCATCCTGGCTGCTGCTCTTTTATTGCAAACTAGCTGGTAAACATAGCAGGGATCACTCCAATAACCTGACAGAGCAGAGATCCCTGTCGGTCCTAACTTCGGGATTCCAGACAGCCTTCCAGCCACTTTTCATCACATCAGTATCAACACTTAGAAGAAAAGAGACAATGTTTTAGTGAGAAGAAACGTTTGCCTGCTGGCTCGGCACAGTCCCAAGCCTTAGGAGAGGGACACAATGACCACAGCGCTGGACAGCTGTCCACAGCCAAGGGAGACAAAACAGAAAAGCAGTGCTCAGCGCCAAGCCTCCCCCAGGGTGTGTCTCTGCGCCCCTCATCTCTCACCGTGCTCTTCATAGGGATCGTTGGGGTCGTCAGCCACCAGCTCTGCACTGCTAGGAGTTTCATGGTCTTCTTTGGTCACAAATATGATCCGATCCTTCCCTAGGGTTTAGAGCAGAGGAAGACAGACTCACTAGGGTGGAGTGGAACAGGAGCTGCCAAGCTGAAGGACCCACAGGAGACACAAGCCACACCCAGCTACTTGTCTAAGTTTCTTCCACCCCACATCCTGCTACAGCCCTCTAGTCTGACAAGTCATTTTCTCTTCCCACAAAGAAAGGACTGGCACTCCCCTCCCCCAAAGGAGAATAAAGACACTTCTCACAAGGAAGGGTCAGGGATACTCAGGGTGCCTTAAAGCAAGCATCCACCTGAGATGTGGCAGGAGCTGTTCACAGGCCAGGAGGGAGGGAGGGAGGGAGGGAGAGAGAGAGGGATTGGGGGGGGAGACCCCGACCTAGAGCGAGTGTGCACAATGCAGCTAGATCCTACCTCGGAAAAAAGGCCCAGACACCAGCCTCTGAAAGATAGAGCATGTCCAGGGCCAGACTTGGTGAGCCTGGACCGGGCAAATTTGGAGCATTCCTCAGAGTGAGGTCTCCTTTCCTCTAATGTAACAGTCCCCCTGAGTGCTGAGTTCAATCTTCTTAGGACCCTCCACCCTTACTTAGGCCTGGCTAAGGTCCAGGGGAAAACACAAGGAAGCCGTTGGGTTTGACATTAGAATTTCTCCCGATGGTGTGAGGACAAGAACTGCCTATTGAACAGAAATCTTTAGTGACCCTTTAAGGGATCCCGATGATCCCAGCTTCTTAGGACGCTAAAGCAGGTCAGTGAGTCAAGACTATCCAGGGCAACATAGACTGTTTCAAAATTCAAAACAAGGGAAGAAAACAAAGCTCTAGAACAGCTCTCCTGGACACCCTGTGGCTCACCCTCTGAAAGATTTTGGCCAGCTGTCAAGTATCCCCCTCCCACTCTCAGTAGGCATGACAGTCGTTTCCACTGTAGTAGAGAGAACCATTCCTCAGCACCCACAATGCACAGGGGTCATCTGTTTCCATAGTGGTCATTTGGGGAGGACTTGGACTGTTCAATTCTGGATCCACCCACTACTCCTGGGAGGAACAGCAGTGCCCTCTGTGCACAGTGGTGGCTTACATGGGCTGTGGAACTTCCAGAATCCCTCACACCCAAACCTTTCCAGTAGCCCACACTGTTCTCCCCAGCACAGAACGTTAGTGACATCTGACCTGGGCACTGAGCATAACAGTAAGGAAAACAGAGAGCCAGCAATCCCAGCCCCAAGCTGAGGCAGAAGAGAGAAAAGTCAACGTCTTTCTAGCTCTCCAGGAAAAGTGCAAGGACAATCCTGAGCTTTCCGACAGCTCGCCCTGACTGAAGGGGACCTGGGGTCACTTGGCCCTCATCCAGAGGGCACGTTGGAAGGTGTGGGTAAACCTGACCTCATGAGTAGCCCGAGTGAGATAGCTCCTGTGAAAGCTGAGGCTGGGCTGCAGCCGGGGGTGGGAGGGGGCTCTCTGAAAGCTGCCGGCACTATCTACTTCTCCCCCTACATTTTGGAAAGTTCAGGTCCAGGCATGTGAAAGAAAAGTAAGGCAAAGGGTTAAGCCCCATTCCTGGGCTGGAATACCCAAGGAAAAGGTCTGGAGAACACAAGTGAGGAAGGGCAAATGTCAGAGAGGCTACCTCAGAGCAAAGGACAGTTTAGGGGACACAGGTTTCAAGCAACCCAGATTAATAGAAATGGGTAGGTCTCAGCACACAGGGCTAGCCCCACTGCCCACCTGCTAGCTCTCTGCCCAGCACCAATTTTGGCCTCAGCACCTAACATATGCCGGGTTACTCCGCCCACAGCTAGAGAAAGCATCTGGGCAAAGCCACTGGACCATGTTAGAGTGCCTAGTGACCCTAGAGACTCTGGCCAGTTTCCAGAACTCCCAAAAGCAATTTGCATGACTGCTGAGTGCTAAGCAAATGCGGCTGACACAAAGCTCTCAGCTCAGTTCTGAGAGTTGTGACCTGGGCTGAGCATAGGCCCAAAAGGAAAAGGACAAACCTGGACAAGTTCCTGAAATACCTGGGGCAGTTATGTGATATATGCAGATGCCAGACCTCATCCAGCAAAGCTCAAACTCTCTGGCACATCCACATGGCTCCTAAGCTCCCAATACTGACACCAGGTCAAGTTGGAATGAAGCAGCTTAGGACTCCTTTAATCTGAGTTGTTAGCCCTCACGCCAATGCAGAGCAGGTCTCCTCTACTCTCCTTTCTTCAAAGGGGAAGCAGAAAGTTGTATGTGCTAAGAATCAAACCTAAGAAACAGTAAGGCCAGAGCGGAGCCTGTGCTTTGATGGATCCCAAGTGTCTTCCTTCAAAATACCTGTGTGCTGCTAGCCTGGTCCCACTAGGCCTGCGCTTTCTGGAATATTTAAAAGCAGATGCCCGAGGGCTGGGGTGTAACTGGCTAGAACACCTACCTAGTACGTGCCCTAGATTCCATCTCCAACATGGTAAAATGATAAATAAGAGAAGATGAGAAGCTGGGCATGGTGGCGCAAGCCTTTAATCCCAGCACTTGGGAGGCAGAAGCGGGTGGATCGCTGTGAGTTCGAGGCCAGCCTGGTCTACAAAGTGAGTCCAGGACAGCCAAGGCTAACACAGAGAGACCCTATCTCGAAAAAAAAAAAAAGAGAGAGAGAGAAGATGAGAGAACGGATACAAAAATCAAAACTGATTTACTTGCTTTCCTCACTACTACATGCCCAATTGCTGGCACATCACAGTGCAATAAAAATGTTTCCTGAATGATCAGAGAAGAGCAGTCTGTGTATTACTAGGAGAAAAGTAAGGCACCATCAGTGTGGCACTGACAGAAACACCAGCAGCACAAGGTCAGACTGAGGTGTTACCACACTGTGGGACTCCCTGAATGCCAACCTGAGGCCTTTAGCCAAGAAAGACTGACTAGATGTATGGACTGTTGACATGTATGTGTTCAGGCAACCATTTACTCAGAACAGAGGACCAGCATGAGCCTGAGGCATTCTATTAAATCCTGATTGTGTCACTGTATAGCAGGCCTTCTGCCATTTCTCAGCTTGATTGGAGACAATAATTTCAGTGTGTTTGTGAAGACACAAACTATCAGAGAAGGACCTGGTGGCATTTGGGCTGGTTCTTAAAGGATCAGTTAGCAGTGTTTAGAGTGGGAGGAAAAAAGCACCAGACCATGGGCACAACCTGAGCCACCGAGGAGCAAGAGGGAAAACATGAGACTGGAAGAATACCACAGTATGGTCACCTAAGTCCTTACATAGTATTGTTGGTTTGTTTTTGAGACAGGATCTCACTGTGTAGCCCTGGCTGGCCTCAAACTCGGTGTTTATACCAGACAGGCCTTGAACTCAAAGAGCTTGTAGGTAAGGCATGTGCCTTTAATCCCAGGATTTGGGAGGAAGAAGAGATCTCTGAGTTTGAAGCACATAGTAAACACACACACACACACACACACACACACACACACACACACACACACACACGAGGGGGGGGGCGGTGTCTATCTTTTGGGGCCAGGAAGACAGGCTCTATGTTGCATTAGCAGCAGATGGACACAACCTCCTTCCAGGAGAAACTGAGGTCTATAAATCCATCAAGACATAGTGATGTTTGCCTGCATACCCTCCTTACCTCAAACACTCAATTCAACATCCACCCACCAACTGGTAAATCACAAGAATCTCCTGACTGACAGTGCTGGGTCAGGGGACTTTTGTATAAGGAACACCAATTGCTAATCATGTTGAAATAGTCCTCAAGAGAGACGTCAGTCAACTATGGTGCTGCGAAGGAAGGGGTTCTAGAGCAGGGTAGGGTATGAGGTATAGAGTAATGTTAATTCAGCTCTGGCAAGAGATCACAGCCAAAGATCTTCAAGGCCTGTGTGATCCAGCTGGAATACAAACACGCCTTTAATACAATAGACAGCGGCAAACAGATCTGAATTCCAGGCCAGCCTGGTATAGAGCAAGTATCAGGTAAAGAAAAGCTTAGATCCAAGTGTGGTGATTGATACACACCTTTAATCCCAAAGGAAAGTAAAGTTTGTAAAAGGAAGCACCCATGTTTGAAAATAACATCTAACTGAGTGGCAGAAAAGGTGACAGAGAAAGATTGGCAGAATAGGATATGCCCAACTCTCAGAGAAGAGAGAGGAAAGGGAAGCTACTGAAGACGCAGCTTTACAGAGAAGGCAGGCAGTTTTACAGGGACAGTAAGAGAGAGATGGGTTGCAGGGAGCAAGAACTCAGGTGAAGGCCAAACAAGCCAGAAAATGAGAAGAAGCCAGATGATTAAACAGCTCGAGCAGAGCAATTCTGGGCCAACAGAGAAGCCAGTTTAAATAATTCAGCTGGGAGAGGAGTTCGAGCCAGAAAGCTAAGTTGAACCAGCCAGCCCAGAGCGCAAAAGGAACAAGTAAGGGTGAGCTAGCTTATTAAGCAGCAAATCTCAGAGGCTGAAAACATTCTAGGCCTAGGTTAGAGTGTACGGAGGCTAGAAGCTTCCTGGACTAGGCCTAGGTTAGCAGGAGGCAGTAAGCCTCCCAGACAACTGAGCCAGGAAAATAAAAGTTAATTAACTTTTACAATGAGGGAAAGACTATGCATCATAGGTAGACTAGGGCCTTCTAACTGGATGCATGGCCTTGGGCGAATTACTTCCTCCTTTTCCTTCAGGTTTCCTAGGCTTAGAATGAAGGTGCTGGCCTACTCATCCTAGAATTCAGGGTGACCCAAGTCTCTCTGTAGCTTTGTAGTCTCAAGAATAATTCTCCGGGGGCTGGAGAGATGGCTCAGCAGTTAAGAGCACCGTCTGCTCTTCCAGAGGTCCTGAGTTCAATTCCCAGCAACCACATGGTGGCTCACAACCATCTATCTATACCTTCTAAAGCCTTCTTCCGGTGGATAGGTGTACATGCAGATAGAACACTCATATACATAAAATAAATAAATAAAATCTTAAAATAATAATAATAATAATAATAATAATAATAATAATAATAATAATTCTCCAACTCTTTTTCTTCCTTGGGCACGTACTGCGTGAATATCAGGGTAAATGATGCCCGACCTCTTAATTTACAAGACTGGAAACTAAGGCCTGGAGGAGTTGGCTGGCAGCTTAGAGATAACAGAGCCAGGAGGCCTTGCCACAGACTGCTCGGGACTCTTCTGGGCTGCTGCCTACAGGTTAACAACAGGGAGAAGAAGTGAGTGGTCATCAATGTGGCTGGGGACAAAAGAAAGGAAGTCCTTTCATAGAGGGCTCCCACCTGGCACTGCAGCTTCATTACCTGGTCGGTTCTTGGATAGAGTAACCTGTCTTCGTTTACTGTTTGGTAAAACGTGGACAGTAACAGATCCCACTTTATAAAGATCGCTACGTGAAGTTTAAAGAGTGCCTAGTATACAGGAGAAGCTCAATAAATGCTCCAGCAAGTGGCACTTTAGCTCGCCAGCAGAGCCCATTCCAGCCCAGGTGGTCGGGATAGCTAAAAAGCCTGGTAGAAACACGTGGGGGAGTGCTAGGAGCCATAGTGACTACGTCCTTGTAACAGTCCCCGGTTTCCAGCTCGATTCAATGTTCTCCGCACTCGCAGGACACACGTGTGGGCCTCCGAGGCCCGGGTGACGGCTTCACCGTGACCTTGGACCTCGATCCTCACGGAGCCTCTGCTTCCTCATTAGGAAACCGCCACGTGAGGCCCAAGGACCCTCGGCCGCCCTTAGAAAACTACCGGACCGCGTGTCTCTCCCAGGCCCGCGCCGCCCGGTCTCCATGGCAGCGCCCGACCCACCTTCCTGCCGGCAGTAGGACATGGTTGTTTCTGACGGATCGTAGCTCTCAGCAGCAGCGGGCTCTGCCGCAACGGATACACCTTCACTCCGTGACCTCCCTTTCCTCTCCTCTAGCCTGGCGGGCCGTACTGAGGCCCGCGCGGACCCGCCCCCTCCAGGCCTACCCTGCGCGCCTGCCTCTGCGCGCCCGCTTCTTAAGCACCGAGCGCCTCTCCTTAGCCGAAAACTACATTGACCAGCAGCCTATGCGCCCCTCCAAAGAAGGCAAATACTACATTTCCCAGAAATCTTACATTGCGCACGCGCACCAGTGATGCTGCGATTTTGTGGCTAGTGTCCAACAGATTACTACACTTCCCAGCAGGCCTTGAGATGCGCACGCGCAGACAACTTGAGGAGTCAGTGGGGCGTTAACTCTGGTTCTGAGTCCCGCCAGATCCTGGATTCTACGCGGAGTCTTCAAGGTCTGTAGCAGACCGGAGGCCACCGAATTCTGCGTTCCGGCCTTCAGCTCAATTCCTAGCTGAGCAGAGCGAGACGGCGGCGGCGTATACGGCCCACCATGGCCGCGAACGTGAGTGTTTTTTGGTCCTCGGGCCACACCATCATCCGGGCCGCTTTTTCCCCTGGGTCTGTGCTGGGTCCTTCGGTGGTGCGACTCCAGTGGGTGCAGCGGCCCTAATCTCCCTGTGCTTGTCCATCGGTTCGCCCACTCTCAGCCGCGCGTTTGTGGGATGCTCCCTTTAGTCGAGTCCGCTCGTGCACGGCTGCACCTTCCACTCCTAGTTTCTCTCTGGGCCCCTGGAGATATGAAGCTTGTGGAACGAAAGAACCACGGGGAAAGTCTGTCGGTGGTCAGGTTAGTGAGGCAGTCTCGCCCGGGTGCAACTGTCCAGCAGAGGTTGCTTTGGTCTCCGCACCCTAGGGGGTGTGTACTCCTAGTCTGCTTGAGCCTGGCTGGATGACCAAGAGAGGTAGGCTTTTCTCTACCTCCTGGTTCCTGGTGCACTGATTGGTTAGAGATCCTGGCTGAGGATAGTTCCCCTCAGGACTCTGGCCTCTTCCTCCTGTAGCTAGTCCTTTAAAACTTTCCTAGTGAAACCTAACATCCATTCAACAAACGGAGGAGCTCTACCTACTGTGGGCCTGGGTGTGAGAGAAGCTAGTGACTCACCACTGCCTGTGGTAAAAGCGCCTCTGAAGCCAGCTCAGGAGCAATGCCAACCCCAGGCACACCCTCTCCCCCTCCTTGGTAGAATGTCATTGCTGCACTCCTTGGGCCTGTTACACGCTTTTCCCAGGCTCCTCCTCTGCCCAGCAAACCTCTTCTTGGCCTCCCTACACCTCCTGGGAAGCCAGAGTTTGTTTCACCCACTGTCCAAGCAGTGTCTGCTCGGCACATTGTCCAGCCCTGGAAGGGGAGGGAAACCAGAGGTTAGGGATGCTGCGCTGGAGCCAGAGGAGAAGGCAGCGAATGGACCAGTGTGACAAGAGCGGGTGGGCTCCTGCTGACTCCTGTCATCAACATCAAGACACCTGCTTGGGGGCGGGGCGGGGGTGCTTCTGTCCAGGTTGGCATGCTCTGTCATCAGTCTGGGAAGGTGCTGATGGAGGCAGGCTTCGGAGTCAAGCCTAGAGGCAAATCCAGATCCTTCCATAGTAACTTCTCTGAGTTCACTCTCTCGTGGGATCAGTTACTTTGAAATTTGAGGAAGGGTACAGGGCACAGAGCCTTGTACGTGGGAGGCTCTTAATCTGTGAAAAAGTCACTCTTACAGGCTAGTGCGCACATAGTCCTGGTAGGCAGAGACCATCTTTGGTATGTTGGGGGTCTGACTTTCACGCCGACAAGTGTAGCCACACTCGGATATCTTCAGTAGCCATGCCTTTGTCCGTCCATTGTTTCATTGCTTTCCTGGGAAGACTTGAACAAACATCCATTCATGTCAGACAGGATAGCCATAGACCAAAGGAACAAGTCCACCTACTCCATTTTGGTGAACCAAGGTTTTACTGGGCTTACTTGTAGGAGCATGGGCATCGCCAAAGCCGCACACCAGCATGAGTGGCCACCTCTGGAAAGCTGCAGATGGAGGTGTGTCTCCCTCCCCCTCCTCCAGAGAGCTTTCTGCCTCCTCTATACTCCAGCAGTACTACATAGAAGGGGAGTGGCTAGAACCTCAGGAGAGGGTACAAAGACCCTCTCCCATTCTTCCTGGGAGCATGCCTGACCAAGTGAGGGGTTCATTTGGGTAATCACGGCTGTTCTGATTTCAAGATGGCAATGCTTATCTCATGCCTGGGACATATCATGCTGTAGCTGAGCCACTTAAGCAGAGTAAGCAAAAAAAACAAAAAACAAAAACTAAAAACTTAAGGCAATGCATGGAGCATAGGCATCTGAATTCAGCATAACAGCTGTCCTGTCAGGTAGGTATTATCACCAGCAAGTGAGGAGCCAGGACCAGAGAGGTGGAGCAGATTGCCAGGACCATACAGCAACAGTGCTAAGATTCCAACCCTGCTATTCCAACTTCTTGGCCCTGTGTGTTCCCACCCATGGCTCTATTGCTTGTGGGTTCTGAGCCCTGTGTTCTGGGAGTGGAGTATGTTACTGAGGATACATAAGTGTACATATACACACACCCATGTAGCTGCCATTTCCCATCTCACCCCTCCCCCAGCTGAAGGGGCATCTTCCTGGCCTTAAGGGAAACCAGTAGGAACACAGGTCTCTTTTTCCTGCCTTCAGTTGTTCACCTCTAGTTACAGCTGAGCGATGAAGAAGACAGTCTAGGGTAGAGGGGTCAGAGTACATTGAATACCCACTCACTACTTATAAGCTGTTGATCTAGCCAGCTATCCTGAGCAGTGCATCTTGATTTCCTCAGCTGTGAAATGGGGTATAGCATCTTTCCCCCTTGAGCCAGCTCATGACTGGCCTGCAACAGACAAGTATGCCATTATGGGCATCCTGCTGGTCCATGGTCACCTTCTTGTCTGCAGTGATTGCCTACACTGAGTTTTAGGTGTGTTCTGGGTACAGTGGGTGTCCTCAGCAAGCCTGAGCCAGCAGTGGAGAGCAGCCAGAAGAAGTGGCATCAGCTATGCTCAAAGACTTTGTCACAAACCCATCCTCTGATCCTAGGCAGGAAGGGTCCTTGTTCTCTAGGGTGCCTGCCAGGTGACCACTTAGTATCTCTGTGACTTTTGTCCACACCCACAGTCTGGGTGGCAGCCCCAGTTTCAGTTATGGAGAAATCTGATAATGTTCCTATTAGTTGTAACTCCCACAGATACCTAGGAGGCCCCGGCCCTGAGCCCCAAGCATTGGATTTGCACGCCCACTTTACCCATGAGGAAATGGAGGGCCCACAGCTGATGCATGGCAAAGCCAGGATTCAGGCTCAGTCTCTGCTCTTTGTGATGAGCACCAGACATATTTCAGACAGTAGCAAGCCGGGTGAAGTCTGCTCCGCTGACCTGTGCCGTGTGGCCTATGGGGAGCTGCCTGGGCATGCCCATCAGCCTTGTCTGTCTACCAGCCCTCCACAGCCAGAGCAGATAAGCTGCTGTTTGACACCATTGCTCCACAGTCCCCTGCTGAGGGCACCCTTTCCCTGAGATCTGCCTCTATGCCTCTCCTCCAAGTAGCCTGTCTTGATGTCCTAGCTGGAAGGTGCATCCAGCACGAAGCCCACCTCTCACTAGACACTCAGCACAGTCTCCTGGTAGTTCTTACATCCGAAAGGCTACCCACCACTCTCATAGCACAGCACTGTCCTCAGGAAACCAAGCCGTTACTTCTCCAATTTAAATAAAATTATATTTCTAGCTGCTTTGTAAAATAGATTGTTGGTATCTTTACCATATGCTTAAACATTGGCTTAATTTATGCTTAACTTATGGTCCAGAAATTCTGTGCCAAAGTCTAGTTGTCCCCCAGTGTCTGTGGGGAAGAGGGGTTCTTCCAGGAATCTCCTTGGACCCCAAAATCATTTCCCAAAACTCATCAAACTCACTTTCCCCCTCAGTATTCCAGCACCAGCAGCAGAAAAGAGCATGTCAAAGTGACATCTAAGCCCCAGCCAGGCTTCCTGGAGCGGCTGAGTGAAACTTCCGGCGGGATGTTCGTGGGGCTCATGACCTTCTTACTCTCCTTCTACTTAATTTTCACCAATGAGGTAAGATGCAGAGTAAGGATCCAATAGCTGGACTCAGAAACAAAAGGGCCTGGGTTTTACAGGAGGAAAAGGGGACGCTGAGTCAGTCAGATTTCTCTCTGCTGTGACACACCTCAGTAAAGGCCACAGGGGCAGTGTGAGTCAGTTCCCACACCTGGAAACCTGCTTCAGGCATGGCTGGATTACTGGGGATCTCTGCCTCTTTATTATCCTATTTTTCTTGGGCAGCCTCTTCCCTTGTGTGGGCAGATGTGGCCCCAGCATCTGGTCTCAAATCCAAGCAGCTTAGACATCTGAGGGAAAGGGGGAACCATGTCTGTCTTAATCAGTTTTACAGACGTTATAGCCATCTCTCAGATTCTTGCCTTAGGTCTCAGCCTTTTGAACCAGAATGGGACTCAGCCCCACCTGGACTACATGGCCTGTGAGGGGACGGGAGTAATCAAAGGATGCTGGAGAAGGTCCCTGCCACCCTAGGTTCTCCCAGAGGCTGCAGCTGGGTACCTCTTTGAGCCCAAGGCCAGGCACCTTTGGGTGAGACAGCTGAAGTGTGTCAGCTAAGCTGAGAACACATCTGGTTGGTCAGGCCTGGATCACATGATTTGGACAGTGGTTCAGATTGGCCTTTGTAAGCCACATGGATTGGGATGGAGGGATGGAGTGGAAAGCAGAGGCAAGTGGAGGCACAGAGCTTTTCCCAACTTCAGCTGAGATTGTGGGGTCTGCGGGGGAAAGCAGGAACCTCGAGTTCTAGTCTTGAGTCTGTGGTTGCTAGAAATGAACATCTCTGCTCACTGAGGCCCACCCCTCCCTGTGCCCGCAGCCAGGTGTCAAGCAGTACCTGAGCTATTGAAATCCTCTCTTCTACACTCTGACAGGGCCGTGCACTGAAGACAGCCACCTCGCTTGCAGAGGGCCTGTCACTCGTGGTGTCCCCCGACAGCATCCACAGTGTAGCTCCGGAGAATGAAGGGAGGCTGGTGCACATCATCGGGGCTCTAAGGACTTCCAAGGTAGGCTGGGTGACTGGGTGAGTAGGCTGGGTGACTGGGTGGCAGTTGCTGACTGCGATGGCTCTGGGCTGGGCCTCAGAGACAGACCCACATGGATGCAATTGTACCCTGTCACTGGGTAGACAAGTCCCTTCTTAGTCAGTGTCCCCTGTGCTAATGACAGCAGTCTCACAGCCATGTGCTGAGAGCAGCTCAAGTTACAGTTAGCACACAGATGGTCTGATGAGCAGAGCACAGCTGTCTAAGCTCAGGGTCATGGATGTCATGTTGAGAGCTGAGGTTGGCAGCCTCATGCTGGTCTCTCTCACCCTTACTTCCAATCCTGCTTTTGTCTCTCTTGCAGTTAGCCTGCTCTGGGCTGGGGATTCTGGAGTGCCATGAGTCTGACCTTTATACTTTTTTTTCTTTTTGAAGCTCTTGTCTGACCCAAACTATGGGGTCCATCTCCCAGCTGTGAAGCTGCGGAGGCATGTGGAGATGTACCAGTGGGTGGAGACAGAAGAGTCCAGGTAAGGAGCGAGGCATTGAGGGATTGGAGGATGTGAAAGCCTCAGGCTTAGTTAAGCTAAAGGGCAGTAGCTTTCATACAGATGCCATTTAAACAAATTCAGTATGTAGGGTCTGCCTGTCAGAAAAGTGTCAAACTCCAGCATTAGTGCATGGTGACCTTTTATTTGGAGGTGGCAGTGATCTAGTGCAGAGTGGGCCAAAGCAGAAAGGGAGCTGCATAGCTTCCTCACCTGGACATTCCAGGGTGTACAGCCCAAGGCATGGCAGTCCAGGGTCAAATGGTGTCAATAGGATCCGCATGGCGCTCCCATCACCAGTCCCTGCTCAGCTTTCCCTGCATTGGTCCATCCTCTCACAGAGGGCACAGGCTACTTCCCAGTTACCTCACAGCCTGTAAGAAGGCCCAGGTCAGTCTCAGAGGCCAGAAGGGGCCACCTGGAGCCGGGACCAGACTCAACCTCACCTGAACTACGTGGCCTATAATGGAAAGTCAAGAGATGCTGGAAAAGGTCCCTGCCACCCTAGGTTCTCCCAGAGGCTTCAGCTGGGTATCTCTGAGCCTACAGCCAGGTGCCTTTGGGTGAGCCAGTTTAAATGTGCCAGCTTAGCTGAGAAAGCCTCCAGAGGCAGTGCCTGCTCCATGGAGACCAGTGACTGTCTGTTCTTGAGCCCACCAGGCTTTCCCTCCCTGTGGATGTCTGGGCCTTGAGACCACTTCTGCCCTGAGACACTAAGAGAACAGATGGCCTTGGGTACCAGAACTGACTCTTGCGCCTGTGCTTTTTCTGCAGTGAGTACACGGAAGATGGGCAGGTGAAGAAGGAGACCAAGTACTCCTACAGTGAGTCGGGACCTTTTAAGCCTCTGTACATCCCCAGGACATGTGACCTCCATCCTAGCCCAGGCTGGCAGTGGTGGGCAGTACAGTGGGACTGTGGGCAGGTGTGGAAGGCCACAGCCCAGCAGAGTTTCTGGGTGCCAGTCCTCAGAGTCCTGCATGCCCACCATCCAGGGAAGTCTGAGCAGCCACTTTGGTCCCCATGGGCTATGGATGCTAGTAAGAGGATGCTGCGGCCACTCTTAATGGTCTGAATTATCCCTTCTTTTCATGCAGACACAGAGTGGAGGTCAGAAATTGTCTCCAGCAAAAACTTTGACCGAGAGATTGGTCACAAAAACCCCAGGTGAGAAATGGCCTGTGCCTGCATCCAGCCTTGCTCACCTTTGCAGGCTGCAGCCTTAGTGTCTTATCTGAGTGACAGGTTAAATTAACTCTGTCCCACAGGTTGGCAAACGCATGAGATGTAGTTTAACACAAAACCCTGTGTTGGCACCAGGATCACAGATCAAGGCCTGGTCTTTGCTGACCCTCAAGTTAGCACAGGCTTGATGAAGGACTGAGGGGCCCCTTTGTGCGGCCAACTGCCTTGTGACTGTTAGCCCAGTTGGGGGGCTCTAGGAGTAGTGGCATTTGTTATGGGCTTTGTTAAGATTCCTCACGGGGAAATCACTCTCTGGTGAGGGGTGAGGAGGACGATGTAACACTTGGGCTTGGCTAGATCATGTGGAGCCATGGTCCAGATTGAGCCAGGAAGATGGTCAGTGCTTGGGGACTGACCAGGCTGGAAGTGGTATGAGGTGCAGAAGTACTCCATTTCATGGCTAATAGGGTGGGACAGGCTAGTGGGTCTGAGTACGAGAGTAGAAATCATTGGGTGATGAGACAGAGTTGGGGTGCTCAGCCCAGAGAGGGAAATAGGAGCCCTGGAGGTCATACTATGCCTACACTTGCTGGATACCCTTCCCGGGTAGAGACTGTCACCAGCACATTACAACCTGAAGCCAGACAGCTCCCGTCCCATTATTGACTACTCCCTATCTCTCCTACAGTGCCATGGCAGTGGAGTCTTTCACAGCAACTGCCCCCTTTGTCCAAATTGGCAGGTTTTTCCTCTCAGCAGGTAAGTCTCAGGTCTCCTGTAAAAGCCGTTCCAACCCTTTGGCCTCTTCCAAGGCTGGGACCCCAGCACCTAATAGACCCACAGTCTATAGTGGTTTGTATCAGGAGCCAGCTGGCCCCCAGCTCAGAATCATACTCTGGCTGGGGCCAGAGGGAAATGAGTCCTCAACAGGTAGAACCCCTACTCCAGCCAGTTCTCCAGAAGCCTGGACTGATCTAGAAATTACTCCAGGTCCTACATACTTGCCACATTTCTGTGCATGTCTATTCTGAGCAGATATTACACAAGAGACCTGCCTTGGGCAGCACTCAAACTAGTTTAGACAAGGCCCTCCCTCCCTCTGACCACTGGTTCCACCTGTGAGCCCTATCTGGCATCTAGCTATACCTCAAGAAGGTGCATTACAGCCTCTGTTGTGACTCTAAGGAGAAACTCTCAAGGCTTAAGGTGGCACGATGAGTCATAGTAATGCTGGGGTTCCATCTCTGGGCCTAACCTGGGGGTGTGACAGAGAAGATTATTGAGACCCAGATTGTCAAGTTTAGCCTGGCTGCCCTAACAGCTCTGCCACTCAGATGGTGCCTGTGGTAGAGGGGACTCCGGCCTAGATGTGGGTAAGTTTGCTCTGATGGCAGAAGCCAAGACCACTCTCAGAACTGTGGCTATGCCAGCAGAGCAGGAGAGGACATGGAAAGCCTTCCTGGAGGATTTACTGAATTGGGCTGACTCTGGCACAGGGAAGTTCTGGAAGAGACGGAGTTGGGGGAAAGGGCATCGCAGCTGGTATCATGGCACATGCCTATCATCCTAGCACTCAGGGAGCTGAGGCGGGAGAATCACAAGTTTGAGACTAACTTGGGCTACATGGTGAAACCCGGTCACAAAACAAAAAAGAAACCATGCATGACAGCACAGGCTTGTCATCCCAGCACTTGAGGAGTGAAGGCAATAAGATCAAGAGTTCAAAGTCACCTTCAGCCCTGTAATGAATTGGAGGCTGCCACAGGCTACATAAGACCTACTACCTTTAGAAATAGTTCACTCTATTTGGGAGAGCCATGTAAGCAAAATCCAGAGGGTGTAGGCTGGGTGGTAGCACATGCCCTGCTGTCTGTTGGCTCCAAGGATATAGTGTCAGGCTATAGCGTTAGCAGATCAGGGCTCTTCAGTGTAGTGCATGGTTTCTGAGCATTCTGCTTCCCTCAGGCCTCATTGACAAGATTGACAACTTCAAGCCCCTGAGCCTGTCCAAGCTGGAGGACCCCCACGTGGACATCATTCGCCGAGGAGACTTTTTCTACCACAGTGAAAACCCTAAGTACCCAGAGGTACGTGGACACATGGGCTTCCCAGATAGCAGAGGCCATGGCTTTTGAGTAGCACTGAGGGTAGCATGGGGCACTTGACCAGTGAGACTGGAGATGGGCAAGCCTTTAAGAGAATGGGACAGTCTGAGCAAGAGTGCAAAACAGCCAAATGCTGAAGATCTGATAGATCACCATTCACTAATTCCTTCCACACTTCTCTTCCACCCTCAGGTTGGTGATGTTCGTGTCTCCTTTTCTTATGCGGGACTGAGCAGCGACGACCCTGACCTGGGCCCGGCTCATGTGGTAATCTGCTTCCCAAGGGCTGACCCGTCATGATTCCCCAGGCCCACACACCTTGGGATCTGTCCTGACTGAGTTGTCCTCGCTCATTTGTACAGGCATTAAGCTTGTGCAGAGGTTGTTTGTTCTTCACAGCCACTCCTGGACCCCAGGCTGGGAGCCACAGTCCCTGGTGGAATCCGTCCAATCGTGGCAGCCCCTTCACCCAGCCACAGTACTTGGTCTTGGTTCTGCACAGTACATATGGTCAGAACTCTACACCAGGGCCTGACTTAGGAGGCAGACAGAGAAGACTTAGGGCTCAGGCAGTCATGGTGAAAGAAGTGTAGATGAGCCAGGCCTCGTCTGGTTGCTTGATACGTATATGTGTTGTCAGTCATCTGGTGCCTGCTGGGACCGCTAGTCCTATCTATAAGGAGCTCTCAGTCCAGGAGGACAGCAGGGCCTTTCCTTGTGTGGGTCATCCCCAATGCTGGCTTCATCCTAAGTGCCACTCTATAGAAGCAAGGAGAGACAAGCCCCAGGTCCTTCCACCTCCTGGCTAGTGTGCAGTCTGAGGGGTGGGCTGTAGGTCTCACCCTGTGCCTCTGTCACTCAGGTAACCCCTCTCAGCTCTAATAACTGAGTTCTCTGACCAGGTTACTGTGATTGCCCGGCAGCGAGGTGACCAGCTAATCCCATACTCCACCAAGTCTGGGGACACCTTGCTGCTCCTGCACCATGGAGACTTCTCAGCTGAGGTGAGTTGCTGCTGCCTGTGTGGGGTGGGCACACCCTGCCCTTCTTCCCAGTGGTATTTAAGAAGCCCCACTACTAGAGATCATGGCCAGTGCTGTACAACAAGAAAAGGAAATGGGACAGCGACCTGTGTAAGCAGGGCACTAAGGACTGACACTGTCCTCTCAGGCATCAGCCTTGCAGCAGGAGAATAGTGAGAAAGGCCGGGAAGTGCAGAGAGGAGTGTGGACAGCCATGCTCCAACACGATGGATTTCTAATAGTTTCTGTGGCAAGCCATTTTTATGGAGGCCCTCAAACTGGACAGGTCCACCCTAGAATAGTCGAGCCGGGCAAGAAAGGGTTCACTTTGTCAGTGGACAGCATCAGAGGCCACTCTGAGGTGCCTCTTCTTCCTTCAGGGGCACCAGTGGAGCGTTTGAAGCTACAGTATCAGGGCCACGTGAGTTAGGTGATCTCCCACACACAAGTCCCACAGTCCCCAGATGTGCCTTTTCCAGCTGTATTTGGGAAGGGTCATGCCTTAAACACAGTGCTGAATGGGAGGTGCTGAATAGAGAGTATTGATTCTAGCTCTTGCTAGTATACCCAGGGGATCACTGCTAGGGCCTCCCTGTGTATCTTAAGCAGATGTGGAGGTTTCAATCCAGAACAGCCAGAAAAAGCCAAGGGCACGTGGCTTCAGAGCATAGCTGTGGCCCTTGTGCTGCTTAATTGGGCACTCAGCTGCCCTCTGTCCTTGCATCCAGCCACAGCCAGGAGGTTATAGTGGCTGGGCCCAACCTGCTCCTTTTACCTGGCCAAGATAGGGTGTGGTTGATTTGTTGCTGGGGAGCCTGGTTACCAGGCTCAGCCTGGGCTGAGTCACCCTAGGGACAGCTCTAAAATTAGGAACCCCTTTTCTCTTTCCCAGGGCTTTGCCCAGCCTTCTCTCAGGCAGAGGCCCAGGTCTCAGAGCTGTCCTCCAGAGAGTGGTGGGTGGAACATGTGGCTGAGGAGGCCTGAGAGGGAAGGTTTGGCTAATATAGACAAACAGGCAGGCACACAGAACTGAGAAGAAAGCTGGGCCTCAAAGTCAGGGGAGCCTCAGGTCTGGAGAGCTCAGGGGCTCAGACCACAGCACTACTCACAGGCCCCTGTCAAGTGCCCACCTAGTCCTGGTTCTGCCTGACACTAGCCACAGACCTTAAGCCAGTGTCCTCTCTGAACCCATTTTCGCATCTGTGAAACAAAACATTTTTTAAAAAACACTACTGTCATCATCCTCATCTCATGTGGTAGCACAGACATGTGAGAATAGCTTTCAAGTTAACAGGCCCTGGGGTTTTATCACAACCTCAGAGCCTCAGCTTCCTGTCTCTGTAAAACAGAGAAGATTAATGATTGGGTTATTTTAAGAGTCAGCTCAGTGTGCTTGTAAACCACAGGGCAATGACAGCTAAATAGTGAGACAGGCAGTGTTCATCTTTGTGTTGTGTTAGAGATTGGACAGTCAAAAGCACTGTTCAGTCAGAGGCTGGAAAAGATTCTCAGAAGAAATAGCATCTAAGCCAAGACTGGAAGAAAGTGCAGAACTGCTGGGCACCTGTGGGCGGACCATCTGCACATGACAGTACACTTGACCTGGTCTCACTATAGGTAGCCCAGGTCCAGGTGGAGGGTCAGAGGTGGGGGAGCTATGGCAGTTGCAGTGTCAGAATGAGGTGGGGTGGGGAAAAAGGGAGGCCAGCGAGGTTAACCTAAGAGCCCAGTGAGGAGAGGAACAGTCATGTGCAGATCATGGTAAACAGTGGGGAAACAGCTGACAGAGCTTGCTTGTATGGTGAGCTGGGGAACAGGCCACAGCTGACCCCCAGGTTTTGGCTTGTGCAGGTGGGTGAGCGTTAGGGTTGTGGTGCCACGGAGACCACAGAATCAGGTTGGGGTGGGGCTCTGAGTCAGTGCTCAGCATGCCAGGAGGGTGGGAAAATGTGTAGGAGGCAACAGGAACCAGGCATTGTGGCCCAAAGCAGTGCTGGGTGTTGGTGTTGTCTCAGTTACAGGTGCATGGATGCATGGGAGGTCCTGGGCGGAGTGGATGAAGCAGCCAAAGGATAGCAGCATTTGCAGGCCAGGGAGAGAACCAGGGACAGATGGGGCAGAAGGCACAGCCTACAGGGTAGGAGAGAGACAATTGGGGTCAGGGGTCCTGAAGCCCCAAGCAGTGTCCTGGGGTTGAGGGCTAGCGCTTCACCTAGGACCAGCATGCACTCTCATACTGTCCACTCAGAAGGATGGAAGGTGTCTCCATATGGAACAGCTGCCGTAGGAAGGGTGGTGACCTTTTTCCAGATGACACCATGAGCCATAAAGATCTCTTATTCCATGTTCTTGAGCCAGAGCAGGCAGGCAGACACAGGTAAGAGGTCTGCCCATCTCTGTGCTCAGTAAGGAAATGGCCAACAATACCCCCACACCCCAGGGCCCACTTTGCTGGTTGGTGACTCCCTGGGTCCTTACGCTGTGCTGCCTTGTCCTACAGGAGGTGTTTCATAGAGAACAGAAGAGCAATTCCATGAAGACATGGGGCCTTCGGGCGGCTGGATGGATGGCCATGTTTATGGGCCTCAACCTCATGACCCGGATCCTGTACACCCTGGGTAGGTGTGGTGTAGCTATCTCTCTTGGAGCTGAAATCCCTCAAGTCAGAGTCATGGATAGCTCTGCCTGGGCTTCCTTTTCTCAGCCCTGCTTGGGAGTTTCATGTATGGAAACTCCCTCTAAAGCCAGGCAGCAACTAGCACATCTGGAGCGTGGAGAGGGCTGCTCACCTTCCTCAGGGTGTCAGTCTGGCATCAAGAGAGCCCAAGTTTAAGTGTCCCAGTTTGGTTCAGGAGCTGGTGCCCAGCCTGGAATGTGCTGGGCTGACACTGTCCATGCAGGATAAAAACCTGCTCAGGAGGACTCAGCACCAAGGCCTCTGCCCCAGTGTGTCCCCATCCATCTTTATGGTACAAGCAGAAACCGTTCCCCCACTGAGGTCTTTGGGCTGGGAGAGGTATGGCTGGAGCACATCCCAGATTGACAGTAAGTCTTGGGGTTGACGGGACTTCCTCATTTACAGATGGGAAACTGAGGTCATCCCTCAGACTTTCCCTGGACAGCTGAGATGTGCTCACAGGTACCAGCCATATCATGGCCACGTCAGAGAAGGATCAGAATTCAAACCAAACTATCTTGGCCATTGACTAAGGACAAGCCAGTCCCTGAGCCTCGGTCTCCACCGTGTTTGAGATGCTCTTGTCTGGGATCATTTCTTCCCCTGGAGGCATGTTGACACTAAGGGCAGATAGAGTGTGGAGGGTAAGGAGCCCTCCTGTCCTCTGCAGGTTTAGCACAGTGCCTCAGAGCTCAGACTCTGAGCCGTGCGGGGAATCATATTGGCTCTGTGGAAGAGGCTGTTATGGGTCTTTCCAGCGGCCTCAGTATGGACTTTGCAGGTCCACAGCACTCACACTTGGGACTGGGCTATGCAGGAATAAAGTTGTGGCCACTAGCTTGTCGAGCCTCTCTTCCCCTGGGTATCCTAGGTGGGTGTGAGGCTGTTTGGCTCTACCTTGTTGACTCTTCTCCCTTGAATGGCGGAGAGGAGCAGTCTAGAGCAGGGAGCACAGTGTGCTCAGGGACTCATGGCCTTTCCTTTCCCCACAGTGGACTGGTTTCCTGTCTTCCGAGACCTAGTCAACATTGGCCTGAAAGCCTTTGCCTTCTGTGTGGCCACCTCGCTGACCCTGTTGACTGTGGCTGCTGGCTGGCTCTTCTACCGACCGCTGTGGGCTGCTCTCATCGGCTGCCTGGCGCTGGTGCCCATTATCATTGCACGGACCCGGGTGCCAGCCAAGAAGCTGGAGTGAGGCCTGAGAGGCCAGGTTCCGTCACCTCTGCCCAGCTCCAGCTGGAACAGGCATCTGCACACCCCACTCTTCAAGGGGCCAGTGTCTACACCTGCATGCAGGGTTTCACGCTCATTAGCTCACATCTCCACCCCACTTCTTGGCAAGTGCAGCTTTGGTGGCCAGAAGCAGCCTGAGGATGGCTACCCAGCGAGTCCTGTCCTGCTTCATGCCTTCCCCTCTCAGGGCCTCATTCCACCCAACTGTCAGCTGATGTGCTGGTGACGGGCTCAGCCTTCTCACTGCCCATCCCTCATTGCTAAAACCAAGTGCCAGGACTGCTATACAACCACCAGGTACAAGTCATACCCTGGGAAAGAGCCATCACCCACTATACTGCTGGCCATGTCTCATCAGTAGGATACACGTGCTCAGGCCTGCAGAAGGAGATGCGCTCCAAACCAAGTCTCTGGGTACATGTGGCCTGAAGAAACACTGAAGAGCTTTTCCCAAAGGTCCCTGTCACTGTGGCTGGACAGAGTGCTTCAGTATATGCCCGCAGGCCTGATTCTGTTACTCCACTTTCTCACGCATTCTATCCCAAGAAGGGGTTGAGACTTAAAACTTGGTAAATGGCTCACTTGACAGTTCCTGTCCCAGAGTGTAACTCAGTAGGAATGGTGTTTTAGTGGGTGTGGCTTGACCGGTTTTAGTTCCTGAGGCCATGCGGAAGCTTTAGCTTTGTGGCGCTTTTGAACCAGTGTTAGAGGATTCACTTTCATGCTGGGTTGGGACTGGAGGAAGCACCCCCTTCATCCGCTGCCATCACAGACCACCTCTTCACTTGAAGGTGATTTTGACTTTGTAGTTAGTGTTGCAGGAAAGGCTGGAAGCTTTTCTACTAAGTGACCCCTAGTCAACGGAAGCCAAGAATCAGGGCTGAGGCTTGCTGTAGGAGGCAGCCCTTTGCTGTGGGAATGCTTTTGACCTTGACACTCCAGACTCAAGTAGTGTTGCAGAGTGGTTCTTTTGCTTTCCTCATCCCAAGTAAAATTCACCCATGCTAATAGACATAATTTCTACGTTTCCACACTACTGTGGCATCTTTTGAAGAGCTGCTTAGCTTTGATCTCACCACAGAGCTTTGGTTTATCCTGTATCTCATTTCTATTTGCAAACAGCCCAAGTAATTGCTGTAGCAACAACAGTATGCTTGGTACCTGACTAAGATGTCAGAACCCCTGACCCTAGTGACATCTAACAGTCAGTCCTTTTCATGTCCTGTAGTATCTATGCTTTCAGCTGGGGCTGTTGGTAAAAACGCAGCCAAAAATGGCTTACTGGGTTTGGGATGGAAACAGTATTTACTACTGCTCAGTGCATGCTGGTAAATCTCATCTAAACTCCAAAAGATGGTTTGGGAAAATACAATATAATTAGTGATGGCTAAATACACAGGTCTTGGGATTCGGTGTATGTAACCTTTTCTTACATGGGTTTTACTTACCACTCAACAGTATTAAGAGCAAATTACAGAAGAATAATTTGTGAGAAACCATGAGGTTTGTATTCTTTGTATTAAAATTCAAAATAAATTTCTACCTGTCTTTTGGTATAGGATCTTGCAGCAGTCTGTTTGGGAGGTGGTGGCGTTGCAGTCTTCTAGGGTTCAGACTCTCCATTCACTCAGCTCCTGGTTGCTGTTAAGTGACTTCAGTTCTTTCCAAAAGGGCAGCTCCAATATTCGCCTTTAAGCCTAGTTTGTCTTGGCTCTACTTAAACTAAATGACTCATGCTTCACAAACCTAGAGAATGTGCTAGAAGTATGATGCAGAGCTGAAAGCACTGGCTTTGAGTGGCCCACACATCAACTCTGTCCTACTGACTGGTGGTGTGGGGCCAACCTATTACATCTGTAAAGGGGACCAGAGCCTGTCACCATGCATGGCTGTCGTGAGTGAGCAAGCTGAACCCCAAGTGCCTGGTGCACGGCACTCCTCATGCTTCCTGTCTGAGGCGCTGCCACACTGCTATCTAGCAGACAAACTTTGCAAACCTAATGTGTCATTCCCATCATGCCTCACAGCTGACACCTGCCAGAATAGGTTACATATCCAGAGACATGGTTATGCTTAACCAAAACCCCAGAAACAAACTTGTGTTTAGGAAGCTTGTCAGGTTCTGGTGCAAAAGTGCCAGAATGCGGTTTCCATGGTGACCTAGGCTGTTTCTCTACTAGTGTTCAAAATGAGTCATAGCCCAAGTGTTCTGTTTGTTTGCCTTGGTAAGAGTGACTCAACATTTTAAAGACTCAAAGATGAAACAATATTGAATATAGTCACACACAAAAACCTTTTGTGTGTGAGGAGTTCCCAGCCTCCATGAAAACAAACCTGAGCTTTCTCTTAAGTCTTACTGCACATAGAAGAAGTCTGTTACCTGGATCCTCTTAGCTGGTTTAAGACCTGAAAGAAAACTCACTGCAAAGTGTTTTTACGTAAATGCTTTATTTTTTGTAGAGATTTTATAAAAGGGCTCTCTCCTGAGTAGCTGGTACACAGCAGCTTAGTAAGTATCAGTACAGAGTAAATGTATCCAGAACTGAAGAGTCTGACACTAATCTTTGACTAACATATTCGTAATTCTCCATTTCTTTTCCCTTCCTTGAGTTTAGCTCTTTGTTCTAGTCTGCCACTATAAAGTCAACTCCAAAAGTGCCTTGACAAGAGATGCCTACGTCTCTGACAGCAGAGTCTTGGGCAGCACTGGGAACCTGACTCAAGAGAAGTCAGGCCTGAAAAGTAGATGCCCTGCGTCTGCAGCAGAGACGAGCAAGCATTCCATGTGTGAACTGCACTGAACGGTGTGTCCCAGTGCTCCAATACCCAAAAATTTCCAGTGATTTCTATTTAAAAGACAGAAGTGAAAAATAGATAAGGCATTGTGGCATCTGCCTGTAATCTCAGCCCTCAGTGTTTTAAGACACGGATTTTGAATGGAAGCCAGCCAGGGCAACAAATAAGACTCTCTAAAACAAACTCACATTTCCAAAGATGGGAAACCCAAGGTCCAGGGGTCAGACGGTATCGCCACGGAAAGTGTTCCAAATGCCAGAGCGGGCTCTGGGCAGCTTCCAGCAGCAGCCCATGGGGCTCTGACCCAGGCTGGTGTCAGACCAATCTGCAGCACAGCTTCCATTTGGTCTGTAATCACCAGACCCCTCAGCGGTCTGCCTTCTCTGGCCTGGTAGACACTCACACCTCACAGCTTCTCAAATGGAAAGAGATGGGACGCCTCTGCTGCCCGCCTCCTCCGGGTCATCTTCGGGTTCTCCGGCTTCTGCTCTTGTTTAACCTCTCGGTTTTGTGGCCAGGAAGCAGCCAGGACTCTGGCTGCTTCTGCCTGTGAGCTGGTCCCTTCCTCCTCATCAGAAGAGAGTCCGCCTCCAGCATTTGCGTGGGGAGCTACTACCTCACTCTGGGGGGGAAGACAGTGGAGGGGGCACTGTATGGTTAGCTGCACATAGCTGACTTTAAAAGGTAGCAATGGTCCCCAGAAAAACCCAGTCTTGAGTCTGCCTGGGCCACTTGGAAGACAAGTGTGCTGGGGGAACCCAGGCTTCCTTACTGCCCTTCCCCAGCCTAGGAACTCATCCAAACAGGTACATGAGCAAAAACTGCTGGTGGGAAGAGGGTGTCCAGGCAGGCAGCTCAGTCAAGTCCAGGGGCAAATAGGTGCTGCTGTACACATCACCTCATTCTGACATACATGCATGGTATTTTCAACTACTCAGTGCTTATGACCAACCTTCAGCATTAAGGAATCTGAAGTGGTACCCCTGGAAGCTGGCTGGGTTAGCTGGGGGAGCTATGAGCAAGTGAGAACAAGCCAGATGAAGGGGTCCTTAACCGGATTCACGTGAACACATGACTAAAATGTCTTTAGCAGGAAACCAGGCAACCAGAAAGGAGATCATAAAGAGAAAAGAACATTTAGAGTACAGTCTATTGGGTCTGACTTAGTACTTATCACTCAACTGTTGAAAGCTCTGCCTGCACAGAGATGAAAACCCTCCCCCATACCCAGCAATGGGGCAGGTACTGCAGCTGTGTGGAGTGTGCAGGCCTGAAGCTGGTCACAGTACTGGGAATCCTGGAAGCTAACAGGTGCTGACACACTTGCACTGCCTACATGGAACTCTATAGCAAATTAGACCCAGGGAGGTGTCTAGGTTAGGATGTAGGGCAGCAGCAGCTGAGGTCAACAGGTAGGCATCCTAACATAAAGCCACCTACAACGGGCTAGAGAGATGGCTCAGAGGTTAAGAGCACTAGCTGCTCTTCCAGAGGACCTGAGTTCAATTCCCAGCAACCATATGATGGCTCGCAACCATCTATAATGTAATCTGGTGCCCTCTTCTGTTGGGCAGGCATACATACAGACAGAACACTGTATATGTAATAAATAAATAAATCTTTAAAAAAAACAGCCACCTACAATGTGATGTCACAGAATCGGGCCAGTGACTGAGTGGTAATGTTAAAGCAACTTCTATTTGCCTGCTTCAGTTGTCTCAGAGGCTTATTGCCTCCTTCTGCTGGCCTAGGCCTAGTCCTAGAAGCTTCTAGCCTCTGTTCAATCTAACCTAGGCCTAGAATGTTTTCAGCCTCTGAGCTTACTACTTAATAAGCTCACCCTTTCTTATTCTTACTGAGCTCTGGGCTGCTGGCTGGTTCAACTCAGCTGTTCAGGCTCAAACTCCTCTCCCAGCTAACTTAAAACAATCTGGTTTTTCTCTAAGCCTCTGAATTGCTCTGCTTGGCCTCAGACTAACTCCAGCAATCTTTTCTAGTCTTCTGGCTCCTTCTCATTCTCCAGTTTGTTCTGTCTTCACCTGTGTCTAGCTGTCTCATTCAACCTCTCTCTGTAAAACTCTCCTGGTAACACTGCACCCTTGCCCCACCTTGCCCTTAAATAGCTTCCCTTTCCTCTCTCTTCTCATGAGAGTTGGGTATATCCTATTCTGTGAAATCTTTCTCTGATTCATCAGCGCATACCCAGACTCGAGAGGCAGAGGCAGGTGGATCTCTTTTGAGTTCCAGGCCAGTCTGGTCTACAAAGTAAGTCTAGGACAGCCAAAGCTACACAGAGAAGCCCTGTCTCAAAAACCAAAAACAAACCCAACAACAACAACAACAACAAAAAAACCCCAAATAAACATGGGTGCTTCTTTCCACAAACTAACTTTCCTTCATTGTTTAGGATTTAAGGCCTGTACCACCACACCTGTGCCTAAGCTTTTCTTTACCTGAAACTTGCTCTATACTAGCCTGGCCTTGAACCCAGATCTGATTGCTTCTGTCTCCTGGATTAAAGGCGTATTTGCTTTCGAGCCGGATCACACAGACCTAGTCCTAGAAGGTCTTTGGATGTGATCTCTTGCCAGAGTAGCCATGTTCTGAATTAAAATTCCCCTCCATGGTAACCTTAGGAATCTAACCCCAGGCTTGTTTTGTATACAAAGGCCCACACTGACCTTGGCCCCATATCGGAGTTTCAGCCTCTCTCTGATGAGCAGACCTCTGACCAGCAGCTTCCAGTTCCCCAGAGCCCGCTTCTCCTTTTTCTGCAAGCAGAAATAAGGGAAGGAAAAGGTGAAGCAATAGCAGCATCAAAAAAATATCAAGGCGGAGCCTGGCACTCTGACACCTGTATCAAAGCAATTTAGGTTAGAAGAGTCTCCCTGCCTGAGCAGACGGCAAGTAGTTAAAGCTCTTGCTGCACAAGTGTGAGGACCAGGGTTTGGGCCCCTAGGACCCTCATAAATTCTGTGTGTCCGTGGCAGCCTGCCAGGAATTCTAGCCTCAGAGGATGGAGACAGGATCCCTAGAGCCAGCTGGCTAGCTATCAATGAGCTCACTCTGCTTTGACTGAGAGACCCTGCCTCAATGAATAAGGTGGTGGATTGATTCCAGGTGGTAAGGATTCCAGACATTAACCTGGCCCTCCACATGCATGAATGCCATACCCCCAGGCACACATATACACACGTGCACACACCACATAAAAAATCAATACCAAAAAAAAAACAAGGGCCGGGCATTTAATCCCAGCAAAACTCCGGAGGCAGAGGCAGGTGGATCACTGAGTTCAAGGCCAGCCTGGTCTACAAAGCAAGTCCAGGAAAGCAAAGGCTTCACAGAAAAACCCTGTCTTGAAAAACCAAAAAAGAAAGAAAAGAAAAAAGAAAAGATAGGGTCTCCCATCGAATCAAGCCTTGCTTCCAAACCATAAATCAGATTTATGTAAATAAAAGCCACTAACAACCAAGTCTTTTGTAGGCATCACTGACTAGAAGACAGCAATCAGGTCTAGAACCTAGGCCTTCCAAGTCAGGACCACAGTCCCTGGAATTTGCATGCAGGCAGGCAGAGGACAGGACAGTGGATGTGGAGTGCAGGTGGGAGCTGTTTTACCCAGAATTCATCCCTAGAATGCCCTCAAGTCAGAGCACCAGGAGAGCTAACACATGGACTTTCCCACCTTCTTTCATGATGCGCAAGTGGGCTGGGCAGGGGAGCCCAGCTGGAACTTGCGGCTTTCCTCATGCGCCCCGTTCACACTACTTACCTCCTTCTCCTTCTTCTCAATGAGGTCCTGTTCCTTCTCCCAAGCAGCCAGCAGCACGTCTTTGAATTCCTCACAGACTACGTAGCCATCAGTTCTGTGGGAATATTAACATGGATGAGCTCCCAGAGCTGGCCGCCTACCCTGCCCTTCCTCCCCTGTTCAGAAGCCAGTGGCCCTTTCTGCATATTTGGGGCCCTGATGGACATTCTGGCCAGCCGGTGGCAGATGCCACCCATGCAGGATGCAGGCCTGTGGGAACCTGTACCTCTTCCTCCACAGACCCTGCCTGAGCATTGAAGTGATAGTCCTCAACCCTAGGACTTCACACAGGACTTCACCATGCCTTGGTCCCCAGCCCGTGAGCAGCTCTAGGGAGCAGAGCTTCAGTCTAGAAGTCCCAGGACACTCACTGCACTGGGTCTGCTGCTTCTTGGGACTGACGGGGATACAGCTAACTTTAAACCCAGAGTCAAATCTGGAACCTAAGTGCCACTAGCCTCAGCCTCCCCAATTGCCACCGAAGGCCCCTCACGCACACTGGATGGCAGTAGCCTCCATGGAAATCGAAGCCAGTGATGGCCTGCACACAGTCGATGCCCAGCTTGCGGGCCACACGGTGCAGATTGGGCAGGTTCATCTGGACACAGCCGATAGGCATCATGCTGGGCAGGAAGAGATACACATTCCCAAACTCATTCCGAGGTACCTGCAGAGATGGGCATGCCAGGGAGGAGCTGGATGGAAAACAAGGCAGCCTACCCTGACACCCCCTGACCCCACCCCCAACTCCAGAGCTGTCCTTACCTTCCCATCCACAGCCACAGGAGGCTGATACTCTTCTGTCTGCCAGTGACCATAGAGGGCCAAGTCATTGTAGTCCTGCAGCTGGGGCTCCGAAAGCCGGGCTTTCCGGGCGCGGTTGGAGAAGCCTTTCACCATCTACTCCAGAGGAAACGGCCAGGCTGTAACAAAGGCTTCCAGCTCTAGGCACTGAGCCCACACCAGGTACTGAGTGCTGTCACTCTGACACAGATGGACCGTCACCAGCTACCCTGTACAGGGCACTACATGGTTCTCTTTCCACTAGAGAGGAGAAGCTGAAACTGAACTTCAATCTGTAGCCCAGGCTGGCCTCTAACACCTGATCCTCCTGTGTCAGCCCAAGTCTGTGATCACAGGTGTGCCAGCATGCCTGACCTCTGTGCTTTAGATTACTACTAATCTCCATGAGCCCAAGAGGTTCATGTCACTCACTCCTCTGTGCCTAAAGCCACAGTTCAGGAAGGACGGCTTTTAAGTTCTGTCCTGAGTTCTGAGTCCCACTACAGTGAGACAGTGGCCCTAGAGAAGAAGTGACTTACTCAGGTACCATGGTTTACAGGTGACAGGAGCCAGGGTTTAACTCAGATAACTGCTTATCTCTCGGTAGAGTGGATCAACCAGTCTCCACCTCAGTGTCACCCGTGGAAAGCAGGGTCTGTTCAGCATGCCAGTGCACAGATGTCTAGCAGCCAAGACCTAGATCTTTTTCTGGGGAGCTGAGAGATGAGAGGAGAGGAGTGGCAAACAGAGGTTGCATAACACAGACAAGGGCAGCACTGGCAGTGAGCTAAGGACTAGCTTCTGGGCGTGGGCACACAGGCTGCTCTGGTGCAGGGGTCAGGTCAGCAGAGGTCGCTGGTAAAGGGCTACATGTGACTTCTCTCATCCTTTAATTCTTTTCCTTTTAAAAAGCCTTTGGAAAACCACTCTTTAGATGAAGAGCCCACCAAAGGGACTCAGGCTTGGTATTGTCCTAGCTACATGCTGCACCCCGCTCTCAAGCCTAATTCTCTTGGCATAACCCCTCAGCTAGCCCTGTGGGTCTCAGCTGACTTTTGGCTCTGACAGTCTCCTGAAGCAGCTGTTTGCTCTGGTTAGCTTTTTATTGTAACGTGACACTAGGTTGTCACTTGACACAACCTAGTGTCACCTGGGAAGAGAGAACCTCAACTTGAGAACTGCCTTCATCAGATCTGCCTGCAGCCATCTGAAAGAGAGTATCTTGGTTGATGACTGCTGTGAGAGGGTCCAGCTGTGAGATGGGCACTATGTGTAACACCCTATCTGGGCAGGTGGATCTGGGCTGTGTAAGAAAGCTAGCTGAGAGCGCAACTAAGGGCAGTTTCTCCTTGATTCCTGCCTTGAATTCCCTCAATGATGGACTGTGACATGGAAATGTAGGCCAAATACGCCCTTTCCTCCTTCAACTTGCTTTTGGTCCTGGTGTTCACCACAGCACTAGAAAACAAACTCGGCCATAGTTCATCCAGAAGTGTTCAGTGAGGACAGCAATCATGGCACATGGCTGTAGGGGAGGTGTAAGGAATACAGGGTAGAATGGGAGCAGGCCACAGCGAAGCTGAGACATAAATGGAACAGGGAAATGCTGATCAGAACACAGTTGGAGAGAAGGACATTTAGGACCCAAGGATAGGGAGAGCAGCTGTATCTGGGACGCTGACGTGGTCTAAAAAGGAGGAGACAGGTGCCACATGTAGTAGAAGTTTTGATTTCTTTAAAAACTCAGTTATGTTATATAAATAGGTTTTTGTTTTAATCCCAAGTGTGGAATATGGAGCTGCTTTTAGTTTATCCACAGCTGATAACTGCCTCATGCAGCTTGGAGAAGGGCATCCTCTCTGGCAGCTAGTAACAGCCTCATGAGGCTTGGAGGAGGGGCATGGTCTTTGCCAGCTGCAGATAGTTTAATTCTGAGGACTCTTGAGAGGATTTAAGTATCAAGAGCCAAGAGAGAGCCAGGGAACTCCAAAAAGGACGCTCTGGGGGGCGAGCACACACTTCAGCAAGATGGTCAGAAAATACTCCAAGAGAAAGAAGAGAGGGAGAGAGGGAGAGAAGGAGGGAAGGAGAGTTCGAAGAAACAGCTGGAGGAGGAAGAAGGCGGCTGGTCAGCTGGACTGCCAGATATCCCGAGAACTGAGATCAGTATTGCCCCAAAGAACCTAACAACCCTAGCCAGCTGGAAGCAGCTAAAGAGAACTCCAGGCCCTCTCCCCACGAACCTTCTTTCTCTCCTACCTAGTGTGTGTGGTGGGGGGGGGGGGGGGGGTGGAGGGCGGGGGTTGGTGGAAGGGAGGTAGAGATATAAGAAACCCCACTAAAATCAATATAAGACATACATGCAATGGCCACAGCATTAATTATGATCACGTGAAGCCGTGGGCTGAAGTGACAGGCAGCTAGGGCAGGTCTGCCACACATGGCAGCTGTCCTGAGAGAGCCACAGAGCTATAATACAGGGAATGCATTTGATCTAGAAAAGAGGCTGTCTGGTACTCAAGAAAGCAGCACTAAGGGCAGAGCCAGGAAGATGGACATCAGAACGAAGGGAGAAATTTGGGGTCACACTAGAAGTGTGCTGTTACCTGACCAACGGTAGAACTACTATGAACTGCGATACTGCAAACCAAACACAGAATTACAAATAAGGACTAAATAAAATTTAACTGGCTCAGAGATGTGTGTGTGTGTGTGTGTGTGTGTGTGTGTGTGTGTGTGTGTGTGTTTTGTGTGTGTAAACATGTTGAAATGCTGTTTTCAATATATTCAAATACTTCTTGTGGTTTTTATATGACTATTAAATATTATAAAGGTGTGACTCTTACTGTAATTCCATTGGACAGCATTAGTCTGGGAGTGAAAAGGTCTACGGCAGATCTCAGGAGGCCTCTGACAGAAGAATAAGTGTGCATAAAAGGGACACTGTGCTCTGCTAGTGTGGTTAAGCCAGTGTCTGTAACACCTTGCTGAGTTCATGACCCTCACAGGCAACTAACCTAAAGATGTCACAGAGTCAGAGGCAAGTGCTGAGAGCAGGGCCTGTGAGTCCTGAGCCCAGGATGTTACTAACTGCAAGGCCTACTGGCAAGTCATATGATACTGTCTGAACTCTTGACCTTCTCATCTGTAAAACTGACATCACATCATGGTATTGATCCCGAGGGTCACTGGAATGCAACAGAGCATACATGATCCCTAAGGTCACTGGAATGCAGTAAATCACATATAAGCAAAATGACTGGTGAACTTTGGCATGCAGGGCAACCAGGCTAGAAGGTTTCTCTATGAAGCAAGGCTTGTACCTCAGAATAACCCAACAACCCAGCTTTATCCTGCTGGCTCTTGAGTTTATAACATGAGTCTCCAGGCTACTTTCTGGTTTTTTTGAGACAGAGTCTCCCTGTGTAGCCTTGATTGTCCCAGCCTCACTTTGTTGACCAGGCTGGCTCAAACTCACAGAGATCCACCTGCCTCTGTCTCCCTGAGTGTTGGGATCACAGGCGTGTGTGTGCCACCACACCCAGCTATGAGACTACCTTCTGGCCTACAGTTCTTATTTGAAAAACTTATTTCTATTGAGAGAATATCTTGTGAACTGTATGAATCCAACACTTGACAGTAAAAAGCTAATGGCCTATAGCTGAGGCAGGAAATAAGAGGTGGACCATCCAGTAGACAGGATTCTGGGATAGAGCCAGGTGCAGGACTCAACTGGTAAGATGTGAGGAGGACAAATGTATGGCACCTGAGCACAGGTAGCCAGCCACATGGCAAAATGTAAATTAATAAAATGAGTTATTTTAAGTTATGAGCTAGTCAGAGAAGAGCCTAGCTATATGGCCTAGGTACTTTTAAATATTTTGAATCTCATGCCTTATTTTAAAATAATGTAAATGATTATCTCCTCAAACCCTACTCAAGGCAAAGAACAGGCTATCTCTGGCTGCCTATCCGGGCATGCACCAGTATCACTTTCTCAATACCTCGCCTTCCCAGCTCTTGCTGCCAGGAACATCTCTCTGCAGGCATCTCACAGTTACCTTGTAGGGCACTTCTCCAAGCCGTACCACTCTTGCTTGCTTCAACCATGTGTCCCTGGAGTGCAGAGTATGCACACAATCCCTAAGAGAAGAAAGACAAAAGACAAACTCAGCGCACACTGTAAGGATGCAAGACCTCTGGGCCTCACCTCAGCTTGTATGTAGCAGATGTGGGCATGGCCCTGTTAATTCTCCTCCCGAGCTTTACCTCACACCTGGAGCAGGCTGCACCACACAGTGGAAATGGCCTCTTCTTTGGACTACCTGTGCCCAACTGTGACCCTAACCCGACTGGAGCTTTCTAGCTGGGGTGTTGTACCTACCTCTGGTTGCCCCTTTCCCAAGACTGCCACCCAGAGCCTATGGTTGGAGCCGTCTCTGTGGCCTGTGAGGGAAGGTGCAAGGCAGCACAAGCAGGTACCAGCACTCACCAAGCAGCATCTTCTGAAGGTCTGGCCACTGTTGAACACCGGGACATCTGAATGTCCACAAGGTGTGGTACACTCAAAAGAAAACTCTTGAGAAACTAACTAAAGGAGTGAATAGACTGTGGTGGAGGGCGGTGCATACAGAAGCAAGAAATGATTCGGGCCTTCATTCAGGGGAGTTATTCTGGCTTCACTGCCCCTGAGCTCAGAGCAATACCATAGGCCTACAATTCTTTCACTGCAGTCCAGCACTCCCTGGCTGAGCCTTCATAAACAGACAGGCCCAGTACCTCTTCAGCTCGAAACACTAACCCATTTGAAGATAGGGGCTCTTACAAGGAAGGGCATTAGATTTGTGAACACTAGAAACCTGCTCCACAGTCTTGAGCTTTATTCATTTACTTTCTACTGCTGTTTATCAAACCTACGGCACAGCGCAGCACAGCAGGCCCACATCAGTCCCTTTACACCTTCCTGAGCCCCAGGAGCTTGCTCATCAGCCAGGGTAACCAGCTCATCCTCTCTACCTACAGGTAGTGCATCTCTGTTAGGACAGAAGCTCCACCCTGCACTCCCATTGGAACCAGAGCATCTCTGATTGACCAAAGGACTTCAGACAGGAGCAGACAATGCAGCAGGCAGAGAGACTGACGGGCAGGCATCCCTTGAAAACCCCAAAGAAACACAGCCAGAAAGTACACACACATAGCACTCTCAGAAAATGCCAGCTTCCAACCTTCTCACACTCATCAGAATGGCTATTACCAGCACTTCTGAAGGGGACATGGAGTTACCGGTAGCATTGTGCACTGCTAGGGGAAAATAAATGGTGTGGCCTCGGAGGAAACAGTTCAGCCATTCCCCCCCAAAGTTTCTGTGGTATGCAAAGCATGGACTCAGCTAACACACATGCAGCACTGCTCCGAACAGCCAGAAGGAGGAGCTGGAGTCAACAGAATGTGGCCTCTTTGGAAGGGAAAACACAGTTTTAAGGAAGGAGAGGCCAGCAACATGACTCAGTAAAGGTTGTTGTGACTCCCCAACAAGGCTCAAAACAGGACACCCTTGTGCAGGGTCTCTACATTTCTGTGTTTTCCATTTATTTAAAGCAGCCCCTATATTTTGGTCCATACACATCAATGTTTTAAATCCCTTCTTTCATTTGTTTCCTACTGCTATTGCTCAAAATCTCTGCTTCTATTTTTTTTTCCCTCAGTTCTAAATTCTACTCATCTTTCTTCAGGTTTAACTTTGTAAATATGATACATCTGGTATTTTATTTACAGTACTTTTCTGTTGCCTTCATTTGCCTGAAGTACACAAGCACACACAGAGCACAACTTCTCAGCCGTTCTTGAGGACACAGCTGGTCTTATATTTTAACTGTCTTGCATTTACATAATTTCCCCTACAGCTTTTTGCTCTTGGTCTTTTAGTACATGTTTGTTTGTGAGCTCTAATTTCTTAGTCACAGAACACGAATACCATGGCTCACCCCTGAGACTATTGTAAACGACTGAGTCTATGGTTTTTTTGTTGTGTTTTGTTTGTTTTTTGTTTTTGTTTATTTGTTTGTTTGTTTTTCAAGACAGGGTTTCTGTGTAGCCTTGGCTGTCCTGGACTCACACTGTACATCAGGCTGGCCTCAAACTCACAGGGATCCACCTGCCTCTGCCTCCCAAGTGCTGGGATTAAAGGCGTGCGGCACCACGCCCAGCTACGACTGAGTCTATGCAGCAGGTGCTAGTCCCGGGCCACCAGGACACAAGGACGATGCTTCACACACCTGGAGTAGACAGCTTCTCCACGACAATACCCGAGGACTGCAGCTGTCTCAGGGTAGATGGCCTGGAACTTCAACAGATGGCGCTTCAGGGCATACAGAGGGTGGTTCTTATATGTGCTGATGGAGGTGGGCAAAGACTGGTCCAGGTGCTTTGCCTGAAACTGCAAAGGCCAGACAGACAGTGGTGAGCACTCTCCTAAATGAGGAAAGGAGTATGAGTGGATTACTAAACATGAACCTGTTCTGACAAGAGACTGTGGAGCCCAGACCTGTCAGTGACTTGGTGACACTGTCAGTCACCGTGGCCATGAGGTGCACTAAGGATCAACCCAAAGTCAGACAGCACTAGTAACTGTGATGTGCACTAGCAGCAGAAAGGTACCTGTTTCCAATCCTTCAACATCCTAAGCTGAGCAGACCAGGCCCACTCAACTAAAGATCTTCATGGAAGAGAACGCCAATTTTCCTACTGTAAGGCCTGACCTCAGTGACATTGCCATCCTACAGCAAAAGGACGATCAGCTGCAGCTTTACTGAGATCCACACAAGTCCTGTACTGCGATAAGAATTTTGGGTTATCAGTAGAAAACCCACTGCTATGAAGCAAACCCTATTTCCCAAGCTGACTTGACTTTTGGTATCCCTTCCAAGTCCCAGGGAGCTCCTACAGCCTGGCACACTGTGCCCGGCTGGTTGGTTTTGGGGTTTTGTTCTTTGTTTGTTGCCACGTTGACCAAACCTAGACACATCTGGGAAGAGGGAATTCCAACTGAGGAATCGCCTCCATCAGGCTGGCCTGTGGGTATGTCTCCGGGGCATTTTCCTGACTGCTGATTGGAAGGTTCCTGTCTCTGCTCCTGCCTGGGTTCCTGCCCTCAAGGATAGATTGTGATGGAGATGTGTAAGTTGGTGATAATTAAATGCAAATAAATAAATATATAGAAAAGTACGTATTTCTAAGGCTTATATAAATACGTTCAGAAATATAGAATTAAACTACACTAAAATATCTACATACTGCTGGGCATAGTCATAAAATACCTACATACTGCTGGCAGAAGGGTTTGATTTCTGCCCAGCATTGAGCCTGGGCAGCCAGTGTCTTACCTCCAAGTCTTCCTTCTTGTCCCTCTCCGTATATGGGCTCTGATAGGGTCTCAAGGACTCAGACCACCACTTAGCATCAACCCGGCACTTGCGGGTTGCTGTCATCCAAACTGGGTCATATCTCTGAGTGATGTCTCGGACCCAGCCATCACTGTCAATGCCTACAACATAGGTCATGGGTTTGGTGGCATATTTGTAACAGACCACAGGCTGGCCCACCACACCATGCACACAGTCCACACACACCCACTTGGCCTGCGGCTTACAGTACACCTCCAACCACTGGTCTACACCAGCAGTTTTCCTATCTTCTTTCTCTTCACCACCACTGGAAACCTTCTTGCCTCTCTTACAGCCTGAAGAGCTTGAAGATGCTGCTGGAAAGCTTGGTGGCTCACGCTGGCTTCGACACTGGGTCCTGGAAGCACTCTTAGGCCCAGCCTTTGTCCTCTGAGGAGCTAAGGCCCTCTTCTGCCTTCGAGGGCCAGGTTTACGATCCTCCTCAGAAGACTGCTGGCCTTCTCCACCGGACAGTTCAAACTCAGAGCCACTGCCTGCTTCATCGCTCCCACTCTCTTCTTTGTAAGACACCTTGGCAGCCACCTGACGCTTTCGGGCACGTGAGCGGCTCTGGACTTTCTGCTCAACCTCCTCTTCCTCACTGCAGGAGGGCTTTCTCCGCTGCCTGCTACCCACAGCAGCCTTGCTTCTCTTCCCTCTCACATCTGCCTTGCCACTGTCCTCAGAAAAGGTTTCTTCTTGTTTGATTCTTTTGCTGGTCATGGGTTTGTGGTAGCTTTCTGAAACTTTACTGGAAGGTTCTGAAGAGCCTCCAGGAACCTCTAAAGATGTCTCCTTGGAAGATTTCTTTCCCTGAAACAGTAAAAAAAAAAAAAAAAAAGATACACATGGGTATATCCTATAATTCTAGTACTTGGTAGGCAGAGGCAGGATGATCAAGAGTTCAAGGTTATCCTCAACTACAGTGAGTTTGAGCAAAAATCTAGGATATATAAGACTTTCTCTCAAAGAGTAGAAAAGAGAGGAGGAGGAAGAGATGTATTAATTTTGCTATTCTCTGTCTTATTTGTTCTATGAGTACAGCTGTGGCTAAATTATGAAAATTAACCTCCATTATTGCCAGGTGTCAGGTGGCATGATACCCTAGTGAGGCAGCACTGACCTCCTTCCTCACATACGTAAAAGTGCAGAGTCTTTTATCCACCAGCCCTCCACCATGCTAATGAGGATGGGTGACTGTCTACCTGGCTCACAGGCTAGAAAGGATAGCTTGGAACCAGCCCTGCCTGGCTCAGATGACTCTATGCACACCAAGCTCAGGGTGTTAAACAACCACTTGTGTGTCCATCTCTAATACAGGGGATGTGCAGAGTAGGCTCAAAGGAGCCCAGGCAGCATGAATATCAACTCTTAAAAATATGACACTAGGCTGGCAAGATAGTTCAGTGGGTAATGACACCTGCTGCCAAGTCTGACAGCCTGTGTTCAATCCCTGAGACTCACAGGGTGGAAGAAAAAAGCCAATTTCCACAGGTGCCATGATATACACACACAAATGTAAGAGAAATTTAATAAAAAATGATAATGACCAATTTTCTTTAAATGTAAGATTTCTTCCCTCTTCTCTAGTGGCTCTAGACACCCCCAAAGACCTCACCTTTGTCACAGATGACTTCAGTGGAATGGGCTGTAGAGACAACACCAGCCGGGTGAACAGCTGCAGAGCCCGAAGGATCAGAAGAAATATCTACAGTGACAAGAATAAATATATTTAACTCCCTAGTGTGAGGAAGCTGACCCAATGTATTTGGTGCTTAGATGGGAGAGGATGAAAAACACCCCAATACAGGACACAGGACACTGTTGTAAATAACACTGCAGACTCAGCTCACAGGAAAAGTCACCATATTTTCCCAAGAAGGATTAATATAATCTATATGCATAATTAATATAAAGACTACCTGCATACTTAATAGCACCTATTACTGGGGTTGTCACAGAGACTCTTCCTGCTTACCTATCTTTTGAGTGTCCTGTAGTCAGTATTATATGTGTGATTAAAAGAAAATAAAATGAAATAGTCAGGGAAACAAATGTGGAAATACAGTTGTCACCAGGTGACACATCTGCTTTCTGTTTTCCACTCCCCACCTTTTACCTGGAGGCTACAGCTCTGAATTACTGACTTGTGAAGGATAAGCTTAGTGGCAACGGTGGTAATATATTTCAGAAAGCTGCCCCTACACCACCACACTAGCTCCTGACCACAACACTCTGGTGAGAAAGTCAGAGGTGAAGACCAGAAATAGGAAGATAGGACATCTAAAAAGCCATGAGACCATGGAAAAAGCTATTACCTGAGACTTCCTTTATCTGGGGTTTTTTAAAGCAACCTGTAGAGCAGCAGCCATGTGATGGTGCCACACACCTCTAACCCCAGCAGCCAGCAGGCTGAGGCAGAAGTCTGGATTCTGGGCCAGCCTGAGCTACATAAGAGACCCTGTCTGAAAAAAAAAAAAACCGAGCTGAAGGAGGCGGCTCACTGGTAAGGAAGGTTTGTCACCCTCCAATCCCTAGCTCTGAGCCCTGGCATCTTCCAGCAAAACTGTGAGGTCACCAAAGACAGAGAAAGACCAAGGAACCATCCTGTTCTGGAGGAAACTAAGGGAGCAACAACTCAGTGTATCAGGGGCTTCTAAACCAGGAGAAGGCAAAGCCAGGCGCTGTAGTCTGTAGTCTAGCTGGCAGCACTGCACCAAAGGGAGCTTCCTAGTTCCTTGGAGATGGGGCTGGAAGTCTCAACTAGCGCCTGCCACTAGCTGAGTGGTGTCCCTACCCTGTCTATCCTTCCTGACAGCACTAACAAGCTGGTGAGAGAAGGTAATGACAGTGACAGGATCTGACATATTATACTCTTTAAAGGCAAATCTCAGGTCTAAAGAAAGCAGGAATGTGGCCAGACATGCAAATGCAGAGTGTGGTCTCTGGGTAGCTAACAGTTGTGCTGGCTATCCTTATGTCAACTGACACAAACTACAACTATCTGAAAGGACAGAACCTCAATTGAGAAAATGCTTCCATAAAATTTGATTGTAAGGCATTATCTTAGTGATTGATGGCAGAGGGCCCAGCCCATTGTGAGTGGCACCACCTCTGAGCTATGGTCCCGGGTTGTATAAGAAAGCAGGCTGAGCAAGCCTGAGGGGAGGAAGCCAGTAAACAGAACCCCTCCATGGCCTCTGCATGAGCTCCAGCCCTGACTTCTTTCAGCAATGGACTACAATGTGAAAGTGTAAGCCCAAAAAACCCTTTCCTCCTCAACTTGCTTTTTGGTCATGGTGTTTTGTCACAGCAATAGAAACCCTGAGACAAATTGGGCCCAGAGTCGGGTATTGCTGTTTTGGGGAGGATTGTAGAAGGACTTTGGAACTTTGTACAAGAAAAGTCATTGAGTGGTCAATGCTTAGAGAGCTGTTCTGTAGGAGCTTGGAGGCAGCAATGTGAGGGTAATGCAGAAGAGGACGGAGGCCTGGCTTGGGAAGTTTAAAGACTCTATCAGGGTCATTTGCTATTTTGAATTCGGATCCTGTGCTTTTGGTTTAGCTGGGGCTGACAAATCAGCTGTGATTGGCAAAATACCTGCACTACTAAAGTGAACCCTTTGCTTTGCTGAGTGAGCTGCAGCTAAGAAATTAGCAATGACTGAAAGCAGCATCACAGAGGTAAAATCTTCTGGGAAGTGTTTCCTCAGGGTCAACATACACAAGCGGTTGTGTACACAAGCCACAGTTGTACTTTGTGTTTGCAGATGAACTTGGTAATGGAAGAGTCACCCAATTGGTACTGGTTTTGAAGGAATTCAGGGATCACAGGGAGCAGGTGAGGCCCGGCACCGTGAAAGGCCAGGAGAGGCCATTGGCTGCACTGAAGGCCCAGGACTGAAGGGGTCATGCAAAGAAGTTGAGGCTGGGCACCATGAAGAGAGTCTATCAGAGGCTACTGGTGAAAGTGCAGCCCAGTTGCAGCAGAAAAACCCTAGCATTGTGGAGCCAGTACCATGGGATGACTACCAAAAGCAGCAGCAGCAGTGAAGTGGAGCCAGCCGCAGCCTCTGCTGCAGAGGGAAGAACTGGAGAACCCAAGAAGATCCAGAAGATCCAGAAGTAATCCAAAAGATCACGAGTGAATCCCAGATAATTGCACAATAAGTTATTTATAATATTGGAGTTTGGGTTTTGCTTGGTTCAGATTGTGACTGTGCCCCTCTTGAAGAAGGCATTTAACTTAATTTTGATTTTCATGGGAGCCCACAGATGAAAGACTTTGAACTTTTAAAAGAGGTTTGGAGTTTTAGAGAGATTGGGTATTTTTTAAAGGCTGATATTTGAAATCATAAAGACTGTGGGACTTCAAAGCTATGGTATGTTCTTAATGTGAAATCTTGAGGATGAGTAAGAAAGGAAATGGCTTAGCAGTGATGTGTTTGTGTACCAAGTTGACAAGGGGTCAGTTGTGCTGGCTAGTCTCATGGCAACTCGACACAAACTAGTTATCTGAAAGAAGGGAACCTCAAATGAGAAATGGCTCCGTAAGATCTGGCTGTAAGCCAAACCTTAGGCTGAGTCAGGGAATCCTAATGAAGAAGGGAGGAAAGATTGTAGGAGCCAAGGCTCCTACAAGAGCACAAGAACACAAGCCACAGAATCAACTAACCAGGGCTCATATGGGCTCACAGAGACTGGACCAACAATCGTGGAGCCTGCATGGGTCTGACCTGGGTCCTCTACATGTATGTCATGGTTGTGTAGCTTGCTGTTCTTGTGGGACTCCTAACAATAGAAGTGGGACTGTCTCTGACTCTTATGCCAGCTTTTGGGGCCCTTTTCCTCCTACTGGATTGCCTCATCCGGCCTTGATATGAGAGTATGTGCCTAGTCTTACTGTAACTTGTTATGCCATGTTTGACATATTCCTAGGAAGCTCTTTTCCTAAGGGAAACAGAGAAGGGAGTGAATCTGGGGGAGAGGAGAGGTAAGGAGAAACTGTGGCCAGGATGTAATATGTGAGAAAAGAATTTTTTAAATGTTATCATAAAAAAATGACTGTTATAAGGTTTTTGTTTTGGTTTGGTTTTGGTTTTGGTTTTTGGTTTTTCAAGACAGGGTTTCTCTATGTAGCCTTGGCTGTCCTAGACTTGCTTTGTAGACCAGGCTGGACTCAAACTCAGAGAGATCTGCCTGCCTCTCTCCCAGAGTGCTGGGATTACAGGTGTGCACCACCGTGCCTGGCTTATAAGGCATTTTCTTAATTAGTGATTGATTGCGGGCGGGAGGGAAAGACTATTGTAGGTGGTTATACAGGAACTTAATGTAGAAAAATGGCTCTCTGATCACATCCAAGGACCTTCTAGGTCTGCATGATCCACTGGAATGCAGACATGCCACACACCTTTAATCTCAAACAATGAGGGTTAAGTAAGTTTGCGGAAGAAAGCACCTATGTTTGAAATGACATCTAATTGAGGGGCAGACTAAGTGACAATTAGAGAAAGATTTGACAGAATAGGATATGCCCAGCTCTCACAAGAACAGCACAGGAAAGAGATGCCATCTAAGAGAGCACAAGAGGACGCAGTTCTATAGGGACAGTTTCACAGAGACATACTGGAGGGAGAACAAGCTAGACACAGTTGAAGACAAATGAGGCGGAGTATGAGGAGCCAGAATAGTAGAACAAACTGCTAGAGTTAGTTTGAGGCCAAGCAGAGCAATTCAGTCAGAAGCTAAGAGAAGCCAGTTTCAATCAGTCAGCTTGGGGAGGAGTTTGAGCCAGAATAGCTGATTTGAATCAGCCAGCCAGAGTTCAGAAAGAACTAGAAAGGGTGTGTTTATTCAGCAGTAAGCCTGCAAGATGACAACTACATTTGTTGAATGAAAGTTAACTGTTACAGGGGGTGCCATCCCTGGGCTGGTGGACCTCGGTTCTGTAAGAAAGCAGGCTGAGCAAGCCATGAGCAAGCCAATAAGCAGCACCCCTCCAGGCCTCTGCATCAGCTCCTACCTACAGGTTCCTGCACTGATTTCCTCCAACGATGGACTATGAACTGGCAGTATAAACCACATAAACCCCTTCCTCCCAAATTTGCTTCTTGGTCATGGTGCTTCATAGCAACAACAGAAGCCCTGACTAAGACAGCAAGTATCTCCCAGGATGACATCATATTTCCTTCCCATTAATGAGCACTGCCACCAGAGGAACCACTTACATGGACCAACTCATCATTATCCCTCGCAGAGTAAATGGCGATTCTCCTTTCCAAGGTCGTCTGCAGGCTGTCCTGTTCACTGACTGAAAGGTCTGCATTGACAGTGAAGGTTCCAATGAACCTGGGGAGAGACCAGGTGAAACAGAAGTCCTAGTCTTTTACAGCCAAGAAAACCAAAAGCAAGTGACTCTTAGTCTCACCTGCCTGTACTGGCTCCTCAGCCCAGCTAGCTAATGCTGCCCATTAAACTCAACCAGCTGGACCTCCTTGGGCACCCTTCCTAGACTGCCCACCTGAGGAACGTACACAGCTTTCTGCACCCCTTTGCCTCAGAACTCCTCACATTACCCTGGTATGCAGTGCATATGGGACTCCTGCCAGCCCAGGCTCTCTTCTAGTGCCAGGATCATCCTGGTGCTTCCCTCTCCTCAACGTCAGTGGGGAGGTCTATAGAACTGGCCTGAGCCAGCCCAAGAGAAACCCAACCCTATACCCCAGTGCTGGAGGATAGCTGATGGCCTTACCACTTCACCAGGTTTGAAAGGTAGTGGACATCCCTGTCTTGAAGTGGCACCTTGGTAAAGTGAGTTGGGATGATGGAGAGGCCAATGGCCAGCAGATCCGGCTGCCGGCAGATGCTATTTCGATAGAAGCCACTGGCCAGCAGGCACAGCAGGTGAACCTGAGGAGCAGGGAGAAGAAGCTAGCATGGAAGGAGAGCTGAAGACAGCAGGGATGTCGCTGCCAAATTCAGTGATTTGTGGACAGGAAACACTGGCTGTGCTTCTACACACAGTAAGTACAAAGCACACAGGGTGGCCATCAGCCATATCCCAAGGCTGTGTGTCTCACTCTCTTCTCTCCAATTACTCACTCCCTCAAAGAACTCACTAGCTCTTTTCCTCTCAGCAGTTCCTACCTTTACAGATAGACTACATGATTTTCAGATGAAACGTCACATCACCTGGTTCTGCTGCAGTGAGGTTAGCAGGAAACGTGAGCAAGCGACACAGGCTGCTCAGAGCACTTACTGAGGGCCAAGCATGGCTCTCCAACTGTTTTCCACTCACTCTGCTCATCTGAACCCACCTCTACTGCTAGGCACCCCACCTTAACTCCCATTCTCCAGTCTCACCCTTCACCAACCTACTGCAGCAGCAGCAAGGCTGACTACTCTGTCATCTCCACACAAAGCTTTGCACCTTCTTCCCTCACCACATCTTTCTCCACACAAAGGTGGAAGGAGCTCCCTTAACCACCTCCTGTAAGGCCAGCCTCAAGGACGGCACCTAAGCACATGCAGGCCTGCCTGTCACCCATGGACCCGCTTCTCCTGGCCCTACTTGCCCTCACCTTGTGCATGTTCTCCTGCACTTCTTTATTAAAGCGCTTCAGCATCCTCCGCAGGTACGTCTCAAGCTCCATCTTTATCTTCTCACTGAAACACACAGCAAGAGACCCAAGATTAGAACAGGAAACCACAACTCCATGCCATGACAATGGGGTCACACGCCCCAGCTCCTATACAAGGTTGAGCTACTCAGCCAAATCAACAAGTGACCACCATCTGCTCTCTATGGAAAGAAGAGGAAGCCCCGAGTGAGTGATGTCCTGAGTCATGCCATGGATCACCTAGCCTCAGGCTCATGGGAAAATGGCAAAGCCACCCCTCACCCATGAGACCCAAAGAAATGGCAAAGGCTTTTCCGTCCTCAGGGGGTTCAAGTATGGATGTTTTTGGTGATACAGAAAACGTCCACCATAGCTCTCCACCGTGTTTATAGCCTGAAGTCTGTATCCCTACAGAGGCTGCTGCTACTGAGATGATCTAAACCTGTTCCCTTGATCCAGCTGTGCACCATAAGCCATTTCTCCCTGCTTATCTCTATGTAATAACCCCACCTCCCTGTCCAACTCTATATAATAAACACACTGAGCTTCTAGAGGGTTGCAGTTTCTCTGTCCAAGAACCTCGACCTTCTGACCAGCTTTCTGTCCTTGGTTTCTTCTCCTCTTTCCCCTCTTGCCCCAGTCTGGTCCGTTCCTGGAGCCATGCTAGATGCAGCACCTTGTGTCTGCAAACCCGCTCACAGGTCACTGTGTAGCCCCTGGATGCAGCGCCTCCCATCTGCAAAGCTGCTCCTGGACACTGTGCAGCCCACTTCCCAACCTCCCGCAGCATGCCATGCCTCACCCTTAGGCCTCAAGTTCCCTTCCGTCAGAGTCCTAACTTCTCACTTTCTCCTCAAACTGCCACACTGATGCTAAATTAAAAGACTACATTTACATGACTGCCCTGCAAAACCTTTCACGTGGCCCGTCCATCTGCAAAAAAACCTAACACTCCCTGAAAGATACAATGTCTTCATTATGCCCATTGAAGTGGACCTCATTAGCTAGCTTATGCTCCGTTGTCCTAGGCCATCAGAGGCTACAGGGGAACTGGGCACCTGTGAAGGCTGAGTGCTCCTTCCACAGTGGGCACCTTCTCAAGTTGTGTAGTGGGAGGGGAAGCATGAGTGCCATGTCAGCCAACAGGGATTCGGGTCTTGACTCCTCCACTCTCTGGCTAAGAAGGCCCTGGAGAGTCTCATATGCCCTGAGCCTCTCATTTATAACCCTGCCCTAAGGTCATGTAAAGTAAGTGATGAACAAGGTACTTGGTCCTTCCTACACACCTCCACCTCCCACCCGCCAGGACATGCAGCTGTCTCTTTTCAGTCCTGCAGGCAAACCCAGGCTCTCCCCTGTGGCTCCAGACCACATGACATGCAAAGGCTTTCTTAGTGTATCTGCTGCCTATTTTCAGGACAGCAGCACAGAAACTAGAGTCCAGCCTACCTTCTCTTCCGTTCCTTTGCCTGCTCCGGTGTTTCAATTTCTATCTCCACTGCCTTCACAGGCAAGGCAGACCAAGAGGTGGCAGAATTTTCTCCCATGTCCAGCACAGGCTCAGTAAGTTCTATCAACAGCAATTTTTAAAGTTAATAATCATAACTGAGGCTGGAGAGATGGCCCAGTGATGTAGAGCAGTGACTATAAAGGACCTGTGTTCAATTCCCACATGGTAGCTCACAGCCATCTGTAACTCCAGTGCCAGGGGATTCAACACCCTTTCTAGCCCCATGGGTAGCAGGTACACGGCGCACAGACATATATATAGGCAAAACACACATATAAACTAAAGTTAATAATAATAATAGCTAGTATGTGGAACAAGATCAGGGTTCTGCTGGGAAATACAAAGTCAGGAATAGACAAGGAAGTGCCTGAGATTCCTGACTGTTTATCTGGCAAAACTAGAACAGACTAAAGAGCAAGAGGCCAGGACTTTTCAAAGCAGGCATTGCTCTACAAAGTCAGAGGAAAAAGGAAAAAACAAAGTGCCTAGTATGATGGCATGCATCTGTAATCTCAGCACTCAGGAGGCTGAGATCAGAGTTCCTACATCCCAGGTCAGCCTCGGCTGTACAGTAAGTTCAATAATAGAGGCCTCACCTAAAAAACAAAACAAAACAAAAACAAAAACACAAGATCTGGAGGCTGGAAAGATAGTACACACACATCCTGATGACCTGACTTTGGTACTGGATCCCACAAGATGGCAGAAAAGAAGTCTGCAGAACTGTCTCTGGTCTACATGGACATCGTGCACTTACACACATTCACACATGTTCACACGTACTTTAAAAACAAAACCAGAAAAACAAGAGAGAGGAGCGGTAGTTCTGTGGCAGAGCACCTTCCCAAAAAACAAACAAACAAACAAACATTCCTAAGGCCAAGGTTTAATCCCCAGCACAAGTAATAAATGAAAATGGACATGGTAGGGCTTTAGTTAAAAGAAATTTACAGATGTGTAACAACTACTGGACCTGAATTCAAAAAAAAGAAAAAAGAAAACAACAGAGCTATAAAAGCATTTTTATAACAACTGAAGGTGGTTTTCCATGTTTTGGGGTGTGATGAGGTTGCTTTGCCAGATAACACAGCACTACCTTCTTAGGAAAGGCATGTTCAAGTATTCAAAAGCTAAGCTTTGGGATTTCAAATAGCTAGAAAGTCACATTTGATATAAGGAAGCAGGTATCCAGACTCCTCTCATTTCTTAGTAAAAACGCTAGGGGGAAGCATGCCCCACAGAAGGAAATCAGGGATTAACTCTCATGGTGTGCACTTGCAGCTCAGGCTACTGAGCCAGCAGACTTCCTCCCCAAATCCTGCAGGCTGACTGGGCACAGCTCACAGTCACATGCAGTTTACAGAACACTGCCAGTGAAGAGCTCCGCCTCAGACAACTTCAGACAAGTAAAGAACTTGCTCGTACAGCTATGTGGTGGCGCTGGGCTGCAGTCAGCACTACACAATTCTTCCAGCTGCATTCTTCCATCAGCACTGCCTCTGTTTACAGCTTTCCCAGCAAAAGCCACTGGAGGAAGAGAACTTACACACTTCTCTGGTAACCCATGGGATTTTGTCTAAAAGAAGTCCCTACTGCAAGCCTGTTTTAAAGATGGTCTTTGTTTCAAAGAAAAACAACAAGACTGCAACATGAGACTTAGCTTCAAACAGCAAATAAATAAAGAGGCTCAAAGTTAGGAAAACACGACAGACCACCTCACCTTCCACCTCCTCCCAGTCATCTTCGCTGTCCTCATCTTCATCAGTGCCTTTGTCCGCCACCTCTCTCTTTGCATGTTTCTTGGCCTTCTTGCAGTCAGCTGCAGGGTCCCTGTGTGTGGATCAAAGATGCAAAGGCTCACATGTACACCCTCGTGTCACACTCAGGCTAAGCAGAACCTACAGGATTCCTTCTCCTGTTGACTGCTGCAATCATATCCATGAAGATGATGGACAGCTGGCTCTCAAAGTCTCAAGATACGAGGTGGGAAGAGCTAGAGTGTAAGGTTACCCTGGCTACTAAGCAAGACCTTTGTTTCTTAAAACAAATCCAGAACCTAGTAACTCACAATCCAGGTGAAAAAAAAACAAACAAAAATGCTCTGCCTTGAAATAGTGAGGGCACAATTAAAGAAGACACATAGTCACAGGAGTCTCAGAGAGCTGAGGTAATGGCACAGTTGCACATGGCTGGAGGCCAGAAAGAAGAGAGGCTCGCACCAGCTGAGCTGCCGCTGCCTGTGAACCAGCTCAGGGAACGAAGCCCAAGGACAATGAAGCTGGCACAACTCAAACAGGTCAATAAAAGTGTGACCACACATGGACCTGTAGCCAAGACCAGGCTGGGCGCTGCTAGTAGGGGGAACCATGCAGATAAGCAGCTGGACCGACAACAACATGCAGGGAAACAGTTGCCAGTATGTTGACATATTTCTACAGATTTGTATATAAATCCCGTCTACAGTTCTGGGTTACTTTTAGATTGTATAAATATTACGATACTTGGAATCAAGTGAAAACAGCCAAAGTTTTAGCACAGACATTTAAATTGATCTCAGTCTTGAGCTCCAATAGCATTTTTGGTTTTGTTTGCTACTTCCATGGCAACAAAATCTCCCCGTGGTCAGATAGTAGAAATGCTGCTGAACCACAGGTTAGAGCAGTCCACCCTCCAGTGAGAAGAAAGCAGACCTGCAGCATCCCCTGGCAGCCTGTGGATATCCCCAGAAGTCAAAGGGGGATAGGGAGTGGGCAGGAAGCTTATGTGGTAGAGCATAGTGAGGAATTGGCCTGCTTCACCTGGCCCACTACTGCCCTCGCTGGACTGCTCATCATCATCAACAGCAGGTTGGATTTACTCAGAAGCAAAGAACTCTTACGTTTTCCTCTAATCACCTCCAGCTTGCTTTGGCTGGCTAGTGAACTAGTCTTATGTTCACTGTCCCTCATACTGAAATAAGAATACTCACCTACTATAAAGGCATTCAGTATTTAGCAAACTACAGGCCCAGCCCTAGGTGCCATAGGCCCTGTGAACATGAATGAAGCTCCCAGTTCTAGCTGAGACCCAAGAGGTGTGATCACCCTAAAGGGTAGCAAACCTCGGTACACTGCACTGTCATGAATAATTGTCACCCCAGCAAATATATCACAGTCTGCAACAGCAATAGGAAATGGGGGGCAAAAAAGGCCAAGAATTTGTAAAAACTACAGCTGATGGCTTCAGACACAGATCAGAGGGGAAGAGAGTACTCCAGCGGATGGAAAACAAGAGCACGATGGGGGGTGGGGGCAGGTGGAGGTGGAGCTCAGTGATTAGCACTTGCTCACAACCCACGAGGCCATGGGTTAGATCCCCCAAACCATGAGAAAACAAAAAACATAAAAGTAAGAAGTGCAACAAGGGACAAGAATGTGCCCAGTGAATGTCCAAAGTGCACCTGGGCAAGAGTTGCCAGTGCCAGCGTGATGTGCCCAGTGAACATCAAAGTCCACCTGGGTGGGAGTTGACACTGCCAAATACCAGGATGGCAGGAAGCCTCCTGCCTCTCTGCTGGGTATCTGTGAAGTTGAAAGAGCACTGGACCAAGAATCAGGATCCTGAATTCTGCTCCTGAGGATGCTTCTAGCTAGCTGTGTAAACATGAATAAATCACTATCTCTGAGCTGACACTGAACTCATCAGAAAACTTGAGGCCTCCAGCTCCTGCTATCCTGACTCTATAGAAAAGCTTAAAGGCTTTCCTTTTTCCCACGTCCCCTTAGAGAGCCAAGAGTGACTTCCACCATCTTCGCTCTTCTGGTGAGAACAAACATCACCAGTACCATGTTTGGTCATCTTACCTGAAATCATCTCCATCACTGAGGGCCTCCTCCTTCAGAGCCTTGAGATTCTTGGATTTAGCAGTGGCTTTGGCCACTTTCTTTTTTGCTGGACCATCTGTAGGGTCCCCTGGATCAGTGCAGCCTCTCTTCCTCTTTTCTTGGGAAACTTTCGAGAGAGCATACTTCTTTGAGGGTTTCTGTTTCTCATCTTCAAAGTCATCTAGGTAACAACAGATGGAGAGAGGGGAAGGTGGAGGCAGAGTAGCATGCCCATAATCTACCCACAACCCCATCACTGGCAGCCATCACCCACCCATTCAACATCCTGTGCTAGGCAGCACCCAGTGCTCAGCCTGTCACCTGCAGCCTTCTCTGTGGTCACAATAAAAACCTGTAGGGTAGGGAAGTGCTGTCACCAAGCTACACTCTCCATTCTTATTGTATTGTATTGTATTTCTCCTAACACTGAAACCACCCTATGACTAAAACTCTAAAATCCAACCTTAAAGGAAATGTAAGGGAAATACTCAAAGCCACTCATCGACTCCTCACTTGTCAACCACCTGCCAAGGCCTATTGGCACCTACTACTTTCAGGTGAGATATTTCCAGGTCACAAACCTTGGTACCTTACTTTTACTATTGTGTTTCTGCTGTATGCACAGGCAAACACCAATACCCATAAAAGTAGTAGTAGTAGTAGTAGTAGTAATAGTAATAATAATAATAATAATAATAATAATAATAATAATAATAATAATAATAAAAAAGTGGGATGGTTTTTCAGGGATGAAAACAAGAGAAAGAACAAAATAGGACATGGAGGAAAATGAGACTTGTTTTTATGAAGCTTACACTTTCCTCAATCAGAAATGAAGATCGCTGTAGAATGAGAGACTGACAGGGCAGTAACTGTGATTCTGTGGTAAAAGATACCTAGGAATGACTACCTTAAGATGATCGTGGAGCGCCTTAGACCTGAAGCAGAGAAGAAATTAGCCCCAATAAGAGCCATGAAGAACATTCTAAGCCAAAGAAACACCAAAGGCCAAGCCTCCGGAAAAATAAACAGCATTATCTGAAGAACAGAAAGGTGGTCACTAAGAGCCATGAGGCATGGTGGCATCTGCTCCCTGTGATGAGGATGATACCAGAAGATCTAGGGTTAGTCAAAGTAGGAGTATCTGGAAAGGAGATTCATTCCAGCAGAGTTTTATCAGCATCGAAATCCTGCGGGAGACATGCCAAGTGAGGTAGACGCTATATTTGGTGAACGTAAGTCTAAGGAAGTTTTAAGTTGGGAGACTTAGACATATGAGGTTTTGTTATTATTGTTCTACATAATTTGGCTGCTAGCTGGAGATCTGATGCAGAGGGATGAGGGGAAGACAGAAAAGAGACTTCGCTCACTCAAAAAAAGCCGACATGGGCAGGATCTCCAGCTACGAAATTAAAAGAATTAGGTACATACTTCAGTGTTGATGACGCTGGCCTGGACTTGCTGCCGAACTGGCAGGTAAGAAAAGACATGTTTTAACAGGTGGGTGAAGGGGTGATTAACAAAGATGCACAACTGGAGATGTTTACGAGCAAATTGGAGCTTTTCCTTTGTTCAAGAAGCCCATGCCAGGCCGGTGATGGTGGCACACAGCTTTAATCCCAGCACTTGGGAGACAGAGGCAGTCGGATCTCTGTGTTCCGAGGCCAGACTGGTCCAGGGCAGCCGGGGCTACACGGAAACTGTGTCGATAAACAAACAAAGGGTACTCCAAACCCGGAGGTACACCGGATGGCCGCCTGAAATTTGGGGGGAGGAGAGAGAGAGATCTCGCACTACAGGGTCTCCGAGGCACCATGCCAACTGCGAAGCTTTCTCCTGCACGGCCCTCAACACTTGCCAAAAGGCTGAACCTGGTTCTAGGCGTCACGGAGGGGGGTCAAGGATGATGGAGGAGGCCCTCCGGAAGCGGCGCATCCGGCCGCGGAGACTTTGTCGCAGACGCAGAACTGCTCCGCCGCCCGCCCCAGCCTCCGCCGCCAACGCATTGCAGGACGCAGACTCGGTCTCTCACCCGCCTCGCTCTCCTTAGGCCCCGCTGCTTTGTTGCCCTCGACTTCCCCGCCGCGCCTCCGCCGCCTTCCGCCTGCAGCGCGCTTTGGTGCCATGTTGCCCAGCGGCGTCCCTCCGCACTACACAGCCGGGACGCCACAGTTCTCCACGTGCCGGCTCCGCCCCAAGGCGGACCATGCCTGGCCGCGCCCCCGGACCAGGGTAGGACCACACCCTCCAAAGAAGCCCCGCCCCATGTGAACTACAGGGGCTCAAAGGGACAAAAATAACATAGTTCTACTTCCAGTGAGTGACGGCCTAGCGTTCTTTATTTTTTTGGGGAGTGCCTGTTCTCGCGAGAGCTGGAAAGGGCGCAGCGTTTGAAACATGGCGGACGACGTAGATCAGGTAAGTTTTCCTAAGGCGTTCATAAAAGGAAGTGCTTTCGCTTCTCAGACGGGTTCCCTTTTGACACGCTCACTGAAAAGTGGCTTGTTTCTTTTTTCCGAGTAACCACGGCCTTCCGTGGCCGCGCCTGCTCCTGAAACTTACCCAGGCCCAGAGTTTTCGCAGTCCTCCTATCTGCCCATCACGTCGCTACCCTTTATCTATACAATACAAACCCTGTCGGTGCCCGCCTCTGGGAGGTAGCCGTCGGCATTCCGACCGAAAGCGTGACGTAGTAGTGGACACCAGCTTAGAAATACGTGTAAGCAGGACGCATTGGAATGTATTATGAGGGAGGTCAGATAAATGGTGCGCTTACAGGAGACAAACTGCTAGGGTTGTAGTGTGAATTGAAAACAAGCAAAGATCTGGTACACAGGATAGCAAGGTCCCGCAGGCCTCCTCGCCTTCCCCTTCCTCTTCCTTAGGTTTCTATGGAGTTCCCTGGCCATCGAAGTGACTTCCGTGCACACACCCCGACACACGGCCAACCCTACTGTTTTTCTTTTCAGAACGTGTTGCTTCAAATATGTATTTCTTTCATGTGTTTCCCCCACAACTAGGATGTAAATTCCTTTATAGGGATTTATTGGGGCTGGAGGTGTGGCTCAGTGCTTAAGAGCACATGTTGCCCGTGTAGACGACCCCAGTGTGTACCAGCACCACCCAGTTGCTTTGACTGCTTAACAGTGATGGAGATAGTATCCCGTTACTAAGCCTGCTTCTTTCATCAGCAACAGACTACCAACACTGTAGAGGAGCCCCTGGATCTCATCAGGCTCAGTTTGGACGAGCGAATTTATGTGAAGATGAGAAACGACCGAGAGCTTCGAGGCAGATTACATGTAAGTCTGTTAAATAATCTCAAAACCAGCTCTTTCGCTCTCATCCCTCCCTTACCTCCTTACACATTTAAGAACTGCAACATAACATACTGTTTTGAAGTACGAAGTTTCTTTTGGGAGTTGGAAAATCTTAGCTAATATAAGTATCCTTTATTCATTTTCAGACTATTTTTCCTTAACCAGAATGTTTATTGGGGGAGTGGGAGGGGGGCTGCTTACGGACACCAGAACAAGGCACCTGATCCCCTGGAGCTGGAGTTACAGACAGTTGGGAACTGCCTGATGTGGGTGCTGGGAGCCAAACTTGGGTCCTCTGCAGGAGTAGCCAGTGCTCTTAACCTTAGCATCTCTCCAACCCTATTTTTGTTCCCTTCAGTTTGATCTCCTGTGTATTTATGAATACACTTAGCTATTCTCTTTGTTTTTGACAAGGTCCTGCCATGCAGCCCAGCCAAGCTTCACATTAAACATTCCCCTGCCACTGTCTCCTTAGAGCAGGGTTACAGGCATGCACTACCATTCTTGGCCTTGACCTCTATTTTTTTTTTTTTAAGAGTTTATTCGTTTTGTTGTTGTTGTTGTTGTCTTTCTTCGAGACAGGGTTTCTCTGTGTAACTATAGCCCTGGCTGGCCTGGACTCGATTTATAGACCAGGCTGGCCTCGAACTCACAGCGATCCACCTGCCTCTGCCTCCCGAGTGCTGAGATTAAAGGAGTGCGCCACCACATCCGGCTTGACCTCTATTCTTAAAGGTTATTGTGCAGGCTGTTTTAGGTTTTGACATATAAAACTTTTTTGTATGAAAAAAAAAATTAAATAGGCTAAAGATAGCTTGCCTAGCATGTGGCAAAGCCCCTAACACTACCAAAAAAAAAAAAAAAGTTAAACAGCATAGAAATCCATAGCATCAAAGGTGAAGTCCCATTTTTCTCTATGGATGATCACTGTTCAAATTTGGCTACCTAGTCTTCCAGAGCTTGTCTGCATATGTATATGCTGCCTGTGTGTAAAGGGGGATCCAGTGAGTGAGGTATGGTGGTATGTGCCCATAATTCCAGTACTTAGATAACTGAGGCAGGAAGACCATGTTTGAGGCCTGTCTGGACTACAGAATGAAGCTGTGTCTTGAAAGGCAGGGCAAGTCTTTATATACATATTTGTAGCACTTTTTTCATGTGGTTTTTTTGTTTTTTTGTTGTTGTTGTTGTTGTTGTTTTTTTGTTTTTTTTTTTTTGTTTTGTTTTTTTTTGGTAGGATGATTATGCAACTGATGACTGCACAGGATTCTATCTAAGGCATCGGTCACATTTCTCTTTTTTTGTTTTGTTTTTATTTTGTTTTGAAGACAGGATTTCTCTGAGTAGCCCCGGCTGTCCTGAACTCACTTTGTAGACCAACCTGGCGTGAACTCAGAGATCCACCTGCCTCTGCCTCCCAGAGTGCTAGAATCACAGGCGTGCGTCACCATGTCTGGCTCTACATTTTATTTTATTTTCAGCAATAAAACTACATTAGACATGCACATACACACACGCACGCACACACTGAAGTGACATTGTGTACTTAAGGCTTTGTCTCTTAACTAATTTGTTATTTTCCTTAGAACTGTTTGTTTACAGCACAGGAATTAAAGCGTCTTCTTAGTTCAGATTAGGAACAGCCCTGTACCACCAGGGACAGAGCCTCTGTGGGGGACTAGGCAGCTACAGTTCAGTTTCTTAGAAACTGTGATAGTTCCTCCATGAGACTTGAAGATAAAGAACCTTTCAGTCTGGGAAAGAAATCGGGTCATTGATCTACATTGATCATTGGCCTTATGGAAGCATCAGTGTCCATTTGGCGAGAAAAGTGGGATAGAGGTAAGTTACATGGGTCTTTGGCACATGAAATGATACCCAGGCCAGACCGGTCACCCAAAACTTGGAGGTGCCTTCAGCTCCTAGCGCCGTACTAAGTGGCCCACCTTCCTATTGACTCCCTGCTCTCCAGCTGAACATTTTGCTAATTTGTGTATCTGCCAAGTAATGTAACAGCCAAATAGCTGTTAGGTTATTTTTATCTTGATATGAGAAGGCAAAACCACTTAGCGCTTTGTTAGAAGAACATGTAAGTGGATTCTGAGCATGTACACACACAGGCCCATGTCCACAAAAGTAGGCCAACTTTTGTGTTTCATGTTTGTGAGAGTCAAATGACAACGTCCTTGCTTGAGAACTGCCGTACCATCACACAGCAAGTGACAGGTCTTTATGTTGCTTACTATCCCTGAAAGAAGTCTGACAGAATTTGCTGGGGTTTTGGTTTTTTGTTCGTTTGTTTTTCATAATAAACTGTTGTGAATGGTGGGACGCTGGCACTGCCTTGGGTAGCAAGTAACATAGATACTGAGTGTGAGTGAACTCACTTTTTTTTTTAGTTTTGATTTTATTTTTCAAGACTAAGTTTCTCTGTGTACCACTGGTTACCCTCAAACTATCTTTGTAGGCCAGGCTGGTCTCAAACTCACAGAAATCCTCCTGCCTCTGCTGGGATTAAAGGTGTGTGCCGCCACTCCCAGTTGAATGAACTAACTTTTGATCATAAACAGTATTGTCACTTGTTATGTGATGTAAACGTTTTGGGTGTAAGAATCGAACATGTTGCTTATAATCCACTTGCACCTTTCAAGCCCTGTTCCTTGTTTCTCAAATCTTACCCTTCCATTTCAGGCTTATGATCAACATTTAAATATGATCCTGGGAGATGTAGAAGAAACTGTGACGACGATAGAGATTGATGAAGAGACATATGAAGAGATATATAAAGTAAGTCCTGCAAGTCTTCTCTTTGACAATGTCAGATCTCAACGCTTAACAGCTTAGCACATGTGTGGAGAGCCCACTGAGTTCTGGCACCTACTTAAGGACTATTGGTGGAGTATATAACTAAATGCAAGGGTCGTAGAGTCACACAGCCTGTTTTTCACACTGCTTTTAAAGACTGCTCTATCACCAAGCCCACCCCAACATGGATGAAAGCTCACAAAGCTGGAACCTGGAACACATTACATAGCCTGCAAGCAGCTCAACAAGCTGGACAGCGTCCTTTCTAGTCAGCTGAGTTGGTCTGAAGTGGTACCGCCCAGGCTGTATGGCAAAGGACTCCTGGCAACTATGCCTTAGACTTATGACCAGAGAGCACTTAGCTGGATATCCCGTGCTTGCTGGAACTAGTAGCTGGCCTCTGTAACATTGTGTCTATCTTAGTGACAATGTTGACAGCTCCACAGGCTCAGGTATTTGAGTATTTGGTCCCCAGCTGGTGCTGCTGTTTGGGGCTGTGGAGCCTTTATGGAGTAGTTGATGAAGGGGTGGCCTTATGGTTTTGTTTCTGTTCTGTCTGCTTTCTAAACCATCAGGATGGATGTACTCTCAAAGTATAAGCCAAAGTAATTTATTTTATGTATATGATGTTGACATATATGTCTCTGTACTACATTCATGGCTGGTATCTGAGAAGGCCAGAAGAGGGCATCAGATCCTTGGAACTCGAGTTGCAAACAATTGTGAGCCACCCTATGAATGCTGGGACTTGAACCTGGGTTCTCTGGAAGAGCAGCCACTGCTCTTATCTGCTGAGCCATCTCTTCAGCATCCCTACAATAGTTTGCAGTTATCATGTGTCTTGTGTGTTTACTACAGACCCAAGACAGACTACGGTGTTGTGGAGAGTCCCTGCAGTTCGTTTCACGCAGCACTGTGGAGAATAGCCTTGTGGTCTTGTTTGTTCTCATTACCTTTGAGATGAGAAAGCAAACAGCAGCCTCCCCTTGACCCGTTGAATGTTTTGCCATCTTTTGGTTGACATAACTGATGAGCACCAGTATTCCCAAAACAGCAAAGTGACCACAGACCACTGGGGTTCCCAGAGCTTTTCCCACAGCATGCATAATTAACTCCTGAGTGACTGGATATTTACCAACTGGCCAATAAGAAAGCAGAAAGCAGTTGGCCCTCTTCTTCTCGTTCTTGCTCCACTACAGTCAGAGAATTGTTTTTGTTGATTGCTAAAGTTTTGTTACTTGGTTGTAGCCCACTTTTCCCTGTTGTCTGTCATGTTTACTACCTGCCTTCACCAGCAGCCCACAGTATGGCTTACCATCTGGCTTCTCTGGGTGATACTGTGCTCTTTGTAGCAGAACCATCTTGCCCCTCATCCTAAAAGCACCAGTCCTCAAATAATTACAGACCTGCTGGAAACTGAGGAGACAGCATCTCTGTTGGATCACCTGATTAACCTTACCCTGGGCTTCAGGCTGCATGGTCTTGGCCTGAGGACAAAGTGGTTTTAAACTGAAAAGCTTGTTCATCACAGCTTTGCGCCCCTCCCAGCCCTCCCCCCCTCACAACCCCGTACTTATGTAGTTGGGCCTAAAAGCATCTAGCATTGTTTCTTTTTGTTTGCCTGTTCTTGCCTGATCTGGATCTCATATTTTCCTGTTGAATGTATTTGTACACCACAGCATTTGGCTTTTTTCGGCCTTACTCCCCAGAGTCTGGAGGCTTGGGAAGTCTTTGGGCTTCTTTCAAGTTCTGCCTAACATTTTGCCAACGCATAGTGATGACTCCAAATGTGCCATGTTTGCTGACTGCCCAAAGCCTAACCACTAAGCGAAAGCCTTGAGAATTGTGTTCCCATATGTGCGCACAGGAGCTGTGATGGTAGGCATACTGGAGGTTGCGTCCTGCCTACAGGTCAACACAGTAGCTTTATTTTAGGTGCTAAGTTGGGGACATTGGACTTACATCCTTCTATTCCTTGAGATCTCAGTGTTCAGAGTTCATCCATTGGTGAAATGGTGACTACCATTGACACTCAGAGGAAGTCACTCTTGAAGTCCATGGCTAAAATTCAGTCTAAGCTGAGGGTGTAACTCATTAATAAAGCATTTGCTTAGAATGTGCAAGAGTTCAATCCCCAGCACCCCTTCCCCTCAAACTGATCCAAAACCAGACATAGTGGCATACTCCTGCAGTCCTAGCATGGAGAGACAGCTCAGGGGCCAAGAGCACTTGCTTCTTCCCCCTTTCCCCTTTTGGCACTTATGTTTGACACAGTCTTACTCTATAACACAGCTTGTTTTGGAATTTGCCATGTAGCTCAGTTGGACTTGAAACTATGGTGATGCCTGCCTCAGCCTTCTCCATGCTGGTATTATAGTCTTGACCACAGTGTCTGACTTGTGTTTATTTTACATTTATTTGTCTAACTTTTATGTGTATGTGTGCAGCTGTGTGAGTTGATGTGTATCATGTACATACGGGAGCCCAAAGATGCCAGACACACACACACACACACACACACACACACACACACACAGTGAAAATAAATCTTAAAAAAATAATAATTCTAGCACTTGTGGCTGAGGTGTGGGGATTAGAGGTTTCATACTAACATGGGCTATACAGCGAGACCACATCTCAAACAAATAAGACAAAAACCATAGACCTTGTGTTCAGATTTGGTCTCAAAGAAGTCTGGGAAATATACTCTAGCAGTACACAGGAAGAGGAGAGTGAGTCTAGGTGTGTAGCAGCGGTCTCAGCTGTAGTTATTGAGGAAGTGGGAGTGCTCAGACTGTCCAACCTTATCGTCCTTTTCCCTTTGTTCTCTTCCAGTCAACAAAACGCAACATCCCCATGCTCTTCGTCCGGGGAGACGGTGTTGTTCTAGTTGCCCCTCCGCTGAGAGTTGGCTGAGACAGACGATGGATCCTGTGTGGGAAAGTGGAGACTTTACCTCTTGAGATGTACAGGACACTCACAGAGAGAAGCTCACATGCGCTCTGATAGTCAGAGATGACCCACCGATCCCTCCACCCTCAAAAAAGTTCATTTGCAAGTAACTTCCAACCTCTCCAGCTAAATGACATGCTCCTTTTCTCCAGCCCTCTAGAAGTGTAACCATCTTGCTTTCTTCAGGAGTTCCTTGCCCATTATTCTTGCAGTTACTTTCAGGTTGTTTTTCTTTAAATTAAATTTGATGTTTCCTTTTTAATTTTATTTTTTAATGTGTCTTGCAGATTCTCAAGCTTTTACTCAGTGTGTACAGCATGTGTCCTGTGTGTAGGATACCATGTTGAGTGTGAGGAAGCAGAGTGTGGCCAGTCTGCCCCTGCCCTCATCTGAAGTAAAGTTGTTCCAGCAGTTCGGAGGCAGGGAGGCCATTGCCAATAGCTTCACCTGTCTCAGGGTCCCCAAGAGCTCACGTCAGCACCCAGTGAGAACTAGGCCAGAGAGGAGGCAAGTGACCTGAACTGTTAGCTGCCAGGGGGATACAGAGCGTGACTTCTGTGACTGAGGAAACTGTCTTCTACTCGTGGCTCACAGGCAGCCAGTGACGAGGACCTGAGAGAGTGAGAGGGAGTAACTGCAAGCAAAGCTACTTCTATTCTGGCTTCAGCCAACCTATGCTTCTTCACACAGAAACACAAGAACCTTCCACTAAGTAGTTATCCTATTGTGAAATGTGGAAAATTGGGCTAGGGCTGTGGCGTTCAGGAGTTGCTTACTTTTCCTGTATGCGTTAGGGCTTTAGTCCCAGCACCACAAAAAGAAGAAAAGTGTAGACAGCCCAAGCTGTGGAGGACATGTCTGTAAATGAATGTGCTCTGTGAATTTTGCTAATCTGCTGTCAAGTGCGGCTTGTTCATGTGCTCTGAGCCAGTGTCACATTGAAGAGGCTTTGTTTTCATTATTTGTTGTACCTGTCCCTACAAGTTAGAGAAGAGAAAAACAAGTGTGGTTGGGCTGGTGGAAGTTTGTTCTTCAGTGAGTGGGCAAGGCAGAACCCTCCCTCCGCCCTGAGCAACCCCACACTGCCCTTGCCTGTGTTAGATAATGTCATGTTCACTGTGGGAAACATGGGGCTTGGGATGGTGACTGCGTCAAGTGGTCATTGCTTGGGATCCCCCGTCCTGTGTAGATGGTTTAACCAAATGCTAACAGCAGTGGCCGTAACTAACTCACTGAACAGGATGCCTTGGGCAAAGCCTCTCTGGCATATTTCTCACAAGCCCTGCAGTCTTCAAAGGAGCAAACTGGGGTTTGCAAGGTTGGCAGAGCCCTGGCACTGGCCCACACATGAGGGCTAACTCTATTGGTCTGAAGCAGTACCGCCCAGGCTGTATGGCAAAGGACTCCTAGCAACTATGCCTTAGACTTATGACCAGAGAGCACTTAGCTGGATATCCCATGCTTGCTGGAACTAGTAGCTGGCCTCTGTAACATTGTGTCTATCATAGTGACAATATTGACAGCTCCACAGGCTCAGGTATTTGAGTATTTGGTCCCCAGCTGGTGCTGCTGTTTGGGGCTGTGGAGCCTTTATGGAGTAGTTGATGAAGGGGTGGCCTTATGGTTTTGTTTCTGTTCTGTCTGCTTTCTAAACCATCAGGATGGATGTACTCTCAAAGTATAAGCCAAAGTAAACCCTCCTGTAAGTTCCCTCTTGTCAAATATGTGTGCACAGCAGATGCCACACCTCCATTCCTGGGTTGGTCATTTCATGAAGAGACAGGAGTGGTGGTTGCTTCTGACAAAGACAGGAAATGCAGAGCTGTCTGAAATGTGCTTTATTTGAAACCCACTGAACTTGGTTAACTCTAATCTATACAAATGACCGTTTCAAGTAGTAAATTTTGAAGATCTGCCCAAACATGAGGTATTGTCCATCTGAACAAACAGTGCTTCCCATGGCCTTTAATTTACTCATCAGAGATGATACTCAGCCATTGCTGCCCCATGCTGTGAGCAAAGCTCACCTGTGCTGAACACACACCACCACCACCACCTCCAGAAATGAGGAAGCCACCTTGGCTTATCGCAGAAGCACAGGCTTTCTGTTGTTTAAGGAAAGAAAGCACAGCGGGTGCCCCTGTCACTTAGCTTTCTATGGAGCTCAGGTTGGGCAAGTACTTCCCTATGACACATTCAGATGTCTTGTGCTCATCCTCGGGCTGCTCATTCAGCTGTGAGAGTAGAGGTTTCCATGCGCCAGGCCTGAGCAGGATGCGCCCCGCCTCTGTTATTGGAAGCCAAACAAAGAGACACTGCCAAACACAAAGGCCTGTTTTATAGATAACACTTTCTCGGTTTTAAGTTGCTGAAAAGTAATTGGGTACTTTATTAGTAGTGACAGATTTCTTGGACACACCTCAGGCATCCTGGGGTTAAGCTATTGCTGTAGAATCTCATCAGCTCTGGAGCCTGTCAGAAAATCAAGGTGGGCAGAGCTTAGGCTTGTTCAGTAACAGCCTGGGCCGCAGGTAGCAGTAGGACCCTGGAGGCAGGCGGTGTTCCTGTAGAGTCCTGTTGCAGCACCAGGTGAGGTTGTTAAGCTGGGGATAGGTATTGGCTTACTCTGCTTCTGGGAAACTTAAGAGTTGAACACAGTCCCACCAGACAAGTGGCTGCTTGTATTCACAACCCCAGGCTTGAGGCCAACAGCTTGTCCTCCAGCAATGCTGAATGTGTGAAGATTAAATGACACCAGGCCTGCAGTGCAGGCAAAAGAGGCAGTGGTACTTTGGAGAGGCAAGCTGTGCACACTATCCCACAATACTGCGGTTCCCACAGCTCAGCAATGCTTACCTCCCTTTCACCCTTCAACTGTCTTCTGCTACCATGTTCCTGAGACTGTCAGATGCAGGCACCTAGCCAGGCATCAGTTTACATGGAAAACACCAAGAAATGAAGCCTACGAGGCCCAATGTTTTCAACTCCTGCAGGCCTGTTACTCCTTCTCACAGAGCATGCCAGTTCTTATTTTCTTGGCTGATGCTTAAGTTTCGTGGGTGTGGACACAGCATGCCCCACTGTGGTTTCTGATATTGATTACCCCTGAGGGATTCTTTTCTTGGTGTCCTTCCCACCCACTTATTATGCCATGGAGATCCAGGGTGAGGTGTTGACAGGAGTTCCCTGTTGTCCTTCATGGGTTGGGAAAGTTCCCATGGAGGATCTTGCAATGTCGTGGAGTCAGATAACAGAGCCTCAAAACGTGCCTGTGCCACGTGCCAGCTGGGCAGATGGAGTATGGAGTACCCTAAGGCCAGTTGTAAGGAGTAAAAAACAGCTACAGGAACAGCCCAGGAGGCCCCCGGAATTGTCTCCAAGTTGGAAGCATCACTAAGAAGTCATGTCACAGTGGGCTGAAGTCACTTCTCTATCTGCTTTACTCTGGCTGCTCTCCACATCTCTTGAGTAGTTTTGAGGAGAATCTGGCTTTGAAATAATTTGATTCAAAACTTTGCAAGGGCCAAGAAAAATGGCTCAATGCTTGCCAAGTACACATGAGGATCTAAGGTCCGATTCCCAGTGCCCATGTGAAAAGGCAGGTATGGTGGAGCATACCTGCAAAGCCAGCCCTGGGAAGATCACCAGAGCTTGCTGGCTAGCTAGTCTTGCTGAATCAGTAAGCCCTGGGTTTGGTGAGAGACCCTGTCTCAAAAAATAAGGTGGAGAATGATCAAACATCAACCTCTGGCCTCTCCGAGCATACCCAAATGCTCATGTGCACACACATGAACACATACACCAGAGAGGAAGGAAGAAATGTCTACCTTGTGCCAGAATCTTACCAGAGGACTCAGGACCATGGGCCTGCAGGAAGGGAGAGGATAAGAAGACGGAAGAAGGCAGCATCCTCGGGGAGTCTTTCTCAGGAGGGTGTAGTCTCTGTGGGGATTTGACGGAGCAGTGAGAATGATGTTTATTTTCCTGGCTGAAGGTTCAGCAAGGAGGCCAATGCTGGAGAACTCTGAGTCAGGTTGGGCACTCAGAGAAAACCTGGTGTCATTCAGTACTTTGATTGCCCAAGCCTGGGGAGTGAAAGAGACTTGCCTAGAACATAGTACCCAACTAATAAGTGGTAACAGGGCATGAGCAGCCCTGAGGGCTATGATCCCTTCTAGTCACACGCCACCTGTCTCATCTCCTGTTTGCCTTTGATAAGATTCTTCCTTTTGAGTGAGTGGCTGCCGTTTGGGCTAAATGAGACCTGGTCTTTCATCCATGCTCACTAAGAAGTAAATGCCTCATGGAGAAAGCAGGTGGGTCACAAACCTGCCAGTCTTTGCTCTGTCACCAACATACTTTGCGGATTTGGAAAGCTTCTCCCCGTTCCTGGGTTTCACTTGCTCACATGAGGAGAAACACAGAGTACTAAGAGAATTCACCTAAACGTACATACCTTTTTTCCTTCTCCAATTAAATGTATTGTTTTAGCTGGTACATAAAAGCTAAACATTGGGTCTTGGTATTGGAGTGCTTGTAATCTCAGCACTCAGGGCTAGGGCAGGAGGATCACAAGTTCTAGGCCAGCCTGGAGCTGTGAATTGAGATCTTGTTTCAAAAGACAAGAACATAAAAATATGCACATACTAGTAAATGGATACTAGGTGGTCGCAAAGTGTGTTTGCATTGGGTAGGACCTAGATCAGTATAAATGCTTATCTCCACAAACATGTATTTTAAAATAATTAAATTTAGCTTATTTATGGTGAAAACTTACAAGTCTTTTCTTGTAGCTTTTGAAATACACAGCTATCACCACAGCCTGTGGTAGCATACTCTTTAAGTTTCCCAGGGTCAGCCAAGAGCATGTTTTAACACCAGGGGGTGCTACACTCTTCCCTATCGTGCTTCAACGTGTCTTGGTTCACTGTCAACATATTAGATAGCAAACTCTGTGCCATTTATTTCCCTAAATCCAAACTATGTGAAAATTCAACCACAAATTCCAGAAGCAGAGGACAGACAACATCATGCAGTTCCAGGAGACAGTGGTGGCCCCTATGATGCTGAGCTGGAACTGCCACCAAGAGCACCCACAGTCTAGGCAAGATGGTTTTCATCAGCACACTCATCCTAGATGTCGCTTGGGTGGCTGAGCTGAGCTATTGTCAGGCCCAAGGCCAGACTCTGCCATCTCATTTGTGCTGAGTCCTCCCAGCCGAAGAGCACTCTTATTGATTGTACAAGTTAGAGGGATTGGAAGGTACTTGAGAGGCATCATTTGTGTGTTACAAGGTAAGGATGCAGACGAGGAGGCAAGAAACCTTGCATTTACAACTAGCTGAACACTAGACTCAGTCGTCAGATCCTGTTATTCATAAGAAAGGAGCTGGCCAAGTGCTCTGCCACTGAACACATCCCAGCCCTCACTCATATCTTCTGCTCTTTTTCCTTTATGGCTTTTCCAGCCTGAGAACTGTGAGAAACTAGGTTAGATCAAAGGTAGTTGTGCTCAGGGTTTGGGGACTGTGTGAGTGGGTGAAGCTCTCCTTCACAGGGTCCTCCGTCCTGCCCTCCTTGGTTCTTAGCAATGATTTCCTCAGCTCAGTTGTCAGGCTTGAAGAGAAATGAGCAGAATCAGCTCTCTGAACAAGGACACCTAACAACATCACAAGATGATGACATCACCATCAGCTCCAGCCCAGCAAAAACCCAGAGCTCGAATAACCAAGGGAAGGGCAGGTCATCCTCACGGCAGGGTGACAGAGCTGGTGCCAGACTCTGCTACCTATCAGGGCCTGGGAGTGTTGCTGAAAGCTACCCAGGAGCAGCAACTCATACCTGCCTCTGCTTAGCCAGTGCTCTCACAAGCTCAGAACAGTAAAATCTCACCAACAGGGATCCCTGCCCCCACCTTTTCCTAGAAGAATGGTTAGCAACTGCCAGAATCAAAATAGATGTGAATGGAATCGTGTGGCAAGACTCATGTTTAATTCAAACCCCCTCTATTTCATGATGCCCTGTGGAGGGCAGAGCTGTTGGAACTGCCATTGCAGAGGGTCTCAAGCCAGCCAGCTTGTCTCTCTGTTTCTGTCATGGTGTATGTCAAATAACCATGTCTTTAGAGCCCAGATGCCTTACTTTGTAGGTGAGCCATATGTATAACTTCACATAAGGAATTGTTCTGTTAAAGCAATTGTTGTCCCAAACTTTTATTTATTCCATGTGCTTTGGTGGCATGCATCCACATACTCACATGTGTGTAACACACACACACACACACACACACACACACAGCATAAGATAAAATGTACCATCTTACCAATGTGTAAGGGTACAGTTTGGTCATAGTAAACATTCACACTGTTGTAAATGACTGAAGATTCCCCTAGCTGCCAAGTCCCTGCTCCATAACACAGTGCTTTATTACTCCATCTAGACTTCTTTTTCAAAGGTTTCAAAACCATGGGCAGTACCCAAAATATGAGGTGAAGACTGTGGAGCATGGTTAACCTTCATTACAGCCACAAAGTTTTGGGGAGAACTGCCAAGCTTAGTAGGTAGAAAGAAGGATGGCCTTTGATTGACTGAAGTGAAGACACTCCCATCAGGTGGTCCAGTTCACAATCTACCCCCAGGCTCCCCAACCCACTGGCACTGCGTCTGATTCATGGCCTATCTCACTCACCTCCTACCCCTCCACCCCCATCCCTGGCCTATCTCACTCTCCTCCCTCAGCCCAACTGCACTGGCTACTTTGTTATTCCTCACAAAGGCAAGGTTCAGTGCCTCCTAAATCCCTTCCCACTGGAACCTATCTCCTCTTAGAATCATTTCCAGTCATGCTGGGCAACAGCACCACTTGCCAGGCTCATAAAACTCTTAATGGCCAGCATATCCTACACCAGCTAAGTAAAGGTTCTGGGGCCTTCTGGGTTGATACTTAAACACAAACCAAAAAATAAATAAGTAAGTAAAGCATCTCCCTTAAGAAGTCTAGTGTGTAAGCGTTTTTAAGAACCAATGTCCTGGATGAGTGTTTCTCAAACTGCAATCCCAGGTCAACAGCAGTAGCAGCAGCAACAGCAGCAGCAGCATGAGTTGGAAACACAAATTCTTGGCTCAGCGGTAGAGCATTTGCCTAGCATGCACAAGACCCTTAGAACAATAGCAAAGCAAGTTTTCAGTCCCTATTTCAAAGGTACCAAAGGAGCAACTTTGGGTACAGGGCCAGGAGTGTGCATATTGACAAGCCCTGAAGTGGCATGCACACCAGATTCTGGGAAGTACTGGCTTCCATTCTTAGTGCTCAGGATGTCTTTGGGGCCAGGAGCAGCAGAATGCCTGCAGCTGTCAGAGTGCAGATCCCAGTGCCACCCCCGCTAGCAAATATGACCTGTTGGATCAAAACCTGTACTTCAGCCGTCCTCAGTGACTCATGCATGTTAAGAATTAAGATGTCTCCGAGCCCTGTCCCAAGGGACTCGGAAGCCATGAAACACTGGGAGCAGAGCCTAACCTGCCTGGGTCTTCACATCTTAATTGCACACTGAAAGGATCAGCAGGCTTGCTAGAGAAAAAGCTCAGGCTAGGGCTGAGGTGAGGAAAGAACCAGATGATCTTGAAACAAGGTGACAGAGAGCAGAGGAAAGCCTGAGGATTTAGCTCAGTCAGCAAAGTGCATGCCCCTGCAAGCACTAAGACTTAAATCTGATTCCCCGGACCCACTCTAAAAAGCTGGGCATGGTGGCATGCACTTGTAATCCTAGTGATGGGTATATGGAAACCGGTGGATCCCTAGGGCTCATTGGTGAACCAATATAACCTATTTGGGGAGAGCTCGGCCTGTGAAGGAATGTCTCAAAAATAGATGAGCAGGCAGTACTTGAGGATACCACCTGAGGTTCATTTTCTGACCTCTCCACACCCACCCATGTGTGCATACACACAAACACACAAAGCAAGGAAACACTTCAACACGGGATGATGTCAGAGAGACACAGAAGCTAATTAAAAGTTTTATATTTTTTTAATTGTGTATGTATGTGTGCATGCGTGTGTAGGTACAGTATCCACTGCTGCCAGAGGAGGGCATCAGGCACACTGGAACTAGAGTTACAGATATTTGTGAGCTGCCTGTGGGTGCTGAGAACCAAACCCTGGTCCTCTAGAAAAGAAGCCAGGACTCTTAATTGCTGAGCCATCCCCCCAGCCTCAGAAGCCATTGGTCTGATTTGAGATGAGTCTGATTGTAGAAATGTAGACTATTAATAAGGTAAAATTTTGTGATTTTTGTAGGAATATAAATGATTATAGAAATAAGTGGGAATGAAAGAAAAGCCCCTCCCTACAGTAAAACACCAACTTCTGGAGTATAGATAGATTCAGTGTATTTCATAGCTCCCAAAACCCACATGGGTGAAGGTTTGGCCCTCAGACTGAGGTGCCATTGGGTGGCAGTAGGAACCCTAGGAGGCGAGGCCCAGGGGAAAGAGCCTAGTAGATTGAGAGCATGATGTTGGGACCTGGCCCATTCCTCTGCTTGCCTTCCACCATGAAGCAAACAGTTTGTCTGTGCCACATGTTTCTTCCATGAGATCATATCTTACGATAGGCTCAAAGCAATGGGGCCAAGTGACCATGGACTACCACTTCTGAAGCCATCGGCTAAAATTAGCCTCTCTTCTCAGATATTTTGTCATGTGACAGAAAGCTGACTAACAACAAGGAGAAGCAAAGATAAAAGCAACTGCCTATGAAGGGCAAAATAAATTAGGGCTCAAATATGTACGTGTGTGGTAAAAATGCCACCTCTTGCTCAGCATGGTGGTACATGCCTGTAATCCCTGTACTCAGGGAGGCAAGAGCAGGTCAATCTCTGTGAGTTCAAGGCCAGCCTGGTCTACACAGTGAGTCCAGGACAGCCAAGGCTGCACAAAGAAACCTTGTCTCCAAGAACAAAACAAAACAAAACAAAAAAAAAAAAAAAAAAAAAAACAAAATGCCACCTCTTCTCCCAACAGATGACATTACCAAGAAGACACATCGATGTCATAGTAGATCAGCTGGGTGGAGTCCTCTCTAACCACACAAAGCTATCAGCACAAACGAACACCATGTGCCTCCTGCTACCACACACTGGAGATTCCATGTCACTTTGGTGGTCTTCCTTCCAAAGCAGGCATAACCTCAACTGAATCCTCAGGAACTGTCAATCAAACCCAAGTGAGAAGATTTCACATGAGAGGGACGGATGTGCTGTGTGATCTTGGGCCTGGAAAAGGGTGTAGCTTTAAAAGGCCATTGTTAAAGCAATTGACAAAAGGTGAACATGGGTTGTATATTAGATATGGACTAGAGGGGGGAGGTTCTTATTCCTAAAAGACACACACCAAAGTATTGGGGACAGGGCAGTATGTTTGCACTATGTACTTACAGGAGTTCTGAGAAAAGGGGCACAGTATATCAGGCATAATACACCTTGTATAGAGAGGAACAAGAACAGAGCAAAACATAAACACCTGGTGAATCTAGACGAGGTGATGCCTGGCTTACTTCCCTGTTGCTGTAATTGACTCTGGATCACAGTACCAGGCTTCAGTCCATCACTGTGGGGAAGTCATAGCAGCAGGAGACAGCTGGACACATCCTACCCACAGAGCTTCCTGTCTGCTCCGCTCACTTTCTCCATTCTATACAGCTATCTCAGCCCAGGGAATGGTGCCACCCGCAGTGGGCAGGTCTTCCCACTTTGATTAAGTTAATCAAGATAATCTCCCTGCAGCATGCAGGACCTGACTCCCAGGTGAGTCTAGACCTCAAGTTGACAATTGAGAAGAACCATCACCTTGTTCTGTAAGTTTGTAGTCATAGAAAAATGCATTCTCTTCTCCTCGGCAAAACAAAAGAGAGGAGGCAGAAAGAGGGCTCTATGGTTACGAGCACTGGCTGCTCTTCCAGGAGACCCGGATTCAATTCCCAGCACCCACATGGCAGCTCACAACTGTCTGTAACTCCAGTACCAGAGGATCTGGCACCCTCACATAGACATATATTCAGGCAAAAAAAAAAAAAAAAACCAAACACCTATGTACATTAAACAAACAAACAAACAAACAAATTGGAGAACAAACACCAAAGACAGAACTTGAAGAAGCAGAGGCTTGGAGTGCTAGCTTCTAACTAGTGGTGGCTCTGTTTTCAACCACTTCAATCTCCACCCTGTAACACCTCTACAGAGAGGTCCTACCTGGTCACTCACCCAGCCTGTCACCCCACTCCCCATCACCTGTTTTCTCTTTACATGCAATTTATTCCCCCCCCCCCCCCCGTGTGTGTGTGTGTGTGTGTGTGTGTGTGTGTGTGTGTGTGTGTGTGTGTGTGTAGAATAACTCACAGGAGTCAAGTAACTTGTCTTCTTTTTCCACCGTGTGTGTTCTAGGGATCAAAGCCGGGTTCTTAGGCTTGGTAGCGAGCACCTTTTCTGCTGAGCCATGTTGCCCGCCCACATCACCTGTTTTCTTACTCTCCCAGCACTCTGTGTTGTAAACCATTCCTGTTTATATATATCTGTCTCCTTGTTTAGGGTCCCCTCCCGCCAGAATGTAAACTTCCTAAGCGTGGAGAATGTTTCTGTCTGATGCGCCCTTCAGACCGCAGGCGCCTCATTGGTATATGTGAAACGGATGAATGAAGAACCAGTTTCCCCATCTGCAGGACAAACAGCGCCAGGTCCAACAGCCAGGCTCCTTCCTGGTCTGACAGTGAAGTGAGGAATCTGAGGACATGAGTGCTTCAGTAGAGTCATGGGGACCTCTCTATGCCACCCAGGCCTGCTCAGTAGCTCCTCCTGCCTTGGCCTCCAAGCACATAAAGGCACATGCCACCATGCCTGGCTTGGGCCTCAGCTTTAATTCTTCCTTTCTTGAATAAGTCTCACCCTGATCCTACAGTCCTTCTGACAACAATGAACTCAGCTCATTGGATGAGCTGATAGGTACTGAGCACCTGTTATCAGCGGGGGACTGAGAACCCAGGGTCTGGTCCCCAAAGATCTTGCCACGTTAGCAGGAGTTTGACTGAGAAAAAACTAATACTTAGTATAGTTGCCTCACTGGGCCAGTGTCACACAGCTGAGCTGGGAAGTTCCCCAACTCTCTGCACTGCAGGGGACATGGTTCCAAAATGAGTAAAACTGTGGAACCAAGTGCTGCTCCAGTCCTGGTGGCTCCCTTCTGAGCTTCCACGCCCATCAGTGTCTCACGACCTCAGCCTTCATCGTCCACGTACCCTTCCCGCAGAGAGACAGATGTGCCAGATCTCAGCCCTTTCTGGTTGTGTTTCTCATTGTCCCACAGCCTCTGGCTTCCACTTTCTTTAGATAAACCAGAGGCTGCTCTGCTTCAGTGGGCAAAAGTCAAGTGCAACTCAAGAAGTAATCTAAGCTGGAGATGCTATCAAATAACCTTGCCCTTGTGTGTGTGGGGGGGGGGGGCGGGGAGACAACAAAAAGGAAAAACAAAATAACAAAACAAAACCCCACTTCACAAAATGCCTCCTGAAGAAACTGAGCGTGAAGAATTGAAACAATGTAAGAGAACAGGCCATTTCTTTAAAAGATACTTTTTTTTCTCCTCAGCTCATTGACCCTGTTCCTCCCTGGAAGCTTGAAAGCTTTCTCTGCCAATTAATCGCTACACTCATTACCAGCCCCCACCCCGCTTATAATCCGCAGCCTCCAAAGCAAGGACCACAGTTAGCAAGACAAATGTTTGTCTTGGAAGATCAATTACCACACTGGGAGGTCTGAGATTCCTGGGGTTTAGTGCATGCCTTGCCTTTGACTTGCTGGGTGACCTTCGGCTCTCTGCAGGGGTGTCTGAGACTGCACAAGGAGCCATGTCCTGAGATTGCTCTGAGTTCCCCTCTAGAAAGTCAAAGAGGGTACTTGGCCAAGGATATGATTTATCTATGCCCATAAATGCTTCTCGCCCTCCTTCTGGAAGCCAGCTAATTATGTTAAGAATTGAAAATGCATTTTCTGTGGGCATGTGAGGGACAGTCTTTACAGGAATGTGTGGCATCGGGTGTGTGAATAAACGAGACACATTAACAAAGTTTTGTTATTCTAGAGAGAAAACTGTCAGGGCTCCATTTTTTTTTTTAAATGGCTACAAAGTTCAGAGCTGAGGAAAGAGAGAGAAGAACACAGCATTATTGTTGGAAGTCCTGCCCACAGACGGCTCCCTAGAGGAGCAGCTTTTTCCATACTGTACAATGCCAGTGTTTCCAAGGGAGCCAGGACAGTGGCTGACGGGAAGACCCACCTTCTACCAAGTCTCCTGACCTCAGGCTGTGAAGGAGCAAACTGGCAGGAGATGCAATACAGTTCAAGTAGGTAAGATCCTCCAGTCTTGGTTCAGTGGTCCTCAACTCTTGATGCCACACATTCAACTGAAAGACACCATGCCTCACTGTAGCAGGGCATGAGGACAAAGGACTTGGAGCATGGGAAAGTCACAGATTTTGAGATTCAAATCACAGGAAGAAAGTATGGCGCATTCTCCCTCTCTCTCTCTCTCTCTCTCTCTCTCTCTCTCTCTCTCTCTCTCCACACACACACACACACACACACACACACACACAAGAATGAAGATCATAGAGATGTTTCAGTCCAGTTTCTGCTACTATTACAGAATTCTACAGACTGGGTAATTTATAAACCAAAAGTCTGTCTCCTATTCCAAACTGGAAAATTCTAAATCATGGAGGCAGCATCTGGTAAGGGGATTCTTGATGAGTTATCACAAGGTGGACAATGAGCACGACCAAAATGGAAAAGCAAGAGACCTCTAACAGGTCCATCCTGTGAGAACTAACCCACACTCATAACTTTAACATCAATTCCTGCCACTTTTTTTTTTTTTTAAAGATTTATTTATTAGGAATACAATGTTCAGCCTGCATGTACACCTGCAGGCCAGAAGAGGGCACCAGATAACATTATAGATGGTTGTGAGTCACCATGTGGTTTCTTGGAATTGAACTCAGGATCTTTGGAAGAACAGCCAGTGCTCTTAACCTCTGAGCCACCTCTTTAGCCCCTCTGCCACCTTTTAAAGATCCTGGTTCTCCATCTTCTATGGTAGCTCGCAAATGTTCACATGAGTGAGTTTTGACAGACACTCAGATGATAGCAGAAGGATACCCTCTATGCATTTGAGCAAATATCTCTCACCAGGCAGGGAGGGCTGGGTGAAAAGAATTCTGGTGACCTCTAAGATCTTCTGGCTATAGCTTTCAGCCATAAGAGGCCTCTTGACAGATGGGTAATGGATGAACCCAGTGTGAGCAACCCAAAGAGGGTGAGCACAGTGGTAGACACTGAGGCTGCTGCTGAGCTGGGTGTGGTGACGTCTGTAATCCCAGCACTCAGGAAGCTGCTGAGGCAGTGAGTTTGAGGTTAGTCCAGGCTGCAGAGTAAGACCCTGTCTCAAAAAAAAAAAAAATGAAAAAAGAGAGAGAAAAGAAGATGAATTTATACTTTTTCCCATGACATTTTAAATACTCGACAAAATAAGACAGTATGGAAGGTGCAGCAAACAAGCATCAATCACAATTTTTATGGTTGGTCATGAGGGTTGCTAAGGAATTAGTTTTCTTCCCTGGCATCTGCAAGGAGAGGGCTGTTAGTTCATTTTGCTTTTTATCTTTCCCAGGAACAACATACAGCATAGCAGCAGGCATTGATTTTCTGTGTCTGCAGTCTTTAAGGCACTTTGTTATGGGCTACATAGTCGAAGAACAAGAAGAAGAAGAAGAAGAAGAAGAAGAAGGAGAAGGAGAAGGAGAAGGAGAAGAAGGAGAAGAAGGAGAAGAAGGAGAGGAAGAAGAAGAAGAAGAAGAAGAAGAAGAAGAAGAAGAGGAAGAAGAAGAAGAAGAAGAAGGAGAAGAAGAAGGAAAGAGGAAGTCACAGACAGCGCAGACATACTGCAGTACTGCCCAGCACAACCAGGCCGTGGAGACCCATTACAGCAAAGGACTGCCCAATCTGGCTCAGGTTCATTGACTGGCTGCTGCTCGAAGCTCTGCTGTCTTGTCCATATGGGGACTTTCATTTCCAGCAAGTAGCCTTCTGTAAATTGCAACTGAACTTCATTCAAACTTTATTAACCACAGCAGCTCCGTAGCTCAGAATCCTGGATGCACTTTTTGAATCTCACAATCTTAAGTCAAAACAATACCCTCTCAGAGTGGAGAGCTGGCTCAGTGGTTAAGAGCACCTGCTGAGGGGCCACGTTCAGTTCCCAGCACCTACAAGGAGGCTCACAATTGTCTGTAATTTCAGTTCCAGGGATCCTGAGACTTTCTTTTGTTTTTCTTTGGCATTGTATTAATGTGACACATATACGTACATGCATACAAACACTCATACACATAAACTAAAAGAAAATAAATATGAACAAGCAACAACAATAAAACCCAAATATTGTGAATGAAAACTTCTTATGGACTGGAGAGATGGCTCAGTGGTTAAAGAACACTTTTTGCAGCCGAGCGTGGTGGCGCACCCCTTTAATCCCAGCCCTCAAGAGGCAGGGGCAGGTGGATCGATGTGAGTTTGAGGCCAACCTGATCTACAAAGTAAGTCTAATACAGCCAGGGCTTCACAGAGAAACCTTGTCTTGGAAAAACAAAACAAAAACAAAAACTTTTATTGTTCTTCCAGAGGACTCAAGTTTGGTTCCCAGAACCCACAACAGGTGACTCATAATAGCCTGTAATTCCAGCTCCAGGGGATCCAATGCCCTTTTCTGGACTCTGAGGACACACGTACTCACATGTGTCCCCACTACAACCACCACACATGGCATGCACACATATGTACAGGAAAGAAAGAACTTCTCCAAGTTAACAATCGCCCTACAGATCCTGAACCTAATATTTCCCCAAAGCCTATTCTACAAACACTTCCCAAGACACAGTACCCGGCAAGTTTTCTTTGTCAAGGAAGTGTGGAGACTGCAGTATGCTGCGACTTCCTACCTGAGTCACACCCACAGAAACTAAGGGCCCAAGGCCCACAATGAGGAGCCCATGTTCATGGTACTGGTGGGTATGGGAAAGAGTCACATTTGCCTTTAAAAAAAAAAAAAAAAAAAGCTTCTAAAAATATATGCCTACTGGAAAATAACTTGAAGACTGCCACTCTACTCAGACTCCACCAGGCTCATCCAAGATGTGTGGAGTGACACTGGGAGATGGGAGCTGGAGTCCTGGAGTTGTCCACAGTTAATGGCCAACCTGGGCCTGGAACTCCATGTTTCCAAGCTCTGGGTTCAGTGCTCTTATTAGCAGCCTCTCCCAGCTCATGCTGGCAAAGAGCTATCGGAGAGATAGCCAGGCAATAAAGCGCCTAACAACCCAGGTGTTACACTCTACTAAACAAACTAATTTTAGTTTATTGTGCTGAAAAGATAACTGTGAAACAGGCAACTCTGGTTCCTCCCAGGTGAACGGCCCTCTCCACAGCTGTGGTTTCTTTGAGGCGCAGGAGAGGCAAGGTGGGCTTGTGGGCCTCAGGTCTGAGTCCAGGTGCTGCTTTGAGCTATATGCTCTTGACAACCGACTTGATCTCACAGGATGCCGCTGTCCTGGCCTATGAAAAGGGGATAATACAAGCAATATATATTCATGGCATCACATACTTCAGGGGTTTTATGGCATAATCCCTTCATGGGGACCAAATACAGGGCTGCTTGACTTAGAGTGGACCTTTCCAGAGATGCACTGAAGCTTGGGCTCACAATCTGGGCTGGTTTGAGCAGGCAACCCAGTGTGGATAGGGACACAGCAAAGAGGAGAGAGTACATAGTAAGCTGGGCAAAGATAAGTCGCATGGTGCTGGAGGCGTCGTTGAAAAAGTGAAAGGCTGTGCATGCACACACATGTGTGTGTTCCTCCTGCCTCGGCCTTCTGTGCACTGGGAAACACATGACTTTAATGTGCAGGTATGGGGATGAGAAGATTATTTTAACCAGGACTTTATCTATCTATCCATCAATCCATCCACCCACCCATCCATTCATCCACCCACCCACCCACCTATCTAAGACAGAATCTCACCATGTAGGCGTGGCTGTTCTGGAATTCACTTAGTAGGCCAGGCTGGCCTGGACCTCACAAAGATTGACCTGCCATACAGTGCTGGGATTAAAGGTGTGCACTAGTACCCCACCCCCCCCCCCCCCCGCCGCCAGCTTTAAAACAAAAATCAAAACCCTTGAACACATGACAAAAATAAATAAATAAATAAATAAGTCAGGAGCGCCTGGCGAGATGCCTCAGAGGTTAAGAGCACTGGTTGTTCTTCCAAAGGTCCTGAGTTCGATTCCCAGCAACCATATGGTGGCTCAAAGCTATCTATAATGAGATGTGGTACCCTCTTCTGGCATGCAGGTCTACATTCAGGCAGAACATTGTATACATAATAAATAAATCTTTTTTTTTTAAATCAGGTTCTCAGTACAGGTGTAGCTACATCCAGATGCCCAGGTACCTTGCTTCTCCCTTGCTGTGTTGCTGACTCCCCTGAGACAAGTTATCTGCCCCTGGTGGTATATAATATCTGCAACAGCACTGACTGGCCATCCTGCAGCTTGGCCAACCAGCTCTTTCCCAAAGGTCTGACTATAGTCCTAGGACCAACTGAACCCTGATGGCTCTAGATTAATTGGCCACTATAGATGAAGTTACAAGCAGTTGTGAGCAGCCCACAAAGAATGCTGGGAACTGAACTCAGATCCTCTGCAAGAGCATGGAGCACTCAACCACTGAGCCATCTCTTACATCCCACCCTATTCCTTCCCCTCCTCCTTTTTTTTTTTTTTTTTTTTTTTGTTAAACAAAAGTCTCATGTAGCCTAGGCTAATCTCAAACATGCTATACAGCTGAAATTGACTTCCAATTCTTCTGCCTCTACCTCTGTTTTGTTTTTCTGAGACAAGGTTTCTCTTGTAGTCCTGGCTTCCTGAACTCACTTTGTAGACCAGGCTGGCCTCAAACTCGCAGAGATCCGCCTGCCTCTGCTTCCGGAGGGCTGGAATGAAAGGCATGTGCAACCATACCCAGCCTGCCTCCACCTCTGAAGAGCTGGGGTTACAGGCATGTACCACCACCCTGCTGTTTGGAGACAGTATCTCAAGTCCTGAAGGCTGGCTCTGGACTCCCTTGCAGCCTGAAAGGATCCTGAATGTGGGATCCTCTGCCTCCATCTGCCATGGGGTGGTACTGAAGGTGTTCACCACATCCACCTTATTCTTAATTCATTTGTTGGGAGTTGATTCGCTTTTTCATTTTAGTTCTTTACATATTCCAGATATCAGTCTCTTATAGGGAAGGTGAGTTGCCTATGGTTTCTCCTAGACACAGGTTACCTTTCACTTCTGTCTTTTTGATGCACAAAAGCTTTAATGATGAAGTCCAGCTTGCCTACATTGTTTTTGCTCTCTGCTCTATGTCGTGGTGTCAGGAAATATGGCCAAACCCAAGATGGCACCTTTGTTTAATTGTGTGAGATTTTCAGTTTTAGCCCTTATTGGCTCAGTGGCTAAGAGCAGAGGACCTGGGTTCACTTCCTAGCACACATAGTGACTGACAACCATCCGTAACTCCAATTCCAGGAGATCTGATACACTCTTCTACCTCTGCAGGCACCAGGCATACCTACAGGAAAACACTCATATATATAAATACAAATTGACACAGTTTTAAAAGAAAACAAAAGTCTTGACACCCTTGCTGAAAACCAGTTAGACACAGATGACTGGGTTTGCTGCTGGTCTCTTGAATCTGTCCCATTGACTTACATATCCACCCTCATACCAGTTGCATCCAGTTGTGATTACTGGACTATTGAACTCAGTTTTGACATTTGGAAGTGCGAGCCCTCCAACTACATATACCTTTTCAACATGGCTTTTGCTATTCAGGGTTTCTTGCAGTTCCTCATGAGTTTTAGGATCCATTCATCTGCTTTTTCAAAAACAGGTCATTGGTAGGGACTGCACTTGATCTGTTGATCACTTTGGGAAACACTTTTAAATTCCTTTTTATTGCTCGACTGCCAAAGGTCGAATTTGTGACACAATTCTGAATAGAAGCAGTGGAGGAAAACATCCATGGGTCATGACCTCAGGAGGACAGTCAGTTTTTCACCACTGCATGTCACACTAACTCTGAATTATTCTTATGCACCGTTTATCCTGTTGAAGAATTTCCTTTTTATTACTATTCTGCCAAGTGGGTTTTTTTTTTTAATATGAAAAGGAAGTAGATTTTATCAAGTCCTTTTTCTCAAAATTGAGATGATCATAGTTTTTTAGGTTTTTCTTCTCTCTCTCTCTCTCTCTCTCTCTCTCTCTCTCTCTCTCTCCTGAGACAAGGTTTCTCTGTGTAGCCAAGTCCTAGACTCGCTTTGCAGATCAGGCTGGCCTTGAATTCACAGAGATCCGCCTGCCTCTGCTACCTGAGTGCTGGGATTACAGGTGTGCACCACCACCACCTGGCTTTTTTGTTTGTTTGTTTTTTATTCAAATGTAAATCTAAGATGGGCATTGATGGTACACACCTTTAATCCCAGCACTTGGGAGGCAGAGGCAGGAGGATCTCTGTGAGTTCTAGGCCAGCCTGGTGTACAGAATGAGTTCTAGGACAGCCAAAGCTACACAGAGAAGCTCTGAGTTGAAAAACAAAACAAAACAAAACAAATAAATGTAAATCTATATTCAAATATTAATTAAAATAAATGTGAATATTTTGGGGGGTATTTTTGTTTTTGGTTTTTTGTTGTTTTTTGGTTGAGACAGGGTTTCTCTGTGTAACAGTTCTGTCTATCCTGGACGCACTTTTATAGACCAGGCTGCTCTCGAACTCACAGCGATCTGCCTGCTTCTGCTGGGATTAAAGGCATGCGCCACCCATCGTGATTGTGTTAATACCAGATAGTTCAGAGAATAAGGAAAAGGAAATTACCAGAGTGAGGGAGGGACATTGTGAGTGAATCAGGGTATGAAGATGATATAACAAAAATGGTATAAAATACTGTTTATATGATCGGTCACATGGAGTAGCTTTTGTGTATTGAACTGTCCTTGAATTCCTGAAGAAAATCCTACCTGGTTATGATCCCTTTATGGATATTTGTGGAGGTATTACTACATTTTCACCCAGGAGGATACTAGCCTGCAGTTTCCTTGTGATGTATGAGCCTGGCTTTGGTATCTCGTCAATCCTGCCTTAGAGACGTACACCCTCAGCTTTTGAATGTAAGCTGGCTTATGCTCTTGCTTTCCTCACAATTAAAAGACTTATTTCAGCTGGTCATGTTGGCACATGCCTTTGATCCCGGAGCACTGGAGAGGTAGAGACAGGTGTGAGCTCAGGGCCAGCCTGACTTACAGAGTAAGTTCCAGGACAGTTACACAGAGTTACACAGAGAAACCATGTCTCAAGGAGCAAAAAACAAAAACAAAAAGACTTATTTCATGCTTAATTATGTGTGCATATCTGTGTGTGGTACGTGCAGATGTCCACGTTGGTACGTGCAGATGTCCACGTTGGATCCTAGAGCAGGGGTTACAGGTGGATTGTGCACTGTCACAATGGGTACTGGCACACAAATTCCAATCCTCCACAAGAGCAGGACATCTTGACCCCTGGTTGATAGCAGGGAGAATTTGAACACCACAAAGTTCTGTTGTTTTAATTTAAAACCCCAGATTGTTCTATTTTACCAATAAAGACTCAGGAACCAGATGCTGTGGTGGAAAACCTGCTAGCTTAGAGAGGCAGAGAAAGCACCCAGTTGATGGAAAAGTCCCAAAAGGCACACTAGCTCAGCTGACAGCCCAGGAGGAAAAGGCCAAAAAAAAAAAAAGCCAAGGCCCAAAAAGCCAAAGACCAAGGAACTGAGAAGTCCAAGAGCTAGAGAGCCAAGCTAAATACCCCTAAGCTAAAGAGCTAAAGCGCCAAAGACCCTCTCTACTTCTACACTCTGTCTTAAATACCCCTCAACTCAAAGTCCCTCCTACTCTTTAATCCCTGTCAGCTGGCTTCTTGCTCCACCTCTTGACCTAGGGTTACCTGTATTAACTCCTGTGTACAGTAGCTCTTGCATTAAAGGTGTGTGTAAGGGCTGCCTGAGCCACACCTTAATCACCTGTTCACAATAAACAGAAAGTTCTTGGATTAAAGCTATGTTAAGAGTTTACAGTCTCATGGATCACAATGAGATCAAATCGCCTGCAACAAAGTTCTAATGTTAAGATTCTGCAGGGTTTCCATTTTTCAGTTGTACTTAAGTTTTCTCAGGCTTCTTGTGACCTTTCCATTTTCCAGTTCTAATGAAGTTGATTCTGGAGGCTTCTGCCTGTTCACTGGCCCCTTTTCTAGATGACAGGCTTCTCTGTGGTTCTCCCTCTAGGAGGCTGTCCCTTAAGACATGTGGTATGCGTGTTGCAACTGGTGCTGGGACTGTGAAGAAGCAAAGCAAGAAAGGAGAGATGAACCTGTGATCACTCACTGCAGGAGACCCTGGAAATTTAGGCTCTGAACTAGTAGTCTCCATGTCACTGCACAGCTCATGGGGGCGTGTGTGTGTGTGTGTGTGTGTGTGTGTGTGTGTGTGTGTGTGTGTGTGTGCGCGCGCGCGCGCGCATGCACATGTACTTTGTATATGCAGGAGTGCAAGTACGTGTAGGGGGAGGAGAACCAGGAATATAGGTGTGGTGGCACACCTACTTAATCCCAACACTAGGAAGTCAGAGGCAGGTGGATCACTGTGAGTTTGAGGCCAGCCTGGTCTTCAAAGTGAGTCCAGGACACTCAAGGCTACACAGAGAAACCCTGTCTCGAAAAACCACGGGGGTGGAGGGGGTGGGGGAGGGGAGAGAATCAGAAACACATGAATTTAAGTCTAACCTTGTTAGATTCAGCCAGTTGTGCCAACGTGTGGGGGGGGGGGGGGGCGGGACAATGGAGTCTTGTCATCATGGGAAAATCTGTTAGCTGTGGGATGATAGAGTCAGAGAAGAGCATGCTCAGAATTCAAGGCCCAGTGGGGCTCTTCTGGATGTTTCTCTAGCTGGTGATGACAACTATGGACAAGGAAATAACTGTCATCCAACCAGAGAGTGGTGACCCGCACAGACAAAGACTAGTTATTTCTGCAGAGCAGCAGCCGTGTTTTGTTTTGTTTTGCCTCTAGACGTCATGTAGCCAAGGCTGGCCTTAACTAAACTCTTGGTCCTTCTGCCTCTGCTTCCTATGTCCTGAGATTACAAGTGTGCACCACCATGCCATCCACTAGCTTCTGAAACACTCTTTGTAGAAACTGTGAGCATCAACCTCCTAGAAGAATCTGTAGCAAGGAGGAGTGGACCTAAAACAGAGGGCTGCAATGTCCCTCCCATGCCTCCTAGGTCTCTCCACATCCACGCAAGCCAGCTCACCCTATCTGCCAAAGAGTCTCCTCTGGCTGCTGGGCCCTGCTTCCCCAATAGGCATGGCAGTCTAGAAGTGCCAGGTAAATACCTACCCCACCGGCAGCCCTCACTGCCAGCATCAAGAGGAATACCAGGGTGTTCCATGCTGGCTCCCGCAGCTCACTGAGGTAACTTGTGTGTTCACACATGCTCTTTTTCTGTTCCTTCTCTTCTTTACCTCAGCCCCATTCCTCTACAAGTTTGTCTTGGCATGAAGTGATCCTGGCTGGAAGTCTGCCTCTCTTGGGGAGCCCAGACTGAAGCACATTATGTCTCTCTTCCACTGAGGGTTCTCCATCCATTTCAACCCCGAGGAGTGGGCACTTGAAGCGCTATTTGTTTACACTCTGTGAAACAGCTAACATCTCCATCCTGTGGTCTGTGGTTCCTGACTTCACCTCCCCCCCTCCTCCCTCCTCCTCCCCCCTCCTTCTCCCTCCTCCCCCCTCCTCCTCCCTCCTCCCCTCTCCTCCCCTCCTCCCCCACTTCTCTACTTTTTCACTTTCTGGGTATATTTCTGGTGTGTGTGTACTGATTATCTTTCTGCCAATTAGGCTATACAGGAATGCTGAAACAAGCCCTGAAGGTGTCTGGGGCCAATGGGTGGGGAGGTGTTGGGGCAGGGAATGTTGAAAGGCAGAAGGTATGAACCCTGCCAAGCTCATGCAGAGCTCAGGCCTGCTCCTCCGTGTCTGGTGGGATGGGGCTTGGGGGAGCATTTCCAGAGACTGGGAAGCTGCTGCTTTCTTTTTATAATCCCATCTTGTCTCCGCATCCTCAAACTCTTGATGGCAAAAGTCTTCAAAGAACTTCTGGGAGTCCCTGTCTCTGAAGGCTCCCTCCCTGGCCTCACAGGCTTTCCCTAATGACTGGCAATGGTTCCAGGTGAATAAATCTGTGTTGATACCGTTCTTCATTGTTTCCTTCTTCCCTCCCTTAAGTTAAACTGCACTGTGGATTCAACTAGGGCCTTGTACATGCTAAGCTAGGAGATAGATACACACCCCAGGACTCCAGCTGTTTCTTGGTCTGTGTGAGCTTCCAGATCCCTCCTTTCTGAAGCAGTATCCAAAGAGGACTCTCCTGGCTGGGCTTGCTGTCCCTCACTGAGCATGCCTGTGCCCTTCATTCTCCTCACTGCCCTGACCTCTGAATCCTGGGTGCCTCCAGGCTCAGTCCTGGGTCTCTCTGTGTTAGCCTTGCTGTCCTAGACTTGCTTTGTAGACCAGGCTGACCTCAAACTCACATCGATCTGCCTGCTTCTGCCTCCCGAGTGCTGGGATTAAAGGCAGGCGCCACGATGTCCAGCTCAGCTAGCTTTCTTATACAATCCAGGATCACCTGCTTAGGAATGGTGCCACCCACAGTGGCCTGGGCCCTGTACATCAACTAAAAATCAAGACAGTCCCCCACAGACATGCCTTAGGCCAACCTGATTTAGGTGATCCCTCAATCAAAACTCCCTTCTCATATGATGCCAGGCTTTGTCCCATTAACAGGGCACATCCAAAACACCCTTTCTTTCCTCATAAAGTTCAGTGCAGCTTGCAAAGGGCACGGGGCCTTTGTCTCACTTTATGGAGGTCAGAGCTTCTGCCATGGTCTCCCTACATAACCTTGGTCTAGTCTAAACCTGTCATGGGTCTCATTTTCTGCATTTACAAATCCTCTACCATCTTCCAGGCTAGGCATTCCATAGTTCCTCTGCACAAGGGATGACGGCGCATTGACGTTTGACAAATGTGTCAGATAAGCGGTTGGTGCTATCTCAGAAGATGTCATCTTCACCTCCATTTCTTCACATGAAACCCAGCACCAGTGTTCCAGGCCCTGCCTCGCTCATTGATAAAGTGTCCAGTAACTTCTCAATGAGCCCAAGCACTGTAGTTGTGGTGATAATGGGCTATATCTGGCCACCCTGGACACATGCCCATGTTTCCAGTCATGGCTATGGCTGTCAGTTATCTGTTGAATGTGAATGACCAGAGGCTGAAAAGGCACAAGGAGCTGCTCTGGTGAAAAGTGGGAATGATTAATTTCTGTCGCATGCTGAGGCGCTGCTCTCAGCAAGTGACTGGGAGAGGGCATGGTGACAGCTGCCTGGGAGTTGACGCCACACATCAGCACTCTGCAGGAAATAGAAGACTGCAGGGCTCTCAGGCTTGTTGACAACTTGTGCTTGCTGATAATGTTGTCAGAGGGGAAAAAAACAGAAAGAACAGTCCAGAGAAATTGGGAGTTTCCTGTCCTTGGAAGTACTCTGGGAAAGGCGGTGAGTGATGGGTGAGAGAGTATGGAGGAGGCTGCATATGCCCAGGGAAGAGATCATGTTATCTCTGATCTCTCCAGTGTCATTATAACCTGGTACTGGTGTTTGCTCCCAACTCGAGAGGGTCAAGAGTCAAAGGTCAGGGTTGATCTCTGCTTGAACATCACTTAGGTCGCAGGAAATATCAAAAGAATGAAAGGCAATTGTTGAAGCAAGTCCTCAGAGCAGTGGTTCTCAACCTGTGGGTCGTGGCCCCATCAGAGGTCAAGTGACCTTTTCACAAAGGTCGCCTAAGACCATGAGAAAACACAGCTATTTACATTATAATTCATAACTCTAGCAAAATTACAGTTATGAAGTAGCAATGAAATAATATTATGGTTGGGGTCACCACACAACATAAGGAGCTATATTAAAGGGTCACAGCATTAGGAAGGCTGAGAACCACTGCCTTAGAGAGAAAGCAGGGATGTGAGCACCAGGAAGTAATTGGATCCTAAGATAATCAGAAGGATGAATGAAGTAAGAGATTCAAGAATTAACAACAGAAAAAGGAGCTAAAGCAAAAACAAGTCAATATCAAGTGGCATCAAAGGACACTGATACTAAAATGCCCTCTTTTATAAGCCTGAAAGGGTGGGATGCCTTCTTCCCTGGCCTGGCCTTAAACGTGACTCAATTTCTGGGTTTGATGGTATACTGCTATTGTACTAGAAGGTGAAAGGTAGAGGCAGGAGTTCCCTGCGTTCGAGAGTAGCTTGGCTTATGCAGCAAAACTCTGTCTCAAAGAGAAAAAAAATGACCAGAAGTGGGGTGAATGTGCTGAGCTTGCTGTTAATATGCACTGTAGAGCATTAGTTTGTTGTTGCTGTTGTTGTTTTGTTATTTGGGGGAGGGTTGTTTTGCTTTGGTTTTTTTTGTTTTTGTTTTTTGGTTTTTTTTTTTTTTTTGAGACAGGGTCTCACTACATAGTCCTGGCTGTCCTAGAACTCACTATGCCGACCAGTCTTGCTTCAAACTCATAGAGCTCTGCCTGCCTCTGTCTCCCAAGTGTTAATGTTAAAGGTGGGCACCAACACACCCAGTTCAAAGTTAGCACTTTATAATAGTCCAGTTCAAGAAAAAAAATTCTAATGGACCATGTTCCCTCCCATCTAGAATTAAAATATTTTTAATTGATTCTCTTGCAATCTCAAACATACACTTTATGTCATGTCATTTAGAAGTGGGGTATTGCTTTTAGTCACTTGGATGTCAATTCCTGTACCATCTTTGAGATGAAGACAAAAGACAGGTACTTAATTTTTCTTCTTTACATAACTCAAGCAACTTTATTCAATTAATTTATTCTCCTGGCTTGGTTGCTATCTAGGAGGCCTAGATAGCTAACCTAGGCCTAGTCCCAGAAGGTTCTAGCCTCCATAAAATCTAACCTAGGCCTAGAATGTTTTCAGCCTCTGCAACTTACTGCTTAATGAGCTCACCCTTACTTGTTCTTTCTGAGCTCTGGCCCGTCTGGTTCAACTCAGCTGTTCTGGCTCAAACTCTTCTCCCAGCTGATTTATTTAATCTGACTTCTCTCTTGGCGTGGACTAGCTCAGCTATCTGCTGTAATCTTCTGGCTTTTCTCATTTTCTGGCTCATTCTGTCTTCACCTGAGTTCTCTCTTTGCAACACATCTCTCTATTACTGTCCTGGTAAAAACTCCTTCCTCTCTGTGTAAAATTGCCTCTTAAGTATCTCCCCTTTCCTCTCTCTTCTTGTGAGAGTTGGTGTATCCTATTCTGTCAAATCTTTTTCTGATTCATCACCTTTTCTGCCACTCAATTAGACATTATTTTCAAACATGGGCTTCCTTCTACAAGCTAACTTTACCGTCCTTTGGGATTAAATGAGTGTATCACCACACCTGGATCTAAGCTTTTCTTTACCTGATAACCTGATTCTATACCAGGCTGGCCTTGAACTCAGATCTGTTTGCCTCTATCTCCTGGATTGTAGGCATGCTCATATTCTGACCTACAGGATCTTTTTATGTGGGTCACATAGACCTAGAAGGTCTTTGGATGTACTACCAGACACCCATGTTCAGAATTAATAATTGTCTACAACTGTGTACCTCATACCCATGCAAGTTGTGCACACCCCCTCAGCTCTGTCGTAGGATGGTAAGTGGGTTTGCAGTGTGGAGAAAGCAATACAAGATACACGTGTAGAAGGAGCCCATGACTCTAAGGCAGCCCTGCATCATCTCCTGTATTTGTATTAGTTTTAGCCGGATCAGAAAATGCAGTAGAAGCTCCCAGCCCCGTGAGTCTCACAATCTGTGCAGCTCCAGCCTGGCTGGTCTTTGACATCCGTGTGCAACAATCAAGTTCTCTATTTCTGCCCTGCCTATGCCATGAGACAGAGCCTGACCTAGGTGAGGTGAGATGAGCAAACTGGACACCTTCCCAGCTACTCATGAGTCAGGTGTCTTTGGCCTCATTCTTCTGTTTGAAGAGAATTCTTGGAACATCACCCATTGTCTGTTATCAATGCAAAAACACATCCATTGCCAAGTGGCATCCTTTGGGGTCACATCAATAGACCTACAAGCAATCTCCTCTTCAGGATGGGAGACATGGTCTGGGGCAGGAGGCAGAGGGTCCTCTTTGCAGCATCTCTGGCGCAATGGTGAGAGTCTGAATGTTACTCTAAGAGCATTCAGCATTCGGTGTAGAATTGGACCACAGTCATTTTTAAGACACCCCTAAAAGAAAGAAAGAAAGAAAGAAAGAAAGAAAGAAAGAAAGAAAGAAAGAAAGAAAGAAAGAGAGAGGAAAAAGAAAAGAAAAGAAAAAAGCCGGGCAGTGGTGGCACACACCTTTAATCCCAGCACTTGAAAGGCAGAGGTAGGAGGATCTCTGTGAGTTCAAGGCCAGCCTGGTCTACAGAAAGAGTTCCAGTACAACTAGAGCTGTTACACAGAGAAACTCTGTCTCGAAAAACAAAAACAAACAAACAAATAGAACAGACCAGTCGGACTGGCTCTCTCTGTCTCTCTCTGTCTGTCTGTCTCTCTCTCTCTTTGTCTCTGTCTGTCTGTCTGTCTCTGTCTCTGTCTCTCTCTCTCTCTCTTCCTCCCCACCCCCCTCTTGGTTTTGCGAGACAGGGCTTCCCTGTGTGGTCTTCATTGTACTGGACTCGCTTTGTAGACCAGGCTGGCCTCGAACTCACAGTGATCGCCTGCCTCTGCCTTCCGAGTGCGGGGATTAAAGTGTGCGCCACCACGCCCGGTGAGCTGGTCACTCTTATACTTCCTGTACTCCGACTCTATGGGCCAGAGGCACCAGAGAGAATCTGCTGCCCTTCCGGAACTGACGGGGGGTGAAGAATACAAACAAAGCCAGAGGCGATCTTTTCCAGCAGTGATCAGCGCCCTGCAGAAAATAAAACTGGGTGCCATGGTAACTTCTGACCGGAGAGAGGGGGCATGGTCACACGTTCTCACACGTTGCGGGAATGGTCTTTTTGAGGAAATGGCATTTGTGCTGAGCCCCAATGAGGGGGAATGTGTGAATCATGTGAAAGGGGAAGTAGGGACAAGGGGCCTGCTGCACGTAAGGAAGCAGCCTGTGTGTAGGGCTTGGACAAGGAAAGAAGTGGGCATGGGGCTGGGGGGGGGGTCCTAAACAAGGGTAGAGAAGTAAGCAAGGTCAGCCCTGCCCATCATCCTGCCCACACTCAGGAGTCTCAGTTCACACTGAGGGAGCGAGAAACCACATGGGGTTTGAGCAGAGAGGCCAGTGAAGAAGCCGAAGCCAACAAAATACATGCTGTGGACCCTATCCAACCCCATGTGTTTCTTTAAATAGATGTGCCTGGTCATTTACGTGTTATCTATGGCTGCTTCCACACCACGAGAGCACCACTGAGCACTTACACCAAAACCGCCTTCTCTGTGCAGCCTCAACTCTTTTCTCTCTTACCAGCCCTTTATAAGAAAGTCCTTTGGTTCCTCGTCTAAATAATGTCTTCTGAAGTGACTGTGCCTGCTGCTTGGGGTCACGTCATGCCACATCATGGAGGGGAAGAGCAACCAGGTCTCTGCAGGACAAGACATTGGGATGAGCTGTGCACAGTATCTATGCCTGCTGGGGGTGTCCTCCCAGCATCAGAGGGAAGGGCTGGGCCTGCCAGGCTCATCTCTCTGGGTATGTACGCACTGCTTCTAACGCCAGAGGCTGCTCAGCTGGGCAGCCTCTCCTTCACCCCATCAGCTTAGCGAGAAGAGTTTAACTGCTGCTCACAGAACACCCACCCAAACCATCACTGCCTGCCCTTTGTCTGCAGCACCTCATCACCAATTTGGGGCTTGGGAGGCGACATGGGCCAAGCAGCTGTTTCTCATTACCTGTCTGTCCCACATGCCCACACCACTCCCAGCAGGGAGCGGGAGGCTCCAAGAGAATCAGATCCTATTTCCAAATCCCAGGACAGACTGGTTTTGTTTTGTTTCTTAAGAAAAACATTAAATAAGTAAAATAGTTGAACACTGTGTTAGAAAACTAACCCCAAACATCTGGGGGTTTTGTGCTATGGAAGCTTATTTTCATTCCATTGGTTCTAATTGATAAATACAGAATAATTGAATTAGCCTATTTTTGTAGGCAGGAAACCACTGGTGTTATGTAAAGGGATGGTAAGGGCAAGGGGCACAAAGAGTTGGGGTGACACAGCAGCTCGCTGAGCAGCTCACCAGCGTGAGGAGGTCAGAATGTACTTCAAATTTACTTTCATAAGCATTGAAGTGGCGATTACTGCTGTGTGCAGTTAAACAAGGGCCCTGCCCTCCAGGGGCTCATGATCTGCTAACAGCAAATACACCCGTGGTCCTTCATGCTCATGCTGTTCCTCTGACATGGGTACTGTCTTCCCAATTTTAAACTGGGACATGAAGAGTAGAGTAAACACAGAATTAAGGCCGGGCATGGTGGTGCACGCCTTTAATCCCAGCACTCGGGAGGCAGAGGCAGGCGGATCACTGTGAGTTCAAGACCGGCCTGGTCTACAAAGTGAGTCCAGGACAGCCAAGGCTACGCAGAGAAACCCTGTCTCGAAAAACCAAAAAAAAAAAAAAAGAAAGAAAACAAAAACCCACAGAATTGAGGTTTGAAGCCATTCACATCTGTCTTTGATGACAGAAGCATTGATCCAGTTTCTGCAAGCTCCAGGCAAGTAGGTTTCAGCCCCAGAACAAACCTGATCTCTCCTTGCTCTCTGGCTTTCTGTCTCACAGTAGAGCTCTTAGTTTCATAAGCCAAGATGCCACCACATTGTGAATCCAGAGGCATAACTATTGAGTCTTGGATTTTCAACCTCCAGAACTGTGAGCTTATAAAATATCCAGCATTAGACATGTTGTCACAGATACAGAAAATGGACACACGCATGCACGTGCACACACACACACACACACACACACACACACACACAAGCACACACCTGTCTCCATGCAACTCCTCTCAACAATACACAGGAAATGGGGCCAGGGCTGGAGTGATGGCTCAGTGGCTAAGAACACTTTGTGCTCTTGCAAAGGACCCAGGGTCAATTCCCAGCACCCATAAAGCTGCTCACAGCTACCTGTAACTTCAGTCTCAAGGAACAGGTTGCCCTTTTCTTGTGCCCTTCCTGATCATCAGGCATGCAGGTGGTGCACATACATACATGCAGGCAAAACACTTCTATACATAAATTTAAAATCCAAAAGTCAGTAATGATGAACCAAGTCTGTAATCCTCACATCTGGGAGGCTGAGGCAGGAAGATTCCCTTGAGTTCAAGGCCAGCCTGAGTTACATTGTATTCTAACACTCCTGGACTACAGAATGAGACCCTGCCTGGTGGAAATGAGAATATATATATATATATATATATATATATATATATATATATATATATATATATATATATATATATATATATACAAAGAGAGAGAGAGAGAGAGAGAGAGAGAGAAGGATGGAGAGGGAAAGGTAAAAGAAGAGATCAGAAATCAAAGCCCCAAAGTATCTGGGTCCTTTGGGGTCTTAGGAGGGGAGTCCACAGGATCCAGTTGTGATGGAAGGAGGAGGATCTGGGCCTCTTCAGGCTTGGCCAGTCACTCACTGTGTGACCTTTGGTTAACTACCCTCTTGTGAATCACATCAGCAAACTGGACCTCATAGCACTTCCTCACCAGCTGCAGGCATGATTAAACAGCTACTGGTCCATGCCTGGTCCAGGATGTGATGCCTACTATGCATAGGACAGGAGTTGAGTAAGAGGGGCTGTGAGAGATCCAGGGATGATTCTAGAAGCAGGAACCGGTTGGTGGTGGGTAAGATGTCGTGGGTGGCCAGTGATTCAACCAAGATGACAGCCGCGAGGCAGGCCAGGGCTGGCTGTGCACAGTTGCTGAGTTTCTGAACCATGCTGCTGGGATGGTGCCAACTTGGACAAGGTGATGTTTGGAATGGCCTGGCCAGCACTGCTACCTTCTCCAGCTTCTCCTGCTCCAACCAGACCCCCAGCTCTCTGGCTCCTCTGCTTCCCAGAAGCAGCATTCCCAGAATAAACTGGCTTCTGTCCTTACGGGGAGCCTGCCAGAAGAGAACAGTTTGAGACCAACCCTTGCCTTTACAGGGATCTCCGTTATACAGAACCGAGAGGGAGGAATGGTTCTTAGTGGCCCAGGTGGAAGACTGGTAGGGCCATATGAGGACAAGCATGGGGTCCAGATGCTGGGCATAGGCATTTGAATCCCAGCTCTGTGCATCTTGGGCTGGCTGTCATTCTTCTCTTCCGCAGAACAGGATGGTGACTGACAGCTTACAAGGTGGAGGCAGGAGGATCAAGATTCAACATTGTGCCCAGATACATAGTGAGTTCAAAGCCAGTCTGGGTTCTGTGAGAACCTGCCTCAAAACAGTAACAGACTCGGTTCATTGTAGTTTGCTTTGTCATCTTTTACACCAGAAAAAAAATAGCCAGGCACAAATATTAGTTGTGCATGTGCATGTGAATGGGGTTTTTGCACATGAGTGCAATGCCAGGGGGAAGCCAGAGGAGGATATCAGATACCCTAGAATGCAGTGTCAGCTTCCTGACATAGGTACTAGGAATTGACCTTGGGTCCTCTGCAAGCAAAATACACACTCCTAACTGCTAAGTCACCTCTCCAGTCCCAACACAAGGTCTTACTGTGTAGCCCTGGCTGGCCTGGAACGTGTCCTGTAGGTCAGGATGGTCTCTTGTAGAGATTCAACTGCCCCTGCTTCCCAAAAGCAGGCAACAAAGGTTCACATCACCACACCCAGTTGAGAGAAGCTGTTTATAAAACACTGCAAGGTGACCTTGAGATGGCTCAGGTCTTATTGCTTTATCAAGATGGTTAGAGTTCAAATCCCAGCACCCCTGTTGCATGGTCCACAGATGTATGTAACTTCAGCCCCAAAGGATTGAACAATTGGTCTCTGAGGATGGACACACACACACACACACACACACACACACACACACACACACACACACGGTTCTTTTTTTAAAAGGTGATTTTGAACATCTAATGCCAACATATACACCTACAGCTAGTCGTGCCTGGCCTCAGTCTTAATACGCCTTGAGAAAACTGGAGGAATAATTCTTTCCATCTCAATCAGGTTTGCATTACATCAGTTGTGGATAACTGGCCAGAAAATGATAGTAAGACATTGTGGTGACTAGGGAGAAAGGGTCCTGGGTCTTGTGGATCTGTGTGTTTATGGGATGGAAGTTCTGGCAGGAAAGCTTTACTTGTCCATAGCTTGTTAAGGAATCCACCTTGAGCAGTGTCTGTGCAGACACTGTGCTCTCCCCAACTTTATGATGATCTCACTCATGGGTTTATTATATAAGAGCAAGCTCTGACAGGGATGGTGGGAGTACACCTACGCAGCTGGAAAACTGTAAATCATCAGCCGGGCTTGAGGAAATATTGTATGTTCAATGATAATATTTTTTTAAAGATTTGATTTATCCCTATTATTTTTAATTAATAGTGTCAGTGTGTGGGAATGTGCACATGAGAGCAGGTACCTGTGAGGCCAGAAGAGGGCGTAGTATCTCCTGGAGCTGAAGTTATAGCTAGCTATGAGCCACGTGACATGGGTGCTGGAAACTGGGCTTGGATTCTCTGCAAGAGCAGCCAGTGCCTTTAACCCCTGAATGTCTCTCTAGCCCTTGATGGTGATAATTAAGGGACAGCTGCATTGTTGTACTGGGCCTTCTATGAGCCAAAACAGTTATGAACGAACCCATCTCAGATCATGAATCTTCTTTCTTGGGTGGGGCTGTCTAGGAACTACAAACTTAATAGCTGTGGCTACTGTGGAAAATAGCCTCCACAGAGAAGCACAGAAGGACACCTGAATGTTTTTTTTTTTTTTTTAATGGCTTATTAGTTAAGAGGCAGAGTACTAAACTAGCTAGTCACTAGCACTCAGTTAGCTTGCCTTCGGCTCCTGTTGACTCATGGCCAGTGTTAATTAAAGGCCTGTGACATTGCAAAGGTGGAGGGAAGCCTAGGAAAGCAGGTACACTCAGAGAGAGGCAATCCGTTTGTCTGGGCCAGTGACACTCTGAGATAGGCAAACTGAGTCAAAGAAATGATGCACAAATATGTCTAGGTGTGGCTTTAGCTAATCCTGGTAACTGTCAGCCTGACGGAATCTAGACTCACTTGGGTGATGGGCCTCTGGGCATGCCTATAGTGGATCTTTTTTATTGTGCTAATTGCACTGGAAAGACACACCACCCACTGAAGGCCACACCATCCCCTGGTTGGGATTCTGGACTGTGTAAGTGAAGGAAGTGGGCTGAGGGGTGGCATGCATCCGTGCCTCTCTGCTTTGTGGTTATGGATGTAGTGCGGTCAGCTGCTTCAATCTCCCGACACCTTGACTCCCCTGCATGGTGGACTGTGAACCAGAATAAACTCTTTTCTCACTTATGTGTCAGCATGTTTAATCACAGCCACAGAAAAGCAAGACTGGTATTCCATCATACCCAGTATCACTGACAATATTTTTCTAGAAGCTTCAAAGACACTGAAAAGTGACAGATGAAGATGGGGCCCAGGAGAGACTCTGCTTGCTTGCTGGTGCTCAGGGATTTTCCTTTAATGCTGCTGCTACTGGAGTTCCAGAATGCCCATCTGCTGAGACAACGGCTTTCCCAAATGTATTAAAGCAAGAACGCCTGGAAGCAAATGCACACATCTGTCGGAGGTAGATCTCACGACTATTGTCTCAAACATGACTTACATGTCACAGAGGGGCAGATAGGTGTCTTTATTTATTTATTGAATGCATGGCTTATTGTTCACAAACAGAAAAGAGGAACAATTCATAGCAAATGAATCTAATAACCCAACAATCTAGTTCTAAATGATACCACCATGTCTGGAGGCAGAATTCACTTTTAGACAGTGGGTTGAACTTGGGAGGCAGAGGCAGGTGGATTTCTATGAGTTTGAGGCTAGCCTGGTCTACAAAGTGGGTTTAGGACAGCCAAGGCTACACAGAGAAACCCTGTCTCAAAAAACAAAAACAAACAAACAAACAAATAAAGACAGTGGGTTGAGGTGGCATGAAGTAGGCCACAGCTCTGATTGCCTGGTGCACAGCAAGCCACCACGTCCACACCCACTGGTGGGGAAGGACAGTGAGCCTCTGCAGCACATGTTCCCTAAGAGTTGTGGAGGCTAACTGGTCGTGGCTTCAAATGTGCTTAGTTGGGGTACCAGACCTCACTGCTCACTAAGGTCAGAGCTAGGCCAGTAGCAGGAGATCTTGGAGGAAGCTGTGCTCACTGGAAGGGTCCCTTGTTGCTAAAGTGTGTAAGTGCTGTGCACTGAGATGCATTGAAGCACACTGACCATCTTGAGTTTATTTTGTCCTTGCAGATGTTGTTGTTGTTGTTGTTGTTTGAGACAGGGTTTCTCTGTATAGCCCTGGATGTCCTGGAACTCACTCTGTAGACCAGGCTGACCTGGAACTCAGACAGAGATCTGCCTGCCTCTGCCTCCCGAGTGCTGGGGTTAAAGGCGTGAGCCACCACCACCTGGCTTCCTTGCAGACTTTTTGGACTGGGCTCCTGATTGGTGTGGGCTGCCTACTCCTAGAGCGTTACTGCTTACATCCAAGTACTCACTTCAGAGTGTTCCGATGTCAGGACGTTAAGCAGGTGCCACCATCTTGTGAACCACTCCATTTATGTCTGTTCCAACTGTTCGCTACAGCTAGACTGGCAATTACCTCCCATTCTCTACCCTCTTCTGTCCAGATTCACAGCTTGTGCTGTACCCACGAAATCGTAAAAATGTGTTTTTAGGTGTCTTCACAGCCTCATTTGCCACCCCACCCCACCCATTTCTTTATGGTTTTTTGAGACAGGCCTTCTCTGTGTAACAGCCCTGCCTGTCCTGGAACTTTGTAGACCAGGCTGGCCTCGAACTCACAAAGTGCTGGGATTATAGGACTGTGCCACCATGCCCAGCTCCAAAACTGTTTCTATAGCTGCTACATTTAACCCAAATGATCCTAAGTGTCATAAGTAGATAGATTTGGGGCAGGGGGAATCCCCCATTTATTTTGTAGAATGAGAGAGGCTTAAGTATAAAGTCATGAGAAAGCAATAGGAACTTCATACTTAAAGAAGGTGGTCATTCTACAATGCACAAGGGACAAGGGTCCCTTGTATAATAAAAAGAATACCTTAATGTATAAAGGAGGGAGGTGCAGGACAGGCGTGGCATGATGGTGCACGCTTTAATCCCAGCCTGGTCCACATAAAGAGTTTCAGGTCAGCCAGGGCTATACAATGAGACCCTGTCTCAAACAATAACAGTAATAATTTTAAAAAGGAAAGAAACCTTCCCCTTCCTTTCTTTTTCTTCTCATGTGTATATGTGGCATGCAGTGCGTGTATTCACATGTGTGTAAGAGCATGTAAGTGTGTGTGCATGTGGAGGTCCTAAGTTGGTATTTTGAATCTTCCTCAATCACTCTTCTGCCTTATTTCAGGTAGAATCTCTCAAAGTAATCCAGGGCTTGCTGATACAGCTGGTCTCGCTAGCAGCTTGCTCCAGGAGCCCATCTCCACGGCTGGAATTTGAAGGAGGGCCATCTGATATTTACACGGGTCCTCTTGCACACATGGCAACTATTTTAACTGCTGAGCTATGTACTTTATCTGCTGAGCCATCGCTCCAGTTCACTTCCAGCATCCCCCTCCCCTACTTAATGGACTAGGCTCTAACCCAGTGTGTCAAGTAGGCTCAACCAATGAACCCCTCTTTATTATTTGTTGGATTTTTGTTTTTGTTTTTGGTAAGGCAGGGTCTTCCAATGAAGCCCAGGCTGGCCTTGAACTTGAACTGATGTCAGTCTCTAACCACAGCCAAAGAACTCTGTGGGAGCATACATTGTAGTATTTGAGGAGAAGACAGCAGCCACTGTGAATCTAGGTCAGCTACCAGGCTGGTCATTTAGTAACAAGCCTGAGTGTGGTGCACAGAGCCTCGTGCTCACAAACACAACAGTTCTGCCAGGATTCTGGTGCCCACGTTATGCTGGTTTCATGCAAGGAATCTGGAAGCTTCCCCCTTCTTCTCTGTACTGAAATGTTTTAAATAGCGTTGAACCAGCATTTCCCCACAGATTCCCTTGGGCTTGCTCACCAGCCTGCGGATCTCCCCCTTGGAAACATGTTTTATAAAGATGTGACACATGTGTCCATCACCCTCAGAAAGTTCTTGATGCTCTGTTGTGGTCTGTCCCTCCCCACTCCATCCCCAGCACTCCCAAGCACTATCTTTCATTAGTTTGCATGTTTTAGAATTTTATGTAAATAGAACCAAACACTACACAGTTTCTTCTTTGGCATTTTCCACACAGCATACAGGGTTTGAATGGAACAATTGTTATATACGGGGTTAGTCACTGACCAAAATGTCATATTCAGCAAGTGTCTAGCCACTGTGGGATCCACTCATGCGTAGTGAGGATATCACCCATGTATATCAGACGCATTCATTTTTCTGGCTGACTAAAGTTCCATGTTATGTATGCTGCTGTTTGTCTCACTTTCACCAAGTGTCACTGAGAGACAATTGAGTGGCTTGTTTGGGGTTCTGGGCTTTTGAAAATAAAGTCACTAAAAGCCTAATATGCTTAAGTCTGTCTCTGTGTCTGTCTGTCTGTCTGTCTGTCTGTCTGTCTCTCTCTCTCTCTCTCTCTCTCTCTCTCTCCCTGAGACAGAGTCGCATGCACCCCAGGCTGGCCTTATACTTGCCATGTAGCTGAGGATAATGTTGAACTAACTTAAGCCTCCAATGTCTGGAGTGCTGAGATGGCAGGCATGAGCGGCCACCACAAACGGTTAGATCTTTTGCTCTTGGATAATATGCGATGAGCAGAGCAGAACGGTCAGGCCGCAGGATGGGTACATTTAACATCTTAAGAAACTGCCATGCTTTCCAAAGTATCCAGTCCAGGGGTGTGCCCTGCCAGTCTGGTCCAACTATTCCTGGTTTGGTTTGGTTTTTTTTATTTTGTTTCCTCAGGGACCTGTAATTTGACATTTTCAGTCTCTTCTTATCCTAAACTATGCTGCCTGGCCAACAGACCCACAGATGAAACTTAGATACCCATGTGCCATAGCAAGGATGGGTTTGGGAAGTACAGCTGGAAGGGAGTACAGGGTCTGGACACAGGGCCAAGACCATGGCACAGCCAGTGGGGCTGATGAGGTTAGCAGGGAATCATGTCCCAAGTTTCCAGTGAATCTGACTTCTGACACAGGCCTGGGACAGGGGTAGAGATTTACTGTCCAGCATTTCAGATGAAGAAAGCAAGACCTCCCTGGGACAACATGGCCAAGATTATGCATCAACCAAGGACAACATGCCTGGGCCCCTGGCTCCTGGGCCCAGAGTTCTTCCCACTGTGCTAAGTGATCCCAAAGTGCTCCCGGGTTTATACTCTGAAGTAGGTGTGGCTGGTGGCACTTCATGGAAGATGTGTGCCACCAATTAAGCTTCTTCTTTTATTGGCCTCTGTTATGAGGGAGTCCCAGGCCACCATGGGGAAGGAGCGGAGACCTGGGTTTACTCCCACTTTGTGAGACTTTGAGCCAATAATGCTCTCTTTGGGCCTCTGCCTGCTCAGTTACTTGAGAGATATTTGGGAAAAGAGTGTGGACAGGACATCAAATGTTCTCCTAACTGAGGGATGGAGGGAGGAGTCAAAAACAAGACCAAGGATCCCCACCACCATGGATTTCTTTGATGTTATCACAGAGCAGGAGATTAAGCTTGGGGCCTTATGCATACCAGGCAAGCAGTTGAGCACTGAGCTACACCCCCAGGCCCCTCATGAGATTTCAAATCCTCCTACTGTGGGGGAACTGGTAATCTACACACCTAGCCCTCCCTGTTACCCATAGAGTCAACCCAACGAAAGTCAAGCACGCAGCTTTCTGGGTATGGGTGACTCTCACCTGTAATCCCAGCATGCCAGAGGCTGAGGCAGAAAAGGTAGCTGTGCAAGTTTAAGGCCAGCCTGGGCTATATTATGAGTTCGAGGTCAACCTAGGTTACAACTAGGAAAAAAAAATGTTGCTCAAGTGCTAAACATGTACAGCCTTCCCCCACCCCACATTGCTACCTGAGCAGTGCATGGTCACAGCACTATACAGCACTCACACTGAGACAGTGGCTTAAAACACAGTCACTCTAATGTCAGGGACACATTCCGGACATGCTGGCAGACAATTCTGTTGTGTGGGCATCATGGTTTGTCCTCACGTAGATGGCAAGATCACTAGTTGACATGACCTCACAGGATGACAGTCATATGTGGGGTGTGTTGATCACCCAGCACACTGGCTCCACAGGAAGACACGTGTGGATTGTATCCTAAGGCCCTGAATTTTATACAAGGGGTTTGAGCCGTCACAGATTTCGATACCTGGTGGAGAGAGATCCTGAGAGCAACCTCCTCTAAGTACTGAGTGCTAAGGTCGACAGACTGTCCTAGGGCTTCAGGAGGACTGAAACAAACTGAGACGTGTGAGTCGCAGACAGTCCCTGTATATCACTGACAAACAATAGATATGATGAGGAAGAAGAAGAGACCTGGAATCCTGAGAAATATGCTCTCTTAACTTAGACTGGCATGTGAGTGGTGTGTATGGTGTGTCCTGAGGGCCCAAAACACGGGATTACTGTAGAGTCATAAACTCGGGTTTGAACCAGGCATGGCAACCCTCGCCTCTGAGTCCAGTATTCAAGCTGAGGCAGGAGGATTGTGAGTTCATCTGCCCGGCTACATCAAACCTGCATAAACTCCAGGGTTTAAATTTCAATTCTCATATTTATGAGCTTATTGAATAAGAGGCTTTTCTTTATAGCCTAGTTTCCCCGTTTGTCAAATTAGACTTGACTCTTGTTGAGGGTGAAATTACTCAAATTTGGGCTGGAGAGATGGCTCAGAGGTTAAGAGCACTGGCTGAATCCAATTCCCAGCAGCCACACAGTGGCTCACAACCATCTATAATGAGATCTGGTGCCCTGTGCCCTCTTCTGGCATGCAGGTGTACAGATAGGCAGAACACTGTAGACATAATAAATAAACCTTTAAAAATAAAAATAAAAAATAAATAAAAATAAAAAGGAGCAGTGTGGGATGGCACGTGCCCTTAATTCCAGCACTCAGGAAGCAGAGGCAGGTGGATTGCTGTGAGTTTGAGGATAGAACAGCAAGGCTACACAGAGAAACTCTGTCTCAAAACAAAAACAACAACAAAAAAGAAAAAACAAAACAAACCCCCCCCCAAAAAAAAGAAAGAAAGAAAGAAAGAAATCACTCAAATTGCCATGCTTCTCCCCACCTATGCTCCTTAGTGATACCTCCTGTCAAAGCGTAGGGTCTCTTTCTCACCTTGTTAATGCCCTGGTTTCTAGATTTGACTGTCTTTTTTCATTCTGGGATCTCACACTACCATAGGAAAAGGCCCAATATAACAGGAGGGATTAGCAGATATAGATGACCATTTGTCCTCTCAGATTCTACCACCCTTCAGATAGTCCCCAGAAGCTGGCTTGCAGCTACCACAAGCACACTGGAGAGACCATTCAGCAGAACAGCCTAGCCAAGGCCAGCCTACACTGCTGTCCACAGAAGAATGGCCCAGCCGAAGCCAGCCTACCCTGCTGACATTCATGGTTCTAAGTGACTGAACTTTTAGGCTGTAGTGGTACATGGCAATGGTGAGCCAATACAGTGTGAAAATTACTCAGCACTGTAACTCTAGTTAATTAAGAGAATCAGTGATAGCCGGGGCAGTGGTAGTGCACATCTTTAACTCCAGCATTTGGGAGACAGAAACAGGGCATCTCTGAGTTCAAGGCCAGCCTGGCCTACAGAGTAAGTTCCAGGACAGCCAGGGTTACACTGAGAAATCCTGTCTCAGAAAAAAAAAAAAAAAAAAAGTGGAGGAGAAGGCGTGGAGAGACTCAGAGAGAGAGGAAGTGTGTGTGTGTCAGATGATGGTGACGACAACAACCACACTGTGTTCCTCACACCTCTGTTGCAAGGGTTTTTTAAAAAGTTGTTTCATAAAGTAGCTTATGCTCTGCCAATGAACGACAGCAAAGGTTTCCAGGGAGCCCCACCCTGTTTACTCAGTCTCCCAAGTCTTGATCACTTGGCGACACTTCCAACCTTGCAGAGGATTTTGATTTTGTGTCTGAAGTGAACCATCCCCAGCAGGGTCTAAGGCTGGGAGAGGAGTGATAAGAGGTCAGAGATCAACTGAGGGTAGACTGGTGCGGGGAGCTAGGCAGGCAGTCACATTAGTGTCCTGTTCACACTTCCCAAGGCTCCCACGGCTCTGAGAATAAACTCCACAAACCGTGAACTACACAGGGCCTAGCATGACTTGGCCTTTTCCCCCTTCTTCACCCACACCTGCTTTTCTTGATTGCTCAAGCGTCCCAACTCACTGCCTTTGCATGCACTCTAGCCACACCCGCCCTGCACACCCTTTGCTTTCCCTCTATGTATTTATGTCCACCCTTTAAATTTCTCCAGCCCTGATGTCACTATACCCTTCGTCTAGGCCAGGTCACCCAGGTGTATCCTCCTTAAACCCCATGCTTTGCTTTCATGGCGTTTGCTATGAATCATATCAGTGACACACTATGATGCTCTGCTCACAGGGCGAACCAACGCTGAGCTCCACCAGAGATATGGGCCAGGTCTTTCCTGCTTAGAGATGTGCCCCCCGAGCCTGGTCCAATCCCTGATATGCCCTCATCTCAGGGTGGCTGTCCTGAGTAAACCTGAGGGACAGAAAATCCACACCTACCTACAACCTTTCACCCCGAGAGGGCATAGGAGTGCATCATCTTCAGAGCTCTTTCTACAGAGACAAAAAGTCTGTCTTACACAGGACACTGGTACCAGTTTTATGGCCAAAGAAGACATTTAATCTGGCCAATAAATAACGCCTCTCACTAGCCCTGGTGGCTGAGCGGAAAGTCCTTAAGGAGGGAATAACACTGGTATGGAACACTGAGTCCTTAACCTCAAGAACATGGAATTCTCCTGCAGGATTTGAATGTCTATTTGAGTAAGGAATGCTTTCCCAAGCCGTGTTTCATAAACAAGGCCCTGATTAGAAGCAAACAAACAGGCCTCGTGGACATGGGCTGTCTGGAAGACTTCGTCTGACTGCAAATGGGAGACGCCAGAGAAACACAGGAACGAAACCTGAAAGCCTACAGGATGGTCACAAGATGGCTTCACCTACCCTGCAGAACCCCTTGCTGTGTTCAAACTCCAAGCCTGCACAAGAGTTGTGTGTGCAGTCTGTGTCCACTTGTCCCTGGTTTCTGAGGTACCGTGAGTTTCAGGAAGGTGAGAACCAGTCTTGACACTCATGGCTCCCTCCCCCAGAGCTCAGGGCTTGGTAGAGCGCTGTCTCTCCGTTTGCTCATGAGAGAAGCGAAAGAGCTGGGCTACATGAGGAGCCTGGAGGCTGGGAACAAGCTCATGTGAGCATCAAGATCAAAGTTGCCAACAGTAGGAAGGTGGTATGGAGGTTGATGAGACGCAGACCAACTCACTCCTGAAGGCCACTGCAACTTTCTGTCAGTGCCCTGGTGGTCTCTGTGTTGGTTAACTCAAATAATGGTGCATACATGTTCATAGTGTGTTTGTTCATAGCAGCCCAGCTAAATGTCTATCAACAGGCGAGAAAGACACCAGGTAAACACATCTATATAACAAATCCCTGACTGGGCCACTATTCCTGTAGTGGTTTGAATAAAAACGGCCCCCACAGGACCATAGGGACTAGCCCTGTTAGGAGGTGTGGCCTTGTTGGAGTAGGTGTGGAAGAAGTGTGTCACTGGAGGCAGGCTTTGAGGTCGCAGATGCTCAAGCCAGGGCCACTGTTATATTCTCTTCCTGCTGCCTGTTGATCTTGATGTAGACTCTCAGCTCCCTCTCCAGCACATGTCTGCCTGCACGCTGCCATGCTTCCAGCCATGAGGATAATGGACTAAACCTCTGAGGCTGTAAGTCAGCCCTAATTAAACATTTTCCTTCATAAAAGTTGCCATGGTCACGGTTTCTCTTCACAGCAACAGAAACCCTAACTAAGACACCTTGCAAACAACCTGTTCTGGGGTGAGTGTTTCAAGTCCTTCCTAGAAGTCAGGTGCTTGAGTTCTAATGCCACTGAATCTCAATTTGAAGAGGAGGGCTGTATGGACGAAATTAAGGTTATATGGGGTCATAAAGATGGGGTGTTAATCCAACGAGATTTGTGTTCTTATAAAATTCCAGAAAGGGGCCAGGTGGTGGAGGCACACACCTTTAATCCCAGCACTCAGGAGGCAGAAGCAGGTGGATCGCTGTGAGTTTGAGGTCAGCCTGGTCTACAAAGTGAGTCCAGCACAGTCAAGGCTACACAGAAAAACCCTGTCTTGAAAAACAAAAACAAAAAACAAAAAACAAACAAACAAAAAATCCAGAAAGTGGGTACACTTGTGTTTCCTCTGTCTTACCCCCATCCTCTGTGCACACATACTGGGGAAGGCATAGTAAGAAGGTGGCCCAGTTTGCTGGAGCAGACCAAACCCCCCTCAGTAAGCAACACATTGATGCAGTGATGTGCATAAGCCTCCCAGCCAATGTCCTGAGCATCATGGACCATAGTCAAAGGACAACACCACTTCCATAAGCTCTGTAATGACTACAGACCACCATGGCCACAGACTCCAATGGTAGCTACCTCTAGGGAGGTAGAAACTGACAGGTCAGACATGAGAGGGACTTTTTGAGGGTGTAGGGGATACTTGTCTGGCTAGCAGTTAAGGGCGCAGACTCCAGTATCAAAGCTTGTTGAGCCACACTTGAGATGCTCAAGGAATGTAGACTATTCCTTAATTGTTAATCTGGATCAGATTCCCTCTGTGGTCATTTCCAATTCTTTCAAGTTCCAGATTCTAGGGTGGGTTCCATCCTCTTTATTTCTGGGGCTTCTTTGGAGGAAAGATGGGTCGTAACCAAAAAAGCCTGTCATTGGATGCTTACCAGGCAGAGGGGGAGGACAGCTGAAATGAATAAAAATTGAAGCCAGTGGATGGCAAGATAAAGACACAGAGAGAGAAAGAGGAGCAAAAGAAGTAGACAGTGGGCAGACTAAAGACAGAGACTGAGATAAGAGGCATTTGGTAGCCAGGGTGTGTTGGCCTGCTGACTTGAAGAAGTACTCACTCCTCGGGAAGCCTTAAATGTCCCCATCCCCATGCTCCATCCTCATCTTACCTCCCAACTGTCCATACCTGTGCCTGCAGGCCATGGGTCAGGTGCCTGAGCTGAGCTGGGGCTTTGTCTTCGTGACCAGGACAAATTCAAGGGCATAGCAAAGTAGTTGATGTTGTTGGGGTTGAAGGGCTTGGGAGACCCCCAGAGGGCCCTGGCCACCCCTGCTGGGGAGCTGGGCTGCTACACAAGCAAGGCCAGAATGGATGGGGTAGGGGGTGGCATCGACAGTGTGTAATCAGGTCTGAGCAGGTTCTAGTCCCGTCACTGGATCACTGTGTGACCTGAGGTCACTCACTTGCCATCTCTGTGCCACAGATTCCTCACCCAGCTCTTCCTTCCTCTAGCCAGATGACCCAAAGTTTCTCAGAGCTCAAAACTGTCAAACCCCATCCCCACCCCCCAAAGGAAGGAGACCTCGACTCCCGTTCTTTTTCAAAGGAAGAAGACGAAGCCGTACACTATCCCTGATGTTCAGCGGTCCTTAACAGTGCACCCTTGTTTGGTCTGTAGGTGGAATTAGCATAATTGACTGCCTCCCCTTCCTGCCTGTAGAAGGGAATAAATGCCATCCGTGGCTCGAAAGGAATTTGCAAACTGCAATGAATGGTGTAAATATTTACACCGGCATCTGCCTCGTCCTCACCCTGTCCCACGCATTGGGTGGTGTCATTTGTTTGCCTGCTTCCTCCACGTCCCGGGTGCGACTCCATCCTCCGTGTGTCTTCCAGCTGTTATGGCTGATTGTTGAGTCTAGTGCATCCAGGCACACCTGGCCCTGTGCGCTTTACCTTGGGAATGATGGATCACCTCTCTGTGAAGTGGGACAGTACCACTCTTGTCTTAAATGATAATGTCCTAGTTTCCTTCTCTCTATTGGTGTGACAAGCACCATGACCTAAAGCAACTTGGGGAGGAAAGGGTTTATATCGTCAACTCCCTTCCCTAGTGACAAAAGTCAAGAAGGAACCTGGAAGCTGTAATGGTGGTATACACTTTTAACCCCAGTACTCGGAAGGCCGAGGCAAGTGGAGTATGAGGCCAGCCTGATCTACAGGGCAAGTTCCAGGACAGCCAGGGCAACACAGAAGAATCCTATCTTGAAAGGCAGCAGAGGAGAGGGGAGGGGGGATGGGGGGAAGAGGAGGAGGAGGAGCCTGAAGGCAGTAACTGAAGCAAAGGCCATTGAGAAACTTTTTGACTTGCTCTCAGGCTTACATTCCACTGGCTTTCTTATGCAACCCAGACATATCTGCCCAGGGTTGTCACCACACAGAGGCTACTTCTGACATCCATCAGCCATCAAGAAAACATGCCCACAGGCCAATCTCATAGAAGCAAACCTTTACTAGAGAGTACCTTTACTCAGATATGTCCAGGTGTTAACGTAACTTTTATTTGAATGAAGTAGTTGTCTTCTCAGAAGCTTACTGCTTCTGTCTGCTAACCAAGGCCTAGTCCTGGAAGCTTCTAGACTCCATGCAATCAAATCTAGGCCTAGAATGTTTTCAGCCTCTAAAACTTACTTCTGTATAAGCTCACCCTTTCTAGTTCTTTCTGAACACTGGCTGCCTGGTTCAACTCAGATGTCTGGCTCAAAACTCCTCTCCAAACTGATGGATTCAATCTGGCTTCTCTCATTTTCTCACTGAAGTGCTCTGCTTGGCCTCAAACTAATTCTAGAAATCTGTTCTAATCTTTTGGCTCCTTCTCATTCTCTGGCTCCTCCTATTGTTACCTGTGTTTAGCTTGTTCTCTCTTCAACCTGTCTCTATAAAACTCTCCAGGTAAAACTGCCTCGGAATTTCATGAACTGAGCTGTCACAAACTCAACTCTACTGTACTGTCTTTCAACTCACTGATTCAGCTGAACTCCTTGACAGAACTGACTAGAACTCAGGGATCCGCCTGCCTCTGTCTCCTGAATGCTGGGATTAAAGGTGTGTACCACAGTGCCTGGACCTAAGCTTTTCTTTACATGAAACTTGCTCTATACTAGGCTGGCCTTGAACTCAGAGATCTGCTTGCCTCTGTCTCCTAGGATTGAAGGCGTGTCTGTATTCCAGCTAGAGTAGCCATGTTACTGGATTAAAATTCCTAAGCCGGGCGTGGTGGCGCACGCCTTTAATCCCAGCACTCGGGAGGCAGAGGCAGGCGGATCGCTGTGAGTTCGAGGCCAGCCTGGTCTACAAAGCGAGTCCATGATGGCCAAGGCTACACAGAGAAACCCTGTCTCGAAAAACCAAAAAAAAAAAAAAAAAAAAAAAAAAACCAAAAAAAAAAAAAAATAAAATTCCTGTACATCTAGGTCTGTGTCAGGTTGACAAAAACTAAGACACTCTACCACATGGCAACCCTGACAGAAAAGTGCATACTCCTTTATTCTATACCCTTTTCATTTCTTGTCCCCAAGATCTCATGTTGTTATCACAATATAAAACACTGTTGTTCATGATGGCACACACCTTTAATCTCAGTATTTGGGAGGTAGAAGCAGGTGCATCTTTATAATCTCCACTACAAATTCCAGGACAGCCCGAGGTACATAGTAAGAACCTGTCTCGAAAACCCACCAACCAGCCACACCTTTAATCCCAGCACTTGGGAGGCAGAGGCAAGAGGATCACTGTGAGTTCGAGGCCAGTCTGGTCTACAAAGTGAGTCCAGGACAGCCACGGCTACACAGAGTAACCCTGTCTCCGAAAACAAAACAACAAACAAACAAACAAACAAATTTCAGCTTTTAAAAGTTCCATAGTCTTTAAATTTTTTCCAACACTTTAAAGTCTAAGAGCTCTTCTAAAATCTGATATATGATGTCTCTTAACTGTGGGTTCCCGTAAAAAAAAAAAGTTTGATGCATTCTTATTCCACAGAGGAATAACCAGAGAACTTACAAAGCAAAGCAAAGCCAACGTTCAACCACATTGATATAAAAGTTTGTATATTGATACAAAGTAGGTTTAATTTTGATACATTGAAATGGAATTCATATCTGGTCCTGTTTTTCACACATTATATTTCTACTCTAGTATGAGGTACACATACAGCTCAATTAATACATAGTTTATGTCCAAAAGTCTGATAGTGTTACTGTAGGCTTTTTAAAATAATTAAGTAATACAAGTCAATTGTTGATTAATTCATAGTCATATCAAGTATAAAAATATACATGCTGGGTTTAACAGATATGATTTTATAGATAGATATTTGTGGTAAAATAGATAAGGTCTTCAAAAACCTCAGAGACCTACAAAATATGGCATTTAAAAATATTTTTATTATTTGACAATAAGACAGGTTAACTCCTGGCAACACCCAACCTCCATAAAGAAGACGATGAGCATTAAAGGACCTCCTTGTGGAGATGGCTTTGGGTGTGACAAAACAGCCACTGGACAAAAAATGTCCCCATTTCTCCCAAAGACAGAATTCTGCCTAAAAATGGGCAAGCTTAGATGCAGGCAGAGTCGACAGCCAGACTCTGCCAAGATAGGGTAAACAAGTCCTCAATAGTTCTGCTTCACAAATATGTCTGTCAGATATACTGGGCCAGAAGGCTAAAGATGATGCTCCAACGTTATAGAGAGTTTTGGGTGTCTGTTCAGGCAGTAAACTGTCATTTTTCATTTTGGAAGCTGCTAACCTGTACTTCTCTTTTACTCAGGTAATTAAATTTATTTCTTCTCAAGTCTCTGATGGTTAATTTTAAAATTAAGCTTAGTTGTTTAAAAATTAAAAAGATACTTTTAAGTCTAGATAGATACTTTTAGGTTGATAGATTTGAACTTTAATAGATGTGGATTTAGGTTCAAAACTTTAAATTTACCAAGATAGAATAGATAATATTATCTATAAGGTTGCCAAATACATTTTGATTAAAAGTTATGTGTGTCTTACCTATTGGTTTTTATAATTTTTCATAATTGTACCTACTGTATATAAAACAATGAGCTTTTTTATTTAGACAGAAAAGGGGAGATGTTGGGGGATAGTCTGGTGTATTTTGATGCTAATTACTGCTTACTGTCTCTGTGACTTACCTTTTGCTTATTAAAAAGCCATCCCACCTGGGCAGGGCAGGAGATAGGTGGGGCTAGAAGGAGAGAGGAATTCTGAAAAAAAGAAAGGACTGCCAAGAGAAGAAAGGAGACAGACCTGAAGGGAAGAGAGAAAGGCTGCCATGGGTTAGCTGGAGGAGAAGCACATGGCTGGCGTGGATGGAGAATCCGGCCCAGATGAAGAACACGAGCAAGTATATGGGATTATAGATGGGAGGGAGCTTGATAGAAATTATTAGAAGCAGATGGCATGAGATTGACACAGGGATCCCATGCCTGAGGCCCTATTGTGGAAGGTAGTTTAGAGGATTGATATATCTGCCCTGCCCCAGATTAACTAAGGCTATTTTAAAATATAACAAGTGTCTGTGTCTTAATTGATTGCTAGCCAGGCCTATAGATTAAACATATAATTTTAAAAACAATAATATTTGTCAAGATACTGGATACTTCCAGCCCCCAAGCCTCAGTTTCTTCATTCTGACTTCTACTGTCACTGACCAGTACATCTGGTTTTAAAGAGCAGGGACCTGTGCAAGAGCAGCCTGTGCCTGGGGACCTCTGGGCAGTAGGCTGCCCAGACATGAATCCTCGGGGTGCTCCACAGTGCTCCCTTTTTCTTTCATTTGCCATGCAGCACTGGTAGCCTTGCTTGCATTTGCCCCAGGTGTTTCTGGTCTCTCTGTTGATAGGTATCTACTGGGTTGCTGGTGAAGAAGGTTTCCATGAAGAAAACAAAAACCCAACAAACTCCTGCAGACCCATGCACCATCTTAGTTCCCTTTCTATTGCTGTGATAAAACACCATGGCAAAACCAACCTAGGAGACAAAAGGTTTCTCTCAGCCCTCAGCTCTCAGCTCTCAGCTCTCAGCTCTCAGCTCTCAGCTCTCAGCTCTCAGTTCCAGGTTACAGCCCAGCATGGAAGTGAGGTCAAGATCACAGGACTGTGCACTAGCTACTCACTGTGGTGGGGAGTCACCAGAGAAGACTTGCTCAGACATTGGTTTAAGCTGACAGAAAGTCTTATTAGCTGGCAGGTGACTACACAGGGCATTCGTGGTCCCATTGTAGCATTCTTTCTTAGGGTGAGCTTTTAAGCACAGGCACCATGTCCTGGGTTGATGCACTTCTGTTAACGAGAACAGATTTGGAACTCCAGAAGCTAAAAGGCTAGGTTGGCACATTTAGAGACCTTCCCAGAACTACAGGCTTGGATGGATTATGTCTTTGTTTTAGTTTTGGCCAGTGGTGCTGTCTAAGTGCTAAGTTTTACAGCCTGAATGGCGCTTCCGTCATGGAGTCAGCTGTGCTGATGAACTCAGGAGATCAAGGGCAGAGAGGGCGCCTACACATCTGTGCTCAGCTCCTTTTATCCACTCTCCTTTGTTCCAGGATTCCAAACCCCTGTGTTGGTACCCATGGTGGGTGGGTCTTCCCACATCAGGTGATGTAACCAAGTTAATCTCAGAGGTTCTTTTTCCAGGTTCTAGACTGAGTCAAGTCGACAACACCAGCCACCACTGGCACTGACCACCCAGAGGGAACATGCTGATCTGGGAGAGCACATGAGTTTGAGTTTTGTTTGAGGAGATGTTGTTAAAGATGCCTCTACCATCTTAAGTAATGACTCGTGCAGCAATACTAACGGTTTCTGTGCTCCAGGTCCGACTCCTGGAGTGGCTAGTTTCCCTACAGCAGCTGCTGATGTGAGGTTTAAGCCTTGAGATGTTTATAGGGGCTAAAAAAAAAAAAAAAAAAAAAAAATGCCAGTGAAGAATGCAACAAGATAAAAAAAAGTGGTAAGTGGAGCTGAGGTGCAGATCAAAGCTTTGGCCAGCTCAGCTGAGTAAGACCAGCCAAGCAGACAGACCTCTAAGCTCTTCCCCCTCTAGCCACGGATTGGGCCTTGGCCTCAAACCAGGTAGAGTGACAGCCACAAGCCACTACCAATGGCAGCACACCTGCACAGCCACTACTTACACCACCACCCTTCAGTGGGAAGAGGGATGGTAGCATACTATGACTGTAATCTGCATTTCTGTGATGGTTAACTTAATGGTACTGCATCATTGGCCATGTGTGTATGCTTTGTAATATAGTACCTAATTGTGGCCCTTTTCTTGTTTTTAAAAATTGTAAGTATGTGTTTTTCCTATTAACTTATGCAAAATATTTATATATTTGTACAATATGTCTTACTCATGTAGTCCAGGTTGGCTTGAACCTGCTATGTAGCTGAGGATAACCTTGAACTTCTGACCCTACTGTCTCCACTTTCCGAGTGCTGGGGTTAAAGATATGTGCCACCATGACTGTGTTGTTGTCGTTTGGATTTTTGAGACAGGGTTTCTCTATGTATCCCTAGCTGTCCTGGACTGCTTTGTAGACCAGGCTGGCCTTGAACTCCCTGAGTACTGGGATGACAGGTGTGCACCACTGAGCCTGGCTCTCTGGCTGGTTTCGTGATGCTGAGGAACAGGGCATCCTGCGTGCCAAGCAAGCGTTCTATTCACTGAGCCACATCCCCGGCCAGGTCTGAGCTATCTCTCACAGGTGTGTTATAACATTGTCTCTCGATCTAGTTTAAGAAATCTTTGTTGGGCCACTGAGACGGCTCAGCACCTAAAGGCTCTTGCCACTCAAGTCTGACAACCCGAGTTTGGTCTCCAGGTTCCCCGTAAAGATGGGAAGAGAGAATCAACTCCTAAGGCTCACCCTCTGACCTTCACACATGTGCTATGGCATCCTTATGTACACATGCACACATTCAATTACAATAATGTTTTAATTAAAGAAATTTCTGTCTACACCAAGGTCAAAAAGAAAGTTTCTCCCCCCCCCCCCCAGCAGAGTTACAGTTTTACCTGGTCTACAACCTATCTTAAATTAGTATTCATTCATGCTATGGTTGTTTTCCCTCCGTGTGGATTATCCACCCCAGTTAATACCATTACAGAGAACATCCTTCTTGCCTGAAGCACAGAGCACCTTCACTGTAAACCAGAGCACTGACTATATATGGGTTGGTTTCTGGGCTCTTGTCCTGGTCTGCAGGTCCATTTGACTCTGCCTGGGCTGTTATTACCATGGACTTATAAAAACTCCCGGCTCTGGGTAAGTGAAGTCCTCTGGGCTTTGTTTTCTTTTGGAATCATCCTGTGTCTTGTAGGCCCTTCAAATAGCCATGTTGTACTTGCAGTCAGCAGACCAGTTTCCTTGTAAATGCTTGTGGGGCTGTGGCTTGGGTCTCAATAATGTGACTTAATAATGTTAAGTTGACTCACCAGCGAACGCAGAACGGGTCTTGGTTTATTTCCGTCTCTCATTTCTCCTTGGTGCTCTGTAGTTTCCATGACGTCCTGTTGATGTCCTGTGCTGCCTTCACTGGCTTTGTTCCCTGTATTTGATGATCCTGGGCATTGAAGATGGCACGCCAATGTTGTCATTTTTCTCCTTGTTGCTAGAGCACAAAAGTAATGGATTTCAATAACCATTAATTCTCATAGCCTGTAGATTATTAGGGATTTTTCCACACACAATATCATCATCTGAAGTAATGGCAGGATGTTTCCTTTCCAATCTTTCTATTTTTATATCTTGCCTCATGAAAGGACCAGCTTCCGCTGTGCCGTGTTCATTAGAAATGGCGATCATAGACAGACATTTCCAGATCCTGACCTTAGGAGAAAAGCCACCATCAATAATGATGTTAGCTGCAAGTGCGCATGTGTGTGCATGTGTACATCATGTTTCTTTTGGTTGGTTGGTTTTTGTTTTTAGTTTTGTTTTTGTTCTTTTTTTTTTTTTTTTTTAAAGACTGGGTTTCTCTGTGTTAGCTTTGGCTGTCCTGGACTCACTTTGTAGACCAGACTGGCCTAGAACTCACACTGATCCATCTGCCTCTGCCTCCCAAGTGCTGGGATTAATGGCGTGTGCCACCACGCGTGCCTGTGTGTATAGCATATACCCTTCAACACATTAAGAATGTTCTCTCCGACACTTTTGACTCTGAAGGATAGAGGGCAGGAATATGTATCTTTCTGTGTCTTCTGATTTCATTCCACCTATGCCTGAAGCTTCCCAATGTGAATAGTGGCCGACGGCCAGTCTCAGTCCAGAGGATGCAGGAGACACACCCAAATGAGGTTGGCAGCAGAGGCTGTAGGAGGCTGGGAGACTCCCATAAGACACTGGTCAGGCATCCATGCTCACGCGCCTCAGGCCTCTGTACTCTTCTCTGTTTGTTCCCAGCAAGGGCAGCTTTCTAAATGGAAAACAGGGCCTTTTCTAAAACCCTGAGCAGATTCTGAGCATCAGAAAAGGACATGCAACACGGATACTACCTTCCTGGGTTCTTGATTGTCCCATGTGTCATCTGCTGGGCAGCTCTTAGGAGGAACCAGAATGAGCCTGGGACCAGCTATCTGCCTCTCTGCCTCCACAGCACTCCTCTGCCAGGGCCCAAAGCATTCAGCCAGAGCACAAGCAAGGCAATAGCCATGGAAAACCAATCAGGTGACCCCCTTACCCCCAAGCCACACTGCCCATCACCCGTGTCGGCCCTGCCTGGTTGTCTTGTGGATTCTTGGCCTTCATGATGTGGTCTGGGCAGACTCAGACACTTTCCTTCCAAAGCCCCAGGGAAGCCAAGAACAGGGCCGCTCAGGGCCATTTCTGTCCCTGGGTCTCCTTTCAAAGAATTTTTGGACTGATGGAGAGAGATTGTGGCCTGTGGGCAGTGAGAGGAGAGGAGAAACCCATCGTACTTTCAGATTTTTGGCTTGGCTCAAAGATTCAAACCTCTGCAATTCCCACACTGGATTCTTCAGTTTACTGGGATAAAAAATTTAGCTTTTAAAAGCTGGCCATAATAGATTTTGTTTCTGCTGCTTTTTTTTTAACCTTTTTTGTTGTCTTGTATAGCAAGTGTTTATGGCTAGCACACCAGCCTGCAAGTTAGGGGCCTTTGGGTTATAAGTGACAGATGCTAAATCCAGGCATGGTGGAGCATGCTTTTAATCCCAGCACTGGAGAGGCAGAGGCAGGCTGATCTCTATGAGTCCTAGACCACCCTGGTCTACAAAGCAAGTCTAGGACAGCCAGTACTATAAAGGAAACCCTGTCTTGAAAAAACAAAATTCAAAGAAAAAAAAAACCAAACAAACAGGAGATAGACACTGGTGGTGATGTAGCCCAACTTCCCAAAGGAGTGAATTTATCGGTTCACAGATCTAAACATTCTATGGAAGTCAGCTGCAGGTGTGGCTAGATCCAGGTGCTCAATAGTAAAGTGGCTCCCTCCGTCCTCGCCCCTGTTTTATTCTCACAAACATGTCTTTTGAGATAGTAGAGAAAGTGGGTTTGCTTCTTTTCTGTGCAAAGTAGAATTCTCAGGAAAGGCTGTAACCCTCACTTCACACAGCAACACGGAGAATCAGCTTCTCTGGCAGCATGGGGTCTGAGAATGTGGGAAGGAGAGATCCTAAGGGGAAAATGGGGTGTTACTCTCAGAATTACAGGTGTAGAGTAAGCAAAACCTCCAGGTACAGCTCTCCTTGCTGTCTCTGGCCTTGTCTTTAGGTACATTTCATTTCCAGAATGTTCTTTCTTCAAAGCCTAATGCTTCCATTCTTTCACAGTCTCTTCTCAGCCTCAGCCTTTCCTATTCTCAGAGACATCCTTCCTTCATTGAACTCACCACTGGCCAGTGGTCTGTTGTGGCAGGTACATTCAACCTGAAGCCATGGGCTACTGTGTGGCTGTGCACAGTTACGAATTTGACTCAACATAAAAGTATAAACTTACTTAAAACATTATAAGTGTGTGTGTGTGTGTGTGTGTGTGTGTGTGTGTGTGTGTGTTGTAAATCAGCTGTGCTGTTTTTGTTGTTGTTGTTTTGGTTTTTCAGGACAGGGTTTCTCTGTGTAGCCTTGACTGTCCTGGACTCACTTTGTAGACCAGGCTGGTCCCAAACTCAGAGATCCACCTGCCTCTGCCTCCCGAGTGCTGGGATTAAAGGTGTGTACCACCACTCCGGGCTTAACTGTGTTGTTCGTGAGTGAACTTTGTGAATGAGAGTCCTACTGTCCTACTGTCAGGTTTTTGAAACCTCCAGGCACAGTCAGTGCTGCTCTATTTTGTTTTGGTATGTCAGTTTTGGTCATAGTTTTTTGAGCCAGGATCCCAATGTAGCCCAGGCTGGCTTCCAGTTTGCTATGTAGCCAAGGCTGGCCCTGAGCGCCTTATCCTCCTGCCTCTACTTCCTGAGTGTTAACTTATGGGTATGTGCTCTTATGCCTGATTTATTCATCTCTTTTTCAAATGAAAGCAATCTGATCATCTCCTTTCAAATATGTCAAAATAATGCTTGATGCCCAAACAAATCAGAAAATGCCAAGATGAAGTCCTGTGTTGCCCACAGAGCCCCCTCTGTGGAGGTGATGTGGATCTAAGGTTGGAATAGAAACTAGAAGGCACGGATTTTATTTCCAGGGTGGGAGAATTCCGTGGGAAAGAATCCAGCATCTTTGTGTAACTCATAGAGCTTAAAGAGCAGGGGAAGAGAACAGGGTCAGGGATGGCCATCAGTGCCTCCTAGGGGGACACAAAGAAGAGGCTGGCTTATTCCAGTAAGGGAAGTCCTCATAGAACTGAACCAGCCTCAATTCCTACACTAGATGTCTTTCGTTGTTGCTGTTGTTGTTATCGTTTTGGTTTTTCAAGACAGGGTTTCCCTGTGTAGCCCTGGCTGTCCTAGACTCACTTTGTAGACCAGGCTGGCCTCGAACTCACAGCGATCCGCCTGCCTCTGCCTCCTGGGTGCTAGGATTAAAGGCGTGCTCCACTACTCCCAGAGACACTAGATGTGTGCATCCCCTGGGATCCTGAGATGGCCTGCCTGGATCACCCATGCCAGACACAATGTCGATTTGGCCGAAGGAGGGATCTGGAGAGATGGACAGACCCGGTGGGCTTTGGAGACATAAGTGGTGGTGCAGGCAATGCTCCGGTATAATATGTCGAGGTTGGAAATGCAAGTGGAGTGGGTTGTGTGCCCCTGGCTTGTATGTGGACTGTGCTAACTGGAGTGAGAGCTGGCACAGAGGCTATGCTCTCTACTATGTGCAGAGGTGGACTTGCGCTCACAGGCTGCACAAGCTTCCCAGGGTGTGGCTCTAACTGGCAGCCTTCAACACACTCAGTGGAACGCCCTCTTGACCAGGAACGCACATGGTGATCAACACTTACAGCGTATTGATGCGTTTTGGGCAACGCAGCATGCCACTCCACACAGTGGCCTTCAACAATTTCCCTACCAGTCTGCCTCAGTGGATCCTAAAATCCTTTCCGGGATGCCTGTTTAGAATTTGGCCAGCTGCCAGTGCTGCTTTGATGATTCTTTGTCTTGTGCCCAAGTGTCCCAGGTTTAGGAACTAGGCTCTCTGGCCACATCCCCTTGGTTCCTTTTGGGCCACTAGATGGCAGTGTTGCCCAGGATCCCCAGGGAGCTCTGAGAGACTCAGGAGTAAGGAGGCCACTGCCAGCCTTCCTGCAAACCAGCTGGGACCCTGCCTCAGTGCCCAGAGAACTGCCTTAGGGACCTTCATCCCACCAGAAGATGAGTGAACAGAAAGGTGGGAGCGGCTGGCTCTCTGAGAAATGGCTTCTGAAATTGAGTAGTGTGGAAGGCTTAAGAGGAAGGCACCAGGACCCACTAAACCTTATCAGTAGGCTTTCAGAGAACTGCTTACTTTTCAAAGCCACAAATCCATTAGAAGGTTAAGTTGAAAGACATTTCATTTTTAAAATTTAAATATGAAGAAAAATAACAATGCAGGAGACACACCAGTGAGTGGCTGGTTTCACGGTATATTGCTGGCTTTCCACATGGCCTCAGGATGAGAAAACATAACCATGGAGACTCTTAGGAGAGCTGCATCTGAGAGCTTGGACAGACCCTGGAGCATGTCCATGAAGTCTGCAGGAGTCAGAGAACCATGTTCCTTTGTATTTTCAAAACTAAGCAAACCAAAAAGCATTAGATGAGATAACGCCTTGTATCTTGGTGAATGCTGAAGAAGTAGGTGTGCTGGGAGCCTTTGGCCCCCAGAAGCCATGTCTGGCCATGTCACCCTGCATTTACAGCAGAGTTGGGCCTGAATAGTACTTGGACGGGAGGCGGATCTACCCAACGTCCCTTTGTGCACAGAAGAGTATTTTACAGCCGCAGGAGAGATTCTTCCTCCTACATTCTGCCTGGCCCTTCCCCTAGGGCCTCAGATCTCAAGGCCTCCAGCTCTGGGTTCCAGCCCAGAGAACGCCAGCCCCAGCATGCTGGGCCTCCATCTGCAGGTTCCAGCCCAGCCTCTGTGACGCCAGCTCTCTCTGCCTTTTACCAACACTTACTCATCTCACTGCATCCCGGGAGCTCCTTCTCCATGCCAGCTAACCTGACAAGTTAATTAATCCCTCTATTCACAGGCCAATGAGTGATTTACACAACCACGTGTACTCCCTCGCACACCACACGTGCTCTCTCCAGGGTGTTGCAAGCTGGTGGGGGGTGGGGGGTGGGGGCGTGCTGATAGTGAAATGTGAGTCGGAATGTCCTTCTGTCACCTCCAAGAAGCTTCTGTTTCTGCTCTTCATCTGGATTGGCTTCGGGGATGTGAAATGGGTTCTGCCTGGGCTCAGGCCTGCATGGCCATAAACCATTCCCATCTTCCAGACTCAGGTGAGAGGGCACCTCCTCTTGGGAGGCTTCTGGGATTACTTTCCTTATAGAGTATCACTGAGGGTATCACAGCAGTGACTGTCTCCCTTAGTCTGAGGTCAACTCTGGGACACCTGGGGACTACAGTAAAGAAGGGGATTTCTTAGTGTGACCATAGACTAAAAGAGTCACCAAGAATGATGCTTCTAATTTTCCCAGATTTCTAGAATGATTTCACACACACACACACACACACACACACACACACACACACACACACACACTGCCCACTGTTTTTTGATACAGTGTCTCACTCTGTATCCCTGGCTGCCCTGGAAATTCCCTCTGTAGACCAGGCTGACCTTGAGCTCACAGAGACCTTCCTGCCTCTGCCTTCCAAGTATTAAGACTAAAGACGTATAATAAAATATAAAAAAAAATTTTTTAAATACTAAAGACGTACACCACCACACCCTGATAAAATTATTTTTTTAAAAATGTAAAAGGTCCAAGTGTTGAAGTCAGTGAACAATTTGGAGGGATCCTTTTTCTCCTATCGTGTGGGTTCTGGGAATTGAACTTACGTGAGCAAGCTTGGCAGCAAACACCTTTGCTGGCTGAGTCATCTCAGAGGCCCATGAAATTCTGCCCCCCCCCCCAAGACAGGCTTTCTCTGTGATAGCCTTGACTGTCCTTGGTTCACTTTGTAGACTAGGCTGGCCTCAAACTCACAGTGATCCACCTGCTTCTGCCTCCCAAGTGCTGGGATTAAAGACATGTGCCACCGCTGCCCGGCTAGCCCAAGAAATCTTGATGTTCTGAGTTAAAATGTTGGAAAAAGTTTTACATACAAATCTTTCACTGGACCAAGTAAAGCACATCCACAGATATGGTCACTTGCTGATAATCTGGGCCTGTCTCTCTCAGGTCATGACTGCTATGGGTCCCTTGCCTTTGTGCAGTCACAGGTGGCTACCGTGTGTTTGGCCACCGTAATGGTTGCCCTTGCTACTTAACTGCTGCCCATCAGAGTATCTGGAACCCTGCACTGCCTGAGGCTGTGAAATGACTGAAACATGAAACCTAAAATCTTCTACCCTCCTCCCATCAGGAAGTGGGCTATGATGTACCTTTTTCCTGGCACTGGGGATCTATGATGGCTTGACTAATTGGAATAGAGCCAGAGGGGCCCCATAGTGCATGTCTGGGCTCTGGGAGCCCTCAGAAAACCCAGGCAAGCTGTGAAAAGATTCCATGAGGGAAGAATTAGGACCCTCCTGCATTGTCTCCTGCTGTGATTCCGTGGCCGGCTCCAGCCGGTATCAAATTGCTGTTAGTAAGCCATCTCAGAAACAGACTTTCCAGGTACTTATCCAGCCATTCCAGCTGACATCACACCACGCGGAGCAGAGTCGAACCTTCTCCTTAATCACCACCTATGTTGCATATTCATGAACAAAAGAAATGAATGGTTTATTTATTTATTTATTTATTTATTTATTTATTGAGACAGAATCTCATGTTTGTCCAGGCTAGCCTTGAACTCTCTAGGTAGCCAAGGATAACCTTAAACTCCTAATCCTCCTGCCTCCTGCCTCCACCCTCCCGAGTTCTGGGATGTAACACCATGCCCAAGGTATGGGGTGCTGGGGATTGAACCTAGAGTCTCATGCATGGCTAGGAGAGAATTCTACTGGCTGACCCACAGCTCCAGCCCATAAATAAGTGAACTTCTAAAGCTCTGAGTGTTGAGGCTGCTTGTCACACAGCCTCGGACAACTGAGCTGTGGAGAGACAGCTCTCGCCTGGCTCCTTGGTCACCAGCTCTGAGATCTCAGGTCCTTTTTTGCCAATGAGAAGTAAGGACCAGTCTTGACCTCCATGTGTTACAGTGACCATAGAAGGATTTTGGGGGGCTACACTGAATCGTGAAGTGGCATCGTGACCTTGGAGAACAGTCAGCCAGCCCCTGAGGAGGGAAGCATCGGGCCTCGGACCTACAACCCAGCCACTGCTCTCCTATTTTAAGTCTGCACTTGTGTGAGGAGACACATTCAAATATGCACAGGACAGACAGTTTTGTTTTTGTTTTGTTTTGTTTTGAGGACAAACAACTGGAGGAAGCCTAGCTATCTGGCAATGGAGGGAAGGCTGCATGCACTGTTGTTTATTTTTAGGCTACAAATGAGTGCATTCAAGCCATGTTCAGATCGAGTGGAGGGACTCAAAAACAAGCTCAGACTGACTCATGCCACAGAGTCCCATGTTGGTAGAGCCTGAGAGCAAACAAGTCGATGGTGTTATGGCTATGCAAACAAATGCGGGAAGGTAAGCTGGGGGAAGGGGGACACCACTCTCCAGGGCTGGGAACCTTGGGGTCAACAATATCTCTGTAATGTGCAAGGAGGAAGAGGCGCAGCATGGTAGAATTAGAGCCATGTGCAGAACTCACAGCCGTTTTTATGTTAGCTTTTGGTCTTCTCTGTATGCTTGAAACAATTGGCAATTTAAAAGAGCAGGCTTTATCAAGGGAAGGATCAAGTCCAGAAGGAAAGCCTCTCCCAGATGTGAGTCACAGGAAGGCCAGACTAAGCTGGAGCCTCCATGCCCACTGGCCAGCACGGCAGACTTTGGATGGCCCTCTGGTTCCCACCGTGCAAATGAATGTCAGGTCACCTGGGGAGTTTCCTACCCACATCTCAGGGATGACCATGGCTCTTTGTCCTTTGCACAGTTCCTCCTGGTGGCATGGCTGGTGAACTGGGCGTCTGGGTCTCAGGGTACCTGGCATCTGGCACCACGAACTAATCTCTGTGAGAAAAGGGACTTGGGATTCCTCGTTTGCTGCGTGGACATGCTTGTCTGTCTATCACAGGCTTTCCTGATACTGAATGTGGCTTGTCACCCTGAGAAGTAACCAGAAGAACTGCCAGGGCTAGACCAGGAAGCGCCCGAGACCCTGTGTGGGAGCCACGAGGGCAAAGATAGGATGGTGCAGCTCCCAGAACCTCAGGAGGCCCTTCAGGCTCTCTGGTCCTTCTGGTGTGGGAGGCTGGGCATTGGAGGAGTCCACTGCAAGCACAGGCTTCCCAGACCCACAAAGCAGCTCCCACACCATGTCTGAGAGCTGCTGGGTACCCCTCTCGGTTCATGGGGTGATCTCTCATGAAGGTACCTCCACACCCATGGCATCATCACCTGCCACCCTCTTGACCTTCAAGATCCTCTCAGATGGACAGTGCTTCTGTTTGCACCCATTTACAAAGTGAAGAAACTGAGGCCCGGCCTCAGGAAGCCATTTCCTTTCCAGTCCAGTTGTCACAAACAAACATGCCTGTGTGACCATGCCCCCCTCCCCAGAGTCCCAGCCCTTCTCCTCAGAGGTCCCCCTGACCTTGACTTCTCACATCCTAGATGCAGTCCTCAAACAATACAGACTGCACAAGTCCCTACTCCCACGTTTCCTTTGTTCAGCGCTCACAGAGCCTCGCTGTGGGCAAGGCCAGGGCTGGGATTGGCTCCTGTTGGTTGCCGTGTAATATTCCACATGTGAGTGAGGGACTCTTTCACCTGGACTACTCCCAGCTGTTAACACTACTGTTGATGGGTGTTGCTGCCTAAGCTGGATGGAGTCTGGCAGAAGGCCCAGAGAGGCAGGTACCAACTTGTGAGATGGAAGCAGAGTCCTGAGAAAGGAAAGCACGTGGGGATGCTAAATAAACCACACAGTCCCACTGGCTTCCAGTTGCCTGCTTTCAGCCAACTTAAAAAGACACTAGCTTGAAGGTTATGCAATTAAGGGGTCTGTTTCTAGTCTCCTTTGGCTGAAAGTCACATCTCTGTGTGGGACAAGATAGCAACAGCTGCCCAGGTTACTCTTCAGGGACGTGAAGGGCTACTCTTGTTGAAATCACCAGCTCCTCTCTGTGCAGAGACCTGGAGGGTGACCTTCTGATGTCAGGAACTCCCAGTCCTCACCTTGCCTCTTGCTCATGCAGCTACTTTCTGAATGCGGGGCCTCGGGAGCAGTTTTGAGTTGAGTCATTACCTCACCACCTGCAATTACCCCATTGCTTTATTCCACAAATGCCTAAGCCCATCTACAGGGAGGCAGGCGGACAGTTTGCTTTCCTGTGTCACAGGCTTGGCAGCCCTGGGGGGGATAAGGGTTTTTTTTCCCTCTCTCTTGCAAGCTTTGCTATCTCTGTGCCTGCATACTGGGCAACAGGGAACAGCATTGGGTTGGTAGGAAGATGAGCCACGGATGCAGACAGAAGCACTCTTTTGGCCAGGAGTACCCAACCCTGGTCCCAGTCCTGTCTGTCTGCACCAGGCTCCTTGCAGGCTACCCACACTCCCTCATTGCCCTTTCTTTCTGGTAAAACCCACAAGGAAGCCTGGGGCCTTGGCCAATTATCACTGCTAGCCAAGGCAGCCCCATCCTATTTGACAGACTCTTCCAGCCTGGCCTGGAATCCTCCGGGGCTTTGGGTCTTCTTGAACATTGCTGATCTGGAGGTCTATGTCTCAGTTTCCTCCTTTGTATAGTGTCAGTGTGTTGAGGAAAATGGAATTTCATTCCTGAGATGTGTTTGGCTGCCTGCAGCCCTAGGTAGCTCTAACAGGGGTAAAGGAGGTCTCTCTGAGCCAGAACCATGGCTCCTTAGCTCCCCTACTACTCGGGTCTATGCTCAGCTCTTCAAAAATTAGGACTTTAAAAGGTGACTATGGGGGTCAGGTGTGGTAGTGCATGCCTTTGATCTCAGCGCTCCTGAGGCAGAGACAAGTGGAGCTATGCAAGTTCAAGGCCAGCCAGGGCTACACAGTGAGACTCTTGTCTTCTCAAAGAAAAAAGTGATTGTGAGCGTAGGCATGCAGCTCAGATGGGAGAGTGCTTCCCTTGTACACAAAGCCAAGGGTTTAAAGTACAGTAATAAAAAACATGTAAACAAAGCCAGGCATGGTGGAGCACACCTTTAATCCCAGCACTTGGGAGGCAGAGGCAGTCGGATCACTGTGAGTTCGAGGCCAGCCTGGTCCACAAAGCTAGTCCAAGACAGCCAGTGCTACACAGAGAAACCCTGTCTCGAAAAACAACAAATAATAATAATAAAAAAAAAACAAGTTTAGGTGTGGTAGCACACGCCTATTTCCTCATCACTCAGGAGGATCATGAATTCAAGGTTATGTAGCAAATTTGGGGTCAGCCTGGCCTGCAAGAGTATAAAATTTAATTAGGCTTCTTCTTTCAGCTCTATGCCCTGGTTTTTCCAGCTCTTCCAAAGACCCCCACTTTTCTAGTTCTTTCTTGCTTTTTCCGGAAATTTCTGGCACCAACAGGATGATTTTTGCACCAATGGCACTTGCTCTACACACATTCTCATTTTGCTATTTTTTTTTTTAAAACGGGGGAAAAAAACTGAGCAAAGCAACTCCAAACTATTGCTGCTTTTTTTTTTTTTTTTTAATTTTGAAATAGTTTAAGACCCACAAGAACTTGCAAAAATAGTCCCAAGGCCTCCCATGCACCTCTCACCCCACTTCTCCCAGGAACAACATCTTACATAACCGTGGCACACTGTCAGAACTGAGGAACTGACATGGGTGCAGCGTGACTAACTGAAAGGCAGACCTTATTTGGACTCCGCCAACCTTCGCATGTGTGGGGTTTGTTTCAATGGGTTGTGTTTTCTTCTGTGGTCATTTATAACAGCTTCTCCCACAGGGAGAGTTTGCGGACTGGGATAGAGAGTGTTCCAGTCACCACAGAGTCAAAGGCCCTTACGTTAACACTTCAAGATCTCGCCCTCAGTAGTTAGGAGCACTCACTTGCTGCTGTTGCAGAGGACTCAGATTCAGTTCCCAGAACTTAAATGGAGCCTCACATCTATAACTACTGCTCCAGGAGATCCAACACCCTCTTGTGGTCTCTGAGGGCATTGCACTCACACATACACATAACCCCATGTGTACACACACACACACACACACACACACACACACACACACACACAGAGAGACAAAGAGAGAGAGACAGAGACAGAGAGAGAAAGACAGAGACAGAGACAGAGACAGACAGACAGAGAGAGATCTAATTTTAAATAAAACAAATCTTTAGAGTCTATCCTCCTTGACCCTAGCCCCTAGCAGCCGCTGACCTCTTCATTTTCTGTTCTTTATGTACAATGATACATATATAGTCCTCCATGGCTATAATTATGTATGTTGAGAATGTTATATAAAGGTAGTGATGCATCTATCTAACCTTTTGAGATTAGAAATTTTTCCTGAGTGTAATACCCTTGAAGTCAATTCAAGGTATTGTTTTATCAATATTGTTGTTATTGATGAGTGATACTCTGTATTATGGAGCGTCTGTTTAGTCATTCACCGGTTGAAGGACTTTGGGACTGTTTCTAGTATGAGACCTTTTCAAATCAAGGGAGTACCCACTACTGGGTGTTCCCACAGGCCTCCTTTCATTTTTTTTTCAAGGCCAAATATTCAAAAGTCTAATAGCTGGGTCGCATGTTAAGCATGTTTAATTTGATAAACATGTGCTCCATCTGTTTCCAGAAGGACTGTGCCCATGAGATGTAAGAAAGTTCCAGCTGCTCTGGGTTATTCTAAGCTTTTGCTGTCAGTAGCTCTAACACTGTGACAATGCACCTGAGACTTAAACAGAAGAAATGTTTTCTTACATTTCTGAGCTTCTGGGATGTGGTTGGTTAGCCCCATTGCTTTGGGGACTGTGGGAGTGCACAGTGGAGAAAGCCACGTAGTCTTGTACAGCTAAGATGGAGGGTGGCCATGAGAATCAGAGGAGGCCTGGGGCCCTTCAAGTATACACCACCCACTAAGAAAGTTTCTGAAGAAAGTTTCTCCCCTTGTAGTGCTGTGGCCATGGATGAAGCATTCAATATGTAGACTCTGGGGACATCTGAGGCCAAAGCCACAGCAACGAATAAGTCAGTCATTTCAATAGTTCTGCCATGTTTGTTGATTTGGATATTTTGAGACAGGACCAAACATAATCCAGGCTGGTCCCTAGCTTCTGTGTAGCTGAGGTGGCTTTTGAACCCGTGATCCTCCTACCTCCACCTCCCAAGTTTGGGTATTACAGACACATCCCATCATGCTTGGCTGTTTTGTTATTTCAAACAAAATTTTGATAGTTTTGATAGATAACTTAGAATAGCCTCAAATTCCCCATCCTCCTACCTCAGTTTCCCAAGTGCTAGGATGACAAGTGAATGCCAGCTCTGACCTCATAGTGTTGGCATAATTTCCTTCCTGGCTAAGGAAGTTGGACATGTTTTCCTGAACTTTTTTTTTTTTTTTTGGCCCCATCTTTCTTCTTTGGTGAAGTGTCTACACAAACCCCTGTACTGTCCTTAAGGAGAACACATTCAAGTGCACCCTAGCAAAACGAGACATAAGTCTTTCCACCTGACAGCTTCCTGTCTGTGCTCATAACATGCTTCCTTTTGATGACATCAGTTTCATCCATCAGTTGCTCTGTGGATCGCATGGCTAGATACCTTGCTTTTTCCAGTAATGCATTCTATCAGCAGGCAGACAGCTTCCTGGCTGTTGTACAGACCGACATAATGCACTTGGCCAGTTCCCTGTCTGGGGCCTCACTACTCAAACTGGTGCCTCTCTGACCTCTGTCATCTGACATCCCGGAGCATCCATCCTTCTCATGCTGGGAGGAGCCCCAAGAAATGGGGCTGCTAGTGAGAGATCAGCATTTGTGCCTCCCATCTTGCCATTTCAGTATCTGTAACACCTCTTACCAACACGCAGAATTATTGGATTTGTTTGGTCCTGGCCACTTTTAGGAGTGAACAATAGTTTCTCCATGTGATATTGGCTTTGATTTCTAGAAGGGCTTTCTGCTGAAGGTGTTTGGCTACAGCCTTGTGCATGTTTCTCCTGGTTGTGGCCACCTACAGGAGCCCATATTATGAAGGGTTGGGCTATGGCAATGCCAGGACTCCCTCTTGGATCAGTCTTTACCACTGATGGGGCTGAAACTGGGATTTATGCCTTGCATCTCACTTGTGACCATGAGACTCTCCCCCTGTGCTGGTTGAGTGTCCCCATTGACAAAAGAGCAGTACCAACTCATAGAAATGCACAGAAGGAGGGCTGGGGTGTGGCTCCATTGGCAGAATACTTCTGTAGCATGTGCAAGGCCCCAAGTTTGAGCTCTAGCACCATATACACTGACATGGTGGTGCATGCTTGCAATCCCAACATGTGGGAAGTATAGGCTGGGGAAACATGGTCACGTTAAGATACATAGGGAGGTAAAGGCCAGCTTAGGCTATATGAGACCTTCTCTCTCTCGAATGAATGAATGAATGAATGAATGAATGAATGAATGAAGCACACAGTGAATGCTGTCCAAGGGCCAGCTTTTTATTGCCCCCATCCTTAGAGGTCCCATAGCATTCCTCGCTATAGCCACGCAGCTCCCCCTGGACTCTCCACTGGTGGGACTTCCTCTTGACTTCCAAGACATGTGTTGCAACTCTAAGATCTGCCGACACCCACCAGAGTGCTCCATATTGTCGTGGGATCCCTGGCAAGGACTACTGCCCAGTGTTGGCTGCCAGGTCTGCTGCCCCAGTTCTATGACCCTGAGGACAAGCCCACCAACCACTTCCTTCCTGGATGTCTTTTTCTGTGTCACGGGCAGGGCCTGTTGAAGCGAAGCCAAGGATGGGTGGAGTCAGGACACGGTACCGTCAGAAAGAGACAGACATGGGCTAGAAGTACAGCTGATGCCCCAGAAAGCCCCTCGTGTGGCAGGCAGTAGCCTAGGTTTTGGCATCACTAGGAGGCATCTCAACAAGAGAGAAGAGCGTTTCCTGAAGTCCCTGTACCTGCCCAGAGACAGGATCCACTATCTAGAAGCTCGGCCACCCTGAATTTTTCACTGCAATGTCACTATTCAGCAAGATGAGACTCCTATCAGCTGATCCCAGCACAAGGCTTCCAGCCCAGGGGCTATCTGTCCAGGTCACTGCACTCCAGGTGTATCTCCTAGGTCACTTCCTCTCCAGGCCCAGGTGTCTGCAGTCCTGTAAAAAGGCTAAACCTTCGCCGCCTTTCACACTGTGTTGGCTCCCTTTGTGCATTTCCTGATAACAAGCACACGCGCCTCTTCTCCTGGGACTGTTTGTGTTTGTTTTAACATGCTTAAAGACTGCAAACTCAAGTTCCCCTTCCCCATCCCTGCTGACATCCTGCCAGACAATGCCTCTCTCCTGTCCTGTTTCTCTGGCTTGTCCTTCTTCTTCCTGTGGAGTACTGTCTGTCCTTCCTCACTCACTCCCGTTGCTTGGGAAGGTAACCGAGAGAGAGACTGTCAAAATGCTTCCCTGTTCTTCACCCACTTCCCTGTTCCCAGGTACAGCTCCAAGAGACGACGCTGCAGGGAGCCCAGGGGATCATCCTAAGGATTCACCCGGATGGCACAGTTCTTTATGCTGAATCAGGTTCGGCATCAGAACTGCCAGGTAAAGACTCTGGGGCTTAATTGGGGGATTTGATTGGTCTGGCCTGGTGATACAGAACATTTTTTAAAGTAATATTTATTGAGCACCTCTTGTGGGCTAGTTGTAGTTCTGGGCCTTAAAAGAACAATGGTGAAAAAGACAGACAGACAGACAGACAGACGTGCTTGATTTCCCAACTTATACTTTTCTAAGAGCTCTACCTTCTTGCAGAAGGCACAGAGCTCCCTGAAACTTTGCGGTGTCTACTCTGGTCACACTGGACCATGCTCAGCCCTTTTAAATTTGTCACAGTTGCCATGTGGGTGGTGGTGGTGATGATGGTGACAGCAGTGGTGGTGGCACACGCCTTTAATCCCAGCACTCAAGAGGCAGAGGCAAGTGGATTTCTGTGAGTTTGAGGCCAACCTGGTCTTCAGAGTGAGATCCAGTATAAGCAGGGCTACACAGCTATGCAATGAAACCCTGCCTTGAAAAACCAAACCAGGCAGGGCATGTTGGCGCATGCCTTTAATCCCAGCACTTGGGAGGCAGAGGCAGGCAGATCACTGTAAATTTGAGGCCAGCCAAGGCTACAGAGAGAAACCCTGTCTCGAAAAAACCTACAAAGAAAAACCAAAACAAACAAATTTTTAAAAAAGAAAGAAAGAAAGAAAGAAAAAGGGGAGAAACTCTGTCTCAATAAAAAAAGATTTTTCACAGCTATAAGACCAAGACCCTGTCTCCAAGAACCAGGAGCTGTGGATACTCCTGTGGTCCTAGCATTGGGAATGGGAGCAGGAGTATAGGGAGCCATTCAAGGTAGTTATCAGTTATACAGCAAATTCAGGCTGTATACAGGCTAGCCTGAGCTACAGGAGATGCTGTCTGTAAAAATGGTTCCCACAGCGGGCATGGTGGTGCACGCCTTTAATCCCAGCACTCAGGAGGCAGAGGCAGGTGGATCACTGTGAGTTCAGGGCCAGCCTAGGACACAGAGAAACCCTGTCTCAAAAAACAAAACAAAACAAAAAGGTGCCCACTGAAATATCAGCAGTCAAGACTTCAGTCAGGGATACAGCTGAACCTAGAACAAGAAGGATTCCCTGGGTAAGAATGATGATGGGGCCAAGTGGGGAGCCTCATGGATGATTCCAGAATAAGCGTTGCAGAGAATAACAAAGGCAGAGGCTACAAAGCCATGCTGAAGGGAGTGGAGAGTCTTATCTGTAAGCTCCATAGGGACCCAGAGGGACGATCATGCCAGACCTTGAGTCATAGCACCAAGACCTGAACATTGACCAGTATTCAATCAACAAACATCTATAAGCTCTTGCCTTCTTAGATTCATTCGATGAGTGCTTTCACTCCTCTGCTTCTGTCTTCAGCACCATGAAACGACTCTACCAGCCCTGTGTCAGGAACATGAGAGACCCATGAAGCAGGCTTCCACAGCTCTTCCTTGGACCCTTGTGGGTGTGGGGCCACCCAATGGAGCCTAGCCTATCCCAAGCACTAGTCAAGTCATAGGTCCTGAATAATAAAGTATCTCAATCCACTAAGCTTTAGGATGGCTTGTTACATGGCATGGCTGTAACCGAGCTGACTGATACATTCTCTCTGGAAAGTCTGATGTTCAGAGTTTATAGAAACCCTGTTAGCTGCCTATTCTGCTCCCCTTTCCCTGGTCCTCTTCTTGATGGACCCTGACTCACGAAGCTATAAGTACTCCACGACAGATGCAGAAGTCTTGGGGCAGGGGGACAATTACATACAGCGGTGACAGGAGCTTCACGGTCCAGCAATGACGAAGATCCAGTCTCAGTCACCACTCCTAGCTCATGCCTAGACAGTGCTCCCTCCCAGCTTCTCCCTGAGTTTGGATCTTGAATCTTCCAGAAGGTCCCAGTATATTCCTGAAGATACAGAATGTTCCTTTTCCTCTTAAGCGACCTAAGCTCAGCTCCACCACTTACAGCTGTGAATCCTGACTGGGTCACACAGAAGGTTATCGTGTTCTGCCTCCATTCCCTCAGTGATGTGTGAGACTTCTCATACCAGCACTTAGCCCGTGGAAGCATGAAAAGCAGCTATCTCAGTCCTCGCTCGTTCTGAGATCTGAACCCTCATCTGCCCCCTGGATGACCTCTGTGGCTGGGACCAAAGGTGCTTGTGGCATCTGGTAGGCACATTTGGCCAAAAGTTGCTTTTTGATTTAGTGTCCTTAATTTAGAGAGAGAGAGAGAGAGAGAGAGAGAGAGAGAGAGAGAGAGAGAGAGAGAGAGAGAGAGAGAGAGAGAGTTCTTAAATTGCTGGCATTTACAGAGTGTTGGTGCTAAGAGCCAAATCCTCACACGTGTGACATCATTCCCCTCAATGGTTCTCAAGGGGCCCGTCCATTCTTGTCCCTTTTTTACAGAAACTACAGCAGAAAGAGGCAAGAATGTACAGTAGGCCCATCCATGGTCCTTTCCTACCTGGCAGGGCAGCCTTCACTCCTTTTTTTTTTTTTTTTTTTTTTTTTGAGAAGAGACATTGCAGTTTTTCTTTGGGGAAACTCTGACCCTCCTTGATGGGTATAGGGTCAAAGCTGTCAATCAAGTTGACCTGTTTTTCTCTAGCTCACATGACCCAGGCCTGGGTGATCCTGGGACTTTGTCTCTTGAATCACAAGTCTAGGGAACCTGCTTCCCCATGGCAACCTTGTCTGTGGGTCCCTGAACGTCTACATCCTAAGCACATGAGATTTTCACTCCAAGAGCCACCTGTCCTCCTCTCAGGGAGGCCCTAGATTTCAAGCTGAAGACAGTGAGATGCTCTGGCCCTAACCCATATTCAGAAACACCACAAGGTCACACATGGGGTTTGAGGCCACAAACCCACAGGGTTGAGCCCTGGAGGGAAGGGTCTTGTCCGGTGAGAACTTCACAGGTGGAAGAAGAGCCAGGCATTAGTGGGAAGCCTGCCCACTATGACACTACACATCTGGGTCCTTGGTGGAATTCCTCAAAAGTGGCTTCTCACTCACCTCTACCTTCCAGACTTTACAAGTCCACAGAACTGGTTCCTGGTAACCCTGGAGGCCCACAAACACCTGCATGAGTGTCTCACCTGATGGCTATCAGTTTCTGAGTCATCAACCCTGCCTTTCCTGCATTGCCATGCCAGACTCAGTGGCAAACCCTGAGTCCAAACCCTCTCCAAGGCTGGGGCAATGGGGGACCACCATCAGCCAGCCAGCCTCCCCAGCTTTACACAGTTGCATACCGCACACCATGTGTGACATACTGATGTTAAATTGATTTGGGGGCAGGGGTGGGGAGCTCTAAACCTGTTAATAGTTTTTACAGTCCTGCTAGGAGGGCAGCTCAGTGATATCTCAGGGTAGGTCATAGTGGGACACCTGGCACTGCCATGGGCCTTCCTCCCAGAACCTGGTAAGTGACCAGAAGCAAAAGTCCAAAGGAAGCAGACCAAAACCCAGTTCCTCTATGAGGTGGTACAGTTGATACGACACACTTCATGTTTGGGGAAATGATGGGCCTTGTGATGGAAAAAGAGAGAGTAAGTCTTGGTAAAGCCACACAGCGTGAAGGAGGAGCGCCTTGAGCCAGCCTGCCCACCTCCCAGCATTCTGCAGCACCTTGGCTTGTCTCTTTAAGCACCTCAGATGCTTCCTGCCACTGCTGATGGTCTGGGATCACACCACCATAATCCCTGCAGCCACTCCCTTCCATCTGTCCAGTTTGGGCCGTCCTTACTCAGTACCCCACGACACCCACAGCACCAGTTGGTGTGGGATTCACAAATGCAAACTCATTTAAATGTCAGCTGTGGCGACACAGGGCTCAGTGAGGCAAACAGGTGACAGAAATAGATGTGACAATCACAGTATCCTAGGCAGGCACTTCCAGCCCCTCTTAACCCTTGCTGGGGCAGGTAGCTCTTGGAGACTCAAGATAGCCAGGAACTCCAACCCTGAGGAAAAGCCAGGCATACGCTTCGTTCCTCCAGCTTCTTAAATGAGTCCCAGGCTCATCCCACCTGGACACCTTGTGAGCTTTTCTGTTTCAATGCGCTGAGCTTTTCGAGAAAGATTTTTGTTTGTGCAAAGATATCTGTTGCCAAGAATTTGGAAACCACTGGCCTCTGTGATTTTCCAGGCAGCTTCAGTTAATGGGCTGTGAAGAAAGGCTCAAGTCCACTCCGGAAGCAGTGGCTGTCCAGGGTCCACCCTTTTGCAGCCAGAAGTTTGCCTCCTGAATTACTTATCTCTGTGCAAGTGTGAGCTGTGGGGTTTAATCATAAAGGAGGCACTTCTGTGGCGTCAGGAAGCCTCTGCACTCTTTGAAGCCCGTCCAAGGTTAGCAGTCAGCGGGCAGGAGGCACTAAGCCTTCTTTCTCTGCCTCGGCAGCCCTGGCCCCTTCTCCCCGACCCCACCCCCCACCCCCAGCCTTGCACAACAAGGCACCAACTGGCATCATACAAAAACAGCCTCACCCTTGGATCCCCCAGCTCTGGTGTCTGGGCCAAGCTCCTAAGTGGCCTCAATGAGTCCAGCTTGCTGTATTATCCTCCTATCCCCGCGTTTACAAAAAGAAAGCATGAGGGCGGTTCAGCCCCCACGGGCCCACATTTGGTCTGAGGTCTTTTTGCATTTGGGTCTAGCCACGGCCCTTGGGAAATCTCTCTTCTTTGGCAATTGTATTTCTGAGCTGGGAGATAGAGTGAGACCTCCCCTGGGAAGAAGTGGGAGACATGGAAGCCAAACAATAGGGCTGGATGGAGAGGGTTCTGAAAAGGAAGAATGGATGATTTTTCAGGGGACATGAGAAGCCGTACGAAAGAGACCTGCAGACTACAGTAGTAAAACTGTCATGGTTTTTGACTACAGATATGCTTCAAGAATCCAGTGTCCATGCACAGTTTCATGTGGCTGTCTGTGCCTGATGGTAACCCTGAACTTGGTCATAAGACTTGTGGTGTGGTGCTAAGGGGTTAGGGGGAGCTGATATGGAGCAGGTGGGACCAAGAAGCCAGCTGCTGCTGTGGCAAGCTGGACCAAGAGGAGATTTGTGACTCAAGTATCTTACCATGGTCCCTCTGGCCCCTTGATCCTCTTGTGCTGGGTCTGGTCTAGAGTGGACCTTCTGGCCAGGAATGTCGAGGCTGTTGTGCCTCCATGCCCAGGAGGGAGGAAGAAGGCAGCCCATATTTGGTTGCCTCAGTTTCCTCTTTTGAGTTTTAGAGGGGACCACCCACACAGTCTTCTTTCTCAGGAGTCAGAGATGGAAGATGGATTATTGGAGGCTCTGTCTAGAGCTGGGGAGAGGCCTGCGTGGTTCCTCAATGGGGCAGCCTTCACAGCCTTAAAGCCACAATTAAGAGACTGTCTTATGGCAGAAAACTTAAATGGCATTTGAAGATGAAGGACCCTGCTGCCTGGTAGTTATATATTGAGCCTCAAGACCTTTCTTAACATCACAGAGCAGCAGATATTGTACTGATTACAACAGACTTTGAAGACAGATGCCTGTGTCCTTATTTGGTTTTGCCACATACCAACTGGAAACCTGTTGTGAATCCCAGCTTCCTTGCCTACAATGGAGTAAATGACAAAATAGAGCACTGACAAATAACGTACCTTCCACTGTTTTTCTGCACCCATGGCAGACATTGCTAATCAATCAAGATAGCTCCTTCTTATTGAGTCTCAGAGGCCCCTCTGTGTGTCCAGGAAGCCTCCCAGTTGGCAGGGTTCAGCATTTGAGATGCAACCCATTTTTGCCTTCTCCATCAGTAGCTACGGGACAGTTCCTAGCACAAACTGTTGATAAACACTGCTCAGTCTCTGCCTAGTGCAGGAATTCTTAGCTTCCTCACCCCTAGCAATAGAGAGCTCCCCCTGGCTGCCTGTTTCATTGGTGGGCAGTTCTAAGAATTAAATTTTTCCTCTTGAATCTCCTTCTTTGCCCCTCCCTAATCACTCCCTGTCAGTGCGTCTATGGTTCCCTTCTTTCCCGGATGTGCTGTCGTTACAGATTTAGGGGTTTTATTTTTAGGTGATAAATTTGAACCTTCTGATGAGTACAGCCTTCTCTCAAGCCCAGGCTAGCTAAGCAGCTTTGGCATTTTGATAAATATGTGAGGGGTGGCGGGGGTGGGGGGGGTGGGGGGATTGGGGGGTGGTGAGCATGAGTGAGTGTGTGTATTTGTATGGATGGATGGAGCAGGACAAACTGAGAGAGGGAAAAGACAGGGTGACAGATGATGCATTTTAAAGCCTCCCAGCACACCAGGCCAATGTCACTCCTTACATAAGCTTAATAGCTTCTGGGGGATTGGGGCTACATCCAGGGCCCCATTGTTAGCTGATTAAGGCTGATTATTCCGAGGGGAGGGGGCCATGAGGAGGGATGTGAAATTATGTAACTATCTGTGCTTCTAAATTTAGGAGGCGGAAGACTTCAAAAAAGAGCTCTTGTCATCTAAAGGTGGCACTGGCCACACAGTGGGGCATGCCTCTGGGACCCAAGGCTGCCGGGTACTTTCCGTTTAGAGAGGACCTCAAGGTTTTTTGTCTCACAGCATTGCATGAACTTGGAAAAGAGCAGTGCACCTGGGGAGTCAGGGAAGACAGTGTGGTGATGAAGGGTGAAATCAGAAGCCAATGTCCTTCAAGCCGTGTGGCTCTATAGACATCTGGAAGGTCATGGGTACCCAAGAGAATGGCATGTGTTCATGCATGTGTCTGTGTGCCAGGACGGGCAGCTTTGCTGTTCTAAATATTTTGTTCAAAGCTGTGGAAGCCATAGAAGGCATTCAGGTTGTGTGCTCCAAAAAGAGGAGTATGCAAGCACCTCTCACAGCAAAATAGTGTGCAGGGCTGGAGATGTAGCTCAGCTGAAGAGTGCTTGCCTGGCAAGCATAAGGTCCGATGTTCTAGCCCCTTGGTTCCCCACACCATCTCCAAAAAATTATGTAGAGCGTGCTCATATACACTACAGCCCCAACACTGAGGCACCCGAGGCAGGAGGAGAACAAGTTTGAGGCCTGCCCAGACTATGTACCAAGAACTTGTCTTTTGGGGTTTTGTTTTGCATTGTATTGTTTTGTTTTTTGGTTGGTTGGTTTTGGTCTGGTTTGGTTTTTTGGTTTTTTGGTTTTCGGTTTTTAAGACAGGGTTTCTCTATGTAGCCCTGGCTGGTCTGGAACTTGCTCTCTAGACCAGGATGGTCTCGAACTCACAGAGATCTGCCTGCCTCTGCCTCCACCTCTGCCTCTGCCTCTGCCTCCCAAATGCTGGGGTTAAAGGTGTGCACCACCACCTGGCACAGGAACCTGGTTTTTTGGGGTTTGGTTTTTGTTTGTTTGTTTGTTTGTTTGTTTCTTGAGACAGGATCTCTCTGTGTAGCACTAGCTGCCCTGGATTTGCTTTGTAGACCAGGCTGGCCTTGAATTCACAGCAATCCTCCTGCCTCTGCCTCCCAAGTTCTGGAATTACAGGTGTACACCACCACTTCCAGCCACAAGAACCTATTTTGACTGAACAAAAATAGCAGATTTTCATAGGCATGAAGATCATGTCTTGCAGAAGGCTACACAGAGCTGTCTGACAAAGTCATTACCACAGCACTTTCCTGACACTGGAATTCAAGCCTCTGAGTGAAGGAAGGCTTCTGCTAATAGCCATAGATACCACAGGAAACATCGACCTGTCTCTCATGTCCACAGTCATCTGAGTATATGTCAATGGCCATGCTGTTAAGAAAGTAGCTTTGGGAAGCTGAGCATAAAAAGCAGCTCATGGGGGAATGGAAAGAGGCTCAGTGCACTGAGATTGAGAGCTCTGGTTCTTCCAGAGGATCTGGGTTCAGTTCCTGGCATCTCTGTGGCAGCTAAACACCGGCAGCAACTCCAGCTCTAGAGGAGCTGATGCCCTCTTCTGGCCTCCGTGGGTACTGCACACACTGGTACACATGTAGGCAAAAACACCCATACACATAAAATAAAAGTAAATACATTTCAAAGAGCAGCTTTGGGGCTGCAACACCTCATCAAACACTCTTTGGCCACTGCATGGACACAATCCCAGGGTCCTCTGAATTGCGCATAAGATGAGGCATAGAAAAGCACATTTTTTTTTTTTTTAAAGTGAGACTTTGAGTTAGACCCAAACACCTGAGTAGTCCACACTTGTAATCCCAGCACCAGGGAGTCAGAGATGGGCCTGTCTGACCCTGGGGCCAATCAGTCTAGCCAGTGAGAGATGCAGATTACAAAAACAAACAGCCTTTAATCCTAGCACCACAGAGGCTGAGGCAGGCAAATCTCTAGGAGTTCTAGGCCAACCTGGTCTACATATTGAGTTCCAGGACAGCAGAGGCTACATAGAGGAACCGTGTCTCAAAAATAACAAACAAAAAAAACAATTGGGATGGGGGAGGGAATGGCTTCTTCTTGCCTTTTGGCCACCATTATGCCATGCTACTGAGGAAGATCAGGAAACCTCAGGCCCACATGAGCCATGGTCTTGGCCACATGGAGGCTGAGGGAATGCCAGCAGTATGCATCATCATAGGATGAGCATCAGCAAACATCATGCGGGTGGATACGGGGAAGCTGGTGTTGAGATGAAACAGAGCCTCAGTCCAACTGTCAACCTAGATAACCTGTGGGTACCGGTCAGTGAGCAGACACAGGGAAAGGCTGCCAAAAGCAAGACTGGAGCTGCCTCATCACTGATGTGGTGTGACAGGGGAAGGAAATGTCCCCTAAGCATCCTGTCACCCTGCAAACCCAATGCTTCAGCAGGAGGGCTGAGGGGGCACCTGTGTCCGCACCAGGACACTCAATAAATGCTAACAAACCCTTGGGGACTGGAGAGATGGCTCAGCAGTTATATGAACTCATTGCCCTTGCAAAGGACCTGGATTTAATTTCCAGCTCCCACATAGTGGTTCACAACCATCTGTAATTCCAGTTCTAGGGTATCGGATGCCTTCTCTGAGGGCATGAGGTACTAACATGGTTCACATACGTACACGCAGGCAAGCAGGCATACACATAAAATAAAATAAATAAATCTAAAAAACCAAACAAGCAAGATGTAAAGACAAAACAAGTGTGGGGGCGGCAGGATGGTAGATAAAGGCACTTAACGCCTATCTTGAAGACCTGAGTCTGATCCTTCGAAACCTATAACCTCAGTAAGTTGTTTTCTTACCTTCACACACACACTGAGTCACTTTCTCTCCTACTCCTCACACTAAATAAAGAAATGTAAAAATAAAATAATGTGGACACCTTGAGGAAGAACACTTGAGGTTGACACCAACCTCCCTCTGCGCGACGCGCGCGCACACACACACACACACACACACACACACACACACACACACACACACACACCAAAAGAAAAGAAAACCAAGGGAAGTTTTATCCTGGCTCATGATTTCAAGGTTTAGTGCTTGATCACCTGACCTGAGGCATCACAGTATGTCATGACAGATGTCACAAAATAAAGAGACCTTGCTCCCTTTATGATGGGCAGGGAAGAGGGCAGGACTGGGGTCCTCATCCCTTTCAAGAACATGTCCCTTCCCAGGCTTCACCTCCAAGGTTCTATCATGACCAGTGCACTACTGACCATGGGCCAAACAATCCTTGGCCCTTGGATGACCTTCGAGGTCAAAACCCCAATGACAGATGTTTGACTTACACGCACTAAAGCAGGAACGAGGTCTGTGGAGGAGAGATCAGCCCCAACCACCTTCCCAAGCCTCCTTCTCACCTTCACCCTGCCTCTATCCTCACCAACCCAGGTCATGGTGACTTGTAATGTCCAACTTTCTCATCTCTCTGACTACCCGTCAGCTTTGGCCCAGGGCAAAACATGGAACCAGCCTGAGAATCTTTGTTGGGAGGTTTCTGATAACTAAGGAGTTGCTGGTTCCAGAAGCAGGAGACCCTCGCCTGGAGGCTGGGTGATGGATACCAAAATCCACAAGCAGTGAGTGAGGATGCCCCACCCCACAGGTGTGTGACCACAGTTAATGCAAGTTATCATGCGTTTTACAACACAGAGGCACAAATGAATGTGCTGGTGAGCATAATGTAACTGGGTTTTTTGTTTGTGTTTGGTTTTGTTTTTGTTTTTCAAGACAAGATTCCTCTGTGTAGCCTTGACTGTCCTGGACTCATTTTGTAGACCAGGCTGGCCTTGAACTCACATCGATCCACCTGCCTCTGCCTCCTGAATGCTGGGATTAAAGTCATGCATGACCATGTCCGGTGAGGATGATGTAATTGTGAATCTTATTACCACAACTGCACGTCCATTTTAAACTCTTATTTCCAGGGATAGTGGAGAATCCCACCACTGGGGAGGCAAAGGCAGGTAGATCTCTGTGAGTTTAAGGCCTACAGAGAGTTCTACAAAGTTCTCTGGTCTACAGAAAGTTCTAGGATAGCCAGGGCCAGGGAGACCTCTGTTTCAGAAAAATAAATAAAAATAAAACTGCTGATAGGAGCTCGGAAGATGGCTTAGAGGATAGGAGTGCTTGCTGAGCAGATGTGAGAATTTGAGCTCAAATCCCCAGCACCCATGTATATATAACACTCTGTATGACACCCTGGACATTTGTAGCATCATCCCTGGGGTGTGGTAGGACACAGGAGGATTGCTGGGGTTTGTTGGCTGTCAACCTGGCTTGGGGCTCCATGAGAGACCCTGTCTCAAGGGAGTGAGGAAAGAGTAATAGAGCCAGACACCCATCTCTTGTCTACACACACACACACACACACACACTTTTAGAAGCTGCACATGGCAGCTCACATCTATAACTTCAGCACTTGGGTGGCCAAGACAGGAAGGTTGCCATGAGTTCCAGGTCAGCCTAAGTTACCGAGTGAGACTCTATCTCAAAAAAAAAATAATAATAATAATGATAATAATTTATTATTATCATTATTATTATTATTATCTGTATCAAGGGAGCTGAAGCAAGAGGATCATCACAAATACAGGGTGAGCTTGACCTGCACAGAGAGACCCTGTTTCAAAAGGAACACACACCCTCCAGGTAAATAATTACAAAATAACTACAAATAAAAACATTCCTAACTGAAGTAGGAACAAAATGTCTCTAGGCCCAAGTGGGAACATACTCACCACTTTAAGCAAAGCTGTGTGTATCAACTTTGCAGAGAGAAAACTAACTTCTCAATAAGCAAGTGGAAACTACTTTTCTTTAAAAGGTAACCAATGAACTGGGCATACTCCTTTAATCCCAGCACTGGGGAGGCAAAGGCAGGCAGAGCTCTGTGAGTTCGAGACCAGACTGATCTACAAAGTGAGTCCAGGACAGCCAGAGCTACACAGAGAAACCCTGTCTCTGAAAAAAAAAAACCCAACCAAACAAACAAACAAAGGTAACCAAAGAGGCACAGGAGTGGGTGAAGCTGTGAGGTGCTGAGTCTGGGCTGTGACACTTTCATGGCTTTATAACAGTTTTGTTTCTGGGATTGCTTTCTTCACCACTATCATATTTTAAGATTTTTGCTGTTATTATTGTGTGAGAAGGGCACGTGTGCCTCACAGCATGCATATGGCAGGCAGCTTTCATCTTTGTGTGAGTTCTGGGTAGCAAACCTAGATGTTGACCTTTACCCGCTGAGCCATCTTGGCAGCCCATCCCCCTTTGTGTCTAATTTCCATGCTTCTTCCAAGGTGACACTAACCCTGCAGATTTGGGGCCCCACCTCTATTCACTGCATCAGATGCCCACCTGTATAGAGCCATCCCTTAGGTGAAGAGAATCCATTCCCCTGGTTTTCTACCTTTAGCTCAGTCACCCTGGCAGCTGGAACAGGTGTCAGCTGGGAGGCAGGACCAGGGTAGGAGAGAGGAGGCTACTGCAGCAGGGTGGAGGGACGCTGCAGAGATTGCACTTGACCAGCTGAGCATCTGGACTTATTTTTGTTTTGCTTTTTTTTTTTTTTTTTTTTAAAGTCAGGGGGTTGGGAAAGAACAGGGTGACTGCATGCAGGCATCGAACAGAAAGGCTCTGCCTACCAACGAGGAGGAAGGACCACACCCTGTAAGATCTGGCCAGCTCCACGGCAAGGTCGGAGGCCCCTCATGGGTGGACATGTGCGCAGGCCCTCCCAGCAGCACGTGTAGCCCCACGTGTGGTCCTGCCGCTGGCTCTCCAGCTTGGCTGGGGCTGATGCCAGATCCAGAGGAGCCAACAGCGTCTGCAGATGAGCAGGAGAGGCCTGGGCCGCCAGGGTGGAGGAGGGAGCTTCCCACTGTGTGACCCTACTACTGGCTGCCTTCCTAACTCCAGCTCTCTGCTACAACAGTGACAGAGACAGCCACCGAGTGTGGCTTGTCATTGTGTGTGCTCACTGTGTGTCAGGCTCTGTCCCACCCTCCTTTCCCAGTAGCTCAGTTAACCTTCCTAGCAAGGTTAACCTTTTCCTTGTCCTCAAATGATGAAAGGTAGTTATTACATGTGTGTTTTCTGACTGCAGAACAGTGGCTGCATGGACAATGGTGATGACAGGCCTATGGTTGCGGACGGCTCCGTGGCAGCTGTTGTAACTCATGCTTTTCATCCCAGCACTTGGGAGGCAGGGACAGGAGAATCTCTGAGTTTGAGGACAGCTGGATCTACGCAGCAAGTTCCATGCCAGCCAGGGATACACAGAAAGACCCTGTTTCAAAAAACCAAAACAAACCAACAAACCAACCTTGTATCTATCTGGCCATTAAAACCCTCATTTCACAGTGAGGGAGACTGAGCTCCAGGAGGGTGAGGTCACTCACTGCAGTGTCACATCTGATCAAGTGGCAGAGCTCAACTGGAACCCATGGCTACTGATGTTCGGTCCTGAAAGGGTGGCTGGTTTGCATCCTAAGGTGACACTCTGGCCTGTGGCCACAGGGTGCTAATGTCTGCTTCCTTTACCCTAGGGCTCTCAACTGGGTAGGGGAAGAGGAGCTAGGTTGAGGGTTTGGGATCTCAGGACCAGACCCACCCACCACATCCTGCCCTTAGCCTGCTTCCTGCCCCCAGGTTTAGATTCAGACAAGCCTTTTCCTGTCAGTTTTCTCTTCTTGAAGACTCAGGCTGGCTACTTGCCTGACTTCCCAGCCAGTGTCTGGTAGGCAACCCATCTTCTCACCAGAGTGCTAGCTCAGCTCCCCCTGACCTCTAGAGGCCTAAGGCACCCCTAAGGAGTGGGCACCTTTCCGCTTACCAAGGAGTCTCCCAGTCTTGGTCTAAGCCCACCCTTCATGCCCTGACTTCTGCCAGGTGATGCAGGCCCTGGCCCAAGGCCCAGCCTAGAATGCTCCTGGGGCTTGGAAGACACCTGGCTCTTCACACCTGATGAGCTAGGGAAGGTGGGAGCCACCCACGCACACAACAACCAAAAGTCAAGAGTGGATAAATGTCAGGATCCTTGCCTGCCCAATCCTGCAGTGGGTTTCGGGGCCTTGGAGAGAGGCCCAATCTATATATTGTGTGTTGGCTGTGTGGCTCCCTCTGATCCACCTTGATGAGCTTCTGGGACACAAATAAGTCAGATTGGGGACCCCGGACTATCTGCCTGGAGTCCTCTGCACACTAATGCTTCCTCTTCTGTCATGGCCTTGACCTGGAGATCCCTGTCCCTGCTGGGCACGAAGGTACCATGTAAGGACCTGTGTGTTTGTCAGCGTTCTATTACTGTAACAAAATACCTGAGACAATACCTTCAAAAAGAGAAAAGGGCTGTTTCGGCTCACAGTGTAGAGGTTTCAGTTCATGACCACTTGGCTCTGTGGTTTTTTGGGTCTATGGCAAGGAGGCACATAATAGCAAGGCTTGCTGGGTAGAGCCTGATGAGAAGGAGAAATGGCCGGCGTCCCATAGCCTCTCTCAAGAACATACTCTTAAGGAGCTGAAGACCACCTCCAGGCTGCACTTCCCACATCCCAACAGCACCAAGCCAGAGACCAAGCCTTTAACAGCGAGGCCTTTGGGGGTCAGTCATTCAAGATGCAAACTAAGATGTGAGAGATACCCACCTGTAACATGCCTGCATTCTGGCTGCTGAGGCAGTGAGGGTAGTGAGTTCAAGTCCACTATGAGCTACCCAGCAAGATTTTTGTCTGAGAAACAAAGATGCAAATGAGCCCGTGTCAGGGGATCTGATAGCCTCTTCCGACCTCTTCAGGCACCAGGCACTCAAATGGTACGAACATGTGTGGGCAAACATTCACACACATAAAAAGAAAAAGTAAGTAAAAATTTAAAATGTTAGGCCTTGTATCAATATCTTGCTGCCACAGTCATCAGGAGGACAAAGCAATTGAGAACTGAGACTTTCTGTGGCAGAATTTCTATCATTTAGCAACATTGGGGATGGAAGGTCAGAACAAAGTGCACATATAACACTCACACACAGAAGCACACACACGTGCACTCACGCATGCACGCATGCACACACGCACAGAAGCATGCACTTTCATGCACCTTCTATTTCCACCACATACATGTTCTTCTGCTTAAGTCCTTTGTGCATTTTAGACAATCTTGTCCTTATTTGGAGCTGGAAGGGTCCTTTGACATTGACTTGAGCCCTCACTGGTATCTTACAGTCAAATACTGGTCCATTCTCCTGGAGATCTGAAAGCAGACACTGTCGGCCACATATATCTACCACACTGATGCAGTCCCTTCTATTAAAAAGTCCCCCTGTACCCTGAGCCTCAGATCCATCATCTGAGAAGGGTGAAAGGTAATCTCCAGGTCTTAAACTCTCAGGCACATTGGCTGGGGTATAACTTGGTGCTAGAGCACTTGACTAGCATGCAGGAGGACCTGGGTTCAAGCCTCAAAAAATGTTTTACGTTGGTAGAGATGAGATCTGATAGATATTGATTTACATTCAGAATTTTAGACTCACCAAGATAGGAAATATGTTTTCTTCAAGGTTGCCAAATACAAATAGCCAAAACACTATGAATGTAACATTTATATAATTCCTGATTGTTTCATGGTTCTTCTTGCTGTATGTAGCTTATTTTATATATGTGTAATAATATAAATGAATGTGTAAAAAAAAAAAAAAAAAAAAAGAGGCAAGCAATCACCTGGGAAAGCATTAGTGCAAGAACACACCCCAGCATTTCCAAAGTAGTCAGTAAATGGAACCTGCTAGCATTGACCATCACGATTGCTACTGTCATCATCTTCCCCCATCGCACCTGTCTTCCCAAAGCCGCTTGTCTGCAGAAGCAATCGCAGGAATAGGCCCTGATGGTGGGGGCCTGAGCGTGCAGACACTCCACAGGATCCAGCCTGGGCCCCACAACTCCATCCCTGCACCATCCCCACCTCCAACAAAACCACAGCTCCTCCACCAAGGCCTGCCCACACCAGAGGCCAAGAGCGAAGGGTTGTGGAGCTCTAACAAGATGAGCACTCAGGCCTACAGACTCAGAGGCCGGAAGAAGCTGTAGAGCAGACTGATCTATGTGTACTGGGGAGTTTTTCTAAGTGTGGGCAAAGGATGGTCACCAGTGACTCCCCGTGTCACTTCCCTCTTACTTTACCTGGCTACTTCTTGGGGTGGTTTGAATAAGAATGGCTCCCACAGGCTTGGGGCTTTGCACTAGAAAGGCAGCCCAATACTTTAAAGTGGGAGCCATCCCAGTAAGAGCTTGGAAGACAGTGGTGCTGAGAGCAGTGTGGACTATGGGGGCCCAGCCCAAGAGCCTTCCGAGGGGGATGATCTTAGCAGCTTAGCTGGAGACTGTTCTGTGATATTTTGGCAAAGAATGTGATTGCTTTCTGCCCTTGTCCTGAAAATTTTCCTGAGATTAAATTGAAAAGTAATAAGCTTAATTTCTTCATCTGAGATTTCAAGACAGTCTCATACTGCCTCTGCATCGTAGTCATTAGTAAGCGGTTTCAGGTGAGTCTACAATAAAAAAGAGCAAGTAGGACAAGAAGAGAGACAAAATGTACAGTTTAAAAAGAAGAAGAGCACCAGAAATTTTAACAGTGGAGTCAAAGAGATAAAAAAAAAAAAAATTAAAGAAAGGCCCAGTCTGCATTGGGATAAAGGGAGGGGAGCCTTGGGTCCCCCCTGAAAGACCATTGCATGAAGCTGTGAAAGTGGAGCCAGGATTACACTGGCCTACCCCAGGATGTTAAAAACATAGCAGCCAAGGGACATCTGCCAGGGAGAGCTGCAGTCTGGGAGTGGAACCAGCTCAAAAGAGAAAAGCATGTCGCAGTCAGCAAAGCTGGGAGGGCAGAACTGTCTAGCCCTTTGACAGCAGACATGAGCTACAGGATTTGGCATTTGCCCTGCTGATTCTCGATCCAGCATTTCCTCACTATGCCCCACCCCCATTCCTCATGTGAAATGGCAATACATATTCTTTTCTTTTTCATTTTATAGGGGATTACAGCTAAGAAGTTGTCTTGAGTGGCTGGAGAGATGGCTCAGCGGTTAAGAGCACTGGCTGCTCTTCCAAAGATCCTGAGTTCAGTTCCCAGCAGCCACATGGCGGCTCTCAGCCATCTATAACAAGATCTGGTGCCTTCTTCTGGCGTGCAGGGGTACATGTAGGCAGAACACTGTATACATACATAATAAATAAATAAATCTTTTTTTAAAAAAAGTTGTCTTGAGTCTCAGAAGGAAAGACTTTGGACTTTTAAACAGTGTTAAGACTGAAAGACTATGGGGGTGTTTGGAATTGTCAGGAGCCTATGTGCCAGAGAATGAAATGTGTTGGTTTGATGAAAGCATTTGCTTTACACACACACACACACACACACACACCACCACCACCACCACCACCACCACCACCACCACCACCACCACCATATGCTCATATCCTTGAATACTTGGTAACTGTTTGGGAGGGGTTAGGAGATGTGGTCTTTTTGTAGGAGGTATGACCCTGGGGACAGGCTTGAGGTTTTGAAAGACTAAGTGCCATTTCCAGTGTGCTCTCAGCTGCTACCCCAGCCACCTGTGGACATGCCATTGCTCTGCCATGATAAATGCTAACTCTCTAAAATCATAAGCCCAGTTAAACTTTCCTTTATAAGTGTCGCTGGCCATGGTGTCTTAGCAATAGAAAAAATAAGGAAGACACTCCTTCATGCAGCATGCTTTCCCAAGTGCCCACCACACATCTGCTGCTGCTCAGGGTGCCACAGAACCAGACAATTCTGTGCAAGTCACATTCTAGTGGCACAGATGTGCATACCAGGAAAAGGCAGATCCTTGGAGGATATGCAAATCAGAATAAAGGGCAGGTGTGTTGGAAGGTGGGCAGGAGGAACCATGAGGGTGAGTGGTGTGCCCCACAGATGAGTGATGACAAGCAAGCCCCCAAAGACCACAGCAGAAAGTAACCTAGGCCAAAGGAATAACTCGTACAAAGGTCTTGAGGCAGGATTAAGCAGTGACACTGGAGACTGGCCAGAAAGAGCAGTGTGTAGCTGGGGCACAGTGAGCATGGAGTTCAGGGAGGGTAGGAACAAAAGTGGAGACCTCCCCATTCCCCCTCCTTCCCTCAGAACCCCAATTCAACCTGCAAATTCTTCTTTCTCCTCTTCTCCAGTTCCCACCCTGAGGAAGACAAGACAAGCCATTCCTTTGGCTGAAGGCTAGTCCTTTCACACTGGGCCCCATCCTGACCTGACCCCTCCTGCGTCCTCATGCTCTTCCTCAGGGCCCTGTCCCACACTGTCCCCTCCTCCTTCCCACCTGGCTGTCTCCAGTCTGCTTTCTCTGTATTTCCCAGAAACCTTCTCTGGTGACCCCAAGCTAGCTCAGGGCCCCAGGGCTCCTCAGCAGCCACACCTCCCCCACCTCCAAGACTTACTCACCATGGGGGTATATATACTCCAGGAGTCACAGACATATTGAACTCCTCTGGATGCCCCCGTCTGAACATGGTCCAGGAATGGAGCTGTGTGAGGGGAATTCTGAATGCTTATGAGGAAACTCCAAGGGGGGGGGGGGAATAAAAAGTCCTGTGACCTCAGCTTCTGCAAAACACAGAATTGTTCTTGGAATGCGTTTTCCTGCTCCTCCCAGGGGTAGTGGGCAGGAGTGAGTTTACTTCACATAATTTCGTCACAACTGGCTATAGTTATTTGTTAATATGCCTCTATAGAAGGGCATGTTTTTGCCACTTGTGGCTTGTGGCTTGTCCTTGTGATTGCACGCCTTACCCATGTGATTCTTCTTAAGCCTCAGAGTAAAAAAAAAAATAAATAAATAAATAAAAGGGCTCGAATAAAGTTGCATGAGACTTCAGCCTGCTTCAGTCATCCACTCTATCCTGCCAGGGCCGTGCCGCCTCTAGAGCAATAGACACGTCCACAGCTCAGAGCTCAGGGTTTGGCCACAAGTGCAGGTGATACTTCTGTGGCCTCAAGCTAAGATTTCCAGCACCCTATCTCCTCCACCTGCACCCCGCTGTAAGAAGCCACTCTGACCTCTCTGCCTGCTGACCACTAAGCTGATCTGGTCACTCCCAGTGACTAAGTACCACCACCACCTTTCCATCTTCTTTTAAAGTAAAAACGATGATGTGTATGTATGATGGCAGAGGTCCTTTGAAATATATATGTGTGAATATATATATATATATATATATATATATATATATAATGAATGACTACACACATACACACACACACACATATATTCAAAGAACAGCTATGTGGTGTCAGTCCTTTCCATTGACTTTCCATAGGCTCAAGGGATCAGACTAAAATTTCCAGGCTATTGGCGAGCACCATTACCCGTCGATCCATCTTGCCACCCCTCCCATTGCCCCCGTTCCATCCTCTTAACCAAAATCCCATTCAAAGGTGAGTGGAGAAGGATGCTTGCTAGACCCAGGAGTCAGTTGGCTGATTCACTGAGTGACTTCAAGCAACTTCTTCTATCTCAGTTTCAACTTCTTCCGTCTCAGTGGCATTTGGCCTCCTGAGCCACAGCCTGAGGCTGGGGAAGGGCCAGGCATGTGCATCCCACACAGCTGGACTTTGGGGACTCCAAGGGTACTGTGGTCATCTTGTTATAGTAACTCAGAACAGGCCAATACAGAAAGGCCCATGGCAGCCCTTTCAGCTGGTGTTTTGACTGGCACATGCCTGGTATCGCCTTAAGAACTGAATAAATGAGCTGGGCAGTGGTGGCGCAAGCCTTTAATCCCAGCACTCGGGAGGTAGAGGCAGGCGGATGGCTGTGAGTTTGAGGCCAGCCTGGTGTACAAAGCGAGCCCAAGAGAGCCAGGGCTAACACAGAGAGACCCTGTCTTGAAGAACAAAAACAAGAGCTGAATAAATGGTTCGTGAGGCTCAGTGAGGCTGCAGGGCAGCTAGTGTGTGTTCCTAGGGAGGGAGAAGACAGTGACCTCAGCCTTGGCTGTGAACGGCTAGGTGCTGTAGGAGAGGGATTCCTCTCTGTGTCCAAAACTCCACCACTTCTCAGTAAATACTCTCAAAAGGGAAGCAAGATGGTGCCATCTCAATGGCAGGCCTCACAGCCACCTGCCATAACAGACACGCTAATCGAAGCTAAGGAACTAAGAAGACAGAGTGAGGAAGGGGTACGTCATCACTTCTGGAAAGACTCAGACTAGACAGCACAGAGGGTGTGGGACCCACCTAAGGCCACACAATCAGTAAATGGCAGAGCCAGCCCTTGTGCCTGGGTCTGCCCATTCCCGAGGGTGTGGGACCCACGTAAGGCCACACAATCAGTAAATGACAGAGCCAGTCCTTGCGTCTGGGTCTGCATATTCCAGTCCTAGGAGCCTGGCTTCAGTCCTCACCATAGCGCCGCAATGGGCAAGGTGTCCAGTGGACAGTCAAGCAAACCAAAGCATAGCCAGTAAGCAAGAGAGGCAGAGGCAGGAAGTGGAGCCAAGCCTGGGGACTCCCACCGCGTTCCTTATTGATCTGCAGATGAGTGCCGACCTGTATCTTCCCACTTCTTCTCCGTTGGCCTGCCTTCCTGGGCTTTGGAAGCCGGTTTGGAAGAGTGGCAGTGCAGAGAACAGGACACAGAGTGCCCGTGCAAATGCCAGGCGCCAACTCAAAGGTGGGAGCTGAGGCTTGGCAGCACCTCCATGCCCTGAGTGCCTGTGTGGTGAGGTTGCTTAGAGACCTGGCCAAGCAGGAGCCACCTTCTCCTCTGTGGTGGTCACACATTGACTGTGGGGCTCAGTGTAACTCTGGGCACTGTTTGCTGATGGAAAACAGCCTGAGTCCTAGAATGGAAAAACAACCGCTGTTCGGGTATCCTGACTCCTCTCTGCTGTCCTTGGCCTTGAGAAGGCTAAAAGGAGTGCAGGGACATGGTCTTGGGTTTGGCTCCTTCTTAACCCCAGGGCACAGTTGTGGGTGTCCTATAGCACCTAGCCGTTCACACCCAAAGCTGAGGTCACTGACTTCCCCCTCCCTAGGAACACACACTAGCTGCTCGGCTGCCTCACTGAGCCACATAAACCATTTATTCAGTTCTTAATGCTATACCAGGCATGTACCAGCCAAAACGCTAGGAGAAAGGGCTGCCCCAGGGCCTTCTGTATTGGCCTGTTCTGAGTTACTGTAACATGACGCTTAAGAAAGATGTCTTAGTTAGGGCTGCTATCACTGTGATAAAACACCGTGGCTAGCAGGGCGTGGTAGCCCATGCCTTTAATCCCAGCACTAGGGAAGCAGAGACAGGTGGATCTCTGTGAGTTCAAGGCCAGCCTGGTCTATAGCGTCCAGGACAGCCAGAACTACAAGAAAACAGGCCAGAAAGCTGAAGGCAGGAGCTGATGTAGAAGCCACAGAAGTATGCTGCTTGCTGGCTTGCTCCCCCATGGCTTGCTCAGCCTTTTTTCCTCCCTTCCTCCCTTCCTTCCTCCCTTCCTCCCTCCCTCCCTTCCTTCTTTCTTTCTTTCTTTTTAAGGGATGTTATCAAGATTTATTCATTTATTGTCTATAGAGTTTTGCTTGCATGTACACCTGCACACCAGAAGAGGGCACCAGATCTCATTATAGATGGTTGTGAGCACCATGTGGTTGCTGGGAATCAAACTGAGGACCTTTAGAAGAACAGACAGTGCTCTTAACCTCTGAGTCATCTCTCCAGGCCCCTAGCCTGCTTTCTTATAGAACCTAGCATCACCAGCCCAGGGGTGTATTGCTCACAATAGGCTGAGAACTCCCACATTTTTATTATTTAAGAAATGCCCTATAGGCTTGTCTATGGCTGGATCTTATTGAACATTTTCCTCCTTGAAGCCTCTCCTCTCAGATGACTCTAGCTTGTGGAAAGTGGACATAAAAACTAGCCAGCACAATGGGATAGCCTTATAAAGAGACAGGTTACTCAAGGTCACAGCTTTGGAGGCTAGAAGTCCAAGATCTAACAGTCCCACTGACGCAGCCTTTGGAAAGGCCTGATGGACAGATGTGTGGCAACTGCAAGGCCACATGTGGGAGGAAGGAGGAAGCCACAGAGTAACTAGGGAGATGGACTTGTCCTTGTGGGGACCTGCTTTCCTGAGTGCTTCCCTGGCTGCTTCTGAGCAGCTCCCCAAGCCCCTGCCTCCCAAAGGCCCCGTCTCACACATCACCCTGAGAACCACAATGCCAAGGTGTGAGACCTTGGAAGCCAACCTTAAACCACAGAATGCTGACATATCCCTTTACCACCCCTCAGTCACAGTGGCCTTGACTACAGTAAGTACTGGCCTTGAAATCTCAAGTGGAACCAGAGCCCCAGAGTTCTATGCAAAGTAAACCACTGGTGCCTCCCAAATTGGGGAGATTTGTATTGATTTTAGTCTGATTTAGTCTGAACAAAACGTGCACAGGAAAGGGGAAGAAGGAAAGAGGAGGAGCAGGAGGAAGAGGAGGAGGGAAAGGAGGAGGAGGAAGAGGAGAAGGAAGAGGAAGAAGAGAAATAAGAGGATGGGAAGAAAAAAAAGAGGAGGGGAGGAGAGAGTAGAGGAAGGGAGGAGGAAGACAGTGGAAAGAGGAGGAAAAGGAAGAGGAGGAGGAGGAAGAGGAGGAGGAAGAAGAGGCAGTAGCAGCTAAAAATCAGTAGTAAATAGTCAAAGTAATTTAAAGTCAAAACTGGCAGAGTCAAAATATGTTAAAGTTTCCCCACTTGGCGTAGGGCTCATCCCTGGAGTTTTCAGGGGAAAGTAATTTCAAGATTTGTATCTGAGCAGCAGAAGAAAAGGCTGGAAGGGCAGAGGTCACACCTGGAGACTCAATACGTTGGAGAGGCTCATTAGGCAATCACAGGGCACGTCCAGGAATTATGGAGATTGAAGCTTGGAACCTGGAACAGAGTCCAGATGGACATCTCAGGGGAGACCCCAAGGCACAAATACAGACAGGGAAAGGCCATTGAGCTGCAGGGCACCCCACATGCCTGTGTTAGGAGTAGAGCAAGAACAAAGGAAGCTGAGAGGAGTCATGAGAGGAGAATTTCATGAAAGAATTTCAGAGAAAGAATTTCATGCCCACGGAGAGAGGGGCTGCTTGCTAGGCTGGAGCGGAGTGGCCCTGTGTTAGCATGGCCGGAACCCTGATTCTCCTTTCAGCACAGACATATCTCAAGATCTTGCTATAAATGCCCTCTCCTCTTTTTGTTTATATATATATATATATATATATATATATATATATATATATATATATATATATATATATATTCTTTCGTTTGTGTATTATGTCTGTAGTACATATGTATGTGTGCATTGCAATTATCTATCTGTGTGTATGTGTGTGGTTGCATGGGTGCCACAATGGCCATGAGAGGATAAGATGACAAATGTAGGAGCCAGTTTTCTCCTTCCACTAATGTGTCCCTGGGAATCAAACTAAAGTCATCAGGCTTGGTAGCAATCACCTTCACCCGCTGAGCCAAGTTGCAGCCCCCAATTTTTTTATTATTATTATTATTATTATTATTATTTTCTGTTTCGCTTTAAAAAAAAAAACCAAGAAAAGTGATTGACAGCTTTCCAGAGGATTAAGTGACTAAACCCCAGCTTGGCTTCGATTCAAAGGTCCTCTTTCCAAAGTGTCCCTTCCAAAAGCAACAAAGAAAACCACGGAGACAGCACAGGGTTTGCTGACACCAAGGTGGGAAAGGATCCAAAAACAATGAAAAAATATTTGTTGAAGGTTTTAACAAGTGAAAAGAAGCCCCCTCATTACCCCCACCCCCCTGCTGCCATCTTGGCTCCCAGACTCTAACTTGAGCTGAGCTCTGGACCAAAGAAAGGCCTGCTGTGTCCTGGCTGTGAGTCCCTGTTGGGGGATTAATCTGCAGGGAGCTTGGTCCTGCCCTGGTCTTTTGGGGCCCTTGTGCTTCTAGGCGGTCAGGCATCTTCTCTGTTCTTGTTTCTTCCTTGGGGCTTGCAGGGCTTGTGCCTGTGCCTGCAGTGGCTCCCTAGCCTTGGGGCTTCAGAGCTAGGCAAGCAGCCCTCTGCTCCAGGGTGCCTCCCTCGCCCTGCTTTAACACAAAGGGCACAGCTCACTGGAGTCTGTTGGGGCCTACTCACTCTAAACCTTCCCAGACCTTCAATGCTCATTCCCTCAGACCCTCTCAAGCATGTATCCTGGCTCTTCTTCTTCTTCTTCTTCTTCTTCTTCTTCTTCTTCTTCTTCTTCTTCTTCTTCTTCTTCTTCTTTTAAATTTATTTATTATTATGTTTACAGTGATCCACCTACACGTACACCTTCAGGTCAGAAGTGGGCACCAGATCTATTATAGATGGTTGTGAGCCACCATGTGGTTGCTGGGAATTGAACGCAGGGCCTCTAAAGGTGATGCTCTTAACCACTGAGCCATCTCTCTAGCCCGTATCCTGGCTTCGTATCCTCCAAGCCTCTACTGCTGCTAATCCCTGGTGTGCCCATCCTCCCTCTCCTCCCCAGCCGCTGTGTGTTCAAATTTTCTCCATCTCATAAAACCGAGACCATCATGGAGCTTCGTCCTGGTGTGCTTGCTTTGCCAGGCTCACTCCAGAGCCTCCTCCCTCTCTGATTGGACAGCCGATTCCACATTTATCTCACACTAGGGCCAACCCTCTCCTGCTTTCCCAGGACGCCGTGCTGCACAGCCCAATCCCTTTCCACACTGACCACACTCTCTAGCGATCATCCTCTGCATGGAGCGTCTCACTCCTGCCAGACAGACATAATCCCTTTATTAAAAAGACTGACATGGAAGGGCTGAGAATGGTACCTACACCTGTAATCTTAGCACTTGAGAGACTGAGGCAGGAGGATTGCCATAAATTCTAGGTCAACCTGGGTTACAGAGGAGGCCTGTTTTTCAATACCTGACACACAGAGATACTCTGACGTATCACCCCCATTTTGTGGGCATGGCTTTGCATGGGAAGAGAGTTTTTGTAGGTTTTCTTGGGTTCAGATGAGGTTATGAGGGTGGACACTTATCCATCATGAGGAGTGCTCTTATGAAAAGATTCCATGGAGACAGTGACCGACCCACACAGAGAGGTTCTATGATAACTCTACAGGCCAAGGGAAGTCAAAGATGACTGCCATAGAAGTGACAGGAGGACCAGGTATGGTGGCGCACACCTTTAATCCCAGCACTCGGGAGGGAGAAGCAGGTGGATGGCTGTGAGTTCAAGACCAGCCTGGTCTACAAAGCAAGTCCAGGACAGCCAAGGCTAACATGGAGAGACCCTGTCTCGAAAAACAAAACAAAACAACAGCAACAACAAAGAAGTGACAGGAGGCAAGGAACGAGTTCCCCTGGGCTAGCAGGAGAACTCTGCCTCAATGTCCCTGCCGGTCAGTATACCCCAGCTGCTAGCACTCCGAGGCCTGCTTGGTTTTGTTATTGCTGTTATAATTTTTTTCTTTTGAGATTATAATATAATTATATCATTTTGTCCTTCCCTTTCCTGTCTCCAAACCCTCCAAAACCTCCTTCTTGTTCTCTTTCAAATTCATGGCCTCTTTTTAATTTTTGTTGTGAGAGCCTGCGTGTGTGTGTGTGTGTGTGTGTGTGTGTGTGTGTGTGTGTGTGCGCTTCTAAGTGCATAAATACAACCTGCTCAGTCTGTGTAACGTTACTTGTATATTCATTTTCAGAGCTGACCATTTAGTATTGGAAAACCATCTGGGGAAGACTGTTTCTCCCACTTAGCATTCCTTAGTTGTCTGTAGCTCCTTGTCTAGAGCTGAGGCCTCGTGAGCTTTGCCTGGTCCCTGTTAGCACACTTAGTGCTGTCCTGCTTGTTCAGCTCATGTTTAGGCAGCCATCTTGGTGAGACTTCATGGATGTAGCTTCTGACCTTTTTAGGAGACTCAACGTCCCAGCAAAGTCTGTTCCTCTGGCTCTTACTGGCCTTCCCACATTTGATGTTTTTAAGCCACCTGGGCTTGGGGACTTTGTTGCATCAATCAGAAACCTGATACATATAGTAACAACTTTTGTTTTGTTTTGTTTTTGTTTTTGTTTTTCAAGACAGGGTTTCTCTGTATAACAGCTCTGGTTGTCCTGGAACTCACTCCGTAGATCAGGCTGGCCTCGAACTCACAGAGATCCGCCTGCCTCTATCTCCCAAGTGCTGGGATTAAAGGCATGCCCCACCACCGCCCAGCCTAGTAACAACTTTTTAAAATAAGTGCTTTGGCACAGACAGTTGTCTCAGAGATTAAGAGCACTGGCTGCTCTTCCAGAGGACCTGGGTCCAGTTCCCAGCACCTACATGGTGGCTCATAACTGCCTATAACTCCAGTTCCAGAGAATCCAATGTCCCCCTCTGAAGTCAACCGCACATTCATACATATATTTACACAGAGATACACCTAACTAAAAAAAAAAGGGGGGGTCTTTTTAGAATAAAAGACCTGATCTACTAGAATATGAGTCCAGACACCATGAATCTGACCCTCTCAAAAATGTGCACAACTCCAACATTTTCTGTATATTCCCTGGCAATTAGCTTAGCTTCAAAGTCACATACCACTACCTAATTTTAGAACATCTTTACCCTCAAAAAGAAACACAATAATGGTTGATGGTCACTCCCATCATCCCTGGATACCAGTCACTGGTTGGCTCTTTGTCTGCAGACTGACTTATGCCTGACATTCCTAGCCATGTGGGCCTCTGTGTCTGTCCCCAAGCACTTAGCACAGTCACAGTTCACACTGTGATGGAGGAGTGCCAGTGCATCCTGGGAGGGGCCATGCTCTGTGACCCCTTCAATGAGTCTGGATCCCCAGTAACATTCCCACTTAAGCCCCTGTGTGGACGTACTCTTTGCAATCTCTCAGGTAAATAATGGTTTCGGTTTTTTGTTTGTTTTTTTTGCTTTTGTTTTAAATCTTATTTAATGTACATAAGCGTTTGGCCTACATATATATATGTGCACCATGTGAGTGCAGTCCCTGCAGATGCTAGAAGTGGGCATCAGATCCTCTGGAACTGGAGTTACAGATGGTTGTAAGCTGCCGTGTGGGTGCTGGGAATCAAACCCAGATCCTCTAACCGAGAAGCCAGTGTGCTTAACCACTGGGCCATCCCCCTGGTCCCAGTTGACTTTTTTAATATGGGAAACTAATGCCTGTGTGTATTTAGACAAACCACTGGTAGTGGAGAAGGATTCTAGTGAAATCAGACTGCTTTTCTCTGCTGGACTCTTCCTCTCCTCTCACTTCTTCTTGCTGCCCTGTGTGTCCTTCAGACAACTTTTTCTGAGTGTTATGGTGAGTAGCCGTTTCCTTCACTTTACAGAAATGACACCACATTGCTGTTATGTTGTTGGACAATACTAGACCTTTCTATATGTCTGATGTTCAGCAAAGGCATCAGATACCCTGGAATTAGAATTACAGTTGGTTGTGGGCCAAGTTGCAGTGATGAGACTTGAACCCACATCTTCCAGAAGAGAGGTCCATGTTCTTAACTCCTGAGCTATCTCTCCAGGCCCATGCCTGTCTCTTGAGTGAACTCCTACTTGTTGACCCATTCCAATAGTACTGTATTGGTTCTAACCTTTTTACCACACACAGGCTACCCTGAGTATCTGTGCAAGGATTCTGGGGCTCAGCTCACTGGGAGCTTTTATAGGGCCAGACACGGAGATTTCTGGCTTGAAAAAGATGGCCTGGGGTCCCTTTTCTTTTCTTTCTTTCTTTCTTTCTTTCTTTCTTTCTTTCTTTCTTTCATTTATTATGTATACAGTGCTCTGCCTACATATGCACTCACAGGCCATAAGATCACATTATAGGTGGTTGTGAGCCACCATGTGGTTGCTGGGAATTGAACTCAGAACCTCTGAAGAACAGTCAGTGCTCTTAACCGCTGAGCCATCTCTCCAGCTCCTTCTTTCCTTTCCTTTCTTTTCTTTTCTGTTGGAAGAAGGTTCAACTGTGTTTTCAGATGCTGATTTCAGTGTTTGAGATGTGGTTACCTCCCCGCCACGGGCAGCAGGTTTGTTTGTTTGTTTGGTTGGTTGGTTGGTTGGTTTTGGTTTTTTTCTAAGACAAGGTCTCTCTGTGTAGCCTTGGCTGTCCTGGACTCACTTTGTAGACCAAGCTGGCCTCGAACTCACAGCAATCCGCCTGCCTCTGCCTCCCGAGTCCTGGGATTAAAGACATGTGCCACCACCACCCCAGCCCGCCATGGGCATTTTTATGAATATTGAACTATCCCCTCTAACCATGTGATGATAAGGAATGCTCCTCAATTATCCCTGACTGGCTAATAAAGATGCTGAAGCCTATGGCTGGGTAGAAGAGAGGGGGGCAGAGTTTTAGGTGCCCAGGCTTGGGCTCGAGGGAGAGAACAAGCAGCAGAGCAGGAAGAGAGGAGGAAAGACCCTACTGCTCACAGCACCTCCACTCTTTGTGGTACTCGGGTCTATCATCTTCAACCTGCTGCCTGGTCTGGAGGTTGCACACTGGTGCTTCTCTTCCCCGAGTTGGCAGTAATACATGGAGAAGAATCTTTACCAGTCCCTGTTGTGGACTCTGAAGCTGCCCATCATAATTAGCAGGTGGTTCAAATTTTGCCCCTCCTGGCTGTTGAAGGAATTACTGGCAGCACTGGAACTGGGATGAGACTGGCACTTCACTGACTATATTATCAGTTTTCTTCTCAGTTTATCCAAGACTTCCCGCAAGTGGCTCAAACAATATTGATTCTTCAGGGACAAATCAACTCTTTGGAAGTGGTGGTACTCTAGAATCAACAAGGACTAGATCTCCTCGTGACTGAAAAGGGTGGTCTCTGTCTCTTTCTCCAAAAGGAATACTGTTTATGTCAACCAGTTGGGTATAATAGAAGATAAGCTTCAGCCACTCCAGGCAGATCTCCAAAAACGAAGGGAACAGACTGAGGCTTCTAATCCCTGGACCTTTGAGAATTCTGTATAGAAATGGATTTTACTTTTTTTGTTTGTTTTGTTTTGTTTTGTTTTGTTTGTTTTGTTTTGTTTTGTTTTTCAAGACAGAGTTTCTCTGTGTAGCCTTGGATGTCCTGGACTCACTTTGTAGACCAGGCTGGCTTCAAGCTCACATCAATCTGTCTGCTTCTGCCTTCCAAGTGCTGGGATTAAAGGTGTGCGCCACCACAACCAGCAGGTGGATTTTACCCTTTCTGACCCCTCCCCCTTCTGCTCATTTTTCTGATTGATCTTACTGTTCACACCCTGCTTTACTAACCTTCTTCTCTACATTCCCCCCAATACCAAATGCAAAAGATGTCTAAAACCTTTAATCAGTTACTTTCATGAGGTTATCAGGGCATATGGGGTTATATGCCCTGATGGAAAGGATCCGCCACATCCTGAGAGAGACAGAGTCCCTGATCAGCAGGAAGTATCCTGATGAACAAAACTTAATCCATATCCCCTCTCCACACCATTAGTCCCTTCCTCCTTTATTTTTATAATAACCAAAATTGAGGAGTGTTAGTAATCAGGTAGCAATCCAGCCACCCCAAAGGCCCTGGGGAAAACAGGCAACTTCAAAGCCACCCCGGAAACACATCATCGCCAGCCAGCAGGATTTAGGTCCCCTAAACCACAAATGTGCACTTTGTGTGCATGCGCTAGGTCATCTTATAGAGGTAATTCCTCCAATCCACCTCTCTCTCTCCCCTAATGTGTCTCCATAGACTGACCTTGTACCTACTCCTCCCCAAAAAAAAACCTCTCATGTGGATCTCCCATGTGGCGTGATTTCTATTTTGATGTACAGCTCCACAGCATAAATCCTAATAGAAGGGTCTCAAGAAGGCAAGATGATGCTGAGCACGTGGCTGTAGGAACAGATTGATGGAGGAGAAGCCACCCTAGGAGTAATCAGATTGATGAGTGATTGGTTTTTACATGGGGTTTTAAAGGTTCTAGGATTAGAGTAGCTCCGAATCTGCCCAGCATAGTGCTTACAGCTTAAAAAATAAATCATAGTCTCTCTATGTCAGTTACTGGGAAACTAGCTGGTTAAAGAAAACTACTGACTTACTTTTCTGTATTGATTAATATAGAAAGAATCATTCATCCTTCTACACTTTTCTTAATTTCTTTTTTGTTTGTTTGTCTTTGTTTTGAAACAAGGCCTTACTAGGTAGCTCAAGCTAGCCTCCAGTTTGTGGTGATATCCTACCTCTAGATTGGCCTGAGTTACCTCATGCCCCAAAGACCCTAGCACAGCATTGACAGTCTCCCAGGGATGGGGTAGAATGCTGCACCTGTGTGATGTAGGTGGTAACTGCTGTCCTGGCCAGTGGCTAATTGCAATCGTACAGAAACACCAGGTCCTTTGCTAAACAGCTTCCGGAAAACTTAAGAACCAAGGTCAATTATCTTCTTAAACAAATAATAACTTTTAAGAGGTTGGAAGTCTGCAACTTTAAAACCAAACAGATTAAGAAAAATAGCCTTTTCTCAATTACAAACTTGGGGTCATGTTTAGAGATTTGATTTTTTTTGTTTTTGTTTTTGATTTGGTTTTTTAGCAAGGGGAGTTGGGTATTTTGTTTTGTTTTGCTTTTGTTTGGGGGGGTTTGTTTTTTGTTTTTTTTTAAGACAGGGTTTCCCTGTGTCACCTTGGCTGTTATAGACTAGCTTTGTAGACCAGGCTGGCCGCGAAGTGACAGCGATCCACCTGCCTCTACTTCTCAAATGTTGGAGGAATTAAAGGCATGTATCACCACTGCTATAAATTTGATTAAAAAAAAAAAAACTTTAAATTATGTTTATTTTGTGATGGAGGGGCACATGGGTGAAGTCAGTTCTTTCTTCCTTTGTGTGGGTTCTGGGGATTGAACTGAGGTTGCCAGCTTGTGTGGGGCAAGCATCTTTACCAGCTGTGCCCTTTCACTGGCTTTGCTATTTGTTTTCATTCTGCTAACCCTAGAAAAACCCCATAGACCCCCCCCAGATCTGTTTCCCACCTCAACAAAAGTTTGAGTTTTTTTTGTTTTGTTTTGTTGTTTTTATTTTGTTGTAACAAATCAAGTTTATTGTGTGCAGCACTTTAAAAAGTGGTCTCAGGAACTAAGAGTGTGACACTTGCCTAGCCTGGGCCCAGGCTCTAGGTTTCATCCTCAGCATGGGAAAAGAAAAATAAAGAGAAAAAAGACATCTGCACTCCTGCTGCCATCAGGACCTTGAGGGGTGACTGTGTGGCTGCCTGATTACTAACAGACTTCTCTTTTAAGGTGGGATCTTGGCCATGGAGGAAAGTCAGTTGCAGACATACCCTTAAAGCTCAGTTTAATTTGAAGTGCAAACAACGCCAGAGTCAGGTTTGAATACCTAAAGCAACACAGAAGCCTGGACTTTGCTCGCCTAGGTGAGCCAGAGCCCAAGCCTGCCAGGACCAGGAGCCTGTGAGGGTCCTAGGCTGGGGTAAATGAACCCTCCCCCTAGTTAATAACCAGGGGATAAAGGTGCCCCCTGCAGCTCCTAGTTGGTCTGGAGCAGGAAGTGGGGTGGTTTAGACAGCAGGAATCTGGCTCCACAAAGGCCTGGGAAAAGCTATTGTTCAGGGCTTAACTGGGGGCCCCTTCTGTTGGCAGCCTCCCCCCTGTGTCTCAACTGGAGCCAAGGCCTTAATCCAGACACTGATAAACAAGGTAAAGCCAGAACCGACTGGAGACACTCCCTCTCAGCCAGGCACTCCCCTGCTCCAGTACCATCATCCACGGCTCCCCAGTGCCCACCCTGCCTGTGCTTGCAGCTCCAGGCTGACCACAGTGCGATAGGTTCTCCAGAGTGCTACCTGAGACTTCCCAATACGCTGGTTTCCCAACTTGTAGCTGGACCATACAGAGTCAGCAAGATGCTGGGGGAGGGCTGTGGAAAAAGCATCCTGCTTCAAGGGAGATTGGGTCAACATGGAATACATGGGGATATGGGCAGCTGAACCAGCTTGCCCAGTGCCACACAACTGGAGCATACCTCAAGAATGGCACCAGTATGGGTAGTACTGGTCTCGGAAGAGGACAAAGAAGGGACAGAGGGAGTGTTGTAACACAAGTGAGATGTAAATGTAGTGTGACTCCTCCTCATAAGTTTCTGACATTTAACCAAAGCACAATCCAAGTTCTCTCTGGGGGAAGCAATGGATTTATTGGGCTTTCTTACAGAGTGTGGGTATAGGAGACCTCAAAGGAGACACACTAGAAAATCTTCACTCAATATGGATGATATAACTTCCTCATAGCTGTGTAGACGGAGCTGCCTTCAGCTAACCCGACATGCTTCAGCACCTCTGGGAGCCCAGAAGCCAGAGTCATGGCAGCACTATATAAAAATGGCTGTGGGGAGTAGCTGGAATCTCATGTGAAGCTTGACAGCCCACAGCCCCTTCTCTGAGGGAACATCAACAGTCCGCAGACCCCCTCATTATGAAATCCTGCATGTGGATGTTGCTGGTCAGATGAAGATGGCAGACCTTCTGCCCACACGATCTGCCCACAAGGACACAATGCATGGGAAGAGCATTGTAGGCCATGCACTTCTGCCTTTGGGCCTCAACTTTCCCTTAGGTCATGCACGTGGGGGAGGGGTGTACACTAAAGAGGAGGTGTCCTAGTTCTCATTTATATAATGTGTGTGTGTGTGTGTGTGTGTGTGTGTGTGTGTGTATGTGTTTGAGGGAAGGGAAGGAGAGAGGGCATGAGGGTTGAGAGAGACAGAGAGATAGTGGGAGAGAGAGAGAAATGGAAAGGGGGCACCCCTTTAGAAAGAATGCAAGAGAGAGACAAGGAAGCACATTTGTCCTTTTTATCCTTGGCCCTTGGCAGTGGTGGCAGATGATGACATCAGAGGTTGCTAAGCAACATAGAGGCAGGCTAGTGGAGCTACCTATGTGCTAACATTCCTCCCTTTTCCTATAATTAAACAAATGAGGAGCTAGGAAGGAGTGGTGAGGTGGGAGTGAGGCTGTTGGACTGTTTTTCATGTAAGACAAGTTAAAGTATATAAATGTAGCTTCATTGGAAACAGCTCTTGGCCACCATGCGAGGAGGGAGACAGAAACAGAGAGAGGGAAAACCAACAGCAATAAAATGTCCACATTATATGGTGAAGGGGAAGGAAAATTCTCTGCCTTGGAAAGTTCAGGGTAGAGGGCAGGGTATGCCAGCCATATCTTGCAGCAGATAGGAACCGAGGAGTTCTGTGAAAACCTGGAGCTGTGTGTCCCAGGTCTGAAGCACACTATTCCAGCCTTTTGTTGGAAATAAACGGTTAAGGGGTGAAGAAATCAATTGTCTTTAGCTGCTTCCTGCTGACATTGGAGCAGAAACTGAGGGCCAAAAGGCTGAAATGTTGGCCAAGTCCGGGAAGAGCAGGCTGTTGTATTTGCTGTCCGGGGTCTGAGAACATCTGTGGCAAGAAGGGGCAATGCAGGTCCAGCTGGCTTGGTCTGTGGGGTTGATCTGGAGTGCCTGTGGGCAGCTACTTTGGTGCTAACTTGGATATAGGAAAGCTGGACCTGGCAGACATATATATAGGCAGAAGACAAAGTTAAGTAAATTAAGGAGAAAATTCCCTTTAGATGTACATTTAAAACTTTTGGAAAAGCAAAGAAGAGAAAAGGCTTGAACATAGAGAGCTTCCTTAAATTTACCTGATCAGGGCTGGAGAGATGGCTCAGAGGTTAAGAGGTCCTGAGTTAAATTCCCAGCAACCACATGGTGGCTCACAACCATCTAGAATATGATCTGATGCCCTCTTCTGGCCTGCAGATGTACACACAGAGCATTGTATACATAATAAATAAATGAATCTTAAAAAACATTTCATTTTGGATCTGTCATTTATGGGTTATTAAAGCCAACTTTGGTTGCAGAGGTTGCGGAAGCTTAGCAGTTCTTAACGCAGGCGTAGGGATTTGGAATTCTCCAGAAGGCATCCCAGAGGGGATCCTGGAGGGATGGAAGAGAGTAGAAGTCGGTGGCCTGTCCAAGGCATCCCAAGGGCAAGGTTTAATGCAACAAAATTGGCTCAATCTGTTTCAGCAGCTCAGAGACCAAGGGTGTAGCCCCAGCAGACTCGGTCACCTAGCACTAGGGTTTCAAGCATGTGTGAGAGGTGAAGGGAGAGATGGGACTGTGCTGGAGGAGGAAGAATCTCTCCCAAGGGAGAAGGTTCCAGATGAAGGGTCTAGATGTAGGTTGACAAGAACTGCAGGAAGCATTTATGTCAACCAGAGGGAAGACTCAGCATCAGCCTGTGTTGAGTGCAATAATGTATCGATTGGGTAGCAAGGGGACTCCAAAACCAGGGAAAGGGGAAGGAATCCCACCCTCTGAGGTAGGAAATAGGTGGGAAATGTAGGCTGTTGATTGGCAGTATTTATCTGGATCCCATTTGATCTGAGAGGTAGATTTCCTGTAGCTTACAAGAATCATTTTAAGTTTACAAAGGGAGATAGATTTTTAGATATGTTAGCATCACCATTGTTTGCAGTTTTCAGTGAAATACACGTTGTAGAAAGAGGTAGCAGACATTATGTGTTAAAGCATAGCAGAGGCTCGGGGAAAAACCTTGGGTTAAACGCATGACTACTCTTTGAGGTGAGCTTGGGAAAGGCAGAAGCATTATGGATCTTTTTGACATCTATGAAATGGTAATGTGGGGAGGACAGAACCCTCCTGTAGGGCAGAAGGACAAAAGCTCACTTGATCTTAATTTTCAGCATGAATACACATCATGAAGAAGGGCTTTTCCCCCTCTGTCCAGAAGATTGGATATATATAATTAAAGCATAATGAGAAACATTGTAAGTCTATACTTAAAAGTCAAACCAAAGGAAATTTAAAATCTTGAGCTTGGAAATACGATAGTGGATCATATCATGGATTTTTTTTTTTATCAGAGTTAGATTAATAACTCAGAGCCCCATTGGTAAATGTCAAAGCTCTAGGCAGTTTCAATACAACAGCATAGCAATAGGAAGAAATCTGAAGCATCACCTTTTGTTGTTGCTGTTGTTGTTATTTAAGACAGGCTTTCTCTGTGTAGCCTTGGCTGTCCTGGACTCCCTTTGTACACCAGGCTGGCCTTGAACTCACAAAGATCTGCCTGCCTCTGTCTCCCAGAGTGCTGGGATTATAGGCGTGTGCCACTGTACTTGGCTGAATCTCCTTCTTATAATGACGTAGGCTTTTCCTTGTGTTTGTTACCCTTAAAACACTTTCCCTCTTTCTGTATTCTTTTTTTTTTTTTTCAGTTTTTCAAGACAGGGTTTCTCTATGTAGCTTTGGCTGTCCTGGATTTGCTTTTTGACCAGGCTGGCCTCAAACTCACAGCAATGCACCTACCTCTGCCTCTGCCTTCTGAGTGCCACCATGCCTGGCTAAGTCTGGTAACAAAGTAGACTGTATCTGACAGTAGCAGCTCTAAATCGAGGCTTAAGGCTTGGTCTACTGCATATGAAGAGGTGTTAGAAAGCATCTGAAGCCTGTTTATCTTTAACATGAGATCTGTGAGTAAGGCAAACCTGTTTGCCTCTTAAATAAGAGATCTAGTATCTAGTAGTTTTAAGTAGTCAATGAATTGACTAATAAAGTAACATGATGGGTTACTTTGAGGTAAGGAGCTAATTGTACCTATCAAGCTACTATTAGCTTAGCCATCAATGTGACCAGAGACCGGGGAAGGATAAATTGTAATCTAAATGAATCTATGTATTAATCAAAATGACAGTGATAACTAGTCAGTCATACATAGTCCACCACCTAGACAGTTGTCCCAGCCTCCTGTGGTTTATATGGCTCCATGGGCAGAGGCAGCCTGGCTATCAGGAACAGAGAGTGAGAGGCTATTTCTGTGGAAGGAGAATATGGGAGTGTCTGACTTCACCTCGTTTTCAGCAACGTGAGAAAATAGCTCTTCAGGTATCCAGTTTGTCCACAGTTTAGGCTTGGCTGTAGCAAAGGATGAGCCATTAGGGGCCCTTATGCCCAGTGGTTAAAACAATCTAGGGTTGAAATCATCTGTCATTGTGCCCAGATCTTAGAGACCTTAGGAGACTACTGCTAGAATTTGGAGTCAGTGTTTATTTAAAAAAAAAAAAATTAACACATGTTAAATATCATATTCAGCAGATCTCTGCCAAGCTTGAGGGTTAGCATATCTGAGCTAAGCAATCTTTGTATGTCTTTAGTTATCTGCTCTAAACTACACCTTGCAAACATAAAACAGAATGTTACGATTTTACTTTATGTTTGACCTTGAAAATATGATAGGAGTCTAAATAAAGCTCAGTCTTGTAATCTGTCACATTGGTTCTTAGCATAACTAAAAATATATTTCTGAACATGTTAAAGGTCTGATATTTCTGAACATTTTAAAGGCTGGAGCAATGGCTCAGAGGTTAAGAGCACTGACTGCTTTTTCAGAGGTCCTGAGTTCAATTCCCAGTAACTGTTAGTTGTAGGTGGGTGAGAAGGCCGATTCTGTTATGAGTGACCTGGTGGATAGAGGGGTTCCTGCATACCTACATGTTACCAGAAGAACCCATCTGGGCCAATGCACCAAATGTTATCATTAAGAATAAGATGCCACACGATCAATATAATATGGAGAATTTATTTGGGGGAAGGGAAGAGGAGAGGAAGTAGGGCCTGAGTGGGCCATGAGGGTAGAGAGAGACATTGGGAAAGAGAGAGAAAAGGGGAAAAGGGGGTGCCCGTTAGAAAGAATGCAAGCGAGAGACAAGGTGGCAGGTTTGTCCTTTTTATCCTGGGCCCCTGGCAGCGGTGACGGCAACCTAGAGGCAGGCTGGTGGGGCCACCTATATGCTAAGAGGGTGCCTCTGAATTTGTGCCCAGCTGGACTTCTCACTTCACATCCCCAAAAACTTTCACACAGGCTGCTGGCTGTGGTCCCCCTGCTTCAAATTTGAGACCACTAAGCTGAGGCTCAGCAGCCCTGGGAAAGCTCTTTCCCTACAGCTGGCTGCCTGGGCAGCAGCCAGGGGGTTACATAGAACACTGAGTCCCCCATTGCTGCTGCCTTGCTGGTTCCAGCTGTTATCCATGCTGCCATCCTGGCACTGAGATTCACAATGACGATGCCTGGGCATGCCTAGAATCTTAATGTGTAGGAAGCTGAGGCAGGAGGATCACTGCAAGCTCAAAGGTAGCTGCAAGTAAACAGACAAACAAACAACTGAAAACCTAAATTTGAGGCTCTAAGAACCTCCATCCTGACACTGACACTGTCACAGACACTTCACTTTTTGTTGTTGTTGTTGTTGTTGTTTGTTGTTTGTTTGTTGTTTTTTTCGAGACAGGGTTTCTCTGTGTTAGCTTTGGCTATCCGGACTTGCCTGTCCAGCCTGCTTTTGAAGGGACGCTGCCCTCGAACTCACAGTGATTCACCTGCCTTTGTTTCCCAAGTCCTGGGATTAAAGGCATGTGCTACCACGCCCAGCGTCACTTCACTCATTTAAAGGGCACTCAGGGCCAGATGACTTTATAAATAAAAGGTTTTTCTACCACACTGTATCAAACCTTAAATTGGATGCTGACAAAGCTGGAAAACAGGGAGGTCAACAGCTGTCAGTCCAACAGGATTGGCCTAGAGCTGACACTGGCCTGCAACCAAACAGATGACCCCAGGAAATTCTTGCGGTAGGGGTCAGGGGACTAAAGTTGAGGAGAAAAGCTCCAACAGGATCTGGATCTCAGGCACCATCTCTCCAGCTGCTCCCTAAAAACCTTGGGAAGTATTAGGCCATGTATTAACCTTGTGCCCTTTCTGCTGGACACTCAGCTGTACTACATTTCCCAGGATCCTCTGCAGGGTTATGTAATTTAGTCTGACCTATAGAATGTAAGCATAAGTGATGAAAGGCACTCTCTTACCAGGTCATTAAAAGCCTGCCCTACAGTGCACAAGGCTATTTCAGTGCCCAGGAGGCCTCAGGGTGGAGCTGGGAGGAGCCAGAGGTTGCTGGCTGATTGAGTGGAATAGAAGCTGCCAGCTCCATTCATTGGAACTGTGTTAAGCCCTGAGATCTGGGGTTTCCTTACAGCAATCAACCTGACTGACTGACGCAAATGGATGAATCTGAGATAGGTGCCTGGGACTTGGGGGTGTGTGGGGTGGGGTCACGGGAAGATTAGAACTGAAGTACAGATGAGAGAAAAGGGGTCATCGATGGTGTTACCCACTTTTCTGACTGGCAGAAGAGACTTTACTGATGATGAACACTGTGGGATCTGAGCTTGAGTTGGAACATTTTTTGTGACACTGGAGAGGCTGTCAGGAGTCTTAGCTAGCTTTGGACAACCTCAGGCAGCCCTGCAGCATTTCTGGGAACTGTCAGTTGCAGTGGTGAGGGCCATCTGTCTCTGTGGAGAGAAAACACAAAGAACATCTGTGTGTGGTGTTCTCAGCCTGCCCTTACCTAGCCCTGCTCCAGGGCCAAGGGATGTCTGGCCTGTGACATGGAGGAAGCTGGACAGTGTTGGGCCTGAGGGAGTCTGGTTTTTGTTTGTTTGGTTTAGTTAGGTTTAGTTTTGGTTTTGGTTTCTCTTTCTTTTGTCTTTTTGCCAACATTTCCTGAAACAACAATAACAATAAATGGCTATCTTATTGGAAATAGCCTGGTATACCCTTGCTCATCAAAACACTCCTACAATTGGAGCTGGTGAATAAATAGTGTGTGGCCAAATAGTCAGTTGGTTCAGCTGAACCACATGCATCGGCATCTAGAAGGTAACATCCAGCTGAGCTGCCTGTGGCCGGATCACTTTGGTCTTTGCTTCTTGTGTTTTGTTTCCTCAGTGCACATGTTTTTAAAAGGAACAAAAGTTAGCCAGGCGGTGGTGGCACACACCTTTAATCTCAGCACTTGGGAGGCAGAGGCAGGTGGATCACTGTGAGTTCGAGGCCAGCCTGGTCTACAAAGCAAGTCCAGGACAGCCAATGTTACACAGAGAAACCCTGTCTTGAACAACAAAAACACAAACAAGCAAACAAACAAACAAAAGTGAAAGGATAGGGGCCCAGTGAATGGCTCAGACAGTAAAGTAGCTTGCCACCAAACCGTATGACCTGAGTTTGATCCTCTGCCCTTCATTCATGTGTGCATGTGTACATTCATACATGCACAAAATGATAAACATAGAATTTAAAATAAAACTACAGATTACCTGGGTCGCCTACTCCAGCCTTAATAGGAGAGGAGGTGCCCGGTCTTTTGTTTGTTTGCTTGCTTTTCTGAGACAGAGTTTCTCTGTGTAGCCCAGCTGTCCTGGAATTAGCTCTGTAGACCAGGCTGCCTTTGAACTCATAGAGACGTAGAAATCCACCTGCCTCTGTCTCCCAAGTGCTGGGATTAAAGGTGCCCAGTCCTCCTACAACCTGATATGCTATGGCTGGTTGACTTGTCATGGAAGACCTGCCCTTTTCTGAAGAGTAACAGAGGAGTAGATTGGGTAGAGTGGAGGAGTGGGGGGAAAGTCTGGGAGGAGAAGGGGGAACTGCAGTAGGGATGTAAAACAAACAAAACAAAAAACCTTATTGATTGTACATTTCTCCCATTCCAGACACAGTATCAAGAACATTACAATGTGATTTCACTATCTTGAATTGACGGGGAGGGGAGCAGCTATTGGCCAGAACTTTATGCCAGGTTATCAAATTCTAGAGTCTACCATCACAAGCACAGAGCCAGCTCTCCAGTCCCAAGGCTATACAGTCTTACCAAGTTCAGCAGAAGACCTGTCTTCTGCCCTCTCCCAGGGTAGCCTCTGGGTCCCTCAAAGTTCCTCTTGTTCTCTGACACCCAACACAATGTGTCCTCTATCATCAGGAAGCCTGGGCTGCCACCTTCCACAGTCTGATAGTTTGAATGAGAATGGCCCCCATAAACTCATAGATTTGAATGCCTGGTCACCAGGGAGTGGCACTGTTTGAAAGGATTAGGAGGTGTGGCCTTGTTGGAGGAAGTATGTCACTGGAGGCGGGCTTTAAGGTTTTCAAAAGCCCAAGCCAGGCCCAGTGTCTCTCTCTTTCTGTTGCCTGTGGATCCAGATGTAGAGCTCTCAGCTCCTTCTCCAGCACCATGTCTGCCTGCACGCTGCCATGCTTCCTGCCATGGTGATAATGAACTAAACCTCTGAAACTGTAAGCCAGCCCCAATTAAATGCTTTATTTTATAATAGTTGCTGTCGACATGGTGTTTCTTCACAGCAACAGAACACTGACTAAGACACACACCATCCTCTGAAGGTTGTCATGTCACCAGGACCTGGAGCCTAGATTGTTGGGCCATCTCCCATTGCCATGGTAACCATATCACAGGGATCAAACTAGGATCCTTGATGGGCACCTGTCTGGGATCCAACAACATCCTGGGCTAGTCTGCAAATCTATCTGTCTACCTAAGCCCCACACAGTGTTTGAGGTACCCCAGAATGAAGAGCAAGTTAAGGGTCAATCCCCCATCACCTCTTCTCCTCTGTGGCAGCCAGGAGACTTGGACTGGGTCAAGCAACTACAAATAGACATATGCTGTGAGTTCTACTGTGCATTTTGTTTTCATGATTGAGAGAGAGAGAGAGAGAGAGAGAGAGAGAGAGAGAGAGAGAGAGACAGGGAGGGAGGGAGAGAGAGAGAGAGATGGCTCTGTTACAAGCATTTGTTGCTCTTGCAGAGGAGCTGATTCAGTTCCCAGCTCCCACATGGTGACTCAAGACCATGTACTGTAACCTGCTTAAAAGTGTAGCTCCTCTGTAAACACCTGCTTTTGTCTTTAGCACAACAGAGGCCATTTTATTTTTAAGTCTCCATTTTGATCATAAGGTGAAATTAAGTTTGTGTTCTCGGGCTCTGCCTGCCTGGGAGCTTAAATAGCCTTTTACTTACAATTTAGTACTTGTTGAATATTCTCCTTGAAGTAATGATATATGTTCTACTTAAACGAAACCACAATACCCTGCTATGTTCCTTTCTCCCTGAATGATGGGGAACTGGAAAGTCCCTAAGCCTGTATCCTAGCCGATCAGTTTAAAGTGCTTTATCTAGCTACCTGGATACAAAGTACTCTAAACAAAAGTGATACTTCTTGTGTTTAGCTAGTCAAAATGAGGTAATGCTGCCCTCCCCCTTGCTTCCCACCTGGCTACCAGGTTGCTACCTGGTTACAGTTTTTCTTCTAAAAGGCCTGCCTTAGAAACAAGCCTGCCACACAGTTTGGCCCTGCCCCCCATCAATACCCCATTGCGATTGTTGTCTGAGAGTGCCTTGTGCCGCTGGTCTTGTACTACAACACATCCTTAACTCCAGTTCCAGGGGACCCCGTGCCCTCTTGTGACCTCCAACAGCCCCAGGCACACACAGTGGTGCACATACACACACGTGTGCAAAGCACTCATGCACGAAATAAAATAAATAAAACCTTAAAAATTAAATTAAAAACAAAGATACAGCTGGCCCAAGCCTTCCTTCCTCCCTTTCATCTTCCTTTGAATGTAGGTGTGATAGCTGGAGTCTGGTGGGAAAGGAAGAAAGCCACTGAGTCCCAACTCTGGCCTCTTTGGGTGGCAGAGCAATCGATGCCTGTGATCAGCTGTCTTTCACCTCTTACCATGTGAGAGAGCATACTTTGCTTAGTAAACTGTTGGTGGTCAGATTTACTGAGGATTAGCCTTTTCTTCCTCTCTAAGGCAAATTCTCACTATATAGCCCAGGTTGGCCCAGAATTCAACCATCTCCCTGCCTCTCCTCTCAATCAGTAGGATTCCCAGATATGCTGCAAGCAACCTTAATAGTGGCAGTTGCTATTGTTGTTTTTGGGTTTTGTTTTGTTTTTTTAACCTCTGGCCTGAGTTTCCCATTTTTGGTCTCAGAACTCAGAGTTCAAGTCCCAGGTTTAAAAAAAAAAATGGTGTTGGGACCAATGAGCCCCATTAGATTATGTGGATTCCTGTGGCCAGGGAAGAGTGAGCTGTGATTGGCCAGTTAGTGCCAGTCAACAGTGAGCAAAGAGGGTGGATGGGCCCTTTTGAACTTGCTTGTAAGTAGCCCCTGGGCAGCCTGACCAACAACATATCTGATAACCAAGTCGGACACCCACGAGTTTCCATCCCTCTCAAAGGTTTGCCAGGACCTAAGGACAGCTGGGCTGATTCTCCACACAGCCTGGAGACTCAGTTTACAGGCTTGGGTCAAACCTGGGCTCTGCTTCTTACTGGCTGGTGACTGTCTTTCCACCCAGCTGTCTCTTCCTCTGCCAGATGGGGACCTGGCAGGTTTGAACCCTTCCTGAGCGCAGGGAACTTTAGAGGCAAGGGGGCCAGATTCCATTCCTAACTCACCCCTTCCAGCCCTGTGGCCTCGGGCAGCCGCTTCGCACACTCCCAGGAGACAGCAACCCCCCAGGTTGCCTGGAGAGGAGGACACTTGAGACGATCCAGGGCCACATGGAAGTGCTCAATAAATCCTAAAAATAAAAATGCAGTGGCCCAGGGGAATGTGTGACGAATCTCAGGCAGGGCTTCTGGAGCCTGGTGACAGAGGAGGAGGCCAGGCATGTGGAGTCATGCCCCCCCCATCTTCCATCCGCCCCCCAAAGGAAAGGATCAGGTAGGACAGTACAGGGTCTCTAGGAGCATAGATTCCAGTCCACCAGCCCATGGGATGGACTGGCAATGTGGGGCAGTGGTGAGGACCAGTCTTCAGGAGGAGGGTGCAGAGAGACAGCCCTGTTCATCACAGAGCTGGCAACCAGTGGGACCATAGCCACATTGGAGAGAGAGCAGCCAGCCAGCACTTGGGCCCTGTCACTGACAGCTGCTCCTCTCAATGGAACGACCTTCTCTTTGTCCCCTGGGAAGCTGGACAGGGCAGAGTGGTTTGTTCCATCTTGGCACTGAAGCCACCCTGCTCTTGCCACCTCCCCAGCTATAACCCAGGGACTGTACCAAAGCCTCCTGGCCCAACAGGTGCATTGCCACATCAGACGAGCCTCCGGATAGAGGCGCTGGAGAGGGGCCCACATTCTCAGATGGTAGGGGACAGGCTACATACAGTCCTTGTGGGACTCTCTCTCTCTTAGTAAGGGAGCTGCTTGGCCAGAGGCACTGCAGGCAGCTGCTCACATGACTACCCTGCTTTTCTGCTCATCGCCACTCCCCAGCAAGTCTCCTCCACTCTACAGAGGAGAAAGTGAAGAATCGGAGAGGTGATCTGGCTTGCCAGCATCACACAGCAGGAAGAGTCAGGTGGGATTCCAGCACAAATCTGTCCAACAGCCCCCCCCCCTCCCAAAGGTGGCCTCTTACTTCAGAGTTTGCCACAGACCGGCTCAGTTGGGAATAGATCCTTGTAAATGGAGGTTCTCGAAGCATCGGTGAACAGAGACAAGGCGTGACAAACAGACACAACCACACAGATGAGTATGTGTCTGAGTGGTTGTGCCTGTTTGTCACACGCCTTTTAAACAGGCATCTCCTGTTCCAGGAAGACCCCCCTGCTTTCCTGCAGTTGGAGCTCCACCTGTCAGTTTCCATACAGTCTGTCTCTCAACCCAGGTGTCCGCCCCAGAGGGGTCTAAACTCCAGAGGATGATGCTGTTGCAAGTAATTGGTCCTCTGTGTCCCAAATAACTATGCCTAGTGCATAGTAGATGCTCAATAAACATTTGTGGAGTAAGTGACCAGTCAAATACATCACTCTACCTCAAGACCCCTCAACACTAGACCGCTTCTCTGGGCTCTGGGGAATAGTAAAAAACAGGCCCATGGGTCCCAGTGGTTCAGGACTGTCTCTCCAAACCTTGCCTGCTGCCCCGGGTACAATAGGTCTTCAGAGCTCTGAAAGCTTATGCCATTCTTTTCTGTCAGCTCACCATGATTCATGCCTAGCCCCTGGCAGGCCTGGTGGAGGCTACAGGTCCTGGTGCTAAGTTTAGTGACTTCTGAATATCACTGCGAAATTCCAAACAGAGCCGAGGGGTTAGTGGCACATTCCTAGGGGCCTTCTCCAGCCCTCCAACCCAACTGTATGAAGGGGTCCAAGAGACCTTCCAATAAAACTTCCAACAGGGCTGGGTTCCTATTTGGGACCTCAGACTACTGTCGGCTACAGAAGCCAAGGCAAAGGTGTCCCACCCAGTTTGAAGATAGCAGGTGGAGGGACAGGAGCTACACTTCTACATCACAGTGCAAAGCCTCTTTGGAGACGTCTAAGGCAATCCATTCTCTCCCAGCAAATCCATGAACATGGTCAATGAGGCACACTCAGGATCATACATCCCTGCTTGGAGTGGAGGTCCACTCCATGCCTGTCTAGAGATGGGAGTGTCCCAGCTGTTCCAGGGATTCAAGCACACGCCCATCCGGTGCTTTCCACACCGCAAGAGCTCTGGATCTCTCTCTGTTCCTAATCCCCCAGGTTTCCATCTGCTCCAGCCCTCCTCAACAGATGAATCAAAGGCCCTTAAATACGACTAAACACTACAGAATACCCCAGAGAGAGAGGAGGGAGCCCCTTTTTTCTCTTCCAAGGAGAGAATAAACTACATATAGACTGTGGAGGCCCTAGAAGAAGGTGGGCTTAAGGTACTTAATTGGTTATTTTTGGTTTTGTTTTTTGTTTTGGGGTTTTTTTTGGGGGGGTGTTGTTGCTGTTTTGTTTTTTGGTTGGTTGGTTGGTTGGTTTGGTTTTGATTTTTGGTTTTCTGAGACACGGTCTCCCTGTGTAGCTCTGGTTGTCCTGGAACTCACTCTGTAGACCAGGCTGGCCTTGAACTCAGAGATCCTCCTGCCTCTGCCTCTGCCTCTTGAGTGCTAGGATTAAAGGCCTGTGCCACCACCGTCCAGATAAAGGTATTTAAGTATTGATATGGTTGAGCTTGTGGTCCATTAAGTTCTCTAGATCGTCTTTCCTGGGAAGGTCTCACCCAGCCTGCATTTGGCAACTGTGTCTAGTCAATCTTTCCTCACATGTGTGAAACCATTCACATCTCATCACTTTGGCCAGCTGCCCATCTCACAGCTGGACTGTAACCTCCAAGGAGCTACCACGATTTACCCCCGGCTCTGGACACAGGACATAGAGTGAGTAGCAGCCCTTTCTCTTCCTTCCTTCCTTTCTTTCTTTCTTTCTTTCTTTCTTTCTTTCTTTCTTTCTTTCTTTCTGTCTTTGTTGTTGTTGTTTTTCCAGACAGGGTTTCTCTGTGTAGCCTTGGCTGTCCCGGACTCGCTTTGTAAACCAGGCTGGCCTCGAACTCACAAAGATCCACCTGCCTCTGCCTCCCTGGTGCTGGGATTAAAGGCGTGCGCCACCACTGCCCAGCGCTCTTTCTTAAATACGAAACAGGCATAGACAAGAGCAGGGAAATGCAACCCTTCACTTGGCACACTGAGGCAGGAGGACTCTGATACAAGTTCAGGGTCAGCTTGGATGACTTTGTGAGTCCTAGGCCAGCCTGGGTTACAGACTGTCTGGGGTTAGGGGAAGAGAGAGAGAATAAACCAAAAGGGATGAAAAAAAAAAGTGCTGTTTAAAAAGATATTCAAATTTTTTCTAGGTTTACTTTTTTATGGGCATGAGAGTTTTTTCCAGTGTGTATGGCTGTGTATGTGCCAGTGCCTGTGGAGATCAGAAGAGGGTGTTAGAGGCCTTGGAACTGTAGTTACAGATGGCTGTGAGCCCTTGTGTGGGTGCTGGAAATGGAACCAGATCCTTTTCTGGATCAGCAAAAGCTCTTAACCACTGAGCCTTCTCTGCAGCCCCAAGAAAGTACTTGTAACAAATGATGAACCGAGGAAGTGCACACAGGCGCACACACTCAGTTGTGTTCTGATAAACCCAGCACTTAGGAGCTCAAGGCCAGTCTGGGCTACAAAAGTTGCGGTGCTAGGGAGATGACTCAGCTGTCGGGAACACTTGCTCCTCTTCCTGAGGATCCAGGTTTGGTTCCAAGCACCCTCATGGCTGCTCACAACCACTTCTAACACCAGCTCCAGGGGATCTGATGCACTCCTCTGGCCTCCAAGGACACCCCTGAGTGCATGGCATGAACTTGTACACATACACACACACACACTCACACACACCACACCAGGCCCCATGTGGTTGCTAGGAATTGAACTCAGGACCTTTGGAGCAGCAGTCAGTGCTCTTAACTTCTGTTTAGTCTCTTGTTACTGGAGACAGAACCCAGGGCCCACTACATGATAATTAAGTGCTCTACCATGGAACCCCCTCTTCCCAGATTGGACTTACATACCCTCCCTCAAATACCAGAAGGGCTTCCACTGTGGAGATGAGACATTGCCAAACACCCACAGGCTTTCCCTGGGGTGACTGAGGTGCTTGTACTCCAGGAAGCCTGTGACACCCAGCCCACACAGGGTGTCTTTGCAGCCCTTTTCCAATGTGAATAGAAGTGATACTTCCTCCAGGAAGCCCTCCTGGTCTCCTCACTGCAACCAGCCTCTCTGTCCTGGACTCTGGCATTGCTTCCTGCTCTCAGCATGTGCTGAGCTCAGTGCCTCCTCACTCTGTCACCTGGGGTCTAAGTCTGAGGTGACAGCTCTGCAGGGTCCCTGACTTCTTCATTACTCCAGCATTCTGGGGCCATAGGGAAGACACTCCTGAGAAACTACAAAAAGGACCCAGTTACAGAGCTCCTGTTATGTCCCCAAACCAAGAAGCCAGAGTCCAGAGAGTCATGTGACCTGTCCAGGATCACACATCCACAGAGGGAACCTGGACCCTTCCCTCTTCTGACCCAGACCCCAGCATAAGGACACAGAGCATCAGTTGGTTATTTGTGGGGTGCTGTGAAATCATCTCCATGTACAAGTCTCTGAGCCTCATGACCCTGTCAGGCAGGCACAATGAGTCCCCCAACATTTTCAGAGGAAGATTCTGAGGGTCTGAATGGCTGGGACACAGGTGGCAAGTGGTTGGGTTAGAATGATGCTAGCACGATGATGTTCATAGCAAGAGCTATAGCAACACAGAGAACTCGCTCTGGTGTCAGCACTGTCTACAGAAGGTTGCACAGATGGCCACACTTCCAGATACACACACACACACACCACCACCACCGCCACCACCGCCACCACCGCCACCACCACCACTACCATCACCACCGCCGCCACCACCGCCACCACCACCACTACCATCACCACCGCCACCACCACCACCACCACCGCCACCACCGCCACCACCGCCACCACCACCACCACCGCCACTACCATCACCACCGCCACTACCATCACCACCGCCACCACCGCCACCACCACCACTACCATCACCACCGCCACCACCACCACCACCGCCACCACCGCATAACTCAAGAACTGAAGAAGACAGGGTAGCCCTTGTCTTATGAAACACTATGACCAAAAGCAACTTGAGGAGGAAAGGGTTTACTTCACTCACAGTTCCAAATTGTTCATCATTAAAAGTACTGAGGATAGGAACTCATGCGGGGCAGGAACCTAAAAGAAGGGATTGATGCAGAGGCCATGGATTGTTGTTGTTAATTATTTTTTTTTACTAGTATCGCCCAGTAATTGTTTATTATTAGGCCTATACTTATTATTACAGCAGTATTTTCCAACCCGCTAGCAATCAATCAAGACACAGACACCTGTTATATTTTAAAATAGCCTTAGTTAACCTGGGGCAGGGCTGACATTAATCCTCTCAATTACTTTCCATAGTAGGGCAGGTATAGGATACCTGCCCCAATCCCATGCCATCTGCTTCTAATAATTTCTATCAAGCTACCTCCCATCCATACTCTCAAATACTTGCTAATGTTCTTCATCTGGGCCAAAGCCTCCATCCATGCCAGCCATGTGCTTCTCCTCCACCTAACCCGTGATGGTGGAACCTTCTTCTACTCTCTTCTCCTCTGGTCTCTCTTCTTCCCAAGATTCCCTCTGTCTCCCCAAGCCCGGGAACCTTAGCCATGCCTATCTCATTTGCCCTGCATCAAAATACATCAGACCATCCTCCAACAATGGAGGACTGATGATTACTGGCTTGCTCCCTATGGTTTACTCAGCCTGCTTTCTTATCCATCCCAGGACCACCAACCGGGGTGGCACCACCCACAATGGGCTGGGCCCTCCCTCATCAATACTAATTAAGAAAATGGGCTGGATCTTACGGATGCATTTTCTCAATTGAGTGTCCCTCCTCTCCAATGACTCCACCTTGGGTCAAGTAGACATAAAACTATCCAGCACAGCTCTTGAGCCCTGGTGCATCTAATTCACAGCCCTAGTCCTGGGTAATGACAACAGTGCAGGGCTCTGGAGAAAACAACCCATGCCAGAGCCCCGGAAAGCTACGTCAAGGTAAGCCTCCTGTCTTGGGAGTATGCAAACTGTAGAGATGAGGGACTCTATGGGATAGGAAGCCAGTGTGGCCTCTGCCCAGATTTCCCTGCTGTGAGGGCGGGGACACTGTATTACGTAACTGCCTACCCTCAGCAGGAGGCTGAGACCATGAGTACTGGCTGGGCACGGTAGGAAGAGCTAGTTCAGAATATCTTGGCTACTGCTAAGGGTAAGGTAGGTCAAATTCAGAACTGTGTGAGCCCCACGGAGTCCAGCACTGCCCTCACCTTGGGAAGCCAGTGGCCTTCCCTGAGCCAGAGAGAGACATATATAGTTCTCTAACTCTGCAGCCCAAGCCTGGCTCCAGTCTCATCATTAAGCACTGGAGGAGTTCAGGGCCCTTAGGAAGCATGCCTGCTTGCTTTGAGAAATGGCAGCGTGGTCTCTTCATAGTCCCCTCATAACCTGAACACCCAAATAGGCCTCTGTAGCCAGCAGAGGTGACAAGGTCAAGTAGGAATGGCAAAGGTCAGAGACTGAAAACGGGTTCTGGCTGCTAAGAAGCCAGGTGGGTAAGAGCCATCACTGATGGGCTATCTTCTCCTTATTGCTACCCTGAGATGGACTTACGGCAGGCCATCTCACAGACAAGGAAACTGAGATTCAAGGAAAAGACACATCTGGCTGAATACCAAGCCACGGAGAAGTCCTGAGGGTCACAGTACAACCACCCTCTTGAATGTCACATCCTTAGTCAGGTTGCAGGGAGCTCTGGCTGGTCAGGCGGGTATTTTGGGTTATGAACAGTCAAGTCAGAGTCACATTTTCTGTGCACCCCAGGGATTCCCTTCCATTCCAGGGCTTCAGTTACCCTCTCTGAAAAGTTGGAGGGGAACACCAAGCCACTCTGCCCACGGCCCAAGGAGCAATGGATTGCATTGAACATCTTCTGCTCTCTGGACTTTCCATGTCACAGATGAGGAAATGCAATGTCACCGCCGTTCTCATCTGAAGCTTTATGGTGCTGGGCTGGAAGCCCAGAGTTCATGCAAACTGAGTCAAGGATCTACCATTGAGCCACACCCCTACCTGGCATTTGGGGCTTTTTGAAGACATGTACCTGGGTTTCAAATGTGGGGGTTCACTGAGCAGTGATGGTGCACGCCTTTAATCCCAGCACTTGGGAGGCAGAGGCAGGTGGATCGCTGTGAGTTCGAGGCCAGCCTGGTCTACAAAGAGGGTCCAGGTGAGCCAAGGCTACACAGAGAAACTCTGTCTCAAAACAAACAAACAAACAAACAAACAAACAACAACAAATGTGGGGGTTCCTAGGATAGCTGGGGAATTTCTCACTGGGGATGAAGTGAAACTCATAGGCTGGGTAAGTATAGCTGACAGGTTAACCATGAAACAAAACGAAAATAAGAGTTTTTAATCCCCCTAGATTTTTCTGATACCCAGTAGAAACTTTCCTAACAAAAGTAAGACTTGAAGCCAACTTCGGCTGAAGGCTTCCTCCTTGGGCTACTGGAATTCCATTTGCGTGGGGACTCGGTTTAGCCTGGTGCCCCTGAAAGAGGTAGGAACAATCTCGGCCATAAGACACTGTGCTTATGCTCTTAGTAGGAACCTGTACCTGACGGTCCTCGGGGTGGGTTTCAGGGCAGCCAGAGGGAGTTGGGGCCCCTCCAACCTCCTCCTGTTTCTGGTCTCTGGATGTTGGTTAAGGTCCTGTTCTAGGGGCCTGGAGAGGTTGCTCAGAGGGTGAGCACTTACTGTCTGTTCCTTCAAAGGTCCTGAGTTCAATTCCCAGCCAACTACATGGTGGCTCACAACCATCTACAATGAGATCAGGTGCCCTCTTCTGGCACGCAAGCAGAATACTGTATAAATAAATAAATAAATAAAAAGTCATTGATTTTTTTTTTTTTTAAATTAGGAAAAAAAAAAAAAAACACGATCCTATTCTAATAGTGCTGGGTGCCAGGAGAAATGTGATGTAAGATCCCCTCTTATCTGATGGGCAAGTTCCCTGTTTACTCCAGCCCCAGGAAGGTGGATGTCGGCATGCCCCTCCCCACCATCCTCCTCTCCCCATTTGTAACTGCCTGTCATAGACTCTTCAGTGTGCCCATTCCCATCCCAGGGCATTTTCACGACCCTCAGAATCCGGTATGGAAGGAAAGCAGGGCTTTGGAGAAGGTGGGACTACAACTGCCCAGAAACTAGTGTGGCTCAGTGAGCCAAGTGCTGCCTTAGAACGCTCAGGGAGGCCCTTGGTTCAATCCTCAGCACCACCACAAAACCCAGGCATGGTGGCCCACACTGGTACTTGGGAGTTGGGGGCAGGAGGGCCAGAAGTTCAAGGTCATCCTTGACTATGTACCAAGGTTGAGGCCAGCCTGAAATACATAAGCCCATGTCTGGAAAAGAGAAGAAGAGGTTTGGCGCAAAGGACAACAAACATTTCCACTCAGCTTGTCTCTCTCTCTGGCCTATCAGGGCGTTTGAAATCAAATGTCTCGGCTTTGGACACAGGGACACTTGTGGGTAGTCCTCACAGAGGCCTGGGGACCTACCTAGCCACACAGAGGCTTGTATCCAGGTTTTCTGGTCCCAGCAGCTACCTGACGAAGGTCACACTCCAGATAGGGCGAGAAGGTTACATTTGGCTTCTTGCCAACCCACCACAGCTAGATGACCCAAGACCAGGCAGCTGTTCAGGCAAGACACTCTAGCTAGAAACTTTGGCCCTGCCAGGGTAGCCCTACCAAAATGTTTCCATTGCTTCCAGCTTGGGGCAAGGACAGTCCCCATCTCCTCTTTCCCAGGCCCCTGGCATAAGGCAGCAGAGGTCACCTGGTAGAGAGCTGGGATGCCAAGGCACAGGAAAGACTCCAAGTACCCAGGCACATCTGCTGGCCCAGGGTATGTCACTCACAAAATGAAGAGTCGGAAACAAAACTAGTGCTGGATGCCAGCGAGATCATGCACACAGACTCAGATTGCAAAAGGAAATGCCAGGTGTGGTGGCACAGATCTTTAAATCCCAGCACTTGGGAGGCAGAAGGAGGTAGATCTCTGTGAGGTCCAGCCTGGTCTACATAATGAGGTCCAGGATAGCCTGCGCTATACAGTGAGATTCTGCCTGAAAAGAAAAGGAGAAAAAAACAAAAACAAAAACAAACAAAACAACAACAACAACAGCAACAAAAAAACCCAGAAACTATGATGAATTTCAATTTGGCTTTGCCCTGCTGCCTGCCACTTGGTGGCCTCTACTATGCTACTCCCTCTGTTTAGAACGACATTCAACCTTGCTCAGCTCTTGCTTCCTCCAGGAAGCCTCTGGGATTGTAGAACTGTGTTCACGCCTTCCAGTTCACAGGCCTCAGAGCTGGATTTCCCTGTTTTCTTTAGGGTCACTACTGTCGCCCCATGAACACCAGATTTGAAGTGTCACGAGAGTGCTATAGGATGGAATCTGCATGGAAGGAGTTATTAATTCAGTGGCCAGTCCAGAGACCTAAGGGCGACTGTTCTTGTCCCTTGGAGATCCCAGGGAAGAATGAAGGGCTCATGGTCCAAAAGGAAATGGAGGGCAGGATGTTGATTGACAAAATTGTCAAGAGTCTTGGCTGCCGCACTTAAGTGTTCTGTGTCCTGCACAGTGCTGGGCTCCAAGACGTGGTTGTTAGCATCGGGATGGCTCCATCTGTGCTGGGAACTGGGAGGGTGCTGGGAAGAGACAGAGGCAGACGTTCTACAGTTGGCTCGTGAGAGCAACCACCACGGGGAGGGAGGAAGAAGAACAGAGCGCTTAGTACCTGCTGGTCCATCAGGTTTAATCCCTTTCCCTGGCTAGGGTTAGAAAAGGGTGCTTAAACCCCATTTGGCAGCTAAGTAGTGCCAGTGGGATTAGTGAGGCCTGTGGGCATCGTAGGCTGCCACTCTACCCACAGGCATGGCTGAAGCCCACCTAGCCTTCTTTCCTTGCCTGGTCTAGACTTAGCTCTGGGCTGGAGACAGCTCTTCTGTCTTCATGAAACCCTAGAGGGATCTGGGGGTGACAGCATAGGACCCCGGCCACCTAGCGGGCATGTCTTCTCACTTGGTTTATTCTCCATCCTTCATTCACTAGTCTCAGCCTGAGCTAGCTCCGGGTTAGCCCAGGCTCTCATCTGGGTTACTTCCTGGCTTGGTTAGTTTTTTGTTTGTTTGTTTTTTAAATCAGGGTCTCATGTAGCCCAGGCTGGCCTCTAACTTTCTATGCATCTGAGAACAACCTTCAGCTTGTATTCCTCCTGCCTCCACCTACCTAGTGCAGGAAATCAGATCCCTGTTTCGCCACATCTGATTTTCAAAAGGGTTAAGACACAGTCGGCTGTGTGAGCTTCCTGGGCCTTGCACTCTGGTTAGAAAAACAGGCTACTGTGAAGAGTGATGAAGGCGTGATGCTGTGAGTACCCACCACACACACACACACACACACACACACACACACACACACACACACACACACACACGCCACAATCAGGACTTTTTCTGTACCCATAAGGCTGCTGAGTGGTTTTATTCTCAGAGCCAAGAACCCAGCTAGAGTCTGCCTTCAACGCCCCTAAATGACAGGCATGCCTGGAAGGAGCACCTCCAGGCTAACCTGCCCCTATACTGCCCGGCCTGGGGTGCAGCTCAGTGTCGGGTATATTTACCCAGCATGCTCCAGGCCCTGGGTTCTATCCTAGCACTGCCAAAGACAAAGAAAAACAAAACTAGAGCCTGGGCGGCTGGGGTTCTCAGCTCCCTCTAGCCCGCCTGCCCCCTTGCAGCCCCTCTGGCAGGACTGAATCTGAGTCACAGGGGACGTTGGTGTTTTCTTTCTGAATTCTTTCTAAGACACTAAGAAAGAACCCACTGTGTCAGGAGCCTGGGGCTGTGTGGGCCTGAGAATTGGCCCCATCTCTTTTCCCCAGCTTGAGGGTGGAGGAGCCTGCAGACAGCTCTCATATCAAACTGAGGCCTGGAAGCTGATCCCACTGAGGGACGTGCAGAAGAGAGCGAAGGACAAACGAAGGCTTCCCTGGGCAGAGTGGAGAAGATAGAGTTAGGCTCATGTCAGCTTCCCGCCTCCACCCTGGCCCTCCTCTCCAGAGCCTGGCTTATCTCTTTAGGAAGGAACCGTGTGGGAGAGGGAAGGGCTGAGAATCCAGAAGGAACACTTAAGTATTTTCTGGGAACAAGCTGGGGTCTTCACAGAATGCACATGCCACCCCTGCTCCCTCCTGCTGTTGCCTGGGGTTTTCCACATCGCTATTAAGCCTTAAAGGAGATAGAGACTAAGCAAGGCTAAGTCATGTGGTCCCAGCATTAAAGTTTTATACTAGACATTCCCTCATGCCTCTATGCAAAACTCAGTAGGACACAAAATCAAGACAGCATCAACAAGCCACATCACCCCACTGCAGCTTCCCAGGGTGTCTGCAGGCCTGAGGAAGAGCCAGAGTCCTCAGGCCTAGGCAACTGTTACCATAAATGCCGTGGCAGAAGAACCAGTTGGAGAACCAATTTTCTGTCCATCTGGGTGTGGTGTTCTCTTCAGACCAGTGACTGGTTGAGTGAATGGTTGGTTGATTAATTTTTATTATAATATGTATTTACTTGATTGGTTTCTCTTTAAAAAAAAAGATTTTTATTACTTCTAATTATTTGTATATGTGTACATCTGTGTGTGAGTATGTGCAAGTGTCAGTGCAAGTGCCCATGAAGTCATGAAGAGGGTGTGGGATCTCCTAGAACTGGAAGCACAGAAGGTTGCAAGCCTCCTGACATGGATGCTGGCAACTGAACTGCGGAAGAGCAATGCAAGCTCTTAACTCCTCTACTGCCCCTCCCTTTTCAAAATACTTATTAGTGTGTGTGTGTGTGTGTGTGTGTGTGTATCTCATGTGAGTAGGAACCCACAGAGGTTAGAGAAGGCATTGAATTCCCTGGAACTGGAGTTACAAGCACTTATGAGCCACCATGTGAGTGCCAGGGACCAAACCTGGGTCCTCTGTAAGAATAGGAAATGTGGGCTAGAAGATGGCTGAGTTTAAGAGCATTGATTGCTCTTCCAGAGGTCCTGAATTCAATTCTTAGCAACCACGTGGTGACTCACAACCATCTATAATGTGATATGATGTTCTTTTCTGGCATGCAGGTGTATTTTCTGGCATGCAGGTGTACATGCAGGCCAAGTACTATATACATAATAAATACATCTTTTTAAAAAAAAGCACCAGGCGTGGTGGCACATGCCTTTAATCCCAGCACTCAGGAGGCAGAGGCAGGCGGACCTCTGTGAGTTCAAGGCCAGCCTGGTCTACAAAGCAAGTCCAGGACAGCGAAGGCTACACAGAGAAACCCTGTCTTGAAAAAAAACAAAAACAAAAAACCAGGAAATACTTTTAACCACTGAGCCATCTCTCCAGCTGCCTTGTCTTGAGCCAAGGTCTCATGTAGCCCAGGATAACCTTAAACTTGCTTTGTAAAGGACAACCTTGTGGGCTGGAGAGATAGCTCAGAGGTTAAAAGCACTGTCTGTTCTTACGAAGGTCCTAAGTTCAATTCCTAGCAACCACATGGCAGCTCACAACCATCTATAATAAAATCTGGTGTCCTCTTCTGGTGTGCAGGCACACATGTGGGCAGCACATTAAGTAAATAATAAATACATCTTTACCAAAAAAAAAAAATGACCTTGAACAGCTTTTACTTCTTCTCCTCCTCCTCCTCTTCCTCCTCCTCCTCCTTCTCCTCCTCCTCCTCCTTCTTCTTCTTCTTCGGGAGGAGCAGGGGCTTTTCCAGACAGGGTTTCTCTGTGTGGCCTTAGCTGTGCTAGACTCGCTTTGTAGACCAGGCTGGCCTCGAGCTCACAGTGATCTGCCTGCCTCTGCCTCCTGAGTGCTGGAATTAAAGGCGTGCGCCACCACATACAGCTTGACCTTGAACTTCTGATCCTCTTGCCTCCATCTTCCAAGTGTTGGGATGACAGGGATGCACCACCACATGAGGCTTACATTTTGTTTTTATTTGCTCTGAAACAAAAATCTCATTCCATAGCCCAGTTGGCAATCCGCCTCAGCACCCTAAGCACAGAATTATGGGTGTGAGCCACCACACACAGCTCAGATCAGTAATTTTTAAGCCAACCAAGGACAAGTGAAGTTGGAACACTTCCAGCCTGTTTTCTTCCCCCAGGCCTCCTTCCACCAGAAGGCAACTCCCAATAAGATTCATGGGTTGCTAACTCTTGAACTTTGTATTTGGCTCCTGGGATCTAGCTCTCCCTAGCTTTCCTATCTGCCACTCAATCTCCTTCATCTCCACCTCTCAGCCTCCACCCCACTTTCCCGTCACGAGAGCATCACCGACACCCCAACCTGAGGGCAGCCCAGGCAACAGGCCTTTCAGTGCCCAGATCAATACCATGAAGGACAAATAAGGCCAGTTGGTCACCCAGCTTTAGTCCTGCTCCCGTGAAGCTTGGACAGGACAGAGTCAGTCACCCCAAGGTCCACAGACCCAGGGCCTCCCTCCTGGGTACAGATGCTTTCTTCTGAGTCTATTGCCTGGCTTTGTGAATCAGAGCCAGTCTTGATGGGGGAAGAACAAGCCTTAGAAGATCCATAGCTATAGGATGCAGCATGAAGGAAGCAGAGGGAAACAGTCAGGATTTGCAATCTCTTTCTTTTTTTTTGTTTGGGGTGGCTTTAGGCAAGCCATGCACAGCACTGAGCCTCAGTGTCTCCTACTGAGAAATCAGTTTGAGGTGCCATCCTTTCAAGAGCCTTAGTCAACAGCAGGCTGCACTGTGCTAAGGACCGGCAGCCAGCAGATAGAGGGCCCCAAAACCCACAGCCCAATGCCTGGCCTTCTCCCACACAGTCAGAATGTGGTACCTTGAGCCAGACACTAGGCAGATGTCCCCTTCCCAAGCCACTGTGAATAATGAAGGTGAAACTGAATTTGGAGGTCACAGCCTGTGGCCCAATCTGGGTTTAGCCACCCATCCTTAATAAGTGACTTAAAAGAGCCAAATTAATTGTAGAAAGCAGAAAAGGTGATTTATTCAATGTGGCCACATTGGGAAGAGGGACAGAGAGACCCAGAGAACCTCTTAAGTCTGTCTTCAGGGTTTAAATAAAGTTTAAATAGAGGCCAAGGATGTACACATCTAAGCAGGTCCTGGTCAAGGTGTGGTCCTGTAGACCACTGACCCATGACTGCCTGGGCTTCTGTCTCATTCTGTATGGGGGTCTGACAAGCTGTTGGAACTGTGAGAAATTTCTCCTCTGGATGGCACCTTTTTCTTCTCCTAGCATGAGATTCCTGGAGAAATTCTTATTTTGGAGGAGTTTGTTGTTTCAATAGTCTTATAGTCCGATTGAGAAGCAAAAGTGTCTCTTTAGAACATCTTCATCTCGGGGCTGGAGAGATGGCTCAGCGGTTAAGAGCACTGACTGCTCTTCCAGAGGTCCTGAGTTCAATTCCCAGCAACCACATGGTGGCTCACAACCATCTATGATGTGATCTGATGCATACTGTATACATAATAAATAAATCTTTAAAAAAAAAAAAAACCATCTTCATCTCTGTCAGATCAGTCACCTGAACTTGTCCCCGTGGTTGGGGTGGTCAAGAAAGGTCTGTAGGAGCTGGAGAGATGGTTCAGTGGTTAAGAGCACCGCCTGCTCTTCCAGAGGTCCTGAGTTCAATTCCCAGCAACCACATGGTGGCTCACAACCATCTATAATATAATCTGATACCCTCTTCTGCAGATAAAGCACTCATATGCAATAAATAAAATAAATAAATCTTTTAAAAATATTTTAAAAAGAAAAGAAAAGAAAGGTCTGTAGGAGGTGAGTTCAAGCCGGGACCCAAAGAGAGGAAGGAGCCAAGACCTAGGACAACAGAAATCTACAGAGAGGGAAAAGCCAGGACAAGAAAGAGCTAGTGTATCCCAGGCTGACAGGACAATGACAGAGGCCATCAGGGTGTCAGTTCTCATGGACCAGTTGACATAGCTGAGGGAGGGAAGTTGAAGTGAGCCTAACGATGGCTCCTATCGGGGTGACGCAGCAGATTCAGGAGTACAAGGCTTGGGATGGAAGTGTGCAAGGCTTGGGGCTCAGTGCTTGTAGTCTGTGCTGTTGTGTCCCCACACGGGAGGTCACAGATGTAGTCTCCAGTCAGGATGCCCCCTCCTGTAGGCCAGAGAGCCGCACTGACACATCTGGAGATGGTGAGCATGAGCTCCTCTGTAGCTCTGAAGCAAGAGGCTGCAGCCTTACGCAGGGAGCAGAAGCTGGGAGCTGCAGGGACCATGTCCACCCCAGTTTTATGAGATAGGGTTTATGACCCACCCCTGCCCTTCCCCCAGCCCTTCCCCACATACTTGCTCTTTCATTCATTCACACGCGGGAGACCAGGGCCGGCCGGGCTCCTGCTCAGCTTCGGCATCAGAATGAGTCACATCCTATTTGTGGCCACGGAGCTCTGATGCCGTCAAGAATCCTTAAAAACATTCTCAAAGAGGACTTGGCATTTCCAACAAAGGCTGAAGAAGGTCTGCTGGGGAAAGGGTGGGCCGGCACCAGCAAAGGCCGGTACCACTCTCTTGCAAAGGCTGGTAGCAGTGAGCCTAAGTGGCTTCCATTGGGAGGGGACAGGGCTAGTCGCTGCACAAGGCTGTTTCCAGGAGTACAGAGATCTGTGGAGGGCAAAGGGATCCCCAGGGAGCCACAGAAAGAAGGGTGTCACAGGCTTTCTGACTATAGGTGTTGCTGGCTCCTAGGCCCTGGGCCTGGAACTCCTTGGTTGGCTCAAGCAAGCAGTTGTTCTGCTTTGCCCTCTGACCTTCTCATGAGCCCCAGCTGGGCACACTGCTGTCTTTCCTCATGCCCAGCCAGTTGGTTACCGTGGGAAGGGAACCTTCACACACTTGGCCTGGAGTGACCCATGTGCCAGGAGTGAGAACATTCCTACTCTGGTCTTTGAGAGTCTGTCTTCTCAGCCCTCATCAGGGAGCCTGCCTCCTGTTCCCTGCCTGGCTACTTCTGACCTGGCTACGGTAACATGGAGTAACCAATGCATCGATAACGACCTAAGCTGGAAAAGAAGCCATGGTGTTTACTAATCAGGGGGCTGGCGTGGTGGCTTAGCAGCAGTCCTTTGCAGAGGACTGGGGTTCAGTTTCCAGCACCCACATCAGGTAACTCACATCCACCAAGAACCTCAGCTTCAGGGCATCAGACACTGTCTTCTGGCACTCATGAGTGTCTGCACACATATACATATACACACACTCAAGTACACAGATGCCCACATTAAATGCATAAACAGTCTTTTTTTTTATAAAGATGTTAATTGGGAATGAAAAATTCATCCAGAGAAGGGCATATTGGTACAGGCCTGTAATCCCAGTAATCATAGGCTGAGGCAGGAATGTTAAAAGCTCAAATCCAGAGTAGGCTATGTGAGACTGACTGACTGAAAAACAAACAACAGCCAAGCATGGTGGTGCGCACCTTTAATCCTAGCATTCAGGAGGCAGGAGAGGGTGGATCTCTGAGTTTAAAGCCAGCCTGGTCTACCAAAGTGTGTTCCAGGAAAACCAAGGCTACATAATAAGACCCATCTGAAAATAAATATTGACAAGCCTAATTTAAAACCAGACAAGGCTGGGCGTGGTGGCACACGCCTTTAATCCCAGCACTCGGGAGGCAGAGGCAGGTGGATCGCTGTGAGTTCAAGGCCAGCCTGGTTTACAAAGCGAGTCCAGGGCATCCAGGCCTACATAGGAAACCCTATCTCTAAATAAGTAAGTAAGTAAGTAAATAAATAAATAAATAAATAATAAAACCAGACAAAATAAATGAGGCACAAGGACCCAGAATATGTCCAACACATGCCGGGGACATGGCTCTGTGGGTAGTGTGTTCAGGGTTCAACACCGACTCTGTGTAAAACTGAGTGTGGTGGCACATGCCTATGGCCTGGTACACAGAAAGTGGAGACAGGAGGTTCAGCTGGGAAGCAGGTCCTGTGGTGCTGATCCACAGGCCCTGGTTAGTGAGGCTGCACCCTTTCTCACCAACTGCCAGCGCACACCCTAGCAGCCTCCTCTCCTCTTTCCTCCCTCCTTCCTCCTCTTCTTTTATTTTGGTGACCTTGTCTCATTCTGTAGTCTTGGCTGGCTTCAAACTCACTGAGACTGCCTCTCTTCCCAAGATCTGGAATTAAAGGTGTGTGCCACTTAACAGTTAGCTCTTCTTTTTGTAGTGTGTGTGTGCCTGTGTGCCTGTGTGTGTGCATGTGTGTATGTGTGTGTGTGTGTGCCTGTGTACATGTGTGTGCATGCTTGTGTGCATGTGCGCCTATGTGTATGTATGTGTGCCTGTGTGTGCATGTGTGTATGTGTGCCTGTGAATGTGTGCATGTATGTGTGCCTATGTACATGTGTGTGTGTGTGTATGTGCACGCTTGCACGCACATACATGCACACATGCTTCCTGGCCCTGCTGTTGGATTTTTCAAGACTCGGTCTCATGTAGCCTAGGCTACACGGAACTCCATAGTTGAGGATGACTTGAGCTCCTGTTCCTCCTGCTCCTGCCACCCAAGCCCCGAGTTTGCAGGCATGTGCCATGGCTGTGGCTGTGGCTCAGTTAGTAGACTGCTTGCCTAGTATGGGTGTAGACAGGAAAATCAGATATTCAGGGTTACCCTGGCCACACAGCAAGCTTGAGGACAGCTTTGGCTACATGGGACCCGACCTGAAAAGAGAGGAGGCAGGGGGTGGGAGAGAGAGAAGGATACAGAGAATGCATTAGAAGATTACATTGCTGCTCTCTGCCTCACTTTCCCCATCTGTGAGGTGGGGTGAGAAGTAACAGTCCTCTATGGTTCTACCTTGTTTGTTGTCTTGTCAAATGTTCTGAGGAAGGCAGAGCACCTGGCTGGGTGGGAGCCTCCCAGTAGCTCTGTTGCTGTTGTTTTGAAGAGGCAGGAAGCAAGAGTGCCGACCCAGCCATTCAGAGGCCCGGCAGCTGTGGGTTCTAATCCTAGAGCCACCACACCCAGGCTGTTGCTGTGTACAGGTGACTACGGTTCCCAGAGCTTGTTTACCCACCTGAAAGGTCCTGGGGTGCCAAGCTGCTGAGTCGTTTCCCTGGTGCCTGAGTGGTGAGCCTTCACCCCTGCCCCTTGTTTCTCAAGCACTGGGTGGGTCCTCGACATGGGACCCCTTCTTTTCTCCCGCTGTGTCCTGTCCAGCCTTATATCGACTTCTCTGCTTGGTATGTGGGTCCCCTAACCCAGATTGTCCTCACTGGGGGGGAGGGGAGAGGGCAGAGGGTGAGGAGGTGCTTACCCCTCTTCCCATAGCTCAATACACGGCTGGAGCCCGGAGCCTGATGCCTTTGTTTTTTGACCTTCAGTTTGCCTTCCCTACAAGATGGGCATGAGAACTAAGTTCTTGGCTCTGTGTCCATTCCCACCCCGTCACCTGAGGAAGTGACCGAGGCTCACAGGTGCAGCCTCACGGGTGCAAGTGTTTTCTAGAAGAGTGAGAGTGACTCGGCCTAACCCTCAGGGCTCACTTAGTGGAGTTACATAAGTTCCGAAACTTATTTTGCCGTAATTATGGCATGCTCCCACAGTGACTGGGCCCTGGCCCGGGCTAGTGCCTTTCTACTTGTTGGGACAAACACCAGCATTTAATTTAATTCCCAACCCGGGCTTCCTTCCAGGTGGCCCTTCGAGAGCACCTCCCTCTGGGTCTTGTTAAGTCTCCTGTCAACATGCCCACTCCAAGGGGGCTGCAGAACCTTGTAGGGGTGGGGGGGGACTGGGCACCAATCCCATCCCTCCTCCTTTTCCCACAGATTCTTTCCTTAATCGTCCTGGAGCCAGGAGTCTCCCCTGCAGGAGGCTGGTAGTGCCCTGGGTGGCTGCGTGAGTATCGCTGGAGGTGGCTTCCTAGAGAAAGTGGGTGTGAGAAGTAGACAAAAATGTCAGTTCACTGCAGGGGTCCAGTTTTGGGAGGGAGTTAAGTGGCTCTAAAGCCCTGTTTGCTCTGCCATGTGCTTTAAGAAGAACTTGTAAGCAGATACAGGCTGAGCCTCAATCCTGCTTCAAACTAAGCCTTCATCCCTCCCACAGCCAAGTTATGAGCGTAGCCTGACCCTGCTTTCAGGTTGAGATTCCTCTTACCCAGGGCCTAAGGCTGAGTTAGACCCCAGACTCAGCTCTTCCACTCACAGACTTCTGATCTGGTTTACATTCAGCCTTGTTCCCTTGTTCCAGCTGAGCCATGATCTTGATCAGAATGGGACCACAATGCTGGTTCCGGACAGGGCTGGGTTTCAGGTGAATCCTAACGCTTACAGACTGAGCCTTAGTTCTGGCTATAAACTTACCCTTGACTCTGGTCTTGGAGTACAACACTAACCATATATACTAATCCATGCTCTTGGTTCATTTGGTGAACAAAGCCCTGATCCTGACTGTCCGCAGACCTCAGTTTGACTGAACCCAAACGTTAACCCTGGTGAGCCCTGCCTGTTATAGACCAAACTCTGAGCCCTAACTTGACCTCTGTATGACTCCTGACCCTGAATCCTAGATGAGCCTGACCCTGGCCATCTGTGGTCCTGGCTCCAGCCCCTTCGCAGGTATAAGCCTGCCCTGTCAGCTACTCAGCATTCACTCCTCATTCCAGAGAGAGGCCAGGGCAAGCTAGGCACGGGTGAGAGTAGAGGGCATCCTTAACTGAGAGCAGGGCAGTGGCAGGCGAGGAACCCACAACTGACCCCCCCCCCCAATCTCTGGGAGGCATTAGGAAGCCATAGACCCTGGGGATAGCTGCAGCTGGGCTAGTGTCAAGGACTTAGTTCCAGACAAGTGAGGTCAGATCTCTAAGCTAGGACATGAGGAGAACAGGCAAGGACAGATGTGCTCAAAGGACAGACAGGGAGGCAGGACAGAGCACCCTGGGCTGGGTCCCTGTGGCATCCATACATCTGAGCTGGCAGGTGACACTCTTTCCTAAGTGAAGGCAACAGGCATATTGGCACTGAGAGGTTAATGGGGTGTCACATAGCATGGTGCCAGTGGGCCTCTGGAGGCAAATGTGACCAGGCGTGATGGTCAGGGTTCTTTTACATGGGTCAGAGGGCCCTTCATGTCACCCTTCATCAGGAAGGGGAGCGCTTATTCTCAGCCGAATATTTCCCTAACCACAGACGAGACAGGACGGGACCGCACATTCCAGAGTCCTGGCAGCTTGGGAAACTGTGTTGTGAGTCCTGCCTGGCCACCTCGCCTCCTCATGGTGGCCTGGTGCCCACCCCTGAGGCTCTGGGGTCTGACTGCCAGCTTGGATGAGAACCATGTTTGTGGCAAAATGTGCTGGCTGTGTACCAACTCCCCTCTTTGCTCCCCTCTTTCCCCTTGCACATGACTCAGCCCCCATGGATCCTAGCCTGGGCTATACAGACTGTCAACACACACAAAGACAAGCATCATAGCCATGAGGGACAGCATTGGTTATGGCCTAGAGACATGACATGTCTTCCTTGGAGAAGGGGTATATGTTCTACAGCCAAAGCGTGAGCCTCCTGCTGTGTGGGGGAGAGACGTGAGATAGGAGGACAGGCATGTCCGGCTTCCTGAAGGCCCTGAGCATCAAGTGTTTATTTATGTAAGGAGTTGAGCAGGCAAGTGTCCGTGGAGTGGACAGTAGAGCATGAGGCTGAGAGACCAGGGTAGGTTGGACTGAAGGTTTAGGTGAGGTCTGAGCCCCTACAGAGAACAAGCCAACTGACAGGGTCAGGCCCCCAACTGGCCGCAGGCTGGCTAACACTGTCTAGCTTGTAGAAGAAGAACCAGTACTTTCCAAAGTGATCTTCTTGATGGGTAATAGGGTAACGAAGCCCTAGTTCTCCCTCCTGTGTCCACCTGGGTCCAGTCTCACTCTAGGCTCCTGTAGGCTGGGCTGCCAAGGGACTCATCCTCTTCAGCCTGGCTCGGGGTGAAGGTGGCTCATGCCCAGCCCCCATTTCTCCCATCAGCCCTTTAGTGAGGCCCCACTGGAATACCCTAACTCTCTTCTCCACTTGGCTGGGTGCCATCTGGGGACACTCAGGGTCTACTTCCCTTCCCACCTTCACACAGTCTGCACTACCCTTCCCTCGCAGCAGCCCATCCCTGCCTTAGCTCAGGCCCCAGGCGGCTCCATCCAGACACCTACACAGCTCGCTCTGAAAGCAGCACAGCACACTGAGCCCCCACTCTGTGCTAGTATCTTACAGAAACTGTTGACATTTCCCCATAGAGCCCAAGCTTTCCCGCGGCCAAGGCTTTGGAGTTGCTTTTATGTGTGTTTGGTTTCTAATTTTTTTCTCTTTCTCCTTCTTTTTTTAATGTTATTGTTTATTGAAGATAGATTTTTTTCTCGCATATTATATCTTGATTATGGTTTCCCCATCCATCTACACCCAGATCCTCCCCACCTCCCTTCCCACTGTGACCCACCCTTTTCCGTCTCATTAGAAAACAAACAGGCTTCTAAGAGATAATAATAATATAAGATAAAAAGAAAACCTGCTGGGCGTGGTGGTGCACGCCTTTAATCCCAGCACTCGGGAGGCAGAGGCAGATGGATCTCTGTAAGTTTGAAGCCAGCCTGGTCTACAGAACGAGTCCAGGGAAGCCAGGACTACAGGAGAAACCCTGTCTAGAAAAAAGTACGAAACAAACAAACAAACAAACAAACAAAAAGAAAACCCAACTCATTAGAATTGGACCAAACAAACAAACAGAAGAAAAAGAGCCCAAGAGAAGGCACAAGAAACAGAGACCTGCTCATCTGCACATTCAGGGTCCCATAAAAACACTAAGCTGGAAGCCATAATGTATACGCAAAGGACCTGTAGGGTAACAAGAAGAAAAAAATATAAATAAAATAAAATAAAAATAAAAAGGTAATTAAAAAAAAAAAAGAAAGAAAGAAATAGCCCTGACAGGACATTAGGAGACGAGGAAGCTCCAAAGATGCCACTGAGTTCATTTTCTGTTGGCATCTACTGCTGGGCATGAGGCCTACATTCAAGAAGAGTTTGTTTTCCCAGTGAGACTCTCTTGGAGGAAACTTTTCATTCGCAATAGGACATAGCTTATGGTTAGGGATGGGGACATGTACCCTCTTCTCCTTTCAGCTCTAGGAAAGACCCCATCCGGTGCAGACCCATGCAGGCTCTGTGCAAGCTACCTCACTCTCTGAGAGTTCATTTGTGTGTTGGGTCTTAGAGAGCCTGTTTTCCTGGTGTCCTCCATCCCTTCTGGTTCTTACCCTTTTTTTTTTGCCTCCTCTTGCACAGTTTCTGAGGGGAGGGCTTTGACGGAGACACCCATTTAGGCTCTCACTCTCTGCATAACCCTGACTGTGGGTTTTTGGTTTTGTTCCCATCCACTGTAGGAGGAAGTATCTCTGATGATGGCTGAGCAAGGCATTGGTCTGCTTCTCTGGTCAGAGTGGTTTGTTCTTCTTGGTGAACTCCTATTCATCCCTCAATACCCAGCGGGAAACCACTCCTTGCGGTTGCCCTTCCACAGGACTGTATATAGAATCAACTTCTTTTCTAGACCCCGAGAAGGCCCAGAACAGGGCCTGGTATACACTCAGCACTCAATTATTTCTTATCAGAGAGGTAAGAAAGATTTCTCAATGAATGACTTGATTCTCAGACCCCAGAAGCACAAGTTAAAAAAAAAAAAAAAAAAAAAAAGCATAGGTTTTTAAAAACCAGACAGAGCTACCCAGCCCCCAGCTCTCCCTCTTGCTGTGTGTGTGTGTGTGTGGGGTGTCTTCTTTCACAGACTGTTGACAGCCATCTGTCCTGAAGAGTGGAGTGTGGTACATGTAGCACAGCAGAGCGGTTGAAAGGGGGAGACAGAACATGATCCAAAAATTCAACTGACCTGCGTTCAAATCCTGCCTCTGCCACTTGGCAGCTATGAAGCCCTGGAGAAGTAATTGGCTGTACTGCATCTTCATTTCCCCTCCTATGAAATGGAGAGACCGCTTTTCTTGCTATTTCAAGGCTGTGGTGAGAAAAATGAATGTGGCCATTAGCAGCTACACAATGCATCCCACCAAAAGACTCTCCATTACAGCATGCATCTCCTCACACCTCTCCTCATCCTGTGGCCCAGGGAGGTTGTCTTGGGGGCCCTTGGTGGGCTAGCCTCAACCTCACTTCATAGCTGAGGATGGCCTTGAACTTTCTATCCTCCTGTCTTCACCACCCAAGTGCATGTGCCCTCTCTGGAGGCATAAGTGGGCCAAATGCTGCAGGACCCACTGCATCCCTGAGCCAAAGCTACAGGCAGACCTGGAATTAACCTCCCCCGCCAACGTTGTTAATGACATTCATTTTGGAGCTTCCGCGGAGGAGGGAAGACTAAACAGGGGTGCTGAGAGAGGATTTCAGCTTAATGGCTTTTAGCCCCTGAGCCGTGCTCTGCAGAGGCCTCTGCACCTTTTAAACAGTCCCTATTAAGTCCCAAACAAAGTGTTCCTTCCGCTCGGCAAGGCTGATATTGTAAGCATGATTATGCCAGGTGTTGTTTTTCCATACTGAGTAATTTGCCCAAATTATGTAATTTAATGCTTGTAGCCCTGATAGCAGATGGCTGCCCTGGCTGAAGAAGAAACCCTGGGGCTCAGAGAGGTTGTTGAACAAGCAGAGGCTACTCAGCAGCATGCACCTGCTCAAGCCTGGGCCCTAAAGCAGTGCTCTTAAATATATTTTTAAAATTTATTTATTGTGTATATGAGCACTCTGTTTTCATGCACACCAGAAGAAGGAATCAGACTCCATTGTAGATGGTTGTGAGCCACCATGTGGTTGCTGGGAATTGAACTCAGGACCTCTGGAAGAACAACCAGTGCCCTTAACCTCTGAGCCATTTCTCTAGCCCTGATGGTGACCTTAACTATTGCTCCTCCACACTGGCAACACCCTTCCAAAAGCCCTGAGACTTGGGGCTGCCTTGAATTGCTAATTGGGGGGTGGCTATAAGACTCAAGAGAGTCTAGCTGGCCCCCAGATGTGCAGGGCAGGCACAGGGGACAGAGGCAACACATCGGAGAGCATGCATCCGAAGAGAGAAAGAGAGGCTATCAGTTTATTAACGTTGTCCTTACCCCAAACAGGATTGAGCCATCCATGCCAAGTGGTCAACCAGCTCTCCTACCCCAACATGGGTTGTCTGTGAGTCAATGAAAACCTTACTGTACCTAAGTCAAGGCTGAGTGACACTGTTTGAAATTACCCTGTATCAGCACTTGGGAGGCTGAAGCAGGCAGATCTCTGATTTTGCAGCCTTCTGGTCTACAGAGCCAGCTCCTGGACAGCCAGGGCTATGCAGAAAAACCCTGTCTGGAAAAACCCAAACCCAAACCCCAAAAACTATAAAACCACCCTGCCTCAGGAAGTCACAGCCCCCAGTGGCTGGGCCTTTGTCTCCTTCCATCTTACCTTCATCAAGGAGGATGAAGGTAGAAGTCACAGCAATGGCTAGAGAGCTGGCTATGCTCAACCCAGACCACACCAGCCGTTGGAACCTCCTCCTCCCCCATAGGACTCTGTCTTCAAGTCTCTTGGGAGGTAAATAACATATTTAGGGGACCAGAGGGGAGGCACCAGGTCCTTTACAGAGTGAGCCACAAAGACATAGGGAACAGGTCCAGATCAGACCATCTACAAGAGAGAAGGGGGTTTCCACCACTCTTACCTGGCCCTGGGATGGAGTAACCAGCAAGAGCCTAAGGGGGGGCTGGCTCTCCCATAATAGGTTTAACTATTAAGGAGCCAGAAAACAATCAGCCTCAAGCTCAAAATTTCCAGAAAGTTCCTGTTCCATGGTCAGCCAGGAGACAACAGTCCTTAGAAAAGAATTTCCTGCAGGACCTCCCCCCCCTCTTCTCTCTCTCTCTCTCTCTCTCTCTCTCTCTCTCTCTCTCTCTCTCTCTTCTTGAGGCAGGGTCTCACATAATCCAGGTTGGCCTCAAATTCAATTTGCAACTGTGAATTTTTTTTTTTTAATTTTTATTTTAGTTTTTCAAGACAGGGTTTCTCTGTGTAGCCCTGGCTGTCCTGGACTCACTTTGTAGACCAGACTGGCCTCAAACTCCCAGCGATCTGACTGCCTCTGCCTCCCAAGGGCTGGGATTAAAGCCACCATGCCAGGCTGCAACTGTGAACTTTTGATCTTTCTGCCTCTATCTCTCAGGTGCTGGGATTACAGGCATGCACCACTATGTCTGGTGTCTTCAATGCTAAGGAGCAAAGCCAGGGCTTCATGCAGGTGGACAAACACTCTACCAACTGCACCACATCCCCAGCCCTCCAAGAGCCTCCTCTGACCCCGAATCATCCAGACTAAAGATCCAGAAACTCAGCCCATCCTTCCTCCCCAGGCCTTACTCCTCCTCCTCCTCCCAAGGCTCAGCCTTTCCTGGCTTTCATTGTCTCAGCAAAGACACCCTTTCTTCCACCAGTCTTAGAAGTTCAGATTGTCTACACCTTGACAGCTGCCCTCTCCTCCTGACATTGCAACAAAATGTCTCTGAGCTCATGTCTTGCCCATAAGAATGGTACTACTCTCCTGCTAAAGCTCCTCTCGAATCTAGAGAAGTCCAGCCATGTGGTTTGCCCAGATCCCTCCAGGCCACCAACTCACAATCCAGCTGCCAAGAGCTGTCCTATGGCATAGCGACCTATGTGTCCCATCCTCTCCACCCAGCCCGTAGTACACAGCAGCCTGGTGCTGTGGGGGAGGGGAGCACCTAGGAGTTCTCATCTTAAATCCCATGGCGTAGCCTTCACACTCCATCATCAGAGCCTCCACGCTGGTCCAGACCCTGATATTCACTGCCTCACTTCGTTGCTTCAAGTTAGGCCCCAGGCATGTCCTCTGCCCCTTAGAAGCCATGAGGCTATTTGAAGGTATGACAGTCATCTGCTTGCAGCTCTACCTAGGCCCTTGTTCCCATCCCCTACTATGGATCCTGCCCTGTTCTTGAAGGTTATGAAGAGAAAGCATCTGTCTACTGTCCATTCTTCCCACCCCAGGGAGGCTCTGGAAACTGCAAGGAGCAGAGAGCCAGTCTGCTTCTCTACCTCCAGCTGGAGTGGAAAGTAGAGGTGCTGGCCAGGTAGACCTGTCGCAAGCGCCCCCCCTTCTCTCTCATTATTTTTACCCCAACATCTTCCTCCTTTTTTCCTCTTGCTAGTTGGAGACAAGGGCTGTAGCCTGTAGCTTGGTAGAGTGCTTGCCTAGCATACCCAAGGCCCTGGCTTCCATCGCCAGCATGACATAAGCCAGGCATGGTAGGGCATGTTTGTAATCCCAGCACTTGGTAGACAGGATGATCAGAAGTTGAAGGTCATGACTGGCTACATGTGACCTTGTCTTTTAAAAAGAGAAAGAAAAAGACTTCCAGTTCATGAAAAAGTCTTCTGTTGATATGATTTAGAATCTCATCCCACCCCATACCCTGCACACCAGAGTTAGAACATGCATGCACGCGTGCTCGCGCACACACGCGCGCGCGCGCACACACACACACACACACACACACACACACACACACACACAAAACCTCTGATTCCTTATCTCTCCCAGTTATAGGGACACCAGCCCTGAACTGCTCCATTAGCCCAGAGTCTGTACTATATACTGGCGAGAAAGGCAATGCTGTGTGATCTGGAGAAAGCACCTTCACTTCTCTGGGCCTCTCCTAGTAGCATCCTCAGAGCTGTGAAACTTAGGGTCATTAAGAAATGGCTCGATCGGCCGGGCGGTAGTGGTGCATGCCTTTAATCCCAGCACTCAGGAGGCAGAGGCAGGCAGATTGCTGTGAGTTTGAGACCAGCCTGGTCTACAAAGTGAGTCCACGACAGCCAAGGCTACACAGAGAAACCCTGTCTCGAAAAAACAAGAAAAAAAAAAAAGTTGAAAAAAAGAAATGGCTGAGTCCTTCCCCCAAACCCCACTTCATAGACAAGGCCTCTGAGATCCTGAGTTGTGTTCTGAAATGCCTGGGAAACTCCAAGCTAGGAAGCTTAGAGTCAAGATGCAAACACTGCTTGCTTGTTTCAGGGATACTCTATTCCTAAGGGATACCCCCTCTTCCATCTCTTCCTCCTCAGCCTTCAGCGGAGCCTCCTGGCTGTCAGAGCTCCTAATTCCAACAGGCAGGTAGAAGCAGGTCTGAGCAGAGCATGCCTGGAGCTCAAGGACGTTGCCTGCCAGTCCCTGTGCCATGACAGGGCAGGGTGATACAGAGAGGTGCAGTTACAAATGTTGCGAGCCAGCTCTGGCTGGAGTCTGGCTCTGCCCAGTCCCCAGGCTGCTCCTCTGGCTCAGCCAAGGTTGAGCTCAGCTAAGTTCACCTTAGTCTCTTCTCTCTGAGACACCCAGTTCAGGGCCAAGAGTTACTGATGAAAACACATCACCACTCACAACCTGGAAATAACCCCATTCTGGTAGAGCATCCAGCATCACCAGGCACTCTCCCCATCACTGGGTGTCCGGAGGATGGGTACCAACACTGCACGGCATCTGTCTCCTGTGAAGCTGGTGCCTGGTTGCTTGATTTCTCTGGGCCTCTGTCCAGGAAGAGAGGAGGCATTTATAGTGTGGACTTGTTCCAATTGGAGGGTAAACCATGAGGAACATAGGTCTCTAAGAGCTCAGGGAGGTAAATGTCACCATTATTGTTGCCTCCTGCGCCTGGTGACACACAGGTGCCTGAGGAAGCCAGAAGAGGGAGCTGGATCCCCTGGGGCTGAAGTTGCAGAAGGTTTATGAGCTGCCTAGTCTGTAAAAGCAGTGGGCTCTGTAACCACTGAACCATCTTCGAGCTCCCTCTTTCTTTCTTTCTTTCTTTCTTTCTTTCTTTCTTTTGAAAGAATCTTAGGTAATTTAGGCTGACTTTGAACTCTCTACATAGCTGAGATCCTCCTGTCTCATAAATGCTGGGGTTATTGGCATGTTCCAACATGCACGGCTTACGATGTTAACCATCCTGGTTTGAACATCACACCCACATACGTGTATCTATTTATCATGCTGTACCCAATAACTCCGTGTAACCAGAGTCACTAAAAACAAATAATTTCTGGCTCTACCCCATTCTCTCTGGGCCAGTCACCACTGCTTCAAGCCAACCCATCTTGACATGGGGACACCAAAGGGGCAGCTTCCTGCATGTGCCTCACTGGTCTGGCATGGGGCCAGCCCTTTGCAGGCACGAAGAATGAGGACAGCCTACTCCTGGCTCTGTAGTGGGAGAGGGCTTGTCACCTGGGTGGTGGCTGCAGAGGACAGTCCTAGAGTGGCTCTGGGAGTCTACAAGCTGTTCAGCCCAGCTCAGCTGCACCTGGCTAGGAGCCAGGGACCAGGAGGTAGCAACCAATAATAGCACTGACCAGAGCCTTAGGCTGGTCGGTCACAGGTCAAAGGGACTATTTGTGAGGAGGAGTCTCCCTGTCATTTGTGGTAGATCAATAAACAGAAAGCAGGTCTGTCTGTCTGTCTGTCTGTCTGTCTGTCTGTCTCTCTCTCTCTCTCTCTCTCTCTCTCTCTCTCTCTCACACACACACACACACACACACACACACACACCCAAACAAGTAAACAGCACCACCCAGGGAAAATGTCAAAACCAAGTTTGCCTTCACATGTGCTTCTATGGCCCTCATGAAAAAAAAAAAAAATCATTAAAAATTTAAAAAAAAAAAATCACTTTTAAAAATAAGCAAGAAGCCTGGGCAATAGCAGCAAGGAACAGAGGAGGCGGTCAGAGGGACTCCACAGTCAGGATCTGGGCTTGAATCCATCCTCTGCCTCTTTGTAGCTGCATAACCTCAGGCAGGTTCCAGGCTGCTGTTTCTGCACCTGTACAATATAAGAATAGCCCAGAACACTCCTCTAGCCTGAGGGATATACAGGGCCCCTCTGGGCTGCATACAGCATGATATTCTATGTATTTAAAAAAATAAAAAATAAAGCTTGACCTACGAGCAGCCTGGTGACATGTAGACACCAGACCTGGGCAAGGCTGGCCTGGCCCACCCCCTTGCTGAGTTTTGCACTAGGCCTGCTGCTACCTGCCTGCCTCTCTGGCAAACTACCCCCTCCACATAGTCTGCCTTAATCCCCAGGTGTAAACAAGCTTGGATTTCCAGGCTTTGTCCTCTCTCAGGCCTCAGGTTGCCTTCCACAAGCACATTCTGACCAACGCTGATGCCAAAACTCCCAGTGCCGGGTCCTGTACTGGCCCTGACCTAGGCCTCAGTCTAGGCTTCTTGAAATGGGCAATGACAGGTGCCACCTGCTCAGCAGGAAGGCAGAGACAGGCCTGGGATAGGGGAGGGCTGTTCTGGCCACTCATTATCAGCAGCAGCTCAGGATTCTGTTATTTTCAATGTGTGACTCAAAACACCTGACTTGCAGCCTGTCTTGCTCTGGAATGTTCGACTGTGCCCTGTCTCCTCCCCACCCATTCCTGGCCCTTGGTCTCTGCAACTGAGATCCTAAGCCAGAGAATCCTGCTTTCTTGCATCTCTGAACATCCCAGTGTGTTGGGATCAGGGCATAAGAGATAGCAAGACCAACAAGATGGCTCACTTGTTACCAAGTCTGATGACCTGACTTCAATCTCTGTACTCCTATGGTCAAAGCAGAGAACTGACTCCTCAAAATTGTCCTCTAATTTCCACATGGGTACCATGGCACACCCACACAAAAATGCACCTACACAAAAACATGTAAAAAAAGGTGTGTGTGTGTGTGTGTGAGTGTAACAGTACTTCCATGTGAAGTTATTGTGCTGACTTCATAAGCCATGTATCTGGTGCAGCGTCAGCCTCATATTAATTATATACAGATTGTGTGAAGCCAGACCCTGGCTCTATAGGATGGTTTCTAGCATCTAGCATGATCTTAGCATGTATGGTAAAAATTCACTCATTTATTCCTTTATTCCTTCATTCATTCCTTGGTAGGACCCTAGCTTGCATCACAGCCCGCACCCCTATCTTTCTAACCTCTGCAACAGCCAGGCCAAAGTGTGCCTAGGTCCTCTCTTCTGACAGCCTTTGAAGGCCCCTCCCCAGCTGCTGCCCTACTGCCTCTGCTAGTGTTCCAGGGCTATCTTCTGACACAAGATTCCTAAGGTGCCTGGCATTTTCCAGTTCAACCACTACCCAGAGTCCCCTGGGGCAGCCCCACTTGCTATGCTGCCATCCCACCCACCCTTCTGGGCTTCAGGCTGCCTCAGAACAGAACTAAGCCTGGAATAGGCTGGGTCTCCCTTGGAGTCATGCCTGCTACCACCTACTTTCCCTGTGTGTTGCCTAATCTTAGCTGAGCTATTCCTCAGGGCCTCAGTTTCCCTACCTGGAAGGCTGGATTGTGTCAGAGATCAAGAATGTTGTACAACATTGGGCCAGTCCTGCCTAGGCACCCGGACAGGTTCAATTTCTTACCATCAGGGTGGGGACTGGGTAAGGCTGGCTGGAGTCTGTGACTGTGCTCATTGCTGCATTGACACACCTCATATTGCCCTCAAAACAGTACCACAGGACAATGATGGTCATGTACAGGGAAACTGAGGCACAGAATGACCATACCATAGTAAGTGACTAGGGCTCATACCATGAAAGCACACACACAGACCACATACACACATCATGTGTATATACACATAAAGACACATATATAAACATATATGTATACATACACATAACATATACATACATGTACACATCCATAAACAAATACATACACACACACATATATATACACACACATACACATACAGAACACACATATGCACATAGCCACTGGTAAGAGTCATTTTATTGTCCTTTGTTTTGTTTTGGCTTTGGTTTTGTTTCTGGAGACAGGGTTTCTCTGTGTAGCCCTGGCTACCTTGAACTCAATTTTGTAAACCAGGCTGGCCTTGAAGTCACAGAGATCCTCCTGCTTCTGCCTCCCGAGTGTGAGATTAAAGGTGTGCACCACCAAGCCTGGCTCATTATCTTTTTAAAAAACTTTCATTAGTAATGTGTCTGTGTGGTTATTATTAGTGTGTTTTTATTAGTAGTATGTCAGCACTCGTGCCTTGGAGGTCACATGACAGTTCTGAGGGGTTGCTTTTCTCCTTCCAAGTTAATGGGAGTTCTAGGGAGCAAACTCGGGTCCCCAGGTTTGCATGGCAAACCTGCTGGGCCATCTTGACATCTTTTTATTTTCTGAGACGGGCTCTGCCTTGAAACTCGTGGCAATCCTCCTGCAGAATCTTGAGTGCTGGGATTACAAGCATGCACGGCCACACTTGCTAGCTAGACTCATTTCAGATGGGGCCTGAGATCCTAAGATCTGAGCTGACGGGTGCAGGTCCACATGCCTGGGAGAAAGTAGATCTGACTGGCTTCTGCCTGATGCAGGACACCAGTGAGAGGAGTGATGGGTATGTTTTGTCATGTCAGGCAGGTTTGAGATCAGGCAGCCCACAGGCAGCTGGCGCCATCCCTACATTCTTCTTGCCAACCCAGGGGTCTCCTACGCCCCAGCTGGATGTGATAAGCAATAAAGGGGGCCTGCTGAACCAAGGCACTCAGCTGCTATGTCCAGCTGTCCCTGGTTAGAGGTTCCATGTCACTCTTGATCTTATGTCCTGTCTGCCTAAGTTTTCATTAGTTCATTGGTCTCTCTCTCCCTCTCCTTCTCTCTCTTTTGTTCTTCTTCTTCTTCTTTTCTCTCTCTCTCTCTCTCTCTCTCTCTCTCTCTCTCTCTCTCTCTCTCTCTCTCTCCCTCCCTCCCTCTTCCTCTCTCTCCTCCTCTCCCTTTCTCTGTCTTCACTTCTGAGATAAACGATACACATTTCAGCGCCTCTTCACCACCCGGACATTGGAGCATCCAAATTCAAAAAAGTCCTGGAAACTCTGCAGAGACCACACTGACCAGTTTCCAACAGATGTGACAGTTAAGGCCAGATATGCTTCCTGAACTTGCCAAAGATTATTTGGCAGGTGAGAGGGGGCAGTAAATGTCTCTCACCGCACAAAGCATTGGAGATCCTCCTCCTCCTCCTCCTTCATGTACCCCCTGTTCCCATTGCCAGGTCCAGACACAGCAGCCAGGCCAGGGTCTTACAGGAGGACTCAGCCTGGAGCATTAACTTCCCGGAAGGCCTCCTTGAGAACCCAGGAGGCTGCTGCTGGTGAAAGAGGTGCGCACGCATGTGCCTCAGCCTATTGTCTCTTCTGTATCCATGGTCCTAGCAGCCTTGGAGGGATGTGGATGGAGCTTGGTCTCTCCCTGGCGTGCATTCAGCCAGTCCCTCAGAGCCTTTTTATACCTGCTAGTTTGAGGTCTGAGAACTCAGATGCCCTTGGTCCCGTGCAAAAGTGAAGCTTGACAACCAGGTGCAATGTGCCTGGTATTCAGCTCTTGATACTCCGCTTTTCCGTGCTATAAAGTGCAAATGAACTGGGCATGGTGGTCCACACTTAGAATCCTGGCTACACTGGCTGAGACAAAGTTCAAAGTCGGCTTGAGCTACAGAGTGAGATCAGAGTCAGCCTCTGCAACACAAACACTGTTTCAATTTATTTTACTTTATTTTTTTTAAGGGGGGAGGGGCTAGGGATGGAGCTTCATCCCTGTCTCTCTGGCTCCTTTCCTTTGCAACCCACAGGCACTTACCAGGACTGCCCTTCACACATGCACTCAACCAACCCATCCTTCCTGTTTCTGCTGTCAGTTTCCCATGCTGCCATGACCTTCCATCCAGCCTAGGATACACTTAGCATCCTGACCCTAAACTTCTTTCCTAGTCATTCTGGGTGGTACTGCCTTCCTTGCCATCCCTTGTCACTATCAGAGCAGGAGCAGATTAAAACATGGGGGGCTTAGTTCAAGTAGTTCAGGCGGGGCGGGGCGGGGGGGAGGGGCTGGGGAGCAGGGGGGAACTGGATGAGGGGGGGGGGCGGTGGAGGGGCAGGGCCAGGAGCACAAAGGTCAACATACAGATGAGCTGTTCTGAGTCCTAAGCTGGACGATGAACATAGGACCACACACTCTCTCCCCTGTGCTACATCCAAGCTCCTGAACTCCCCTACGGCCTCTGCATTCTGCCCTGAGTCATATATTGGGCGTTGAACCCAAAACCACACTCTATACCAGAGCTACATACACCCAAACTCCTGAACACACCTGCAACCTTTCCATGTAGGGCGGTGCTGTTTGGCCTCTGCTACCTCCCTCTGTGGGTGGTTCTGAACAGACCAACCTGGAAAGGTTGAAAGGAGCCAACCCTTAGCACTTAGGGACAGCCCTATGTGGCTTTGCTCTGCCCTTCTGCTATCCCAGCTAGGGTGCTTCCTGAGGGCGCCCTAGGCTGCCTCTGGCTTTGGACTCCTGTTTATGCAAAACGGATGCCTGGTGCCAGAATAGGCCACTCCCCCCTCTCATGCCCCCCCACCCCCACTCCCACGCCCACCCCCTGCAGCAGCTGCCCCTAGCAGGAAGGGCAGGGCCTGTGCCAGGCACAAGGGGTGGTTGGTGTGAGGGCTGGGGAGGCTGTGGAAACGCTGAGAAGCAACTGTTGCTCCCAGAGATGGGAGGGAGAAAGGGAGGGGTTTCCTCCTGTGTTGGATGACATGCTCATATGTCTGAGGCATGTGCTGACAGCTGGATTGTGTCCACAACTACATCCAGAGCCTTGATAATGTGGTTATGGGCCAGTAGCCTTGACTCTAAGCTCCAAGGAGGTCTTTGAAGGTCTCTTGTGACTAGGGTTTGAGCTATACCTTACCCAGATTATGGAAAGAAGATAGACCCTCTTCCTGAAGCCAGTGTGGAATCAAGGCACACCTACAAAGGCCATTGCACCAGGTAAGAGAGACAGGTGACCACAGGTGTCCTGCCTGTGATGAGAGCCTGGCCTGCTGACAGGGTAGCCCAAGATCTTTTATTCTTTTGTTTGTATGTTTGTTGTTGTTGTTGTTTTGTTTTTTGAGACGGGGTTTTTCTGTGTAACAGTACTGGGTATCCTGAACTCATTTTTGTAGACCAGGCTGGCCTCAAACTCACAGCAATCTACCTGCCTCTGCCTCCCAAGTGCTGAGATTAAAGGTGTGTACCATCATGCCCAGCTTCCTTCCTTCCTTTTTTTTTTTTTTTAAATTGTGTGTGTGTGTGTGTGTGTGTGTGTGTGTGTGTGTGTGTGCTCTATCTGCATGTACACCTACATGTCAGAAGAGGGCATCAGATCTCAGTATAGATGGTTGTGAGCCACCATGTGGTTGCTGGGAATTGAACTCAGGACCTCTGGAAGAGCAACCAGTGCTCTTAACCGCTGAGCCATCTCTCTGGCCCTGATCTTTTGATTCTTATTTTTAATTTTTTGAGTCTCATGTAACCTAGACAGGCTTCAAACTCACTACATAGCTGAGGATGACCTTGAACTCCTTATCCTCCTGTCTTTACCTCGCTAGTGTGTGCATCACCAAATTGGGCTTAAGTGGCGTTGTGGATGGTCCCTAGGGCTTTGTGCATGCCAGGTAAGTACTCCACCCAGCAAGCTGCATCTCTGGCCCTTCCATGAATTTTTTTTTTTTTTAAGGTTTTTGTTTTGTTTTGTTTTGTTTTGTTTTTGAGAAGAGGTTTCTTTGTGTAGGCTTGACTGTCTTGGACTTCCTTTGTAGACCAGGCTGGCCTAGAACTCACAGCGATCTGTCTGCCTCTGCCTCCCAAGTGCTGGGATTATCGGTGTGTGCCACCACGCCCAGCTGCAGAGGTGTTTCACAGAACCCCAGTCCCCACTATGATCTATGTGCTGCGGATATAGAACTGAGAGTGGTTGGGGGTTTTTTAATATTTATTTTTCTTATTTATGTGTCTGTGTATGGGCACATGCACATGCATGTGGTGTGTGCACAAGTGCATAGAGGGCTGGTGGGGAGTGTCACATCCCCTAGAGCTTAAGTTACAAGCAGTTGTGAGCCCCTCAGTATGGGCGCTGGGAGTCACACCCCAGTGTCCTACGGCAGCAGCATGCAGTCTTACCTGCTGAACCATGTCTCCAGAACTGAGGGTGTTCTCTGACCTTGGACAACCTTCTGGTCAACCCAGATCCCATCTTGACCATTCCCCAGGGATGAGATGGCTCCCAGGGCTCGCTTCTTATTGTCCTTTTCTTATTTTTCTTTTTTTCTTTCTTTTTTTAAAAAAGATTTATTTATTATACATACAGTACTATGCCTGCATGTATACCTACACTCCAGAAGAGGGCATCACATCTCACTACATATGGTTATGAGTCACCATGTGGTTGCTGGGAATTGTACTCAGGACCTTGGGAAGAGCAGTCAGTGCCCTTAACCTCTGAGCCATCTCTCCAGCCCCTTATTTTTCATATAATTTAGTATAAAGGACAGTAGGAGCCATATCATCTGGGGACCAGCTTGTGATTTTCTTCCCCCCTCCCCCAGCTTGTGATTTTCTATTGCTTAGAAGCTGGCTGGTTCCTCACAGGCTTTGATTTTTGTTTTTGTTTTTAACCTCTCTGAGCCCCAATGGTCTCATCTGTAACAGAAAGACAAAACTCACACCACCTGGGTGTGAACTTTTCATAGTAACAAAAATGAGTGAACCAGACCAACATGAACCAGCACAGATGAATCCTAGAGATGTGCTGTAGAGAGGAAAAAGACAGGTTCCAAAAGAATCATCCACCATGACCCTCTTCTAGTGAAAGCGAAGGTTACAACTCAGTGGTTCCATGCTGGGTTAGCACGAAGATGGCCCTAACCAGGTATGGAGGCACTTGCCTATAATCCCAGCACCTGGGAAGCTGAGGCAAGGGGATTGCTATTAGTAAATCTAGTTTGGGCTACATAGCAAGTACTAGGCTAGCCAAGGATACATTGCAAGATCTTATCTCAAAACAAGATGTCCAGAACAACAAAACAAAGCCATGCAAAATCCATAAACATGAAGATACCGACACTTGTCTGTATTCTTTGTAGGTAGATATGTATGTAAAAAGTAAATTTAAAAATGAATAGGAGCCAGGCGTGGTGTCACATGCCTTTAATCCCAGCCCTCTAGAGGCAGAGGCAGGTGGATTGCTATGAGTTCGAGGCCAGCCTGGTCTACAAAGTGAGTCTAGGACAGCCAAGGCTACACAGAGAAACCCTGTCTCGAAACACCCCCTCCCACCCAAAACAAAAACAAAACCAAAAATGAATAGGATTAGATTTGGTACAGGTAGTGGCTCCCTTCAGGGAGGCCATGGAAAGAAGCGTGTCCAAAGGCAAGGTCTGCCACAATTTGACCTTCGGCATTGATTAGTCATCTTCACTTGTCCAGCTATGCTGGTTTAAGTATAATGATAGCTGAGGTCAGCCCGGTGGCCAGGAAAAAGTCAGCCCACGGCTGATCAAAGCAGAGTGTTTTGTGGTTTTGTTTTGATTCGTGCATGTAACCTAAGCTGGCCATGACCTAGCTATGTGGCCGAAGATGACTGTGAAATTATTTCTCCTCCTGCCTCTACCTTCAGTATACTGAATCACAGGTGTGGGCCACTGCGCCCAGTTCATGAGGCTGAAGACAGACCACAGGGCTCCTTGCATGTGAGGCAGTCAGTCACTTAGCAGCTGAGTCCCATCCCTAGACCTTCAGGGAGAGTTCTGTGAGCAGGGATGGGTGGCTGTGGCTTTGTGCCTGAGGAAGGGCAAAGGAAGACATCAACTGTCCTGCCAAATTACTCTCCACCTTATTCCCCTGAAAAAGGTCACACTGAGCCTGAAACTTACCTGTGTTTCTGTATGTTTTTGTCATTTGGTTGTGTGTGTCCTGTCTCCCACCCTCTGGTGTCTGTGCCCCCAGTGCAGCTTTCTGTGCCAGTGCACAGATTCAACTCTGCATGGCTGCAAGACAGCACTCTACAAGCTCATGGAGCTGTGGCACTGAGCCCCTGTCACTGTGAAGAAACACTAATAGGCCTGTCTCTGGGGGTTGCATGCATATCTGGGCAACAGCTTTCACTTTGCTATTTTGTTTCCTTACTTGTGAAATGGACACACACACACACACACACACACACACACACACACACACACACACACACACACACACACATATATACTACCTCACAGATTTTGGGCAGTGATGCTCTGTGCCTGGCAGTCTGAGGGATTTTTCCAGGGTGTGCAATGATTCCGAACTTGGGCTGTAGACCAGGTGACAGACTATGGAGGGAGCCTGAGCCTTGGGGGTCCCAGAACCCTCCTCAGCCATTGCATCTGTTCTCACCTCTGGAGAAGGTGGGGGGTGGGTCTGGAAGAAATCGAGGTCAGGCCTAGAGACACTTCACTTCTCTGCAATCCCTGAAAAGCCCTCCCGTGGGACTCATGGGCCCTACTAATCAGTCACATGGCTGACCTTGAGCACAGAAGCTGATCCACACATGAGTCCAGGCTGGCTGCCTTTCCCCAACTTGGGAAGCCCTGGGCCTGGGAAGCCTCTGCTCAGTCCTTTGTGTGTTCTGAGAGGCATGCAGAGGCTGCCATGCCAACATCTGTGTGGGCTGGGGTGTCCACATCAAAGCCTGGCTTTGCCCTGTCTGTGACCCCAGCCAGTGCTGTGAGCCCCAAGCCTCACTTTTCTCATCTGTCACATGGGGACATGGTGCTATCCTCTGCAGGTGGTGTGCATATGTCGCTTGGCTAAAACAGAACTACCCTTTATTTTGGTGGTAGTTTCCAGGCCCTGTCCCTGACCCAGCACAACAGTGTTTTTGTAGTCAAAAGTATGTCCCTGTGGCCATCTCCTGGAATGCAGCATCCAGAACAGAGCGTAGCACATGACTGATAGCTTTGTGTCACTCAGAAGCTGGGGAGAGGGGTGTCTCTGAGGACTGTGCCATGGACTTGATTCCTTCACCTGTCATGACTAAGTGTGGTGTGCCACTGTTCCTCCTTCTCCAGGCCTAAGCTGTTCCGGATACCCAAGCCACCTGCTGCTGAGACCTTCCTGCTTTCTCCAGGGATAGGATGCCCTACCCCCAAGAGCAGGCCATCCGTCTACCAAGCCTGAGGTCCTGGCTGTGGTGGCTTCTGCTGCTGTGATCTAAGGGGCTCCCTGACAGCTACAATGCTGTCTAGGACCCCTGCAAGTCCAGACACAGCACCTGGCACCCAGGCAGTCCAGAGAGTGGCCCAGGCCCCTTCCCCGGCCAGGTGACAAAGTGTCTCACATCCCCTGTGTCCCTTCCCAGCAAGCAGCATGACCTCGGTGACTCAAAGGATATTGCAGGGGATGATGAGTGACTTCTGAGATTGGGTCACAGAAACATTGCAGCAAACACTGCTCTCCGGGGACTACTTCATTGGGGAAGCCAGCCGCAGTGGGACAAACACCCACAAAGGGGAACTGAGTCACCCCACCAACAGCCCCAAGAGAGAGTGAGTGCATCAGGCTTTCAGATAACAGCAGGCCCAGATGACACCTTGACAGTGACCAGATTCTTTGACCATCTTCACCCAAATTTCTGGCCAGAGCAAAGAACATGTGATTATTGTTTGAACCACTCTTTCAGGGCAATCTGATAGGTAACCATTCCAGACAATGTTAACTCACACTACTGTCCAGGGATGATGGCAGGATTTCAGGTCTAAAATGCACTTAGATTAACCAGGGAATGAATGGCCTCGCATTTTATATATATATATATATATATATATATATATATATATATATATATATATATATATATATATATATATATATCCATGGCATGCAGAGGCTTTGCATCTCCTGGATCAAGATGAGGGGGTGTGGCACCTGAGTCCCAGAATGGGGACTTTGTGTTCCCAGGAAGTTGACATAAATGTTCTCAACGTCTGTTTACCACTCAAAAGCAATGTGAACTGTGCTCCCTGAAGGCAGAGGGGGAGAACTGAGTCTCCCCGGTGATTCACAGGTTTTCCAGAACAACGCAGTCCTGCCTGGTATGAGGCTCCACCCCAAGGCACTAGGAAACCAAGAAAGGCAGGCGGACCTCAGAGACTGCACGCTGTGGCTTATTAGAAATTTACTGACAGATGGTCCCAGCAGCATTGTGACCAACTGATTGCCTGGTCAGAAACCTGAGTGGGTTTAAGGGGTTTCCGCTGAATGGATGTATCTGCTTATCTTAGGATCTGGAGGAGTCACTGATTAAGACCGACGAGACTTGAATGGCTTTATCTGCTTGTGGTTTGCTGGGAGACTATGCAGAAAAAGGTTGCCAGGCATCTCTCATGACTCAAGATGGCTGCAGCCATGTCAAGCTGCGTCCATACAGTGGTATTCCAGGAGAAGGCATTAACAAGGTTCTTCGGATTTTTATTTTCCTTTGCAGTGCTGAGAACACCCCCACCCTGACCCTCTGCCACTGAGCTATAGATACAGTTTTGCACACTCTTCATGAGAGGTTGGCGCAAGATCTTCTGGGAAACAGGTTAGACTGTTCTTTTTATTGCAGCATCTAATCTGGAAGCTCTTCCCTTTCCCACAATTCAGGCACACCCAAGCAGGCTAGCTCCTCCCCTCCGTGGTCTGAGAGCCAAGCACTGGCAGATGAACCAACTGCACATCCTGCCCTCTGGACTTCAGCTCCAGCAGTTTCCAGGGACTGAGTTCTCTAAGGCTGGGGCAATTGTACTTGAGAGGCCAGCACACTTCCACCACATTGTGTTTTAGCAAGTGACACAGTTTCTCACAGGGCTCCCATATTTGCTTTTGGCCCATGGTGACATTACAGTTCCCCAACAGACTCTCTGTGGTCTTTCCAATCAATCGATCAATCAACCAATTAATCATATCTTGTCCCTTTGCTGCTTAAAACTTTGCACTGACTCTCATATAGAACCCAAGACTTAAAGTCAGGTGTGGCTTGAAGTTGTACTCCCAGCCCTCGGGAGTTTGAGGCAGGAGGATTGCTTTAAGTTTGAGGCCAGCCTGGACTACATAGTGAGTAGTAGTAGGCCTGCCTGGGTAAAGCAAGTCTGTTTCAATTCTGTTTTAAAAGAAACAGTTAGAGAGATGCCTCAGCTGTTAAAAGTGTGTACTGTTCTTGCAAAGGTCCCAAGCTCAGTTCCCAGCACCCACAATGGCAGCTCCAAAGGATCTAATGCCCTTTTCTGGCCTTTTTGGGCACTTCACTCATGTGCACAGAGGTACACACATGCATATAAGTTAAACAAACAAACAAAGTAAAACTTGGCTGAGAGTTAGCTCAAGGGCAGACAGTTGCCTGACATTTGGAGAACCTGAGTTCCATCCTCAACATTGTAAAACAAAACAAAATACTAACACCAACCTCTCTCTGTCTCTCTGTCGTCTCTGTCTCTGCCTCTGCCTCTGCCTCTGTCTGTCTGTCTGTCTGTCTGTCTGTCTGTCTGTCTGTCTCTCTCTCTCTCTCTCTCTCTCTGTGTGTGTGTGTGTGTGTGTGTGTGTGTGTGTGTCCTGGAACTTGCCCTGTAACCAGGATGGCCTCAAACTCACAGAGATCTTCCTGCCTCTGCCTTCTGGGAGCTGGGATTAAAGGCATGTGCCACTGTGCCAGGTCTTCTCTGCCAGTCCTTTTGAGACAGATCTCAGTCCATAGCACTGTTTGGCCTCAGACTTACATAGAGGTCACCACCTGACTAACTTAAGATTACAATAACCGGAGTTGGACAGTAGTGTGGCATGACTTTAGTCCCAGCACTCAGAAGGCAGAAACAGGCAGATCTCTGTGAGTTCAAGGACAGCTTGATCTACAGAGTGAGTTCCAGGATAGCCAGGGCTATACAGCAAAACCTTGTCTCAAAAAGAAAAAAAATTACAGCAACCAGATCAAGTGATATTGGAATAGGACAAAAAACACATAGATCTATTTATGACATCCTTTTGTTGTATTTTTTTTTCAAGGTAGGATTTCTCTGTGTAGCCATGGCTATCCTGGACTCACTTTGTAGATCAGTCTGGCCTCGAACTCACAGAGATCCACCTGCCTCTGCCTCCCCAAGTGCTGGGATTACAGGGCATTTTCTTTTTAAATTTTGTGCATCTATTAGTTAAATCATGAGCTACTTCTGATTTTTAAAAAATATTTTATTTTTATGTATTTTGTCTGTATTTAAATCTTGGAGTTTGGTGCTCATAGAGGCCAAAAGTCCCCTGGAATTGGAGTTGTAATAGTTGTAAGACCCATGTGGGTGCTGGGACTTGAACCCAAGTCCTCTGCAAGAGCATCCAGTGCTCTTAACTGCTGAACTCTCCAGCCCCATTATTTTGCTTTTAAAACATTAGACAAAGGTTGGGGAGACAGCTCAGTGGTTAAGAGAACTGATTGCTTTTCCAGAGGCCCCGTGTTCAAATCCTAGCACCCACATGGCAGCTCACAACTGTCTGTAACTCCAAGATCTGATACCCTCACACAGACATACATGCAAGCAAAACACCAATGCACATAAAATAAAACAAACGATTAAAAAAAAAAACTTTAGACAGGCTCTTGCTATGAAGTCTTGTCTAGAATGAAACTCCCAGTGTAGACCAGGTTAACCTTCAACTTTTGGTGATCCTTTCATTTCCTGAGGGCTGTTGAGTTTAACTCGGTTTTCATAAAATCAGGAGGAGTCCTGGCTAGACTACAATCCCAGCATTGGAGAAGTAGAAACTAGGAGGATTCCAGCCCCAAGATCAGCCCTGCACTACTAACTACACCCCAGCCTTGGAGCTGATGAGCAGATCACACACCAACTGTCTCTCAACAGCGGAACCAGAAACTGGCTCCTCCATAGAGCAGACACTTACTGCTCAGCAACAAAAGGCTCCACTGCTACAGAACACAGTACATATGTGCATGCCTGCCTGCGCATGCACCTACACTACTCTCTCCATCTTCTGCCCTCCTGCTTAGGAAAAGAAGTCAAACACACTATATGACCCATTCACATGAAGTTCAGAAACAGCCTGGCCAATCTGTGGGAGAGCAGAAACGCATCTCTTACTGTCTCAGTGGGGCCCGGGTTCTTCCCAGAGAAAGGAAGGGCAAGAGAGACGAGAGCCTCAGTCAGAGTCCTCCCTGAAAGGAGACACCTAAGAGAGCCGACTGATAAGAAGAACTGCTGTAGATTATGGTTTCAGAAATCTTGGCCCATGGCTGCCTGGTGGTGCAACCCATCTAGGATGGTATGGGGCTGGTTCTGGCAAAGGACAAGTTTTGCTTCTGGAAAAAAGGAGCGGGAGGGCTGGGGAGTGGCTCCAGGGATGAGAATGCATACCTCTCTTGCTCAAGGCCAAGAGTCCAGTCTTTAAAGCACCTGAGATGGCTTAGCTGGTAAAAGGGCTGGCCTGGAAAACCTGATGACCTAAGTTCTAGCCCTAGAAGTTATGGTAAAAGGAGAAAGCGCACTCTCCGATGTAGTCCTTGACCTCGTGCAAGCAGAGAGCTGCAGGAGTGAATCAGACAATGGGCTGTGAGCATCCCAGAGAGGCAGCAGAGTGTGGTGGCATGGGCAATGCTGGGCAGTGCTTGGGGAGTAGAAGGGATTTGAGTAGAAGCTAAAGAAAGAGTCAAGTGGGGACAAGGTGGGGGTGCAAGGACAGAGTGCCGGGCACATTTGGAGAAGAGAGAGACAGAGAGCTGGAAAGGAGGACATAGTGGGTTCTAGGACTGCCGCCATGTCAGAGCAGGTGATGATAAGCCACTGAAGGTTCCAGGGAGACAGAAACATAAAAGAATGAGACAAAAAAGAACAAGAAGGGTGAGGTGGAGACCAAAGCTGATTAGGATGGTACATGCTGCAATCCCAGAGTTTAGGAAGTGGAGGCATGAGCTACCTAGTGAATCTAAGCCAGGGTTACAGGAGACCCTGCTTTAAAAAAAGAAAGAAAGAAAAGAAAAGAAATGAAAAAGTTAAAATGGAAAAGAGCTGTGGAATGGACAGAGGGACCGAGGGAGATCTGGTGGCTCAAAGGACTTACAGAATTATTTTACCAAGAACAGAGGCGTTTTTCATCTCCTGTGGGCCCTTCAGCACTTCACAGTACCAGGGACCACAGTACCACAGCTAGCACGCAAAACCAATCATAGCAATAATTAAAAGAAAGCATGATCAAGAAGAAGTTGAGCCAGAGTTCCTGAACCAGAACACCCTGGCTGGGCTCACTGTGTCCGTGACTTCCTGTTGGATGAAACTATTTTTTTTTTTTTAATAGGATCTAGAATCACCTACGAGAGAAGCCTCTAGGCATACCTGTGAGGGGTTCTCCAGATAAGATTAACTGAGGTGGGAAAGTGCACTGACTGTGGGCAGCACCATTTCATGGGCTGGCATCCCAGACTGAATGAAAAGGAGGAAGTGAGGGCAGCCAGGGCCAACATGTACCTCTCTCTCTGTTCCCTGTCTGTGGATACAATGTGACCAGCTGCCTCTGCCTCCTGCTGCCAGGGCTCTCCACGATAGTGCTTGGACTGAGAGCCAAAATAAACTCTTTCTTCCTTAAATTGATTTGATCAGGGTATTATATCACAGTAATAGGAAAAGTAACAACACAGCCTTGGAAGCCCTTTCCCTGTCTGAGAAATTGGGACATTGTGGCAATGGTGGCACTGTTGCAAGGCCGTCCAGTAGGACCAGAAAGCCTACAATGTTTCCCTCTTTTTCTTTTTCAGAACTGCCAGAGGTGGTGGCCCATGCCTTTAATCCAGCACTTGGGAGGCAGAGGCAGGCAGATCTCTGTGAGTTCCAGGCCAGCCTGGTCTACAAAGTAAGTTCAAGATGGCCAGAACTACATAGAGAAATTCTGTCCCCCCAAAAAAAAAAACCAAAAAAGAAAACAAACAAACAAAAAACCCCACAACTTAAAAAAAAAGAACTTTAAGCTTTCTTTTTTGTTCTGGTGTATTTATTATTTATTTATTCATTATTTTATTGGCTTAGTTTTTTCCGGTGGTAGTGGTGCACAACTTTAATTCCAGAACTCAGGAGGCTGAGGCAGGTTGATGTCTGAATTCCAGGCCAGCTAGTCTACCTAGTGAGCTCCAGGACCTCTAGGGCTACACAGAGCAACCCTGTCTCAAAAAAATTATTTTGTTTGATTTTATGTCTATTAGTGTTCGCTTGTCTGTGTGGTAGTGTACCAGTTGTACCAATGAGGCCAGGAGAGATCCCCTGCAACAAGTGTTATAGACGGTCGTGAGCCCCAAGGTAGGTGCTGAGAATCGAACTCAGAACCTCTGGAAGAGTAGCCAGTGCTCTTAACCACTGAGCCATCTCTCTACCCTATAGTGTTGGCTTCTATACATGCACCTGCGATACACTCTCTTCTTCTTTCTCTTCTCTTCTCTTCTCTTCTCCCCCCCCCCCCCCCCCCCCCCCCCCCCCCGCCTCTCTCTCTCTGGAACAGTTCATTCACTAGCAGGACACTCACCGTGGTACAAGGCAGCTTCTCCTGAAGTTGTCCTGGATTTGAACTGTGTCAAAGGTAAAACAATGTGTGGCCAGAGGCAGTGCTAGGCCCCAGCTATAGCAAAAACAGGGTCTGAAGACTGGGCCCTGGGAATCTTCAGGAAGGCCAGGTTGGGGCACGCAAGTGAGGCAGTTAAAGTCTTCTTGCCTGGCCAGGGCCTGTGTTCCTAAAAGGAGGTCTTCCTGAAATCAGCTCAACTCTTGACTGAGACAATGACTTCGGGCTGTTAAGAATCCTCCAGAATTAAGCAGGGTGTGGTGACAGGTGCCTTTAATCCCAGCACTCGGGAGGCAGAGGCAGGCGGATCGCTGTGAGTTCGAGGCCAGCCTGATCTACAAAGTAAGTCTATGACAGTCAAGGCTAACACAGAGAGACCCTGTTTTGGAAAAACCAAATAAAAATAAAAATAATAAAAATAAAAATAATCCTCCAGAATCTTCTTCTGAAGGCACTGTGAAGATCTAAAATAATACTTATTAAAACTTAATTTTTAAAAACAAAAATTAATTTAGGGGCCAGGACTGTGGATCAGTTGGCAGAATGATTGCTTAGCATCTAGGAGTCCATCCTGGATTCATTCTGGGTTCATCACATGATCATAGTAAAATATTCTTTGTCTTTGGTTGGTTTTTTGGAGACAGGATTTCTCTGCTTATCCCTGGTTGTCCTGGAATTCACTCTGTAGACCAGGCCTTGAGCTCAGAGATCCACCTGCCTCTGCCTCCCGATTGATGGGATTAAGGGTACGGGCCACCACTCTGGGCAAAATATTCTTACTATAAATTTGCATGGCACAGAACTGGAGAAATGGCTCGGAGGTTAAGAGCACTGACTGCCCTTCCAAAGGTCATGAGTTCAATTCCCAGCAACCACATGGTGGCTCACAACCATCTATAATGAAATCTGGTGCCCTCTTCTGGCATCCAGGCAGAATACTGTATACATAATAAATAGATACATCTTTTAAAAATTTTTTCTTGCATGGCACATACTGAAAATTCTGGAAGGTTCTTATAGCCCCCAGTCATCGCATCAAGTTGGTCCGCATCTGTGCACAGGCAGTACTTCAGAGCAGCAAGCTAAGCTGGAGCTAGGGTACAGTTCAGAGGACAACACTGGCCTTGCATGTTCTCCCAGGGTGCTCTGGGCCTGGAGGACTCCAGTTAGCTTTGATCACAAGAGGACATTTAAGCCTTACTGAGGAGCTAGAAGAAGGCAAGAGGGAGCAGGCCGTGTGCAACTCTGGAATGGCAGACTCAGCCCTGCTTAGCACGTGTAAACCAGGTGACAAGGCCTGGAACAGCCCTGGGCTACACATTCTTGATCCCAGGCACTGTCCCTCTTCCTCAGTGCCCTGGGGTCAGGTGGCCAGGATTCCACTCCTGCCTGTGTGGGCCTCTCCCAGGTGTCACAGGCTTTACTCCCTGTTGGTGAGGCTACAGGCTGACAGCATCCTGCCATTGTGAAGATCTGGCTGGAAAGCAGCGGAAGGAGGGTACTGATGATGCTCAGCCAGGAATGTGGAGCTGGTCCTGCAGCCACGGCCCCTTCCTTCCCTGCTGTGCTGACTGCCCAGGTTCCTGTCTTGTAAACAGCCCCAGAGTGTACCTGCTCACCAGTACTGTTTTGGGATTTTTTGTTTTTGTTTTCTTGAGACAATCCTGACCTGACAACTGAGGATGACCTTCCTCTCCTGCCTCCACCCCACAAGTGCTGGGGTTACAGGTGTATGTCACCACACCTCGTTTATACAGTGCTGGGGTTTGAACCCAGGACCCTCTGGATGCTAAGCAAGCGCTTTAACAGCTGATCCATGTTCCCAGCCCCTAATTTAGATTTTGTTTTTAATGTTTTTATTACTTGTAGTTTTGTTTGTTTGTTTGTTTTTGGGTTTTGGTTTTTTTTTTTTTTTTTTTTTTTTTTTTTTTTTTTTTTTTTTTGGTTGTTGTTGGGTTTTTTGTTTTGTTTTTTTGTTTTTGTTTTTGTTTTGAGACAGAGTCTCTCTGTGCAGTTCTGGCTGTCCTGGAACTCATGAAGATCTGCCTGCTTCTGCCTCCCAAGTGCTGTAATTAAAGGTAAGAACAACTACCTCGTCTTGAAGATTTGTTTTTATTTTTTATTTGTGTGTGTGAAGGTGCCTGCAGAGTGGGGGTAAGATCCAGGGTAGGGGAGCTCGGATCTCCTGGAGCTCGCTGTGTGCTGGGAACTGAACTCAGGTCTTTGAGGCCAGTACTCTTAACCACTGAAACATCTCCCTCAGCCCTCTCCCCACTTAGATTAGTTATTTTTAAGTTTTAGTTTTTCAGAGCACTTTAAGGGTCAAGAAAATGGGTAGGGTAGTTCAGTGGCTAGAGTGCTTGACTAGGAAGCTTGGAATTCTTGATTGGATCCCTGCCACCGCATGAACTGAGTATAGTTGTGCAGACCTGTAATCCCCACACTCAGGAGGTGGAGGCAAGAGGCTCAGAAGTTCAAAGTCATCCTTGGCCACACAGCCAGTAGAAGGCCAGCCTGGGCTACAGAAAACCCTTCCTCCCTAAATCAAGAAGGAAATGTGGTCACAGGACCTGACAGACACAGAAGATGGCCAGACGTAGGTTGATCTCTGTGAGTTCGAGGCCAGCCTGGTCTACAAAAGCAAGTCTAGGACAGCTAGGGCTGTTACACAGAGAAACCCTGTCTTGAAAAGCCTAAAAAGCAGAAACAAACAAAGACGGCCAGATGATGACACAGGTCCACAGGGGAATGGCACACAGAGGTAGAGGCAGCGGGGACACAGTGCAGACCAAGAATCCAAGGGATTATGGAGCTGAGTGGAAACCGAGAGCAGAAGAGGAAAGGGCAGTGCTGAGAGTCCACGCAGAGCTGGTGTTTTATCTTGGGACTGTAGGCAGAATAGATCCACTGAGGTTACAGCAGCCTCAGGAGGCCCTCAAAGATTATCTCCACTGAACTTCTTTTCCAGATACACACCCCGTGCGCACATTTTGTTTAAAAAGTAAAATTTCTATAAAAAGGAAGACTTGGAAAGCCACCCACCCACCTGGCTGGATGCAATCACCCTAAGGCTCCTCCCTGGGGACTGCCTTGTTAGAAAAGGAGATAGGGGCTGGAGATGGTTGCTATATATGTGAGGAGAGACCCATGGTGTAATTAATTAATTAATTAAGCCATAAAATGGAAAAAAGAAGAAAATAGCAGGTAGCAAAGGGTGTCGACATGTAGGCACCTAGCTGGGGTAGCTTCTAATTCAAAGAGAGAAACTCAGACTAGAGAGATGGCTCAGAGGTTAAGAAGGGCACTGACTGCTCTTCTAGAAGTCCTGAGTTCAATTCCCAGCAACCACGTGGTGGCTCACAACCGTCTGTAATGTGATCTGATGCCCTCTTCTGGCCTGCAGGTGTACATGCAGGCAGAGCACTGTATACATAATATAAATAAATCTTTAAAAAGAGGAGAGAAAGAGAGGGGGGGAGGGGAACCTCCTTTATTAGCTGGAATTATGTCTAGTGATTGGAGCATTCATGGGTGGGCATATCCCCTCTGCCCACTTTGTCAGTACACCTCAGGAAATTTAGAGCCAGAAAGGCTGGGTGATCTGGTCTCACACAACACAAGTGGAACAGTGCTTAGGTGCTTTCTCTGTGCATTCGTGGCTGGGCTCATGGAATGTGGGCCGTAAATTCTAAAGGCCAAACTAACACATTGTCCTGTGTTTCCTAACCAGTGACAGTGGCAGCTGCAGAAAGGTGACATTTCTGCAAAGCATGGGCATGGGCAAAAAGCTGTCTCAGTAGAAGACCACAGCCTAAGGGGTACCTTTAAAGTTTTGTCTTTCTTGTCTGTGCAGAGAGCCATCCACACATTGATCAGTCCAGGCCTTATCCAGATATCCTGAACCCCTGTCCAGCCAGTCTGTGCTGTGTTAGGGATGACTTGTGTCAGGTGTCACCCCATTTTTCTACCGCTGATACACAAAGGGCCACAATGTGTGGAATAAAGAAAGGCAGGGCTTCCAGCCTTTCAACACCACGGGCAGAAAATAATAGGCTTAAAGGCTTTCAATAGCTGGGGACAGAGGTTGGTGGTAGAGCTCTTGCTGCCCAGGCTCCATTCCCAGCATGGGGAGAGGAGGACAGATCTCCAAGTCATTGCAAATATCAGCAAAGCTTGACTGAGGCAGGAGGAGGGGCCAGGTGTAAGTCACTCTCAGGGCTACTGCTGCCAGGAAAGGCATTAGCTCCAACCTTTCAGGTGACCTGATTTACTTTTATCTTTGCCTCCTCCTCTTTCCCACACCTCCTGCCCACACCCTCTTCTTTTTCTTTTCTTTCTTTTTTTTTGAGACAGGGTTTCTCTATGTAGCCTTGGCTGGGCTGGACTTGCTTTGTGGACCATGCTGGCTTCGAACTCACAGAGATCCACCTGCCTCTGCCTCCCAAGTGCTGGGATTAAAGGTGTGTGCTGCCGCCACCACCACCCAACCCTTTTCAAGTGGGGCTCTTGTATCCCAGTCATGCTTCAAAATTACTATGTAGGGCTGGAGAGATGGCTCAGTGGTTAAGAGACCTCATTGGTCTTCCAGAGGTCATGAGTTCAATTCCCAGCAACCACATGGTGGCTCACAGCCATCTATAATGTGATCTGATGCCCTCCTTTGGCCTGCAGATGTACATGCAGGCAGAGCTCTGTATACATAATAATAAATAATAAATCTTTTTTAAAAAATTACTATGTAGCTAAAGCTGACTTTGAATTTCTGATTCTTTGGCCTCCCTCACCACTGCGATTGCGCACGCACACACACTCTAGGCATCAAAGCTCCCATTTCCTCCATCCCACTGTCCTCTTCTGCGGGGGGGGGGGGGGGGGGGTCTCTGTTCATTCCTGCTAGTTTTGCCGTCATGAGAAAAATATTCAAGAATGACAGTAGAATGTCTGAACATTTCTCAGGCAGGGCTGGGCCTTCACAGTGACCTCAGCCGGGGCTCTGAAGCCATCTCTTCACTTGCAAATGAGTATTCAGAGCCTTAGCCTGGGGCGGGTCTCTTGTCTAAGGTAACAGCTGATAAGGGACAGAGTTTAAGATCTTACAGCTGTCTCTAATTCCAGAGTCCACATCTGCCCCAAAGCTGCCCCAAGCCAGAGGGGCCTTATCAGCCTGGCTGTGTGTCTTAGCATAAATAACTCACCCTGTTGAGTCTGTTTCCTTGGGGAAGGGATGTTGGGGGTGTGCCTGGGGTCACCTAACAGTTGAGAGATTCTGAGACCGTTGCAATGGGAGTTGGCCCAGTCCACCCAGGCTCAGATGACCAGTCCCAATGGCCTGAGTGCCCAATCAGGGAGACCTTGGATCAGGCCATAAGTGGGCACAAGGAGAGCAGCCTCCCTAGCTTTGTTTATTGTCTGGAGGCTAAGAATATTTTGAATTGTTGTGTTTAAGAAGGGAGGGGAAATACCCAAATATAAGAAGGCAGCCTCAGAGAGCCTCCAGCAAGAATGTGGAGGAATTAGGGCAGAGGAAGTGGGCCTGCCTGCGTTATGTCTGGGCAGTTATGATGTTGTAGGCCATCCAGAAGCCCTGGGCCAAGGCCTGAGTCCTGATGAGCCATTCACATTATTTGGAAAGCTTATTTAACAATTAGGCAAACCAAACATGGTGGCTCATACCTGTAATCCCAGCACTTGGGAGGATTGCTGTGGGTTTGAGGTTAACCTGGGATGCACAAGACCCTGACTAAATAAGGAATAGTTTCACACTCAATTAAACTGGAATTTCTGGTGAGGAGGAGACAAACATCAGTGTCTCTTTTTTCTATTTTGTGTTTGTGTTTTGTTTTGTTTTGTTTTGTTTTTTTGAGACAAGGTTTCTCCTTGTAGTCCTGACTAGCCTGGAAGTCTCTATGGAGACCAGGCTGGTCTTGAACTTGCTGAGATCCTCCTACCTCTACCTGCCAACTGCTGAGACTAATGGTGTACTCCACCACACCTGGCTGGCATCAGGGTTTCTTTTCTGTGGTTCTGAGCATGGAATCCAGGGCCTCTGGTGAGCATTTTGTCATTGAGCTCTACCCCAGCCCTGTGCCAGGGTTTCTTGAACTATCCAGGTAATGCTGTAGTGAGCTGCCGAGGTTAAAAGTACTTGCTGAGGGGCTGGAGAGATGGCACAGTGGTTAAGAGCACTTGTTGCTCTTACAGAAGACCCAGATTTGATTTCTTTCTTTCCCCCCTCCCCCTCTATGGGGCAGGGTTTTCAGGCAGACTCTTACTTGGCAAACAGCTATTTTTTAAAAATATATTTTATTAATTTATTCATATTCCTGCTCAAACTATGGCACCAACCAAGGACTATACATGCAGTAAACTTCGAACCCCTACCCAGATCTACCCAATGGACAGGACATTCTCCACAGTTGAGTGGAGAGTGGCGTCTGACTTTCACACGAACTCTGGTGCCCCATATTTGACCACGTCCTCTGAATGGGGAGGTCTGGTGGCACTCAGAGGAAGGATAGCAGGCTACCAAGAAGAGACTTGATATCCTATGAGCATATACAGGGGGAAGAGGTCCCCCTCAGTCACAGTCATAGGGGAGGGGAGTAAGGGGTAAATGGGAGGAAGGGAGGAATGGAAGGATGCACGGGATGGGATAAGAATTGAGATGTGATACCAGATTTGATTTCTAGCACCCACATAAGGCTTCACAACCTCCTTTAACTCCGCTTTTGGGGGAGCGCATGCCTCCTCAGAACCAAGAACATACATGGTGCGTATATACACATGCAGGCAATGTACACATAAAAATAAAGACAGACAGACAGGCAGACAGAGGACATCTCAGAGCAGGGGCTCTCAACCTCGAGTAGCCAGGGAACCCCTGATGAAGACTTTCATTGGTGGGATCAGCCCGTCCACATGCACACTAGCTTCATTCTCAGGAGGTGGAGCCTGGTCCTCTGCTTCTCATCCCAGCGCCTCCATATTTTGGCTTGGGGTCAGCCAGCCTCTGAGAAACCCCTCTCTGCATTCCTGAATCCAAGTGGCCTGAGAAGCCACATGGAATGGATCTGTGCCTCTGTACTCCAAGATAGAGAAAAAATAGGGAATCTGAGGCTGGAGAGATGGCTCAGAGGTTAAGAGCACTGACTGTTCTTCCAAAGGTCCTGAGTTTAATTCCCAGCAACCACACGGTGGCTCACAACCATCTATAATGTGATCTAATTCCCTCTGCTGGCCTGCAGGCACACATGCAAGCAGAGCACTGTGTACATATAATAAATACATCTGGGGGAATCTCTGCCTGCCCTAAATTTATTCTATCAAGTCTCCATGTCAAGCCCAGCAATGGTGGGGCACACCTTTAATCCTAGCACTCGGGAGGCAGAGGCAGAGGCAGGTAGATCTTGTGAGTTCGAGGCCAGCCTGGTCTACAAAGCAAGTCCAAGACAGCGAAGGCTACACAGTGAAACTTTGTCCTGAAAAACAAAAACAAATAACCAAACAAATCTCCATGTTAACCCTAGTGAGTAACTGGCATCTTTTGAATGTCAGTTTGTGAGAGGAGGGTGGGACTAGGCCACCTTAGGTAATGGAGCTTGCCACACAAGGGGACAGTGAGACCACTGAAGATCTGCTCAGGCCACAAACTCGGGGGCCTCCAGGGAAGGAGGGGGCTTTGTTGATGGATGTTGTGTGTTCAGTGCTGAAGACTGGCCCCTTCACCCAGAACACAAATGGGGCAGTTTGTGTAGGACCAGCTGAAGGCAATGAACAGTGTGGGGCAGTACCGCTACAGGCTCCTGGGGACAGCACCGCATCCACAGACATGGCCCTGTCCACATGGAATAGGCAGTAGAGCCATGGGAACATTTAAACCGGCCAGTGGGTAAAGGATGTGGAACAGTCACCTGAGTATCCAAGTTAGACTGAAGATAAGTCAGGGCACAGGCTGGGGCACAGGGGACTCAAGACTATGGGCAGGTGGCTATCTGAGAAGCCAGGCAGAAGACCAAAGAGCTGAGATCCAAGGGTGTTAGTCAGGGCCACAGGAGTCACCCTGAGGAGGATTGTGGGGAAAGTACCCTGCAAGGAAGCCATGGTGCAAAGGCTCTGAGGCAGAGGAGTGCCAGGAGTCCTGAGTGCCTGAGAAGCCTAGGAAGAGGAGGGGAGGGATGTGTGTGTCTGTCTGTCTCAGTGTGGGTATGTGTGAGTGTGTGTGTGTGTGTGTCTGTCTGTCTCAGTGTGGATATATGTGTGTGTGTGTGTGTGTCTGTCTGTCTGTCTCAGTGTGGATATATATGTGTGTGTGTGTGTGTGTGTGTGTGTGTGTGTAGGTCAGAAGAAACCTTTTAAGATCTTTTCTCTCCTTCCACTTTTATGGGCATATCAGGGCTCGAACCCAGGTCTTCAGGCTTATACAGTGGTGACGAGATGATGTCTTTTTGTGACTTCAGCACCTTCCCTGAACACTCAGTCAGCTCTAAATGGGCTGTGGGAGGTCTCCCTGCAGGACACTTGCCTAGCTTGTGCCAGACCTCAGTTCTAGTAGGCATTGCCAAAAAATTAAAGCTGTAATAACATAATAGGCTGTAAATGCTGCGTTAACAGTTATTCTACCAAATGTTTCAGGGAACAATAACAAGGAAAAGTTCTGTATACATTCATTGAAATGCAGTTTTTCCTTTAAAAAAATTGTCTTTTGGGTGGGTGGTAAAGTCTAAAGTAGCCCAGAACTCTTCATGTAACCAAGGATGACCTTGAACTTGTGATCCTCCAACCTCATAGGTGCTGGGATTATAGGCATGTGCCACCAAGGCCAGGTTATGCTATGTTGAAGACTGAACCTAGGGCTTTGTGAGTTTTAGGCAAGCACTGTACATACTGAACTATATCCCAGCAGTCCAGTTTTCTTTGCTTAACATGTGATTTAAGGATTTATTTTATTTTTATTTATGTGTATATTTGTGTGTCTGTGGGTGGGTATGTGCTTGGTGCTGGAGGTGGCCAGAAGAGGGTACCAGGTCCCCTGGAGGTAGTTACAGATGTTTGGGAGTCCCTAGATATAGGCACTGGGAACTGAACTCTGCAAAAGCAGTCCTCTCTCTTAACCACTGAAACAGCTCTCCAGCCCTTTGGCTTAAGATGTTGATCTATGGCTGAATGAGAGGACGAACGGGGCAGGGGCCAGGGCAGAATCAAAGGCTTGTGTACTGCTCACTGCGAACAGCATTCAGCATTCAGATGTGGCCTCCTTGGGTCAGGCTGCAGAGCCCATCCTTCCCATGGTTCTCTGGTCCCTCCACTTTGCCTTTCCCCTCCCCTCCGGTAGCCGTTCCTCTTCAATTCCCTGTCTGACTCTCCACATTAATGAAACCACAGAGAGTCTGGCTTCTCTCACCTAGGATGTTCTGGGCTCCCTCGTGGTTCTGCGCATCCCAGGAGTCCTTTGGCTAGAGCTGCAACCATTCTGCTTCTATTTTCCTGTTGATACAGCCAGGCTGTTTCCATTTTTAGCTGCCTTGAATTGTGTGGCCATTCACAGTCTTGCACAAGGGGGTAGGATTCGTAGTCGCAATGCCTGGGTGTGGGGTTGTTAGCTCACAGGCCAAGAGTTCAGCCCTACTAGAAACGTCTAACCTTATCTAAAACTGCCAAGCTGTTTTCCAGGGCGGTGGTGCCCTCCTATGTTCTCTGCAGGGAGTGGAGATGGCTGGGGGGTGGGAGAAGGCCAGAAAGGAGGAGGCCCCTGCAGTCACCCCGCCCAGGGAGCTGGCATGGCCCTATGCAGCAATATGTCCCGGGACCCTGCAGTTACGCCTCTATGCCTGATACGTTCCCTTCCTGGCTCTAGGGCAGTCTGCACGGTCAGAGAGAGGAGGAAGTGAGGCTCAGGGACTTACCTCCCCAAAACCACATCCGGCAATGGTTTCCCATGAGCCTCTGCGCTGGCCGAGCTGGGCAGTGCTAGGGAGCTAGCCTCCTGGGTGCTTCCAGCTTGGAGCTACAGTTTTGCCTGAGTCCCAGACTTGCAGGAGCCTAGTGGGCAACATGCTTGGGGTGGGGGAGGAAACAGCGTGAGTGAAGGCTCAGAAGGCACATGGGCATATGGGTAGGAGGAGCACTTCCACATGGCCAGTGGCAGACCGTGCTGAGACCCTGAGACCCATGAATCATTTCTACTGAATCCTCACATCGGGGGCAGGGGGCTACCTGTTTTGTTCAGTCTGTACAAATCAGGACAGTGAAGCACAGAGTTATGTTCTTCTTCATTGTAAGTCACACAGCCCATAATGGATCTGGGGTTAGCAAGCAGGCAAGAGAAATATAGGTAGGCAGGAAGCAGGTTCCAGAGAGCCAGGGTACTCTGATCAGGTTCTGTGGTGTGAGCACTGGTATAGCTCTGGACATGTGGACACACAGGAGAGGACAAGCCTAGGAGAAAGTGACATGGCTGGGAGGAGGACCACCCACCACCTAACAGCCCTGTTTGTTTCTTCAGGGTTTTCCTGGGGCATCTGAATCCTATGAGGCTGGCCAAGAAGATCCTCGATCCTCTGCTGGGCTGGTGCCAAGTGGCCTTCCCCGAGCTGGCCAGATGGCCCAGCATGTGTTATGTCGCCCTCGGCATTGTGACTGCTCTTGGTGACCTGACAGATAGGACAAGAGCTCCTCTGGCAGGGTCAGAAGGTTGTGTTCAAAGTCCGGGATCGATTTGATGTCACTGTTGAGAGAGGCTGAATAATGTGTACTCTCAGTGGCTTTTTACAAATCTCGTTCACCGCAGTGAGTAACAGCCACAGACCCAAAGCCTGAAACTTGGCCATTGCCATACACACATCGCCAGGATCTCTGCCTGAACATCGATTTTTCATTTCTGAATGAGAAGTTAGTCCCATTGGAATGTCAGCCAGTATTTGGCTCACAGAACGAATTTCTGCCTGGCTTTCCTTGAAGGGCCTCTTGAGCGCCAATGTGTTTGGTGCCATGTGTGCCCAACAGTTCTCTCTGAATCTTCCAGTTCCCACCTCTGGCCTGGGCCTGAGTCTCAGCTCAGGCCCCTGCAGTACCAGCTAGGTGGTGACAGGCAAACATCTACACACTAGAAAATAACTGTGGTTATCTCTGGGGGGCTCGTGTCCGCCATGTGAGCATACCCTCAGTGCCAGATAGGTATGGGGGAGCAGGTGGCCTAGTCTGACCATTTTCAGAAGAATCCAAAGTTTCCTCTTTAAAAATATTTTTCTTTACATTCATTCATTTTCTCTCTCTCTCTCTCTCTCTCTCTCTCTCTCTCTCTCTCTCTCTCTCTCTCTCTCTCTCTCTCTCTCTCTCTCTCTCTCTGTCTCTGTGTGTATGTGTGTGTGTGTGCAGGCATGTGTATGCACACCGGAGTGCAGGTACCCTCAGAGTCCAGAAAGCAGCATCAGATCCCTTGGGGCTGGAGTAAAAGGTAGTTGTGAGCTGTCTGAGGCATTTGCTGGGAACTAAACTTTGGTCTTCTGTGGGAGCAATCGGAACTCTGCTGATCTGTTTCTCTGGCCCTAGATATATTTTATTTGGTTTTTAAATTGCTTGACACAGGGTCTCATGTAGCCAAGGCTGGCCTCAAACTCTCTATGTCTCCAAGGCTGGACTTGAACTCTTGATCATCCCCTCCTTGATGCTGGGATTACAGGTATGTACCATTGTGTCTGGACTAATTATTTAATACAGGGTCTTACTATGTAATCCTGGCTGGCCTGAAACTCACAGTGTCACCAGGATGGCCTTGAACTCACAGAAATTGCTTTTCTTCTGTGCTCTGGGCTTAAAGGTATATACCACCATGCTCGGGTACAACTACTAATACTGCTGCTGCTACTACTAATATTATTATTTCTTATTTTTTTGAGACTGGGTTGGGTAGTCCTTGAACTTGCTCTGTAGAGCAGGTTGGCCTACAACTCAGAGACCTGCCTGTGCCTACCTCTCAATTGCTGGGATTAAAAGAATGTACCACCAGGGGCTGGAAAGATGGCTCAGAGGTTAGGAGCACTCACTGACTGCTCTTCCAAAGGTCCTGAGTTCAATTCCCAGCAACCACATGGTGGCTTACAACCATCTATGAGATCTGGTACACTCTTCTCACATGCAGGTGTACATGCAGGCAGAGCACTGTATATAATAAATAAATCTTAAAAAAAAAAAAAAAAAGAATGCACCACCATCCCACAGCCTGAATTTTTTTCTTTTCATTTCCTTTTTTTTTTTTTTTTTTTTTTTTTTTTTGAGACAGACTTTCTCTGTGTAGCCTTGGCTGTCCTAGACTTGCTTATGTAGACCAGGCTGGCCTTGAACTCACAGCGGTCTGCCTGCCTTTAATCCTGAGTGCTAGGATTAAAGGTGTGTGCCACCACACCCAGATTTTTTTTTTTTTAAAGCGCCACAGTGGGGGTTGGAGAGATGGCTCAAAGGTTAAGAGCACTGGCTATTCTTCCAAAGGTCATGAGTTCAATTCTCAGCAAACACATGGTGGCTCACAACCATCTATAATGTGATCTGGTACCCTCTTCTGGTCTGCTAGCTCACATGCAGGCAGAATACTGTAGAAATGCTAAATAAATAAATCTTTAAAAGTAAATACATAAAAAGCCACAGTGTCCATATGATGTCAGACTAGCTCCAAATTCTTAGGCTCGAACAGCCCGGGCATAAGCATGCGAGCAGTTGTGGGTACATGTGTTCGTATACGCAAAATCATGTCAGTTTTGTTTCGTGGCAGTGAACTCAAAACACAATGGACGAAGCCCAGAGCAGGCAAAGCAGCAACATCTGGTGGAACTGGATTCAATGCAGGCCGCCTTGTTAGAGACTTCTGACAGAATGTTCTGACAGCCTCTCACATACTGACTTCATACTCCACGCCTCACTGACTGCTGCACCCACAGCCTGGGGCTGGGTTCTCCCAAAGACCCCCTGGAAACAAACAGCTAGTCCAGGTTCAGATTCCAGCTCCCTGACTCACTGGCCAAGCATCCCGCAGGCCAATTTTTTCTCTCCCCCTCTGTGGCTCAGTTTTCCCTTTTGTAAAGTGGGAGAAATAGCAGAGCTGAGCTCTGCTCTAGGGAGGGGCAGCCTGAACCTGTTTACACGCAGTAAATTCTACCGGCCATGAAAGTGCTAGAGAAAGGAAGCTAAACAAATAAATATAGTAGGTGTAGTGGGCCAAACGGCAGTCAGCTGTGACCCCAGCTACCCAAGGGCTCTGCAGAAAGAGGATTACTTGAGCCCAACAATTTGGGGCCAGGCTAGGCAATGTAGTATCATCCCTATCTCAACATAGAGTAAATTAAAAAATGTAGAACCAGGTGTGGTGGCACATGCTAGCACTTGGGAGGCAGAGGCAGGCAGATCGCTGTGAGTTCGAGACCAGCCTGGTATACAAAGCAAGTCCAGGACAGCCAAGGCTACACAGAGAAACCCGGTCTTGAAAAACCAAAATAAATAAATAAATAAATAAATACAAATGTAGCTGAGCGCTTCCTGTTCACCAGGCCCATAAAGCCTTGTGCATTTGATGGAGTTTCAAGGGCCGGATATCACACAGCTCGCGAAGCTGACTTTAAGGTGGGGAAGCCCCCTAAGCTCCATCCTCCCATTATCTATAGTCGTCGCTTGTGTGATACTGTGTGGGTCATTAGGAGGCTCAGGCCTTCCCAGGCGGCTTTCCAAATCCAAGCCCCTGTGGCCTCTCTGCTCCCTGGCTTTCTGCATAGTCCTGTGACACCATGCTTGCAGGCCTTTTCAGCCTTGCCCTTGCTTCCTCTACCTCCAACCCCACCCCTCTGCATGCCCACTGGCCCTTGGCTTCCTGAAGTCGGCTTTGGTTCAAACTAGTTACTTCCCTACTCTCTGACCTGCCCCTTGGCCTCAGCCCTTTGTGCTGTGGGTAGGGACGTGCGAGTCTGGAATGTTGTGTAGTTAGTGTGTATGTATGTATGTATGTATGTATGTATGTATGTATGTATGTATTTTAGAGACAGGGTTTCTCTGTGCAGCCCTGGCTGTCCTGGAGCTCACTCTGTAGACCAGGCTGGCCTTGAACTCAGAGATCTGCCTGCCTCTGCTTCCTGAGTGCTGGGATTAAAAGCACGAGCCACCACCACCTTATTTTGCATCTTTAATGTCTTGTGCCAGACTAGGACAATGGTTCAGGCTGGCCAGGCTTTTATTCTCGGTTTAAGAGACAGAAGGATATAGGTATGCTCCATACCAGCCATTTGTGTGCAGAGAGAGTGGAGAGGAAAGAAAAGAAATTGGGGCTCAGAGAGGGGAAGACCTTTCTGAAGGTCACACAGCGATACCTCTGGCTCAGCCAGGCTGTGGGTGTGACAGTCAGATGGAGGATCTCATTCAAATAAGGGCAAGAATAATGGCCATCTCCATTTAAAAATAGTCACATTTGCTGACACTCCTTTGGCACTTCCTTGGTGTCTGGTGGCCTGTTCAGGTTCTTTACACTGTTAACCTCGGATCCTCCCAGCAGCCCAAAGTAATGCGTTCCACTATTTTTATTTCCGTTTTACAGATGAGGAAACCAAGAGACAGAAGGTCTGAGGAACTTGCCTGAGGTTACACAGCTATGGTGAAGCCTGGGCGCTTAGAAAGCACAGCCCCCCAACGATCACTTATTTTCACAGCAGCTCAGCCAGGCTCGCAGAACTGCACACTGGTCTGAGAGGACGCTGGGGAGGAGCGGCAGATTCTGGCATGGACCTAGCTGCAGCGGCAGCCCCAGGCCTCATTCCCAGAGCGAGGTGATTGTGCTAAAACAGCTCCGTGGTGTGGTAATGACTATCAGGACAGAAGATGAACCAAGGGTCTGGGTCTCTAGCGTCTCATCGCCTACAGGAGGGGCCTGAGCAACTTGCCCCCAGCGTTTTGATGGAGCATGAGGATGGGTGCGCGCACTCGATGAGGCGAGCCCGGGCTCTTTGTGTGTCCGAGCTCGTGTGCGCTTGCGTGCATGTGCGCCTGCGTGTGTGTGTGTGTGTGTGTGTGTGTGTGTATACGTGTGTGTGCGCGCGTGCGTGTGTGCGTGCGCGCGTGCGTGCGTTTGTGTGTGTGTGTGTGTGTGTGTGTGTGTGTGTGTGTGTGTGTGTCCCGCGTGTGGGCGTGGTTGAACATCCAAGCCCCGCCCCAGGCCCCGCCCAGGCCCGGCCAAGCTGGTATTTTTCCACCCAGCAGGATGGGTGATGCAGAGAGCTGCCTGTTCAGACAACAGACACGCGAGGTCAGGGAGAAGCCGCTTATAAATTACCGCTTCCTCCGCGCCGTCGCCAGCGTCGTGCTCCGGGACCTGTCTGCAGCCGAACTCCCGTGCCCGGCAGCCAACGTCGCGATCGTCGCCAGCCCTGCCAACCCTGTGCCAACCGCCGTGGGCTTAGCCACCCAGGTACCCAGGGCTCGTGGGCCGCCACTGCAGCCCCCTCCCCGGGCCGCGCTTCACCACTTCCCCGCGTCCCTGCGGGTCTGGCCTCCCCGCGCTCCACCATCTCCTTCACCCCTGAGGGAGGGACGGAGGGTCTCCTGCTCAGCCCTGATGGCGAGGGGGTTATTGTTTCCCTGGCAAAGGAAGGGGCCGGGGCTGCTACTGCGGCGGCAGGTGTGTGTGTGTGTGTGTGTGTGTGTGTGTGTGTGTGTGTGTGTGTGTGTGTGTGTCCCACTGGGTGGCTCCTTGTCCCTGAATTTCTCAATTTCTGAGGGTGGCTGTTTCTCCACCCCAGGCAGCCGTGCCCATGTGCGCCCCAGGGTGTGTGATGTTCCCTGCCATACCTGAGTGTAGTGTGGCCGTGTGTCTCTGTTTCCTGATGTGAGCTCTTGTGTGCCCTTGTAGATGTCTTGCCTGTGTGAACCTGTACGTGTGGCCGTGTCTCTGGAACCCTGTCCGTGTGCACGTGTGTGTCCCTGAATGTGGTTGTATCTTCGGGTCCCTGGTTGTGGGCAAGGCTGGTGTCTTTCAGCTGTATATCCCTTGCGCCCAGTGGGCCCAATGGGCATCTCTGGTTTTCCGCCGTATTTGGGAGAGGTAAGAGGGAGGTATGGCTCTTGGTGCTGCCTGGGTGTGGCACGCAGGTGGTAGTGACAGCCCCCCAGGCTTGAGGAGCAGGACTAAGGCCTGGAGGGACAGCCAGGGGCAATGGCCAGTGACTAGGACCGGCTGGACACATTTTCCTCTAGACTTCTCCCCTTCCCTTTGTGGGTTCCTCTTTTGGGTGGGAGATTCTGGTCCGCTCCCACTGGCGAGCCACACAAGGAGCCAGTCTCAGAAACAGGTCCTACAGCCCAAATGCCTCAGCCTAGACCAGCCTGGCCGCAAGGGAGGCGTGTGCTGAGCAGAGCCACCGACCTGGCTATTTTGGTCACTGCGAGGCCTCTGCCAGATCCCTGCCTCCCCCAGGACCAGCCCCAACGGCTTGGGAGACAGCCTGGGCCCCCATTTCCTGCCCGGGGAAATAAATCATATAAAAAAACTGGCCAGACGCTTGATCCGGAGGGTCTTCAGACTGCGGTTTGGTAGCACGTGGCTACATTTAGATGTCAGTAAATTGGCCTCCGGTTTGGCACAGCTAGCTTTCAAATAAATGTCATAGAGATCTTTTTTAAATAAATTTTTTCTCTCTCTCTTCTTTTTCTTTTCTTTTTTTGTTGGCTAGTAGGGAGGGGATCTCACCCAGAGTGTCTAAGCCAGAAGGAGTTTATTTTTATGAGAGAGCGGGTGAGCGCTTAGCAACCGCCTGCCTGCCTCCCTCTCTACCAGGGAGTCATCGGGGAGTGTGGGGGGCGGGGGGAGGTGAAGGGGAGGTGTTTTAGCAAGATGGTGGGTGGCTGGAGGGGGACCTAGGCACCAGCCAAGAACGCACAATAGGATGGCATCGGCAGATGGTTGGAGGTTGTCTTAGACTTTGGCTCAGCTATCCAGTGAATCTTGGGAAATGTTTCTTGTCCTCAGTTTCTTCACCTGTATAATGGGTGGGGCATACTACCCACTGCATATGTCAACCAGAGATCCAAAAGCCAGTTCTTGTCCCCAGAAAGACTATGTTCCTCTTACTGGTGACCTTGGGTAGTTCTCTTAGCTTGGGCTTGGCTGTCCAGGCGACAAGGACGCTAAGGCCAGCCTCGCCTTGTCCTTGAGGGGATTGAGGGAGATGAGGCTGAATAAGCTTGTGGTAAGCTGTAAAGCTGGGCTCGGCTCTCGGCCTGCTGATTAGAGGGTGTCACGAGGTCTTGGGTCACTGTGGTGTGTGGCAAGGGCTATGGTGCCGTCCGCAGAAGGCTTTTGTCCTTTGGGGATACCCTGGCACTGCCTGTAGTAGCGCCGTTGTGGTCACCCTCCCTGACTTTCTAACCCCCCTCTGTATCCTGCTGTGGGCCACATCTGTTTGGTAGAATCTGGAAGCTCTCCGGGGTGGGGGAAGAGCCCATTCTACAGATGGGCCAATTGAGAGCTGCCCAGGAGTCTGCCTTGCTTGGACTGTACAAAATTGGGTTTCCAAAAGCCTTCTTGTGGCAAACTGTGCAATTTGGTTTCATGGAGCTTGGGCCACCGATTTGCTGGGGACATGAAGGTAGAGCAGGGTGTGGAGGAGATGGGAGACATGGGTACTGTGGTCCTTAGGGCTAGAGTGTATGAGAAGGGGGGGGCCTTAGTACCTCATATTCCTTCTTGCTTCTTTGCACCTTTGTGTGGAGCTCTGCTACCATTTCTGCTGCAGAGGCAGCCTGGGTTTTGGGGACCCTGTTTCTAACCTCGACTTTCCAAAGGTTTAGTTCTCCGAAAGTTTCCAAAGGTCTCAGTGATAAGGTGCCATGAGTCACTGAGCACATTCCTGGACACAGGAAAGAGCTGTCAATCACAAGGAGTCCCTGGAATGCTGCCCAGCCGCTGCCACTGGGGGATCTGGGTGGGACTAGAGGGCTAGCCTGGGCTTCCAGGCTCTGCTGACTGATCCCCACTTCAGCAGCGGCTGTGGGTAAAAGACAGGCTTTTTAGGCCTGCAACCTGCTTTGTGGTGTTTGTCCACGAACACCAGCCAAAGAAATTGCTTGAATTTATGTAGTGTGGGGAGCAGCTACGGTCCTGGAACATCCACGCCCTGAGTGAGAACTAGGGCTCGTTCTTAATGGGTCTCATTTAGTTGATTAAGAAACCTTGGCTCGATGGGCGTGGTTGTGTTTGCCTTTAGTCCCAGCGCTCAGGAGGCAGGGGCAGGTGTGGATCTGTGAGTTCGAGGCCAATCTGGTCTACAATGCAAGTCTACACAGAGAAACTCTGTCCCAAAAAATCTAAAAGAAACAAACAAAGAAAGAAATGTTGGCTCATGCTGGCCCTAGGCAGCACTGGATTGGGGATAGAATGTTGGCTTTGAGGTGCTATAATTTAGAGGGAGCGGCTGCTGCAGTCACCCCTGCAATCTGTGGGGTGTCTTGAGGAAGACTTAAGAATGTGTGACCCAGTGTGTACGTGGTGAGGTAGAGGTGGAGGTGATGTTGGAGTCTGTGCTTCCTATGGACAGAGAGGGACACAGAAGGTTTAAAGGCACCGTGATATGAAATCGCCAAGCATGTTTATAGAACATGTCCACAGGGTCCCAGTTAGGGAGAGGCCATGAGAGCCAGGTGATGGAGGCCTATGCCTTCCAGGCATATAGTTATGGGGCTTTATCAGGGAGGGCAGCAGGGGTCTGGGGACAGTAGCTGGGCTGGGCTCCAGAGATCAAGGGTGGCTGCCCGCTGGCCTACCATTGGTCAAGGTACAAAGGCATTTTCTGTACCAGTGAATCTATCTGGCCCCAAGCTCTTTCTGTAAACACCAGGTGAAGCCTGGATGCCCTGTTTAACAGGTACCAGGCCATTAACTTGCTAGTACCCACCTTGCTGGAGCATGCAGATCTGGTGTCTTTAGGGAAAGTTATGGGCAGGGCTGGCATGGGGTTGCGGGGGTGGGGGGTGGGGGGGGAGGGCTCTCCTTTCCCACACCACTTTGGGTTAGAGGATTCTTTTGGAAACCTGAGCTGTGGCTGGGCTTAGGGGGCAGGGTGGAGCTTAGGGGTGGGGGCAGAGAGGCAGGAAGATAGGAATTGTTTGTCTTTTTTTTTTCCTTCTTCTTGAGTGGGATTTGACCCGGAACTTATTATTTAGCTCAGGCTGGCTTGGAATTTGCCACAATCCTCCTGCCTCAGGCTTTCGAGGTGCTGGGATTACAGGTGTGAGCAACTGTGCCTAAGTCTTCCCTGTGATTTTTTTTAAAAAAGCATTTAGGGCCTGAGATATGGCTCAGCAGGTGAAATCACTTGCCAGGCAAACCTGAAAATTGAGTTAAATCACCAGGTTCTAAGGTGGAAGGAGAGAACTCCACAAAGATGTCCTTTGATCTCCATCCACAGGGGATTCTGGCATACCACATGAGACACACACCAAAATAAGTAACATTTTTAAAAGCAGAGAGATGTTATAAGGGTTTGGGGACTGTAGGTGAGTAGTACGGTGTGTGCTTAACCCGAGGCTCTTCTTGAGTTTGATCTCTGGTCCCTCCCCCGCTCCCAATTAAATTAAGACTGAAGTATAATATACTGAGATGCAGAGATAATTCGAAGTGTTTTAGATATAAGTTTAACTACCACCCAGATCAAGATAAATATCCCTTATGTTTGCACACATATTTGTGTATGAACATAAGTGTGTTGGTGCGTTTGCAGAGTATGCACCCAAATGTGTACGTGTGCTGATGGAGGCCTGAGTTCAGCATCAGGTCCCTTTCTCCATTATTTTCTATGTTATTATTATTATTATTGTTGTGGTGGTGGTTGTTTTTTTTTTGTTTTGTTTTTTTTTTGTTTTTGTTTTTTTGTTTTGTGACAGGGTTTCTCTGTGTAGCCTTGGCTGTCCTGGACTCATTTTGTAGACCAGGCTGGCCTTGAACTCACAGCAATCTGCCTGCCTCTGCCTCCTGAGTGCTGGGATTAAAGGCATGAGCCAACACGCCTGGCTTTTTGGTTTTTCAAGACAGGGTTTCTCTGTGTAACAGCTCTGGCTGTCCTGGAACTCATGGAAATCTACCTGCCTCTGCCTTCCAAGTGCGCCACCACCGCCTGGCTTCTATGTTATTTTCTGAGACAGGGTCTCTCACTGAAGCTGAGCTAGGGTGGTGGCCAGCAAACTACATCTTCCCATCTTTGTCCCCGCTCCAGTGCTGGGGTTACATGAATGCAGGGCCACATCTGCCTTTTTATTTTGGTGCTGGGGACCTGAACCTGGGTTCTCCTGCTTGCATAGCCAGCCGTCTTACCTGCGAAGGCACCTTTCTAGCTCTTCCTGCTCCTTGCTTTTTTTGTTTGCTTGAGGAGGGGACCCAGGACTTCACCCTTGCTAGGCAGACACTGTACCACTGAGCCACATCCCCGGCTCTCTCCGCCCCTTAAAAACACTTGTAGATGTCTGTCACTGTGAATGGGTTTTGCCAAGTCACCACCTCATCATATCAGTGGATTTGTGCCAAGGATGGTGAATCACCCTTGTAATCCCAGCACTGTTATGTGTGTATTATGTATGGCTAGCTGTAGCACTGTTAAATGGGAAGTAGGTTCTAATAGGGTTATAATTCTGTTTTATTGTGAGTTATTGCTCTCCGAATGATTAATTTATAAATTGAGCTTTATCTTAGTTATGTGTAAGGGGGGAAGTGGTATAAACTGGACGTCATTGTTTTCTGCCCTGTGACACAATGGGCACAACAGCCCTATTACAACGTGTCCTGCAGATGCTTTGTCTATGGGTGTGGGATTGTAAGAGACTCTCCTGTGGGCATCGTGTGCTAGCCTTTTTATGGACATACCGTTTCTTTTGCGTAGGAGTGGGAAACTGCCAAGTGATTCACTTTTCAGTTACAAAAATTACATACTCAAGCAATACAAAACTATTATAAGCTAAAATATATCCACTTCAGATCATTACAAAGCATACACATATAAGGTTGGGTTTAGGGTATAAGCTGTGGGGTGTGTGCTTGCCTAGTGTGAGGCCCTGGGTTCCATCCCCAACACTACAAAATGAGTAAATAAAGACCTCACGGCTATCTATTGCCCTTACATAGAGCTTTAGCTGTGCGGTACCTGAAGTGTCGGTAGGAACGCAGACTGCTTTTTATCACTTTCTGGGTCCGTTTTCATTTCCTTGTGGGTGTAAGGATTTGCTCAGCGGGCCAGCCAGCCAGCCAGCCAGCCAGCTGTGGTTTGGTTTGGTTTTAAACAAAAACAGTGTCATACTGTTCCAGGTTCTGGGTCTGTACAAACAATGGCCCATTATGACCTGCCACCAGGCAGAATGTCCTACAGAACACATCGCAGAACGAACAAGCCCACCAGCCCACTGTGCACATCCTTGGCTTGTGACCCACTGGCCTCTTCTGCCCTAGCTGACCACCCAGACTGCAGCTCATTGAGGGAGTCGCCCCACCCAGTGGCTTCCAACTTGCCCTAAAGGTGAACAGCAGCCTTGAGCCCCTTCCCACTGACAGGAGGAACACCCATTCAATCCTCCTGCCTCAGCTTCCCAGGTGGCTGAAACTGCAGGTGTGTGCCACTGGTTGCACTGCAGATGCTTATTGAGCACCTACTGAATGTCAGGCACCATCCCAGGGGTAGGAAGGTAGCAATGAATAAACCAATCTCTGCTGTTGGGCTGCCCGCAGTCCCTCGGGAGGGTGAGGCCAGCATAGGGCGGGGGGAGAAGATGAGTGCCTGGAGGTTAATGTACAATCCCCGGTCTTTTATGCTGAGGGCAGGCACTTGGGAACAGGTCGCAGGTGTGTGGAAGAGTGGTCCTTTGACTACAGAGTTCAGGGATTGTGTGGACTTTGTTTGGGATCATCCAGGTAACCTGCCCCACCCACCCACCTCAGGGACTAGGTGCTCTGGTGAGGCCTGGGTGAGGTGTTTATCAGTGGAAGAGTTCCAGCCTTCCAATCACCTATTGTTCAGGTTCCCTGCCTCGGCTGCACCCACCCGTTCTGATTATGTAAAACTCCCCTTCTGGGAGGTAGGTTAAGGACGCTGGCATTATCTTGTGCAACTGACTTTTCTAGGAATGGAACCCAGGGAGGGTTTTTCCACAGTTAGGTTGGAGCTGCACCACTGAGCCACATCCCAGCCCCTCACCTGGGTGTTGCCATGGTGTTATTCATAGTCTCAGTTAATGGGAACAGAGTGTGAAGGAAGCACCCCAACAGCAGGCTGCTTGAGAGATACCTATAGTCCAGGACCTAACTCCTGGAACCCTTGGAGAAGAGCCTGGAGCCTGGCACTGATGAACTGCTCTGGTCAGCCCAGGACTGAGATGCATGGGGAAAGAGTGGGCAGGACATTCTACCCACACTTGTTGCGTATCCAGTGGACAGGAGACATCTGTTAACCCATCTCCTTTGCTTAGTCTGTTCCCCTTGTCCCCTTCCCCATCCCCTCTGAACCTCGCTATCTCTATTAAGTGGCTGGAGCTTCAGGCTAGGTCTCCTAGCGGGGACATTCTGAGGGTCCTGTTTCCATGGCGCTTGTTAACAGGGTAGAAGTGGAACCTGACTGATTGCCATGTTCCATCAACCCCCCCCCCCCACCACACACACACACCCCTTCCTGCGGGAAGCCGGTAGGCTGAGGTTGCTAGGTGCTTGGCAGGGGGTGGACAAGTGTGGCTGGCCTGCGGATCTGTGCAGTCATGCCTAGTGGGTGAAGGGCGCTGGAACAGGGCTATTCTGAGGACTCTGCCCCTGCTCCAGGGCTGATCAGCCCCAATGGAAGGCTGGCCATGATTTCAAGGACCTTCATTCTATCACCAGATGGCACCTGGTGTCCACAGCTTCCTGACCAGCCGCCATGTCTCCTGGGCGTCTCTCTGTACCATCTAGGAGGCAATGCTCAAGAGGCTCCCAGTGGCTCCCTAGCACTCTGTGAAATCAGACTGAAGAAGAATTTGATGCTAGAATCTTTCCCAGATCCGGCTCATCTCTCGTAGTCTGGGGTTCTCATCTGAGCCTAGTTGTTTGTTCCCCATCTTCTCCCCATTCCTCAAGGACAGCTTGAAGCTTCCTCGGCCAGAAAACATTCCTTGACCCTAGGTGGTGCTTAACATACAGGAAGCCAAAGATCACAAGAGCGGACTTGAACTTCCGTGCCTCAGCTACTAGCCTTGGCGTGACCTTGGATCTCTGTGAGCTTGCTGTATATCCACCTGCCCACCAGCTGGGGACACACTGAGAGGAGGGGAAGACACTCCAGCATCTAGCAGAGGGGCCTGGTTCACAGAAGTGCACCCCCATCCTGAAATGAGAGCCTATACTTTGAACATCTATTGGTCGGGGCTTGGACCCACCCATCCACCCACCTAGCAGGTACTTATTTCTCCCAGGCTGTGTAGCTATGGCTAGTGAACAGGACAGTCTGAAGCATGCCCTCCTGGGGCTGGCTGTTTGGCAGGAGTGATGGATGTCCAGAAAGGGGAAAAAAAAAAAAGTTACACAGGTGGACTTACAAAATCAAAGTTAGGCATTGTGAGCCAGAGCTGGTGTCCCTGGCTTCTGGCTTACTGTGTGACCTAGGTGAATCCTTATCCCTCTCTGGTCCTTGAGTTTAAGGAGATCACTTGTCTTATAATGAGGAAAAGAGTCCTATGCCTGTGTTGTCAGGATGTGAGGTGCTGTGCCCTTGTCCTCTTGCTGATTTTCCAGCATGGCCTGATCCTTGCTCTGAGAGAAGGCATCCCAGTTTGGAGAATAGAGTTCCAGAGCAGCGCTGAGTGGAGCTATGGCCACCAGCTTTTAGTAGAGAATAGCTCCTTGGGAACAACGTGGGTTTGCTTATTAAACTAGTAGGGGGAGAATGTAGGTTAGAACAAACCTTTAAAAGGAGGAGAAGAAGAAGAAGAAGAAAAAAAAAAGTCCCACGCTTGCCAGCCCCTTCCCTAGGTGCTGTGGAGTCTATTTCTGTCTTTCATTTCTCGAGGGTAGAAGGTGGGCTTCTTTTAAAGGTATCTTGCTGTGAGCCGGTGAAATGTGTCAGCCCCTACAGAATATCCTCCCAACCAGCTTTGAGCCACACCGGGGGTTTTGTGTATTTTGTTGGTGGGAGTGTCTGAAGATGAAACCCAGAAAGATAGGTAAGGGCTAACCCCAGGACTGGGGAGCCTTATAAAATGCTGATATTGTTTCTTTATGCTCCTCCTCCCCCTTTTCTTTTCTTTGTAGCCCATCAGGGCACAGTGGGGGAAGTATGGCATGGTGAACTGTTTTAGGGGTGGCAGTGAGGTGCTAACCAGCAGCTGTGATGTCCCTTTATGCCTCTTTGTCTCCCCAAATCCCACTGGTGGGAAACCTGCCACCCCTTGAGGCAGTGTTTTGTTGCCTGAAAGGAGAAGGGAAAGCCACCGGGCTTCTCTAACTCAAGGGTACTAAGTCAGTATGGTCCGAATGGGAGATTGCTGTCAGCTTGACCTTGCCAGAGATCACACCCAGTCCTCCAGCTGGGGAGAGTGGCAGGGTACATATGTGTGTCTGTTTTTGTATGAAGGTGAGGGCAGTTAAAGGCTGGAAAAGGGGGCTGGAGAGATGGTTCCAGGTAACCTAACACCCTCTTATGCACAAAACGTCAATGTACATGAAATAAAAATAAATAAGTTATTAAAAAAAAAAAAAAAAAGACTGGGACAGGGAAATCACCTGGAAGCCACCAGTCTCTTCACTAGGCAAGAGCCATACCCTTCTTAATGTCGACACCTATGTTGAGGCCTGTGCCTCCTCCACAGACTCCAGCCAAAGGATAACTTGCTTCCTTTGGATGTAAAGAGTTCAGCCTTCTGCCACCATTCTCGGAAAGCCCCAAATTTGCCACCAGGAAAATCTTGTTTGCTGCTCTCCCTCCTCACAGGGGCGATAAGTACTACCTACCAGTTCTCCCTGATAACCCAGCCTGAGCCCCTCTCTTCCCCCAGAGCAGCCCCCCCCAACCCATTAGTAATTTTTCTTTACATGGTATCATTATTACCCTGACTTGAGATTGCTGTTACCAGGGGCCTGGAGCTGCTGGCTGTGGTCCATTGTGGTGTTGTAGGGTATAAATCCTGTAGACCAGCTCTGCTCCGATTGGGTTTTTAGATGTGATTTCTTTCCTTCCTTCTTTCTTTCTTTCAGCCCAGGCTGGCCACAAACTCATGATCCCTCCAGCTTCAGCCTCCTGAATGCTCGGATTACAGGTGTGTACCCCCATACCAGGCTTCCTTCCTGTCATGCTATAGGTCAGGTTGGAGTCTCCAAGTTGGAACCTAGCATTCAGTAGGCTTTAAAAGCCCAGCTGAGATGGCCGCACAGTGGGTGCACCTGTGGTCTAGTTATTCAGGACGTTGAAGAGGGAGTGTGGCCAGAGCCCAGGAGGAGTGAGGGCAACATGGCCTCACATAGGGAGGGAGACCCAGGCTGTAGACCCTTCTTATCCAAAAGCTGAAGATGAACAATATGATAACTTCTATTTCCTTAGTTTTCACATTTTGCATAGGAAAACCCCAACGCCTTTCTGAGGGCAGGTGACTGGCTCAAGGTCATAGGTCTGGGAGTTGGCTGAGGCGGCCTTGGTCCAGTGCCACCTTGGAAAGGATGCTACAGGGAAGCCGCTTGCTACTCAGCTGTGTTGGCGGTCCAAAAAGCCACAGGAGGCTTTTGCAGGCAGCCAAGTCGGATGTAAGTCAGGGGAGAGGCCAGGGCCAGCCAGGCCCTGCAGACAGGCCTGGTGGCTCTAGGCAGTGTGTCAGGACAAGGCCCACAGCGTGGGATCTGGCATGTTGCCTGCTGGGGTGGTGGTGGTGTAGGGGAGTCTTTGAGAGAGGCTTTTGGCTCCTGAAAGACAACACAGGGCCTGCTGGAACACCCCTCAAATAGCCCCCCCCCCTCCCTCCCCCTGCTATCTAGAAACATTCCAGCTTGGAGGCTAGCAGAAGCCCTTGACCCACAATTGGTGCTGCCTTTGTAGGAAGTTGCAGCCACGTGGAATTGTCTCAAATTGGGCTCTGCTTTGAGGGTGGAGAGGGACCCTGCGGTCTGGCTTCTTACCTGCCAGGGGCATATGTTTACATGGGTCACGTGGCCTCAGCAACTGGAAGAGGCAGGCTGAGTCTGAGTTCTGAGAACATGGTGGTCCCTGGGTCAGAAGTGCCAGTTATCATCAGACAGTGGAGAGACTTGGTGGCTCCATCCACATCTGGCATTTAGAGCTGGGGGGCGGGGTTCACAGTGTGTTGTGAAGAGTCCTCTAGCTGTTTCACAGGCCAACCTGTGAGGACTGATTTAAACATGTCTTCCTGTTGCCCCCCCCCCCCCCCAGTTGAGGATTGTGCATGAGGAGGAGGGTCAGACCTAAGCTTTGCAATAGACACATGATGGATAGAATGTCAGACTGTGGGGGACCTCAGATGTCGTCTGTCACCTACAGACTCCACCTTGGTACTAATGGATTGGATGCCAGATAGACAAGGAATAGGCATAAAATGACACAGCAAGTTCAAGCCAGGGCATAGGTTGTGTGTGTGTGTGTTTGTGTGTGTGTGTGTAGCTGAGGACAGACACAGGACCTTGCTCATAAAGGCAAACACTACCCCTGAGCCATATCTCTAGGCATTTAATAATTAATTAATTATATTATTATATTAATTATTATATGTATATATGTTTTCATATGTGTATGTATGTACAAGTGTTTCCAAGTATCCTAGGAGGCCAGGAGAGGGCTTCAGATCCTCTGACGTGGGAGTAACAGTTGGTTATGAGCCTTCTAATGCGGGTATTGGGAAACCAACTCCAGTCCTCTGCAGGAGCTCTCAGCTGCTGAGCCATCTCTCCAGCCCTGTGTTTATTTAGGTTTTGAGACAAGGTGTTTATTTTTTTTTTTATTATTTTTTATGTTGGCTTAAGTTGGTCTCCAACTTAACTCTATAGCTCAGGTCATTCTCCAACTCGTGATCTTGTTACCTCAGCCTCTCCAGTGCTGGGATTATCTGTGTGTACCCCCTGTGCCCTAATGATACTGGATTCTAAGGTTGTAGTCAGCAAAAATCAGTTTAAATTAACTTTTGAAGTAAATAAAACATTTTTTTACTGATACATAAACTGAAGAGGCCAGATCTAGGAATGCTTCAGGTGTAGCTATATTCAGGTGCTCCGTTTCTGGGCTCTGTGTTTCTCAGTGCCTACTCCATTCTCCCTGCCGGGGGGGGGGCTCAGGTACCCCAGTGAACCCCATCCCCACAAACCATCTCAACTTTGAAGGAGCCTTCTTTAAAAAAATAAATAAATTTAAGATTATGTGTGTGTGTTTATGTGTGTGTTGGGGCAGTGCACATGGCCTGCATGTGGATGTCAGAGGGAAATTGTAGCATCTGTTCTCTCTTCTCAGCCTTCAAAAAGTTCTGGGGATAGAACTCAGGTTGCTAGGCGTACATAGCAAACGTCTTTAACCCACCACGCCATCTTGTCAGCTGTCCCTCCTCCAGTGTTTTTGACTAGAGTTCTGGCTGTCATTCTAACTGTCCAGGCATAGTCAGGTCCACAAGCAAGCCAGTCCGAGCGACTGGGTCTAGTTCCCAGATACCCCATAGGATGAGATCAATACATACGCACCGCCAGGCTGCTCACACGTTGGAAGTGAGTACCAGCACGCTAGATAGACCCACCCACTGACACAGAGAGCCACGCTTACCTGTCTGAGGTGAGCTGGCCGCTTACCTGTCAGGATGTCACCCCAGGCAGAATGACATCCTCCATGGTTCCTTGAACATTGTCCTTCAAACACAAAGTCTCCATCTTCCTCTTTATCTTCCTTCCTTTGGCATAGCCCAAGACAGTCAGGTGTGCCCGTTGCCATTTTCTATTTCTGGGCCTCACGCATTGCAGATGTTACCCATCCACCTCGGCATCTGTAGGACACTGTCCACCCAAGTGGAAGAAGCTCCAGTGGGCTCTTCCTCATGTCTCAGTCTCACCCTAGGGTTCTGGGCTTCTTGAGAGCAGGGACCTGTTTCTTGAGCCCTGATGTGGTCTTTTCCCCATACAGTGCCTGGCACATAGTAGGTGCTTAAGAAATTGTTGACGGGTCCCATCATGTGGTACCTTGGACTCAGTAAGTGTGCCCTGATGCAGCAGCGAGAGAGATCTGCACCTCCCTCCCTCCCTCCCTCACCCCTGTGCATCACCATTAATTCCAGTTTAAGTGTCCTTGAAATCTTAGATCTCCATTGATAAGAGCGCCTTTCCTGATTCTACACATTTTTATATTCCAGGAAAGCTGAAAGTCCTTCCTGTGTCTGGGCCAGCAGCACTGCGGGTGGCCTGGGACGCCAGGCCCAGAGATCTGCCCCCACTTGTCTGTTCCTCAAATCCAGTTCTAAAGAACAGAGGCTCCCTGTTTAAAAAAAAAAAAAAAAACGTGTCTAGGGTGCAGCCCTTTTGCGTCGCTCCTACTGAGCATGCACAAGTCTCTAGGGTCCACCCGGAACACTGTATATGTAATATGAATAAGTAAATCAGAATCCATGAAATGGCTTCTTGGCATCCCCCAAGGGAGAGCTGATGTGCAGCCAAGTCCAGCAGGTTTCCTGGGTACAGTGGTCCTCAGTCAATTTAATGTGGTAATTGGTGGGCTCCACCTTCTCTAAGACTCTTGGGGCTGGGCAGTCAAGGCGACTCAGCCAGCAAAGGATCTTGCTGCCTGCTTAACCTGATGACCTGAGTCCAACTCCCAAGGCCTACGTGGTAGAAGGAGCCTCTTCCAAGTTGTCCTTTGATCTCCACACAACACACTCCCACACAAAGAAATGTAATAATAATGACAATGGTAATAATCAGAAAGAGAATCTTGGAGCCTCTCACCCCTCTGTCTAGCCTTGCCTTGTCCATAGGGGATAGCCAGTGACAGATCTGGGACCTGGGCAGGTTACAGAGCTAGTAGGGGTGTGGGCTTTCTGGTCTGGTCTAGTGGATGGTTTACTTGTGCACACCAGCAAAAAGAACCTCTCTTAAAAAAATTTGTGTGTGTGTGTGTGTGTGTGTGTGTGTGTGTGTGTGTGTGTGTGATATGTGTATATGTATCTGAAACATGCCATAGCATATGTGTAGAGGTCAAAGGACAAATTGCAAGGAGTCAGTTCTTCTTCTACTATGTGGGTCTAGGAAATCAAACTGAGGTTTAGCAGCAAGCACTTTTACCTGCTGAGCTGTTTCCTTGACCCAAAACAGACCTTTCTTTGTTGTTGTTGTTTTTAAGATTTTTGTTTATTTATTACATAAACACTTCTGTTCATATGTATGCCTGCACACCAGAAGAGGGCAGCAGATCTCACTAAGGATGGTTATGAGCCACGATGTGGTTGCTGGGAATTGAACTCATGACCTCAGGAAGAGCAACCAGTGCTCTTATCGCTGAGCTTATCGCTTATCTCCAGCTCCCAGACCTTTCTTGTAGGCCAAATCCACCACGGCTTCTAGTGCTACACACAATTTGCGAAGGCAGTCGGGTGACTCCTTGGGACATGAGCTGTCTAGGTTCAAGAGCACTGAAACCAGAAGTGGGGAGAGAGGGAGAGAGGGAAGAAGAGAGGAGAGAGGGGGTGAGGGGAGACTCTGTGTGTGTGTGTGTGTGTGTGTGTGTGTGTATGTGTGTGTGTCTGACCACATGTGTGTGAGTGCAGGTCTCTGTGTGCATATGCATGCTTGAGACTCAGCATCCCCAACTCCCATCCCTGGTCCCACAGGCTCAAGGAGGCCCCTCCCAAGCATGTGTGTTGAGAGTCACCCATGGTCAGACCTGGTCACCCTGGGCACGCAGGCCCTGACCACACCTCTTTGCTTCCTCTTTGCAACAGGTGCAGAGCCAGCGCCACAGCCTCTTCAGAGGAGCCTCTCAAGCGTAAGTAGTTTTTTTTTTTAGCTTCCTTATAGGCTCAGGCTCACCACTGCCACCCACGGCAGGACCCCATGGGGGGAGGGGGGAGGGGTCTCCAGTTCAGGGTGTCCTCCAGCCTCTAGGAAAAGACAAGATCCCTGAGGTGACCCCAGCACCTTGTTCTTGGCATCTCTGGGTGGAGGGTCACCTGGCCTGCCTGTACCCACACTGTGCCAGGGAGTAGCCGTGGCAGATGTTGTGTGGGGGTAGGGAGCCTGGATGACTTGATACTGATACTCACCTCATGGGGGCCCTGGCTCCAGACAGGATGCTCCAGACTTGATCTCAAGCCTCTCGGGTCTCTTGCACATGCGTGCGTGCGTGTACACACACATGCACTGTTGGGGGCAGAAAGGTGCTAAATCTGAGCTCTACTACTGAGCTGAAGTCCCTGGTTCACCGAAGGTTCTATTTGAACAAAACTGAAAAATGGTCAGCGAAGTTGAGAGCGGGTCCCAGTGAGCTCTCTGATGCCCTTCACTCTGATGGTGTTGATGCTGGCCAGGATGTTTCATTCCTACCCACTGCTGTCTGTCCTAGGAAGAGCTGCAAGAATCGTATTTTTTGCTGAATCACTGGGCAGTAAGTCACAAACGGGGTGCCCCTTCCCCTAGTCCTTGACGTATTTCATAAGAGCATTGTCTTATGTAACTGCCGCCCAATTATCAGCCCGGGACATTTAACATTGACACAGTTCTCATATCTAATCTGCTGATGGCCTTGGTACATACTACACCTTGCTTTTTCTTCTCTTTAGTTTTTTTCCCCCCTTCTTCTTGTTCAGAATCATAATCGTGCCTCTAAGAAGGATTTTGATGTTGTTTTCAGGCTGACTTAGCTGATTTTAAACTTGGGACTTCAAAGTCCTATAATCCTGACGTCTACTAAGAAACACTGGAGGGTGTATACGCACTCTCCAGAATGTTCCAGGTCCTTGCCCTGCTATCTGCCAGCTGTTCCGTTCCTCTGTCCTGCCACTTTGTTGATCTTGGGAGCCACCTATGGACCCTGCTCTCAAATTTGAGAACTCCGCCTTCCTGGATAGATATTTCTTAATATCTAATCTTCTTCCCTCTCCCTCTTGCTCCCTTTCTCTTGTTCTCTCCCTTCTTTCTCATGGCTTCCGGGATGGAGCCCTTGGCACAAACAGTGCTCCATCCTGAGCTGTTCTCCTGGCTTCCAAGGATGGTCTCTCACTGGCACAGTGCTGGGGTATGGTCAACCTGGGGTTATCTGTGGACCTCCCATGAGACCCTTGGTTATTGCCACTTGTGGCCGAACCCAGTTGCACTTTTGTTTAGCACTCTCCTGTGCTTCTGCATCACAAACAGCCAACCGAAGACCACACTTTCTCTGAGGTCACATGCGTTCATCCCCAGAGGCTCAGAAGACCTCCCCTTGTTGAGTGGGCGGATAACCTGCTCTCTTGTGCTCAGAGTCTCCACCTTAATGGTTGTGTGTTAGGGACACTTATTGCCTGTGGGTACTGGACTTTTCCTGGAGGTGTAACACATTAGCTTGTTATAACCCCAAGAGCCATGTAACAGCCATAGGAGGCAGGAGTGCTTGTTCTTTCTGTAAAAATGGCAGATGAACAGGTGGAATGCTCACTGAGCGCCAGGCGTGGCCACACCCCTCGGCGACTTGGGTGCAGGCATTCAGTCCTGCCATCTGCTTAGGAATGGTCGCTTCGTTGTGCTGACCGGGAACTCAGACTCGGGGGTAGAGGAGCTCCTCCAAAGTTCCCACTGCTAAGAGCCCACCTGCCCAGCTCTGGCGCCCACTTGATGGCCCTCCCCTCCCTATTGCCCTCCCTATAGGCGGGGAGTCCCCTGCATGCCCAGCCCCTTCCCCTTCCCAAGGCCTTCCTGCTGCTGGTTAATGAGCAGCCAAGGACAGTGGAAGCCAAGGAGGCCCCTACTTGCTCCAAGGCTGGAATGTGAGTTCTGTTTCTAGATAAAGAGTCTTGTGCAAGTGGCTGGCCCCATGGGGCCTGGCAGCCGCCATAGGCAGGGCATAGATGGAGGCCAGGCTGTTGCTCCTCAGCGCTAATCCGAGATGCGGACCAGGCTGTTGAGGTACCTACACCACATCTGTGTAGCCCTCCTGGTTTGCTGTTTTGGAAAAAGCTCATGGCCTCCCCTCCATCCTCCACACGGTGGTCAGTGGGGTTCGCAGGGAGCTTATTACACAGAGTTGATCCACACTGAGTTCTGTGTGTGACCCACTGCACACACACACATCACGTGGGGCCTCTGGCTTCTGCGTTACCACCTGAGCGAGATCGTATCTTTTCATCTTTATGGTGGAGAGCACAGGGCTGAGGAGTCAGGCAGGTCCAGGTCCAGGTCATTCCAGTGCCAGAGCTGGGATGTACCTCAGTGGCCTCATATACAGCCAAGAGTGGCTTTCTCCACCAAACAAAGAGTTAGCAGAGCTCTCAGCCTAGCCCCAGCCTGTGCCTGATGTGTGACCTCGAAGCAAATCGCTGAACATCTCGGCTTCAGACCCCCCCCCCCCCTCTATAATGGAACAGTCGTATCAAGCAGGAGAACTGCAGTCCATTGCAGGAGGGGGGTTGGCAGAATGGGTGTCATGGAGATTTAGTAAGCCCAGGGGAGTTTCGTGAGCTCAGGGGGACTAACAGAATTAGTGCCGAGCACCCCACATTGAGTATCTCCCCTAAGGAGTCCCTAGAGAAGATATATCCCCCTCAACAGAAGAGGCAAGTCCATCTCCCGAGGTGCTGCTGTCCTGGGTGCTAGGTACTCTGAGGAAGAGACTGTGGACTCTAGTGTCCTTTGGAAAGTGCCACCTCAGCCTTGCTCAACAGTGCGAACCTCAGCTCCTGTTCCCTGGAGGCCTCTTCTGCAGTGAGAAAAATGCATTTATCGTGTTTACCCTGATTATAGAATTCATATGTTTTCAACACAGAAAGTGCTAAAAGGGGGAAAGTCACTCCTCCCACCATGCGGAGGTGACCACAGTATGATGGAGTGGTGTATGCATGCACATGTGTCTGTAAGCTGCTCATGGTAGAACATCTGTGGTCCGACCACAGAAGAGGCTGAGGTTTGCTGGCCACTCTAGCCCTGGCGTTTACGGCTAGTTGGAGTTGCAGAGTAAAACATTGTTGTTTGTTTGTTTATGTTTTGTTTTGTTTTTTGTTTTTTAAGAGAAAAGATCTGAAGTCCGCTGATGGTGGCAGAGGCAGAAGCAGGTGGATCTCTGAGTTTAAGGCTAGCCTGGTCTACAGAGTGAATTCCAGGATAGCCAGGGCTACATAGAGAAACCTTGTCTCAAAATCAAAACAAAAGCAAAAGACAAAAGATCTGGAGTCCTGCTGTGTGTCTGGGCTGGTCTGAACTCCTATGCCCTAGCTAGCCACCCCTCCACCTCAGCCTCCTGAGTGCTTGGGACCACAGGTATCTGGCCAACAGTTTTCTTTTGGAATTGAGATGGGTTGGGGCTGGCAAACCATTCTTTTTGTTTTTTTTTTTTGTTGTTGTTGTTTTTTGTTTGTTTGTTTGTTTTTGTTTTTTTGAGACAAAGTTTCTCTGTGTAACAGCCCTGGCTGTCCTGGACTCACTTTGTAGGCCAAGCTGGCCTCAAACTCACAGAGATCCGCATGTCTCTGCCTCCCGAGTGCTGAGATTAAAGGTGTGCGGCACCACGCCTGGCTGGCAAACCATTCTTAAGAAGAATACAGGAGAGGCTGGAGAGATGGCTCAGAGGTTAAAAGCACTGATTGCTCTACCAGAGGTCTTGAGTTCAATTCCCAGCAACCATATGGTTGCTCACAACCATCTAAAGTGAGATCTAATGCTCACGTACATTCAGTTAGAGCACTATATACAATAAATAAGTCTTTAAAAAAAAAAAAGAATACAGGAGCAGGTCCTGACACACCCCCGTGAGATACATTTCTCTTTTTCTGCCTCCATCCTTGGCTATACCCTGAGTACTCTTTGAGTTTCCTCATTCTTTCTCTAAGGCTGTCTTCCCGCCATGAGGCAGCTTGTCGGGCACTCCCATCCCAGCTTCTCTCAAACAATGTGGCTTTCCACTGTATGTCTCCATTACCGTCCGCTGAGCACTCATTCGCTCACATTACAGTTTGTCTGTCCTGCGGATTTTCTTCCAACTCTAATAAAACCATCCTCTTTGAATGAAAATAAAAAAGAATACATGTGAACAAGGTGACACATGTCTGTGATCCCACACGCAGGAGCCTGAGGCAGAAGGATAGCTGAAAATTGGAAGCCAGCCTGGGCTACATAGAGAGTTCCTGGTCACTTGAGGAAAGTGTTTATTTAATCCTCAAGCGAGAAATTATTTTTTAGTTATTCTCTCCAATAAAGCACTCTATAGTAACCAATGCCTTGTTTCTACTTTTGATTGAGATAAGCTATATACAGAGTGTAATTGATCAGCACTCTTGGGAAGGGGGGCTGAGTGCTGGCGGCGGAACTCAGGGCCTCAGCAGGCTAGGCAAGTGGTCCACCCCTGAACCTCACCTGAGCCCTACTGAAGACATTCTGCCTTCAGGACTCAGTACGGGTGACAGTACCCCACCACCACACCCCTGCAGGAGCTATCTCTGAGCTTTTCTTTCTGACATTCTGACTATGCTTGCACGTGGCCATATCTCTACACCTTGATAGAGTATAGAAGTCCACCCTGGGGCTGGAATCCAGCGTGTATGCTGGCCTTGCATTCTGCCACTTGGTCACGCTTCTATTCTGGGGTACCCATTTTAAAGATGTGTGGACGCCCCAATTTCAAATCTCTGGTTCTCTGAAGCTGCTGGGATATGGGTTTCCTTACAAATACCAGGGCCAGCCAGGCCCTAGCACTCGGGAAGCAGAGGCAGGCGGATCTCTGTGAGTTCGAGGCCAGCCTGGTCTACAAAGCGAGTCCAGGACAGCCAGCCAGGGTTACAAGAGAAACCCTGTTTCAAAAACAAAACAAAACAAAACAAAAACAAACCGAAAAATCAAATACCCGGGCCAGCAGGCACATCTCTCCTGGCCACTTGTGGCCAGAAAGCTTGGGCTTCCATGACAATGCCCTGCATAAAGGTTTTTTTGTCCTGGCTCGTGGTCCCAGCAGTGGTCAAATGAGAATCCTGTCAAGGAAAAGGTCTCTTCAAGAACAAACAATCTCTGAGAGATTAGAGGGGCTCACAACACTTGAGAGAAGTTTCTGGAAGGTATTGCCACCTGTTCACCTATTATCAGCTAGTCCCTGGGTGTCTGGTCTGCAGAGGGGGCTGCCTTCAGGATCCCACGCAGGAGAACCTCCATGGTATCTTTACCTGTTTCCCAAACTTGTAGTCCTTTCTGGATTGCTTTCTCCCATAACAGTAAAGGTTTTTCCAGATAGGCTTTTTGGGTGACAATGATCAGATATGAAGCCCCGCTATCACTTAGGGGCTGAGTGCACTGTAACAAGGGGCTCCCCTCTTTGTGCCCAGTGTTCTTGTCTGTAAAAACTTACCCTGAGGGATCTGTGGAGCACAAGGAAACACTACTACTGTCCAGGTCCCAGTCCCTGCTTAGCCCCAGCTTGGTAACTTAGTGGGACACCTCCATGGGGTCACAACCCCCACATTCCCTCTCTTATTTGCCTGGCATTCCTCTGCCCATCATTTCCCAGGCTGGCTCTCTCTTTTTGCCGCCATCACTATCCCTTCACTCTCATTCATCCCTGCAACCCTGCCTTTCACTACTGAACTCTTGGTCCTGCTATTTTCTTTTTTCTTCTTTTCTTTCTTCTCTCTCTGTCTCTGTCTCTGTCTCTGTCTCTGTCTCTGTCTCTGTCTCTGTCTCTGTCTCACTCTCTCTCTCTTGGTTTTTTGGGGCAAAGTATCTCTGTGTTAGCTTTGGCTGCCCTGGACTCACTTTGTAGACCAGACTGTCCTCAAACTCACAGTGACCCGCCCTCCTCTGCCTCCTGAGTGCTGGGATTAAAGGCATGCACCACCACCGCCCGGCCGTTCTTGCTATTTTCTAACCCGAGTTGTCTTGTGATTTTTAGAGGGAGCCCTTGATCATTCCTCTTACAGGAGGATCTTCTCATCTCTTATCTAAGGCTGGTGCCAGATCAGTGGGGAACAATGCCACAATTGATTAGTAATGTCTGTCAGGGGAGCAGGTTAGCAGAAGGTGGAATGCATACCGTTTGTGTGACATTCCCTTAGTAATGGACCCCTGAAGAGGAAAAGCCCAGAGGACTTCTAAGGCTTCGAGGGTGTGTTAAGAAGAGAAGGAGAGGCCTGGAGAGGGGGAGTGTGAGACCTTGTTTTTCACACCAGGCAACCAGAGTATTTAAACTCTCATATTATACTGTGCTTTGTGTTTTGTGCTGGGGTGTGGATAACACAAGGATCCCTTGGGACAATGGATAGGGTTGCCAGATAAAACACAGGGCACTGACTCCCTGAGAATTCCCATGTACCACTCCATGCACCATTCTGTGGGTCCTCTGCAAGAGCACCACGTGCTCTTAATCCAGCCCCAGAGTTTGGTATTTTAAAAAGCATGTGCCCCTTATTAATGCATCTTTCTAGTTATGGGCACAAACATTGCTCTGGAGGTGGGGCTGGGAGTGCCATATGTAATCAACCAGACATTCAGGGACATCTGTCATCCTAAAGGAGGCAGGACCAGAGTGGCCTTTGTTCTAGGGCATTTGAAACAGGGTCCTGCTGTGTCTCATTGGCTGGCTGGGGAATTTACAGCAATCCTCCTGCCTCAGCTTTCTGACTGCTGGGATTATAGGTGTGAGCCACCACACTCAGTTCAGAGATTGGCCTTCTCCATGTTGTCGGATGCTTGGCTCCTATGGCCAAGGAAAAATGTCACCACAGGTCCTTACCTTGGGGCAGGATATTGACCTTTCCTTTCCCTTTGGCCTTTCCAGTCTTTAGGAAAGTTCACCACCCCTTTGTCTGCTTTGCTATCCTGGGGAAAGACCAAGGTTGGCAAGAGTGGTGATAGGGGAAGTTTGGGGGAAACTCTCTGAAGCATATGAAAAGCGAAAAGCGAAAGCCTGATCATCAATCTTCAGAAGCTCTGGATTTTTGCTGTTGGGGGTGTGTGTATGTATGTTTGGACTCACGCTCCTGGGAGGTGGAGATAGCTCATGGCTATCCTCAGCTATACAGCGAGATTGAGACCAGCCTCAGCTCCATGAGACTGTCTCAAAAACCAAGTAACAGTGGGCTTTCTGTGGTTCAGCCCCTGCTGTGTCCTGGGGACTGAGAGATGACTTGACAGTCTGGAGATTCCCAGGGCCATGGGAGTCGGAGGCCTGTGTGCACGTGCTGGGGATGCAAACCATGGCCTCCCACGGTGGGCAAACACTCTAACCCGGAGCATCTCCCCTGGAGGGATGCCTTGGACACACAAACTATTTCCGGAGGTGTTAAGCAACAGATGAGCAGAAGACCGGAAGGGCATTGCCCGTGGAGGATGAAGGAAACAATGTGTGTAAATGCCTGGCGTGACAGAGAGTGAAAGCAAAGAGTAACTTTCAGGAAGTTGGCTTGGCTTGGCTTATCTTCTGGGCAGGGAAGGGGAAGGGGAGTGGAGAACAGAATTCTCACCTGATGACCTCAAAGCTTCATGCTGTGTGTGTGGGGGGGCGGGGCATAGTTAGTCTTGCTCCACTTTGGGGAACTAGATCCTGGAGACCAGTGGCCATAGTCTGTGGCTCAGAAGTAGGGCCTGTTAGGTAACTGTGTTTTCTGAGGCAGGGTTTCTCTGTGTAGCGTTGGCTGTCCTGGAACTCACTCTGTAGACGAGGCTGGCATCGAACTCAGACATCCGCCTGTCTCTGCCTCCCAAGTGCTGGGATTAAAGGCGTGCGCTGCCACATTTGATGATGGGCATCTGTGAGAGAAAAACACAGCCGGGCTCTCACTCCCGCTCAGTTGGCTGGAAGTCCTGGGAGACACTGTGTTCTGATGACTCTCACCTGTCAGACATTCCACAGGGCTTGGGGGTTGGCCGTAGCTGCCTGAGAGCTCCTTGTTTGGCACCCATGTGATGGAGAACCAGGAGGTCTGATGTTTTCCGAATAGAATACATCACCAACCCTGGCTTTCTTTCTTCCTTTGGCAGAGTTGTGAAGGGCCTGGTCAGGGTCAGTGCTTGTCTGAAAATCTCAAGAAATAAAAGCCCCATTGATCCTCAGGGGCAGAGGGTGTGTGGTGTCTGCTGGAGTGAATCTGACCCCGTGCTGAGGCCCTTCCAATCACGCCTTGTGTAATTTGAAATTGTCCATTTAGCAGATGGTGCTACTGAGGTCATCTGGGGGAAGCCAGGGTCCTGAGGTCAGTCAGCAGTGACCCATTAGGTTCCCTTTAAAACCTAGGTGAGGCACTGGACGAAACCAGTGGATCTGGAGACCAGACTCAGAAGGAGGTGCCTTATGCTATGGACTTCAGAGAACAGAGCCGCAGAAGGCAGGGGAGGGACCCTCCTGTCCAGTCCAATCACATGGCATCAGTATTAATGTAGAACTCGGCCACGGGGTGGGGGTGGGGGGGGGGGAGGGGCCAGAAGGAACCTCCTTGACCAAATAAATAGATGAGTCAATTAAAAAGGATGGAGTTAGGGGTTATTTATAGCTGTGGCCTAAATCACAGGTATCCTTGCCCCCAAGGAGGAAAAGGAGACCTTTTTTTGGGTGGCCGAGGCTGTTTACATGATGACTAAGCTGATTAAGCCCTGGGTCGCAGAGGGTGGGACACTGGAAAGAGTCTTGAGCTCAGAGTGACAGCTTAGGGAAGGTAAGGGGCGGGGAGCAGTGCTTGGAGCAAGCAGAGGGTGGGGAGAGACCATCCTGTGGTGGAGATGGCTTGTGCTAGTGCAGTCCCTGGAGCTGGCTACTCCCACCAATGTTAGGGAGAGGATCCATTCCCTGGACTTTGGTCTTCTGGTTGTTTTAACCTGGCTGAACTTGGTGGTGGTAGTGATGGTGATGGTGGTGGTGGTGGTAGTGACGGTGGTGAAGCTCTTATTTTTAGTTGGAGGGGGTCAGTGTGTAACAGTCACAGCTTGTATCCCAGACTCTCACCTGTTCTGAGTATAATTAAGTGGGCATTTAGCAAGGCCCGCATAGCACCTGCATGTCTGTTGCTGCTGTCACATAGCTGTCATGCCACGTGGCTGCATCCAGCCTGTAAAGGCAGTTATGATCCAGGTTGGCTCTGGAAATTTTGCTTCTTAGTTTTGGAGGGGAGGGTTGTTTTGTAAAGTGGCCCCTCTCTCTTTTGCCACTGTCAGTATTTTCCTGTGCCAAGTTGAAGGTGTGTCGGGGTGGGGGGTGGGGGGGCTAGTAGGACTTTGTGGTGTTAGAGGTGATAACCTGGAAATAACCCCGAGCTCAGCAGTTAAGGATCCAAGATTCCAGAGCGTGCTTTTTCCTGGCTGTGTAAACCTTGGTTAAGTAGCTTAACCTCTTGAGCCTTGGTTGGGCATCTACAAAATGGAGTAATGGCTCTCATCTCACTGGCTGGTAAGGGTTGGATACCTAGAGCCTGGTATCTTGGCATGCACTGGCTGAGCAGGTGGGTGTCTCTCTATGTGCATATGACATTTCCAGAGTGCTTTTGTTCCTGCAGGCTAAGATGCTCTGAAGTCTCATTACCTTTAGACTAATTAGGAGATAAGTGTGTGGTGGCAATCACTGGAGAAGGATTTAAGGGAAGAAGGGAAATATTTAGCCTGATTTAAAAAAAAAAAAAAAAAAGCAACTGCTATTAGGTGGAATTATATAAATCACCCAGAGCTGTGTGGCCACATGTCAGCTGCAGTTATTATTCCAACCATAAGAAAACAGTTGGAATTAGAGGAACAAAAGGTTGCTATGACTACGGCAAACCCAGGTCCTTCTCAGTGCACCTGGGGCAGGCCCAGCCCCTGCCTGGAACAGAAAGCAATCTGAGGCCACCAGAGAAGGTACAGGATTGCTGCTGGGGAACTGGAGCCTCGCTGCTGGGAGATGGGTGGCAGCTGGGCAGGAGAGCTTCCCTGAGGAGGTACTGAGGGTCAGTGAGAGCCAGAAATACAGTGGGGTGTCTAGGAGTATACCTAGGAACCCCAGAGCAGTTAGAGGTGGCAATTCTCCCTTTTGGGCTTTGGTTCTGCTAAGAGATGCCTCCTCCCCTGTTTCTTTGTCTCTCTCTGTGTTTCTCTGTCTCTCTGTCTTTCTGTCTGTCTGTCTGACTCTCTCCTCCTCATTCCCTACATGGTGCAAAGCTCTGCCACTGAACCACTCCCTAACCCCCTTATGGAGATTTTTTTTAAGGCTAATTTTTATTTTATGTGTATGAATGTATGCCTGTATATATTTGTGTGCACCACATGGGTACAGTGCTCACAAAGGCCTGAAGAGGGCATTGGATGCCCTGGAACTAGAGTTACGGATGGTTGGGAGCCACCAGACTCTCACCCTCTGCAAGAATAGTAAGTGCTCGAAACTGCCAACCATCTCTTCAACATGTTGTAAAAGAGAAAACATTTTTTCTTCTTTTGGCTTTTCGAGACAGAGTTTCTCTGTGTATCCTTGGCTGTTCTAGACTCACTTTGTAGACCAGGCTGGCCTCGAACTCACAGCGATCCATCTACCTCTGCTGGGATTACAGACATGCACTGCCATGCCCAGCGAGAAAACATTTTTTAACAGCAAAAAAGTAGGAACGGGCTGGGGTGCATCTCAGTGGCAAAGCACCTAACATTTAAACCTATGGGCTGCCATCCCCAGCACTGCAGAAAAGAAAGAAAGATTATATGTAATACTAGAAGGCAGGGACCCTGTCCCCCACATAGTACCAGCTGGTGAATGCTTTGTCCCAGATGCCCACCAGCAGCCACCTTATACAGCTACGGGGCAAAACTCTCTGGGAAGACGTGAGTTGAAAGCAGACGTCACTACAGTCCTCGGCCCTCCACAATGGGCAACTCCCCTGAGTAGAAGAGGGTCAGGGAGGGGCAGTGGAGGAGGTGTTAGGGTGACATCCCGTGTTCGAGTCCTTGTAGTTGTTCTAGGGAAGCAATCAGATGCCCTCAGCAGGGCTGTGCCCAAGTCCTGGCTGCCTGAGGTGTAGAGAGAATGTCAGTCCATTTTGTCACCATCTTGTCAGCTGGGGCTCTGAAGACTCTGCAGTGCCAGGTGCTGCTCTAAGGACCTCTAGGACTTCATCTAACCCCAACAGTGCTACTAAGCAGGGCCCGTTCTCTAGGGACTGTCTGGCGACTGCTCTCTTCCTGAGAGCCATGTGCCTGTGCCTGTGTCTGTGTCTATGCCTGTACCTGTGCCTATGCCTGTGCCTGTGCATGGGAGGGACAGTGGAGATCCCCAGCCAGCTGGTATAAACCTCACTCCAGTGAGTGGCTGTCTGGCCTCCGAGGTCTGCCCTACTGTTGGCATTCCACAGCAGGCGTTTGTCTGAGAACATTCTGTTTCTACCACTGTAGGAGACAGTGTCCTTTCTTCCACAAATCACAGACTTGTCCCATTTGTGAGAGGCTAGCCCAGGCTTGCCTTTACCAGGATGCTGAGCTGAGCTGAGGCGGACCTTTTGTACCCATGGCTGCCCACTGTGGCTGAGTGTGGCCTCTGACACCTTCTGCTTGGATCAGACAAGCATGCCCCAGAAATCACCCCACCAGCCTTGCCTTTGTCTCGCAAACTCCTTCCAGTTAAGAAGGGGGTGGTGGTGGAGTGTATTGGCCTTGTGTAGAGGTGGACACTAACCTCTCTAGCTTGCTGGCTTACCTGGGACCAGGACGTGTGTCTTCCCTAAGCCTGCTCCCTTCCCCTTTGTGAAATAAAAGTAGAAGTGGGTGTGGGAAGGAAGGAAGAGCCACAGAGGGGCCTGAGACGCCTTCAGCTTTGCTAGGCCCCCAGGTATATGCAGCATGGCATATGTGCACTGCATCAGCCAACCAACCAATGGCTCTTCTACTGGTCAGTTTTATTCAGTACCACCCAGTTCACAGCCCAGCCCTTCCCAGCCTCTCTTGATTCTAAGACTCCTGGGAAGCGGGTGTAACAGGTGAGATTTCTGGGATTCACTTTAAAGATTGAGTCAATAGGTCTCGATGGGTCCAGGTATCCACACCCTAGCTTATGTCCCAAGGTTCTACAGACTATCAGGTCAAGGGCTGGCCAGCTGGGAATGGCAGCATATGCCTTTAATTGGGAGGCAGAAGCAGACTGATTTCTGAGTTCAAGGCCTGCCTAGGCCTGCCAGGACTACGCAGTGAGACCCTATGTCAAATACGAAATGAAGACACAGAGTTTTTTTGGTTTTTTGTTTTTTTTGTTTTTTTAAAAGGATCTTGAAATCTTGCCCAAAGTTTCCCTGTTCTGAACCAGAGCCCAGGTCCAGGTGAACGGCAGGTATGATGTGGCAAGATCTGGAATGCACAAGAAGGCTTCCGGTGTTACCCTTAAACATGCGTGTTCCAAGAGCATAGGGCTGGAAAAGGGAATGCCAGGAGAACACGGCAGTCCTGGGACACAAAAGGAGTCACCCACTCAGGACCAGACAGAAAGGGCTGGTTAAACTTGGGTCCTGGGTGAAGTCCAAACCCCTGCAGGCAGCTGGGTGGTCACTGCTAGTTCTTGAGCCAGAGCTGACCTGGTTGCCAGGCAGAGTTTGCTAGAAGTGAGCGGTTGGTGTGGCTGCATCCTGTGATGCCACCAAAGTGGCAGGTCATGAGAAGGCAATGCTGTGCCCTGGGTGGGCGTCACAAGACCTTACTTGGGCTTAGCAGCAGAGAGGCAGGTACAGACAAGGGTTGCCCTGGGAGACACCCTGTGCACGGGAGGAAGACACAGCTGATTGTGTCAACCTCCAGATCCTCCCCCACGTGGATTTTAATGCTGAGTTTTTCTTCTAGCCAAGCAGTAGCTGGTGTTAGGCACCATCTTGTAGCCCTGGAAGCCGCTGCCACCGCCACCCGCTGCACCAACGTCCGTCAGCCTGACAGAGTTAGATATGAGTCCCGTGCACCCAGGTTTGCAATAGGGGTTTATTCTCCGCCTCTGGCACCTACTGTATCCATAGGGTGGGGGTGTTAGGAGTGTCCCCACTCCCCCCCCTCCAGTTCCCTCTCTGGAGCACATCTCCTGTGGCCATCCATGTTGAACCACCCCTGGTAGAGTGCTATGGGGCCAGGGCCTTGATTTCCTCACCTGCAGAGTGGGATTGTGTACTGGTGCGCCTGGCCTTCTGAGGCCGTGTCATGCAGCGTCCAAGGGTGTTCCCTGGTACTTGACAAACCTTTGGGGAAACACCACACCGAGTTCAACCCAGAGTCATTTGGAGAGCTACTCAGGGAATGTGTTGTGTGATGGAAATTGAAGCTAAGATTCGGGGCTCTCCACAAGAGTCTTCACCTTGTGGGGAAGTTGTTCTCTGCAGCTGGGGACAGGTTCCAGATCACCCTTCCCCTCTCTTGCCCACATTCTGAGTGTCTGTCGCTCCCTTTGCCCTGTGGCTCTGCAGAGCATGCCTGCACTGAGCATCAACAGGACCCTCCAACACTCTCTGATGATGTGTTTATTGTGATTGACGTCAGGAAGCAGCTGGGATCTATAGAGGGAGGGGTGACAGTGAGCACAGGTTGGTGATGTGCTGAGAGAGGCCATTGAGGCCACTGTTCTGGATGCTGTCTGTCAGTGACTGCCTGATGAAGGGGTCCATTCGTTACTTTGAGGTGGTCTAGTGTCCCTCTCAAGGGCCCAGGTGTAGGGTGTGAGAAAGCATCCTGTGGAGGTCTTCAGCTTCTGGGGGTCAGAGTGGGGAAGCAGGTACAGTTTCTCTTTGCTCAGAACAGAGGGTGGCTGGGGCTGGAGAGATGGCTCAGCGGTTAAGAACACCAACTGCTCTTCTAGAGGACCTGGGTTCAATTTCTAGCACCCACATGGCAGCTCACAACTGCCTGTAACTCCAACTGACTCCTTCACACAGACACACATGCAGGCGAAACACCAGTGCACATAAAATAAAATAAATGATTTGGAAAGAACAAAAAACAGACCAAAAAAAAACCCAAAAAACAAAAAAACAAAACAAAAAAACCCAGCTGGGCAAGTCATTGTTACTGCCATGTTTTTAGGTCCATAGTCTGATTGGGCTTTGGTGTGAGGAAGGAAGGGCATCCTTCCTATGGCGAAGAAGAAGCAGTAAGAGGAAGAACACTGTGGGGGAGGGGTTATAAATATCACACTCTGTATCCAGATATTGTGCCCACTGCACAGACAGTAAAGCTGAGGCCCAGGGCCAGTGACTTGCCTGAGGCCACAACACAGTATACAGCCTGCTCTCAATGAAGCCAGGGCTTCAGACAGCACCACCGACAGTGGTAGGGACCTGGCAGTGTGTGTGTGTGGGGGGGGGGGTCACAAGGTGTCCTGGCTTCTCTTGCATTTCTGCAAGAAAGAGGATGGCTCTGTTTCTGCTTTCCTTTTACATACGGAGGACACGGGAGCAGCCTTGGGACACAGGTGCAGCCTTGGGTTTCCTGTAGCTTGAAAGGGGGGAGTTTGTGGAAGTGGCGGAGGCTTCCAGAAATAATCCTGGGCTCCCACAGTGCCTGCCCCAAGACCCTGGTGACCCACTCCCACCACAAGAGAGGCCCATGCATGGCCCTGCTACTGAGGAAGTGACGCTGCTGCTGGGTGTGAATGACAGCCCTGTGGCTGGGTGAGTCAGTGCCAGGAGTCTGCTGACTCACCCTCCCCTGGCTCCTCAGCTGAGGGGGAGGAGAAAGGGGCAGGGGAGGAGCAGAGCTGCCCCTTCAGAGCCAAGAGCATGTCCACCTAGGGACTAACAGAAGCAGGTGGCTGACTGGCCATGTCAAGAGCGAGGCGTCCCAGAAGCTTTGTATATGGACGCAACCTCCAGGTGCACACACCCCAGCCATGATTCTAAGACAGGCCCTGAGCACCCATGAGACACCACAGTGTGGTCAGGTCTCCCCGCTTCCTCCTTCTCTCCCCCACTTCCTGCTTCTCTTTTCCCCCTTCTTCTCTCTTTTCTTCCTTCCTTCCTCTCTTCCTCTGTCTCTTCCTCCTCCATCTGCCTCTGTCTCTTTTTGTCCTCCTTTCTCCTCTCCTCTCCTCTCCTCCCTCCCTTCCCTCCCTCATTCCCTTCCCCCCTTCCCTAACCCATCCCCCTCCCCCCTCCTCCTGCCTAGCTTTCTTACAACAAACTGGAGGTCTGCTGAGCCATTTGGTGACTAGGCCTTACTCCCCCAGCCCCCAGCCTAAGCTTTGGGTATCCAGATCAGAGGGGGAGCTTCCCTGTACCTCCTCTTTGCAGCCTCTGCCTACCTTGGAAGCCCTCCTGTCTTTCCTGTGAACTTCCCATAATTTTTGTGTTGCTTTCGCACTGTCTCTGATTTTCGGGAACAATAGGATGACCCTGTAACCAGACCAAACAAGTAGATGACAGGCAGGTGACAGATGGGGCTTTGTTTTCTCACAGCCACCTCCTGCCACTAGGGAGAACTGCCCCTCTGAGCCAGGCCTGCCTGGAGTCACGTTCTGTAGAAGAGGAGCCCTGTGCTTTGCAGAGCTTGCCCTCATCTCTGGTGTCTGGTGCTATATAGCCCTATGCTGAGAGACACTGCCTTCCCCATATCAGTAGTGGTGAACTTTAGGCCAGTAGGCAAGAGGTCAGCTCCCCACTGGTCTGGCAGTAGGTAGTTCCAGGGTATTAGGGTTAAGGACCAGAAAGTCACAAACACCCTAAACAGGCCCGTTAGACCCATTTCTGAGTTAGAAGGAGGGCTAGCCAAGGGACTCAGGGATTGTTGGGGCTTGTAGATAAAAGAGTTTTTAGCCTTTAGTGGGGCAGTGGGAAACTCAGGGTAAACTTAAGTTTTAACCTGGGCCTGGCCCTATGCCCACAGGCACTGGCATCCTGAGGCCATCTGTTTATTTACCAGGTCTAGTATAGCTATCTTTCAAATTTGTTTGTGTTTTCGAGACAGGGTCTCACTATGTAGCTCTGGCTGCCCTGGAACTCACTCTGTAGACCAAGCTGGCCTCAAAGTCACAGAGATCTGCCTCCTCTGCCTCCCGAGTACTGAGATTAAAGGTGTGTTGCCACCATGCCTGACTTATCTCTTTTAAAGAAAGGATTTATCTTTATTTAATGGGTGTTTTGCCTGTGTGTGTCTGTTGTGCACCATGTGTGTGCCATGCCTGCAGAGGCCAGGGGAGAGCATCAGACTGAACTACCATATACATAGATGCTGGGAACAGAACCCAGGTCCTCTGGAAGAGCAGCTAGTGCTCTGAACCACTGAGCCAACCCTTCAGGTCCTAATATGACTCTCTTTGTGTGTACTTTCCCCTCCATCAGATCTAGATCGAGCTCCAGTTGATGGCAATATATATGGTGGGATGCATGGACTGTGTGGCTATAAATCCCAGCTGTGTGTGTGTGGCTACAAACAGAACCCACTATGCCCTGTTTGGCCCTGTAAGCTGGTAAAAGGCATCATTCAGTTTGGTAGGCCTCATCTGGAGGTCCTCTAGCGTCCTGGATTCTGGGTATAAATCCTGAGGATTTTGGTCAAGGGTGTTCCTGCTTTGAGCCTCAGCCTCACATCCTGTGCTTCAGAAGGTGGGGCTGCAACCTCTGGGGAGTAGAATGCTGAGTCCTAGGTTGACAGGCACCCTGCCCAGAGATGGAAAGCTAATGCTCCAGCAAGTTCACTTTCACTCTGAGAGCAAGGCTGATCGTTGTTTTGTGTTTTGTTTCTACCCAGTGAAACTGTCAGCTTCCTGGTTGACCTCATGAGGACAAGCCATTGTGACTCAAGCCAACCTTGCCAGTATATCCTGACAAGCCTCGCCCTGCCTTCATCGTGGCTATGTTGACTGAGCTGGGCCAGAGAGGTCTGACCAAAATGGGCCTGGCTGGGCCCAGGCTGGGTCATACCCCAACCCCTTTTTCTTTGTGTTTGGAGGACAAAGTGGTAGAGAAGTTGGAAAATATACTAGTGCAGTCTAGATCTCTTAAGGCACCTCAAAGGATATGATTCCAGGGGACCCCAGACCCAGAGGCCCTTTGGTGTCAGGAGCACAGAGCTGCCTATCTTCCTGGGTGCATGCTCTTCTGTTCCGCCTTTGCCTGCCAGACCCCTGGAAGTAGTTCAGTTGTCACGCTTGACTTAAGCCTCTTTGCACAAATAGATAACCGAAGGATGAAGGTCACGTGATTCAATTAAATGATTAAATCTGTTAAAGGTGTACCTTAAAAAAAAGCTTTAAAAATTAATTTCTTCTTAAGGTTTCCTTTGAGCCAGTTTCATATAGCCCAGGCTAACCTGAAACTTACTATGTAGCCAAGGATGATCTTAAACTCCTGATCCCGGAGCCTCCTCCCAAAAGATATCACCCTGGCTCTTTCTGTTTGTTTGTTTTTGATTTTGTTGTTTTGTTTTCTTTTTCTTTTTTTTTTTTTTGGTTTTTTTTTTTTGGTTTTCCAAGACAGGGTTTCTCTGTGTAGCCCTGGCTGTCCTGCCTTGTAGACCAGGCTGGCCTGGAACTCAGGTCCTGCCTCTGTCTCCCTGAGTACTGGGATTACAGACATGTGCCACCACACCCAGCTCACCCTAGCTCTTCTGTTTCCTGTACAGAAACGTCTACCCTGCTTAGAGGGCAGAGCACATTGTTAACCCACCTCACTTGATTGCTAAACACTTCTTAGGGCCAAGCCTGGAACCTGAGCAGAACAGCATATCCTTGGCAGACAATTCTAATGGATCTCAGTCTTCCTATTCAGACATTACTAATGGATCCCAGCCCTCCTGCTCCTTGTACTGTACATGACTATTACTCTGTGGAGACTTTGCTCCAATAAACCCCTTTTGATCTGTATGATGTTCTTGCTGACAGAGGCAGGCCCCTGTGCACAGTGCTGTTTTATCTGTCCCCACAACACAGTCCCATGACTCCTGGTCCAGTCTGTCAAGTCATGTGACCCTTCACTTCCCTGTTTGTCCTTGAGTTTGGTTCCCTAATTTGTCAGCTGGCCCAGTGGCTCGCAGCTTGTTTTTAATGTTTAAAAAATTATATTTACTGAGTGTATATGGGTTTATGCATGCACCTACCACACTGCTTGTGTGAAGGTCACAGGGCCATTTGCAGGAGTCAGTTCACTCCATCATGTGGTTCTAGGGATTGTGGCGAAGCACTTTGCCCCCTGGGCCATCTCATCAGCCTATAGCTGGCTGCCTCCTCCTCCTCTTCCTCTTCCTCTTCTTCTTCTAAGAATTTATGAAATTTTATTTTGTTGGTATGAGCATTTTGTCTGCATGCATGTCTGTGTACTACAAGCCAGCCAGAGCAGGTGCTGGGTCACCTGGGATTGGAGTTACAGGGAGTGAACTGGGTGGTGCCGGTGCTGAACTAGCATCCTTGGGAAGAGCAGTAAATGCTCTTAACCACTGAGCTGTCTCCTGAGCCCCAGAGCTGGCTTCTTAAAGGCGCCAGGCCCTATTTTATTTGTGACACGTGGCTGTCACAAGTGGTTGAGACCATGAGCTTTGGAGGTTTGGACAGATCTAGGAGCCATTTCCAACTCAGGTGTGCGTCATGTGGTCATGTGACTTCACCTCTCTAGGTGGTGTCATCAGCAAGGTATGAACTAGAAGGATGCTGGGAGACCTTTGCACAGTGCTGAGGGAACGTCTCTTTCTCTTCCTTTATAATAACATCATTATTATTATTATTATTATTATTATTATTATTATTATTATTATTATTTTAACATGGATGAGTCTTTTGCCTGCATGGCTGTATGTGTGCTACATGTGTGCCTGTGGCCCACAGAGGCCAGAGGAAGGCATTAGATCCCCTGGAACTGAAGTTCACATAGTTGTGAGCCACCATGTGGTGTCTGGGAATCAAACTTGGGTGCCATTAACCATTGAGCCATCTCGACAGTCTCTGTATTTGTTTAGTTTTGTTTTGAGACAAGACTGTGCTTTGTAGTATAAGCTACTCACCATACAGCCCAAGCTAGCCTCAAAATGCTGGGCAATCCTGCTGCTTCAGCCTCCCAGCTACTGGGTTACAAGTGGGTGCCACCATGCATGGCTTACAATTTTTTAAAACGGACACCAACTGTATATATTTATGGTATATACAGCATGTATTTAATTTATTTTTATTATATATATATATATATGTGTGTGTGTGTGTATATATATATTGGAGTTTTATGGATGGTTATGAGCCACCCTGTAGGTACTGGGAACCGAACCTGTGTCCTCTGGAAGAGCAGCAAATGCTCTTAACCACTGAACCACCTCTCCAGCTCCAACATGAAGGTTTTGCATACATATATGCTATGGAATAGCTATGTCAAACCAACTGTCTTACATCCGTACAGTATAAAGAGAATAGTGAAAATCTATAATCTTCCTGACAGTTTTCAAATATTTTTCTTCTTTCTTTTTCTTTCCTTCCTTCTTTGTCTTTCTTTCTTCTTTTTTCTCAGAGACATGGTTTCTCTGTGTACCCTTGTCTTTCCTGGATTTGCTTTGTAGACCAGACTGGCCTTGAACTCACAGAGATCCACCTGCCTCTGACTCCCTGTGCGCTGGGATTAAAGGCGTGCGCCACCATCCCCTGCTATATATATATTTTTATTGTTAATTATTCATCATAGCGTGGTGTGCAGTAGAGCTCTCAAGTGTATTCCAGTGAGGGAAGTGAGGTACAGAGAGGAGGCTAACTTGCCCTTGGTCACACAGTGTCCTTATGGCCTCCTCATGGAGGCCCAAGCTCACTGGTGGCTCTGCAGTGAACACAGAAAGGACAGGAAGGAGGCTCTTCTCTGGGGGGACCAGTACCAAGGGGTCTAACCACAGGGTCACCTCTGCAAGGGGCCTTCAGGGTGCCGTGTCTCCACATGTGCAGTGGGCATGTGACCCATCTCCTGCCCCAGTTTTGAGAGCTGCTTATGGCATATAGAACACCATCTTCTCCCTGCAGAGGCTCCCTGAGAGGCAGTCCTGTCTCTCCCCAAGCTCTCTGTGAGGACATGCTGTGTGCTAGGCACTGGGGTGGGCTGGGGACAAGCACAAGAGGAAACAGACATGTGCCTGCCTCCTTGATAAGAGTTCCTGAATGCTGAAAGTGCCAACAGTAAGATTTTAATCATTTCTAGTTGGGAGGTCATTTATTAGAGCTGACCGAGGTTCTGCAGGGAGCACTGATAGCACTAGGAGCTGGAACTTGGGGGCCCCCTTGTCTTAGAGTATAGAGGCAAATGTTGGGGAGGCAGGGGCACCTTAAATCAACTTCAAAACCTGCCTGACTGGTGCATGGATGTCTGAGGGCCAGAGAGGCTAGCCAGGCCCTGGGAGGGAGGCAGGTAGGAGCCAGGTCCCTGAGGGTTCTACACCAGGCAGGCCATTTCTCTGCCCCAGCATATGCTTGGTACACTCTTCTGATCTGTACTGTGCTGTAGGAATAGGGTTCGGGTTCCATCTGTCCTGGTCCCTGTGTGTGGCCTGAGGTGCCACCTTCTTGCACTTCTGTTTCTGTTATGGGGGCCACGTAAGAAGTCTCTGTAGGCTATGGAACCAAGCAGCTTGTGTGGCATGTGCCAGGCCTTCCGTTCAAACCTTAGAACTACATAAGCCTGGTATAAATGGTGCTGGCCTATCATTCCAGTAGTGCAAAGGGACAGGTGGGGCCAGGAGAGTCAGATGTTCAAGACCATCCCCTTCTACTAGTGAGTTCAAGGCCAGCCTGGGATACATGAGATCCTTCCTGTCTTCCCCCTCTGCACACCTCCCTTCCTGCCCCACCCCCAACCCCCAAAGGAGACTGTTCTGAAATAGTTTTAGCCCAGGTACTAAAAAAAAGTCTGATGTTTTTAAACTGGCCAGAGGGTACAAAAGTATATCTGGCCAATGTCACTGGCACTAGGGTCAAGCCGGCTGTGTATGTGGCAATACTTGTCTGGTGATCTCCAAGCAAGCTAGCGTTCAGGCACAGCTGCATCTGGCTGCCACCCCTGGAAAAAGGACAGTGCTTTCAGCTGTACAGGGAGGGACACTTTGTCCTGGAGCCTGTAACTCTGTGCATTCTAATCACCTGTAGCTGTGGTAACCACGAGGAAGCTCCTAGAATGAGAATTAAGCTCCTTCACCATTGCGGAACAACCGCCAAGCCCTGAGCCAAGAGAAACAGCTCCTGCTTTGCAGAAGAAGCAGGCTGCAGGCAGGTGGTGTGAAGGGACTAGCTGCTCTGTGCTATGGCCACTTGCTCACCATGGGGGGTGTGGCCTGGCCTAACTGGGAGTCTATAGAATCCTAACAGGTGGACCCCAGGGAGGGTGGCATGAGAAGTCAGGCTGGGCCAGCAGAGGGCTGGCAGAGGCAGAGAAAGCCTCAGGGTCATTACAGTGACCTGGATTCGGAGCCGGCTGGGCCTTGTTCATCTTTCACTGAGTGGGATGAAGGCCTTGTCCACCCTGGGCTTGGTAATAATGACACCAGCTGCTATTTTAGGAAGTGCTTGCTACGCGCCACATTCTGTTCTGAGTCAGTCTGTGCACCCCTCATTTCTCTCTCTGTACCCCATGACAGGCACTACTGTTCTACTACAGATGAGAACACTGAAGAGCAGAGAGGCCGAGTATCTTGCCTAAGGTCATTTAAGCCTTTTTAAGTGGCTCTCAGTCCCTCTGTCAAGGTTCATCAGGTTCCTTACAGGGACCAAGGTGCTACCACAAGGCCTGGAGCATCCGGGCGTAGGGAATGAGAGAAGCTACAGCATTCCCATGGGGCAGATGTCCCACATGAGGGGATGGGGCCTAAGGGTTTGTAAGGGTCTGGCTTGGGACCCGGCAGGGCCAAGGGGGCAGGTGGGCTTTGTGTTTCCCTCTAGCAATGAATCAAGAGCTGGGGTTGATTATGGATGTGATTTTTTTTTTTTTTAAGCTGCCCTCAGCTGCTGCATGAGAGTAGACTGGGGGCAGTAGAGCAGCAAGGAGACCTATGAGGAGGCTGCTGTAAATGCCTGTGCTAGGGGCTGCTGGCTGGGAAGAGAAGGTTGCCATGGTGACAGGGACGTGGGGGTGGATGCCAAGAATGTGCGGAGCAGATCTGAAGGTCTTGCCGGAATGGTATACTGCAGGGAGGGCTGCTGGTCAGGGGCTTGGAATGAGAATGCACGAAGGAAAAAAGGGCAGGGTGCCTGTGTCTCTGCAGGACCGTCTCTGGACCCAGGGAAGGTCGAGGCTTGGGTGATGCCCTCCCTAGGCAGTAGCCCTGTGATTTGCAGCCAACCTGAGGGTTGGAGGGGATGCTAAGGCTGGATCACTGGGTCCTAAGTTCTCCAAAGGCAAATGGGCTTGGACCACACTCCCACAGGTAGGAGGGCACGTGAGTGACCACAGTGCCAGGCATGGGACAGGCACTCCACAGCTTCACTCAGACCCCAGCCATGATGGTTCAGTCTCAGGCAGTGTGAGGGCAGATGGAGTCCTGAGACTACCCAGGGATAGAGTCCTTATGTGGCAGCTCAGAGTTTAGAGACAGGGGTCTTTGGGAACCCTCTATACGTGGGTTCTCTGAGCACAGGCTTGTTAGTGGGTCTGGGGGCCCAGAGTGCAGAACCAGGGCTGTCAGAACAACAGGCCGCAGGGCATCAGAGCCTGGCTCCTAATAGGACTAGCCTTGGCCAATAGCTGCCTGCGAGGCAAGGAGACCCTTGTCCTGCTCCCAGCCCTCCTGAGTGCTGGAGACTCTTGCATCTCCCTCCTCCTCCTCTTCCTCCTCCTCCTTCCCCTCCTCCCTCCTCCTCCTCCTCTTCAGGTTAAAAGCTAGGCTGACCTTGTGAAGTCTACCCTGCCCCAAGGACTGAGACGTGTCCAAAGGGTGGATCAGCCCGTCTCAGTTGGAGGCTCTAGGTCACTCTTGTTCGGACCCTTCCCTGGGAGGGAGTGGAGTCCCACATCCTCCAATTATGCGCCCACCACAGGCCACAATGCACTGTCCAGATAACCATCGGGGGGCTGCTGACCTGCTGCAGGAACAATGCTGGCTGCCTGAGCTGTTTTCACAGTGGCCACATGCCTGCTGAGCCATGAGGCCCCGGGGGAGCCGCAGAGAAAGGCTGTGCGGATGCTCCCCCAGACAGAGGAAGGGCTCCGGGGGCTGCCCAGTGGCTCCAGGAAGCCTTTTTTAGTCTGCTCACTGCCAGATAGTGAAACAATTGGGGTCCCCCACCCCAAGCCAGCCAGTGAGAGGAAGCAGGGTTATTGAGCTCCTGGGCCTCTGCTCCTTGCTGAGCTGCCCCCCCCCCATCTCCGCCCCTCCAGGAGGGGGACCTGGCATGTCACTTTCTCTGGCAGTCACTCTGAACATTGGTGCAAAGCCTCACCTTTCCTGATACCCTACTGTGTGCCAGGCTTCAGAGCTATAAACAGGACAGGCCCTTATCTCCAGAAGTCTATGGTCTGGTTGTGGAGAAGACAGCCATCTGGGAAGCGTATGCATGGCCAATGCAGTTGCTGTTCAGGTTGAGTTGGCTGTGGGAAAGCCAGATTGCAGTCAAGCAGGTGACGGTGTTTTCCCAGAGGACATGAGCTGGGAACAGTGTGCCCTGCATCTATCTACTCCAGTGGGTGTTCAGATGAGGAACACAGACCCTGTGTGCTCTGACCTTCCAGTTTTCTAAGAAAACTTCAAATTTTCCTTTTTTTTTCTCTCTGAAATCTGATACTTTAGTGCCAGCTGCCCACTTGGATCATGAAGACAAGCAAGATGTCTCCTAGGCTGTGTGGCTACCCTCGCTGTCACTCATTCTATTCTGCAGAGAGTGAAACTGAGGCTCAGAGAAGAGTAGGAAGGGTGGCTAGCTCTGGGTGTCCCCAGCTCAGCCCTGTTCGGCAGCCCTCTGCCATGCTGTGTATGAACCCTTGCACACAGGGCCTGGCTTGACAGGGGCCTCTAGCTGTGCTTGGTTACCCTTCTGTGTGTTCTTTTGATGGCGTGGGTGGATGGTGACCACCACAGAGACACAAGGAGGTGCTAGAAGAAGGTGATGAACATCAGCGGCTGCAAACACTGGCCACCTCCCACACATATACCCAGGGTGGAGTCCAAGCAGGAGTGGCTCAAGGATGACCCTGAACTGTGCCAGGGTCTTAGGAATCCTCCTTATATGCAAGCCTAACTGGAGCCAGAGAGCAAGACCCCTGCTTGCTAGGGAGGGTGGGTTTAGCCTGGAGTCAGAACGGCTGAAGGATGGGTACCAAGTAGCAAGGCCTAGTTCACAGTCTGTGGGATGAGACCTAGGCATTCCTTGCACAATGCTCCGTGCCCACTCTGCCCCTCCATCATGTCCTCAGCTGCCACACTCATCCTTGTGTAGTTCTGCATAAGAAAGCCTTCATTTTTTTCCTGCTACAAACATATTCTGTACCTGCTCATTTTCTATGCCCTTGGTGGCATCTATTTTCCCAGTGTTGTGTCTTACGTAGCCAACACCATCCTGCTATTTCCTTTCTTCACCTGGGAGCGGGCCCCGCACTAGGCTCCACACTGAGATGTAACTGAGCTGCAAGTTGCTGTTTTCAGACAGAGCTCAAATTAGAAAAGTGTGTCTTAGTGTGGAGAGCTGCAACAGGTGGGTGCTCTCTCTCTCTCTCTCTCTCTCTCTCTCTCTCTCTCTCTCTCTCTCTCTCTCTCTCTCTCTCTCTCCCTCTCTCTCCCTTTCCTCCCTCTCCCTCCATTTGGAAGGTGCCTACAACTGTCCAGGGTATACAGGCTGAATAAAATTTGGTGTCTGTGGACAACAATCTTGGGCCATCTGTGCTTCTGGTTAGCTGGCACCGCCTGACAAGTGGAGCCTGTTGCTTCTAGAGATTGCAAGTGTTTCAGGCCCGAGTTTTGAGATCCTTGGCATCTAGGTGGCTTCTGTAATGGAGAACTGATGGGGTGGCAAGCTTCTGCTGCAGCCTGGGGAGGTAGGAACTGGTCCTAACTCACTGGGGTAGGTCTCATCATCCGCATTGGTTTTGCCTCCCGTAGAAAACGAGGAAATGGCCACCAAGGAGAAGCTGCAGTGTCTGAAAGACTTCCACAAAGACATCCTAAAGCCTTCTCCAGGGAAGAGCCCAGGCACACGGCCTGAGGATGAGGCTGAGGGGAAGCCCCCTCAGAGGGAGAAGTGGTCCAGCAAGATCGACTTTGTGCTGTCTGTGGCCGGAGGCTTCGTGGGTTTGGGCAACGTCTGGCGTTTCCCGTACCTCTGCTACAAGAATGGTGGAGGTGAGTCTGGGTCAAATTGAGTGCTGGGGACAGTGTGAGAGGTGTTTTGTTTTGTTTTGTTCTCCCCTATTCAGCATCCTTCCCCAGGCCAGGTGTACCCTGCCACAACTGCACCTTAGGACACAGAGTCAGCATGCCTGAGAACAGGGTGGTGTTGTGTTAGCCTCTGGGGGCTCATGCCCCCTCAATCTCAGACATTCACACTTTCTGTTCCTATATTCTGCCATCTCTGAGCCCCTCCCAGCCTTCCCCCTTTAGCATCTTTGATACTGACTTTGCTTTTTAAACTCAGCCTATGTATTTCCAAAAGCTAGTTCTGTCCCTTTCTGTAAATGACAAAGCCAGTATCATTTCCCATTAATGCCAAGGGGGAGGGGGCAGAGGGCATCCATGAAGGTGTTCTAGCTGTGGTGGGCTGAGTTGGTGGGCTTGGGTTTGGATTTTTGTGTTGCGTCTCCTCCTGCTGAGGTCTCTGAGAGAGCACTCTCAGGTGAGAAGGTTAGGTAGCACCGGCCTAGAGACATTCTTGCTGGTACAGAGGGGAACCAGAGAAGAATATAAGTGACAACCACCTGTCACATGACTGTGAAGGTGGGCGCGCTGCATGCCGCCGTGGTAAGAGAGCCGCTTTTGGGGGACCCTCTCTTAGCACCTGGTTTCTTGACCTCTCATAGGTATCAGACCCCCTGGGAACTCTGATGAGTGTTTTAGACGCTCCCCAGAACAAAGCAGATAGCCTAAACCCAAGGTGCCCACAATTTCACAGGGTTTGTGGACCCGCTGAAGCCATTAGTGTACACAGGTAGGACCAACCCCCGCCCCCTCCAAATGTCTTGTTCTCCTTCTCCTCCTGGCACCTACCACCAGCTGGAGATGCCTCCCTCCTGCCTCCCGCCCCACCCGCCTCTGGACTTTCCTGGCTGCCAACCCAGGCTGGCCTGTGGCAGATGGGTGATGAAGCTTCAGCAGGAGGTAGTGCCATAACCTGGGTCTAGCTGACCAAGCAACCTTTATTGGGAAGGCTATGGGGAAGAAGACAGGCAGGTGGCAGGCATGAGCGCTGCTAATGTGGTGGTTTGAAGAACCTGGTAGATTTGCAGATTTGTGGGTGGCTAGGCAGGCCTTGGAGAATCCATCCTCACAGTATCCGGAGTTTGGTCTCTGTGCTTTCTATCCCTCGCTCCTCTGATATTTTGGGTTGAGAGGGCTTAGGAGTGAGCACCTTACCAGCCATCCGGTGACAGTCACAGCCTTCCTTACCTTCTCCCTTCTGCTCGCTTGGCAGGTGCATTCCTCATACCGTATTTTATTTTCCTGTTTGGGAGCGGCCTGCCTGTGTTTTTCCTGGAGGTCATCATAGGCCAGTACACCTCAGAAGGGGGCATCACCTGCTGGGAGAAGATCTGCCCATTGTTCTCTGGTGAGTATGCGCCTGGTGTCACCTGGGTCTGTGTGCATTGGGTCTGCCAGATTTTTAGTGAGGTTTTATGCTATCTTCTGCACTTAATCAGGTTTCCTCAAATGCTGGGCAGCAACAAGTTGTCATGTCACTGTCACCAAGAAGCAGGAAGAAGGGGGAGGTACAGCAGGTCCCTGTCTGTTCAGAAAGTTCCCTTGGGGCCACCTCTTTGAATTTTTTTTTTTTTTTTTTTTTAAGATGAATGAGCTGGCAGTTGTCTCAAAATCCAGGAGCCTGGAGAACTGCTGGGTTCAGGCCTTCTTGCCTCTCCTTGGGGTGGTTTTAGGGAGGGTTTTATTTTACATGCATTGGTGTTTTGCTTGATTATATATCTGTGTGAGGGTGTCAGAATCCCTGGAGCTGGAGTTACAGACAGTTGTGAGCTGCCATGTTGGGTGCTGGGCATTGAACCCAGGTCCTCTGGAAGAGCAGCCATTGCTCTTAACTGGTAAGCCATCTCTCCAGTCCTTAAAGGAAGTTTTTGAGCCTCAGTTTCTTCATCTAGCAAACAAGAGTTACTGCAAAAACAGAATGACAGAAGTTCTAGCCATCCATGTTTCTATTCCTCCATCCATACTTTTATCCATCTACCATCCATCTCTCTATTCATCTACCCATCTTTCCAGATTTCTATCCATCCTTGTTTCTGTTGATCTGTATTTCTACCCATCTACTATCTGTCTATATATTTCTACCCACCCATTTTCCATCCATCCATCCATCCATCCATCATCTGTGTTTCTACCCATGCATCCAACCATCCAACTGCACAGTCACTGTCCTGTCCCCTCTTCTTTCCTTCATCCTGTGAGTGGTCCAGCTGCCGTTTCTCTGACCACTTGTTCATGAGTCCTTCACTCTATGGCTGTTTTCTGCTTACTATTGAGAAGTCCCTTTTGGCCCAAAGACTGGCCACACCAGTGCCTCCCGGCTGAATGTGCCTCCTTTTGACCTGTGTCCACTTTGCTTTCCCCGCCCACAGGCATTGGCTACGCGTCCATCGTCATCGTGTCCCTCCTGAATGTGTACTACATTGTCATCCTGGCCTGGGCCACATACTACCTATTCCACTCCTTCCAGAGGGAGCTTCCCTGGGCACACTGCAACCACAGCTGGAACACACCGCACTGCATGGAGGACACCCTGCGTAGGAACGAGAGTCACGTCATCTCCCTTAGCGCCTCCAACTTCACCTCACCTGTCATCGAGTTCTGGGAGTAAGGCCACATCATGGAAGGGAGGAGTGGCACGGGCATGTTTAGAGGGGACAGTTTCTTCATCTTGATTGTGAGAAACCCTGTCTCTGGAGGGAAGGAGGACACACAGCTGGAGATAGCTCCATGCCTTTGTTCTATACAAGCTAGAAGTGAATCCCAATTTACCATTTAATAGGTATTTGGTTGTTTGTTTAGTTTTGTTTGTTTTTTGCTTTGCTTTGTTTTGTTTTGTTTTTAGGTAAGTTCACCCTACTGCTCTTTTGAGCCTTGGTTTGTTTTTTGTTTTGTTTTTTTTTTAACTCTCATATGAGGAAAATGTATCATTCTTATTCTATGGGACTCCTGTGGGGGAATTTTCTGCAAATACAGGTGTACAAGTGTTTGCAAATTACAGTTGTCTTAATATATTTTGGGGAAAACATTCTTTGTCACACAGAGAAAAAAATGAACTTATGTAGTTATTCGAATGAAAAGGTGAGTTGATAGCAAAACTATGTGTCAGTTAGTGCTTACTGTGTAACAACCATCCCCAAACATGATGGTTTTAACCAAAGCACTATTTGTTGAGTTCAGGACTACTTGGTGACAGTCTGGGCTGTACTCAGTTTGGTAAGTCTGTGCTTGGGCCCCTTCGTGTGTCTTGTGACTAACTTTTCTGTGGAGTGTCTGTCCTCACAATGGAAGGGAGTGTAAGGAGTGACTGGCTTATGTGATCTCGTCACTCAGCCTTTTCCCCTTTGGCTTGTTATAAGTAGCTCAGGAGCAACAGATGGGCAAGCCCAGCATGTGAGCAGCACGTAGATAGTTTCCTTGTGTTAGTGGCGTTTGGGGAACTCTCATAAGCGGGAGCTCCGGGATATCCTAACAGTTCGTGGAAACTGATTAGATTAGAAACCTCTGTGCCCATGTGCTCTTAACTGAGGGTGCCTCAGTGAGGGGCAGCCTTTCACTTCCGGAAGTGACTGGGAGGAGACCTCATGTGCAGCCAAGAGCCAGGGCAGAGGAAGGCCCGTCCCAGACTACCACGAGATGAGACTATGTCTCCTTGGTGGGCACTGGCTGCTCTTGAGGTGTTGCCCTACTTCAAGGAAGTCCACCTAGGGACCATCAGGAAGGGGCTGCGCTGTGATTCCGCCAACTGTTCTCACCTGCAGGAAATGATCTTACCTGTGTGGCCTGGACATGCCTGGACCTTTTGTGCTACACTCACAGGCAGGGCCCCTGGCGTGGGGGAATTTCGGTTTCCTGGTGTGTATGTTTTCCAGTAGCAAACAAAAGGAGTGTTACAAGCATGTTCCCCACCCTTGAGATAGCTTGAGTTTTTGAACAAAGGAATGTTGGCATTTCATTCTTTTTTTTTCCTCCCTGATGGGGCCCAAGGCTTGCTGGCCTTTCTGTACTCTTCTCAGCATCGCTTAGACATTGGGGCTGGCCCCTCCCAGGCCTCTGGCACTTGGACAGCTTCTGAGGTATCTGCCAAACCTCATTACCTTCTGGGTTTGAACCTCCATTCTGCTGCTTCTGTCCTGGATAGATGTGGTCTCTTCTTGGGCCTCAGTGTCCTGTACCTGGGACGGTCACAGTACTGTCCTAGGAACTGTACAACAGCGCTAGCCAGATGGATCCCTGCATGTTCCCTCACTTCAGGGTCCTGTTCATGTTGTGTCCTCATTGTAATTAAGCGTCCTTGCTGGAGTGTTTAGGACCTCAGATGTCCACAGGTTCTTATGGCAAGGGAGTCAGTCACATTCGTTCTGCCTCTGCCTGGCAACCCATCACTGTGGCATGACAGACCTCTTCTCAATGCCCTTGTCTTCTTCTCAGACACCCCCAGCCCGAGTCCATTACTGTACCCCTGTGTTCTAGAAGCCTCACGTGAAGCATTTGGCTTTTGTTTCTCATCGGGAAAAGCATAGAGAAGGATTCACTTTAGGAAACCGCCTGGCTTCACAGGCTTTCTTGCAGGCTCTTCCATTGGCGTTCATGGATATACTCTGACCAGCGACTGCTCGTTTCCGCTCTCACTGGCCTGACTCAGGCTCTTGACCTGACTTCAAATTCTAGAAGAACCTGAGTCTGAGGCCCACTGAGCAGAGCTACGAAGCCGCTGAGGCGAGGATCCAGTCAGCTTTCTGCTGAGCCTGGGTGCTCAGAGGTCGGTGAGTGGAGCAGGAGCAGCAGCAGCAAGTCTGTAGGGCTTCCTGCTTCTGAGAGCCTCTCCTTGTGTTGGGTTTGAGACAGCAGAAATGAAGTGAAAGGGTGGGAGCTATTCCGATGCAGAGGCTGCTGCTGCTCCTCCCCCTCCTCCTCTTCCTCCTTCTCCTTGTCCTCCTCCTCCTCGCTTATTTTATTTTAGGAGGGCTGGAGTATGCACATCCTGACACTTTTACATGCGTTCTAGAGACTGAACTCAGCTCGTTAAATTTAGAGACAGGCGCTTCTTTCTAATCAGCCCACTTGCTAGCTCCTGAGATTTCTTAAGTAGGGAAGAGAGCAAGGCACTGTGGGAAACTCTCTCACATATCTTGTGTAGTTCCCTGGTTCTCCATCATGCATACAGAATCCAGGCACCCTCCCTCTGCACACCACACCACTTGATGTTTCCAGTAAAGGACACTCGTCGGCTTCTCACTCCATCTCTGCCTTATCCTTGAAACTCTTGTCCGTGCTTGGTTCAGAGCCTTCCTCTGTTTTTCCCCTTCACTGGACCCTGTCAGAGAGGAGTGTGCGAGTACAGCAGCAATGCTCCCTGAGCTGGCCCAGGTCCAGGCAGTCTTCCCTTTTTTTTCTTTGCCTGTACCAGATCTGGAGGTCTGGGAGCTACAGGTAACGGGCTTGGTGGGAGTTGAGCCTTCTCCCAGTTTCTTTCTTTCTTTCAGATTTATTTATTTATTATGTTTACAGTGTTCTGCCTGCATGTACACCTTCAGGCCAGAAGAGGGCACCAGATCTCATTACAGATGGTTGGGAGCCACCCTGTGGTTGCTGGGAATTGAACTCAGGACCTCAAGAAGAGCAGACAGTGCTCTTAACCTCTGAGATATCTCTCCAGGCCCCTTCCCCCCAGTTTCTAATCGCTGGATGGCTTTAAGCCATCCTGCTGTCCCTTCCTCCTGCTGGTTACCAAGGAGGCAAGAGGACCTCAGAGGGGCACTCCCTTCCCCCGTGTGGCCAAAGTGTAGCTCCCATGCATCTCAGCCCTCTCTGATAGCAGGGCAGTTGGAATGCCAAGCTTGAGTCTCCTGCTCTCTGTGAGCAAGAGTTAGTTTAGCCCCCACACTCACATCTGCTCTCTGGCCTTAAGGAACCTGGACAAGTTTGCATTTAGGGTTCTGGGGACTCAGCATGGATACAGGTCTGATCTTAGTGAACCTCTGGTCTGTGGTCTGTGTTTCACCTCCCACCTCCATGATACAAGGAAAATCTTGGAGCTGAGTCCGTGATCACAGATCATGTGGTGCACTTCCTGTGTGTGTGCGCGCACGTGCATGCGCATCTGTGTTTCTTCAGTCTTTGATCAGGCATGGACTCCTGTATCTGTCTGACCCTGCCACATTTACCCTGTCTATAAAGCCAGGCACCTTCTCAGCCTCAGTGGCTCAGATTCCCATGAGAAGCCTCTAGGCCCCAGAGACTGACATTTTACGTTGGCACTAGGGTATGTTTAGTGGCTGAACGGCGGGGCCACAGAGCTTCTGTCCCTATGGCCTCATCTCACTGGTCCTCACCCTCTGAGGTCACCTCTGTCCCCAAACCTCCTGCTTCCCCCACAGGCCTTGGAGGACAGTCAGGGCCAGGTCTGGCCAAAAGCCCTTCAGCAGGCTGGAGCCAGGCCTTCCTCCAAGGCTCCTGCAGAGCCCCCTGGGAGCCCAGCATGGATCATTAGATTCTATTAGAATCAAAGAAATGAGTCATATTTGCAAACAAGCCATGCTCAGCCAATCTTCCTCCGTAGCTGTCAGAAGGAGGAGGTAGTGCGGGAAGGGCTGTGTGGGGGCCCCATGCTCCGGCAGGCGGCCCTTTTATAATTGTTGCCTCTGCCAGTCTCCTGGGGACTGCTGCGGCCAATAAACGGCTGGCCTGCAGTCAAAAGGAAACGATTTGGCCCACTCTGAGGACGAATTTACATCTCCAAGTGCTGACTGGACGGCAGCAGGGCAGCCGGCTGCAAACACACGTCCAGGCCAGCCACTCTTTTTTAGTTTCCATCCTGGCAAGATGTGGCCTTTTTCTTGGAAGAAAAAAAAAAAATCTGCAGCTTACCTCTAGAAGAGACTGGGAAGCCCAATGCTGGGAGCCCCGGCCTGAGACACAGTGATGTGCCCTACAGTGGCATCAGAAAAAAATGAAATCAACCCCAGGCTTGATTACTGCCTAGGGTCAATGGGAGGCTGAGCCTCAGTTTCCTCACCTACCAAATGGCTGTAATGAATTCTCCCACCTATTGTCAGGTGAGCCACTTTATGTGCTAGGTGCTGTGGTGGAGACAGACACATGTCCTGAGTGCTCAGAGCTAACTTGATACTAGACAGACACATTAACCGATCAGAAAGTAAGATCGTAGTGGGAAAGTGCTGACAGCAGACCCAGTGCTGGGGAAGGGGAGGGCTGGGGGTGTCCAGGAATAAGAGCTGCCCTTGGGAAAAGTGCATTGGCACGGAGCCCTGGAAAGAGACTGTCTGTAAATGGTAGAACTGTGTCCTTGAGGAAACAGCTAACTCAACAGGTCAGGGACCATATACACCAACCGCCAAGGAAGAAGTCAAGGGGCAGGTGAGGGAGGGAAGTAAAGTGGACAGCTATATACCCCCCGAACTCTGGCTTCCTGTTTCTTTGCTATCCTAGTCTTTTTGTTAGGTAAACCTCACAGTCTTAAAAGCATCTAGATTTCAGTGGAAGGTGACAGGGACAGGTTAGGAATGAAGAAGGTTGTACCCGTGGGAGGATGTGGAGCCAAGGAGGCGTGTGAACTGGCATCAAAGATACTGTGGCTCCCTCTGACAAGTGTGAAGGAAAATATAGCAGGGAGGCTGGGAAGAAGTTACAGTTGTGGCTTTGGGGTGTGAAGGGCTAGAGCAGGGCATCATGGGGGATGTAGGCGTTTTAGGAGGCACCCAGGAGTGGCACTGTGTGAAGGCCCAGGGGATCCATGAGTGTCCCTTGGAGTTAGTGGTACAGAGAGGACTGGTGGGGTCCCTGCAGGGACTTGGATGATTGGCCACTCTCCAGCTCAGGCCTGCCTGAGACTCCATCAGAACCCGGCAGGACATTTTGTGGCCCTGGCAAGCTATGCAAAGCCTGAGGACAGACTTGTATCACGTCAGTACGGAGTGATTTCAGGTAGAAGCAAGAAGATCAACCATTTAAGGCCAGCCTGGGCTACAGGGACTGTCCCCAGCCTCAGAGGAACAAAGGCTTCAGCTATGTTTATCTCAGTTGCTCAGAGTAACTCTCCTTGGCAGTGTCTAGCACCAGTGAGCACTGTTGGCCTAGCAGGAAGTGGGTAGTGTCCTGGATGGATCTCTCAGGACCACCAGGATCTGGCTTCGGAGTTTTGAACTTCTTCTTTTTTTACATTTTATTTTATTTTTTATTTTTTGGTTTTTCGAGGCAGGGTTTCTCTTTGTAGCCCTGGCCATCTTGAACTTGCTTTGTAGACCACGCTGGCCTCGAACTCACAGAGATTCACCTGCTTCTGCCTCCCAAGTGCTGGCATTAAAGGCGTGCTCCACCACTGCTCAGCTAGTTTTGAGCTTTTTGAAGGATTGCCCCAAAGAACAAAGAGACATGGTGGTTTCATGGCTGCGCATTAACTGAATAGACCCTGTCAGCCCGCTGTCCATGGGGTGTTCAGAACCAGTGTGAGGAAAGGCAGGCTAGATGGGCCTTACAGCAAGTCACCTGGAGAGTCATGTGTGGACAGCACACCTGTGGAGGGCAGGCTGTGGAGAGCGCTGCGTGTGTGAAGGTGTGGAATAGGGCCACTTTTTTGTTGTTGTTGTTTTTCTGCCCTCATGTGGCCCATTCACAGGAGCGTGGACTGTTTCTCACTGTGCTCTGAGATTCTGTGGCTGGCACCCAAGTGCTGAATGGCGAATGGGAAGGGCTTTTTGTTCTGTGGTGCTGCCAGGTCTTGGCTTGGCGGAGGCCCAGCTGGGTATGATTGGCCTTTAGCCTGCTCTGTGACGGTACCCCATGATGCTGCCCTGAGGCACCGGATGATCCCAGCTTACAGTGGACTGGAGGCCCCTTTATTATTTAAAAATTAAAAAAAAATTTATGTCTATAGGTGTTTTGCATGTGCACACATGTGTGCATGTATGTATGTGTGTGCGTATGTGTGTGTGTATGTGTACCACTTATTTGCCTGATGCCCTCAGAAGCCAGAAGAGGGCACCATATCTCCTGGAACTGGAGTTACACATGGTTGTGAGCTGCCATATGAATACTAGGAATTGAACCCAGATCCTATGGAAGAGCAAACAGTGAAGTCCTTTTTTTTTTTTTTAAAGGTTTATTTATTTGTTATGAATACAGTGTTCTGCCTGCATGTACACCTGCAGGCCAGAAGAGGGCATCAGATCACATTACAGATGGTTATAAGCCACCATGTGGTTGCTGGGAATTCAACTCAGGACCTTTGGAAGAGCAGGCGGCACTCTTAACCGCTGAGCCATCTCTCCAGCCCCAATGAGGTCCTTCTTAAAAGCAGGTGCTATTTTCTTAAAAAAAAAAAAAATATATATATATATATATATATATACATATATATATATATGTATATATATATATATGTATATATATATTTGGAGTTGGGAGAGCCTTGGCTTTGGAAACAGGCAGGCCTGGAGTGGCTTTGTACCCTCCAAGCCTTGCTTTCCCCATCTGTGAAATGCGGTCAGTGAGCTCTGCCCCTTGGAAGGAATGAGATAATGAGAAAGGCATGTGGTCGGCTCTTCAGGTTTTGTTTCTTGTGTGTTCTTCACACTCTTATAGCTACATGGTAAAGCTACATGGCATTGATGCATCTGCAAACAACAGGATAAGAACCAAAGAAAGTTGCCTTCCCTTAGGCCTGCAGCTACAGCTTGCATTGGTCCAGCAGAGTGAGGCTTGGCTCTCCTCCTAGGTGGTTCATTCATTCAGCGGGTGTTTGTTGAATCCTGTTGTGTCCCATGTATCATCCTGGGTCCTGAGAACAGTGACTGTTGACTGTCGGCCAAAGGTGTTGCATGAAGGCCATTTGAGAAGGACCCTTGGATTTATTCAAAATTCTTATGTTGAGACTTTTCTGCTCAGAGGGCAGCCTTACAGTCTCCTGCTCCAGATCACCTGCTCCCCCTGGGACTGGGGGCTACCTGCAGCTGTAAGAAAATGTCTCTGTCTAGGACTCCTGAAATATGGAGATCCAGTGTCCTAGCTGTGATTGACAGCTTAAAGACTGGATGACCAGGAGGCCCAGTGTCCAGGGAACAGGTCTGCGTGCTCAGCATGGGTTCTGCGAGACACTGGGTTCCTAGACAGTAGGTTTCACAGCCATCTTCTCTGTAAGCACCCTGTACTGCTTCCTATGGCTCCTTCCCTACAGGGAGGGCACCAGCAGAGACTAGCAAAGATAACTGGAGGTCAGCACTTAGGTCCAACTTCTGACTCCACAGACCCTGAGCAGGGTTAGTGCCTCTTCTCCCTGGGAATAGTCCTGAAAGCCATGGACCTGCCTCCTCTTGAGAGCTTCAAAATCCTGGCAGGAAAGGAGGGAGGAAGCCAGCACTGCTTAAGCACCAGCTGTATGTCAGCAGCTTCTGTGGGTGTATTCATATCCCACAGTCATGTGATAAGGTGTGTCAGGGGCCAGGCACCTTCAGACCTTGTCAGTCTTTTCTGTGGTGTTTTCCTCATAAGCCACTGCATGGCTTATGCACAGATGGGTACCCTGTGCTTATTCTTTTTTTTTGTTTGTTTGTTTTTGTTTTTGTTGTTGTTTTGAGACAGGGTTTCTCTGTGTAGCCTTGGCTGTCCTAGACTCACTATGTAGACCAGGCTGCCCTCGAACTCAGAGTGATCGGCCTGCCTCTGCCTCCCAGGTGCTGAGATTAAAGGCGTGCACCACCACACCTGATTTGCTTTATTCTTTTGGAGATGGGATCTGATTGGGTAGTCCTGGGTAACTTGGAATGCAATCCTCCTGCCTCAGCGTGAGATTACAGATGTATACCTCCACTCCCAGCTAACAGTCAGAGTGAGATCAAGGAAGTTAGCCCAGAAGGTGCTGAAAAGGGAGTCACCCCATTCTACATTCTGAGAGAGGCTTGGGGTAGTTAGGTGACTTGCCCAACGTTAGCAGTGAGAGAGACACTGAGATCTGAACCCAGTGTTTGGCCTACAGTCAAAATTGAAGGTTGTCCACAGTTCCTGCAGATAACCAGTCCCCTTTTAAAAAGTGTGTGTGTATGTGTGTGTGTGTGTGTGTGTGTGTGTGTGTGGTCTCAGAACAGCTTGAAAGAGTCAGTCTTCTATTTCCATCATGCAGGTCCCAGTTCAGCTTAGCAACCTTGGCAGCAAGCGGCATCTTACCACCCAAATCAGTACCCATTTTACAGATAAGAAAATGGAGGCTTGGGGACTTAACTCAGGCTGGATTGAGCCTGAAGTCACCTGATAAAGGATTCTGTAATTTCTTGATTTCCCTGATGCCTTAGTCACCTCCATTCTCTTCCTGACAAATGGGGCCGAGGCTGCCACTGAGGTGTGGCTGTGGCTGTGGGGATGGGGGCAGGTGTTGATTCCTTCCTTCCTGCCTGCCTTCCTTCCTTTCTCTCTCTCTCTCTCTCTCTCTCTCTCTCTCTCTCTCTCTCTCTCTCTCTCTCTCCCTCTCTCTCTCTCTCTCTCTCTCTCTCCCTCTCTCTCTCTTCCTCTCTCTTTCTCTTTTATTTTTCTTTTGAGGCAAAATCATACTCTGTAGTTGAGGCTGGCCTTGAATTCACTATGTAGGCCAGTCATGCCTCAAGTTCAGCCTCTCCAGTGCTGACATGAAAATGAGCATTTTGCATTTTATTTTGTCATGGTGCCAGAAAGAGAACCCAGGGCTTTGCCCGTGCTGGCTTTGCTGCCAAGTGGCTCCCGGCCCTGACCTCTTGTTCTTTTTTCCCAAAGGCGCAATGTGCTCAGCTTGTCCTCCGGAATTGACGATCCAGGCGCTCTGAAGTGGGACCTCGCACTCTGCCTCCTCCTCGTCTGGCTCGTCTGCTTTTTCTGCATCTGGAAGGGTGTTCGATCCACAGGCAAGGTGAGTGGACTCCTGTCCCCTGCCTCAGGGACAGCCACTCTATGGTCAACCTTCTCTCCCCTAGGAGAAGGGCCCACTCTGGGACACATGCATGCTCTGACAGGACAGACACATAGCTCCGTGTGACATTCTCTCTCACTGGGTGAGAGAGAACCCCCAGTGTTCAACAGGGGCTTAGTGACATCATCACCGGCAGACAGCCAGGTGTCCCCACTGAGCTTGTGTCACCAGCCACTGCCCTGTTTCCTGATGTGCAGTGTTGGTGTGGTGAGCAAGGCTAGCTGAGCCGGGGGCCAGTTAGCAGCCCTACTACTGCCTATGACCATCAGCCCTCAGTATGGACCCTAACTTTTCAAAGCTGGCAGCTCCTGGACTTCAGAAGAGATGTTGAAGCAGGGCTGCCCAGCTGCCCTTTATCACTGTCTCTGTGTTGGGGTGCAGAGTCCTCTGCTGTACTGAACCTCGGTCAGAAGGGAAGCCACCCAAGCCTGGACGGTGCCCTCCTAGCATCACGCCATAGGATAAGCAGAAAGAGTTCCCTGCCTCCTTAGAGACCCTGTCCACTGTGCTCCCTACTCCTCCACAGTCACAGGAGTGTGCATGCTATTTTCCTCTAAACACAGAGGAAACTGAGGCTCATAAAAGGTCAGGTAGCTTGTCTGAGAGCAGCCCCTTCCCTGAGCCTATCCCCTTAGCTGTTAAACAGTGACCATGAAGGTTGAGATGAGGCCCATCAAGTCCTTCAAGTCTGCAGACCAGTGGACCTGACCCACACACTCCTGAGTAAGCAGTAGCTGCCTTTTGCTCGCTCTCTGCCTCAGTTTCCCCACAGAGAAGCTAGTCTGTCAGGAAGTGTCTGAGGAGCTTAGGTATTGGAAAGTGTCAGTCGCATTCAAGGGTGATGCCCTTTGAGCCTCTTGTACGTGGGTTCTGTTGTAGGGACAGGGTGAAGGGAATCCACGGTGTTTAGCATCGGTGACTGGCTGGGAAGAGCTGGGCTATAGAAAGATGAGCATGGGACACAGGCAGCGGCTAATGGTGCCAAGAATTACAGGAAAGAAGAAAGGAGAGTCGGGGTGCCCTTTATAGGGTGGCTGGACAAAGGTTACTGAGGTGACTGAGCAAAAAGAAGAAGAGTAGAGTTGAGTGTCTGAGGGGGCGGTGTTGCAGGCTGACACAATGATCAGTGTGGAGGCCCCTGGAGTGCATCTGACCAGGACTTTGGGGGGCCCCTAGACCCCTAGACCGACGGAGGAGGTTGATATCTATAAGGCACAGTCAGCAACATTTGAAATGCAGCACACTACAAAGGGGGCAGAGCCAAGGCCAGGGTAGAGGGGTGCCAGGCTGCAGCTGTGGCTAATGTGGAACTGGGGACTGGCTAGAGGCATCCCCCCCCACCCCACAGCCTACCATGAACTACGCCCTGCTCGTGGGGCATGCACGTGTGGTTCCCAGAACAATAGCAGCCCTGATGGGCCAGAGAAGCCAAGACAAACAGCTCTGTGGACTTCCTCCAGCTCAGTGCTGAGAGGCCTTCAGAGGCCGCCCGCCTGCCTGCCTACCCTGTCCAGAGGCCCACCCGCTGGCTGGCTGGCATCAGCTTTCAGCCCTGGCTATAGACCAGGCTCTCAGCCATGGGGGCTGGAGCCCTCCTCATCTTGGCCAATGTTGTGCCTGTGGCTAACTTAGTCTAGGAGACGGGAGGGTGGTGGGTGGAGGACCCAAGCTTAGGTGCTTGCTTTTTCTTTCCCAGCCTATCCAACTCTCCCAGAATCATCGTCAGTTTTACTCAGTCAACAGGCCAGGTAGCGGTGTGTGTGGAGGGTGTTCATACGGTGTCTCAGACAGCACACTCACTCACTCTTCCTGGATGTCTCCGTTCCTGCACAGCCGAAACTGCGGTTCAGAGAGCTTAACTAACTTTCCCAATGCTACACAGCTCATCAGTAGCCAAACTGGGATTTGAACTCGGGCAGCTCCCTTCTCCCACCTTGCGCTGACCTGCCAGTACAGTGAGGTGGAAGCCAGGAATCACACTGCTTGCTCTCGCAAGGAGACAGACTGCCATGCTTACCCAGGAAGCTTACCTTGGACATGTGTGGCCAGGCCTGTGGTCACACTCTAGGGCAGCCAGCTTTGTCAGAAACAAAGCAGAGCAGAGCAAATAGGGGCTAGTCTGGGTTTGGACTGAGCTCCGCTCCTTATAAATGGAATATGGTTTTATGAATCCCTATGACCTGCTCAACCTCAGTTTCTCCTGGTGTAAAGTGAGTGATTGAATGACCCTTGCTGCCCAGGCCATCCACACCCAAGTAAAGCTGAGTAGCAGGAAACTGGAAGGTAGCCCCTCCTTGCTGCCCACCAACCTCCAGAGTCTGGTCAGGGCTGAGGTGCCCCATAAGCCTCCATTTTCCACAAGGCATCTGGCCCAGAGCTCAGAGGCATTATGGAGATCAGCAACAGGAGTGGAAAAATACTACGTCCCACAGCAAGGCCTACTGGGCCACAGTCAGGGGCCCAAGGTGGCGCCTGGCACCAGCCTCACCCTGGAGGATCCCTAGGGACAGGCACGGAAAAGTTGAGAGAATGGCTCTCAGGCTCATCCAAGGAGTAGCAGAGGCTACAAAACAAGGGTGGCTTTTTATGGAGATGACTGAGGGCTGCCCAATAGGGGGTGGCGGTGGCAGTAACACTCCCAAAGAGATGGGAGCCACAGAAGAACTTGGCCTAGATCAGATCCCACCTCTGACAGCTCCTACTAATTGAGGACTCCAGGCAGGTTGACAACAGCCAGTGAGGCTTGTTTGCTCACAAGGGCAGGGGCAGGTTGTAATGGCTCATCTAGATATGACGGATGTTGAGTTAAGTTCATAGCACCAGGCTGGGTACATAGTAGGCTTAGTAAAGAGGCAAGCCAGGGAGCCCCACCCCTACTCCAGTGAGCCCACCAGTGCTTCTGGCTGCAATCCACTTGCTTTGAAGTATAGCAGGCCCTTGGGGGAACCTGTGGGACTCCTGTCTTTGGTGGCTATTGTTTACCAGCTTGGGTGTGGCCTTATAGGGCCTCAGAGAGGGGACCTGGCCAGGGGCGCCTGTCTGCCTAGGCACAGGAAGGGAGGGGACAGGAGGGTTTTCTTTCTTTTACCCTTTCAAGTGGCTTCCTGACTGGCCTTTGTCCCTGGTGTCCGTCTGCCCGTCAAGGGTGGCTGGGGACACCCAAGGCTTGGAGGAAAAAAGGCATCCAGGGATGAGGTGGCAGACAGAGGGCAGAGGGCCCTCCTTTAGGCTTGTAGAATGCCACCAACATCTGGGTTGTTCAGCGTTTCCAAACACTCCCTAAAGACCTTGGTAGAGGGTGAGGTCAGAGTTCCCCCTTGAAGCAGCAGCCACAGTAGCTAACTGGAAAGTAAGACAGATGAGCGATGAACTCTTATTCAACCCACCTCCTTGCCCTGGAGCTGGGAACCAAGCCTATCCAGGCCAAGGCTCTCACCTTAAGGTGGGGGAAACTAAGTCTAGAGAAAGAAGGTAGTGAGCTGACAGGGACAGTGCTTGTGTTCCCCTCCTAGAAACTGATGGCCTCCCCCGGGCCTTCTACCCGCTTTAAAGGTCAACTGCCCTGCAGTGTGTGACTGAACAGCAACAGGAACAGACAGAAGGCATTATTGTCAGTCCTTTCCTCACCCCGACCCTGGCCTGTTGGGATGCACGGCGTGACCCTGTGGGAGAGGGCTGGGCCTTTCCCATTCTGGCCACGACCTTGGAGGAATTTCTGCCTGCCTCCTCTCCAGTCCCTGTCAGTCAGGCTGTGTGTGTCTTGACAACCATTTGCTGTCTGTCCGTGTAAGTCCTCACCCATCTCTTGACAAGGGCTGTTGTGATTCTTGTCCTCGTTTCATACGAGAAGAAACCAAGGCCCAGAGAGAGTAGCTGACATCTCCTGCATCTCTCAGCAAGGGAATGCCCAGAGCTACAGCTGACCCTCTTGTCTCACTGTGTATCCCCAGACAGGCCATTATCACACCCTGCCTCGGCCTCCTGAGTGCTGGGATTACAGATGTGCGCCCACATCTGGTTCCATCTGTCTTTTTTCTTTTTTTTTTTAAATATGTATAGATATCTTGCCTATATATGTGTGTGTGCCTGGTGCTTGAGATAACCAGAGGAGGATGTCAGATCCTTTGGAACTGGAATTTCAAATGGTCCTGAGCGGCCATGTGGATGCTGGGAATTGATCTCGGGTCCTCTTGCAAAGGCAGCCAGTGCTCGGAAGCACTGAGTCATCTCTCCAGCCCTCTCTCTGATTCTTTCCCCCGGTGTTGTACTGACAGTTGTAATGTCAGACAATGTGTGCTGAGTGCCATGTGACAGCTGATGCGGCCATGGGCTTAGCTGTTGCATTCACCCCTGATAGTTGGTTGATTCAGTTTGTATGTTGCCTGTATTTTCTCTCCTAGTAAAAGGATAGATTTGTTTTCCATCTTGCTTGCTTTTTAAAAATTTGAGCTTAGATGATCTATGCAAATTACTCACAGGATGTATTCATTTTCATTTATAATATAGGCCCTGGGGCTGGAGAGATGGCTCAGAGGTTAGGAGTACTGACTGCTCTTCCAGAGGTCCTGAGTTCAATTCCCAGCAACCACATGGTGGCTCACAACCATCTATAATGTGATCTGGTGCTCTCTTCTGGTGTGCAGGTGTACATGAAGCCAGAGCACTGTATACATAAATAAATAAATAAATAAATAAATAAATAAATAAATAAATAAAATAAGCCCTGATGTCATCGCTTTATTTATTTATAATAAATAAATAAATTTTAAAAAATAGGCCCTGATGTCATAGCTTTATTTATTTATTTATTTATTTATTTATTTATTTATTTATTTATTTGCGTTATGTCATATAAGGCACAGGTGCTAAGCAACACACTGAAGGTCACACAACAGGTGAAACCAATGTGCCTGCAGGATCTTTGCTGTTGCCAGTGTGACCCTCCCTGCCTCTGAGAGAAGCGGGCACCTGCACTTCCCTGCAGCGAGGACACTCATGAATCCACCTGCCTCCTCCTTGCCCCTACAGGTTGTCTACTTCACTGCCACTTTCCCATTTGCCATGCTGCTGGTGCTTCTGGTCCGTGGACTGACCCTGCCAGGTGCTGGTGAAGGCATCAAGTTCTACCTGTACCCTGACATCAGCCGCCTCGAGGACCCACAGGTACCAGCAGGGTGGGGTACCCAATCCCAAGCCGGTGGTGCACAGGATGCAGGTCCCAGTGTTTCCTGTGGCTCTTTGATGCCCGTGTACAGCCGAGCATCATCTCCTGGCACTTCTCTACTGGACCAGTAGTGGTTTGTGGCCCTTCCGAGCCTCAAAGCCTGCCTACAAGGCACAGCACTGGCTTAGTGAAACCCTGGAGGCTTTTGCGTGCCTTTTGAGACCTTTGTCCCAGGGTGCCAAGCTTTCCAGTTGCCTCCCAGAGGCCAGCATTTCTGGGTGTCTCAGCAGGACACAATTGGTGACCAGCTTGCGCTGAGAGCTGGGAATGCAGGCTTGATGTCGCTCAGAGCTGTGAGGGATCGTACCCATAGCCATCAAAGTAGCCTCGACCTAGCAGTAGGCATGACGGCCTCCGAGTAGACTCAGAGTAAAGACTATTGTTTACGGAGCGTGGAAAGTCGTCCTGAGGAGAGGCCGGGTGGCCCATTCCGCCCAAGGTTCCAGGAGTGGTACCAGTCACTCCGGCATCAGAAGCCTTAACTGATGCAGGAAGAGAAGGCACCTGGCTCTCGGCCTTCTGGGGTTCCTTGGAGCTCATCAACACTGTGGATCCTCCATGTACACATTGTCATGGTTGGTCAAAGATCCTCACATTGCCAGGACCCTGTGTTCACCCCAGGCAATCACCCTAACATCCCTCCCCACCTCCCCTCCTCAGGTATGGATCGACGCTGGAACCCAGATATTCTTTTCCTATGCCATCTGCCTGGGGGCCATGACCTCACTGGGAAGCTATAACAAGTACAAGTATAACTCGTACAGGCAAGTGTTGCGCTGGCGGGCCCGGTGAACATTAGAAATGATGATTAAAGAAAAAAAAAAAAAAGAGAAGTAGGGAGCGTGGCTTCCTTGTGTTGTGATTAACTTACCCCCTGACGTGTGTGTAACTTAGGGACTGTATGCTGCTGGGATGCCTGAACAGTGGTACCAGTTTTGTGTCTGGCTTCGCAATTTTTTCCATCCTGGGCTTCATGGCACAAGAGCAAGGGGTGGACATTGCTGATGTGGCTGAGTCAGGTACGGTGGTGTCGGTGGCAGTGGTGGTGGGCACTGCCACCTAGTGTGTAAGATGAGTACTGCAGGCATGGAGCCAGACCCCAGGGGGATGGAGGGAGCCTGCTTTTTACATAGACATCCCCTCTCCCCGACAAGACATGCCCCCATACCTGAGTACAAAGGCTACATTTAAAGGTCTTTGGTATATCCTGGCCCACTGAAGGTGGGAGGAACAAGGGCTGTTGAAATGGGACTTGGTGGCTGGCTGTTTTAGTTGTGGTCTTCCAGCCCCAACACTCCCCCAGCAACCGCTGCCTTTAGCCACAGAAGTTACTTTCCTAATTGAGGCTCAGGTCAGCCACTGCTAGCACACCATCGCCAGAGCTGCTGGCATCTCAGCCTTCATTTCGGTGGTTTGCACTTGGCTTTCTGGCCGTCTCCACTGCCAAAGCCGAGCCACACTTTAGTCCTTCCTGTATCTGTTGACCGAGCCTTATCCTTCCCAGCCCCCACCACAGTCACCAGGAGTGAGAGGGCAGGGGAGGAACACCACCCAGAGGCCATGACAGAGCCGATTTGGGGGTAGGATATGAGGACACTGTCACCTTTGGGGAATGGGGGAGGGGCGGGGGCCTGTTGGTCCTATGTTGCTACTCAAGATGCCTACATTCACAGACTGGATGGTCAGCCTGTCTTAGGATCATGGGCTTTGCACAGAGTGTGTCCTTCCTTAGCAACATGAGACTCAGTGCTCCAGAAAAGGCGGGTCTGAAACGTGGACTAGAATCCTACCACCTTGTCATAGTATTTCAGGGACCTGGGTTTGAGGTCTTGGCCTATGCCTACAACTTAGCCCTGTAGTGAGTAGGGTTCTGGGGTAGAGGTCCTCAGGGGCCACCTCCCCCACCCAGTTCTCTTGGAGGGTGCTCAGGTGTTATCTAACCTAATTACAGCCCCTCTGGGACCTTCTGGAGTCTGCCAAGGGCCCTGGGCTGGGGTTTCCTGCAGGCCACGGGGATGGGGTGAGATGGTGGGGGGAGCAGACTGTGCATTATTAGTCTAGGGCTTTTGCAGACCAGGGAAGGTATCCCAAGTCTCTGACGTTCTCTTCCCTCGACTTCCTTATGTTTGAAACTCAAGGTCATGTCCTAGCTCCCCAGTCCCGAGTCCTGGTATCGGAAGGGTAGAGGATACCTGCACGCCGAGTGTCTAGACTTGTCTAGATAGATATTCGTGTCTCAGATGAGCTCAGCGGCCCCAAAGCATGGGCCCTTGCGTGAGTGGGTCACAGGCAATGCATTTGGATACTGAGTCTCCACCCACCGGATGTTTGGCGAAGCATCCAATGCAGCCATCCACTTCTCACTGGCCTCTCTGGCCTCAGGAACCCCTCTTCATCCTCTGTCTGTTGCCATACCCTAACTCAGACCCTCCCCCCCAGTGTGAACGCACACCGTGCATGCAGATCTATTTCCCTCTGTCCCAGCTGGATACTCAGAAGACTGTGTTGTATAGCAAGTTGTGTAGAAGTTATATAGCAAGCAAGCTGCCACCCCCCCCCCCCCCCCCCCCCGCCCCTCTTCCAGCTCCTCTGCAAGTGACATTCTTCCTGCTTGCACGTGCAAAGTGGTTCCAAACCTGTAACCGGGTGTCATCAAGAGCACAGAGGAGACTTGGCAGGGGAGAAAGATGAGGTCCATCAAGGAGATCTTTGGACACAGTGCATATTTCCACACCACACATGTGGTCAACCCCAAGTTGTTGTTGGTTTTTTCCCCTTCTGTCCACTTGTCTTCACTCCTTCCCCACAGTGATGTATGAGCAGCCAGCACAGCAAGAGGGTCAGTGACTCCCTGAGGTTTTTAGCAAGCACCTTAACAAAGACAAGTGCATTTGAACCAGGGCATTGCACAGCCAAGGGAAAACCCAGACACGGTGTGCTGTGCTGGTGGGGGCATCAGATTGGCCTAAGCATCTCGGCTTCTATCCTCCTGACTTCACTGTGGCTTTAGGGAAGGGCTCTTGGCCCTCTCCTGAGGCTGGCTTGAAAAAATCTAAAGCAAAGGACAAAAATAAGTGAATTGAGTTTCTGTTTGCGGCGCCTGGTGCAGAGGTGTTGGGGGCCGCCATGTTTTGCATCTGTCTTGTGGCTGCCTTAGTCCCGATCCTTCATTCTTGGGGTGGACAAAGCAGGGCCGGAGCTTTGGAATTTAGGGGGATCAGAATGCTTTTGGTTCTAACTTGGTCCTAAGTGTGTTTCATGATGTCCTGGGTGGGGGTGGGGGTGTGTGTATTCCGCACCCTGCCCTCTCCCCTTCCATCTTGCTCATTCAAGCAGCTTCCGGCTTGGTAAGCAGCCACACCCTTTCTACTCACAGAATCTTCTAGTATCACCCCACAGGGTTTCGCAGGCTGAGCAGATGGCATGGAAGGCTTGCCCTCTCCTGCCACATTTGGGGTTTGTTGATGCTTTATTGAGTGAATTCTAGTTCTAGGTTTTTTTGGTTTTTTTCTTTTTTTTTTTTTTTTTTTTTTTTTTTTTTTTTCAGAATTGATTTGTTTTTGTGAACTTTCTCCCTGCCTCCTCTTAAGCTATTCATTTGGTTTTGATGTTTGCTTTAAAGTGTACAAAAACATCTTCCGCGTCTCCTGCAGTCTGGCCTGTATTTCTTCCTGATTGGTTTGTTTTGTTTCTAGTTGATTTCGATTTAGTTTATCAGCCCTCAAGTGGAGCCCACAAGTACCAGCTAGCAAATCTCCCTAAGTCATGTGTTTGAGGGGAGGTTGTTTACAAGCAGGACATGTTCATGTTCAAACGACTCTTGAGAGGCACTCAGAGTGGGCAGAGTCCTTGTCCCCTTCCACCTCTGGGTCTAGCCCCTGTTAATAAGAACCCATAGCCCTTTTCTGGGTAGTGGCGTCCCCCTCTGAGGTGAACATAATCTGAACATAAGGATCCTGGGGCCACCTGACCCTCATAGTTCAGGTGGGGTAAACTGATGCCCCCTAAAAATGTAGAGGAAGTGGTGGGTGAGGACTGGGATGTGGCTAGTCTCCTGGGCCTGAGGACCTGCCCTGCCCCATGGTATTCTCTTCAGTGCCAGGCCTGCTTGGTTTTACCTTGCCTTGTGTGAACTTGGGTACCTGTAGGGGACATAGGCTCCGTGGACATGCCCTTAAAGGGCATGCTTCTGAATTCTTTTTTTTTTTTTTTTTTTTTCTCCCCCTTTCCATTCAAGCAGTGTTTTAGCCATTAATTCAAAAATAGAAACGGTTCTCTGCAAAGGAGGGTTTCATGAATCAGATAACCACAACTTTCCTTCCAGCCAGTGTCAGTGTGCGGCTTTGGTGTGTGAGGGGTGGGTCATCCATTCCCCAAATCTCCACCTGCCTGAGCCCCAGGCTCAGTCCCACTCCCTGCCCCTTGAATCCTATGTCTATATGGGCTTAGATTCATTTGAAATGAGGCCATGTGCTGAATAGGAGACAAATGCTTACATGGGGCCCCCCCTGAGCCCCACTGGTCTCTTTTCCCCTGGCTCCTCCTGCAGTTTGGGCTTAGGTGACCCTCCTCCCCACTCAGACATGAGTGGTCTGTGAGGCCCGGGGGTTCTGAGTAGCATGGTACTGATGTGTGTCCTTCTGTGTCCCCCCCTCCCCATTTCTCTCCCTTAGGTCCTGGCTTGGCCTTCATTGCCTACCCAAAAGCTGTGACCATGATGCCGCTGCCCACCTTTTGGTCCATTCTGTTTTTTATTATGCTCCTCTTGCTTGGACTGGACAGCCAGGTACGTATACGCGAAGCCGTGGTGCTCATGTGGGCAGCCTCACTGTGAGAAGCCATCCTTATAGAGGCGGAAGTGCGTTCAGACCTTCCAAGCTCCCACCTCAGAGGCTTCAACCCGGATCCTCCAGGACCCCGGGTTGAGAAAGGCCTCAGCTCAGTAGGGGGAGGACCTCCACCCAATCACTCAAGGCTGTTACCCTAGCAGGAAGATGAGGGGGACTTGGGATGTGGGTACAGTCAAACTATAAATGAGAAATAGAAAGCCAGGACCCAGAGGTACAGATGTCAGCTCATGTGTCAATCATTGTCCAAGCCACCACAGTCCCAAGTATGTCCAGAAACGCTGAGCCATGTTTGGCAGACCGCCTGTCTCCATCCTCTGGCCGCCGTAACATCTGCCCCATCTCTTATTTTTTGGGGTGGAATCCAGGGCTTCACAGGCACTCTCCCATTGAGCCACACCCCCAGTCTTTTCCTGTTCTTCTGACTTCTGCATCTTGACCCCAGCCCCCTGCTAAGGCTCCTCCATAGGTAGCAGGGAGTATTGGTGACAGCCACCCTGCATCTAGCTCAGGAGAGGTTGTTGTGTGTGACGATGCCCACATCTGTCATCTTCCCTCTGTGCCTCAGTTTCCTCACCCTGGTGAGGCCCAGTGCCACACATAGAGAATTCGGGTGCCCCTGAGATTCATCGGGGCTTGCGGGTCTCTTTCCCAGAAGTGGGTGTCTTTTTGTTGGGTATTTTTAAGACGCAAGGTGTGTGCAGGGTAGTTGGTTATGTGCTCAGGCCCAGCTAGAGAGGCTGGGAAGCCTGGTTTGGGGTCCAGCTGCTTCAGGAAAAGTTCATTTTATTGAGGTAGGCTAGGACATAGCCTTCAATAGCCCTGTCAGGATGGTCCCTGGGGACTCAGATCCAGGCAAAGGTGAACAAGTCCAGAGAGAGGAGACAGCCAGCAAGGTCAAGAACACAAAGCAAGACTTGGCAGCCAAGGGGGTCAGATTAACAGCGAAGACAGCGAAAACTTTTTGGAGCCAGAAAAACAAGTCCTGTGCAGTTGGTTGGTGATGGGCAGACGAACTGTTGTAAACAAGCAGGGTCTGTTAATGATTCCTGTTCTGGGAGCTTGGCCCTGAGAGCAGACCCCATGCGGTGCCTTTTAGTGGCTTTTAGAACATCTTCCAGGCTCAGAGGGGAAGAAGAAAACAAAAACACAAGTTAATAAGTGGCTAAGCGTGACATCACCATGGCTCCAAACAGACCGTGCAGGCTCACCGCAGTCCTGGCCTGAGGTGGCCATGAGTGGTGTCCCGTGCAGGAACAGGGCTCAGTGCAGGATATGGGACTCTCAGCTGAGGCACAGGCTGAGGGGAGAATCTTGAGGCACTGTGAAAGCTGGCCTTGAGATGTTCCTTTTTACCTTGCTTTGTAGAGCAGGACTCCCAAGACTTGGTGTTCTGTTTTTGTTTTTGTTTTTTCGAGACAGAGTTTCTCTGTGTAACGAGCCCTGGCTGTCCTGGACTCTTGTTGTAGACTAGGCTGTCCTCGAACTCACAGAGATTTACCCCTGGCTCTGCCTCCCAAGTGCTGGGATTACAGGTGTGCGCCACCATACCTGGCCCAATGCTGGGAGTTTAAATGGCGCCTGATGGTATTGTCACTCAAGCACAAGTGAGCAAGGACATAGAAAATGGCTGGCCTCCAAACACCAGTTTTTAGAACTTGGAGAAGCTGTCCCCACATGGAGGGGCAGAGAGTCCCTCTGTGTGAGATGACACCAAGTGCCAGGTGTCGCATGGCCGTTTTTTTCCATGTGCAGCTCACTGACATTGACCATGTCTAATGTCAGGCTTTTTCCCTGGAGCTTTTCCATCCTCCCAAGTGGAGGCTGTGCTCCAAGCCCTGCCCAAACAGTTTTCTTTCCTCGTAGTGCTGGAGATGGCACATGCTCTTCCTCAGCCCACTTGCACCCAGACTTTTATACCTTAGCTCCTGTCCCTGCAGTGTCCCAACCTGGGTGTCACCGGTGCCCTTTCTGCAGCCAGAGAAACTGAGGCTGAGAGGCCCAGTTAAGGCCTTTGGTCTTAACTCGTTTTTTGTAGCTTGGCACTGGGGCCGCCGGTTAGGCCACAGCTCTTTTGCTTTCCAGGTTCAAATCCCCTTTGCTTATATCAGTCAGAGGTCATAAACCCTCCCCCCCGTCCTGGAGCTCTGCATAAGAGCCTGTTATTGGTCATCCTGTCCCTGAATCCTGGCTGCAGGAGTGCTGCTCCTTCAGATGCCTGAGAGGGATTTTCTCTCTGATCCTGTCCATTCTTGCTCTTTCCCTCACCGCCTCCCAAAGGCCTCCATGGTTGGATCTTTCCCAGAGGAATTTGGGGGAACTTCTGTCCCCAAACCCCTTTTTGCCTTTTTATTTCAAGATGGCATTTCATGTAGACGAGGCTGGCCTCAAATGCACTATGGGGTCAGGTCTGACTCTGAACGACTAAGCCTTCTGCCTCTAGCTCCTGAGTGCTGGGATTACAAGAGTGTACTGCCATGCTTGGCTTACGCTGTGCCATGGACCAATCCCTTGCATGCCAGGTGTTTCCATCCCCAGCCTTCAGTGTCTCAGTTTTTTAATGGCTCAGTGCACTCTGGTTGTGGCTTCTCTAATTTAAGTACTTCTGTGGCTCTTACACCCCAACACTGCCAAGACCTTGTTACAGACTTGCATTTTCCTGCCCAAAGACTGATAACAAGGGATGCCGTTGCCAGTTTTATGCTGCTGTTAAAAGGCAAGGTGGCTCTTTGTGTAGGGACACAGCACAGTTTCCAAGATAAATCATTAGGTACAAGGATGAAAAGATGTTGAAAGGCTGGTAACCGTCCTCAAGCATGATTTGTGTGGATGGTGTGTGGATACGTTCCGGAATTTTCTCTATGATGTCTGGAACCACTGGTCCCTGGATGGTGGGCTTCCCGTGGAGTTATTAAGGCATCATGTGAGCCAGACCTGAAGTGCCTTCTGTGCTGTGGATGGGGAAACCGAGACTGGGTTTTGCCCAGGGTCTCCCAACTGGTTAGTGCGGAAGCTGACCTGCTTGTCAAGTTCTGGCTGAACACAACATGCTTTGATGTGTGTGGCACCAGCCTTGACCAAGGAGAGAGGCTGCCATGGCCACACACTCACCCTCAAGTGTGTCAGGGCAGAGAGCTGTCCCTGGCTTCCTAGAGAAGCCGCTGCTCTCTCATGAGTCTCCAGTGAGTGATGAGGGTGGGAATGACCTGAGTACAGCCATACTTCCTGAGTTGCTTGGACCGCAGGCCACAATGGCTGCCTGCACAGCCCAGGGTCTGGCTACATGGATTTCCAGGTGGGTATCCTGAGACGTAAGCCCAGGACACAGGGCAGGGCTCCTACTCTTCTCTTTTGTCAAGTGTGCCCAGCCCTCCTCCTGAGCTTCAGGCCAGTGCTGAGCCACCACAAACCCCCTTTCTCTCTCTCTCTCTCTCTCCTCTCGCCCCTCAGTTTGTTGAAGTCGAAGGACAGATCACATCCTTGGTTGATCTTTACCCGTCCTTCCTAAGGAAGGGTTATCGTCGAGAAATCTTCATCGCCATCGTGTGTAGCATCAGCTACCTGCTGGGGCTGACGATGATGACAGAGGTAGGTGACTGTCACTCTGGGTGGTGTGAGGGACTTCCCTTCCTACTTTTGGATTTCTCAAGGCCACAGGAGGCAGCATCTAGGAGAGGGGCCTCTGTGTGTGTGTCCCCTTAACACACCTCCTTTAGCTTGGCTCCCAATCCCTAGTCTGTCTAGATCGCAAATGACCATGCAGCCCCTCCACCCTCTTTTTTTTTTTTTTTTTTAATTTATTTTATTATTATGTGTACAGTGTTCTGCCTGCATGTACACCCACAGGCCAGAAGAGGGCATCAGATTACATTATAGATGGTTGTGAGCCACCATGTGGTGCCTGGGAATTGAACTCAGGACCTCTGAAGGAGCAGACAATGCTTTTAACTTCTGAGCCATCTCTCCAGCCCCTCCACCCTCTTTTTATTTCTTCGCCTCCTCTTCCTCTTCCTCCTCCTCCTCCTCCTCCTCCTCCTCCTCCTCCTCCTCCTCCTTCTTCTTCTTCTTTTTGACATGTTGTGGTCACTTTCTTGGCAAGTACTCTACCATCTCCATCTGTGTGGGCATCTGTTCAGGAGAGTATATGCTATTCCCAGAGGGCAGGGTCCATACTTTAAATAGGAGGAAGAGAAGCCAGGAGCAAAAGGGAACAGAGAGGTTGAAGGCTAGAAGTTTCAGTGGCTGGAGAGAGGACAGATAAGAGGGGATGATGAGTCTGGTATCCCCCCAGAGCATGCTCTCCTGCCCCCAATATACCAACATGCTTTTGAGGTCTCTAGGAGAAGGTTTCCATTCATTACTCTTAACCCTGTTCAGGCCGTCACCACTTTTTTTTTCAACCAGAAGGAGAAACTTTTACAGAAGTACTTGTAAGAACACCCCTCTAAAGTGAGATAACACCCACTCACCAAGCACTGGGTTCCCATGACTAGGCCACACTTGATATTTTTAAAGACCTCCTGTGTATATAGACTTCTTTGATCCTTTGTGTTGCTAAGGCGTGTTGTGTTCTCCCCCAACCCTGTGTGTATGTCAAACATGAAGTTGAATTTCTTTCTTTCTTTTTTTCTTTTTTCTTTTTAATTTTTCCCAAGACAGGGTTTCTCTGTGTACCCTTGGCTGTCCTGGACTTGCACTGTAGACCAGGCTGGCCTCAAACTCAGGGATCCACCTGCCTCTGCCTCCCGAGTGCTGGGATTAAAGGCATGCACCATCACACCTGGCTTGAATTTCTTATATAGCCCTAACTGCCCTTGAACTCACAGCAATTCACCTGTCTCAGCTTCTAGAGTATTTGTTGTAAGTGCTATGAGCCACAACGGTTGGCCCTGAATATCTTTTTTTTTTTTTTTTTAAATACCTGTATTTGGTCATCCTAGCTTTTTGCCCGTTTTTCTTTAGAATTTAAAACAAACAAAAACCCAACCAAACAAAAACTTGTGTCGCTTCGCCACATATGAAGGGACTTGGAGGCGATATAACAAACCAACTTTATTTATTTATTTTTTTCTTCCCCATAGGGTGGCATGTATGTGTTTCAACTCTTTGACTACTATGCAGCTAGTGGTGTATGCCTTTTGTGGGTTGCATTCTTTGAATGTGTTGTTATTGCCTGGATATATGGTGAGTATACATGTTTGCACATCCCTTTTCAAGCTGTTCGTTTGGGCAGAGAATTTAATGGGGGAAAATTGTTCACTCCGGAGCACATCACAAAAAAAATCCCATTGAGGGCACTGTCACGTCAGAGCCTATGGTAACCTACTGTTTGGCTCAGCCAGAAATAGTCTATTTTGGCCTCTTAGGGAGCTGAGGTTGGCCACACTAAGATGTGGGCTTTGTCTAAGACTTCCAGCAAAATGCAGGCATCCAGCTGCATTTGAGTGTCACTGGCCATGCTTGGTGTGGAGACACAGGCCTGGTGGTTAGAGGCCCTCAGGTAGCCCCTGCTCCAGGGCTAATTCTGGCGTTGGCCACCGAGTCACCAGGGGCAAACTGCTATCTCTTGTAGGCGGTGATAACTTATATGATGGTATTGAGGACATGATCGGCTATCGGCCCGGGCCCTGGATGAAGTACAGCTGGGCTGTCATCACTCCAGCTCTCTGTGCTGTAAGTCTTACCCCTGCCTGACATTTTCACCATGTGAGCCCGCATTCTGTTAGCACCTCCTGGGTGAGGCCTCTGGTAAAGCCTGCTTCAGCTATGTCTGAGAGAGTAGGGTTTTGTAGGATCAGTAGGAGTTTATGAAGAAGAGGAAAGAGGAAGGGCAGTTTCAGGGACACTCACCTTGGAGCTGGCCTTGGTGCTTGTGTGGGTACCTTCAGCAAGGTCTTTCTCTAAGACTCTGCTTGTAAGGGCCATTGAGCTTTCATAGTAGATCCTAGCCACCACCCTGGGGATCGGCAAGTGTGGGAGTGCCTGCCACCTGCACTGCTGTTCCTGGCCAGCACCTTGGGGAGCCCAGATGTCCTTCACAGTGTTCAGAGATTAATATGTCCCTTCTCCTGTGACCTCTGCTCCCAGGCCAGACCAAGTGGACATGCTAATTCACTTCTCTGTCTAGGCCTCAGTTTCCCCACCTCTGCGACAAGGACACCCTGACATGTGACCTAAGTGGCAGGTGACAGTTTAGAATCTGATGAGCGTGACTGTGGGACTCAGCACACATATCCCCCCCGCCCCAACAAAGTCAAGAGATCATAAAACAGCAGCTGGAGGCCCAAACCAAACAGAGATGCAGTCAGCTGGGCTCAGGCCAGCACTCTCATCCTCATTCACACCTGACTTATGCTGAGGTCACTCGCACATTGACCCCGGTCTCCTTCTCTCTGGGGAGTTGATTGGACCAGAGGTCCAAGCAGAATGAGGCTCCCCGCTGGAAAGGCCAGGTAGAGACCAGAGCAGCTGGCTGGCTTCTGGGGCTGACTTCACCTAAGCCACAGCTTTCTAGGCAGAAAGCAGCAGAGAAAGGTGGGCCCCGTGGACCACCTGCCTTCACCCCATACCACTGTCTCCCATCAGACCTTGTTTTAGGTAGTGAGTAATTCACCCATGGCTCTCCATGGGGTGCCTCATTCTGAGGAGAAAGTTCCGGGGTAGTTCTGCCAGAGCCCCTCTCAAAGGTAAAGGTGGACTCTGCACACCTTTAGGGTTCAGGACCAAGGCCAGGTCTATACCCTGCCACTGGGACCAGACCTGGTTACCAGCGTGCAGAGTGGCGATGGCTGCCTGCCTCTCATGCACACCTTTGATATTTGTTGAGCACCTGCGCCTAGAGCCACATCTGGTGTTGAGATGCTTTAGAGCAATGGTTCTCAGCCTGAGCATCACAACCTCTTTGGGGGTTGAATGATCCTTTCACAGGGGTCACCTAAGACCATTGGAAAACACAGATACTTACACTATGATTCATAACAGCAGCAAAAGTACAGTTACGAAGTAGCAACAAAAATAATTTTATCACTAGGGGATCACACGAGGCACTGTATTAGAGGGTTGCAGCATTGGGAAGGTTGAGAGCCTCTGACCTAAAGGGAGGAAAACTGCTGGACTCTGGCTATCAGAGCCACTTGGCTTCTGGAAAGAAGAAAAACTGGGGCCTGGGCAAGCAAGGCCAGTCCACTGGATTGAATGTAGGGTGGGACAATGGAGAAAAGAGGACAGGCAGGGGAAATAGCCTGTGGTAAGGCCCTGGGCACATGCTGAGGAGCTAGAAAGATTCCTGAGGGATAAGGGCAGATGAAAAAAAGATGAGGTGATAGCTATGGGCCAACACGGTTTGTGTTCCAAAAGACTTGGGGAGCTAGGGCAGGATGAACAGGTGACTTGGTCAGGTTTCCCCTGAAGAGACCCATAAGGCATAATACCACCCATCTCAATAGGAAGGAGAGAGGAGGGGCCCTACCCCAGATAAGGGCTGTCCTGCTCTCAAATGCCTAGAAACCCTCTGACTGCCCTCTCTCTTTTCTACAGGGATGTTTCATCTTCTCTCTTGTTAAGTATGTACCCCTGACCTACAACAAATCCTACGTGTACCCTGATTGGGCAATTGGGCTGGGCTGGAGCCTGGCCCTTTCCTCCATGGTGTCTATCCCCTTGGTCATTGTCATCCTCCTCTGCCGGACGGAGGGACCGCTCAGCGTGGTGAGCATGGGGCACGGGCAATGGGAGTTGGAAAACAGGCAGTGTCGGTTTTTGTGTGGCGTTAGACGATGCTTGCCCTCTCTGAGTCCCGGGTCTTCTTTTACCCCATGAAAGGCAGGGTAATCCAAGGCAGGGATACGATGTAGCCGAACAGGGACAGGTGCCATTCATGTTGGAGAAGGCTTTGTGATGACATTTCTGGTCCTGGCGTGGGGTGCAGAGGGTCAATGGCTAGGCTAGAGAGGAGACAGTGAGCTCACACCAAGCTAAAGGGTGTGGGGATCTCTGCTCTGAGTCAGGACAGGACATGAGTTCTGGATAGGAAGCCCAGGACCACCGCCCACCATGCCACCCTTTGTGCCGGGGTGTGCCACCACCTCTGCCCTACTCCTAGCCTCTGTGACTGCCCATCTCCTCATGGTGCCCCCTCCCTTCCCCCAGCCTCCTCAGGAATTCTTCCCACAGTGCGGGAGCCTCCAGGCCTGGCAGCCCTCTGCTCTTTCCATGAAATCCCTTTCTCAGAATCTACTTTAACCTTTGCGCCTGGGCCAGCTCCAACGCCCCACAGTTTTATTCTGGGCTGTTTTTATTCTCTTACGAAAAGAAATCTGGAGCCAGGATGTCCTGGGGCCCTGGCTCCCTGCTAAGCTGGCCCAAGCTTCCTCCCTTTGAGAGGGGGCTGTGCTTCATGGGAGGGGAGAAGGGACAAGGAAGGAGCCTGGGGGGGGCATGTCCGGGTCTCAGACCCCCAAGGCCCTCCTAGAGTATAGAGGATTGGAGCTAGGACCCCCAGCTCTCCCAGGATCATTACCACCCAGACATGAATTAGGTAGATGTGACAGGAGGTCTTTAGGGGCCTATTTGGTTAGACAGCTTCTCTAGCAGTCGCTAAGTTGGGGTAGGGTCTCTTGAAAGTCCAACTGTTTTGTTGTTGTTGCTTTGTTTTTTGAGACAGTATCTAAATCTATAGTCCACGCTGACCTAGAACTCACTATGTAATTTAGGTTGTCCTCAAACACTCAGCTCTCGGGCCTCAGTCTCCCTAGTGCTGGGATTATGGGTAGAAGTCCGGCTGCCTGGCTTAAGGCCCACATTTAAGGCCCATGGTCTGGCCCATGCGCACAGGTTTGTTGCGAGTGAGCCACATGGGGGAGGGAGCTAGGAAGGTTGCCCCCATCCCCAACAGCTAGTGTGAGCTGTAGCCCCTGCAGCAACACAAGCTGTCCAGGTGGCCCCCTCCCCCAGTAGTAACCAGGCTGAGCTTCCCATGCAGACCGCCCTGACTGGCTGCCCGTGGCGGGAAGCCCCTTTCCCACTTTGCATATGGAGCCCTGTGTTCTGTATGGATGCAGGAGAGGCAGGGCTGAAGGCAGAGCAGGCAGGCTAGGTAGACGGCATTAAGGCCATAGCCTGGAGTTGCCAGGTCTTGTGGTTTTTCCCAAGAGAATGTAGCAATGGGGATTCCTGAGTGAAATAATGTCTTTCTAAATAAGCAGCAGTCCCCTAGAACAACACGGTTCACACATGCAGGCTTCAAGCAGATCTTGCAGTTGTAGTTGAATGTAAACACCTCTAGGAGGGCCTTTTTGTTTCCTCTTTTTTTTCTTCTTCTTCTTTTTCTTCCTTTTTTTTTTAAACTGCTGGCCCATTTCTACGTGAGCAGACACTTGGCAGGAAGTGGGCAGGAGATGGGAAGCGAGAGCCAAGTTCCATTCTTAGCTTCCCTGGTGACTTCCTAGTGTCCTTGGACAGGGCTAGGGCTCTTCCCTCACCAATTCCATGATCAGTCACCACCCTTAAAAGCCTGGGCTCCGTGTCTGGGGGCATCTGAGAATTCTCCAGCAGGCTTCTATCTGAACGGGCAGAATCCTCCCTGCAGTGGGCTCCCAGGCCCAACCCTTCAGGAGGGATTGTCTCATGAAGGCAGGAAGCACAGGCTCCGGGAGGCCAAGGAGTACAAATTTCTTCTTGGAGAGAGCATGTGGGGGGCGGGCGGGGTGTCAGAGTTAGGTCAGTTATCCAACCCTGAGACATACTGTAGAAGCAGAAAGAGAAAGCAGGGTGAATAAGCCAGAGGGAGACACAACTCGGCTCCTCGGGAGGAAGAGCTCTGCATGTGGAGGTCATGAGTTTGCCCTGTCTTTAAGCACAAGTACAGGGCTTGGCTGTGAAAACCACTGTATGGCAGACACCAGGGCCATTCCCCTCCATTTCTAAGATATCAACAAAAGAACCAGAAAGGGTGGTTGTTGGCCGGATGCCACACAGCACGCCCCCTGGGGTGGGAAGGGATCTCTGTGATCTATCTCTTCCTGATACCTCATCATCTTCCTTCTGCAGAGAATCAAATACCTGATGACCCCCAGGGAGCCCAACCGCTGGGCTGTGGAGCGCGAGGGGGCCACACCCTTCCACTCCCGCTCGACCCTCATGAACGGCGCACTCATGAAGCCCAGTCATGTCATTGTGGAGACCATGATGTGAGGTCCGGGCCACGTGACAGGCGCCGCTTTCCTGCTGTTTACTAACGTTAGATTCTCATAGGACCAGGTTTACAGAGCTTTATATTTGTACTAGGATTTTTTTTTTTAATTGTCACAGAAAATGTTACTCTATGTGTGTGTGTGAGTATGTGTGTGAGTGTGTGTGTGTGTGTGTACCATGTGTGTATCTGTATATGTGTATTTTGTTTTGGTTTGGGGGATATTTTGTATAAAAAGAAAACCCATGGGCCTATGTCCTGGGGGAGAGGATGGACTTTCATATTAATTTCGATGTATTTTATGGGAACTTGGTAAAATTTTCTTTGTATTTTTTTTTTAACATATAACTATATATACTTAGAGTCTGTCATACACTTTACCACTTGAATTGGTCTTGCCAGCAATGGATCTGTTTTTCAAAAGCAATTCTTCGGTGCTTATATAGCTGGCAGAAAGCTCTGCCCAAAAACAAACAAAAAAGAGAAAAAAAAAAGTGCTGGGTAGAATGTTCCTACGGTGGTGGACACATCTTCATGAAAGGTATAGTCCCTTCTGAGCTGGTTCAGGAGGAAGAAGACAGCTGAGGAGAGGGAGCTCCCACTAGCTGAACAGACCCGAGGGGCAGGAGAGAGCAGGCTTGTGGGGAGACCCCTCCTTCTTTCTCAGCCAACAAGATGCCAAAATAATAACCCACCCTTGGCATGAAGGACTGATTCTGAGAATAGCCGAAAGCCATTTGTATCAGGGCCAAATACCCTCCCTTTGATTTTGAAGGAGAGGGTGGGTAGTCAGTTGATTGTGCAGGAATGGGAAATCTGAAGGCTTAAGCAGAAACCTTGTCCCTTTCTTGAGCTTTCGGCACTGTCGCCTGAGGCCAGCCTGGGCTTCAGAGTCAGGGCCATACTCAGGAAGTGTCATCTGTATTTGAGTGGGTGGCCATCAGGGCATTCCCCCAAGCAGAATGTATTTTGATGAGGGCCAGTGGGGAGGCCAGTGGACCAAAGGCTACTAGCAGCTTAGGAGGGTGAGCGTGCCGGAGACTGGCAAATGGACTCCAGGAGGGCACTTTCTTTCCTCGCCTGTTGACAAATGTCCCAGCAAGGAATGCTCAGAGGGGCTGTAGACACTGGATCGTGATGTATTGGAGTTCGCGTACAGAACCGACCTGGCAGTGACCTCAGATGTTGTTCCCAAGTCACTGTGGTGGCTGCTGGATGGGTGTTTGCCCGCCCCCCCCAGGGAACTGGAGAGAAGACGAAGGGAAGTTTTGTGGGTTAAAAGTTGCCTCCACAGAGATGAGGCCTGCATCCCAGAGCTGCCTGACTTCAGGCAGGGCTGTTTCCTTCTGAACCAGGAAGAGGGCGCTACACCTTTACCCCAGCCTCTACTGGGCCCAACTGTGCCATCCTGAACCTCTTTGATAAATGTACACATTTTTTTTTTCTGTCTCCAAAGCAATGTACTCTGCCAAGTGACCCTCTAGTCCTCTTCCAGTGGCTGTTGACTCAGCCACCCATGATTCTGCCATGTTCCTATTGTCCTGTGTATTTCTGTTTGCTCTTGTGTTATTTTGAGTGTTGTTTTCCTTCCCTGATTTTACCGACTTGTAATGTGCCCCCTTTGTTTTATGGAACCTTAAAAGTAACCACTGTGGGTGATTGAAGACAGGTGGAGGGTAAGGGAGAGGGGGCTCGTCCGGCTGCGGCAAAGTCTGTGGTCATGCCCGTCTACCCTTCCCCTCCGCCAGGCACGCCCCTCTGGCGAGCCTTCAGTATTTTGGGTTGGCAGACATGAGGCATCATTCTGGAAATGGCCTGAGAAAGACCTTCTGTATCATTCCCAGATCAAATTCTAGACCAAAGACAAGAGCGGGCCAAGTCCCCAGGCCCCGCCTGGATGGAAGGCCAGCCGCCTCCTGAGCCCACTCCCCCAACAGTGCCCCCACACCTGTCTTCAATACCTAGCACTCTCACCCAGCCCCTGATCCCGACAACCTTTGTGGTGATGATTGTTTTTTCATGTCTGTGTGTAAGTAACATTTTGAAGTAGAGCTCGTGACTCTGGTCCACCTGCCTCTTGGAGAGAGGGCTAAGCTGCCCCCCAACTGGCCCTTGCCTGCAACAGGCCAGACTCTGCCCTGCCTGTCAGATTGTAGACAGGAAGCAAGGTCCATTGCTGGGTTTAGATGAGGACCAGGGTGGGCTCAGGAGGATTCTCCTGGGAGATATTATTTGGTCCTGAGAGCTATGCTAGCCCCCAAGTGGAGGGTCCCTACTGGGCCCCGTGGACAGCCCCAGAGGCCCCCAATCCAAGGGACCTTTGTAAACAGGAGAACTGAGTCCTAGAGTAGGAGAGACTTGCATTGTGAGCCTAGTGGAACTGGACATTTGAGTCATTTGTAGCTCCAGGCTCTCCAAGGTGTGGGCAGAGGGAAGGCAGGGCCAGGGCATCGTCTAAGCAAACTGTCAAGCCTTCCCTGTCAACCATAAGGCCAGAACTGATGAGGGCCTCCTGCTCCATGCTGGTAGAGCAGAGAGCAAGGTCCACTTTCGGCTGCCCTCAAACTCCTGCTCACCCAAGCCCCATGTTACCCCTTCCTCCCTCCCCAAAGCCCATGGGAGCTAGGAATTAATACACAACTACCCCCAAATTGCACCCCAGGAAACTGAGGGCCTAAGACACTGATAGTGTGAAAAGCCTTAGGCAGAGGATTAGGGCAGGCTTTTGGCCTCCATGCAGCCCAAGGATATGCAGGAAGTAGCCTGAGGGGGTTTCTTTTTTATCCCTCTTGGTAAGACCGTGGGGAGGGTTCCCTTTATGCCTCTGGCCCACAGTCCTCACCTCAGATCCCTAACCCGCCCTGGTAGGCCATGCAGACCATGGCAAAGCATGAGAAGAAAGCAGCATGTGTCCCCCTCTGCACAGGAAGGGGTTTTCTCTACCAAAGGGTGTCACTAGAGTGGCCAACAGCATTCCAGTCCCGCCCCTCTGGGTGGGGCAGTGCTCTAGGCAGCAGTCTAAACAGGTGCCAGCCAGCCAGCCAGCCAGCCAGCCAGCCAGCCAGCCTAGTTCCTCTCTCCAAGATGCAGACACAAGCCAGGAAGGCACCTTTAGAGAAAGCCCTTCTAAGTCCCAACTCAAACCTGAGACCCCCTGTCCCTATGGACACCGTAAATACCTCTGTGTGCACATCCCTCCTTCATCAAGTCCAAAACCATACACAGAACAAACCCAGATACCCCAAGATGGAGAGGGATGCCCCGGAAGCCAGAGCAGTGCTCCCGCCTCCCCTCCTCTGCGCTGACCTCCCAGTAGTTGGGTCTTCTTCACAGGAAGCTGGTTTTCCATGTTCTCTGGTAAGAAAGAGGGGGTGGCAGTGGTATCATTACAGGCATGTTCTGGCATGTTCCCTGAAGGACAGAGCATCTTGTTATATATTTGGCTTCAAAATGAGATGGTAGCTCCATTTTTTTTTTTTTTTAAACCCAATTAATCTTTCCAGTTCCTAACAACTGTGACTGTATTTTAGCACAAGAGAAAGTTGAGAACATGGGTTTTGCCTCCTTCAGAAATGTCTGGCTCATCAGGACATTTTTTTTAAAACTTCAAAATATTTTTAAGATATTTTAAACTTTTGTAAAAAACGAAAAACAAAAAAACAAATGCACACAAAGAAAAGAACCCTGAAACCAACCAACAAGGAGAGGAGCGTTAGTGTTTGAAGGATCCTTGGTGTGTGACCTGTCTTGCAGTATACAAGCTCTGTGTATTGATGTTATAATGACAAAACGGCCCTGCATTTTGCAGGGTTTCGTGGTTTTTTTTTTTTTTTTTCCTCTTTTGCTTTTTAGATGAATATGTATATTGATATTTTAAATCCATCTTTGCTTTTTTTAGAGGAGTTTATAATCACCTTGTAACACAACAATAAACATTTCCTTTTTAAAATCCAAGAACGTGTGGTGTATTTTAGAGTGGCCGGTTCACCTCTCCGTTTTGGCAGGCACGGTACAGTTTAGAAAGGGATTTCACTGGGGCTGGAGAGATGGCTTAGTTGTTAAAGAGCATTTGCCCACCTTGGTTTTTTTTTGAGACGGGGTCTCTCACTATCTCGGGGCTGGCTAATTAGAATAGGCTGGCCTATTCTGTTTCACCTGGCTTTTTAAAATCTTGAGGTTGTATGCCCAGGGGTGGAATAGCTGGCTCTTGAGGTAGAACTATTGCCAGTTTCCTGAAAAAAGTGCCAGATTGATTTCCAAAGTGGTTGTACAAGTTTGCACTCCCACCAGCAATGGAGGAGTGTTCCCTTTTCGCCACATCCTTACCAGAACGTGCTGTCACTTGAGTTTTTGATCTTAGCCGTTCTGACAGGTTTAAGATGGAATCTCAGAGTTGTTTTGATTTTCATTTACCTGCTGACTAAGGATATTGAGCATTTCTTTAAGTGCTTCTTGGCTATTTGAGATTCCTCTGTTGAGAATTCTCTGTTCATCTCTGTATTCCACTTTTCAATTGGGTTATCTTGTTGGTTGATGTTTAATTTTTTTGAGTTCTTTATATATTTTGGATAATAATAGCCTTTTGTCAGATGTAGGATTGGTGAAGATCTTTTCCCAATCTGTAGACTGCCACTTCATTAAAAATGTTGATCCAAAACTTACCCTGCCTACAAGGTGTGCAGGGATAAAGATAGAACAGATAGAGCAGAGATTGAGGGAATGTCCACCAATGCCTGGCCCAACCCAAGACCCACCCATCAAAGAGACCCAACCCTGACATTATTAATGATACTATACTATGCTTGCAGAAAGAAGCCTAACAGAGTTGTCCTCTAAGAGGCTCCACCCAGCAGCAGTTTGAAACGGATGTTGAGACTCACAGGCAAACATTGGGCAAAGTACAGGGAGTCTAGTGGGAAAGAAGAGGGGAGGCTAAAAGGACCTAGAGGTGACGAGCTCCACAAGAAGACCAACAGAGCCAACTAACCAGGGCCCAGAAGGGCCTGTGGAGTCTGAAGCACCAACCAAGGACCATGCATGGACTGGACCTAGGTCCTTTACATAGATGTAGCCAATAGGCAACTCAGGCTTCATATAGGTCCACTAGTAAGGGGAGCTGGTGCTGTTTCTGACATTGCCTCCTTTGACTGCTTTTTGATCACTTCCCTGTGACAGGACTGCCTTGTCAGGCCACGGGGGAAGAGGATGAGCTCAGTTTTGATGTGATTTGATAAGCTGGGGTGTGTGGGTAGGGACCCCCCCTTTCTGGCCAATGGGGGAGGGCAGACGAGGGAGAAGGTGAGACTTGGAAGAGAGGAGGGAGGAGGCTATAACCAGGATGTAAAGTAAATAAATAATAAAACAAAAAAGAGGCTAGGTGGTGGTTCATATGAGTACAGTGCTCACAGAGGCCAGAAGAGGGCACCAGAGCCCCTGGAAGATGGAGTTATAGGTAGTTGTGAGCTGCCACGTGGGTGCTGGGAACCAAACCCCCTCTCCTGGAAAAGTAGCAAGAGCTCTCAACCACTAAACTGTTCTCTAAGCCCTGCCTGGCATTTTCATATGGGCTTTGATGATCAAACTTGGGTCTTCATGCTTGTAAGCCAAGCCCATCACCTGGACTGAGCCACCTCCACCCCACAGCTGGGCGCGGTGAAACCAAAACAGAAGTATAGTGTGGTTAAGGAGCTACAATGTTGTACATTGTTATTAAGTCTCCATACCTTAGAAGAGTAAGTTTTTGTTTCCTAAGAATAATGTACTCTGAAAAGCATGTTTTTAATCCTATGTTGAACTTGTGACCCGTGTGTGTGTGTGTGTGTGTGTGTGTGTGTGTGTATGTGTGTGTATACATACATATCTGCCCCTTTGCCTTGCTAAACTCCTGAACCTGAGATACATGATTGCCCTCTTGCTTTACAAAAGTTTGTGTTCCCAGATACCTTGATGCCTCCCCTTCCACGTGATGCCTTCTTGTGCTTATCTGCCCCACAGACAGCCTTGAGCCTTGGGTCCCCAATCTTCTGTCCAGGTGCTAACAGCCCATTGTTTTCCACCAGCCCTAACCCTTCCCATAAAGGAACTTCAAAAGTCAGGAGGGGCTGCTCTCCTGGCCAGCTTGCTTCATGGCATTGTTTTTGTTTGTTTGGTTTTTTTCCCCTCAGGTGTAGCAGCACCTTTGCCTTGGTGGGGTTGTTGTTACGTGATGTCAGGTGTGAATTATCCACTGTGTTGGGGTGTCAATGCTCCGAGTTTCCGATTCTGGAGCATTTTGGATTTCAGGTTTTTTATATAAGGGAGGCTCCCTGCAATCCCAGTTGAGAGCTGCTGAGAGGAAGCTGGCTCTCAGACAGAGGATTTGTTCCTGGGTGGGAACTATGGGTCTGCTCTGCCTGGTTTCATAGACAGTGTCAGAATTAGAACAATCAAACAAAACAAAACAAACAAAACCCCATCTCACCACCATGCTCCCATTGCCTTTTCAGCCTGCAATTTGCCTCCCTCCCTTCATGTGAGTCTCAGCCATTTGTCTTTTGTTTGGACCCAGGCTCCACCCTATACAACTTTTGTTCCTTTAAGCAAGTCTTTGAACCTCCTAGTACTTTGGTTCCTCCTTGGTTTTTTTTTTTTTTTTTTTTTTTTTTGGTTCCTCCTTGTAATGTGTATAGAGGCCTCCTTTGAAGGCTGCTAGGAGGATCCCCCCCGTTCTTACAAAGTGCAGAGAGCTGTGCTTGGCACATAGGTTCTGTGGCTGGTGCTGGCCCTCGCTCCTACCCACTGACCTTGCTCAGACAATGAGCTCACTGACACCCGCAGGGAACAGCTTCTCTCTGCCCTTAGATCTTCGCATTTCCCCATTCCATGGGCCTGGCCCTGTTCTCTGGACCCAGGACCAGTGAGACTGGGGAGCAAAGTTAGATGTCCAGGCTACTCATGTGGCACCTCCTTCACCAAGGCCAAAGATTCCCAGGTTGCGCAGACTAAAACACATCCCAGCCCATAGCTTAGTTTGCAGTGCCATCGGCCCTCTGGGACCTAGAACATGCCAGACTCATTCAAACCAGAGGTCCTTTGCACTTGCTACCCTGCCCGCACCCACCCCCCCAACCTGGAACATTTCTTCCAGGTCTGTACAGGGATGGCTTCTGTCCAACATTTCTCACTATGACCACCACTCCTTCAGAGAAAGCCCTTCCTGGGTTGCAATTCTCCTCAGCTGGGAACTCTGTTCTAGTAGGTTATGTTTTCTTCACTGTTCTTTATGCCTACTAAAAAGACTATGACCAGCTCACTGTCCTCACTAGGATGTATAATACATGGTTGGGTTTTTTTTTTTTTTTTTTTTCATTTTTTAAAAAGATTTATTTATTGTGTGTGTGTGATGGGTATGTGCATGTGGTACTAATAGCCAGAAGAGGGTGTCGATCTCCTGGAGCTGGAGTTAAGGGTGGCTGTGAGCCACCTAATATAGGCACCGGGAACTAAACTCAGGTCCCCTGGAAGAGCAGTAAATGCTCTTGAGCACTAAGCCATCTCTCCAGCACCCAAAATAGCCCATTGTCTGTTTAAATTTTTTATTCCATTTTTATACGTGTGAATGTTTTGCTTGTGTGTATAAATGTACATCACATGTGTGCCTGGTGCCAGCAGGGGCCAGAAGAGGCTGTCAGGTCCCCTGAAAATGGAATTACAGGTGGTTTTGAGCCACCAGGCAGGTTCTGGGAAACGAACCCCAGTCCTCTGCAACAGAACCAAAAACTCTTAACCAATGGAGTCATCTCTTCAGCTCCATGGACCACTTTATGAATGAATAAATGAATGAAAGAAAAGAAGTTGAGAAAGCTGAAAGATTCACACAAAAGCTGAACCTTGCCAGCCTGTTATTTTTTATAAAGCAAACATCCTATTTTGTGCCTTTAACCAATTTTATTAAAAATTCACCCTAATAGCACTCACCACCACCACCACCACTACCACCACCACCACCCCAGTCACTGTGATGCCTGGAGGGATGAAGATTTATACGTGGGCCACAGACAGACCAGGAACAGCCTGTTCAGTGGAGCCATGAGTGTGCTGGGTGCTTCCTGGGAGCCCTAAGAAAACCCTGCATAGAAAAATACTTTACAAGGAATATGTTCTAATCTTAGCCAGAGAAAAATACAGCTCTGGGGTGGGGGTAGGGTATCATAGGGGAGGTACCCAAAATGCATAGGCAGGCAGGATGCTCACTGGGGAGGGGCTAGGGATGTTGTGTGGGGCAAACACCCCTGTGAGAAGCCGGGGTGGGGGTAGAGTGGGGATATTGCATATGAGGAAGGCCTCAGGCCATGGCCAGGAGGTCCACCCGCTTGGCCTAGTTGCATATGTCTGGGAGGATGGGAGAGCCTCAGCCCAAGGGGAGGGAAGTGCTTGTCCTTTCAGAGCCTGGAGTCTTTGAGTAGAACACAAATTTCCCAAGCCAAGAGGCCTTTAGAATATAGTCAGTCATGCCACATACCAGAAACCCAGAGAGGTTGAGCCATCAGTCCAAGATCACATAGTTATCAGTTGCTGGTGGCTAGAAGTCACCTCTTGGCTGTGTCACTCACCTACCCTCAAAGCTGAAGGTCTTGGTTTGGTTGGTGCCCATGATGGGTGGGCAGTATCTTTTTACCCTGGGGCAGTGAAAGCAGAGACACTGGTTTACCTGGACCCAGGCATGAGGGGACCCTGGGGAAGCCATCACGAAGGGCACGATCTAGGGGAAGGAGAAGGAAAGCCGAGAGCCGAGGGGTCTCAACGGGAAGCTAGGGATGACCCTGTGTCTGCTCAGATTCACTCAAGGTCTCACAGCTTAAGAAGGAAAGCGGGGAAAGAATGGCTTCTCGTGCCTCCATCTGTCCTCTTGAAGAAGGAGTCTTTCTGGCTATGAGATTCAAGGGCAGAGAGAGGAGATGGGGTAGGGTTAGAGGCCCCTGGGTCCTTGAGACCTTGTGCTGGACATATACAAAGCCAATCTCCAAACCAGCCCAGACCACTGGGAGGTGACTTGTGTCCTGCTTGAAGCTGAAAAGAGTTCTGCTTGGCAGAGATGAAGGAAGCCCAAGTGAAGGGATGTTGGCCCTCAAGCTGTGCCATGGAGACCTCCTTGAACACTGCGCTCTCTTGCCGCTCTCTCCTCCTTCAGCTGGTCTCCCTCCATCTCAGCTTCTTTTTCCTCTTCCTCTTCCTCCCTTCCACTGATGGGGGTAGGGTCAGAGCAGTGACTCAGCCTTATTCCCATGGTTTTCCAGAGCTGTTGTAATGGCAGGTGAGTGGATACTCCTGGACCTTTCACCGAGCAGTGCCCTTCTCTGCAGGGGGACTTGGCCTAAGGACTTGTGGCACAGGAAGGTTGATGGCCAGAGCTCTGTTCTGGGGTTCAGAATCACCCACGAGGCTGAAATGATTGAACCACTGGCCCGAAAGAAGGGATTAACATTCCCTGGCACCCCAGATGTCCCTAATTGGGGTTTCCCAATGTGGTCGTTAGATTCTGGAGGCTCTTGGAACTCCAAGATTTGGGAGAAGGGAGGACACTGCTCTCCTTGTGCCACATCCTTCCTGGTAGCAGAGTCCCCACAGAGTCCCCATGTACCGGGTACCATCTGTATAGCTGGGTCACCGAATGCCTCCTGCCACAGAACTGGGCTGTCTACCTCCTGCTGACTAACCTCCCAGGATTGGAAAACACCAGCAGCTCATCCCAGTTCCCACACTGAGCTGGGCTGTCCCCACTCCTGTTGCTGCTCTGAGGCGACTGTGGTCTCTCCTGGCTGAGCAGCAGGGCTGACCCCCTTTTACATGGGGTTCTTTGAGCATCTTTAAGATCCAACTTGAAGATGCCACTCTACCAGGTGTGGGATCTGCAGACCCACAAGTGGATGAATGGAGACCAACCCTCCGGCTGAGTTTCACCATGACCTCAGAGCATCTGAGGACTGCTGGGGCCTGGTGCTCGTGGTGTCCTGCGGCTCTGTGCCAGTGGGTTGCGGCTGACGACCAGCTCTAGGATGTCCCCAGCCTCCGCCAGGAGCGGAACCGCTAGACAACAGTCGAAGTCCCGAGTACGAACATGGTTGACCTGCACAGTGCACAGCCAAGGGACAGAGTCCCGGTGAGTGAAAGTTCTGGAAAGAAGCTGCACATATATGTCTGACTAGTGTTGGAGAAAGGTGGAGACATTGCGGGACCAAAGCTTGAAATTTATCTCGAAGTCCCACTGAATAGGCATCTCTATGCCTGACCTAATGATCAAGGGACCACTAGCTTCCACCAACCCTGGCATCTGAGGCCTAAAGCATGGATTTCTGATTTGCTGTAACTAGCCTACCTGATTATCCACCAATATTTTTTTTAAAAAAACTATTGATTTCAACCACTCATGGTTCTCATCCCCTTTGAGGTGAGAGCTGTATTTTTCACTGATACATCAAAACTGTGTGATTTTCCCGAAATAAAGTCCTGCCCCAACCCAGAAATAGCAAAAAACATAAATTAGGTACATTTAGTACAAATAGAACAAATCAACAAGGGAACAAAAATAGCTAAGTTAGGCAAAGCTTTTTTTTTTTTTTTTTTCCAGGATCCCTTTCTGTTAGAAGATCATATGACTGGCTCTGGCCAGTAGGCTGGGAAGGGACCTGTCACATAATGTTTTAGAGTGAAGACAGGAAAACAAGGTGATTTCCTTCCTCATGGAGTCTGAGGAGGTCACTTGTCTCAGAGGGACAGTTACCAGACTGTGCCCTCCATGCACCAGGGAGTCAACAGCAAGTGGAACCCCAGCTCTGATGTGAGAAGCATCGCCTGACTCTTCCCACTGGTCTTCCCAGGCACTTTCACAGGGAGAATGGGGCTCTGACCCTGGGCCAGTGCTGTGGGCCCCCTGATTTACCTGCAAGAGTCGGTCAAAGGGCTGCAGGCCTCCATGCTGGGCTGGCCCGTCAACGCGAACGGTGTGGACATAGACACCCTTCTCCAGGAGGCCATCTGAGACACTGAAGCCAAAGTCATTGCGCATAGGGTCTTTGTGCAGGGTCACCTGGGAGGAGGAGGAGGAGAAGGAATGACTTTTGGTCCAATCCCTAGTATGTCCCTGGGACCCAGGCCCAGCCTATGGCTCGCCATACACCAGGCTGCCCTCAGCAGTGTGTTGAGCCTGTGCCCTGTGACATTCATCTTGCTGTGTACATACACAGCCTGCAGGTCCCAGACCTAAGGGATCCCTTACAAAGGGGAGCATTGAATCGTGGTGTTTTTACTCCCCTCCCCCCACAGACCCCTAGACTTGGTGTGTGCTCTGATGTCTTGGTTCTCATATAGATAGATACACACAGGTGCAAATGGGGGTAGGAAGGTGATATCTGTCATCTGCCTGCAGCGGCACCAGCTCCTGGATCCTATGAGGATCCCCCAAACTGCAGACACTCAGTGATGTAGGGTCTGCACAGGACCTGTGCCTGCCTGCCCGCCTCTTCAAGTCATCTCCAGAAGGCTTCTAAGAACTGGTTCACTGTTGGTGCTACATAGATGATTCACCCTGCACAGCTCCAGGAATGAAGTCCAAAGTCAGCCTATGTTCAGTACAGATATCGCCTCACCCTCACCCTACTATCTTTTTTTTTTTTTTAGATAAGGCTTTTCTATATAGCTCTGGATGGCCAGGAACTTGTCATGTAGACTAGGCTGGCCTTGAACTCACAGAGATCCAATGGCCTCTGCCTCCCAACTGTTGGGGTTAAGAGACCTGTACCACCATGCCCAGCTTTCCCCTGAATACTTCTGATGTGTTGGTGGACTGAGTTCAGAACCTGTAGATAGGACTGTTTATACATACACACACACACACACACACACACACACACACACACACACACACATATGTAATGGTAACATTATTATGTGTGTATAGACGTGCATGTGTAACATACATATTTGTATATGCATACATGCATATAGGGATGTGTGTCCTTTGTGTATCACGGAGCTGTCTGTATGTAGGTGTGGGCTGTAATTACTCAAATGGTAAGAGTTACAGAAAACCTAACCTAATAAAATCCCTGAGTGTTTTTGTTGTTGTTGGTTGGTTGGCTGGCTTCATTTTTTAAATTTTTAATTATTTTATGTGTGTGATATTTTGTCTGCACGCATGCCTGTGGACCCCTTGTGTAGCTGATGCCCTTGGAGGCCAGAAGAAGGGATGGTTTCTCTCTGCTCTGGGTGTTGGAAATCAAACCTGGGTGCCCTGAAAGGGCAGCCAGTACTCTTGGCTGCTGAGTCATCCTTCCAGCCCCTAGTCACTGTTTTTCAGTGAGGAAGAATAAAGCCCAACAAGGGATGGGAGCCCTCATCATCCCAAGCAGATAAGGTCCTCCTGGTACCAGTCCCCCCCACCCGTGCTCTGTGCCTGCCTGCAGCCCCCAACCCCAGTGCCCACCCTGTGCATCTCCAGGGGCGTTGGCAGCAGCAGCTCTTCAGGGGATGTTCGGACCTCCCTGCTCCGGCGCCAGGGCCGACAGCCAGGCCTGCTATCCACAGCCACAGTCTGTACAGTGCCTGTCATGATGGAAGCCTGTGGGAACACGGTTGCCACTCAGACACCATATACTTACTCCATCCGGCTCTGTCAGGCAGGCACTCAGTCACAGGGTGAACACAGCGGATGAGGGATGAGGTCCCTGGCCTTGGGATTTGTTGACCAATCACAGGATCAGAACAAGAGCCTCTAGGGGTCAGTGACAGACTCATGTCTGCTACGTGCCAGGCTCAGTTCTCAGCAATTACAAGTTTAACCTATCTCGTGTTCTGTAGTGCCAAGCCCTTTTCTGTTTTTACAGACAAATAGGTTTAGTGAGAGAATTTGAATTCAGAATCTGACTTGACGGTTGGTGTTCTGTGTCTCAGCTTGTATCAGCAAGGATCATGGGAAGTGAGAGTCTAGGATAGAAGGAAGAGTTAGCGATGCCTCCAGAGCTGGCATGTCAAAGAACAGGAAGGGGACACAAGAGTGCCCTTGGCCTGTGGAAAAGCCCAGAGGGTACCGTACCCACCAGCTTATAGTAAGTATGTGACTTTTTTTTTTTTTAAGTATGTGATTTTTTTATCCTATGGTGATCACAGGGTGACTCTGGAGCTGGTAATCGGTGGAGAAAGTAACAGGAACAGATGTGCATATTTAGGTGGGAATGGTGGCAATGGTGGCCAGGAAGGACATGATGGGACCATGGAGTTGCCAAGCAAAAGTCAAAGGAAAAGGGGTCACCTGGACAAGCATAGAGAAAGCAGCAGAGCTGTGGGGACAGGCTGGAGCAGTGGGCAGAGTCAGAAGTGCACAGCCTGTGAGTGTGTGCTGAAAACATCCCATCCGGAAAGGGACATCCACAGACCACATGGTGCCAAAGCAAGAGGATGAGCCTCCCCCACTGTAATAATTCAACTCCCTAGGCACACAGATCTCTCCACAGCCTAGAAATGCCTCTCTTTGTGGTAGCTGAGTTTCCACTTTAGCATATAGTTCTGTAGGGCACTGATGACTTTCTAATTGCAAGGGAGACTGAGAAGGCAACTGTCTTAGGGCCAGCCAAGCTTTCAGGAAGGAGGGGAGGAGGGAGATAGGACTCTAGGGGGAGAACCTTGGTGGAGTGGATGCAGGTGCCTTTCCACATCTCTGACTTCCTGGAGAGCCAAGGTCCACCAGGACAGACCAGGGATCAGAGTCCTTAGAGAGAAGAGTCTTTATGTGGTAGCTCAATGGGACAAGTGCTCACTGCACAGCATGAAGCCCTGAGCTGAAGTCCCAAGAACCTGTGTAAAGGCATGGTAGCGCACATCTATAACCCTAGGGCTGTGGGGGGCGGGGATGGGAATGCAGATCCCTGGGGCCAGATAGTCTAGCCAAAATGGTAAGCCCCAGGGTCAGTTAAGAGACCCTGTCTCAAATTAGAAGGATTGGAGGGGAAAAAAAAAAAAAAAAAAAAAAGGTTGGAGAAATGGCTCAGTGGTCAAGAGCATCAGCTGCTCTTGCAGAAGACCTGGATTCAGTTCCCAGCACCCACATGACACTCACAACCTATGTAACTGCCGTTATAAAGGTTCTGATGCCCTTTCCTCTGTGGGCACATATGTAGGGCACATATACATGGAGCCAAATCACCCATACACATAAAATAAAAGTAAACAAACCATTAAGGAAAAAAATGTGGTGAAGACTCCCAACATTGACCTCTGGCAAAGTATGCAAGGGTTTGTGCTCCCCACCCCATGTCTGTCTGTCTCTTTGTCTCTGTCTCTCTGTCTGCCTTTGTCATCCCACCCACCCCCCCCCCGAAACACACACACACTCTTAGACCCTTAGAACATCCAGGTAATACATAGACTGAGCTGATGGAGGTAACTCACATTTCTATCCAACCACAGAGAGAGTTAAGACTTAAACATTTTCCTAAAAATTAAGAATGAGAAATGTGAAGACAAGTCTAAGTGGAAGGGGAACCATTTATTTATGAAATTCAGAGGCCTAAGGAAGATAATGGGTCTGAAATGTATGTTAACGGCTAGGTACCACTCAGAGAAACAAATGCTGACTCAAAGCAAGAAGTTGTTGTGTCTGGGTGGGGACGAAAAAGCACCTGCTTGCCAGTGCATGGGTGCCAATGCGTGACTGGGCATGGGGTGGGGGAAGTTACTTGTGGCACCTTCACCTCTGCATGAATGTGGAGCTAAATCTGGCTTCTGTATTGCAGAAAGATTGAGCTGAGAAGATAATGGGCCAAACCTCAAAGGCCTGAGACCTCAGAGACAGGTCAGCACCCAGAGCACAGTGTCCCTGGGCAACCGCAGCTAAAACAGTTGCAGCAATGAAACTGAAAAGCCTACGTGACCACAGACCCAGCAACAGAATCTGAACCATGACTGTAGAATCAACAGACAGGCAAACCCACTCTGACCACAGGCACAACAGACAGGCAAACCTGCATCCTGGGGGCGGGAACTAATAGAAAATACAAGAGAAACTTTAAGCCTGCCTGAAACATAAAGGAAAGTTAAGGAAAAAAAAAAAAAAAAAAAGCTAAAAATGTAAGAAAGAAATGTAAGAAAGAAAATCTCAAGACGTGAAAAGCAGAGATGTTAGGGAGATAAAAGGCGCAGAAATTGAGACATAATTTCTAGGAAGTGGGTTAAACACAGTCAAAGAAAGGCTTAGTGCAGTGGAAGATAAAGAAGTCAATCAGCAGCTGAAAGCCCTGTACTGGCTACTTCTATGTCAACTTGACACAAGCGAAGAGTCATGCTGGAAGATGGAGCATTGGTTGAGAAAATGTCTCCGTCAGATTGGCCCATGGGCAAGCCTGAGGTGCATTTCCTTGTTTGGTGATTGATATGGGAGGACACAGCTCACTGTGGAAGATGCTACCTCTGGGCTATGTAAGAAAGCAAAGTAAGCAAGCCACGAGGAGCAAGCCAGTAAGCAGAGCTCCTGCACCGCCTCTGCACCAGTTCCTGCCTCCACTGCATGAGGCACTATGACGTGGAAGAGTAAGGTGAAAGAAGTCCTTTCCTCCCCAAATACTTTTTGTCCTGGTGTTTATCACAGCCACAGAAACCTTGACTGACACAACCCAAACCTTCATTTTCATAGATTTCAAAAGTTTGAGTCAACATGACAGTGGAAAACATTAAAATACTAGATACTAAGTAGACAACTAGGGTCCCACAAATAAAACCGGTGGGGGTCACAACCAAATCAGTGCTTTCAGGTCAACTCATAGCTTTGAAAGTGTATTATATGAAGGAAAAAAAGTGTAGATTAAATAGAAAAGAAACCGGGACAAGCATCGTTGCTTACACATAAAAAAAAAAAAAAAAAAAAAAAAAAAAAAAAAAAAAGCCTAAGAAAATGAATATCAAAATGAGCAAGTCAGAAAAAAAAATGGGAAAGATTAAAAAAAAAAAAAAAACCAAAACAGGAGTTTTTTTTAAACCTGGTCATTAGCAAACCTGATGAAATGGGGAGTGGCCCCAATCAGCAATGCCAGAATCAAATGAGGTGAGGGTACCCCAGATGAAGCAGAGCTTTCAATTGCTCTCAAAACTGAACTCAGAATGGGGTTGTCAGATCCCTCTGTCCCCCATGTGAGTGATGCTGTCCACACCCAAAGCTGGCCCCTGTGGCCTCCCATCACCCATGCCATGTGTGCATACAGCACACATCCATAAAGACAGCAGGATGGCCTCAGGCCACCTCCATGGCATACTCAGACATCCTAGAGACACTTTGCATGTGTGTGCATGTCCCTCACACCTGCCTGTGTGTAAACACCCCTTTACACCCAGGGTGCCTGGGTGAGAGCACACACGCTGTAATAGCTAATACCGTCAGGGTTCAGAACCAGCCACGAGATAAGCCTGTGGACATGTCGACTACAGTGGGTTAAGTGAAGCGGGAGGATCCACTCTGAATATGGGTGGTACCAACCCTTGGGCCAGAGTTCTGGACTGAATAAAAGTGAAGACAGCCGAGCACAGTATACAGGTCTCTGCTCCATCACTGCAGGGGCAGCAACCACCATGGCCAAGCTGCTGTGGTTTCCACGTCATGAGAGACTGCATTCTGGAATTGTGGGCCAAAATAAATCCTTTCCCCCCTTTCCATTTCTCATGTGTGGATACGTGGTACGCATATGCGAGGATGCATATTTGCACGGGGATATGTGCACCAGGATGTGGATGCACAGGCATGTGTGTCTGAGGGCATGTGGAGAGTGGCGGTCCAAGGTTGATGGCCAGAATCGGCCCAATTGCTCTTCCTTCTTACTCATTGAGGCATGATCTCTCAATCAAGCCTAGAGCTAGACTCATAATGCCTAGGCTGGCTAACTAGCTAGGTCTGGGGATCCCCTGACTTCTCCCAGAAGCTGCCATCACTACTCTCCATTTACATGGGTTTCTGGGGTCTGAATAAAGTTATCTTCAACCCCAACCCTTCCTTTTTTTTTTTTTTTTTTCGAGATAGGGTTTCTCTGTGTAGCCTTGGCTGTCCTGGACTCACTTTGTAGACCAGGCTGGCCTCAAACTCACAGCAATCTGCCTGCCTCTGCCTCCTGAGTGCTGGGATTAAAGGCGTGTGCCACCACGCCTGGCCCAACCCTTCCTTTTTAAAGTGGCTTTTGTCAGGTATTCTTGTCACAGCAACAAGACAGATAGATACTACACATCCCCAGGTGACAAAGGAGCATGGCCCCATTGATCAGTAGATGTCCCTAGCCCTCCAGTATGTCCAGACATGGTGCCCTCACAGGCCCCTTGGCCAGGTGTCAGTACCTCCAGCTCCCTTAGCAGTTCCGACTGACCACAGGACTCCAGGTCTTCAAGGGCCTCTCCAAGAACTCTCCAGAAGCCCTCCTCTCGGGCAGGGCCAGGGGCTGGGCTGCAACAGGAACCACAGCGTCAACTCCTGGTAGGCGGTAGGGTGGGCGGGCTGGGCCTGAGGAGTCTTCGTTGCCCAGGGCCCAGTGCTGAGCTCCAAGGGCCATAGGGTGGGCAGGCAGGCAGGCGGGTGTCCTCGGTGGCAGTGCTGGGGCCCCAGGGCAGTGGTTGGTGACACAGAATGGGGGGGAGGGGAGACGAAGTTAGGGGCAACCAAGACTGTTGGTGGCCAATTAGAACAGGGGCAGATGAGACGGGGTGGAGAGCGGTGACACAGGACGCCTGGGAAGAAAGACAGACGGACAGACAGAAGACAGAGACAGACAGAAAGATCCATGGGAGAGCCCCAGAAGACAGTCCCTGGCCCCACCCAGACACATGGCACCATGGGACAGTGACAGGACAGAGCCAGAACCAGCTAGGACACTGATGGATGGAGAAGACGGCATATCTGTGCTGGAGAGGAGCGGCAGCACCCATCCTGCCAGCCCACACTGTGTGGTCCGTCGGCAGCTAACACCAAGCTTGCAGGATGCACTACAGTCTTTGTGTTGCCCTGCCAGCTCTCAGAGCCCTTTGACATTCGCCACACTGTGATTTATAAAGTCTTCATTTAAGGAGTTGACAATGCAGCACAGAGTAGAGAGGTGAGTGCCAGCAGAGGAGGCATGGGTGCTTGCTGTGGGAACCCATTCTGCGGGAGCTGGCTGCTCGCTGCATGAGCCCAGTTCTACACACGCAACATGCACAGCCCAGGGCGGATGGCTGTGAACTGAGGGTTGCGCCTCAGGCACCCTGATCCGAGGAGGGGGTCTGGGTTCGAATTCTGAGTCTGGTGCTCTATTTCTGAACACAGCTATTCACAGACCCAGGAGGAACAAGGCAGGCTGCTGCCTCACCAGGACATGTCAGCTGCTGTCTTTCCACAGGGCGTCCTTTCCAGCTAAGCTCAGCACAGATCTTCTGTCCTCCTAACTCCCTGGTCCTGGTGTTGCTACCTTCTGGCTATCTTCCCGCCCCACACCACAGGTGTTCCCACCACAGACCTCATCGGTGGCTCCCAGTCCCCCTCCTCCTCCTCTGGAAAGCTCTCATCAGTAGGGCCCGGTGTGTAACTCGTCCTCCGGGGCTCAAGGGGTGGGGGGCTACTCTTCAGTCTGCTGGAACGCCACTCCTGGGGAGTCATACTCCGGACTGCCCCCTGCGGAGTATAGGAGCCTGGTGGGGAGAGAGAAGAGAGAAAGAGACAGAGAGAGAGACAGACAGAGAGAGAGAAAGAGAGAGAGAGAGAGAGACCTTAGCTCTATCCTTGCCTTCCCTCATTCCCAGCAATGGGATGTCAGTGAGTAGATCTGTGCTCCTCACAGGCTAAAGTAACCACCGAGAGACCCAGGAGTCTCTGTCAGCCTAGTAAGCCCTTGGAACACCCACCCATCCAGCCAGCAGTTAACACTGAGGTTCCAGAGGCTGACCTGCTCAAGGACCTCCTTGAAAGGGAGTTTCTAATTGGACCACACTCCCAGATCTACCTGCTCAGCCCTGTGTATGGGAGACAGGGATTGGAGCTTGGGATGGGGACTCTGAGAGAGCCAAAGGCCCTAACTTTGCAATGGAGTATGGATCTACCAAGAACTCATGGAGGCCTCTCTGCTAATTCTCTGAGCCTCAATCACAGGCTAAGGGCCAGTACCAGTGAGCCTCGACCACATGGGCAAGGAGGGCATTGTCTGCCTTCTCATCTTCAAATGGAACATGAACTGACACCTATTGTGTGCTAGGTATGGGGATACAGAGAGAGAGACAGCAGAAATAAAAGCAGCTCTGTCCTGAGCTCATATGAGGAAAGACAGGACTGCAGGTCCCTCTGAATGGCAGGTAATGGACGGAGTTAGTCAGGGTGCCCTCAGGAGCCTTCTCTGAAGGAAAAGGCTAACAGGCAGAGAAGGTGCCAGGAAGAGCAGGCAGCAAGATCACCTTCAAAAAAGCTTGCCCCAGGTCCCTGCTTTATTACCTGGGCCCCCAAAGCCACCCTCTGTGGCAGAGCTGCCCCAGGACTCCACAGCGCTGTCCACGCTGGGTACAGCGGGTGAGAAGCGGGTTGTCAGCAAGCCTCCCTTGAGGGCCTCGGGGGGATCCTCGTCCACGTCACTGGCCTCACTGAGGCTGCCTGACTGGCGGGGGAGAAGAGGTCCTGGGAAGAGAATGAGTACCACCTATGACCTCAGAAACACAGACGGTCTGTCTGTGAGCCTCAGTTTCCCCACTTCTGGGAACTCCCAGGCACTTGACAGCCCGGCTGGTGCCACGTTGGTAGGACATACTAGTAAGTAAACTGAGGCTTGAGAGGCTTGAACAACAGGTCATACAGTGAACAACACTGGATTCCCAAATTAAAGCAAGGCCTCAAGGCTCAGGTAAACGGTAGCACACACAGAACACAGGGCACAGGGACATGCAAGAACCAGAAGAGTGACAAAGCAATGAGGAGCATGATTTGGACGCAGAATGTACCCCACACTGCACCATGTCACCGAGGCATAGATCTCCTCTCTCTAGACCTCCTCATCAAGCTGGTCCAGGGCCCCACCCCCTCTCTGGGTCGACGGCACACAGCCTGACCCAGGGCTGCCCTATCTCTGTAGGCCAGGAAGTCCCCAGGAAGGGGTAAGGCTCACGGTCCAGCTGTTTCTTGATCTTCAGCGTGACGGTCTCCCCTGCCACCTGCAGAAGGTGGATGGCCTCACTCAGGGGCCGGCCCTTGAGGCTCACGCTGTTGATGGCCAGGATGCGGTCCCCCACATGGATGGCACCCGTCCTGAGGAGTGGACACAGCACGAATGAGGCCCAAGATGCTCAGGGCCTCAGAGGGTCCTGCCTTTAAATATCCCACAGAAGGCCCAAGGCAAGGCCCCAAGTGTGTAGAAGAGGGAAGCAGAGTCAGGCACAGAGGCACACTCTGGGGGGTCGTCGGGAGGGGTGGGAAGAGAGGGATCGAGGGAGAGAGGTGAGGGATCCAAGTCAACCTCAGAACTTCCTCTGGGCAACTCTCTCCTGGATTCTAGGCTTTACGCTTCCCTTGAATCAACCCAAGGTCATTCGCTTCCTCCTGGTTTGTTCTGAGACAGGACTCGCTATGTAGCACAGGTCTCGCTATGTAGCACAGGCTTGCCTGGATCTTGCTAAGGAAATCGATGTTGAGGCTTCTCAAAAAACTGAAAACAGGTGCCTAACACGGTGGTGCACATCTTTAATCCCCAGCATTTGGGAGGCAGAGGCAGGCAGATATCTACGAGTTCAAGGTCAGTCTGGTCTACATAGCAAGTGTCTTAGGCATGTGCCCTAGGACTCTATGTCATACCACAGAGATGTGCATGTATACACAAATGAATGTGACTTTAACAATTCTTTTAAAAGAAAAGAAAACAAAACAAAAACAGAATTTGTGGGAACTATGGAAATAAGCTGAGCAAAATAAGCCAGACTCAGAAAGACAAATCACAAATGCTTTCTCTCATATATGGGAGCTAGATTCAAAATTATATATGGGGGTAGGCTATAAAAATGATAGGCCAGCCATGACAGGGACCCCAGCTTACAGGAGCAGGGAGACAGAGAAGAGTAGAGGGTGATGGGTGGACACTTGAGACCTGAATGGGAGGGGATGAGGAAGAGGCAGGCAGAGGGATAGGGGATGGCAGTGGGTGAGGGGGAGGAGTAAGAACAAAGTGTAATGGTGGCATATAGATAGGAAAATGTTACGACGAAACCTGTTACTTTGCATGCTAACTTTAAAAGATGCAAACTGATTACATGTTGAAATACATATGTATTTAATATTAATTTCTTTTCACTTAAATTTTTGAATGTGGTTACTAGAAAGCTGCCTTGGAGTACAAGTCTGATTGTACTGCAGTTGCTCTGGGCTATGCAGCTCTGCCAGGAAAGCTGTGAACCATGCTGTGTAGAGACAGCATAGTCCACTAGGTCCCGGCAATCTCTTTAGAGTCCAGCAGATGGCACTCCAGGAGAGGCCCAGCCTCAGATGCGCTGGGTGCTCAGGTCTCATTCAAGCTAGCGCCTCGCCCTGCTGTGCAGGGGAACTCACCCTTCCTGGTGTCCCTGACTCATTCCTTGCACAACTGAGACAGAAAGCTGGGACTGACCCACCTGGGTCCACTTCACCTCTGTCAACCATACCCAGAGGCGGCAAGATGGTTTCCTCTCAGGACTCCTTTCCTGGCACAGTCCAGAGACACTTTTAAGTAGCCAGCAGGCCAGCAGCCTCAGGGCCTCAGGATAAGCCTCATGTGGGGCCCTAGCAATGGGACACTATCCCTGATATTCAGATATATCGAGGCCTCATAGTGCTGGCTGTTCAGGGAACACAATCTGGGAGGCAGCTGAAGGTAAGCCCAGGCTTGGCCTGGCTGGACCCTTTAGCTGTGGTCCCCTCTGCCCTCATCTTCTCTGCCCCAGCTCCTGGGCTGGACCAAACTTCGTGCTAAGGACAGAGAGTGTGTCCTCAGAGAGGATGTGATTGCCCTTGAGCTGCTCAGTGCTGGAACAGAAGTAAACATCTAGATTTGGCTGGTCCCAAAGCCCACTTCCTGCTCCCTGGGTGGGTGGGTGGGGGGTCCCCAGGCCTTCCCTGTGTCCTGATTTACCTTTCAGCCAGGCCACGCTTGGTGAGGCCAGAGATAATGATAGGGTCGAAAGGTTCCTCTGTGCCGGAGATGGTGATGCCCAGGGGTCCGCCATAGCGCTTCAGCTCCACTGTGTAGCTGACAGCGCCAGAGCTCTCCTGCTCATCTGCAAGCCGACAGGCAGCCTAAGGGTAAGGCCCAGCAGGAAGCGGGGCTGCGGCCCATCCCTCCCCCCTCCCCAGTTTCTGCACTCTTCAACCAGCCCTCACACACCTGCTTAGGCCTTCAAGGGGGTACAACCTGGGGACCTGGAGGCCACCTCAGGTTCCCAGCCCGCTGCCCAGATGCCATGAAGGAAAGGGGGGGGAAATGTAAAAAAATAAAAGTAAAAGCTACAGAAATGTGGAACCAAGATTTGAAAACACAGATTTCACATGCCACCCACAGCAACCCAAGATTTGCAGCAAAGAGAAGGGAGAGAGAAGGGAGGGTGGGAGGGAGGGAAGGAGGAGGGAGGGAAGGGGAGGGAGGGAGGGAAGAAGGAAGGGAAGGTGGAGGGAAGAAAGGGTGAAGGCAAAGAGAAAAGAAAAGGGTTAGGAGGAAAAACTGAAAGGAGGGGCTGGAGAGGCGACTCAGGAGTTAAGAGCACTTGCTGCTCTAATAAAGAACCTGTGTTCAGTCCCCAGGATTCACAAGTCTGCTCACAACCACCTGTAACTTCAGTTCCAGGGGATCCGATGCTTTCTTCTGGTCTCCCTGGGCACCAGGCATGCACGTGGTGCACTGACACACATACATGCAGACAAAACACCCATACACATAAAAACAAAATACATTTTAAAATATTAAAAAAAAAAAAAAAGCAGGAAAGGAGAAAGGACAGGAGATGAGGGGAAAGGTAGGGAGGGAAGAATGAAAACAAAACAGGCCACCAGTGGCTTCTTCTCCAGGGCAAGGGCTCCAGACTGCCTGACTATGGGGTTCACGCTTCACTTAACACAGGCCTCACCACTCTCTTTTTGCCTCTTTCCTTTTAGTTTCGCTGATCACCAGTTTAGGCACGCCTCTGTTGTGCCAGGGCCAACTCCACAACCCACAAGAGGGGTAACCACCAGCTGCTCAGATATCAGCCCTTGCACAGCAATCCTGCCAACATCTCACACTCTGAGGACCTCACAGTGGCTGCTGAGGGCCCCGCAGCAGGGGGATGTGGGAAGCTGGGATCCCTGCAGATGCCCTCCCAGCCGACTCCAGCAGCTGGCCATCAGGCACGGCCTCCTGGGCACATACCTGAGTTGTCCTCATCTTTCCGGATCTTCAGCTTGACCAGGTCCTCACACTGGCGCAGGATCTGCACAGCATCCTCCATGGGACAGTGGTCCAAGCGGATATTGTCAATGGCCAGCAGCTTGTCGCCTGGCTCGAGGGTGCCAGTCCTGCATGGGTGGGGTGGGGGGATGGGAGGAGCCTGGTGCAGGAGGGGACTGCCCCACCCCCATGGCCACATCCCTGCCCGTGTGGCGTCCCACCTGTGTGCCACGCTGCCCTTCTTGATGTCGGAGATGATCAGGGGTTCCCCTCGCTTTCTGCTGGCTGCTGTGGGGCAGGGGAGACAGGCTGTGAATTTAATCTTTTCTTTTCTTCTTCTTTTTTTGTTTTTTGTTTTTGTTTTTGTTTTTTTGTTTTGTTTTTTGAGACAGGGTTTCTCTGTGTAGCCTTGGCTGTCCTAGACTCGTTTTGTAGATCAGGCTGGCCTTGAACTCACAGTAATCCACCTGCCTCTGCCTCCTGAGTGCTGGGATTAAAGGTGTGCACCACCATGCCTGGCTTGTGAATTTAATCTTAAAGGGCACCTGCTTAAGATGGGGGTGGGAGAAGACACTGCTGACCCCTGGTCCCATTACTTCCTGGCTGAGGGGCTGTGAGCAGATCTGCTCACCTCTATGTGGCTTGGTTTCCCTTCTAGGAAATGGGGCTGCACCCCACTGTGGAGAAGCGTTGGGGTAAACCAGGTAGGGTGACTCACAGCTGATCGTGATGCCCAGCTCCACACCACGCCTCTTGGGTAACTTCACGTGGAAGGTCCCACTGCTTGGGATGACAGACTCTGTGAACCAACGTCATGGGTGACGCGAGACTCCAAAAAAAAAATCACTCAGAGATCTGCGTCTTGCACCCACTCTAGCTTCTCATGGGTCGGGAGGGAAGCAGTCTCAGAGAATGACCATCCCAACCCCACTCCGCTGCTTTCATCTGATGGATAAGGGAGGCGGAGGCCCAGAGGGCCCACAGGTTGGCTCCAAACAGCAGAGTGCTGTCTCCAGAACAGAGACAGGGCAGAGGCCAGAGCTGGGGTCTGCTGGACAGTGCGGGGCCTGTAGCAAAGCTTGGCCCACTTGGATCAGGCATTTTACAACTTGTCTCTGATTCATATCACACTCCTGACTTCCACTATTTGACAGATGGGGAAGCCGAAGGCAGAGAGAGGCAGTGTCCTGTCCACATAGTATAGAACTCCCAGGACCAGAGCCCTGACATAAGCTGTCCGGAGTCTTTCAGCTGCATTCCACGTCCCAGCTGCACGCCATCCACTCCAAGTCCTCCTGACACCCGTGTGGCACTCCCTCCTCCATGTGCAGGGCTTAGGCATGCACTGTGCATGGTCTCAGGGCAAAATGAGGAGAGCGGGGTCCCAGAGTGTGTGTGCATAGCTGAGTGGCCTACTCACCTGCTACATCGAACTCGATCTCCAAAACAACTTTTCGGGCAAGTGCAGCATCCCGCAACAGCTGGTTGGCTTCCTCCATAGTCCCATCCTCAGTGGCAATGCCATTGATGGCTAGGACGCGGTCCCCCACCTGCAGCAGACCACACCTAACCCCCAGAGCCCGGTGGAGAGAAGAAGCTGGTGACTAGAACCCCAGGTGTGGGGCAAGGTGGGAGCCCACTCTCAGCTCCTGCTTTCCCGGAGTCAGCCCTGTCCCCAGCTAAGGGTTTGACATTGCTGGGTCTCATTTTTATCTGTCTGTCCACTGGAGATGGTACCATAGTCCTTACCAGATACATAGAGTCCTCTGACTGCAGGCAGACAGGGTTTACATAGTGAGTGACTCTGAACCTCAGCTTCCTCAACTATAAAATAGGTGACGGGCCATTTGCTGGTGATGGGGCCAATATGCTGATTAAATAAAGTGCATTTGCAATGCTGGGGGTCCTTGGTTGTGACTCTGTTTCCCCACTGAACTAGAATAGAGGCCCACAGAAGCAGTAGGCTCACCTCTCAGCGGGGCTGTCCGGTTCAATAAAGCGCACCAAGGGTGGGGAGGACAGGGTCTCGGTGGCAAAGATGCCTCCCTGGAGCTGGAGGCCGAAGCCACTGAGGGGGTCTCCACAGAGCACGACTTCCGTGGTCTCCGTATGAACAATCTGCCCACCGGGTCCCACTGTGCTGGATGCCAGTGACACTGTGGGACAGGAAGGTCTCGTGCTCAGATGAACCCGGGCAAGGCTTCTGGGATGCCCACTGACAAGGCCCTAGAGCCAGAAGGGCAGGTGAACAGGAGTGCCAGGACTACCAAGGTTGGGCCTGGGTTTCTTTGTCTTTACAGAGGCACTATGACGTCTACCCTGCACAAGCAGTGGCTAAGAGAGATGGCATTGGGGACAAGAGGTTCTGGGTGCCTATAATATCTATTATATTCCAGAACACTCCCCTTATCCATAGGGCACCTGTTCCCAGACCCCAGGGGATTCCTGAAACTAAAGATAGTACCAAAGCCTACAGGCACCGTGGACACACACTCTATGAAGAGGTTTCACCTCTCTCAGGAAGAGCGAGATTAACTATAACTAACAGTAAAATATAATTATTATACCAGTATGATCTCATCAGAGTACCAGAATCACTACTGTAGCACCTTTTGTTTAGTTTTGAAAACAGGGGTCTCAAGTAGCCCAGACTGGCCTTGATCTTTCTGTGCAGCTGAGCATGACCTTGAACTTCTGACCTTCCTACCTGCCCATCCTGGATGCTTTGCTCATTTACTCAGTGCTGGGGCTAATAAAACTCAGGACTTCACACTGTCTAAGCTACACCCCAGCCCTTTGGGGGTTATTCAGTAGAATACGGGTCACCCGAGCAGCAGACACCAACCAATCTGGCCAACAGAGATGATAGAGAGTGACTTGGAAAACGTGCTGCTCACATACTAGGATGGACCACGTGCACTGGACGAAAGCCTTTCCCATACTGCTCAGAGCAGTGTATGATGTAAAACATATGGCCTACTTCCAGATTTGTCTTATTTAATATTTTCAGACTGTGGTTGACTGTGGGTAACTAAAACGTGGAGAGTGAGATGGACTGGGGTGGCGCTGTAGTTTGTGGTCTATGTTCTACATGCCTCTTCTGCTTTGGTAACAGCTTATTCTCTAAGATTTATCTTATTGGTTTTAATTATGTGCGCGTTTATATGTCCGTGTGGGGGCATGGGGTGTGTATGTAAGTGCAGGTATCTGCAGAGGCCAGAAGAGGGTGTGAGCTCCCCCTGAAGTGGAGTTACAGGTGATTGTGAACTACCTGCCATGGGTGCTGGGAACAACAGCACATGGATTCTTTGCCAAGGCAGTAAACGCTCTTACCTGCTGAGACATCTCTCCAGCTCTGGGTAACAGCTTTATTTGATATTCACTCCCCCACACAATAGTGGTTACCCGTTCAGTGTATAATTTGATGGCTTCAAGTATTGTCATCCCCTCTCAAAGGAACCCAGAGATGGGTCTGGTGGGGCATGGCTGAAATCCCAGCACTGGGGAGGTCGAGGTAGGAAGACTGAATTCTAGGCCAGACTGAGCCACATAATGAGACTTTCTCTCAAAACCAAAACCAAAAAAAAAAAAAAAAAAAAAAAAAGAAACTACTGTCTCTTCACCCATTGCCCCAGAACCTGCATTTTGCCCCAGGCAATCTATCCTCAGCCTATTTCTGTCCCTGTGGGTTTCCCTGAATGCATCATAGAAATGATCTTACATGGCCCTTGGTGACAGGCATCAGATACTGAACACAGTGGCTTCAGGGGTTTCCCAGTGCGCAGCCACACCACAACCAGGTGGCCAGGCTGAACCCTGTTTGTTGAAGCGCCATCTCTCAGTCGAGACGGCACAGTACCCCGGTCTCACCCTCCAGCCCCATCCTCACTCAGCCACGCTGGTGCTGCCTGCAGACAGCCTGTTACTCACAAGAACTTCGGTGCTCTTTCCTTCGCTGCCTCCTCCGCCCCGCTGTTGTCCTGGGGCTCATGGGTCCTCGGGGCAGGGTGCTGGTGTTGGCACAGGAAAAGGCGGAGTTCATGGATGGTGAGGAGAAGGGAGTCGAGGACAGGGCTGTGGAGAGCAGAGGTCCTGTGAGCCTCAGCAAGACCCTAGTCACCTGCACAGGGGAGTGGGTAGAGACCACACAGCCACATGGACACAGACAGGCATGCCCTCCCCCCTTCACCAAAATCCCTTACTGTATAACCTCGGATGGGTCTCTCTCACCCCCCCCCCCCAAGCCTCACTGACCAGGATCTCCAGGGGCCTCTAGGGACAGGCTGTGTGACAAAGGGCAGCCCTCCGCCCTAGTATCAGTTCTACCCCGTACACTGACCCCACCCCCCAGGAATGGGTACTAGGTAGGGCAGCTGCATTGCTGCAGCAGCAGGCGTGTTACATCGGCTCTGGTCCTGGCCTCCAGGTGCCCAGGTGGGTGCCCTGCAGTGGCTTGGCCTTGGGCTGTGGCAAGAAGGGACACAGGGCTCCCAGCGGTGCAGCTGCTCGCTCCTCTGTACTCTCACTGTGACAGTGGGAAGAGGAAAGTGGCATGGGGGTCTGGGACTGTTCAGGCTGACTAGTATGCACAAGCCCACAATACGAGCCAAGATCTTTGCACTGCCCAATCCAGGAAGACACAGAACACTCTGCTCAAGTGTATTGCCAGCCACCATGTGCCCAACACTGTGCCCAGGCCCCCAGCTGCAGTGACAGGCAGGATATCCAGGCCACAAGGGCCCTTCAGGGCACTGGCTGTGGATGCCAGAGGCTCCTGGCTGAGTTCTGGCTGACAGAAGGCCCTCTGAAAAGACTGCAGCGACATAGCAAGCAGATGGTGCTCACGGGACCCCTTAAACTTCTGTAGCAGCATGGAACCCCATGGGGTACCAGTGATTGACCGTCTGCCGCCCCCACCCCCAATTCCTGCTCTGGGCTCCACTGTCAGTTATGTAAAATGGAGAATGTCTGCCTCCTTGGGTTTCTGAGAGGCTCAGAAACAGTCGCTATGGCTTCCAGCAACACCAGGCCCTCAGCAGAGGCTAAATTAATGGATTCCAGCACCCCACAGTCTCTGCAGCCTCAGTTTCCCTGCCAAGTATGGCAGGCACTTAGTTTGCTGGCTTGAGACTGCCCTCCTGCCTGCTTAAGGTTTCGTCCTGGGACTCTGGTGTCTCTGATCATTTTCCCTGTCCCAGCCCAGGTTTTGGGTCCTGAGACCTGCTGAGGTTCCTACCTGCCTCTGGGGGCTTCAGGGGCCGACGACTCTGGGGTGCAGGCAAAATCTCCAGCCTCACTTTCTCAGTCACACTGGCTAGGAGTTTGGTGGCCTCAACCAGTGAGCAGTGCTCTGTGCTGGTCCCATCGATGGCCAGGATGTGGTCCCCAGCATGCAGAGCCCCACTCCTGCGGGACAGGGGCACAGATGGGCTGGTCCAGCGGGCAGAGCCACAGGTTGCCTCTGCCCTGCATACCCCTGTTTCACCTCACCTGTCCACCACGCTGGCTGGCTTGATACGGTCAATGGTAATAGCCGGCTTGTTCCGGTGGGAGCCAGTGGTGAGCGAGATCCCCAGGGCAGATCCTGGTGTCTTGGCTATTTCTACCACCAATGGGCCTGAAGCATTGGCCACCGTGTCTGGAATGATGATGGAGAAAAAAATTAAAAAGAATCGTGGAAAGTAAATGTGCTCACGGTCCTGCCTGGTCTAGCTCTGCTGTCCTTTAGCCCTCACTGCTGAGGAAGGAGTGGCATAGAGGGGAAGAGGTACACATAGCCACCAGCAAATCAGACAAGGACTCCATTGTACTTAAGAAACACCTCTTCCCTGTACCCCAAGCATCCTGGTCAGCTCTCCCAAAGCAGCTGGCCACTTCCTGTAGCCCCCTGACTTTTCTACCTTTACCTCTTCTGTCCTGGATCCTTTTCACTCAGCCATCTGCTTCAGCCAGGCTGACCCCTCACTCTCAGGCCAAATACTCCTGTCCCAGGGCCTTTGCATTTACAGTTCATCCTGCCTAGAGCTTTGCCAAAGGTTCACTCCCTCATTTCATGCCCTAGGTAGAGCCTGTGCCCACGGTGTGTGTGTGTGTGTGTGTGTGTGTGTGTGTGTGTGCGCGCGCGCACGCTTCCCCTTTCTCTTTGCTGTTTTTCTCTGCCTTACCTAGTATGCTAATTAACTTACCCAATATACTAATTAACTTACCCAATGTGCTAATTGACATTTCCTCCCCAGGAAACCAGACATTTCACCTGTATTGTTCCTACCAGATCCCCAGGGAAACCAGGAGATTCCTGTTATTGTCAAGAGGCTCAGAGAGACTAAGGTACTGACCTAAGATCACACAGCCTTTCCAGTAATGAGGATCTGGGACCTCTTGCTGGCCCAGCCCTTACCCTCAGATCCCAACTTACCTGGAGTGGCCACGTCATACTCCACCTGGAAAAGGGCCTCATGGCTGCACTGCTGCAGGGTGGCTATTGCGGTAGCATGGCTGGCCCCGTGCAGTGGGATCCCATCTATGCTGAGCAGCCTGTCGCCCACCTTTAAGGAGCCCTCTCTGTGGAGGAGATGAAAGAGGGCACAGGGATGTGGAGGGCCTGAGAGATTCGGGGATGAACAGATAAAGAGGGTAAGTAAAATGGTGTCCTCTTGGGCTGGGCACGGTGGTGCACGCCTTTAATTCCAGCACTTGGGAGGCAGAGGCAGGAGGATCGCTGTGAGTTCAAGGCCAGCCTAATCTATAGAGTGAGTCCAACATAGTCAAGGCTACACAGAGAAACCATGTCACAAACAAACAAACAAACAAACAAACAGGTGCTCTCTGCCCACAGCACGTCTGAGCTGGGCATGTTCTTCAAGGCCACTGGCTCACCTCCTCCACCAAGAGCAGAAGAGAGTACCATAGCCTAGATAGGGTGTCTGCCCACTGAGGACACACAGCATCAGAGAAAGGCGGTCTTTGGGTACCATGTCACTCATTGTAGAGTCTCCTCCCATTGTCCCTGCCCCAAGTTTCCAGTGGTGACTCTGACCTAATGACAGATGAGCTTGGGAAAGAACTCAGCAGGCCTCCAGTATGGCCCCACCCCCTGCCCCGGAATGCTGCCCCTGACAGGTGCCAAAGCTATTCCAGGAGGTTCTATGAATAGCGACTCATGCAGGGTCCCAGACCAAGGGACAAATTTAGATTTACAACAAGCCTGGTCCAGGCTTCTCTTAAAATGGTCAGAAGTCTCCTGCTTGGAGAACAAGGGTAAGGAGCCAGGGGACAGGGGCAGCGACTGGACATCTTCCTTTCCCACATCCTGTCCTCCCAGCCCTGCTGGGCTGAGTTAGGCACTGTTAGTCCCAGCAATAGCCAGTCACAGATCCCAGAGCGTTGTGCCCCTAGGCTGAGTCAGGAGGGTGCTGGAAGATACATTCTAGCCACCTCCATCAAATCTCTAAGTGACTCTGGGCAGGATGTCCCCTTCTGGCCTCAATCTCCCATCTGGGAAATGAGGTGAAGATTCGGGGCCTCAGATGACCACACAGTGTCCACAAGACTTCCATGTATCAATGGTCAGGGGAGGTAGATGTTTCTGCCTCAGGCCGACTCACCTGTCTGCCGGGCCACCAGGTCGCACGTAAGTCAGGACCAATGGGCGGGATTTGTGCAGGTCCTCATGGGCACCTCCTGGATAGAATTCAACAGGGAGCAGGAATCACTTACCAACTGTTCCCTAGGTATGCAGCCCAGGTGGGATGAGGGGTAAAAAACACAACTCAAATCCTATTTCCGTCCCAGGGTGTGCTTCTTATCTTGTGACCTCATCTTCTCTTTCTTCTTGTCCTGGTTACTAGGTAACTCCAAACTTTGTTATGAATCTGCCACAGATTTCCCATTCTTCTGTGTTGTTCTCTCATCAGCCGTGTGTACTTCACTGCTTCTCACAATTGTCCATTCAGTGTTTGACTCAGTGGTTCTGGGTTCTTTAAAGTGCTAAGCAAGGGGCGGTGAGATTTGGCTCAACAGGTAAAGGTCCTTGCTGCCAGGCCTCATGGCCTGAGTTCGATAACAAAGAACCCACACGGTGAAATGAGAGAACTGACTCCTACAGGTTGTCCTCTGACCCCTACGCACATGCCATGCTGCGTATGAACATGCATGTGCGCGCGTGAACACAGAGACACAAAGTTGAATAAATAAAAAGATAAGCAAAATGTATGTCTCATCCGCTAACGTGACACAGGGCATACATGGGGATTCTCAATGACCTCATTCTTGTCATCTCAGCTCCAAGGAGAGCTGTCACACTGACCTCTGAGGACAAAGCCAAAGCTATTGCCTTCCTTGTAGAGGGAGACATCCACCGTCTTGGAAATGATTCTCGGGTTGTTTTCGGGAGCTACGGAGAAATCAAGGCCTCCTTTGAGTCTCTCTGCCACATCTCTGTGCTGGTAGATGTGCCCAAGGCTCACTCCAGGAGAACCAAGTGACCGGCCACAGAGTCACCTCTCTCTACTTTACAGGCAGAGAAGGTAGGGTGCTGGGAGGGAAGGTTCTTCATCTCTACCTATACCTAGTCCACCACAGACAGGGGAGAGGATCTGATATGCTCCTGAGGGCCACAGGAAAGCACAGGATACAGTAAGACTGGGGACTAGGCCAGCCTCGCTTCCAGTCACTCCAGTTAAGGCTTTAGACCAACTTTGAAAATTCAGAGCTGGAAGAAATCTTAGGCCACTGTGCTCAGTGCAGGGCAGTGGGGTTGGGAGCAATGGGGCAAGGAACAAGTTATTCAGCCCATGTGTCCCCATTCCAAAAATGACAGGTTACTAACAGGGTCCCATCACCACCTGATGACGACATACTGTATCCACACTCTAGCATGTGTGGCCAGCCTCCAGACATCACCCACCCTGTCTAGGTGATCCCCAACCCCACCCCAGGCCCCGGGCAAGGAGGCAGCTTTGGACAGAGTTCCCCGTCCAAGGGCACCCACCGGGCGGGGGCAGCTCATACTCCACCTCCAGCACCACGCGCTCGCCCACGTTCTTCAGCAGTGTGATGATCTCGTCGTGCCGGAGCCGAGTCAGATGGATCCCATTCACTGAGCGGATGTAGTCACCCACATTCAGAAGATCGCTCCTAAAGCGAGAAAGCCAGAACCCAAGTTGGACCATTGCTAGCCTCTGGGTACCAACATTCACACCACCCTCCCCCAGGAACCTCAGAGAGCGCAAGGTCACACGGCAGCAAGGGGGCAGGATAGTGACTGTCTAACCAAGGCTGGGTATGACACTCAGAACTTCCCAGCCAGTTCTACTGTGCTGGCCTGGTGACATCACTGACCATTCCCCCACAAGCCCCCAAGGAACAGCCATGGTGTCCCACTCGTTGTTTTTCTCTCATTTTTTTTTTTTCCTTAACAGTCCTCTGAATTGCTTCTGATCTGGACACTTCCCACCCTCGTTGTCTAAGGGAACACCCAGGATAGTGTGTACAGAGCACGCCTTAGTTGGAAGCCCTGGAGGGCTTCCTGGAAGCAGTGACTTCTGTGTTGCATGTAGAGGGATGAATAGGAGTCTGTCAGGAGGGTGTCTTGTGGGTAGAAGGAATGTCATAGATGCTGGTGTAGCCACAGGGGAAGAAAAGGAAAGAGGCTGGGCAGACATCAAGCTCCCTCACTGGCCCATCCTCCCTTGATGCCCTGTCTACTGCCCTACACCTCTCACCTGGCAGCCAGGCCCCCAGGCCTCAGGTTGGAGACTCTGGGCTTCCCGTCCTTGTCAGTCCCTCCTGAGATAGTCAGGCCCAACGTGCTGCCCTCACGCTTGATCAGCTCCACCATGGTGATGCCCCGGAACTCCTCTGTGGGCAGACAGGAGGAAGAGCAGGTAGTACCCACTCTGGGACCCACTTTACAGTGGGTGACATTGCCCTCCACCAGGAAGGGCCAGGCCAGTGAGTGACTACACTGAGGGCACAGGGCCAGTTAGAGGCAGGGCCCACACTTCAATGTCCCTGGAACTCTCAGGGCGGAGCTCAGGGTGAGGTATGAGTCACTGTACCTGGAATGCTCTGGCGGCGGCACACCAGGGTCCCATCGGTCCCCGCTGTGTCCTTTCCCCCTTTTGAGTAAGGCCCATCATCTGTGGGAGAAAGGTAGAAATTGGAATCAGAAACTGGCCCAGGCCCTATTTTCATCTTTATTCCACTTCTTCTACTTCGTGCCAGGTGAACACCAGGTACACCTGGTACCCGGCAGCAGTGTCCTGGAATTCTCTATGGGCTGGAGAAGGCTTGGATAAGGATCCCCATGTGGGGAGCTTCTCAGCCCATCTAAGGTTGAGCATCTGACATGCCCCATGTCACAGTCCATATTGTAATCATGAGTAACATTACCCAAACCATCCAGAAAGGAAACTGAGGCACGGGGGAGGGAGAACTCCGTGTGCAGGGTGACACAGCTGGGGAGTTAAGATCTAGCTTTAGAACTCAGGCCTGGTGGCTCTGTCCTAGGGTCAAGATTCATAGCTGGTGGGGCTGGCATTTACCATGTTTTTTTTGTGAGCAGACCTGGTGTGTGTGTGTGCGTGAGCACACGCACATGCACTACTGGATGGAAAATCTCTTCCATTGCATCATCAAGCATTGTTTGCCAGCCTCTCCCTTTCTCAAAATGCTTAGCAGATGGACAGGGCCCTGCCATTCTTTTCCTGGCTCCTTACCAACCCCTCTCTCATTTCCTGTTTTCTTATCTTCCTAGGATGTGTCTTATCTGCACAGACATTTGTCTTTGGGGGACTTTTAAAGAGTTATTTGAGCACAGTGTGGTGACACATGTTACAACCCCAGCACTCCAGAGGCAGAGAGAGGTTAGGAACAAGGTCATCCTCAGCTACATAGTGAGTTCAAGGCCACCCTACCCTATGAGGCTCTCATCAAAACAAAACAAAGAGACAAAACTCCCCCTGCTCTTTCAAATACAAAGAGAATACAGAACACAATCGGACCTCTGTTTCCAGATCTGCAAACTCAACTATTAAAAAAAATGTTCAGAGCCAGGTGTGGTAGCTTTTAATCCCAGCACTCTGGAAGCAGAGGCGGGTGGATCATTGTGAGTTCGAGGCCAACCTGGTCTACAAAGCCCAGGACAGCAAAAGCTACACAGAAAAACCCTGTCTCAAAGAACAAAAACAAAAAAACAAAAAAAGAAAAAAGGGTCCAGAAAAAAATTGTTCCTATACTGAACATACCCAGAGTTTTTTTTATTAATTTATTCTTGTTACATCTCAATGGTTATCTCATCCCTTGTATCCTCCCATTCTTCCCTCCCTCCCATTTTCCCCTTATTTCCCTCCCCTATGACTGTTCCTGAGGGGGATTACCTCCCCCTGTATGTGCTCATAGGGTATCAAGTCTCTTCTTGGTAACCTGCTGTCCTTCCTCTGAGTGCCACCAGGTCTCCCCCTCCAGGCGACATGGTCAAATGTGAGGCACCAGAGTACGTGAGAAAGTCATATCCCACTCTCCACTCAACTGTGGAGAATGTTCTGACCATTGGCTAGAACTGGCTAGGCCCAGATTTTTTTTTTTCCTCTTCCAGAAGCAATACAGGACAGCAGCTTTGACAAACAGACATTGTGCTAGGCATTTAAAGAAATCTAGAGATGAGGTAGCTTAGTTGTTCCTCAGTATTGACCAGGAATGGGGGTTCCAGGGCTCTTGAAGACTGGGTAATAGAATAGGTGATGTGGTGAAGAGGAGTTGTATATGTTCAGGACAGACACATTTTCCATGATATATTTGATTTGTTGGTTGATCCACAGCAACAGGACAGGCAGTACAGGCAGCTGACAGTCCTTGGAATGCACACAGGTGACATACAGAAATGGCACTGTTTTAGGAATGAGATCTAAGGTTTGTGGCTTTTGCTATTTGCAGGTCATGGAAACATCTCCCTTTCAACACCTGGGGACAACCTGGGTCCAGCAGAACCTGCTTAACCCAGAAAGTCTAATGGCTCAGTGGTCTGCAGTGGCCTGGGAGCCTGTGCCTTGCCCTGTCTGCTACCTGATGGCCTCCTAGGCTCACTCACACCTGTGTTTCAGAACAGCCTGATGTGGCAGGGTGTCCAGGTCACCTGCTCTGTGGTAAAGCCACTGCTACCCCTTCCCTGAGGGTCCTCAATTTACACAGTTCCTTCTCTGGACTCTCCTGTTCTCACATCTGCACCTTCATTTGCTGCTCACCATGAATCAGGGAGGGAGGGAGGGACAGACGGATGGACGGATGGAGGTGAGACTGTCATGTCCACTCGACAGATAAGGAAATTGCGGCTCAGACTGGCAGCTCCAAGGTAGCCTTTGTGCCCCGTCCCCACCCCCATCTCTTGACCAGGCTGTCCACCATGCTCCTCCAAGCCTTGTTTTTTTTTTTTTTTTTTTTTAGCACCTGGATGACAATCATTAAGCTGGCAGGCTCCCTGTGCTATCTGCTGAGGAGGGAGCATCCTTCCAAAAGTATCACGTACACCTGCAGCTTCCCATCTCTTCCTCAGCCCTCACTTGATACTGCACATGCCCCCATCTGCCTCTTAAGGAAGTGCAGGGCAGAGCAAAAAGGTCCATCCTTCTAAGTGGATGGCGGCTGTCATTTGACAGTTTGTGGTGTGGTATCTTCTTCTCCCTTAAGCCTCAGGGCTGGGGTCAGACAGAAGCCACAGTCCCTCTGCAGGTGGCAAAGGGCACATGTCTCATCCCAGCTAGGTCTTTCTATACTAGGGGTCAGCCTGGGCCAATCAACCTAGGTCAAGACAGCTTGGACTATGGCCAGGGCTCAGTGAGTTTATCATCCTCAGCTCTACAGACTTTTGTTTTCTTGGAAGGGGCCTCTTTATTGTAGGGAGGGCCACAGCACCCCTAGTCTCCACTTCGAGTCATTAATAGATCCTGGGACAGTCAAAAAATGATTCCAGGGGTTTCCAAGTGTTCCCAGAGAAAGCCACATCAGCCTCCTCAGAGGACCACTGTTCTACAATCAGACAAGTAGGCGAAAGCTTGGCCAGGGTCAGGGCCATAGCTCAACTGAGGTCCATGGAAATGGTCATCATCTTTAGTCTACTGGGCTCCCCATTCACTCTGCTGAATGGCCAGGCCCCCTCTGCTTGCCAAAAATGCTGGCAACTAACCAAACAGCAGCTGGAGTGAGCAGTATTTTTAGGGATCCTGGAGCGGGGCCCCCAGAAGCTCTGTGTTCATCTTCCTTCCCAGACCCACGTTCACAGCTATCGCTGGTACAGGCAACACACCATTTGGTATAATGCCTCCCATTACTGCTCCCTCGTACGTCCTTCATTATCTCCAACAAGACACTTCTAAGCTAATAAAACTAGAGATGCCGGGTTCCACCAGCGATGTGTGCAGATGTCTCTCGTATTTCCCCACTACAGTTCTGAAGCTGAAATGTGTCTCATCCCAGGCAAACCAGATCCTGTCACCTAGGCTCCCTCCCTCTTGGGCTGTCCTAGGGAAATGAGAGATAAGCTTTCAAGGTTTATGTACCTGTGCTTGAAGGAAGCTGAGGACCATGTTTATCCGGACCAGAGCAGTGACTCCCTTGAAATACATCCCTGAATAGCTACGGGTTGAGGGTGGGTGTTTGAACCCTGAAGAGAAAATAGAAGGAACAGAGAATTGAGGGTCTGGCATCCCCAAATGCTGCTCTCAGGAGCCAGGCTTGGGCAAGCTAGCTGCTGAAGGAAAGGATCCTGTTCCTCAGGTGTCCCTATGGAAGCCTCCCACACCATCTTTAAAGACGACTGCCCCCCTTTCTTCATCCCAATATTCAGATCCTGTCTACTGAGGAACTTGACCATGGCAATTTACACTGAGTGGCCCGAGATTTCTTCTCCTTCATGCAAATTCTGCCAACACTGGGCTCTGGCTGCCAGCTGTGTAGTTGCAGGTTTTGGTGAGATGCGCTTGCAAACTACGGTGAGCAGCGTTGTGCATGGGGTCAGTAAGCATGGACTGAGGAGACGGTTCAGTGGATGAAGTGCTTGTCACACAACCTGAGTTCAGGTCCCCAGAACCCATATGAAAAGCCAGGCACATGTATGTGCCTACGTGTACACACAGAGAGGCAGCTAGCAGTAAACAGAGGCCTGAACAAGGACACGCATTTCAGGTTGAGCCCAGGGGGCCTCCATTGGAGGTCAGGAGGTCACACTGGACAGGAGAGCTACTGGGTAAGAGGTGTTTGTATTTAACACCCCCTCCCCAGTCATATTCAGAGTAGTAACATAGCAAATGGGTGATATCTACTGATGTCTTTTCAGAAAGGACAGTAGCACCTCCCACAAGGACAGCCTTGTCATGGGAGAGACTGAGGCAGCATTCAAACCAAGAATCAAAGCAGGATCAGAACTGCCAACTGGCTGCACACCCTCAGCCTCTCTATTCTCTATCTGTGAAGTGAAAAATTAGGAGACCACTTTATTTATAGATGCTTCCATGTGGTTTGGCCCCCAGCATCCCCCCTTTAGGGAACATGTTCACATTCTCCTGTCCTCTTGTATTTTGGGGAGGGGTGTTCTCAAACCCAGTAATTATATGCTTAGAGATGGAGGCTTTTCAAAAAAAAAAAAATCTTTCCCACCAATTTCAGCTGGAAACGTGCATAAAAAAAAAAAAAAACAGGGATATTTTTATCTGCATTTTTCTAGTCTCCTCCTTCCAGCAATGGCCAATTATGAACACTACTTCAGTCAGACCATGCTGTAGAAATTGCTTCAGAAGGAAATTCACTTCCGGGGCCCATGGGGAGCCAGGGCACAGGCCTGGACACCTGGTCCTGGCTGCTGCAACTAGGTAGGTGGAGGTGTGTGTGGAGCGGTCCTTTTTTTTTTTTTTTTTTTCCTCAGGCAAATCTCTCTGATCCACCTTATATCTCTCTTCCTCTGCAGCCCCAGGGAGCTATTGCGCTCTGACAAAGGGAGAAGGAAGTTTGTCCCTTGCCAGTCTGTTGTGCCCAGGGTGCCGCCTAAGTAGAGTGCCAAGAAAAGGGCATGTGGGGTAAGGAGTGATGTAACTCAGATCTGGCCTGGCATTTACATCAGAGACCCTTGAGCAAGCTGAGTGCCCTGTGTTCCCATGACAGCCGGTCCCCACTCTTAGCCCCTTGGATCTCTCTTTTCAAATGGTTCGTGGACACTCAGTGACCACCTGAAAAATGGCTGGTTGACACCACATCCCTGTTCAACCTTGTTTGACCCACCAGGCTATGGAAGGCATTGTTGGTATGCAGAGGGAAGGATGGACTGTTGAGTCAGGCCAACTTGACATGCTGACACACGAGGGGAGAAACTGAGGCACAGAGAGGGTAAGTATTACCTCATGGCAAAGAATGGAACAAACTTTGCCTCAGACCGGGTTCTAAGAACTTCAAAGTCATTACCACTCGGTCTGCACAATAAGACTGAGTCCGAAGCGCCACTGCCACTATCATGTGTTAAATGGAGAAACTGAGGCACAACGAAGGCACACAGAAGTTAAGGGAACCACAATAAGGACACTCAACCCCTGGATGTGCTCAAGCCCAGGCTGTATGGCTTCCCAGGGCATCTAGTCCAGCCCTCTATGCCCCCTCCCTCTGGACAGAACACCTCAGCCCCTGGACCTCTCTGATCACACCTGTCCCTGCAGGGCTGGATCAGCACCAGGCTGAGCTGTGGATATGAGCCTTGGTTCTCATGGTCAATAGGCCTCCAGGAAGCCAGATTTCCATCGGCAGAGGCATGGGGAGATAGATGAGACAGCCACGGCACATTTTCAATGGCATGGGCCGAGCAGCCACACATCAAACAGGAAGCCTCATCGTGCAGTGCCAAGGTGGCCAGAGAGAATGAGGATTGGCAACCCCGCCGGGCTTGTTCTCGGCCAGCCTGCTGCGAGTATCCACACAAGCTGATATTCACTGAGAAGCAAGGAGGCGCTTGTGATGGGGTGACTGAAGCCACAGTTGGTGTGCTATAGAATGTCCTGGAACCTGGTGCCCCTGACCCGAGGGGGACACACCCTTCACACCTAGCTCTGTTCCCTCCACCCAGCAAGGTACAAAAGTCCCCAGGTGAGAGTGAAGGAACTGCAGCCTAGGTAGGGCAAGGCTCCTTGGAACCATGACTAGCATCACACCTCCCTCTGCCTGGAAGACTTCCCAGATACTCACAAAGGCCTTCTCTCACCTCCTGGAATAACCTGATGAAATGCCCCCCCTCCCCCGCTGTCCCATCAGAGAGACCGTGCCCATGAGTCTGAGACACCCCAACACCTCCTGAAGTCCCTACCACATTCTTTCCATTTTTCTCATCAGCACTCAGTGTTATCAGGGAGATCTCACCAGTAGGTGGAATAGAGCTTTCAGGCACTCTGCAAGCACCTAGCTCTTGAACTCAATCCCCACTTGTGGACAAGGAGAATGGCCATCAAAGAAACGTAAGGGCCGGAATAGGAAGAGGCTGAGCCTGGGTGCAGCCCACCCCTCCCTGGCTCCAGGCACCTGGCTGACCCCCAAGCGGGTGGCCTCTAAGGTTCCCCTCATGGCCACAGGCCAGGTCTAAAGATGGCTCCAGTGAAGCCCCTGGGGAGGAGGGTGCCAACAGGGATCCCTCATTGTGCATACACTCTGCCCCAATTGTCCAGAGCCTGGAATACTGAGTGGCCAGTACTCACTAAAGCCTGGCAGCCCCTGGTGACAAAGACATCTTTGTGGTCAGGAGTCAGAGGACACGCCCATCCTCGGCATGAGATCAAGGGCAGCCTGTGTGTGTGTGGGGGGGGGGGGGGAGACGACACTCACGGCCACTGTAGTCTGAATCGGGCCTATCGCCTATCATATATGTTATCTTCCATCCCATAAATACCCTAGAAACTCCCAGGAGAGAGCCTGGACAATCCCAGGATGAGATCTGAGGAAGATCCGCTCCGCTAGACTTAAACCAGGCCAGAGAGAGCCAGGCTGCCTGCTCCACGGACCCTCATCCCAGTATCCCTCCCACAGAGGCCCTGTGGGTGGATATACAGTGACCACTTGTTGGGTCCATACCACTGTTCTAGGTGAGGCCTTCCAAGGCCCCATGGTTGGTTTAGCATTAAGCATGGGATTTATGCTGGGCAATGAGATTTCTTAGGAAACTAGTGGAAATAAACTCTCAGACACAAAGCTTGGCAAACAAGCAGGAGAAGGGACAGGAAGCAAAGCTTTCTATGGAGAAACAGGGAAGGGAATGAGGAAACACAGCACACCTAGACCCTGCTGTTCCTGAAGCTCCGTTATAGGAATTCTCTTAAGGGAAAAAAAAAAAAAGCCTCTGGATTAAAGTCAACTAATGCTCATGCAGGTGTGACTGTGAGGTCCTAAGACCTGGAGAGGAGATTCTCGGGGATGGAGTGGTGAGGGGAACCAGGGAAGCATCAGAGGTGAGACTAGAGAAACTCAGGAGAGGCCTTGAGAGCTGGGCTCAAGGGCTGTAACCAGACTTCAGGGTTAACTGTTCCCTCCTGGGAACCCAGGGCTTGAGGCAAGTCAGGAGGACACAGGCTGCGCTAGAAGTGCAGACCCAGAGGCCAGGAGAGCACCAGGCACAGGCTCAGCCAGGGGCAGAAGCCTGAAAGCCAGGAAGAGAGTGAGATGAAAAGCCAGCAGGCATGGGCTTAAGCCAAGCACAGAAGTTCCAGCATCCCCAACTTGAACTGTATGACTGAGGTATCCCTTCCAGGGGCTCAAGTCCCTACCTGGGAAGGTATAGAGAGGTATGTAGACCTTGGATGGAGTTGGGAGCATTGGAGGGTAGTAACCTTAAAGGCACAGAAAACAGAGTGGCCCACATTGTTGGGGGAGGTCAGGCTGGCCCAGCAGGTTGAAGTAAGGGAAACAGATGGACAGGGACAGGGATCACTATATTTGCCCCACAGCTCCTCCCCAGTCCCAGACATTATGACAGCCACCTAGGAATGTGGCAGCTGGGCCCTGCCCCTCTCCTGAGTTCCAGAGCCCAGAAACCTTGATCCACCCTGGCCCCAGGGAAGGCTCACTCCCGATGGGCACCCTCATGCTCCCAACAACTGGCAGCTCTACTCTTCCCACTGAGGCATAAGGGCCAACCTCTCTAGGTCTCTGGCTCAACACCCTGTGGCCAGGGACAGCCCTGGGAGGCAGCCCTGCAGTGACAGGACAGCTCCAGAGCAGACAGACACACAGCCCTCAGCACCTGCCTGGCTAGAGAGTCCCCAGTTTTCTTCCACCCCGCCCCCCGACTCCCGAAGTCCCTATATTCCTAGAGTGGCAGCCCCATTCCTCCCACCCAGGCCCCTCTCTGCAGTGCTCAGCTGGTGTGCTCCACCTACCTGCCTCTGCAGGGCTATCCCGGCTGAGCCCACACAGCATGTCTGCTGTCTCTGCACTGCCCACAGCTCCCAGCCACACTAGGTCCCTCCCTCATCCTCCCCAGGGAGGGGCCCAGGAGCTCCCTCCCACTGGTGGGGCATAGTCCACCCACCGCAGCCCGCTCTCTCCTTAAAGGGGACAAGGCTTTCTTCACTATGGCTCTAAGATGAATGTTGGAGGTCCCCTCAGCCAGGGGCAGATAGCAGCAGCACTCAGGCTCTTAGAAAAGCGCAACCCTAGGACCTTCCCCAGTTTCCTGGACACAGGACTCTGATCCTAAAGTGCCCCAGGGCTTTGGCCAATGACTGTCTTCCTGGGCTTCAGTTTTCACCTCTGGAAAGGAGGATAGAGTCTTCCAAACTTTATTCTTGTGGAGAACAGATTTCAGCAAGACTGGCATGGGATTCCAGTCATAAAAGCCACAAAGCACAGCCTGTCTGGCTATGTGATCACTGCCACCCCCTCCCCACCCCGTACCTCTACAGATGCTCACAGTCCCCCAAGAACCATGGCACTGATTTTACCCTCACTGCTTGCCCCCTACCCTCACTTTTCTCTCTGGAAGGTCATTCTTAGGGACCACGAACCTAACGGCCTACCACACACAGTGTCCACAAGCATTACATGGTGACTGAGTGTTCCATGCCTAGGATCTTCCACATCTAAGCTTGATGGGCAGGGGCAGCTGGTCATGGGCTGCAGTCACAAGCTGGCAAGCTGCCCCTTGCCTACCCCAGCTGGGCCCCAGTCCTGTGCACTGATAGACTTCCTTCACTCACGGCTCAGGACCAACCAGGCAGGTCCTAATGGAGCCCCAGGACCCGTCCAGATGGGGCAGCCACATCCCACTCTCCCAGGGCTACACGAGTACTAAGAAGGGCAGAGTGTTAGTGACACAAGGCACCAAACAGTGGCCATCAACAGCCTGTGCAGCTGCGCAGTGTATCCAACTGGATGCAGCAGTTGGTACATTTAGGTACAGGGGTCCTTGCTCTCAGGGAATTCTTGGCTGCCTAGCTATTATGAAAGTCTGAGAACGTTCACAGATTACCCCAGGCCAACTCCTGCTGGCACTTTTAGATGAATCCACATTCTTTGTCTACAGGCTCAAGGCCTCGGCCTGCTGTCACTCCCTACAAGGCCCTCCTCATCAGGTAACCTTGAGTAGGGACAGGTGGTGAGCATGGTGCAGGATAAAGTCCAGGTGGTAGACAAGTTCCCTGGACCAGCATTGAGCCCAAGGCCAAAGATCTAGGAGCATTATACAGGCATGGGAGAGGTAGCTGAGTCCCATTGGGAGAGACACCAAACAGAGAGAAGGTACAGGCTCCACTGGGCCCTGTGCCTGGAGGGACTGGCTATGAAGACATGGACCTTCACCAGGGCCCAGAGCATTCCAACTGCACACCAGTGGGAAGAAAGTTGCCAAGACAGAGGTCCTCTAGCAGAGCCTCCTCCGTCTGCAGCCCCCATCACCTGTGGACAGAGTGGCAAAAGACATACAGGCCTCTGGAGTGACGCCTACTCTTTAAGAAAACATTTGTTCTCTTGACTGATGCATTTCGAGAGCCCTTCTGATTGGCAGTGGGAAGCTCCGCTGGAGCTCTTCGGCTCTTTGCTGTTCCTTTGGAATTTACTTTTGTGGCTGAGAAGCCCTTGGAAAGGTCATTCCATGGATTAACAGGAGAGCGTCTGCACAGCATCACACCGAGAACCTGTTGTGCTGGCCACTGGGGGCTAGAGACAAAAACCAGACAGGAAAGGAAACAGGTTCCTGCTCTCCTCCCCGGCCCGCCCCATCACCCCACCACGCATTTTCATTTAATTTTATCCATGCATATGTGAAGAAATGACTGTTAGTCAACAGAAGAGGTCCATATGGGAACACTGACACAGAAAGGCTAAGCAACTTCCCCAAGGTCACCCAGCTGATCTGGGTAGAGCCTGGGGTCTGGGGCCACTCAGGATTTCAAAGGCTACTAAAGAGGTCTGGGGGTGCAGGTGAGGAACATGTTGCTTTATCTGAAGCAACTAACAAGAGGCTTTCGAGCCTGATTTTGAAGGATATGTAGAAATAAGAAAGCAGCTACCATGCGAACCTGTGGGCAACGTCCTCCTGAAAGACAAGGCAGAAACTGCAAGCGGAGCCAGATGAGGTCTTGTTCCTTCCAAGGTCTGGGGGCTGTCATTCATGCCACCACTGGGGACTTTGCCTGATGTGTGGCCTCACAGGCCAAACCCATCTGTTAACAAATGCTTCTGAGCTCTGAGTTTGCTTTCACCCTGCAGGCAATGGGGAGCCACAGATGGTTGTAGGGAGAGAGCGTGAGGAGTCTCTGCCAGGACCTCAGGCTTCTTGGAATGCTGCTGAGCAGTCCCACCTGGGAGCCAAGCACAGGCCAAGCAGCTCCTGGGACCTGCTCCAGCGACCACCCCTCTCGCCCAATGCTGCAAGCTTTAGGGAGGCAGAGGAGAGGCAGACAGATTGCAGGGTATACGCAGTGGCTGGGAGCCAAGCCTCCTGAAGTTCCCAAAGATAGCATCTGACTTCTCTGTGCTCAGACACACTGGAAGCACGTGAGGGTATCCTGGGGGTGGCTGGACCACTGAGCTGGGGCATCTCCACACCCAGAGGCTGTGTGCCAGAGGACGGTTTGCTCATTCAGCCTGGCTGGCTTCAGCTTCCTAGGGTGTAGAACACACGGTACCACCAAGCACTCATCCCAATGTCCGGGCCTGATGAAACTAGAACAGGGCTCTTCACAGGTACCCTGGCCCTGCAGGTGGGATGCTCCCTGCTGTTTTCATACTGATGGACTCTCAGAGTCCCCAGAGACCCAGGGACCAGGACTGCAGTAGCCAGCATTGTGTGGGTCCTAGGGCAGAAGCCTGGGGACTGGATTATACCTTTCCCCACTCTTGGGACTGCTTTATTACCCCACCAGCAGCCTTGGACTCAGGGGTACAGCACAGTGAGGCCAAACCAAACTCCTTCCTTTGCATAAGCCCTTGACTCAGGCATTTCATTCCATCACCGGCAACAGAGACACCTGTACTAATGGCCAGAGAAAGCATCCATCCATCACCCACCTGCCAAGTACCCCACACCAAGACTGTGACATGTACTAGCTGCTCTGTCTCAGGATGGTCAAGCTTCATTATGCATGAGCTGCTAGTGGCCCTAGATGTCACACCCGCAAGGGGGGAAGGTGGGACCTTGGAAGAGCTTTTCAGACTATGACAGACCTGCTGTGGCTGGCCCCCACCCTGTGGGGGCTGGCCCCATACCCTCCCTCCTCAAAGGCACCCTGGCCTTGCAGGTGAGATGCTCTCAGGTGTCCCCACCCCTGTAGAGCCTCAGGGACTATACCACAGTAGTCAACACACCATGCATTCTATGATGGAAACCTGAGACCCAGAGGGGCCTTAGCGGCCTCTACAGCACCAAGCCATTATGCCTGGCCCTTTGCCCTTTTCTCTCACAGTCCAGGGCTGAGTCTACTATGACATGAGCAAGCTGTGTCCCCAAACCCGCCAGGCCCTTCAAGTGACAAGCGGAAATTAAGTCTGGAGGGGAGGAAGACAGAGATGGCAATAGAGGACAGTGAGATAAACGCTTTATTGCTGTGGGCTTTGGTGGCTTTCTCCTCCTCCCTCCCCAAGCAGGAGCAGCAGACCATGGCCTGGGGCCTCTGCATCTCTCCTGATAAACACTTCCAGAAGGTGGGGGCTCTGGGCAAAGCAAAGGCCAGCCTACCATTCTACCTGCCATAGGGAAAGAGAACCGAGACAGAACTCCTTGGGTGCTATCTATGTCACACCTATTCAAGGTGTTCACATCTTCCCAATCCCCATGGTCCCTTAAGGACAGTGCTACCTATAGGCCTACCTGCTCCCAGGGTTAGGGACAGCAGAACATGAGGGGTCACTGGCTCAGGGTCTCAGGAGAAGACAAAAGCAAAATATGACACCCAGTGTAGAAAGCTCAGGGAGAGGAAGATTCAGAAGAGCCACAGCTGACCCAAGGAGAATGGGAGCCACCCATGACCTCCTCCATCCTGCACCTTCTGTGGAAGCCCCATGGGGGGACAAGGAATCAAGGTCACAGTGAATCCCACATCTTCCCTTCCTCACTAAGGGGTGAGCCACGGCTGGAAGCCGGGCCATCTGTGGGCAGCACTAACCTGCCCAGAGTGCCCGCAAGCACACACACACAGAAATGCTCCAGACAGCCCAGATCGCTGGTAGCTCAGCACTGTAGACGGGAAGATCTTGCCCTTCAGAGGACTGGCACCCCTGATGCACCTAAGGAGTCTCTGGTGACCAGAGAGGGTCAGAATCCCCAAAGCTAGAGCCTAGCCAAGGTAGAGTAGCTCCCACAGATTTCCTTCTCTCATAGGCCCCAAGCCTCCCTTCATGTCAGTAATTACCTCCCTCCTGGAGGAAGAAGACAAGAGGGTGCAATCAGGCAGGGGGCTTCTTTAAACCCTAGACCCTTCTAAAATGCGGATGATAAAGCATGTGTTCTGTAAGACTTGGTTGAGAAGTTCAGGATGTGGGGTGTATGAAGGTGGTTGGCACAGGTTTGTACACCCACAGACCTACCTCACTGCAGCTTACTCTTCCACTCAAGACTTTTCCTAAGGACCTCATACCGCACTCATAACATTCACTAGGCACCTAGTACTTCACTCAGAGGACACTTACTAAGCCATTTAGTACCTGCCAGAAACTATGCTAGATCTGCTGTTTCTGCAGTGAGTGAAGACAACAGATCTCACACTTCTATAGAGTTCCCCAACCAAGAGAAACCAGAGAGGAATCAAGAAAGTGCGTATCTGAGGTTGTGTTGGGCACAAGAATTGGTGGGGGACTCGGGGCTAGTGGCCAAGAAGAACCCCTCGGAGGAGGTGACCTTCAGGTTGAGACACAGATGAGAAGAAGCGAGGAAGAAGGTTCTGGGCAGGCAAAAGGGCCATGTTTATGGCAGCTGGAGGTGGACAGGAGATAAGACAGCAAGTGTGTAGATCCAAAGGGTCCCAGGAGGAGGGTCATAAGAGTGTCTACCTGTTTCCAATGATAGCCATGTGGGGTCTGAGGGACTGGATGGTTTGGGGATTGGAGGAAAAGGACTAGAGGGGAAAATGAGTCCGATGCCTCCTGCTCCATGCCTCAGTCTCCTCTTTGGGTGCACATCCCAACCCTTCTTGTGGTGGCCAGTAGTAGATATTTGGAGAGCTGCCAGGCAGGAGAGGTTAAAAAGTAGGAGTTGGAACCAGATGGGGGGGGGGCACATTTTTAGAATCCCAGTACTCAGGAGGTTGGAGAAAGATGGCTGTGAGTTCAAAGACAGCCCAGGCTAGACAGCAAGACCTTGTCTCCAGTGGAGAGAAGAAAAGGACAAGTGGTGGTGGTGGTGGTGGTGTGTTGCAAAGTGGGAAGAAAAAGGAAAATCAGGCAGAGAGATAACTGGCCTGGCCCACTGGAAAATGGAAACCTGAGCTCCTGCTTAACTCTCCTGCGCAGCTATGACTGAAGGGGATGGGAGGAAAGTGGTAGCCCCGCTGGAGTGTAGGCAAAGGGGTAAGCAGAGGCAGCATTCACAGAAATATCCCATCACCTTGTGTTCCAGCTTCTGGGCAGACACTTGAAGGGTAAGACATCTGTGTCCTCCTCAGGTCCGGTCCTGGGAGTCTCCTGTGATGAGACTGTTAGAGTGAGACTCTGCTTACTCTGAAGGGATCTGGCAAGGCCACAGAGCCTGGCCAGCTTGCAGCTCCCTGTACAGGCCAGAGGGTGACCTGCCTCAAAAGCAGGTGTGTCCTGAATGAAGGGACCCCGTGACTCCATGCCTCCACCTGGAGCCTGGGACAAGAGAAGAAATAAATAGCCTTCTCTCGTGACATGTTAAGAGCTCTCCTCTGAGGATACTGGGGGAACTGTGGAGGAGTATGGAGGGAAAGAAGTAAGCTAAGAGTCATAGAAAATAACTAAATGGACAGAGTCCCTGGAGGGGGACAGATGAAGACTTCAGCTGACCTTGGTCAAACTACCTTCCCATTTTCCTGCGCTTGGGGATCACTCTGTCCCTGTAGAAGAACTTGGGGTTATTTGCCTCCTTTCCCCACCTCTCCTTTCACTACCCTTTCAAACAAAAATCAAGATAATGTCAACGTGAAAGAGATCTTACTTAGGCCAGGAGGGGAGGGACCTAGGTCTGAGGTCCAACTATAGCTCACCAGAGACCTACTGTGTGAGGAAAGCAGACCACACACTGGAGTGTCAGCATCTTTCTCAGGAGGGACCACACCCAAGGGGACTATAGAGGATGTAAACCTACAGAGCTAGGGAGGGCAGGGCACCTCCTAGCAATGAGGATGGCCAGCATAGAGTGTGGGCGGTTCCCAGGGTGTCTAAGGGAAGTCCTCACCAACATGGCTGTGTCTGAGGTCAGGAGCAGGCAGGTGCGCTGGGCAGATGGATGTGGGGCAAAGGGCACCAAGACTGTTACTCCTGGCACCATGATTGCTGTGTAGGTAACATAGGAAGGTCAGGCTCAGGAGGCCACTTCAGTGACTGAGAAAAACAGGAGCAGTCGTGCAGGACTGCACGTAGGCATCTGCATTCCAAATATAGTTGCTGGGAGCAGAGAGCAAAGGCTGAGCACAAGGTGCATTAGCTATCACTCTCTGTTCAAATGCAAATGCACTAAGTAGAGGCCAGGGGCCAGCATTTATTGAGCACCTACTGGATATGCCATACTAAGTGCACAGCGCCTCATGAACTCTGTTTCAAGAGCCTCATGAGGCGGGTATGGCTGCTACCATTTTACAAAAAAAGGAGAAACTGAGGAAAGGATGTGGTCCAGTATGCACAGCTTGGATGGCTCAGAATCAGAATCGGGTGTTTCCTTCTTAAGTCTTCTATAAAGGCATCTTCATAGTCTCATCCTCACTTCGGCTGCCACCTACCTGTTCCTCTCAGAAGCCAGTCCTGACTGCATTAGCAGGTTCTCGCTGCCTTCTTCCAGTCTTCCTTCTACTCATTGGCCCTGTCCTTCCTCCTCAGTGGGAGATCCTTCACTGCCCCAGGCCCAGAGGCTCCTCCTGCAGGAAGCTCCACATAAGTGCCGCTGAGTGACTAAGGCCTACATAATTAAGACTCATGATCCCAGAATCACTGTCATTCTAGACTTTCCATGCCATCCACAGGGAGCTCACCGCCCCCTGAGCAGCCTGTCTTGAACCGGAACATCCAGTAGGTGACAGGCACTCTCGGCTCCTCCTCACTGGAGCTAATGTGGCCTCTGAGCCTGGCGATGAGAGCCACAGCTCTGAGGTGGGTGTGGTTTCACTAGCCCCTGGGTAAGGCTAGACCAGGTGATGTCATTGTCTGCCTTTCTGAGACTGCCTCTTGGGGAATTGCCCATCATCAGGGAGAAAAAAAAACAAGTCAAAGCACTGACCATGCCAGACAGACATCTTCTATACCCAATGCCTAGTGGTACATACAAGGGGGAAACTGAGGCCCTGAGAGAATGAAAACACAAGCTTGCACCACTGGCTGCACCAGCTGGCTTCTGTCAGCCCTGGCATATTCCAGGCTGCACCTCACAATTCCATGGTATCACTTCTGCCTCCTGGAGGTTGGAACGACAGCACTATTTGGCAGATGAGGGAAGTTGGCCTGGAAAGACCTTGGACTCAGGCACAGTTTAATGTGCATGAGATCCCCGAGGGGCTTCACTGGGCTGGCATGGCCCTACTACCTGGGTTTGTGTCCTCTTGATGCACTTGAACATGTAACGAGAGCTCTGCTGCTGTGATAGCTGGTGGCTGCTATGTAAGGGTGTGAAAAGGGCCACCAGGGAGCCCTCGCACTCACGTCAAGGAGTCTCTGTGGAGGAGCTGGAAGGTGCTATTGTCTGAGGCAAGGGTTGGAGCCTGACATCTCTGGGTCATTCCAGATGCCTGACAGATGAGGGGTCCACATTCCAGCTACAGCTTGCCAGGGGTATTGTGAGTAGTTCAAATCTGGCCAGCCTCCCTCTGTCCTAGCATAAACCCTTTGAGAGAACCCAGCTCCCAGTTAGCACCATAGTCTCACGGACATGCCTGTCCTTAGCACTCTCTGTTCTGTCAGTCTTTCCACGCAGCTCTGCTATCCTGTCTCCTCAGAGGCTTATCCAATCTCCAAGGGTCTTTCTGCTGGCTGGATGCTCACCCTGTTTCCTGCCTAGCTATCCCCCAAAAGAGCTTAGTGTCAAGGCAAGTGACAAAGAGTGAAGAACCTTCTGAGGCTTTTCATGGTCTCTAAATCAATTCAGACACCCCCCACCTCTCACTGGCTGGATGTCTTTGAGTAGAAATTGCCCTTCCCATCTGTTAAATAGGGTCCACATGTGGGCCAGGAGAGAAGAGGGACCTGTGGCCTGTGCAACAGCTTCAGCTCAGTCACAGTCAGTTGGGGGGCCCCTTCATCTCCATCTCCATCCCCAAATTAAATCCCAAATGACCTGCAGCTGCCTTCCTGCCTCAAACACCCCCATTCTGTAAAGGACAAGGACCTTACCCAAGGTCGTCCCTTGGAGACTTCAGCTGCCCCAGTTGTGCAGTAGCTGGAGCTGGCTGGCTCTGTGCCACCATGTCCGCCCACCTGCCCACATCTGCTCTGAGTCACTGATACCTCGGCCAAAAGAGGAATGCGGGGGCTGCAGAGACAAGGTTAGCCCAAGGGCACTGTGTAGGTAAATGGAGGTTGTAGTGAGAAGCTTTAATTTCTAAGAGGGTAGGACCAGGCCACAGAAGGGAAACTGAGGCCAGAAAGAGCAGGATTGCCCAAGGACCTGTGGGGAATTAGGGTCAGGTCTGCTCAGGCCTCCTGACTGATGGATGCTCTTTCAGGCCTGTCAGACCAGCAGTGAAGGAGGCAGGGCCAGCGGCTTTGACAATTATCTGGGCAATTAAAGCAGGCAGATGGTCCTGCTGGACTGAGCATTCAAGCTGACAAACGGAGACAGCATGGAACATTGGCTGACGAGATCAGCACAAGTTCCGGTGGCAGTGATGTGAGCAAGGTGGGTAGGCGGAGGCACATTTCACTTGGTGTGTGCTAGGCAAGGGAGGGCTATGGCTGCCCTCTCTGTGCCTCCCAATGCACTGCAGGCCCTGAGTTCCAGCTGAGTCTGTACTCCACAAAAGGGACACAGACAGCAGTGGGCGTGGCAGAGGCAGTGGCTCAGCATCGTCTGCTGAAGCAGCCAGAAGCTTCAGGGCCCATCAAGGCTGCCAAGGTCCCCTGAGCAGAGCTCCAGAAGGCAGAGAAGCTCAATGATACTGGAAAAGCCAAGCCAGCAGCACATGTGGGGACACACGAGTAGGGACATCACAGAAAGGACTCGGCTCCCAGAAGATAACCTGAGACAAACTGACCACTGAGGAACGAAATGCCCTGGCAAGGTACTTAGTCTGGGTAGTTATCCCGCTCAGGCCCACTCAGACCCCACCCTTTCCTATACATCTGGTTTTTGAAAATCACTTCTTCTTTGGGCCTCAGTTTCCCCACTGCAATATGGGCAATTTAGAACAGAGCCCCCAAGGCCTCGAGGAGTACAAGAACACGTTGGTTAAGTACCCAGCATTCTATCTGGCAAACAGCAAGTGCTCAGCAGAGAACACAGAACAAAGCAAAGCTTCACACCCACCTGCCCAGGATGCTACAATTCTGGAACAATCCCAGGATGAATGCATCCCTTAGTGCAGTCTCTAAGATACCTGGTGCCCCACTCTGGAAGGAGGACAGAAGCCCCAGAGAGGGCCCAGTGGGTGAGCACTGGAGGAAAGGAACATGCTTGAGTTATGGGTCAGAGCTGAGCCTCATGCTGCTCTGAGCAGGTGGGGCTGTATAAGAAATGCCAGGAGCCAGCTGTGGTGGCCAGGGTGAGTCCTGGGGAGAATCTCAGAGAGCCTCCTTCCCCATGGGCAGAAGGGAGGAAGAAGCCACTATGAGGTGTGGACACAGCTAGGAGGACAGGATCAGGATGTTTCTTCAAACCCATGCCATGCTCTTAAGACTTAGGGCAGTACCTGGTACACAGTGCGTGCTCAATAAATGTTGAGTGAGACAGGGGCAGTATACCCTGTGCCAGCACTGATTGATGCTGCAACCTACAGCCTTGTTTACGTAAGCTGTCCCTTTTGTCACTTAGCAGAGTCCTGCTCGGAGAGACCTCCCTAGTATTTCTCTCAAAGTCAGCGCTTCCTTCGCCAGGCGTTAACTGTACCTTCGTATTTCAATTGAGGAATATGGTATGGGCCTCCTATGGCCACGTAGCCTGTGGCCCTCCACCCTCAAACAATCAAAGGATGAGGCCCTTGGAGGTCTTATTCGGAAAAGATGAGAAACAGGAAGATCCACTGAAAACATGGGTTAGAATGCTGGTGAGATGGCTCAGTGGGTAAAGAGCCTTGTCAGCAAGCCTGGCGTGAGTTCGATTCCCGGGACAGGCATGGTGGAAGGAGACAACTGATTCCTGCAAGTTGCACTCCAGCTTACCCACGTGCATCATGGTAAATGTGAGCACACACACTAAATAAAATGTGAACAGATAATAATAAAAGGACAAGACCATGGCCAGGAGGTAAGGAACCATGTCCCCAGACATTAAAGGAAAACCTGGAAGGACTAGAGAGACGGATTAGTTAAGAGCCTGTTCTGCTCCTGTGGAGGGAAACAGAGGGCTCAGTTTTGGTTCCTAGAACCCACATCAGATGGTTCATAACCACCTATAATTTCAGTTCAGGGGACCAAACACCCTCTTCTGGTCTGTGTGGGCACCCATATGCACACAGTACACATACATAATATATGGATATATAAATAAATCTTAAAATATTAAAGCTTGAATATGAAGCTAGGGATACCTCTTGCTTCCCACAAAAGCCTTGGGACCGCTCTCTCGAGGTAGAGCTCCATTCAATGGTGTGCAGCTGGAAATTTCCCAGAGAGCACCCCTAACGGGAGAAGCCAGGCCACTCCTTCTTTATGTAGGTCCTCAGCCAGCCAGGCTACATGCTTTTTTTTACTTTCTCTGCCATTTTTTTCTATGAGGAGCCCCACATTCAACGATGTGAGTGCTGTGGAGTAGAGGTGTGATGTGCAGCAAGGTGGGGAGAGGCCAGAAGAGGAAGGAGGACGTACCCCAGCTTTCAGAAGCCTAGTGTGTGCAGGGTCCAGGTCCAGACTCTAAGTTGCAATCTGAAGTGGATGGCTTTTCTTGGTCCTCCCTCTACAGTGGAGAAACTGAAGTCTGACAGTTGTCATAGCCACATAGAGAGTGACAGCCAAGGGTGAGATTTGAACCCAGGTCTGTCTGGGCAGACACGAGCACTTCCCTGGTGTCCCAAAAGCACAGCCTTATCCTCTCTCCTGATCTAAGAGTCTTCCACAGAAAGCAGCCCTGAGATTGGTCACCCATTGCATCCACAGGTTCCTTAAAACCCATGGATCTGAACTACAGCCTTGAGGGGGCAGGCTTCTGGGGGCCCAGCAGAGAGTTCCTGGGCAACCTTGCTCCTGATACCTCTGTCCCTCTCTCCAGAGATCTCTAGAAGACTGCAGATCAAGTTCTGGAGACTTCTGTTGCCTGATGGACCCGTTATCCCTTCATCCCTTCCAGGGGAAGAGCCCCACTTCATATAGGTCCTTCAAATGCTAATTAAACGCTTACTAAATACTCATCTGTGGGTCAGCTGTGTTGCCTTGGGCAAGTTCCTCAATTTCTCTGGACCTCAGTTTTCCGCTATATAACCAAGACAAGAGTGAGCTGACACTGAGGGATGCAGTGGGGACTACGAAGGAAGGCCTTCTCTGACACACGCTGGCACTGAACTGTGCCTGTTGTTAACAGTCTGGTTATTCTTAGTTTTCAGCCTGAAGCACAGGACTAAGAATTCCTACCATCTGTATCTCCTGTAGAGAACAGAAGGGCAGTCAAAGGTGATGGCTAGGGTCACACAGTGACATCTAGGGTCACACAGTCTCTGGGGGCTTAACACCCAGCTCCACAATGTCCTCTCCAACCCAATGCAGCCCTTGTCCACACCTGAGGCACCTCTTCTACTGCAGGGGCTGGACCTGAGTGAGCCTGGGATGGGACCAGTGTAGACTTAGCTTAGAGCAGAGCCTGGACCAGAGTCAGGCCAAAGCTTCATCTTCAGCCCTCAGCCCCAGTCTGCACCAGAGGTGTGAATGTGTGCAAACACACACACACACACACACACACACACACACTGCCAGCCTACCACAACTACAGTACAGCCCCATAGTCTAAATAGAGAGGAAAGAAAGGCTTTTTAGGGATGCGTCCCAGGAGGGGTGGGGATGAGAAGCTCAGGAAAGTGAAGACACAGAAAGACACTGAAAGGGATCCTTGAACAAAGACAGCGAGGGTGGGAGAGGGCAGATGTGAGCAAATAGGACACATGGAAGAGACAGAAGGACAGACATCAGGGCAGGGAGGAGATCCAGGGAGAGGGAGAGATCCCTGGGAGGGACCAGACAAAGAGAGACCACGGAGTGGAGAGAGAGTAAGGGAGATGCAGCCCCAGACAAGGATGCAGAGAACCGAATAACTGACAAGTGCCTAGGGAAGAGACCCAGATTCTAGGTCCCAGGAGGGATGTCACAGAGACACCCTGAGCACCCAGACAAAAACAGCTTAGGAGACAGGGGGAGCAAGGGTAGAGCCTCCCCAGTGGCTCCTCCAGCACCCCACAGCAGTCTCTGTTCGGTACCTTTGGGCTTCCGCCTCACCACGCCCAGCCGCCACTTGAGTGACACCGCCAGCATCACTACTGCCCGCCAGCAGGTCCCAGGCCCGGAGCCCCGCAGCCGGCCCGCAGCCTAGGAACCCGGGAGCTGCGCGCCCCTGCGCCTCTGCGCTGCGCCCCAGCCGCCTGACTGGTGGAGGCTGGGCGCTCCTGGCCTCCTCCCTTCCCGAGTTGCTAAAATAGATAATCCTCCCCAGAGCCAGCAGCAAGGCCCTTCCTCCACCACAAGCCGGGCGCCAGAGCCAATCTATCTTCTCAGGTTCTGGCATGGAGATCCTATATTCAGCACCCCTATTTCCTCTTCCCGCCAAAAGTACCGCCCAGCCCACCCCAGCTTCTGCTCAGCTCCATCAGCCTCCTCCTCTCTTCCTCTGTCAGCTGTTGGGTCTTCCATCTAGAACTGCTCTGTGAAACTTCTCTGCTTTGAGACCAATGGCTTAGCCTTAGACACCCATCCTAGCTAGGTAGCTACCACGGCACAGACCTCTGGCAACTGCCCCAGGCCTCCAGTGGGTGCCTGCATTGATAAGACAGGAGTCTACAAGGCCAGGTATTTGAAAAGAGTGCAGTAAACGCATCCTTGCTTGGTTCCCTTCCTATTGGCTGGGCAGGCAGCATTAGTCTTGAGCCGACTAAGGCACAGGAGCAGCGACTTGCTTAGGGGCAGAGCAGAGCAGAGCAGAGCAGACATGTGGCTGAGAGGGATCCCTACCCTCTCCGCTGAAGTGGCTGCTTGGGTTCCCTCCTCATTTTTTAAAAATTATCTAAGCCCATAGGATGGATGCTCAGGAGGAGCCCAGAGGACTGCAGGGCTGCAGAAGAGCTCTGTTTCAGAGTCAGCAGCGCTGAGGCCTTGTTCCAGAAAGTACGGGGTCAACCCCATCACTCTGCAGCTATCCTCACTCATGCCAGGCCTGGGCATCCAGTCTGCCTAAGTGCTGCTGCATTCCTGCCATCAGCTGACAGAGTGGATGGAGCAGAGGGCAGCATGGGGTAAATAGAGCAGGTGATGAATGAGAGGCCTGGGGAGGAAGGGCCCCGGAGGTCTCCCAGATGACTGATTCCTGATGGGTTGTCTGGGTTCTTCCTGGCAGTTAAGACTTCCCTTGAGCATCTTCAGCACTAGGCTTCAACTAGAAGCAGGGTCTGAGCTGTTAGTCTCTGGGAGGGGATTCCTGTTGGGAACAGGAAAAAGGATTGAGAGCACTGGCAAAGGAGCAGGGGTGGAGGTGGGGTGGGGATGGCTGGGAGGCCTGAGGTCCTCCATGAGATAAGGAGCTTCCATCCTTGGGGGTGGGGGGGGGAGTGTAATGGAGCCCTAGGCGGGCACAAGCCCAGGGAGCTAACGCAGGGGGCAGGGCACTTGAATGAGCCTGCATGGATCTTCCCACCACCACCCCTCCTACTCCTCTACCAACCGGAAGAGAAGCGCTGACCTCTTCTTGGATAACAAGGCTGTGACTTAGCCATGCTAACAGCCAAGGGGAAAGATAGGGGAACACAAGCCTCTGGGGATCAGCAGATCTGAGTTCAAATCAGCGTAATGTATCTCTCTGAGCCTGTTTTCCCATTCGACTAACAGGCTAACAGGGCTAAGACTCACTCCCTGCTTGAAGTGGACGGCAGGAGCAGTGTGTACAATTGAGTCTGGCATACAGGAGCTCAACAGCCAAGAACTGGCAGCTAATAGCACTGTTACTCTACATGGAGCCTGTCCTTGTGTGCAAACGGAAACAGGAAGCAAAGCAGGAAAACTGGGAGGCCGCTACCTCCCACAGCCTATCTCATTTCATCCTCACAATGTGCACTAGGATGGTCCCGTGGGCACTCCCCTTTTACAGATAAGGAAACTGAAGCTCAGAGAGGTACAGGACTACACTAGGGTCACACAGCATGCAAGTGGAAGAACAAGGTCCCAGGTCTTAGCCATAAGACTAGACCAACTGCCACAACCGGGCCAAAGAAGTGGCCTTTGTAAAAGCCCTACTGTGTGCCATGTGTCCTACCAGCTCAGTGCCAGGTACAAGAGGCTGCTTCATACCAGAATTATACAAACTATCAAGTAACAGAGCTGGGATCAGAGTCCGAGGCAAGAAGTCTGGCCAAGGACCAGGCCGTACCTACCCTCACTGTTGTCTCTGGTAAATAGAACAGAGATCAAGAGGGGTCTGCCAGCTGAAAGTGACAGGTAGAGAGCACAGCAAGGCATAGGGACCCAGATAATGCTAAGGGCAGGATTCAAACAGAGGACTGACTAACTCCCCTTAGCACACAGGCTTTACAGATCTCAAACCACAGGTAGAAAGAAGGGAAAGATCACGAAAGGATCCAGGCCAGCCTCTGCCAGCACTCTGCTTCCTCCAGCCCCGCCTCAACTTCAAAAAGTCACCAAGGCCCTGGGTCCTCACCACCCGGTCCTGCTTCCGGAAACAAATTAGCATCTCATCAGCCATGCCTTTAATCTTCTTGGCCTTTTCTTCCCCACAGGCTCAGTGGTGACATTTCTGCCACCAGCTCTGCTGATGTAAATAAGACCCAAGGCTGGGTCTGTGGAGATGGCAAAGGCTGGGGACCCTCTGCACAATTCCCTTAGGACAGGGAAAGGCAAGCATGCAAGCAGGCTATCCATCAGCTCCATCCCTTTCCCCCCCCATTCACCTAATATTTATTAGGTAATCGGCCGTGTGCTGTCTCTGAGGCCCAGCAGCGAACAAAATCAAGGTTTCCTGGAGTCGATGTCCTGGCCAAGAAGAGAGTAACAATGTAGTAAGTAAGTAAACGTGTAACAGAAGGTGAAACAAATAGACCAAGCAGATAGGTATCCCTTGTGTTGTCTCTCAGAATCCAAGTTGTGGACTCTCCATACCTGGAAAAGTGTTAAGATGCCATGTGTGCGAAATGATCTTCCAAAAGGAGGGGAAAGAGCCATGGACTCTCACTGGTCACTCGGGACAGACAAATGCCGGATTGGTGCAGAATGAGACAGCGACCTGGACTTTTGTTCCCAGCAGGATGTATCTTAGGAGGGGTCAGAGAGAAGAACCAGATCAAACAAGTATGGCAAAGACCCGTGGGGTAGGGTGGGAGGGCTTGGGAAATCTTGGGGACGGGAGGTAGGAGCAAGAAGCCCTTCACTCTGGACCCGGTTGCAGCCTCTGCCCGTGGAGGCCTTTCTCCCTTCTCAGCCACTAACCAGGTGGTTTTCTAGGAATCCCAGTAGTTTACAGGGAAAAGGGCTAGTTCTAATGTCCTGGTGCTGCCCTAGTGGCTTCTGGGTTTTTTTGTTTTTGTTTTTGTTTTTGTTTTTGTTTTTTGTTTTTGTATTAATTTATTCTTGTTACATCTCAATGGTTATCCCATCCCTTGTATCCTCCCATTCTTCCCTACCTCCCATTTTCCCCTTACTCCCCTCCTCTATGACTGTGCCTGAGGGGGACTTCCTTCCCCTGTATATGCTCATAAGGTATCAAGTCTCTTCTTGGTAACCTGCTGTCCTTCCTCTGAGTGCCACCAGGCCTCCCCCTCCAGGGGGCATGGTCAAATATGAAGCACCAGAGTATGTGTGAAAGTCATACCCCACTCTCCACTCAACTGTGGAGAATGTCCTGTCGATGGCTTCTGGTTTTATTTTATCACACAACTCCACCCAAGACATCTTCAGAGTCATCTCACACATCTCACGTTGGAGGAAAGAGAAGGGGGCGTTTGCAACCTTCTGAGATGTAACTTAAGAGTCCATTAAAATGGTGTAAATGGCCAATGCTAAGACCATTGATTGTTTTGGTCCTTGGGAGGCTTCCTAGCCTGGGTGAATCCTTTGAGACATCCCTACTCACACTCCCGGTGTGTCTTACTTTCCCCTACTCTCCCTTGGGAAGCATGCATACTCTGGCTTGGGTATGTCTTTATTTCTTTTGAACGGCTCTCTTTCTTTGAAGCCTTGCGCTTGAATCTATATTAAAACACCTTCAATAACATTTCCAAGCCTGTCTTACTACACTGGTTGGTCCTGAATTTTTTTTTTTTTTTTTTTAAGTTCAGAAGCCAAGGATCCTTGTTTGGCCTGAGTCGAGGTCCCTAAACATTGATGGATGCTCCTCAGGCTGTGAGGGCTACAGTTAGAGCTGTGTTTCTATCCCTTTGCTCTGACAAGGACACTGTGAAATAACCTTCTTTCAGTCCTAAAAACATGAGAGGGGTCAGGCACAGACTGGATGCCAGAGTGGTGAACAGCCAAAGATACACAGAGAAGCTCTGGGTGGGGGTGGGGGTGGTGGGTGGGGGGTGGGGGGTGGCAGAGTGCAACAACAACCAACCAAAAAACAAAGAATCTACAGTTAATTTCTTTGGGTTGATGCCATTATTATAATTAGCATTATGAGGAAACACCATTGTTATCTGTTAAGAGATATGGATGGGCTAAAAAAAAACCAAGCCAAACCAAACCAACCCCCCCCCCCCCCCCCCCCCGCCCAAAAAAAAACCAACCAGCTTTGGTTTGCCTGTAAAGTGCCTCCAGGTTGTTCCTGCCTGATAGGTGCCATTGGGAAGTAGATGGAAATTTTTTTTATTTTATTAATTTATTCATATTACATCTCGATTGTTAGCCCTTCCCCTGTTTCCTCCCATTCTTCCCTCCCTCCCATTTCTCCCCTTCTCCCCTCCCCTATGTCTGTGACTGAGGGAGACTTCCTCCCCCTATATATGCTCTTAGAATATCAAATCTCTTCTTGGTAACTTGCTATCCTTCCTCTGAGTGCTGCCAGGTCTCCCTATCCGGGGGACATGGTCAGAAAAGGGGCACCAGAGTTCATGTGAGAGTCAGATCTCACTCTCCACTCAACGGTGGAGAATATCCTGTTCATCGGCTAGGTCTTGGTAGGGGTTCGAAGCTTACTGCCTATATTCTACTTGGCTGGTGCCTTAGTTTGAGGAGGACTGCAGGATCCAGATCTGCCTGTCATAAAGTTCTTCTTGTAGGTTTCCAGGACCCTGTGGGTCCTACTATTTCCCCTTTCTTCCATGCTACTCTTGCCTAAAGTCTCAATCGGATGGCCTCTCCTCTGACCCACTTTCTAAGTAGATGGAAATTTAAAACTATGAAAATAAGAAGGAAAAAGGTTCATTAAAGCCTCGCTGGGAAGAGGCTACTGGAAGAAAGGCCAGACGATGGAAAGTACCACTGGCTGTGGGGGTGGCTGCAATATAAAGCAAGAAATCAGTAATTATGGCTCGCACCTCTGGGATGTCTCAAATGCCATGTCCTTGGAGAGGTTGTGTAGCCTTAAGAGTGGGCCTTGGAGGAAGAAACAGCATGTGGATACATCTTCAGTTGATAGGAAAAATCACGCCCTTTCTGGTTCCTGCTTCCCGCCCTGAGGTGAGCAGCACCACCTGTAGCCACCACAAGCCAGAACCTTGTGCCAGTCCTGAACTTCCAAAGTATGAGTTAGAAGTCCCACCATCTCTTGGATTATTGGCAGCTGACACAGGGATAGTAAAGAAGCCACACAGTTAGGAGGCCATATGGACACAGGGCTATAAGCACGCTCGGCACCAAGTGTCAACACATAGAATGCCTTCACTGGTAGAGCTCTGAGCTTTGAGGGTTTCGGGAGTCACCTTAGGCTGTGGCTCCATGAGGTGACATCACCTCACACATGATGGCACCCAGGAAGTAATGCCAGCTCACAAGCAATGGCATCCTGAGGTGACATTACCTCACATATAATGACACCCACAAAAGTATGCCACCTTCACAAGGTATCATTGCCTCACAGGAGATGACAGCCAGAAAGTGACTTCACCCTACCAGCCATAGTACCCATGAAGTAACGTCATCTGGGAGCCCCTAGGAAACCAAGACAGGTGTTTTGATATGGGTCCTGGCCCAGGGCTGGAAAGCCACCACCTCATCCCTGCCCTGTAGTGAAGACTGGAAACTGGCAACCAGAGAGAAAGCTCCAGGATCACATAATATTCAGAGGGCAGAGAATTCCTCAGCCCTCTACCCTCACTGGAGCCCCTGAGGCCACAGCTGGAAAGCAGGCTCCAGAAAGGCAGAGACCTCACAGGAATTGACTCAGACATCTGATGATGTCCTGATCCCAGGATGAAAAAACACCACTGACTTTCAGTGGGGATCAAGGCAGCTGGATGACAGGTGCACCCATAGAGCCACCTGCCAGGAAACAGGTGGCATGCCTGTTAATATTCCTGGCATTGCTTTTATGAGCAATAATTAGGAGCGAACGCTTGGGTAGGTGCCATTAGTGAAGATGCAGATTGTGGCACTTGGAAGAGGTGGCCTGAGTGAGGCAATCAGGGACCCTAGGTGCCACAGAGGAAGATGCTGGGCCAGGCTGGGCTCCTCTTCCATCAGCTGCTCCTCCCTGTTCTGTCCTTGGCTCCCGGGAGAAACAGCCTGTCACCTGAGGAAAGGTTCAGGCCCTAGACCCTCTGATGCTTGGCTACTCATGACAGCATCCAGCCTCTTCCCCACAGGTTGTGGCGTTCTGAGGAACAACACAACTGCCCCATGAAACCAGACCTGACAAGATGATGGTTAGGCATTTGCTTCCAGAATTTTCTCTGAAAAGAATGTGGCAAGGAGTGAGTGACATGACGAGGCGATATAAGCCATCTCCAGACCTTTATACATGTTTTCTCTGACACCTGCTGAGGTGGGGACTGTTATTACTCTCATGTCCCAAATGTGGTAACCAAGGCAACAGGGGGCAAACAAAGGGCCAGGGTCACAGGGACTGAGAGTGCAACCGGGCAGCCTGCCTCCTGTTCACCCTGTTGTTCTAAACCAGTGGTTCTCAACTTAGTGCTGTAACTGTTTAATACAGTTCCTTGTGTTGTGGTGACCCCCTCCCCAACCATAAAATTAGTTTGTTGCTACTTCATAACTGTAATTTTGCTACTATTATGAAACATAATATAAATATCTGATTCCCAGGATAGCTGATATTTAACTCCCCAGAAGGGACACGAACCCAGTTTGAGATCCGTTGCTCTAAGCAGGTGTGTCTCTAGTGGGCTAAGGAGGTTCAGGGGCGCTGGAGGATAGGCCTAAAGACATTTGAGGATGACTGTGCAGGTGAATGCTAACCTGGCAGCGTGCCTCCACCTCCCTTGCTGTCCTCAGCAACAGGCTCTGTGCTGGCTCCTCATGGGTACTCACCTCAGTGCCTGTCAGCAGCCTGTGTGACCATGACCTATGCAGATAGGTGATTTCCCCAAGTTCTGGCTGGGATGTGGCAAAGCAAATTGAGCCAGGCCCTTGTCAAATATCTTTACTTACTGAACTTTCTCCCAAAGCCTTTGCCCCAGGGACTATTATTCATCCATGTTTATAGCCAGAAAAGGGCACCATGTGACCATGCTGCCCCAGGCAGCTGATTACCTAATAAGAGCTGAGCCAGGATTAGAACCCAGAATCTCTGACTCAAACTAATGACCAGGGGTGAGTAGCAGTGGGCGCAGCTGGGAGAGAAGAGCTGGTGTGGGGAAGATTGGCTGGCAACAGGGGTGTTAGCCCCTTCTACCAGCTGCTTCCTGCCAGTGTCTGGCCTGAGTCAGCCAATCCCAGCAGAGCATGTCCCCACCTGACCCCATCAGACAGACAGACACTCAAGATAGGGTGTAGCAGTAGAGTCTGGGGCAGGGGTGAGAGGAGGCTGTGTTAGATGTGGGGACCCTTACAGGCACCTGAACTGCATGGGAGGGGGAGTTAGATTGTTCTGAAGCAAAGTCATAGACTCCCCCCCCCCCCACTCACTTGCACTATCATCCTTGACAGCGACAGCTGAAGAGCTGTGGGCTAGAGCCTCTTGATGTAGTCCGACCCTGCAGAGGCATCCGCATCCTGGACTTGCGGCTTGTGTTTCTCATGGCTTTATACTTCCCTTTAGGAGATGATTGCCAGTTTACTTGTTCAAATGTATCAGTGCTCAGTGAATTGACAAGAAGAAACACTGGCCTTCCCCTGGCCTGAAGGTGCTAACAAGTAGTGCGAAGGGTGGGGGTGGAGGGGACGATGACGCTTCCCCAAGCTCAGGTCCACCTGTAACCTAGCTATGAAGTCCTTGCTCTGATGTGACGTAATAGTCCTCAGCCCCAGCACTGTCAGCATTCGAGGTGGGAGGGCCGTGAGCATGAAGCTATCTTGGCATCAGAGCGCTGAGTTGCAGGCCTGGCTGCTGACAGGATGTTACCAGCGCCTACATACAGAGGCTTCATCCACAAGAAACCTTAGATGCCTCCAGGCCTTTTGGTCAAATGTCCCCCAGGGCACAGTCACCCCCATCCCTGGTTGAGAAACACAGGTTTAGATGGTGCAATGAGCATGTGTGCAGGTGTCTCTCTCTGTGTGTCCAACTGTATTTTATCCCTTGTCCACTTTATTCACAACCCCTGGGTCTACAGGCATCTGTTTGCTACTGGGCATCATTAACCATAACTTTTAGAATACCTGGCAGATCTCCAATCCGTACAGCCAGGTCACTGGGTACCAAGCAGTATATGAAGGTTACCATGGAAACCACGCCCCTCCCCGCCCGCCCACACCACTGTCCTTTTGGGGTGATGCTACCTTTGGTGCTTACCACTCCCTCTCTTGGACCTCTCTCCCTCTTCCCAAGCTCTGGGACATACATGTGAGACTCCAGCCAGAGAAAGGCCTCAGGCCTGAGGGATGGAGGCTGAAGTCAGGGCGGGGGAGGGACACCGAGAGTGTGAATGAACAAGAAGCTGCCATACTTGAGGGCGCTAAGGGACACCAGGAGTGCAGCTGGCTGGGTTTGCCCTAGGATAGCCCAGCAGGCCTCAGAGCTTACTAAGCTCGCCCTGTGATTGTGAGCCTCCCGCCAAACACATCTGAATCCCTTAGAAACTTGGTTTATGTTTGTAGATTCATACCAAGGCCTAAAATTAAAGATCTGACAGCAGCAGATGTGAGGACGTTAAGCCCTCATCCACTTCCTGTGGAAATGTAAAGTGGTGCAGCTACATTTTTAAGACAGGGTGGTATTTATCGAAACTTTGAAATATCCATGTCCTAAAATGCACTGCAGGGGCTGGAGAGATGGCTCAGAGGTTAAGAGCACTGACTGTTCTTCCAAAGGTCCTGAGTTCAAGTCCCGGCAACCACATGGTGGCTCACAACCATCTATAATGTGATCTGATGCCCTCTTCTGGTGTGCATGTGCACATTAAGCAGAGCACGGTATACATAATAAATACTTAAATCTCTAAAGTGCACTGCAACGAAGGTGTGAAATTATCTGCTAGAAAGTATAGACACAAGGGAGGTGGTGTAGCTGGCTACCAGAGGCATGTTTAAGAAGATTCGTAGCAGCAGGGTAGTGGTGGCAACACGCCTTTGCCAGAAATTGGGAGAAAGGGGCAGGCAGATCTCTAAGTTCAGGGTCATCCTGGTGTACAGTGTAAGTTCCAGGACAGCCAGGGCTACACAGAGAAACCATATCTTGAAAAAACAAAAATCTGGTCCTAGAAACCTACAAGAAGCACATTATGATGGGCAGATATGGGCCCAAGGGTCCTGCTCAAACTATGGCACTAGCCAAGGACAATATGTGCAGTAAACTTCGAACTCCTACCCAGATCTAGCCAAAGGACAGGACATTCTCCACAGTTGAGTGGAGAGTGGGGTCTGACTTTCACATGAACTCTGGTGCCCCATATTTGACCACATCCCCTGGATGGGGAGGCCTGGCGGCACTCAGAGGAAGGATAGCAGGCTACCAAGAAGAGATCTGATACCCTATGAGCATATATGGGGGGGGTCCCCATCAGTCACAACTTTCTCAAAGGGGAGGGGAAGGGAGTAAGGGGAAAATGGGAGGGAGGGAGGAATGGGAAGATACAAGGGATGGGATAACAATTGAGATATAATATGAATAAATTAGTAAAATATATTTAAAAAAAGAAAAAACAAAAATCAACAACAAAAAATAATATTCACAACAAAGCCAGGCATGAAAGTGCATGCCTATACTCCCCAGCATTTGAGAAGCTGAGGCAGGAGGACTACATCAAGTTCTAGCTGTTTGGGATACATAGCTCCCAAAAACACAGGTTTAAAAAAAAAAACTCATAGTAGCATTTTCCTTAATAGTAAAAAAGTATAAACCAGCTCTGTCAGCAGAAAAAAAAAAATGCAGTACAGCCATTCAGTGGAATACTACACAGCGATGAAAAGGAAGGCGCTACTTTGTTTAACAACATAGATGAATAATATCAAATGCATGATGTCACGAGAAGAGCTGCTCAGAGAAGCTGCACGTTGCATTAGTGCAAGTACAGGAGGTTCAAGAAGAGGTGACATCACACCTTAGGTGTCATACAGGGTAGTTCACACAGTGAAGCGACCAAAAGAATGACAGGCACAAAGTCAGGAGTGCCGGTGCCTATGGGTGGAGGATGGAGGCAAGGCAAGCCCATAGGGGTCTAAGGGGCGAGCAGTATTCTGACTGGCCTGGCTGCTCTCTTAAGGAAAAAAAATAAAGGCGAGGAGAAAACAATTAAGAAGCTGTCATCGGGGAGGCAGCTGGCATCTGCTCAGACATCTGCCATGCTCCTTTTGTCTCCCTAGAGCCAAAAAGGCAGGTGGGAGAGAAGGATGCTGCAGGCCCACACTCTGTGTTAGCTGCACACTGCTACTGCCAGAGGGGTAGCTACTGCCCAGCAGCCCATGTCCTCACCAGCTCTGGGGACAAGGAAGGAGAACTTGTTTTGAATGTCTGTGTGCACACACACTCGTGTGTGAAATCCCCCTCAGGAACTCTCTCTTTCTTTGGCATGGCTCACCAGTAAGGCTAGCCTGGCTTGTCTTCACCTGCCCAGCACCAGGATTATGAGCACGCATCACCATACCTGACAACATTTAGGTGGGTTCTGGGATTGACCTCAGGCCCTCATACCCGCAAGGCAGTCCACCTTACCACCGATTTGCACACAACCCGCCCCCAGCACTCGGAGTGGCTATTTATGGGGAGTCAGGTATATACGTCTTTATTTAGGAATGTATTTACATTTGCTTCTGTGAGCATGTAACATTACAGTTATGTGTGTGCCTGTGTGCGTGTGCAGGTATGCGTAAGTGTGTAGGCCAGAGGTTGATGCTAATTGTCCTCTTCAATGATTCTCTATCATATACATTGAGACACTCACTGAACTCTTCTTATCTTGCTGTAGTTTGGTCTAGCCTGGGCTTGCTCTGGGAGCCCCCTGTTTCCGCCTCCCATGTGCTGGGATTATAGGCAGGCTATCACACCTACCCAGCTTTTTAATATGGGTTCTGAATACACAAACTCTGGTTCTTAAGCTCGTGCAACAAGCACTTCCCCTTCTAGCCAGCTTCCCAGCTCCCCACCCTCACCCCTCAGAGACACATTTTAAAGGCCTTATCTGGCCAATGTCCAACCACATGGCCTAGTGACACTGGCTGTCAACAGATAACTTGCTTATTGTTTCAAGCTTCAGGAAGACTTCTTGGCACCAACATCTTCCCACCAGAAGGGAGGTTCCTGTGACCCCGCAGTTAGAAAGGAAGTTCAAATTTGCCTAGCCACGATGCCCGAGGCAGCAGGCAGGAGCCTCATCGGTTCTACTTCAACCATTGCTCCATCCTCCGAAGAGCATGGCTCAGCTGCCCTCCCCAACCCTCATCCCTATATTTTCTCTCTGTTTTTGCTTTATTGAGATCAATTACATCGAGATCTAGTCTCTCCTAATTAAAATTTGTAATGAAGATTTGATTCATCCATCACCACTGATTGCAGACCACTTCCACTCCTGGGTTTCCCTGTCAGGCTATTATTTCTGTCAGCTTTAATTCTCCCGCGCCAGATTTGTGCAGCCTTTAAAGCCAGTGCGGAGGTTTGACTCCTGTCGATTTCCAGTCGATGGCTATTTCTCCTGTGCGTGGTTGTAGCCGATGTCAGTTTTATTTCATGTTGATTACTTCTGCCAGCAATGAGCATGATGGATTGAACACAAGACAAATGGCCCAAGTTTATTCACCAGAAACTGAAAACATGTTTATGACTCAGAAAAAGAGACCAAAGAGAAAGATGAAGACGGAAGTGACAGGGAGACATGAGAAGACAGAGACAGAGAGAGATGTGCTGTGGCTTGGGGGTGGGGTGCCTCTCCCAGAGGTTTGTGTGAAGGAAGGTTAGCCTCTGGTGTGACAGTATTAAGTAGCAGGAGGAACTTGGTGACGCACACCTTTAATCCCAGCACTCAGGAGGCAGAGATCAAGGCCAGCCTGGTCTACAAAGTGAGTTCCAGGACAGCCAGGGATGCAGAGTGAGACCCTGTCTAAAGTGAACAGTGGCGGAACCTTTAAGAGGTGGGACCTGCAGGCAGGTAGCTGCCTCGGGAAGGGGTGCATGCAGGTCTCAGGGAGTTAGTTTCAGCAAGAAAGGGTTGTCAGAAAAGAGCAAACCCAACCCCAACCTGTCTGGTGTCCTATCTCACACACTCATACTCTTTTCACACATGACAACTCCAGAACGGTGCTGCCTGCTGAGAGCCCTAGTGGCACAAAAGGGGAGTTTAAGTTCTTGACTGCTCAGCAGCACAGAATGGCAGCGTTCCCATGGCCCAGATTCCGCTCCAGGCATTTTGTGCCCACTCCTACCTCTGACAGCTGTTCACGCTGTGGTCCTAGCCTGGAAGCTCCATGCTTCTCATGGAGTTTCGGAGGAAAGCTTTATCTAGCTCAGACAAAATCTCACTTTACCTGTGTCCCACTAGGTAAGAGCTAGGCGGCTAACAATACCATAGGCTCAAGTTAAACCAGCCCAGCCCTTGCCCAGATTAAGGTTGCAGGGCACATGGTGGGATCCTGATTAAGAGGCACTTGGTGCACACAGTAGATGCCTCCTCTCTGATGCCCCCTTTCTGACCAAGGATGATGCAGTCCCCGCCGCCCCCCCCCCCAACCCAGGCTGATTTGCAACAAAACAGTATCCTGATCTTTATCCCAATGGCTTATGGGTGAAGGGGATGTGTGTTTGGACCTCTCCTGACCCAGCCTTGGTTCCTCACTGGGAGATTGTATTTAGTTACTTTCCGTTGCTGTGACAAAACACCATGGATGAGGCAACTTATAGAAAAGTCTTTGGGGCTTATGACTCTTGAAGGCTGAGCATCCATCGTGGTAGGGAGGCACAACAGCAAGCAGCAGGGTGGAAGCAGGACACCGAGAGCTCACATCCTCAACCCCAAGCCCAAAGCTGAGAGATCGAACTAGAAACGGCACAAGATATTTAATCCCAAAGCTCATCCCTAGTGACGCGCTCTCTCCAGTCAGGCTGCATCACCTAAATCTCCCCAAACACCACCATTGACTGGGGTCCACATGTTCAAATACCACAGCCTGTGGGGACATTCTCATTTAAAGCCCTGCAGATATGGGGACGATGTTATGGGTCTCCAAGGATTGCTGGCAGGATCGAGCGACATGTCTAGGGAGGGTTTAGCCAGGGTGGAGGAGTGGGCTGTGTTTTTTCACACTTGTCAAATGAGTTGAGAGTCAGCCAGTAGAGCTCAGAGCCGAGGTGTTCTGCAGTGAAGGATCAGCTGCCCGGTGGCTCTGTCCTTAGAGTTGGTCGCCACAAAGCCAGTCAAAACTTCCTTTTCAACACCACCCACCACACAGCACTCATGGGTGTTCAGAGCAGCCCAGACCAGGGAGAGAGAGAAGACAGTGCCCTGAGGAACACTCACTTCAGGAGGCCAGACAACTCTATTCCAGGGAAATCTTAAAAAGACAGATTTAATGTACACTGTCATAGCACAGGTGGATGGCATCCTGGTTCAGACCAGAAGGCTCAGGAAAACTTTTAGGGGCACCTGAGAAGTTCTCAGTATCCTCAGACTGGGTTCGTGGTCACATGTGTGCCCTTCAAACTGTGTACTGAAATGAGAACATTTTATTCCACATAAATTATATGTCAATAAAGACAACTTTCAGAAATGTTCTAGGAAAGAACCATCTGACCTGAAAGGACAGTGGGCACCGATGGAGTTTGGATGGTGTGCCCCCAAGACCTCCATTTAAAGGCTTGCTCCTTGGGGTGGTTCTGCTGGGCAGTAAAGGAACTCTACAGATAGGTAGTGGGAGGTCATTAGGCTACAGGCGTGTCTTCAGAAGAGGTTGTAAGGCCTGTTCTCTTCCTCTTTACCTTCCTGGTAGGTGAAGTTAGTGGCTTTGCCACATGCTCCTGGCATGAGCTGATGCCTCAGCACATGGCCAACGCCATGGGCCACAACTTCCAAACCGTAAGTGCCACAGATGGCGAAACAGGAAGTTGTGGGACATTAACGGGAGCTTTGTCAAACTGGGAAGCACTTTACAGATGGGAGGGGTGGAGATGATGACTGTGGACTGTGGTTTCTGTGGGCTGAGGTGATTTTTGTGGACTGTGGTTTCTGTGGGCTGAGGTGATTTTTGTGGACTGTGGTTTCTATAGACTATGAGGATTCCTGTGGACTGTGGTGGTGTCTCTGTTTGGTGTTGAAAACAGCTGTGAAAACGAGGCAGTTCCAGCTCTCGTATCAGGCCAACCTGGGCCACAAAACAGTCTTTCCCATTAGTGATTTGTTCTGCTTCTTTCCTTGAGTCTCAGTTTCTAGAATGTTCCTCTCATCTTAGCTGTAGGCTGGGTACCAGGTATGCAACGGGCTTCTGCTGAGTGTCAAGTTTTCTAGAATTCTACTAGCCTGAAGAGATAAGCAGCTCTAGCTCCCCAGGGGCAGGAGCAGCTAAAACGCATGCTGTAGGTGGGCAGGCCTCTGGGCCATGCTTATTGCGAGGCAGGATGGTGGTGCCACGTGTAGGAGGTAGTGTGCCCCACCCCCAGCTCTGTCACTAATCACTGTGGTTCTTGTCTCTGTCATAGCACTGTGCCTTTTGGCACAGTAGCCGATGGCTATTGTCCTGTGCCAGGAGGCTCCCGGGGCTACAGACTTCATGTGCCCTGGAGCAGGATCAGGTCCTGCTCCTGCACCAGGCTGGGTGTGGTGCGGGTGGCAACTCATCACCAACATTCACTTCCTACTTATCCATGGACTCCTCGGAGCCTGCCCAGGCCCCACCCCTGAGGACCTCCAGCTGCCAGGTTCCACCCACAGCACACTCTAAGAGTCATAATGGTTAGCCCCAGCCCCTCCAGCCCCTGGCAGCCAAGCTCCACCCAACTCAGGACTTGGAAGCCACCAGTCCCCACCCTGGGAGCTTCCACCCTGGACAGCTCTGTTTCCCCCCCCCCCCCCCCAAAAAAAAAACACACACACACACACAAAACTATATAAACCCCGTGTTCTGGCAAGTTCTCTGCTGCTTCTCCCCTGAGCAGAGGCAGCCACCCACCTGGGTGTTTCCCTCCCAGTAAATGTCTTGTGTAAGGTTTGTTGTGCGGTGACTTTATTATATATTCCTTGGCTCCTGACAGCCAGAATACCTTTCCCTTCAGACCTATAACCCTTGCATTTGGGAAATCTTCCCCTCAGAGCTAAAACACTTACACTAGTAGCTGGAAGACATTCTACCTTCTTCCTCTGCTGTGGCCTGCTCCGCTTCTCCCTGAGTGGGTCACTCACAGCCTCAGGAGGACAAGGACAGCAAGCTTAAGCTGCCTCAAGGTGTTGAAGCCTCTGCCTCTCATCCCTAAACTGCTGAGCCATAGTGCCCAGCAGGTTAGTCAGACATGACACTAGTTGGGAGCATGAGTGGACAATGAGAAATCATTGCCTCTCCTTAGTTTGGAAACAATGGCTTAAATAACAGAGCGAGAGTCTTTAAATAGAACAAGACTCCTCCAGAGAAATCCTCAGACTTGCCTAGTACCCTCCATAGTCATGTGAGCCAGTTCTTTAAAATGACAGACAGGAAGACAGGCACACATGGGATGGAGAGGAGGTTGGTGGGTAGGCGGATGGGTAGACAGAGGGTGTGCTGATAGAGTTTTGCAGAGTATCCAAGCTCCACCTTCCTCATCCAAATGAATAGTTGTGTACCCACAAACCATCCAGACTACCTCCTTCTGGTACTCACACCCTTATTTTGTCCTAGAGCAACCTCTTGCACAGTACTCATGTACAGTTCAAAGGGCTGACCTTGATCCCAAGAAAGGCATTAGCTAAATCCATCCAATCAAAGCAAGCCATTCTCCAGGTGAGAAACAGACAAGTGATCCCCACACTGACCAATGGGAGTTGGCCCTGGAACATTTGCCAATGCCACCCCCACCAGAAAGCAAAAGGATGTGAGTCTGACAGGCTGCCTGAGATTAAACCAGCACTGCAGGGAAGGTGTGAATGCATGCATGCTCTGTGAGTCTCTGGATGCAGCCCTTCCTGGAGCTGAGCATGGAAGCTCTCCTCTCTTTCCCTCCCCCTTCCTCCTCCTCCTCCTCTTTCTTCTCTCTCTCTCCCTCTCCCTTCCTCCCTCCCTTTCTCTCTCTTCTCTCTCTTCTTTCTGTTAAATGCTGAGCCATCTATCCAACCTATATTTTTATTCTTTACATTTGAACAAAACTCTGCTGTATATACCAACCAGCCTTTCATTCATCTGGTGATGGGCAACTAGGCAGGCCTGCAGATCTTGGCTGTTATGCAAATGTTTCTGTTATTATCATCTCAAGACCTGTCATCAATGTGCACCAGTAAACCACCAGATCCTATGGCAGTGCCTGGTATGGGACAAGTAAGCCATGGGTCAGGGGGAATGGGCCTGGAGCCAGAGTGAGGTTGAGATGTGTTGAAACACTGAAAAATCTCATCTCGAGACCAGCAGAAGTAAGAATTTCTCCCTCCCTGTTCTGGGCCTGCATACCCCAGTGCACACAGCCTTGTGACCCCCACCTCTGCCACCCCTGAAGTAGGTTTCAGAACATCAGTTAGCACCTGGGATTCCTCTCCATGCAAATGAAGCATTCCCAGCACTTGAGCCCGAGCCAATGATGTCCATTCACCACCAAATCCCCTGCCCACCTCCCCAAGGTTTATATAACACTTATGTGCCCCCCCCCAAATAAAGAGAGCTGTTTCACTGAAAACTGTCTCAGAGAAGGTTGTTTCTCCCCACCCCCACTCCCAGCACCCACGGCACTAATGGATCCTGCTAAGCCACCCACCTAGTTAAGCTTCATTCCTTATAGCACTGATGGGCAACGGTGTCTGGATACCCCAAGACAGGAAGCAAGCCTGGAACGATATCCTGCTAGACCACCGCTGGCCATTTCACAGGCGAAGACACCGATACTCTAAAAACACCGGTGACTTTTTTGAGGCAGAGGGAGAGTCAGGCCTTTGACTCACAGCCTGTACCTGCTCTCCACCTTTCTTTAACGGTTTCAGGCTCTAGGGCAGGAAGCAGTCCCTGGAATTGTTACCTTGTATTCGAGCTGATTGTCACTTCCAGGATGAGAAGAAGGACAGGAGGAGCAGAGGAGAGGAGTAGGGGGGCAGGTCAGGGTGGGGGTGGGGCAGTGTAAGAACCACAGACAGGTCAAAGCTTGCAATACTAGGTCCCTCATGATGTGGCCCTCTGGAGTGGGTCCCTACACTCTTGCAGTCCAGTCCAAGCCAGAACAGGATGGCAGTGGCTTCCGTGGGATAGTTGTTTGGGTCTGAATCTGAGCCGCCCCCAGGACTCATGTATTGACTGCTTGGTTGCTGTTGATGGGGCTTGGGATAGTAGATTGTGAGGGCCCCGGCTCAATGGTGGATTCATTCAGCCGTGACTTCTGACGCCATGGGGTTATGGAGACAAGGAGGGGAGGGCCTGGGTCCCTGGAGGCATGCCTTCGAGGATTATGCCTGGTCACCGTCCCTCCTACCTCTCTGCTCCCTGCCTGTCACGAGGTGAGCACTTTTGCTTCCACCAGGTACTTCCACCAGGGTGCTGCATCCTCACAGGCCCAAAACCAATGGGGCCAACTGACTGTGGACTGTGAGTCAAAATGGCAGAAGTCAGACAGACACTCACCACTTCCCAGAACAGTCTGATCAGGTCCTGCCTTCCTCCAGGGGCAGCAGAAAACCCTGGACCTTCCTGGGCTAGCACTTAGCTGAGCAATGGGAGGCTACGCTACTCACTGGAGTCTGAGTCAGGAAGGAGGTTAAAGTGGCCTGGGAGAGAGAGGGCCACCCGGGCAACTCTCCACAGGCACAGGCAGCTTCTGTACTGTGCGGTTAGCTGTGGCTGCCTGTCTGGGTGTGGGTGGAGTGGGATAAGTGGGATATTTTATTTATGTGTTGTGCATATTTATTAGGAAGAGGTAAATAAATTAGCTGCCTGCCATCTGCACCACAGCCCACAGCGAGTTTCCTCCCTCCTCTGCCCCCGGGAGCTACGCAGGCTGCAACAGCCGAGCTGGCAACTATGGGAAGAGGGGGCAGCTTTTGAGAGGAACTCTCTCCCTGGTGCACACAGCCCAGGAATGAGAATCTCTGGAGTAGAAGCTACTGGCCAACAGCCGATTCATGTATCCACGTAACAGCTCAGAGAAAGCTGAGTACCGCCATCCTTGCTGGAGAGGCTCACAGAAGGCAGCTCACTTGCCAATAATCACAGAGATGAGTGGAAGAGGTGAGCCCCAGAAAAGGGAGGCCCAAAGCCCTGTGTAGTGTGTCAGAAGAAAGGTTAGGCCCCAGGACCACCTCTAGTACTCGCTGCTGTGCATGCACACTAGTTCTTTAGTTATCCTGGCCATTTCTCTGTTGGGAGGAAAAAAAAATCTGATAGAGCAATGCCAAGGCCATATGAAGAGCCAGGGCCCCCTCAAATTTCAGGTGACCTTCTAAACCACAATAGAGGCTCCCCCGACCTCCAGGGGAGGGCCACTCAGCCCCAGCATTGCTTCAGGCCTCAGTTTCTTCCTCTGTGAAATGGAATGGTACCTTGAGAGAAAGATGCAGGCTCTAATGAGCAGACCTCACAGCTGTGAAACCTTGAAAAAGACAGAGGGCCAGGAGAGGAAGCAAACGCTGCAGAGCCCAGCGATGGCTCGCCACTGGCCCACAGGCACACAGTGTTTGGAGCCCTCGGGAGTGGCAGACCACCTGCCTCCAGGCTGCAGACACTGAGCCAGGAGCGGAGCCTGGCCATGTCCCAGATAAGCCAGAGCTGACTCTTTTATGAAGCACCATAAATCTCCCCGGAATCACACCTGCCCTCAGCCCACAGGCCCTGCCTGGCTGCCTCTGCCTCCCTGCAGGGCCTTTTTCATTAAATTAAGTGTGGGGATCCATAGCAATTGCTTTTGATTGTCCCCAAGGGGCCCGCCTTCCATCTCCCTCCAGGGTACCTATGGGCGGAGACTGAGGCAGGGCTAGCTCGCACCCTCCAACCAACAGGACAGAGAGTTCAAGGCAAAAGAGTATTTTCCAAGATGTCTGACTCAACATCTTGGAGGGGACACCTGTGAGGTCCTGTAGGTGCCCATCAGCCCCACAGCTACAGCAGGCAGGACTGACTGTGTTTTACTGGGACAGTTCAACACAGGTGCAGTCCTGTGAGCTCCCTGGAGGTGGACTGAAAATGTATGAGCCCACCTTGTCCTAAGGCACCTATTGGAAGAGTCCTGGTGAGCCACAGCAAGGAGGCAGGTTGAACTTAAAGGAGCATGAGTTAGCTTGGGGAGCCATGTGCAGCACACAGACATCAGCCCTGGACTCCTCTGTAGGCAGTTAAGGCAGCTGCTCTCAGGTACCAATGGCATGCTGCCCCCACTGTCCCCTTAGCTAACCGTCCTCCCCTCCCCTCAGTGCTTTCCTTTGAGGACAGCACTGCTGTTCCCTTTGAGGAAATGGAAGGTCCATTCGGTGAAGCGGCCACAGGTGGCAGGTAGCAGACAAGGTCACATGGCAGCCTGTCAGAACCCTGCATAAGTTTGTATTATGGAGCCCAGCTTTGGCCTGGTGGCGGGGGGGGGGGGGGTGCTCGCCATTGGCTTCCCAGCCCACTCTCTAGCTCCCTAGAAGACACGGTACCCACATTCTTCCATCCTACAAACACCCAGGTATGTGCTTGCCCCAGGACTGAGCCAGCCCTGCTCCTTCCATTGGAAACCTTTCTCCTCCAAGTCTTCCTAAGGCTGAGGACAGCACAAATATCACCCTCTGATAGACCACCTTCCCTGTCTTTGAACAGCCCTTCTCCCACTGTCTCCCCACTCCCCACCCCCACCACCCTAGTCTGGCCCACCTGCCTTGCTCCCCAGAGGGCAGAGATTCAGCTTGTTTGTCCTGCACCCAAGCTAGACTGCTGAGCAGTAGGAGGGGGGAAGACTGGAAGGGAGGCAGTACCAGTAGCCCAGGCATAGGGGCCAAGCAGTAATGTCTTGAGTTCTGGTGACAGAGCTGCAACCTTCCCTCCCTGCTTTAGGTCACCCAAAGGTTCTAGGAGCGAAGGGTCCATTTCCACAGGGGATGGGGAGGTTACATGTGATGAGAGGGAGAAACAGCCTAGAACACAAGGAACAGCCACACTCCCGGAGATTATGTGGCCATTACAAATGACAAGTACAAGAAGCAACATCTGGGGGAGAGCTGCAAAGAGCCACATGTCAGGCCGATGGCAGTTCTCACAGCTTTTATAAGGGAAGCTGGAACTAACCCTCAGTGCCCAACTGTAGGGGAGTGGGTGAATAAACCAAGCCTGGTAGGGTCACTCAATGGGGCACACAACAACAAGAAGAATTTTTAATGACCCACCCAGGCACAAGCCAACCTCGAGAAGCCTGTGAAAGCACAGCAAACAGAAGATGGTTGCATGTGGTATGAAAGAGACAAAAACAATCTACGGGAATGCCTGGGAATGCTGAGGCAAGTTCTTCAGTAATAACAGTTACTGGATCTGAATCCTGGATCTGAAGGCACTACCACAGAAGACAGGGGTGTTTGCTTGTTTTTATTGTTATCCAAAGGTCAGAGGATCCTGCACCTACCTGTAGCGTGGGAAGTAGCTGTAGCAGCACTCTTGTTTACTGGTACAGCCCCCCTCCCGTTATTTTAAAAGAGTTTAGGTGCCAGCAAACACTTCCGCAAGGTGATGTTTTCTTCACTGGGGAGAGAGGAAAAGGAAGAGCCATGCCACTGGCCAGCAGGACCGAATCAGGCAAATCTCTTTCCTTGTTCAGTCTCCAGCTCCCCAGCTGTAAAATAGGGTCTTAGTTTGTTTTTTTCCTTACTATGATAAAATTCCTAAGGCTGCTGACTTTAGAAAGGAAAGAGATTCATTTTAGCTCACAGTTCTGTGTGTAAAGTCTTAGGAGCCTTAGGGCATATAGAACATCGTGTAACACACACACACACACTGACTCTGAGATTGCATCTTACACCCATTAGAATGGCTAAGATCAAAAATTCAAGCGACACCACATGCTGGCGAGGATGTGGGGAGAGAGGAACACTCCTTCATTGCTGGTGGGAATGCAAACTTGTACAACCACTTTGGAAATCTAACTGGCACTTTCTCAGAAAACTGGGAATAGGGCTTCCTCAAAACCCAGCTATCCCACTCCTTGGAATATACCCAGAAAATGCCCCACCCCACAACAAGGACATATGCTCAACCATGTTCATAGCAGCCTTATTCAGAATAGCCAGAACCTGGAAACAGCCTAAGTGTCCCTCAGTAGAAGAATGGATAAAGAAACTGTGGTATATTTACACTATGGAATACTACTCAGCTACTAAAAACAAGGAAATCCCAAAATTTGTGGACAAATGGATGGGACTAGAAATGACTAACCTTTTCTCCTGCACCTGACAGCGACATTGATGCAGGGAGCCAACCCAGGTTCTCTGCAAGACCAGTACAAGCTCTTCACTACCATCCCCACCCAGCCCCATCTTCCACCATCCCTGCCTGAGTGAGACCTTCCCGGCAGGTAGGCAGGGGATGGTCCCACAACCGTTTTGGCTTTAAACCCTCCCCAGTAAAAGATATCTGTGATGCCTCCACAACCCCATGCATGTGGAATCTGTCATTTATCAACCAGCCACACGTCCCTTCATCGTGTGTCACACATAACCCACAGACAGAAAGAAGAAAAAAAAAGAAAAGAATAAAACAAATACCAATGGAAATTTCTGCTATTTTTTTTTCCACCTTCCTCCTCAGGAGGCTGTGATGGATGTGTTCCCACCAATCCCCAGTAGAGAACCAACTGAGCCTGTGTGTTCCTGCAGGCGAGGTTCACCAAGCTCTTAGTCACTGCTATGGCCCCAGCATATCACTCGCTCTTGACATGGACTTAACTAAGCATGGTGGCCCAAGTATTTAATCCCAACTCTTGGAACACAGAGGCAGGCAGGTCTCTGCGAGTTCGAGGACAGCCTGGAGTCCACAGCAAGCTCTAGGTCGGCCAGTGCTACATAGTGAGAACTTGTCTCAGAACACCACAAATTAATGATTCTGAGGCCTGTGGTCCAGCTGGTTTCTACTTGAAAGAAGCAAAGCAGCTGAAGGGCCCACTCAGAGGATCCCTGGCTACTGCTGCTCTCCTCAGTCCCCAACTTCCCCACCTAGATCCTAAGAGAGTCAAACTAAGTGGCTTCTGAGGGTACGTCTTTCTGCTGCCCTTAAGTGTGGTTTTCCTGGCCTCCTTTGAATCACGGTGGTGAGGCGGCCTCAGCTTGGAGCCTGGCCCGGCCTCACTGTGAAATACTGTTGTCCCTGCCAGCTGCCTTCCCAGACTTCACCAACCCCAATCAGCTACTCTGTACCCCTGACATCAGTGTGGAGCCCAGCCCTCTGCACAGAAGGCAAGCTGTAAATCTCAGGCAGGGGGCTCTCTGACAGGAAGGCATCATGGGAGAATTCATTCCTCATCCCGGATTAAATTACCTCCTAGGACAGGAAGCAGGAAGCAGTTGTTCATTAGGTTGAAGAGTGGCTGTTTGGAGGGCTCTCTGCCTGGTGGGATTCTCCAGTTCTCAGGGCTAAGAGGAATCCCAGGAGGAAGACCAGGTGCCTTCCATACCAGCCCACCTTACTGCCAGCATCTCCCTCCTCTGGGGCTGAGGTCTCCACCCTGCTGAGGAGCAAGCCAAAGGGACTCCAAAGTCACTCTCTAACCAGGGACACAGAAAAGCACAAGAGTCCTCTTCCTACCAAATAAATAAATCACTCTTAGGAGGCAGGACAACTTAACAGAGAGTCACTGGGTGTATCAGCCACCCTCGAGGGCAGGCCCCATGCCCAGGAGCAGTTGGCTAACACAGAACAGACTCCATGCTCTTTTTGTGACATTGTGTGTGTGTGTGTGTGTGTGTTGTCTTAGTTGGTTTTATTTTTTTTATTTAGTTTGTTTTGATTTTTTGTGTTTTGCTATTTCTTTGGTTGAGTGGGCTGGGAGGAGGGCTGGACCTAGGAAGAATTGGTGGAGGGGAAAGAATATTATCAAAACATGGTGTATGAAAACAAAATATGATGTATTGAAAGGGGGCAGAGCAAGGCTGAATAGCCTTTAAAAAGCTATGTGGCACTGGGTGCTGGTGGTTCTGTTGTTTAAGCTGGGATGAGATGCAGTGAGTCTCCCTGTGCCACTCTCAGGGGTGCATTCAATTGTGGGTTTTGTTTATTTGTTTTGAAACAGGGTCCCACTATATAGCTCTGGCTGTCCCGGAACTCTCTATGTAGACCAATTTGAGGCTGGCCTCAAACTCACAGAGATCTGCCTGTCTCTGCCTCCCAAGTGCTGGGATTAAAAGTGTGTGCCACCACACCTGGCCCATGTAAAGGCGGAAAACAAGAACTGACTCCCCAAAGCTGTCCTCTGACCTCCATACCCATGCTTTGGCAGTGTATATGTACCTGCACACAATAATAAATTAAAAAACTTAAATTTGGTATTATGGGGCTGGAGTTTGCTCAGTAGTTAAGAGCACTGGCTGCTCTTGGAGAGGACCCAAGTTCAGTTCTCTCATCCACATGGTGGATCATGATTCTAGTTCCAGGGGATCTGATGTCTTCTTCTTGTTTCTGAGGGCACTGCATGCACATGGTGCAAGGACATACCTTAAGGGAAAACCCTCGCTTGCATAAATAAAGTATTTTTTAAAAATCTTTTAGAAAATTGATACTGAGACGAGGCAGTGGTGACACAACCCTTTAATCCCAGCATTTGAGAGGCAGAGGCAGGCAGATCTCTGAGTTACACACACACACACACACACACACACACACACACACACACACACACGCACGCACGCACACGAGAGAGAGAGAGAGAGAGAGAGAGAGAGAGAGAGAGAGAGAGAGAGAGATGATAATCTTGTTACTGTTATGAGTGTCTCCCCAATGCTACCATAACAATTATGAAAGATGATGCAGCGGCCATCTTTCATCTTCATCCTGCCCACTCACATTTTCCCCTGTTGCTGCTAATAACTCCGCACTCAGATGTTACCACTGCCTAAACTTATTTCTCTTTTTTTTCTTCTTTTCCTCCTCCTCCTCCTTCTTTTTTCTGAGACAGGGTTTCTCTGTGTAGCCCTGGCTGTCCTGGACTTGCTTTATAGACCAGGCTGGCTTCGAACTTACAGTGATCCTCCTGCCTCTGCCTCCCAAGTGCTGGGATTAAAGGTGTATGCCACCACGCCCGGGTGACATCTTATCTCTTTCCACTGAGGGATCTTTCCACACTCAGGATATTATCCTCTGCCAGTACCTTGTGCCATGAACACTTCTTCCTGGCTTGGGGCTAGCCTGAACCATGTGGTTTCCTGTGTCATATACTTTATTTATTTATTTTTTTAAGACTTTTTTTGTTCCATTTTGCCCCCAGTCTGTTTATCTTGTGAAATTGGCCTTCCGAGTTTCCATTTCCTCAAATGACAGTAAGTTGACAACTCAGTATGGCAGAACTGTGATGAGGAGTTGAAAATGCGAATAAGGGGTGGAGAGATGGCTCAGTGGTTAAGAGCACTGCCTGCTCTTCCAAAGGACCCAGGTTCAATTCCCAGCTCCCACATAGCAGCTCACAACTGTCTGTAACTCCAAAATTTGACACCCACACACGAACGCACATAAATTAAAATAAAATATTAAAAAAAAAGAAAAGAAAATGCGAATAAGGATAGTAAGTGAAAAGGAGGAGGCCCTGTGGTGCCGCTCTAAATGAAGTCCTTTTGTGTTCTCCCTATGTTTGCTTGCCTCCCAGGCCTCCAGCAGCCAGCGGAAGCTTTTTGCAGTTGCTCCTCTCCTACTTGAAAATGTTTCAAGTACCTAAGAATGGAGTCCAAATTCCTCTAGTGTGCTATGGGCTGAGCCAGTGAGAGGTAGCTGGTAGGGCTGGTGGCAAGTAGGGCAACATATGCCTCCCTACGAACAGCAGGAGTGGAAGCTAAGGAAAGTTGTGTGAAATCTTTCCTGCCATTTAAAAGCTAACAACTGATATTTCAAGCCACAGAGAGTCAAAGAAGGCCTGGCTTTTGGTCAGCTGTTTTGTTTTGTTTGTTTGTTTCTTTGTTTTGCTCTTCTGGCATGACGAATCACCCTCTGTTTACAGTGTCCAGCCAGAGGTAGGGGACCAAGCTCTACAGACCACAGTCCTGAGGAGAGGGGCCCATCCCCAAACCGGGAAAGGCTCTCTAGGACAGGATGCACACATCCAGAGGAGACCTTGAGAAGGTGGTGCAAACGGGTCCCGGGCCTGGCAGCCTGGGTTCAGGCCCAGACCTGCTCCTTATTACATGCATCCTTGGAAGTCACTCAACCTTTCTGCCCAGTTTTCTCATCTGAAAAATAAGGATTAAAAGTAATGCCTACATCGCCTAGGCATGATGCTTCATGCTTGCAATCTCAGCACTTAGAAGTCTGAGGCAGAAAAAGGACAGACCAGGCTACACCATGAGACCCTGCCTCCTACAACCAAAGCCTGATGATGTCACCTAGCAGTAGTGCACTTGCCTGCCATACACAAGCAAAGCTCTGGCTTCCATCCCAGCACTGCCACAAAAAAAAAAAAAAAAAAAGAGAGAGAGAGAGAGAGAGAGAGAGAGAGAGAGAGAGAGAGAGAGAGAGAGAGAACAAGTACTTATTTCATAGGGCTGCTATGAAACTAACAGTCGATTTATAAAGCACACAGAGCATGGTGTGTAGCACGCTCAGGAGCTGTAGCTGTGTAGCCTCCTCTCACCCAAGTCCGAGCACCACCTCTTCCTGCCCACCTTCTTCATCACATGTCACTGCCCTAGGGAGGGTTCTCTTCTCATTTTTATGGGGAGGAAACTTGTTTATGGGTAAAGGAGTAGCCATAGGAGCTGTCTGGTCCAGGACATTTAAATTTTTAAAAATTCTTTCAAATATTTTATTCATTTTTCATAAAAGACAAGGAGTTTCTGTCTGAGATTCTTTTAATTATTATTATTTTTTAAAGCACATGGGGCTGGAGAGATGGCTCAGTGGATAAGAGCACTTCCAGAGGAACTGAGTTTGGTTCCCACAACCTATGCGAATGAGGCAGCTTACAACTGCCTATAACTCCAGCTTCAGGGTGATCCTAGGCCTCTGACCTTGAAGAGCGTCAGCATTCCTATGCACATATATACAGTTTTCCTAATTAATTATAAGTTTTCATGATGATAGACCATGATTCTATCCTGTTCAAATATAGAAGAGCATATGTTGGTTGGCCTCTGGCCCCGAAGCTTGTGGCCCTGGGACACAGGAGGACATTTGGTCCTGTTCTGCTCTCCCTAACCAGGCTCTGACTTCGTTTTCTGCTAGTATCCCACAAGGACGCCACCCTTCTCCCACCTTCATCTCTGTGGCTCCTCCCACTCCTCTGCCTGGAGGCTATTTAATGTTCCCACTTTACAGAGAAGGGAGGTGAGGCTCAGAGGCAAAGTCATCAAATGTAGTCACTCAGCTTAAGGACAACTGCTGGGACTGGAAGGCATCCCCATGTGGTAGTCTGGAATAGGGTTAAGTGGGAGCAGGACTGGGGAAGGGCTGCTGCACACAGGCTGGGAAGGGACTATGCAGCTTCACAAAGATGCCCTGGCAACCTTCTGCCTCAGAGCAGGTGATCTCTCCTCCCCAAGCTCCACTGTCTTTTCTGTGGGCATTACAGGAAGATTGTGAGAAAGGTTGCCAAGGCCCTAGCTCACAAAGGTGCTTACTGCAGGCGGTTCCTCTGCCTTCCCTCTTCTGTGTTGTTATGAAGCAGCTGAGGAGACACGATGGCAGCTGGCATGATACATATACAGGAAAAGGTGAGTAACAGAAAAGCAGCCCCTCGGGGCCTGTGCAGAGAAAGCTGCAGAGGTGAAGGGCTGCCGTGTTAGATGGATGGTCGTGATCAGAGAATGGTGGAAGGGTGGTCCAATGAAGGGGACAGCCTTTGGCTCCCCTTGCTCCTCCAGTCTTGCCTCTGGGTAAGTCCTGGGGCACCAAGGGTGATGTTTAAACAATGGAAACTGCCTGGGGCATGCTGTTCAAATGGATCCTGTCAGAAAAGCTGAGAGGATAACATGAGAGGTGAGGAGCTGGGAAGAAAGCAGAGAACAGAGGTCTCCTTGTGCTACATAACCATGGCTGGTCTGGAGCTCAATATGTGGACCAGACTGGCCTCAAAAATCACAGAGATCTGTCTGCTTGCTTCTGTCTTCCAAGCACCGGGATTAAAGGCATGCACTACCATGCCAGCTCTAGGGGGAAGGATTTTGTTATTGTTCTCACAAAAATAGAGACACAGCTGAGAAGTGTGGTTCTGGACATGCGAAAACTGGAGCTCAGGACAGAGAGGCCAGGAGCAGGAGGGAGCTTTGCTGCCTTCCTCCCTGGCCATATCACCTGCTAGTTTGAAGCCTGCACGGGGAGAAAAGATGGAGAGGGCTAACCTTCTGTGGCCTTAGAGCCAATTTCTGTTTTGTTTTCTTTTGTTTGTTCATTGTTTAAGTGATTGCCGCTGCCCCCCCCCCCCAATGCTATGGAAAGGTGGCCAACAGCTTTATTCCCATGGCACCTTTGTAAGGAGAATGTGGAATCTCATGTCTCTTCACGCACAACGTACTAGCAAAAAAAAAAAAAAAAAAAAAAATGTTCTGAAGACCAAGAGGGAAGGAAAAGCCCAATCACAGCGTCACGCCACCCAGTGGGCTAGTGGAGGCGGGGCAGCCAGTCACTGACATCACCAGACTCGTCATGGGAAATAACTTCCGCCGTTCAAAGCCTTATTTGCATTTTGGAGGCCCAAGGAGGCATTTAAAATCAGCTTGAGTGTTGACATTGCAGTTATTAAAACCAAACAAAAGATCCCTTCCCGAGTCTGGCTAGTTTTTCTTAAATTTATCGGGTCCCCGCTACCTGATTTAAAGCCTGAGCAGATGTTTCACAGCAGGACGTCCATCGGCCCCAGATGCTGCTTTGTTCAAGCTGCGTGTACGGCATGCATTGGCAGCCACACTCACGTAGAGGGCCTGGGGCTGTGAGCATCCAAGACTCTCTCCAGCATTTGGCATGCCCACAAGGACCATTTGTAACCCCTGCCTGCGGGTCTGACAGAGAGATGAGCAGCAGGAGTGAGTAGCCAATCACATTCTATCCTATCATCTTTCCCGTTGTCTCCTAGGTAACCGACACAGGGACACATCAGCTAGCTGGGTACCACAGGACACAGGCGTGTGTGCACAAGCACTTGCATGCCATCCTAACAGCCTGTAATTCCAGACACTTGGCACGTGCCTGTCAGCACCCTGGACAGCTCCCGGAGAGGCCTATTGTAGAAGCCTCTGCTCCCTCCTTTTTCCCACGTCTGCCCTGAACTGTGCCAAACCTGTGTTAGGATGTCTTTCCCGACTGCCATTCACATCACACAGGATCCTGCTTATCTGTAGGGCCAGCCCAAGCCCTGGGTTAAGTCCACCCAAGGCTCTCACCAAAAAGTCATCAGGGCTGGACATCATGCGTCTCAAGATGTGGGCTCCTTGAGTTTTCCAGTTCATCCCTCTCCCTCTGGCCCCCTTTTCTGCCTCCAAGTCACACTGTCCAACATGCATGACCCCTGAACACCCATACTTTTCTCTGCACCTGCTGCTCCTGGCCCAAATCACTGCTCCTCTGCTCCCAGCTTGCCTGGGCCTTCTTATCCTTCAGTCAACTGAAATCACCTTTCTTGACCTCCTTCCTCCACCCTGCCTGAAGAAATACCTTCTCCTGGGACTTTGCAGAGCATCCCCCTACATGCCAACTCATGTCAGGGAAGATTCTGATGCTGTCTCCTCCATACTGACTTGGACACTTCTTTATCCGTCCCTCAAGTGTGAACTGTTCCCAGAGGTCTTTGTTCACAGTGGGACCCTCCACATACAAAACATATGCATATACATAGACGTAGACGTAGACATAGACATAGATGTAGACATATCGGCGGTGGCTGCTTCATTCTCCTTCTCTGTGGAAAGGGATGGTCATGATGACTTCTGATACCTCCCTGGCTAACATTCCAAGAGGCTGTCACAGAGCAGGAAGGACCAGTAAAGGAGCAACTCAGAACAAGCCAACCACAGAAGATGCTGCTGGCAGACAGCTGAGCATCTCAAATGAGTTGCACAGGGCCTCCTCTCATCTCTCAGTCCCATCCTCCAAATACTGGGTACCTTGGATGTTGCCTAGCAGACTTTGGCCCATGTGTGTATGTGTGCACATTGTGAGAGAATGTGTGTGTTATGGTCGGAAGGGACAGGAAGGTCAAGGTGAAGGTTCACTGGAGCATACATTGCATGCACACACACACACACACACACACACACACAGAGAGAGAGAGAGAGAGAGAGAGAGAGAGAGAGAGAGAGAGAGAGAGAGAGAGAGAGAGAGAGAGCGCCTCTGGAAGCAAGAATCACAGAAAGCTCCCCAATTTTGCAGGGACATGTGTTTCTTTCTTCCAAGAATATAGTTTCTATTTCAGGTCCTAAAAATGCTACTGAGTGGTTCTATCACTTTAAGTCAACCCCAGAGAGCAAGGCCATGCAGTGATTACTTAGTCACACCACAGACATGACCCTGTGGATTCCCCCAAGTTGTAGCAATGAAGAGCCTTGAACAGGTTGCTCAACACAAAATTCACACTGGGTCCTGGAGCTCTCCACCAATTGGTCAGTGGTGTGCTAGATTGTTTCCCCAAATCCAAGGTCAGATCAACTGTAACAATCAGGAAGGAGGACCTCCTACTGTATACAGGTCCCTACTCTAGGACAGGACCTCAGAGACTCTTCCTGACACCTGCGGGGTGGGATGAAAAGCTAAAGTTACAAAACAGGGTGGAGAGCTAACAGCATGCATGAGGCCCTGCTTCAAGGCTTAGCATTGGAAAACAAAAACAAAAACAAACAAACATAAACAACAGGGGGGACATTAGCATGCCCAAGGTCCCACAGGTGGCACTGAGAAAGGTTGTCATAGTTTCAGCTGTCAACTTGACACATACCTAGAGTCACCTGGAAAATGGAACCTCCATGAAGAAATTGCCTCTATGGGCCTCTGTGGGGAATTTTATTGATTGCTGACATTGGAAGCCCCAGCCCACTGTGAGCAGTCACATCCCAGAGGTCGTAGGCTTGGACTATTTTTCAAAAGGTCAACAACGCATGAACCAGAGAGCAAAGTAAGAAGCAGCATTCCTTCATGTTCCCTACTCCTGCCCTGGCTTCCCACTATGATGCACTGTAGCCTGGAAGCAAAGCAAAGTCTTTCTTCCCACCGTTGCTTCTTGTTTGGATGGTTATCACAGCACTAGATAAGCAAACTAGGACAGAGGTATTAGAGAGACTTGAGTCTAGTTCCCAAGCCTGCTCCAACCTCTTCCCCAAGGCCTTACAATACCCAGCATGCTACCCAGAGGAGTCAGTCTTGTTCGGAACATCCCTTTGTCTCGGTAAAGTTCCTCTCTGATAGACGGCAGTCCCGCCTCTGTCTCTCCTGTGTCCTCAGCTTAGCTGATCTTCTACCACTCAGCCTTCTGTCCAGAGGGACCCATGTTTCAGAGGCTCGCATCAGTGGCAAGCCCATGGGAACTGATTTTCCTGTAGTCCAGAGATCTTGTCTCTTTAAAATGGTAATTTCCTGCCTTGAGATGGCTGCCCCAGCCACCCCTGCTGTAGCGCTGAGGTCAGGAATCAACCCCAACTAAGATTTTCCAGAAAATACTCAAAGGCTGAATGCTGCCTGTCACCCAGGGAATGGCCTTCATCCAAAAGGTGGTGCCTGTGTCGGGCAATCTCTCACAGGCGTCTCTGACTCCAGCCCTCACTGATGTCACAGGCCCCGTGTGCACTCCATATGCATCTCATACATGCCACTCGTCGGCTTCCACATACACCCTGTACTGGGCAACACACGGTGTCCTGTGCACACTTGTCACATGACCCCACCACAGGCCTGTGTGTGTGCATAGAGCAGGAGGGCTGAACAAGTGAGCAGCACTTTCCCCAACCGGGACATTACAGTTCCCAACTTCAAAGCTGGCTCTGGGCCATGTGTCTGGTTAGGACGAAGGCCTCAGAAAAGACCTAGTCAAAGTGACTCTGTTTCCAGAAAGCCTCTGTCGAAAGGTGGGTGGTATGCACCTGGCGGAGCTACAATTCCTTCTTAGTTTGCTGGCTCCCTGAGGGTATTTCATGCCCCCAGCTGACTGCCTTACTATGTGACTCCTTCTTTGTCTCAGGCAAGAAACCTGCCCCTCCGTGTCCCTGAGGTGCCCTGATTCATCATTCAGCTTCTGAGTGCTAGGTCCATAAGCATCGTAGGCACAAACTCATGCTTGATGGGTTGATGAGGGTCTAAGCAGGACCAGTTCCACACACCCACTCCTCCCCAGCAAGCTTAGGAAATGGGTCGTTTCTCATGAGACTGGGCAAAGAGACACCTAAAGCTTTTGGGGGGTCTTATAGATTTAAGTTCACACCCCAACTATCCCCACTTCCGGGCTGTGTGACCTTGGGAACCGGGCTTCACCTCTCTGAGGCCATGCTCACCTGTAAAGTAGAAAGAATCACAGCGCCCCCGAGGGGTGGTTGTGAAGGTTAAAAAGGCAGGGGCAGGTGCTCGTGTTACCCATTGTTGCCCCCAAATCTGAGCTATTCAGTTGGGGATGGCAGCTGCCTTTGCCTTAGCTGGTCCGTGACTCGCGGCCCTAACAATTCCTAATTAGCACCAAACCTAAACTTTGCTTGGCGGTGACAGCACGGGCGCGGGTCCTCTTACAGCCTCTACACCTTCATCCCTTACCCCGAGGGCGGTGCAGACAACAGGTAAGGGGAGGAGCACCCTGGAGGTGCCGCGTCGCAGCGCTGCGGCAGGGGAAGTCCAGCAGGGACCCTCATCGCGCCAGTCTCTTTGTAACTTGGATGGCTGCGGGCTCTAGGTGCGCGCAGTACCGCAGGCCCGGAGTGCGCAGGAAAGTTGGGCGCCGAGCTCTGTCGGATAGGGGTCCCTGCGCTCTTGACCCCGCGGGCGGCGCGGAGGAGGAGGCACGTGGCTGCATTAACAGCCCAGCTCGGCTGCGGCTGTGCGCACCGTGGTCCTGTCGAGCTCTGTGCAAAGTGCGCGTCCCGCGGTGACCCTCCGGCCCCAGGGACACCCGACCCCTCCGCGACCGCGTCCTACCTTCATCCGGTAGCCGCTGCAGGCAAAACGCGAGGTTCCTGCGCCAGCTCCGCATCCCCGCAGCCGCCGGGCGGCCCCACCCCGCCTTGCCCGCGCCGGGCCAGGCGCAGCGCAGGGCTCCGGAGGCCGCGGGCCCAGCGCGCGGGGCATGGGCGGCCGGCTCGGTAGATGCCGCCGGCTTCGCTCCGGCTTCCGCGCCCGCCCGCGGCTGAGCAGCGGCTCCCCGAGAGCGCGCGCTTTCCCGGCGGGGGCGGGGCGGGGCGGCGCGGGAGCCAGGCGGGAGGGGCTCCTGGAGGAGGAGGGCCTCGCACCCGCAACTTGCCAGCTCTGGCTTCCCGCCCCAGCGTTCTGCACTCAAGGATTCATGAATGAACAAATGCGTGGGGGAATGTGTGCATACGTGCATGGATGAATGAACGAATGAATGAATGAATGAATGAGTAAAGAAATGAATAGATGAATGCAAGGATGAGTGAATGATTGCATCCTGAATAAATGGATGAGAGCGTAAATAAACGAATGCATGGGCGAATAAATGAATGAATGCATGCACAGGGAACGAATGGGTTAGTAAGAAATGAATAAATGCTTGAATGAATGAATGAATGTTTGCACGACTAGATGGGTGAGCAAATGAACAAGTGGATAAAAGTGGATGTGAATGAGCAACTGAATAAATGAACAAGGTGATAAAAAAAAACCTAGTGAGGAAGTTAATGAAAGGAACAAGTGACTGCTAAACAAACCAATGTCCTCCAACCTTACCTGTGACAGACAAAAGGCATCCGGGACCCTGCCCTGCAGTCCCTCCTGCTCTAGAGGCAGGCCTGAGGCTTGCTTCTGGTAGGTGAGGCCAGAGAGCCTCAGGAAGGGTAGGGCTTGTCTGAAGACGCCTGTCTGAAGTTCTGGGGGTGGGGGTGGGGGTAATGGATGCCTGCTGGGTTTGTCTCTGTACCTAGGGGATAGTTCCATGCAACCAGGCTGGCAGCTGTTGGCCTCAACAGATCTCAGCTCTGAGGAACAGCTTAGAACAGTCAGGTATGCGTCTCTATGGTCAGCAGCAGAGAGGGGGACCTGCACAAAGCAGCCTGTCTGCTGTGTGTGATGGGAAGGTGAGCAGCCTCCACCCAGAGCATGGGGTCTGTCAGAGCTTAACTGTGTGTCTGTGGGGAAATCACTAACCTCTCCGAGTCTCCCTTACTCTCTGAACCTACAAATCTGAGAACATCATAATGTCCCAGTAGGTCAAGTAAGTCAGGCTAGAGCCAGGAGTTTGTGTTCTAGAAGGGAATCTTGTGGTGGACCCAAGAACTTGCTGGATCTATCAACCCAGCTATTTAAACTTAGCAGTAGCCTTCAGAAGTAGCTAGCACCTTTGAAAAAGGAGTATGACACCAGATCCTCAACTATTCTGCGAGGCTGCTGTAATTGGCCACGTTTAGCAAATGAAGATACTGGGGCTCAGAAAGGTTAAGCACACTGCCCGAGGTCACACAGCCAGGAGCTAGCGGAGCTGACATTTAAATCCAGATTTCCCCAGCCCCAAGCACTACCCACAAAGTCTGACAGATGCTCTTGCCATTTATTTGTGCTCCTAACAAGCCTTGATGGATCCCATCACAGCCTGCTGTTCATATTTGAACCATTAATCACTTCAGTCAGCAGGCCTGAGGCAGAGGGCAGGAGGGGCAGATCAGCCAGTGAACTCCGGAACTAGGCCTAATGGGAGAGTGAATATCTCTGGGTAGCTGGGCATCCAACTAGAGGGTGAGTCTCCCTGTAGTGGGATGATGGGTTTCTCCAATCTGTGCCCAGAACAATGTGGCTAGAATGCCAAAGTTCCACGGAGGATGGGGTCGATTTGCTGATGGAAGAGGTAAAGATCCCAGACAGGGGTCCCAGAAGATCCCAGTGGGGCATTCAGAGTGCTGCACAGGAGATGGTACCAGGAAGCAGGAACAGTCTGTGTGGGAAGGGTCTTCAGTGACCTGTTGCTGTAGAACAGGCCACCGGGTGTCATGTGATACAGCCATTTCATCACGGTTGTGAATTCTGTAGGGAGGAATTTGGGCAAAGAGGATATGTAACAATCCTATGAAGATATAGAAGGTGGGACAGGGTGTGGCTGACATATGGAAGACTCTCTTCCTGGTTCCTGGCATCTGCAACTTGAGTTGGCCTGGGTCCTCAAAGGTGTGGAGTGAGGACTGCCCTTTCTGTTCCTTTCACAAAGCTGACACCTTCAACTTATCAAGAGAAGTTGCTCATTTTGACTCATGGGTTTGGATGTCCCAGCCATGATCACCTGGCCTGGCTGTTTGGGGCCTGTGGTGGCGCACATCTTGGCAGAGCTCTCAAGGCTAGGAAGAGTTAAAGAGGTGGGAAGCAGGGCCTGAGTTAGCCCCTACAAAAGCATGTTTCTGATGACCGGAAGACATCTGGACTCTACCCCTTCAAAGTCTCTCCACTTTCTGTGAGCGTCAAGCTGGGGGCCAAGTTTTTAAAATGTGTGTCTTTGGGTGGTGACTCAAGGTCCAAATAACAGCGGCATGCTAATCCACAGATGGTCCCAGAGTTAGGATGGGCTGACTCGGAGATTTTCTGACTTGGTGATGATGTGAAAGTGACACTCATTACTCTGTAAGAAGAGCAATCCATTTTGCTCTTCGCTCTGGACAATAACACATGTTAAGGACTCAGCCTTGTGCCAGTCCCAACCACGAGAAAAATGACCTGACATCTGCAGCTAGCTGCAGCTGTGCTATGATGGGCCACAGGCCAGGTGTGTGTGTGTGTGTGTTCCAGGTGCTCTTCGCCTGGAATACTGGGATACAGAACCCCACTGAAACAAACATAGCAATGGGGGTTGGAGGAACAGCAGCCCAGGACACCCAGAAACATCTCGGTCATTGGGGTTATGACATAAGCTGCACTCAGAGGAACAGAAATGGAAGGAAAAGTAATGGGGCAATGTGCTGCCTGGCCTTCAAACTGGGACATAGCCTCTGGTGACTTTCTAGCTGCTCCTCAGTTGTGTCCTCTGTAAAAAAGAGGGATAAACTCATCCCTGCCTGCAGGGGTTGGCATGAGGGTGAAATGAGCTCGCGCGAATAAGGCATCTGCTGTCTGCTTCACAGAGAAGGCACTTTGGAAGTGTGAGGTACTCTGAAGAACAGAAGCCACATGGGGAAGGCTGCCAGGGGCCAACTGATCAAGGAGCTGTTTAGTTGGGTGTTGCCACCACCTCAGTGGCACTCCAGGGTGCCCAGCCCAGACAGCCGCCATGCCTGCTACATGGTGTGCACCCCCACCCTACACAGCCTAGGCTTCTGAGTACTAGGTCCCAGCATGCCCCTGTCAGAAGGCTGGTGAAGCCTACAAGATCCGCTGGAGACAGGGACCAGACTCAGGCAAGGTCAAAGAGGGCACACACCCTGGGCCCAGACTGGCTTCCAGGCCCCCTGGCCGGGGTTCCCTGTGGAGACAAGGAGATAGGGACTTGGCTCCGGGTGGCCAGAGCTCCAAGCACTGACTGCAGTTTGGGGACTATGCCAGCCTTTGGTATGGGTAGATGGAGTTGGGCCTGGTGACTGGGGTAGAGGAGCCTGAGACAAAACACTGGGACAGAGGATGTCACCGTTGCTAGTTATCTTTTTTTTTTTTTCATGTAAAAATCAAACAGGGAATTTTCCTTTTATTTGACATGGATTGACAACAGCATACATGTTCAATTTATAACTATGTGTACACTTTGGGGCCTGCACTCGCAAACCATTTTGCTCACAAAAGACCCGGAAGTTCAGAGAACCTTGTGCAAAAGTAATCACCCCAGCACAGGCCAGCCCTCTGGGTGAGTCTACCTGCAGGCAGCACTAACAGTTGCTCTGCAATTACTGCAGGACCCAGCAGGCTCCCAGCAGCCTTTGTGCTCTCACTGCAGCTCCTGTATAAGGCACCACACAGAGCTGAGTTCAGCCCGGCCTCCCCATTGTCCCTAGCTGTTCCTCACTCTTCCCTGATGATTGACACCACACAGTTGGTATTCTACGTGCTTATATGCTCTTTACCTTCTGCAACATAATCCAGATCTTTCTGTTGGTCTAACTGGGGGCAGCATTGAGCATTCAAAAGAGCAAAGGCTTTGCAGTCACGTAGCCAGGGCCCAAATCCCACACCATTACTTCAGACATTAACTCTGTGGATGCGTGTTGAGCACCTGTGAAGTGCGGGCCACCATACTCCATGCTAGAGTACCTCAGTGACTGGACCAAAATCTTCGCTCTCATGAACAAGCATGCCAACAAATCAGCTCACCCGCTACACAACCCAGACCAATCACTGCATCTTTCTGAGCCTTTGTTTACCCACCTTGGAAGAAGAGCTCATAGCTGCCCCCTCTCCAACCTTGAGGTATGGCTCTGACATAAGTATGTAAAGGGTTTGGTTCATTTGCAGAGGCATTTCATGCGCCCAGATATGGAAAGAACTTCATTCTAAACCTGGTTTTTGCAGCTATTGACAAGTACAGATGGTGAAGGGGCTGGGGTCCACCCAAGGACACCCAAGTGAGGTGTCCAGCACAAGAACTAGAACTGAGGGTGAGGCTTTCTGTACTATCTAGCCAGGGACAAAGAATTCCATAATATTCTGGCATGGAGGGTAAGTTCTCTGTCCCCAGAAACGCTGCTTTGCTCTGCCAGCCTGAGAGGCTGGAAGCTGACTCTTCTCCTCACTCCTCATTATCACATGGTTACCAGAGGAAATGGATCCCAGGTCCCCGGTAAAAACCACAGCATCTAGTGGGACAAAGGAGAAAGGTATGGGGCCTCAGTCATCTCAGCATTTGAGTGGCACAGATGGGGTGTGTGTGTGTGTGTGTGTTCAAATGCACATGCATGTGAAGGTCAGAAGTCAACTTTAAATATTGTTCCCTGAAAACTGTCCACTTTGTTTTTGAGGAGCTGCTTCTTCCTGCCTCCCCATTAGGAAATGATAAGGAAGCCCCACCACACCCAGCTTTACCACATGGTTGCCTTGGAACTGAGCTCAAGGTCTCCATGCTTGTGCCATGGGCATGTTCCTGACTGAGCCATCCCCTTCAGGCCAAGACTTCTATTCTTTGAACACAATATGACTACACTTATCCAGAGCAGGCTTGATGCAGGGTGGGGTGAAGGGAGGAGCCCTGTAGTTCAGCCCTGGCTACCGCTTTCCCACCTCCTTGAGCCAGACCACAGTCTGAGCCTTCCTCAGTATCCTAGACCCTTTAGGGAGCATATTACAGAGGGCTCAGGGCTCTGATTTTTTTTTTTTTTTTAAGATTTATTCATTATTATGTATACAATGCTCGGCCTGCATGTACACCGGCAGGCCAGAAGAGGGCATCAGATCACATTATAGATGGTTATAAGCCACCATGTGGGTGCTGGGAATTGAATTCAGGACCTCTGGAAGAGCAGTCAGTGCTCTTAACCTCTGGGCCATCACTCCAACCCAGGTTCTGATCTTGTTAATGTGGTTTGAATAAGTGTCTCACAAAGGCCCAGTGTTAAATACATGGTTGCCAGCCCATGGAGCTGTGGGTGGGTGTGTGTGGTAGCACCCTGAAGAGGTAAGGCCTGATGGGAAAAAGTAAGACTCCTGGGATATGCCCTTCAAGGGGAAGTCAGAACAACTGATCCTTCTTTCTGGTTCACTTCCGCCTGGCCAGTTCCTTGCCTCCTGGGTCCCACCATGATAAAATAGGTTTTTGTTGTCGTCAGCTTTTGAGACAAATGTAGCACTGGCTGGCATGGAACTTGCTTTGTAGTTCAGGCTGGCCTTGAATCCACAGAGATTCACCTGCCTCTACCTCTGTAGTGCTGGAGTAAAAGATGTGCACCCCCATATCCATCCCACCATGATAAGCTGTACCATCCAAGCCTAAAGCAATAGACTCAAGGGACCATGGGCTGACAGCTTCAAAACTGTGAGACAAAGTAGTCACTTTAAGTCAGACTCAGTGCCATGCACAGAGGGGACACTGAGCAGTGTCTGGTGTGTCATTAAATTACTGATGTGGGCAATCATTTGTTCAGTTTTAGAACAAAGGAGCTTTAGTACTAGTGAGCTAATCCTGGCTTTGAGAGCTCCTTCTTTAAGACAGACTTGCTTCCGACTATAAGAAAGTAGTTTGTGCATATGTACAGGGGAGGGGCTTCAAAGGCATCTAGGACCCAGAGAGGAGAGTCTTGCCATAGGATATGCCTTTTGGCCATTTCATGTGGCTGTGAAGAAAGAAGCTGAAGGCGAAGACCAAAGCTAGCAGAGAAAGGATCCAGGAGAGATCCCAGTGTGGACGGACTTCCAGGTGTGCACCAATTCTAAAGCCTTGCAGAGAAGGGGACCCAAAAAAGGTCCAAAAAACCAACCAACCAACCAAAACAAAAACAAGCAACAACAACAAAACCCCTAAAGCAGCAGGAATACCAAGCATGGTGGCGTAAACTCTAGTCCCAACCGTGGGGATGATGGAGCAGGAACATTGCATGTTTGAGGCCGGCCTGAGCTGAAAATGAACCCCTGTCTCAGAAAACCAAGGACTGAGGGTGTGACTCAAGGAGAGTGCAAGTTCCTAGCATGTGAAAGATTCTGAGTTTGAACCCACAGCTGTCACCCCCTAAAAGAGCAATAGGGAATAGAAGGAGAGAAGTGGAGGAGACAGTCCAGCAAGGGGCTGAGGTCTACTAGTAAGTTTTCTAGGTTTTCTGTTGGAGCCACTGATGGTTATGACCCAGGGATTGGGGGCAGGGGTAGGGTGACGGGGGGTGCTAAGGGAAGCCAAAACTGATAGCACTTTTGGCCTAGACCCCAGTCAGCTCAGTTTTTAATTAATCAATTAATCTGCATCTGACAGGGTCTCACTATGTAGTCCTACCTGGCTTGAACTTGCTGTGTAGAGCTAGCTGGCCTTGAATTCACAGAGTTCCACTCTGCTACCCGGGTGCTGCGCTCAAAGGCATATAGCACCATGCTTTACTCAGTGCAATTTTTAATTCAAATAGAGTGATACGTCATTGCTGTGTCTACAGTCACAGGAAGGGGCGCCCTTCTCTAGAGAAAGTAATAACCAGTTTTTTGAGTGTTTCATGCACAATATCTGACTTTCAACTTAAAAGCAAGTTTTTGTTTTGTTTTGTTGGTTTTGTTTTGCTTTGCTAGGCTGAGACAGGGTTTCTCTCTGTAGCCTTGGCTATCCTAGACTCACTTTCTACATCAGGCTGGCCTTGAACTCACAGAGATTCACTTGCCTCTGCCTCCCAGAGTGCTGGGCTTAAAAGCCATCTTAAAAGCAGGTTTTAAAAATATCTGTACCATTCAACAGACAAAGGCAAGATGAGAAGAGTAAAACAAACAAATAAATAAACAAAAAGAGGTTTACTATACATAATGTTACCAAGAAGCCCAGGCTTGGAAACAGCCAAGAGCAATGTGTTCTAGAGACTGCAACAAGATGGAGAATTCCAGCACAGCGCCAGGATCTATAAGAAATCATCAAGGGAGACTTAAGAACTGAAAAATACAGGCTCTGACATCAAGAACCTGATCCATGAGCTTACGGCTTAATAAACACATCTTCAGAGGGTTAGTGGATTGGAAGACAGTTCTTTACCAGACATGCAGAAAACTGTTTCGGTATAAGGAACTAATGAAAAACACAGAGATGAAAGCTGGGGCCCAGGAAAAACATGTGCTACTGATACTAAGAGGAAAGAAGAAATAAAATGGGACAAACCCAATGGTTTTCACAGTGACAAAAAATTTTCCAAAATTAGTGGAGGGAACTAGACATGAATTTCTAAGCAGGATAAATTGAAAATAAATCATATTTAAACTTATAATAATAAAATTCAAAATTAAAGTAGTCACACACAAAAAAAATGGCGTTTTCTCACCTGTGTGAGGAATGTGCAAAATGAAGGTCATAGAAGCAGAGACTAGAATGGTAGATGCCATGGGCTGGGATGTTGGGACTGGAGAATCTTGGTTAAAAGAGACAAAATTGGGGCCTGGAAAGATGGCTTGGCACTTAGGAGCGTTGGATACTCTTGCAGAGGACCTGAGTTCAATTCCCAGGACCCATGGCAGCTCACAACCATCTGAAACTTCAGTTCCAGGGGACCTGATGCCCTTTCCTGAATCTCTCTGGCATTACATACATGTGGTGCACAGATATACATACAGGCAAAACACTTGAGCATATAAAAATAAATAAAGGTTTTTTTAAAAAAAGATAATATCTGAATCAAATAGAGGAATAAATTTAAGAATGCAATTATACAGCAGGACAAGAATAGATAACAATGTATTGTACATTCAAAGAATCATGCCAAGCATGGCGCATATCTTTATTCCCAGAACCCAGGAGGCAGAGGCAGGCTGATCACTGTGAGTTTGATTTCAGCTTGGTCTACTTATCAAGTTCCAGGCCAGCCACAAATACATAGGAAAACCCCATCTCAAAACAAACAAAAAATGTTGTAATGTTTTCTGGCATCCAAACTCATGATAGCAGTGGGAAAAGTTTAAAAGAATTTATAATAGTCGAGGACTCTGGCACCGTTCAAAATATGAAAAGGTACAAATTTGCACTGTATTTTAATGAATCAGAGGGAGACTGTAATAATAAGGTAACAACTAAGGTAATAAAGGGTGTGGTGCTGATGTCCTAACACAGGACACACGAAACAGTATCAAATGATTCTTAATTCCTCCAGATAAGGAAAAAAAGAGAGGAAGCAAGCAAGATAGGTAGGACCAATAAATATTAAGCTGGTAAATATATAATGGAATTAGTTCGGTGAATATTTTTAAGTACTTAGAGCCAGGAATGGACTCTGTAATTAGGTCAGAGTCTCTTCTGCCATGTGAAATAGAAAGACAAGAGAGGGGGTTGGGAGCTGGCCCAAAGGACCGAGAGTTTGCCGTGTGAGCATAAGAAATTGATGTGTGATCCCCATGTGCACCTGTAATGCCGGCTCTGGTGAGGCGGGGACAGGGGCAGGCGGTTTCCCTAGCCTTGGGTTTAGGGAGAGATCCTGTCTCAAAAAATAAGGTGGAGAGTGATTGAGGAAGACATTCTAGTGTTAACCCCTGGCCTCCCAATGAACCTGTATGGGCAGGCCAACCTGTACACACATGTACACCAAATACACGCAATGGTGAGACAGACAGACAGACAGAGAGACACACACAGGGGTATTCAGTTATATGCTGCTACCATTGGAGTGAGACTTCCTGATAAAAGTGGCATTTGATCTGAGCTTTTAGTGACAGGAAAGCTGTTCTCAAGAGGAAATGCAGGCCCATAGGAACATACAGACTCATGGGTAGTGGCAGGGGGAATAAAGACCATGACTGAACAACATATTTATGTGTGTAAATTATAGAGGAAGAGAATAATGGAGACTCTGGGATTATTAACCTCCAAACTCATGACAGCAGATATTAAGAGACATCTAGTCAATCCCTTGATTTTGCAGCCCAATAAACTAATTTGTAAGCAAAATGGCAAATTTTCAACATAAGCATGTAGTCATTATTTTTTCACATTGCTATGACAAAATACCTGACGAAAACAACTCAGGAAGGGTGGGTTTATTTCAGCTCACAGTTTGAGGATACATCTTGGAAATCATGGAAGCCAAGAACAGATAGAGGGGCTGCAGAGATGGCTGAGAGGTTAAGAGCATTATCTGTTCTTCCAGAGGTCCTGAGTTCAATTCCCAGGCACTGCATGGTGGGTGTCTCACAACTATCTACAGTGAGATCTGGTGTGCTATTCTGGCATGCAGGCACACATTTTGGCAGAATACTGTATAAATAAATAAATAAATAAATAAATAAATAAATAAATAAGTTAAAAAAAAAAAACAAAAACCAGATGAGATGAATGCTGGCACTCAGCTCACTTCTTTCTTTTTGATTCAGTCCAGGATCCCAGCCCATTAGATGGTGCCACCCACACTCAGGGCGTGGGTGTCTCCACCTCAGCCAAGCCTCTCTGGAAATCCAGTCAGATTGACAATGAAGATTAGCAAGCAGTCACAGTGGGGCAGGTATGGTGGCGGCAGAGGCCGGGAGCATGGCAGCAAGAGTGGCAGAATGCTTGCTCACATCCTAGCAGATCAAGAAGATGAAAACTGGGGAAGCAGAGTCAGGCTATAAGCCTCTAAAGGTCAGGCCTCAGGGCTCTCCACCTGCCTGCTAGACCCCATGTCCCAAAGACTCCACAGCCTCTCCGAACTGCCACTGTTACCCTGGGATGGTGGCACACACCTGTAATCCCAGCACTGGGAGGTAGAAGCAAGAGGTAAAGGCCACCCTTCACTACGTACTGATTTTTTGAGGCTAGCCTGGGCTGTGTAAGATCCTGTCTCAAAAAAGCAAAGCCAAAACAGAACAATGCCCCAGCTGGGAACCAAGTGTTCCAGCACGTGAGCCCCTGAGGGACACATCACACTCAAACCACAACAGACTGTAACACCACTGATGTGGGGTGTAGAGCCCTCATCCAGTGGAGGGGGGGGGCTTAGACTGGAAACTGATAAGGAGCTGGTGTGACAGCTGGAGCAAAGGAAGAGTGCACTCAGGGAACATGGTGATGTGCCCTTCTTCCGGGATAGACAATGGCTCCATGAGAGCACACCGCTGTGTAATGGGGCAACCTGTGGAAGGTATCTGTAGTGTAACCAACAGTGCCCCCTGCCTACACACTAAGTTAGTTACAGGGCAGAAAAAGAGAAGGGGATTGAAAGTTTTCCTTTTCCCCTTTTCCTTTTTTTTCTTTTTTTTTTGGCCTCTAATTAGGCAATGTTAGCTGCAGCTAAAGAAATACGGTGAATTGTGCCTTAAAGAATGGCCGGTGATAGACAAGTGTCTCTTGTAGCCAGCCCTTATAAAGGGGTCAGTAGGGTGGGGAGGGCTAGAGTCTAAGAAAAAACAAGCCCCAGCACTCAGGAGGCAGGGGTAGGTGGGTCTCTGTGAGTTTTAAGGCCAGGCTGGTCTACATAACAAGTTCCAGGACAGCCAGGCCTACCTAGTAAGATCTTGTTTCAAAAAAGAAAAAAAAAAAATCCCCCACAAAAAAAGCAAATAAAACCCAATTTCTTTGTTTTGAGGGGGGAATTGTCAGTGTTTAGCGAAAATGAGGGTGCTTTACAAAACAGTATGTTAGCATGGCTAACAGTGACGACAGCTGGCTGTTGTAGCAAACAGATCCCCAAGTGCACAATGCCCGCACAGTGACAGAAGTTGGCTTCTACTTGTGTTAAGTCTAAAGTCACCCTCTCTGTACAGCCACTCAGGGCCCAAACCTCGTCCAGGCTGTGGCCACCATTTTAACATAGCCATATATGTTGTTTGATGGGAGAGGAGACAGGAGATAGGATAACTTTGGGAGGGTTTGTGGTCTAGATGAAAGCTGAAAAATCCAGACCTGGAGATTCAGAACTGGCAAGATGGCTTAGTGGGCAAGGATGCTATGTTTTTGATCTTTTTTCTTCCCTGACAAACAAATAGGATGAACGTAACTCCAGAAAAGGAGAAGGGGATAGTTCATATTCTCTCTCTCTCTCTCTCTCTCTCCTCTCTCTCTCTCTCTCTCTCTCTCTCTCTCCCTCCCTCCCTCCCTCTGTCCCTCCCTTCCTCCCTTCCTGCTTCTGACTAGCAATGCTTGATTTAAGGAATTGACAAGATATTGCAGTACATAACAGTTCAACTTGAACTGGCTTTGTTGAGTGGGAGCCTGGAGACCTTGTGCACTGCTGTGAAAGCCTCAGACTCTCCCCCGAAATAGGCAGACCTAAGTGTCCTTTGAGGACTATGAGGCTGGAGTTTGCTGGGTTTTGGAAGTGCAGCCTACAGTGTGCCAGAATTTATAACCACTCCATCCCCCTAGCCTGTCTGAGCCTCCCCCCGCCCCAAGGGGCTACTCTGTGACAGCAGTTCCTAGTTGCAGTTGGCCATTAGACAGATGTTTCTGTCTGCAGGACAGCACGCTGTGGCACAGATTGTCCCTAAGCATAGCTGGGGCAGAGGCTCTGGATGCATCCAAGGCATATCTGGGGAAGCCTATTACCCAGCATTCCCATCTTACCTCAGGCAAGGGCACGTGAACAGAGCTGTAGGGAGGAAGGAAGGCAGTTGGAGAGAGCTCAATATTTGAAGAACACCTACTGCATGTCAGACCACTGTCTGTGGGTACACAGAATCTTTGTGCTGAGTTTTGGTCCAGCTAGGGAAACAGATGTTGATTAAGTAATCACTTGAATTAATACACAGATTTCAAGCCAGCGAACCTTACAAGGCACACTGAGGGTTCTCCAAAACCCAGAAACAGCTATTGTTGTAACCAACCCGGCTCAACCTTCTTACCTTTTGGATGTTCCTCTGGAGACACTTTTGCTTTCCTTCAGCCCACAGGATCCAGGAAGGATGAAGTTAGGGCCACTTCAGGTAAACACTGACCCTAACCAATGAAAGCATTCCATCCCTTGACCTCTCTGATGATTGGTCAGAGATGTAGCTATGACCTAAGCCTGTTTTTGTAAAGACAACTGGGAAAAAAAGGAAGATCTGGTTTAGCTGGGGCTTCTAAACTGGTCTTCTAAAGTGGCCTTGGGGGTTCACCAAAGCCAGGAGCCCAAAAGAGGAGGTGAAAGACTTGTGATTGGAGGACTCTGGCAGTGCCATTTGAGATCCTAGATCCAGCGATACTCAAGGCCAGACATCCCCTGGGCTTTTCTGTTATCTGAGCCAGCAATCACTCTTTCTGGCTTAAGTCTCTCTACCCACCCCCCCAACACACAATCAGTTACAATTGAGAGCTTAGTCTGATTAGAAGGGACTGAAGGGTCGCAGAAGGCTACCCTGAGAAGTGACATTCATGACATTCATGCTGAGCCCTGGAGAGCAAGGCAAAGTGACTGAGGTAAGAAACCACGTGTGAAGTGGGCGGTTCTGGGACTTGCAAACTGTGATACTCAGGAATTCATCCTTAGCGGGCAGAGTCACCATGGGGGTAGGCCAATCATAATTACACCCACTGTTTACACCAGTCTCTGCTTTCAGTTTCAGTAAACATGGAAACGGTCATCTCTATCCAGCTATGCTTTAATGTGCCCTGTGTAGGCAGAACACGGTCTTCCTGTTCTGACCAGTCTCGGAAGAGCAAGGCCCAAGCTGCCTTCAAAAAGCACCCAAGCTTCAGGCTTTAGAGGAAGGAGAGGAGAAGGAGGAAAAGGATGAGGGTGCGGGCTGAAAAAGAACAATTAAAACAAAAAGCAATAACAAACTGTAAATGGACCTACTTTTTAAATACAAATAAACATTTCATAATTTACTAGCTTTATAATATCATATAATTTTATGGCTTCGACTTTCTTCAATTTTAAGTGTTTGGGTTTTTTTCATTATGAAAGTCATAAACTCCATTTTGGAATGTGCAGAAGAAAATTGTAACTCTTTATAATGTTCTTGTTCTAACCCGAATGCAGTCAGATCTGTGGTCTTTTTCTTTCTGTTTGGCTGCTTCCATGCAGTGTGAAGCCCAGTGCCGCTTTTCAAATGTGAATGTGCACAACGGCTCCGTAGGGATTTGTTTAAATACTATCCGTGGCTCAGTGGGTCTAGGGTAGCACTGGGACTGCATATATCTAATATGCTCCAGGGTGTGCCAGGCAGTTTCAGACCTCAGAGTGAGCCAGGCGCAGCCAGACCAATGCCAGGAAGTGTGGCCTCAGTCAGCCCACCCAAAGCTTTTGTTTTACTCTGTGAATCCTGCTTCTTAGGGGTCTCCTGTTAATCTCTTGTTGAATTAAAGGGACAGAGTCAGGAAGTGTTTAGGCACCACTGGTGTGCAACTAGGAGAGCTGGGTGGCGTTGGAAGGACAATCTTGAGAGGACTGAAGCAAGAAACCTATGGGAATATATTCCAGAGGGAGTTTCTAGTAGTGTGGCCCCAGCAACAGCTGAGAAGTGTGGTCCAAGCACCGAGGGACTCCAGGTTGCCTCAGAGAATTGCTCAGGATTTGCTCCAGAAGCACAAAATGTTCCCTCACCTCCCTCACCCATTCCTCCTGCAGTGCCCATATAAATGCTCTGTACATGTTTAATTATATTGCTATTGTGTCCGTTTTCTTTCTGTCCCTGTAGTAAAAACACTCTGACCAAAATCAATTGGAGAGGGGGTGTTATCTGGCTTATACTTCCAGAGCAAAGTTCATTACTGAGAGAAGTCAGGTCAGGAACTTGAAGCAGAAACCATGGAGGAACACCACTTTCCTGGGTCACTCACAGATTTTCTTATACAGCTCATGGCCACCTGCCTAGGGAATGGTGCTGCCTATAGTGGGCTAGGCCCAACTAAATCAACTAACAATCAAGACAAGAGCCCCATAGACATGCTAATCTGATGTAGGCAATGCCTCATTAGAGGTTTTCCTCTCAGATGACTCTAGGCTATGTCCAGTTGACTATTAAAGCTAACTAGACTAGCTAGCTACTAAGGTGGGCAAAATAACTAGCTTGCTAACCCTCAGCCTCAATCCATGCTGGCCATGTTTCCAGCTGAAATTTTCTTCTATAAGCCTACAAAATATCTACCTAGCGGTGGTGGGAGCACCTATTGATGAATTCTCTGGGGCCCCCAGCAAAGCTAAGCCCACTCCCTCTTTTACTTACCATGAACAGACCTGCATGTTGCTCACCCTCATAGCGAGGAATTTACCCTGGACCCTTCTAATGCCCTTGCTTTGTCTTCAGGGCTCCAGCTGAGCTGAAGAACTCCCAGATCCCACATCTAGGTCTCCGTCAGGTTATCTGCCCTGTCTCTGTGTTGAGAACCTTTCTGTTACCGTAACAAAACACCTGAACAAGGAACGACTTCTTCTAACCCTTGGTTTAAGGTTTTGGTCCCTGGTTCCATTGCTTTGAGCCTGAAGTAAGACAGATCATCATAGCAGAGAGGGTGTGCTGGAGCAGAAGTGCTCCTCTCACCATAGGCAGGAAGCAGAGAGCATATGGGGGAGGGAGACTAGGCACAATATACATCTTTAACCCCCACTTCCTACAGCCAGATCCCACCTCTCAGTTCCTCCCAGTAATACCACAGGTTGTGAATCCATTGGTGGGTTGATGCGTTGATCGTGAGAGCCTTCATGATCCTACTACCTCTCAATGATTGGATCCACCGTCCGGGAACCAGGCTTCCAGCTTCATGAGTCTCTTAGAGGGATATTTCATATACAGCAGTAACAGTCTCAAGTGAGGTTCCTGACTTGATCCCTACAGAACCAACTTCCCTCCCTCTCCCAGAACATGGATCAGAAATCTTCTTCACAAGTCTTCCAGCCCCTTATCCAAAAGGGCTAACCTCATCCTGTACTCGCCTTTTGTCTTGAATGCAGCATATATAAAGCATGCACTCTGGGGAGCAATCACCTTAGGACCCAAACAAGGGAGAATTAATGTACAACAGGGAAGTCTAGGCTTCAGAGTTGAGACCAAGGGTTAAGTTGTGCTGCTGGGACCCTACCCAAGAATGGGCTCTGCCTCCTCTTCTGTACCTTCTCTCTCAGGAACTCCCAGAAACCGCCTCAGGTTGCAAGCCATCACTTCCCCAGCAGCACAACAAAATATTCTTACACCAACTGCTGTGACTAGGGGAATCTGCAGCCTGCTTGGCCCATCTGGGCTCACATGGCTACTACTAGAGCCAGAAGGATTGTAGGTGGAGGTCATGTTCTGGAAGCCAAGGCCCATGGGGGCCACAGAGAAGTTACTTAGAGAACGTTCCCATGTCTGGGGCTTGTGTCTGTCTCTCCTCTAGCTATGCAGAGAGCATGTGTCCTTCTAGTTTGTCGTTCCAAAACATCATTCCAGCCCAGAGAATGAGTTTCATAAATGGGTATTAAACTACTTTTGATGCAATTGGCTTGCTATGTAGGTCACGTAGGGAGTAAATCGGAGCCAAATGTGACAGACATCTTTTTGTGTCACAATGTGTATTAAGGGATGTGTGCTGACACATGGAGGGTCACAAGCTGAGGTTAGCTCAGTGTCTGTGTCAGTACAAGGGCATCTGTGTGTCTCATAGAATCTGCCTGCACATCTTGAGGAGGGTGGGTAGGACTCCTCTCTGAGAAAAAATGATGTCTAGGGACTTCAAGGCTCTTATCCGAGGTGACATAGCCAGCAGAATGTTAATCCTTGGCAGGCTGTCTCTGAAGCCCTGTAGTGTTGGTCAGAGAGGCTGGTGATCTAGGACTTTCTGGTGGCTTACAAAAGGGGGTTTTCAATTTCAAGGAACAAAGAGGAAGATTCTAGAATCCTTTGTATTAGTTATTTTCCTATTGTGGTGATAAAACACCATGACCAAAGCAATTTATAGAAGGAAGGGTTTATTTGGCTCCTGATTCCAGAGGGTTAAGAGTCTGTCATAGTTGGGAAATGTGGCAGCAAATAGCAGGCATGGTTCCAGCAACTAGATGCTGGAAGCTCACATCTTAAACTGCAAGTACCACAGAGAGAGAGAGGGAGAGAGAGGGGAAGGGAGAGAAGGAGAAAGAGGGGGAGAGAGAAAAGGAGAGGGAGAGAGAAGGAGAGAGGGGAAGCGGGAGGAGGGAGGGAGGGGGAGAGAGAGAGAGAGAGAGAGAGAGAGAGAGAGAGAGAGAGAGAGAGAGAGAGAGAGAATGCACTGGGAATGGTACCAGGCCTTGAAACATGAAAATCCACTGCCAGTGACATACTTCCTCCAGCAAGGGCACATCTCCTAAATATACCTAAACAGTACCACCATCTGAAGACCAAGTAATCAAACATCTGAACTTATGGGGGACATTTTTTATTCATACCACCACATCCTCTTTGGAATATTGTAGAAATATGCCTGTAGCTTGGCTGTCCTCAGAGGTGACCCCTGAGAGGTGGGATGTCCAGCTGTGGTTTGGAGGGGACAGTGTACCAAGAAGCTTTGAGAACAGAGGGCACACAGTTGGTGCAGAGTGCTGGGCCCACATGCTGCCTGAACAATTGGAGCAGAAGGCCAGGGACTTGGGAGGCCCAGGGCAGAAACACTCAAGGGTTGTCCTACTTGATGGCTGATGGAGTTGGCATGCTTGTACTCTGACTGTTGTCAGCCATTGGCTGGGTCTGCTCCACAGGAGTGGTCATTGGCCAACAAGTCTAGTAGGGAGAAGGAAGCCTCAGGCGCTGCCAGATGGACAGGCCTCTGTGGCCTGCAGAGGGTGAGGGGTCTAACGGTGGGTGGGCAGAGGCTGGGGAGGCCTTTCCTCCCAAGCTTCAGGCGAGTCATTCTCTGTAGGCAAGCAGGGAATGGTTCTGAAAACCAGGCCACCCCAAGTACTTAGTATTGGTAGACACTAGGGGCAGAGGCCATGAGACCTGTGGTAGCTTTAAGGGCTGAGAAGGCCACATGGCAGGTAAGGCTGTCAGGGCCAAGTCTGGCTATGTTCTCTCCTCTGCTGTTTTCCTCTGTCTTTTATGAAAGTACCTAGGGCTGGAGCCAGAGGCTCCTGGGCTTGGGAGACAGCACAGGTTAACTACTTCTCACTGCTTTTTAATAGAATTAGAGGATAAAGTGTTTCAGATGCACAAAGGGGAGAAACAGCTGTTTAATGGACAACCATACAGAACCACTGCAAGTGTACGGTGCCCTCCGAGGCTGGAGAGAGAGAGCTGGCTCTTGCAAGCTGGACCCACCTCTTTAGGATGTGTTGGGCTTCCGGGGCTCTTCCTAACACCCCCCTAGTGGTGAGATCATGGAAGGTGGTAGGAAGTATGTGCCTGGCCTCCAGAACAGGACTCTGTTGTTTCCACCAAAGTAAATCACGTGGTTGGATCACATTCAGGTGGAGAAGAATGTTCCCTCTTCAACAGGAGGAGCCACGAGGTCACACTGCACAGGGTGGTGGACACAGAGAAGGCACAGAAACAATGGAGCTAGCACAGTGGGGGCGCACGGAAGTGGCCAGCCAGTCTCTGGCGCCACTGCTTTTTACCTGTTTTTTAATAGACTTTCTGAACAGACAGAGGAGGAGGAATGTGAAGGAAAACCAGTGTGCCAGAGCATGTGTTTCTTCCCTGTCCCAAACAGACTGTATAGGTGTCCCATGTAGAATGGGATTGGACAGCAGCTTCCAGATAATGCTCCGTGGACTCAAGGACACTATACCAGCCTGTGGCAAATGTCCCCAAATATGAATCAACTGGTTGACTAACTACATAACCCTTGACATTGTCTTGGACCCCGAACTCAAAACCGATGTGTTCCTTGGAACCTGAGAACCAAGTACTCAACAACGATGGGAGGTGCCCCAGGCATTGTAACATGAAGGGTGAGCTCTGGGACTGTGTGGCACATTGCATGTGTGCCAAGAAATAGACACTCTGGCTGTGTGTCTCCATGCCCAGACGGTGCCAGTGAGAGAGCTGGGTGTGGACAAATGAACACGGTGGCTTGTAGGACTTGTGAGAGGCCCAGAGGATGAGGGGCATCTGCCCCAGTCTCATTCATAAGGACCTCACCATTAAGTGTGCCGAGGTGTGTGTGTGTGTGTGTGTGTGTGTGTGTGTGTGTGTGTGTGTGTGTGTGTGAGACATTTTGACTGATTGTGAGAAGCTGTTTTGTCTAAATATTATTGAAGTATCATTTTAAAGGTAGAACTAGGAACAATCCAGATGCTTTCCCCCTACTCTCCCCCAGCCCATGAGCACAGGTGCATTTCAGGAAGTGGAATAAAGGTAGTGCCCTGTCTCTTCAGCAGGCAGGTAGAAAGAACTGTACTAAGTTCATATGGTGGGGCCATGGCAGCCACCCACAGACGTCTCTGTCCTGTTGGAATTGACTTTGAGTGGCGAGAGGTGTTGTCTGAGGCATTGGATGATGAGCCCGGGGCCTCCTCATATGTGCTGGGCAGGTGCTCTGCAACTGAGCTCTGAGTGAGACAAGGTCTACCACAGTAACATCACGCACATGCTTCCCCCCATCTTCCCACCCCCGTGTGTTGGATTGTGTTGTTAAATGTTCCTATGGCTGGAGAAACACAAACAAGGCAGAGCCAGACAGTGGCCGCTGTGGTCAGTGCACAGTGCACCTGAGGGTAATTTCTAGAGTACTGTCTCTAGGGAGCTAGAACATGGCAGGACCCTTCTTCAGTCCACAAATCTTGGCATTCCTTTTCTCTTTCAGTTCCTGACCTCAGCATTCAGAATGCAAGTTTTCTCTTCCCTAGCCTCGTAATCTATAGAGGAAGTGATGGCTCCCATAATACATCAGGGCACTGTGACCAGAGGACACTTGGTATCTTGTCCCACTTCAGGACAACTAAGTGAATTGGGAGCTGAGGACCTCCACCGAGACACCAGGGAAGGAAGGCACAGGGACTTGGGCGAAGCTCCTTTATGCTTGGTGATGGTCTTTTGGGCTTCTGTAGAACCATAAGCAGAGTGGCTCTGAAAGTAATCACAGCAAAGGAGTGATTAGAACTGACACACACTGGGTGACAATTTCAGTATATGACTTTGAGGAACATGGGCTTTGGAAGCGTTAACAGTTGTCCAGGATTGATGGCGTGAATTAGTTTTCTGTGTTGGTTCCATGCAGAGAAAGCCTGTTTCTTTGATGAAGTAACCTCTCTCACTAATGAGTCTCACTATAGCCTGGAAGAGGTGGAGTCTGACTTAGCTTTGGTTTTCTTCTCTAAATTACCATAAAGACCCTTTTTCTTTAAGTAATAGGAAGCAGCATCCGATCTGAAGGAAAGTCATTACTCCATCAACGTCACCATCAGGCCTCTTGTTCATGACTCACCCTCAGCCTTGCCGGGCAAGGCCCCTGTGTTCTCACTGAGAGCTGCAGATGAGTGTGCTGTCATGTCCACAGACCACACATACACATGGGGCTCAACACAGCCTCCTGGTTCCCCAGACCGGCTGCGTAGACGACAGTGCCTGAAGGAGGCGCGTTTGCCCCTCACGGTTCTGCAAAGCTTGCTAATTCTTAGACAGTTGGGTGTGAAAATCACACTGGCATTTATAGTGTCTTTGCCACACTCTGTCTCACCCACTCGCAGCCATGCACCTGCAGATAGGGAAGGCGAGCATATAGCAGCAGATGTTGTGTGCCCTGGGAATACTTAAATATGTGCTTGCTATAGAAGGCGTGTGTTACCCAACACAGACCCGGGGGAGGAGGCAAGGGGTGGGTTTTTTTTTTTTAACTTTTCTCTCTTTTTCTTTCTTCCTTTCACTTTCCTTCTCTTTGATGTCACATGAAACAGACTGGTCTTGGGCTCAATGTAGCTGAGGATGACATTGAACTTCTGATCCTCATGCCTAGTTAATGTGGTGCCAGTCTTTTGTGCATACTAAGAAAGCTCTGTCATTCAAGATAGATCCTTGCCCCCTTTTATATTTAAGAGTAGGGTCTTAGTATGTTGTCTAGGGTGGAGTGTGGTGGCTACTCCCAGGCACAGTCCCACTATTAACACTTAGTATAGATACCCCTTGCTTATAGGACACAATAGTGGAAAACTCCCAATGCTCAGATAATCCTCCTGCCTCTGCTTCTGGAGGACGGGATGTATGGTATGCCACTGTATCCAGTAAGATTTATCTTTGTGTGTGTGTGTGTGTGTGTACATGCATGTGCTCTTGAGTTACATGTGGTATACACAGAAGCACATGGGAGCACATGCATGTAGAGACCCCACATTGATATGTTTTTCCCCTGATCATTTTCCACTTCTGTTTATTAATTATTTTGAGACAAGGTCTGTCAGTGAACCTAAAGCTCGTCAGTTTGGCTAGGTTGGCTAGCCAGTTAACTTCAGTGATCTGCCTGTCTCTGACCTCAAGCTCCAGTGCTGGTGTTACAGAAGCACAGTGACACCCTCGGCTGTGTACACGGGTGTTAGTGGATCTAAACTGAGGTCCTCATTCTCTCATGGCAGGACTGTACCAGTAAGCCTTCTACCAGTCCCATACTTTATCTTTTATAACAAACTCAGGAAGATGTTGGAACATATATGCAAAAAGAAATAGAACCAACCTGGGCTATGGAGTCAGATGCACCTGGCTGTAAGTTCCAACTCTAAAACATAGTAAGCTGTGTGATGTTGGGGTGCCCACTTAGGCTCTCTGAGCCTCCTCACCTGTCAAATGGGGCTCTCAGAGGGATTGACCTATTAGGGTTGTGGTAAAGACAATTTGGATAATCAATCCATAAGCCGGACCATAAAGAGATAAGCATTTCAGGGCTGTGAGATTCTCACTCAGTAAAATGCTTGCCTTGCAAACACGAGGCCCTGAGATGGATGCCCAGAGGGTCTTCACATGTATGGATATGTATTAAGAAAATTCAGATGCTGGAGAGATGGCTTGGCAGCTAAAAGCTTAGGCTACTCCTACAGAGGACCTGAGTTCAGATTCTAGCACCCACATGGTGGCTCACAACCATCTTTAATTCCAGTTCTAAGGGATCCAGTGCCATCTTTTGACCTCCATGGGCACCAGGCATGCACATATTACACAGTCATTGACACATACAAAACATATAAACATAATGTTTTTAAAGTCTAAAAAAAATTAAGGAAAAAGAAAACTCAAGCATGCGGGGTACTAGAGGAGCAGAGATGGGCAGATTCTTGGGACTCACTGGCTAACTGTCCTGCCCTAATCGATGAGTTCTAAGCCAGTGAGAGATCCTATCTCAAACAAACAAACAAACAAACAAACAACAACAACAAACAAAAAACAAAAGCAAACCAAAAGATGAAGCCAGTGTGATGGCATGTGCCTTTAATCCTAGCATTAGTGAGGCACAGACAGGAAGATCTCTCTGAAGTCTAAAACCAACCAACCAACAAAACAACAGCAACAAAACAAAGTGGGTACTTCCTGAGGAATGATGCCTGAGCTGAAAATGGCCTCCTGACTTCTGGCCTCCATAAATATGTGTACATGCAACTGCATATGCCTGCATGCACAAAAAGAAATAAGCATCCCTTTATTGAAGCACCTTGGTTAAATGTGGCATGCTGGGACTCTGCCTTGACAGTAAAGGCATTTAGAGTCTTTTTCTGGATTTCAGCTTCATACTCGTAGCTGACACATCACAAATCCCAGGGACAGTTCTTGACAAACAGGCGCAGTGGGCAACACATCCACAGGTTCCAGCCTGCCGCTAACTCTCATGTGAAGACCCTCTGATAGAATAACCGTGTAGGAGGTTGGCTCCCTGTCTTGATCTCTTTTCTGTTGTTACAACAAAATATCTGACACCAAAAGTTTACTTTGCTCATGGTCCTGGGGTCTGGAAAACCCAAGAGCACAGTGCCAGAACCAAGTGAGGGCCCTGGGCTGAAGGCCAGCATGTATGAAGCTATGAAGGAAAAGCATCAGACTGGAATCCCAAGATTCCATGAGGTAAGCAATAGGGAGATGAAATCACCCATGCATGGGTTCTAGTAGGAGCAGTTACGCCCTGGTGATGTCACTTTTGAGGGTGCCAGTCCTGGTGGTCCCCCTCTCATAGTACCATGGGACTAGCAAATCTCATCTTCCTCTAGCGCTGTGACTCTGTCTGCCTTCCTGCCCAAGTCATGGTCCCCAGACATGGATAACATCCCTGCTGTGGATGGTCTCTCTCACGAGGAATCCAGGAGGAAGGTGGTTGTCCTTACAGTCCTTGTGACTACCATAGTCCCCCAACCCTAGCAGCGCCTCTCAGCTTGCTGTCTCTATCTGTATCCATCTTACACCAGGCAGGAAATTAAAGTGGGCATCGGGACCTTAGCAATAAATAGCTCATCCCTGAGGCTCCTGTCTGCAAAATGAATGTGATTTGGGGCCGCTTTTCAAGTCATCCTCCTGTCAGGCACTGGGGCCACAGGGGAACTCCGGCTACTTCTACCTCTGGCTATGAAGGGATGGGCACAGCAGGGAGAGATCTGTCCAGGAGCCCAAGCCTTTGGGTGCATCAGCAGAGTGTGGGTGAACAGCTCCCCTATGGCCTTGAGTGGGGTTCCATGCCTCCTTGAGTCTCAACTCCCTACTCTGTAAAGTAGGAACAGTGATATTTCTTCTAGGTGGCTCTTGTCAAATTAAATGGTGGAGCTCCTCTCTAATTCCAGCAGTCAGGAGGCAGAGGCAAAGGCAGGCAGATCTCTGCAAGTTCCAGATTAGCCTTGTCTTCATAGAGTTCTAGGACAACCAGGGCTACATAAAGAAATCCTGTCTCAAACAAACAAACAAAACTAAAGAAAATATGAAAACAAAATTTAAGTAAATAAAATTCATCAGTGCTTTGGTCTTTCTTTACTGATTTGGACTTTATTTTGCTTATAATTTTTGTATAGTTCCTTGAAGTAGAATGTAGTATTTTATTTTATTTTTGAGATAGATTCTCACTGTGTGGTCCTCACTGGCCTGGAACTTGCTTTGTAGTCCAGGCTGGCCTCGAACTCACAGAGATTCCCTTGCCTTCTGAGTGCTAAGATTAAAGACATTCACCATCACTCCTGGACTGGAATATTGTTCATTTAATATCTTTCTTGCCCCTGTTTTGACGCAGACATGTCTAGGTGTAAATTTCCCTCTTGTTCATTGCTGAGCTTTTCACACTAGCTAAGAGATGCAAGGCGCCTAGGCATCCACTGGGCAACACATGAACAGTGAACGTCAAATAGGAGGCGGGGAGGTGGCACATGTTTGTCATCTCAGAACTTGGGAGGTATAGTCAGGAAGATCACAATCTCAAAGTGTCTTTGATGAGCCTGGAGGACATTAGCATGAAACAAGCCAGGCACAGAAAGACAAGGACCACGTGATCTTATTCGAAGGTAGGAATCCACAGCTGAACTCATAAAATCAAAGTGTGGGAAGAGTGATGGCCACCACAGATGGGTGATAGGGTGGGACGAAGAGGTATTTATCAAAGGTCACAGAGTTTAGGCTGAGCCAGAGGGACACAGTCCAGCACTGTACTGCAGAGTGGCGATCAAACTAAAAACAATGCAGCACGCTCTTCAAATTTGCTGAAAGAGATTTTTAAACATTTCAACTACAAAAGAGCAATAAACAAGGTGACAGATTTGTTAATGAGCCTGATATCACACATTGTAAAATACATCAAAACATCACATTTCCTATAAGCATGTGATTATTTGTCAATTAAAAAAAAAAAAAACACCTGGGCTGTAGAGATGATAACCATTAAAAGCACTTACTGTTCTTGCAGAGGATCCTGGTCTGACTCCCAGACCCCACACGGTGGCTCACAACCTCTGTAATTCCAGTTCCAGGGAATCTGACTTCCTCTTATGGTTTCCAGGGGCTCCCACATGCAACAGTGTATAAACTGACAAGCAAACAAACACATATACATAAATAAAAAGAAACAAATAAATAAAATTAATTACATGGAGCACCACTTGACAGTGGGCTGCTGTAGGTGAGTTGTTTTTGAAGAAAGAGCGAGTGGGAAAGTAGCTTTCAATCGAGCAACTTGGCAAAAACCACATGCCAGGGGACTAAGGTTCTAACTCAAAAATAATCTTAATGGCATGCACTGTATTGGGTGAATGTCCTAAGATATCCTCAGGAGGATATTTAGGCTCTGAGAAATTCAGGCACATCTAAATTGGAGAATCTACTGTTAAACCAAGCAACTAACCAACCAACCAAAAAACCACAAGGGCTGAAGAAATGGCTTAGCATTCAGGTCCTACCACCCATATGGCAGCTTTCAACTGTCTGTAATCTCAACCATCTGCAACCCGTTCCAGGGAATCCAATGCCCTTTTATAGCCTCCTTGAGCATTGCAGGCATATGCTATATATACATACAAGTAGGCATGCACACAGGCTTACACACACACACACACACACACACACACACACACACACACACACACCCCTGACCAAGTTTGTTGAAATCTTCCAAAGTCACCAGAAACAAAGACTTGTGTCTTGATGTTTCCAATACACAAAGCACTGTGATTTGGAGCTCGAATGGCCCCCAAAGGTCCATGTGTTTAAGCCTTGAAGGTGGTGGAACCTTTTAAGAGGAGGGGCACAGTGATGAGAGGAAGTTAGGTCATCGAGGTTGTGCCCTAGAAGAGGATACTGGGACTTGGGCCTCCTCTTTCCCCTCCTTCCTTCTCCATCTTCCTCTGCTTCAACACCTGTACCCACCACAATAAACTGCACCACTATAGGCTGAGAGCCATGGAGCCAAGAAAGATATTGACATTCTTTTTTTAAACTATTCTATTTGGGGTATTGAAGCCTCTATTCCCCTTCCACCAACCCCTTAACACTGAGTATGAGAAAGAAGGTTAGTGGGAAGAGCGGCACAGACCCCTTTACTTATCCCAGCTTTTAGGGCAAATTGGGTTCTTTTGGAGCAGTACCAATCTCCATCAACAGCAAACGCAGCAAGCAGTTTCTTCTGAGCTGATACATTGAAATGTTTCTCTCCGTCTATAGCCAAGCCACCAAACCATCTGTCTCTGGTCTCTTCGCACTGCCACTCGCTACAGGCCACCACCACACACCACACTTTCTCTCTAGGCTCTCCTATTTATCTTCCGCAGCATCCCAGCCATACCCCTCTCATTGCCATTACCGACTGGCAAAGACCACGGCCTGCAGGAGGCAACTATCAGCTATGCACATATTAAAGCCCAAACTAAAATCCCACACTTGGGATTAAAACAAAAACATATTTACGTAACATAACTGAGTTTACAAAGAAACCAAAACTTCCATCACAGAAAGATGTAACCATGAGCCAAATACATCTTCCTCTTCATAGGCTGAGTAGCTCAAGTCACAGAAATCAGACTAATACAGTCTGAGAAACCCTCACTGTCGTGTGGAAACTGACAGTTAAGCACAGTGTGGCAGCCTGGCTGAACAACACTGGGAAGAAAGAGCAGACTTCTTGACAGCATTATGAAACTTGGTTCTTGCATGTGACAAAAGTCCTGAAGTGTCAACAGAGGGAAGTGGCCAAGGACCATGTAAAAAACTCCCCATGCTATCTTTGAATTCTTCTATAAGTCTAAAAACTTAAAATAGAAAAAAAATATTTTAATATACACCTAAGAAAGCACTTAGCCCACTGCTTGGCATGCAGAAGGTGCTCCCATGGGCTCACAGCCAGACGACTCACAGGTGTTTTGCTTGGCCTCTTGAGCATACACTTAACCTTAAAACAAGTGTGTTGGATTCCTTTCTGAATATGAGTGAAAGTGTGAACTAGCAAACATTATTAGAAAAGTCTTCGCTAGCCCAGCAGCACAGAGATCTTGTTAATCCTCAAGTCAGACCATTACATCCCTCCTTTGCCTGGAACTGCCTTATACAGGGCAGACACCAAAGTGCCTCACGGTGCTCTGTGAAGCACCAGGGACACAAGCACTCCTTCCTGTCCTGCTGGGTACATTGTCCTCCCTATTGTAGTGGCCATCTGATACATGCCTGTCTGTCTGTCCTTTAACTGCCTGGACTCCTAGCTCCACATTCAAGCACTTTCTCAGAGTCCTAATCAACAGTATGGCCTTCCCCAGTGTCCATTGTCCTCCTTGTCACCATTTCAGTTCCTACCTGTGGCCAGATGTGGCTCTCACCAAGGTGTGTTTCCTTGTTCCTTGCTAATGCTTGGGTTTGGAATCTCCCAGAGACCCACACACTGAAGTCTTTCTTCCAAGGGTGGTGCTATGGGGAAGTGGCAGAGCTTAGTGGGAGGTCCTTAAGTGATGAGGGTGTTCCCTTCAAGGGAACAGTGGGACCCCTGATTCCTAATATGCCTCTGTGCTCTCCCTCTCCCAACTCCTCTCCCTCCCTGGCCATGAGGTGAACATCTGCTCCTGCAATGCTGTGATTTTTCACCATGGGCCTACAGCAATGGGGCCAGTCAACCATGAGCTCAAGTCTCTGAAAACCCGAGAGCCAGAATAAACCCTTTTCTTTGTAAGTTGGTTGTTGTTACCATTTATTACATTGACAAGCTGGTAGGCACACCCTGCTGCTGGGGAAGGGTGGCAGCATGCACTGGACGGCCCAGAAGGGGAAACCTGCTTCCTAGCAGCCTGACTTGAGTGGCAGGGAGCTTGCTTTGTCCATCTCTGCCCTCAGACAGCCTCTGTGTCACTCAGTGCTGCCGCGCCTCAGTCATGGGTCTCAGGTCCCTCTCCTCCCACCACTGTTGTGGGCCTCAAGTGATTTTTTTCCAAGACAGGTACTGGGGTCTTTTCTGGCACTCCTCCTTCCCCCAGGGAAAAAAAAGAAAAAGATGTATGTAAGTCCAAAAATGGAAGTCAGAATGTGACTTTCTTTGGAAATAGTGTCCCTGTAGATATCATTAGTTAAAGTTGAGACCACCCCAGATTCCAGAAGGCCCTTTTTTCACATAGCAATGTCTATATATGAAGACAATCATGGAAAGATAGATCCACAGGGAGGTGGGTCAATAGGGTTAAAGAGACAGCTGTAAGGCCAGAAAAGCTAAGGATTGCCACCAGTCAGCAGGAACTTAGAGTGACCCAGGGTTTTTATTTTTCCCCTGCAGAAATAGTTTGGGACAACAGGCTGATTTTTTTTTTCTTTTCCCAGTAGAGTTTGACTCCAGGTTGTGTGACCTTGTCTACACACTTGCCTTCTCTGTGCTTCTGCCAGCTCCTGTGTGACAACAATGACAGCACCCATCTCTTGAGGCTGCTGCAGAAAGTAAGTGCCACAATGACACCGACAGCCTTGCTTATCCTCGTGAAGGTCAGCTGCATTGTCATCCAGGGCCCCACTCTGCTTATCTTCCTGCCTTCTGTCTCACCCCACGCCCTTGTTGAAAACCCAATTTTCTTTAGTGAACCTAATCTTTTTGCACACGTTGGAGTCAGCTTATTCATGCACTGCTGAGCAATTTCTCATTAGAGTCAGTGGTGTTGGAGATGGAACAAGGTGAGGGCTCTCTGTGTGCTGGACAGTGAGAGGAGACATAGTTTTCCTTTAAGGAAACAGGGTTTGTATACACACACACACACACACACACACACACACACACAAACAAACAGTTTTTTACATGCTAAAAAGGCTTCCTGGACTCAATTAAGCCTGTAGACTCTACAGCCGATTAGAATCTCACACTAGCAGCCTTGGCAGATGATTGCAGTGGGTGAGGCTGGCCTACAGTGCATCCTTAGGTGTCTCTTGGCTGGAAGACCCCTGCAGGTCATTGAAAATGAGCCTGAATGTAGCTAAGCTCCTGGGGAAATGACTGTTTTGGAAGATTGTCTTTCTCCACCTTGATTTAAAGCCAATAGAAGATTTCATAGACAATGAAAAGGGATGAAAAGGAAGAAGAAAATCCACCTGCCACTCGCTGCACACCCCTGGGGCCCAGCAGGCGTGAGACACACTGTCAAGTATGCAGCATCACCATACAGACTGTTGTCACCCACAGCTCTGAAACTGTGAGGGATGTGCACACAGCTGTTTCCACATGCAGGCTGGATGCAGCTTGACTATGAAATGACCCTCATAGTCTCGTATGTTTGAACACTTGGTCCCTGACTGATAGTGTGCTTCAGAAAGTTGTGACAACGTTAGGATGTGGAGCCTCACTGACTGAAGGAAGTAGATCACTGTGAGGAGGGTTTTGAGGCATTTGATTTTAATCTGGGATCTACTCCTCTCTGCCTTCTACTTGCTGTTCCACCAAGATGTTGGTACTGGATTTAGGATCACACCCTGTGCCCCTACTAGTCAGGCTCAACCACCTGGCCTTGAAAATCCAGTTAAAAGAGTGAAAGTAATAGTGAAAAGAAGAAAAGGGAGATTTGTTCAATGTGGCCACATTGGGAAAAGAGACTCAGATGCACTGACCCCTCCCCCACTGAAGTGCATCTTTGGAGTCCTGAAGTAAGGTTAAGGATTAATTAGAGGGCCAGAGTTATGCATTGCTGAGCAGTCCTGGTCAAGGCATGGTCCCCTCATCACCATCTTGGTTTTATTGTCTTGCAGGGTGGCCTGCAAACCTTTTCCCAGGAGAAAAGTTTCTGTTCTAGTTAGCTTAAAGCTTTAGGCTTTTTCAGTTTTCTTTCTTTACATTAAAAAAAAAAAATGTTATGTCTATTAGTGTTTTGCCTGCATGTGTGACCATATACCATATGCACAACTGGTGCGTGCAGAGGTCAGAAGGGCATATCAGATTCTCTGAAACTGAGTTACAGATTGTTGGGAGGTGCTATATGGATTCTGGGAACCAAACCCAGGCCCTCTGGAAGCGCATCCGTGCTCTTGACTACTGAGTCATCTCTGCCGCTCTATTTTAGGCTCTTTTCTTCTGCCAGCATGAGCTTTGTGGGGGGAAAATGACAATTTCCGGGGATCCATTGTTTCAATCGTCTGGCAGCCGGAGTGAGTGTAACTATACTTTATAATTTGGGGGCCCTTCCCTATCATTCGTTCTAGCTCCCAAATACTGAGGCAGAGACCTATAGATTTAGTCAACAAGCCTTAAAGCACTAACACTGGGTAGGTATTGATGTGTTCTAACTCTCTATGCTAGTCTGGCTACTTCCCAGACACACCCCCTGAATTACTTGTCATATTGGTCCTGCCTGGGATGCTTCTGCTCCATCAGGCCAGTCCTCATGGCCGTGTCCTTTCTCTCCCTCTTCTTCCTTCTCCCTCTACTTGTGGTCCCCACCTGAGACCCACCCCCCACACCATTGGATTGAAGTCCAGCATTTCTATTTCCTCTGCCCAGCCATTGGCTCTCAGCCTCTTTATTAACCAACCAGAGAAAATTTGGGAGCAATGTTCACACAACATTGATACAGGAGATTCTTCACAGACATTGACAGAAGTCAGATCTGAATACAGGACTCCCAACAAGCAAGGGATCTCTAGAGTAGCTTCATTCATTCCAGGGTGGTCAAAACTCAAGGAAGTGAAGGGTCTCAACCTGGATGGAGCTTGGGGTTGTGGGATGGAACAACCTCCGACCACACCTTCTCCTTTATGATAGTCTGTATCCCTTCAAACTATGAGCCTTCTTCTCTTCAGTTGCTCTTGGTATGTATTTGGTCATAACAAACAAACAAAGAAAATTTTAATGGATACAGAGCTATTTTCATTTCATGGTGTCAAATCTCCTGTGTGCCCAGCCAGGTAAGAGAATTGAGGCTCAGAGGGTGATTGGTATGTTCCCAGGTTTCTTTAACTCATCTAAGGTCCTTTTCTTCCTGTATTTTTCTGCAAGAAATCTCTGTGAGACTCTGGTGCAAGGTGTGGTTTAGAAGACAGCATTCTGGAAAACGGCACTGGGCTGTAGCTGGGACTAGATAGAGGAAAGCAATTCCAGACAGATCAAGCTGCTGGGAAGGCATCAAAGGAATAAGGGAGCTTTTAGGAACAGGATGTATGAGAACTTATGAGCCTACAGGACAGCATTCTGGCCAACGTCACATCCTGTGTAACAGCTGGGGAAACAAAGGAAACTCAGTGGCTTGTTTTTATTTCTCCCCAGTGCTAGGGATGGAACCCAGGTTCTTGCACATGCTAAGCAAGTGCTACAACACTGAGCTAGATATCCTATCCTTTCCTAGTGATGTCCGTGTCTTGGGAGGTAGTCTCATTAGTGGGGGCCACTCTTAGTAAGAATTTCTATGGTGTAAGCTTACAAATCTAACCAGGAGATAACCAGAGATTTTCTATAGGCATTCTACAAAGTAAGACAGTAATTATAACATTAGTCTTTTTTTTTTTTTTTTTTTTTCCTTTTTTCTTTTTGGCTTCTCTGTGTAACAGCCCTGGCTGTCCTGGACACAACGTTATAGACCAGGCTGGCCTCCCTCACAGAGATCTGCCTGCCTCTGTCTCCCCAGTGCTGGGATTAAAGGCATGCGCCACCACACTTAGCAATGTTACAGCCCTTAGTTTTCATAAAGTTTTTCCACTCACAACTACTTCTTACCCAATATATATTTTTCATGACCCCAAGTATATATAGGTAAATAGAACATGTGTGCAGATTTTTTTTTAAAGTTTAAAACAATTCTTTGGTATGTGTAAAATTTCACCATATATCAAAGATAAAAACAAATTTGCATCCTAATGAGATGAGTGTGCTTGTTTTTAACATAAGGAATTAAATGTTGACTAAACATTTGATACTGTAGGACATAGAGCATATTCAGTGTTTTCAGAGTTCATTGTTTTGACTTTATCATCATCAATTCTGGGAACATTGCTTTACAGAAATAGAACAAATGCGTGTTTAAGGACATTTCAGAAATTGTTCAAAATTCTTTTCTAATCCAGGTCAATTTAATCCCAGCATTCGGGAGGCAGAGGCAGGCGGATCGCTGTGAGTTTGAGGCCAGCCTGGTCTACAAAGCAAGTCCAGGACAGCCAAGGCCTGTCCTGAAAAGCCTGTCTCAAAAAAATCAAAATAAATGAATTAAATAAAAATAAAAAAGTTTTTAATAAGTTATAATTCAAACAATATAGTAAAAAAAATAAGACTATTCTGGGTGCCAGTTGTGGTGGAACACAGCTTTAATCTCTTGCACTAGGGAGAGTGAGGTAGGCAGGTATTTGTAAATTCAAGGCGAGTCTGGCCTAAAAAACAAGTTCTGGGCCAGCCGGGAGTACACAGAGAAACCCTGTTGAATGAATGGATCAAACATTCTGAAGGGCATAGTCACACCTGTAATCCTAGCATATAGGAGGCAGAAGCAGAAGGATTGCTGCAAATTTGAGGCATTGAGTTTGAGGCCAGCTGGCTATGCATTAAGACCCTGTCTTACAGATAAAAGAAAAGAAAAGAATAAAAGAAACGCCCCGTCCCCCAAAATCAACCAACCAAATCACCAAAAGTAAAATGAGTTTTTCCCACAGCCCAGTTCTCAAACAATAGGTGCCGTTCCCCCCACCGCCGCCTTCCTCCCAACCCCACCTCCATGCCCCCGCTCCCCCCCGCCCCGACACGCCTCCAGTTTTATTAAATTCCCTTTGTTTTCATTTTGGAAACACTGAGTTTACTTAGCCCTCCTCAAGATGGCGCCATTCGTTTACCTCACCTCTTCACTCAATATGGTCTGTTGCAATGAAAGCTATGTTCCTTTCATCTCTGATATCCAAAAAATATAAAGAACTCCTTTCATCTCAATACGATGACAATACTAGTCATCCTCACCTCACTTTCTGCTCTCTTCTAGATGGCTATTGCGATTAACTTCAACCCTAGGAGACACACTGACCTTCTCAAAATGGTGACGTAGCGACTAGGTACTTCATACTGACGCTTTCAAGATGGCGCCGAGGTCGTAAATCTTTGTCGCAAAATCACGCAAACTCAGCGTAGCTATCAAAGACACTTCCGGTTCCGCCACGGGGGCTGGGGGCGGGCTCGTAAGGCCTGACAGAAACTACAGAAGGCTAGGTCTTGGGACCGGACGGCCTGGCGGGACGATGGACCGAAAGAAAAAGCCTTTGGACGTGACAGCCTCCTCGGTGAGTGCGAGTGTAGCTTAGCTCCGTGCCCCGCGTTTCCCGCGCCTTTCTCAGTCGAGAATGAGCACTTTAACTGTTGCCTCATGCAGGTCAGGGTCCTGGACTCCACGTCTGACAGGGATTCTGACTAGCTTTCTCCCCGTGGGGACCCTCGACAGTTTCCTTACAGAATCCTGAACCCGGCTTCGTCAGGCATCTGGACTAAGCTCACCCCACAGACCCGCCCCGGAAGTCGCCCTCCCAGGGATCTTGGGGCGCGTCCTGCGGGTCAGCCGCCACAGCCGGGCCAGGCCGCCCTGTCTGCGGGGACCTAGGGGGACGCGCCCTCCCTGGCGTCTCCTCCAGCCCAGAGATCAATAAAATCCTTCGTGAGCAATGGGGTGTGACTTGATTCCCCAGGACTCCGGAGTACCTAGGGTCCTAGCAGGACCCAGAAAAGTTACTGCCTGGGCCCGTGATGTCTGACAAGATGTGAGGAGTTTTGCTAACTTAACCAATCTGCGCAGCAAAATTGTAAATACTGGACATATTTTGTACCAGGGCCTCATATTCATGCTGCCATTGAGTCTTAAGACGTGCTTTTAAGATGTAGGCGGTATTAATGATCACTCGTCATGGGATGATGAAGTTGACGCCCAAAAGTGAATGCCAGTTTCTTCAGTTTACATGCAGATTTGTTGTGTGAGAGCCCAGATTCAATTTGACTGCAAACCGTTGCCTTTTCTGTTATCTCCGAACATATTTGTTCTAACCTTTGACTTAATTTTGAATTTACTACACACTATGGGAATATAAGAGGAAAACATCCAATGTTGTATCTTATATTTTGTCGGAACTTGCTTTCTAATGTGAAAAATGTGACCTTAGTTACTATGCTTGCTTGGATTCAGTACTTATAAACTAAACTAAACAGGTTGTAGTTGCATATGCTCTTAACCCCAGCCTGTGAAAGGCAGAGACAGGTAGATAGATATCTGTGAGTCAGAGGCCAGCTTGAGGTACATAGTTCCAGGATAGCCAGGGCTACACAGTGAGAGCCGGTCTTTAAAAACCAATCCAAACTAAAGTTAGCTTATCTAGAAGATAATTTTTCAATAACTATAATACAAGTGAAGTCCAGGAATTGGTCATTTTGTAGCTTAAATTCAGAAGTAGTTGTAGAATAGAAATTATATATATATAAAAAATTGATGCATCTACAAAGATTTAAGAGAAAAGGTAAAATTTTCTCTTCTTTTCTTCCTTTAATAATTTTGAATATTGGGTCCTGGAATAAATTTGAATATTGGGTCCTTTACAATGTTAAAATCCCTGCTCCACAGTATCTTTAAATGGATTTCTTTCAAATAAAAATCACCAAACTCAGTCATTAAAAAAAAAAAATGTTTATGGGGCTGGAGAGATGGCTCAGAAGTTTGAGAGCACTGGCTGCTCTTCCAGAGGGCCTTGGTTCATTCCCAGCACCCACATGGCAGCTCACAGTTGTCTGTAACTCCAGTTTCAGGAGATCCAACATACTCACACAGACATACATGCAAGCAAAACACCAATGCACATTAAAAAAAAAAAAGAATCATTAAAAGTTTTTAAAGATATTTAAATTTTTGTGTATAACTATTTTACCTGCACCTTTGCACATGCAACACATACCTGTCTGGTGCTCTCAAAAGCTAGAAGAGGACATTGACCTTCTGGAACTAGAGTTATGTATGGATAGGTATATGTCACCATATGGGTACTGGGAACCTAACCTGACTCTTCCACAAGAGTAGCAAGTGTTCTTAACTGCTGGCTCATCTCTTCAGCCCCTGAGCTTAGTCCTGTTGTTTTGATTAAAAATCCCAGGTTGTTCTACTTTATTAGTAAAGACTCAGGAGCCAGATGTTGTGGTGAAAAACCTGCTAGCTCAGAGAGGCAGAGAAAGCACCCAGCTGACCTCAGCTCATGTGCCAATGGAGAAGGCCCAAAAGGCTCTCTAGCTCAGCTGACAGCTCAGGAGGAAAAGGCCAAAAAAAGCCAAGGTCACAGTCTTGCTAGCTCAAGGCCCAAAAAGCCAAGGAACTGAGGAGCTCAAGAGCTAAAGCTAAAATCCCAAACCCAAAGAAGCACCAGAGACCCCCTCTACTTCTACACTCTGTCTTAAATACCCCTCAACTCAAAGTCCCTCCTACTCTTTAATCCCTGTCAGCTGGCTTCTTGCTCCACCTCTTGACCTAGGGTTACCTGTATTAACTCCTGTGTACAGTAGCTCTTGGATTAAAGGTGTGTGTAAGGGCTGCCTGAGCCACACCTTAATTACCTGTTCACAATAAACAGAAAGTTCTTGGATTAAGGGTGTGTTAGGGCTCAACCACAAGAAACAGGAATTTATAGTCCAATCTCAGGAATCACAATGGGATCAATGACAGATTTTTACAGTTCACAATCTCAGGGATTACAATGAGATCAAATATCCTGTGACACAGTCCTTTTTATTTTCCTTTTCAGCTACTGGTGTCTGATTTGCAAGTGCTTGTACATAATAGCCCCTTGTCGGTGTATCATTTCCCCCATTTCTACTGTTAGAACAACACAGCTGAGAGCTAGGTGCAAGTATTTGCCCAGATGCCCCATTCTCTTCACCTGTACTCCCTCTCCTATTTTTAAACCTGTGATTCAGTTAAACGTAATGTTTTTAAAAACTGAGACAATCTTAAGTTGGTACTTCTGGTATGTGTCCCACAAACTAAAGGTGCTTTAGAAATTACTCGACTTTTATCTGAACATGTAAATCTCATTTGCTTGCTTTGCTCTGTCACTCTCCCCGTGACAGGGAGGGGGGAATAAAAAAAAGCCTAAAGTGATTTAAGCTGGAGTAGAACTATGCCTGCAGCAAAACAAGAGTGAAACCCAGTGCTGTTTAACTTTGTATAGAGTTCCATAAGGAAACATTGTGTTCGTTATACATGGTCTGGAAGCCGAAATCTTCCTTGGAGAATTACAGTTGCTTAGCAATCTAGTCACCTCCCAGAATTGAATTAAATATTGTTTACTTTTTTTGGTTTATTCTAGTTGATAGATCTTAAGGCTGAGCTCTTCCGAAAACAAGAAGAGTTCAAACAAGAAAAACTTCTAAAAGATTCTGGAGTTTTTGCAAAACCAAAGACTACTAATAAGGTAAAAATATCTCAACTGATTTCAAATATGGGAAAATTATAATATATTTTAGGTTTTTGAAACATATCAGTGGTTATCTGTAAATAAATGCTAGGCCATCTCTCCAGTCCCAGTATTCTTTAATATGCTGTTAATAATGGATTATGTACATTCTCTTGGGGGATTAGCATGTGTTTTGTATCCAAGAAGAGATAAACAATTGTACAATATGGAAATAGACTTAATATATGAAAGACACTAAGTTTTCGATCTTTATAGGTAGTAACCTACTGTATTTCTTTGTATTCTGCTCATGTTCACTGAAGTATTGAATGGTCAGTGGTAAAGGTCAACTGAGAAAGTAGCTCAGTGACATTCAGAAGGAAATTCTTAAGTGATTTAAGACTTTTTTTCAGCTCTAGCTTTGTCACATGTAGAGGAATTTTAATTCAGAACATGGCTGCTCTGGCAAAAGATCACATCCAAAAACCTATGTCTGTTTGATCCAGCTAGAGTACAGATATGCCTTTAATCCTAGGAGACAGAGGCCAGCAGATCTCTGAGTTCAGGGCCAGCCTGGCATAGAGCAAGTTTCAGGTAAATAAAAGTTTAGATCCAGGCGTGGTGGTACGCTCCTTAATCCCAGCACTCAGCAGACAGAGGCAGGCAGATCTCTTGGGTTCTAGTCAGTGCTGTTCAGACAGTTTGGTTGAGTCAGTGAGTTGAGAGACAGTGCAGTGAAGGTGAGTTTGTTGCAGTTCAGTTCGTGGAATTCAGAGGCAGTTTTTACTGGGAGAGTTTAACAGAGACAGGTTGAAGAGAAAACAAGCTAGGCACAGATGAGGCCAGAAGATTAGAACAGACTGCTAGAGTTCCTTGAGGCCAAGCAGAGCAATTCAGTGAAAAACCGAGAGAAGCTGGATTGAATCAGTCAGCTTTGAAAGAGGTTTGAGCCAGAACAGCTGAGTTGAACAAGCCAGCTAGAGTTCAGAAAGAACTAGAAAGGGTGAACTTATTCAGTAGTAAATCTCAGAGGCTGAAAACAGTCTAGGCCTACATTAGAGTGTTACGGAGCTAGAAGTTTCCAAGACTAGGTCTAGGTTATCAGACGAGGCTATAAGCCTCTGAGACAATTACATAAGGAAAATAAAAGTTACTTTTACAATCATGTGCAGGTAATCTGTTGTAGACTATAAATTAGTTGTCAGAGTAAGTAGTTCTCTGATTCATAAGATCTAAGGATTTTTCTCTCCTTTTGGTGTACAAAAGTTGAGATTGTTTTGCAGTCACATGGTTTTATTTTGTTCTTTTGAATCATTCTTCAGAAGCCAAGTATCTGGAACAAGCAAAATGCAGGCGTTTCCAGCCGAGCAGAGAAGGATGCTGAACAGAAGCTTGAGGAGCAGAAGACTTTAGACAAAGCAAGGTAGTTACATTTGAAGGGGACCTTACCAAAGAAATAGACATTGAGACCTTACTCTTCCTGGTGTATTCTAGGCAAATACTCCGTAAATGTAAATAAAGTGTCCCTTGATATCTGAGGGGTATTGGTTGGTTCTGGGACCCTCCTCTGCCTCAGATACCAAAGCTCATAGATAACCAAAATAAATAAAATAGTGTGATCTGTGAAAACATCCAGTATACTTAAAGTCTTTTCTAGATTTCTTGCTATGCCTAATATGATGCAAATAGTTGTTATTTTGTATTCCTTAGGGAGGGCCAAGAAGGAAAATCTGTACAGACAGATGATACACAGTATACATTAACAATAATGAAACATTGTTTTGGAATATGTTTCATTCCAATTAGTTCAGTCTGGATTAACTGGACTCTAGGTATGGAGGGCCAGCTGTCTTCTCAAAGTTCTGTGATTTACACATATCTAACAACAAGAAAGAAAAGTTCAGTTTAGAAGATGAAATAGGAAAAAAAAAAAAGATGAAATAGGGTTCTGTTTTGAGCTTTTATTACACACTAAATATATCAACATTTTTTTTTTTAAGTTGGAAAATAACTATTCGTTCTGGGAGTTGGCCAGAATCCTCTCAGAACTTCTGGAACTGCTTCTTAGTTCTGGCAGCCTTGGTGACCATGAGCACAGTGAAGCATATAGTCTCTCTCAGGCCTGCATCATCCCATAGTGGCAATGTCGCCTGTCTGCCCATCCCTGAAAAGGGGACAAGTGTACAGATACGTTTTTATGGTGCTTCTCAATCTACTGTACTTTTGGATATAATGGATATAGTCTGGCAGATGACAGTGGTTCTTTGCATCTTCATCTTGGTCCCAACACCAGACAGGACCTGATCTTGGATGGAGATGTTACCGGTGAAGAGGCATTTCTTGTCTATTCAGGTTCCTTTGATGGCCTCTTTGAACCATCTTGAAACCTAGACTAATATTCTTTTAGTACTGAAGGAGCCGCTCCTTGCCAGTTTCTCTCAGCAGAAGCAGCTTCTTATTTTAAAAGATCATGGGCTGCTTTTGGTAAGCAAGCACCTCAGTCTGAATGTCTGCCATCTTTCTGGCAGCTGAGAAAAAGAAAAAGCTATATCTACAATTTTTGTTGTTTTGTTTGTTTGTTTTTCAAGACAGGGCTTCTCTGAGTAGCCCTGCTGCCCTGGAACTTGTTTTGTAGACCAGGCTGGCCTTGAACGCAGAGATCCACCTCTCTGCCTCTGGAATTAAAGGCATGGGCCACCACCGCCTGGCCTATATCAAGAATTTTTTAAAACTTGTATTTCTAAGTATTGATACCATGATCTTGTCCACTGAGCAACCTCTTCAATTTATCAACACATTTTAAAGAAGTGTCCCATGGCATGTTCTAGACTAGATGATAAGACATTAGTGTTTAGAGACCGCAACTTTCCCTCCCAAACCAGGAATGTAATTAAAAGAGTAAAAGGAACATTCTAATCCCTTCTCCTAAATTCACTAATAGCATACTGTTATATTTGCTTTTTTCTGTCCTCCCTCCACACCTGTAGAGGAAGAGTTTTTAGTGTCATGATAATTTACCTGTGAATATTTCAGTATATATTTATCTGAACAAGGACATTATCTTACACAGTATTTAATACTACTGTGTGGCTCATATTTCAAATTTTGCCAATTGTCACAGCACAATTATGTCCTAAAAAGGTTTTGTAAAAATTCAAGATTCACAAAGTAATTTCCAGGACAGCCAGGGCTGTTATACAGAGAAACTCTATCTTGAAAAATCAGGAAAAAAAAAATTCAGGATTCAAAGGTCATTCATGCCTTTAGCCCTCAAATCTCTCTAATTTGTTTGCCTTTTGTTGTCAGTTACATTACTTACATTTTTAAGTGTCCAGGCCAGATTTTGTTACTATGTCCTGTTTTTTTATTTAAGAATACTGTGTAGGTAGTCTTTATGTCTTACCCAATGCATCTTAGCCAGAGGCTCATAACTGTCAGTGCAATGATAATGAATTTGATCACTTGGTTAGAAAAAGTCTGGTAGAGTTCTCTACTGAGAAGATGCCCTTTCTTCTATGTGGTTAATAGTAGCCTGAGGTGGGTAACTTTGAGACTAAGTATTCTGGTCACTAATACATTTGCATGTATGGTTTGTATTGTTTGTTTGTCTTGCTGCTGCTAAGTCTGTCACTACCTGATAAGTACCACCAAAATTATGTGAGCAGAGACGTTGCTTTGTTGAAATGCCAGGGTTGTTGTTATTGTATATTAGTTTGTGGCTTGAGTGTATTATTTATGTTCTTTGAAATAGATACTGTCATGTTTCTGCAAATATAAGTTGATATAAAGAAGCATAATAGGCCATAAATGACCAGGACCCTGTTCTAAAACCACTATGACAGAGAGGCTTACCTTGAATTTGGTGATCCTTTTGGAAAATTTGAATAGAAGAATGTTAGTTTGGGCTGGAGAGATGGCTTAGAGGTTAAGAGCACTGGCTGCTCTTCCAAAGGTCCTGAGTTCAATTTCCAGTAACCACAAGGTGGCTCACAGCCATCTATAATGAGATCTGGTGCCCTCTTCTGGCGCGCAGGTGCGCATGCAGGCAAAACATTGTATACATAAATAAATATTTTTAAAAGGAAAAGAAAAATGTTAGTTTAAATACATCTCTCTTTTGGTATGTAACTTAAGTTGCATTTAGCAGCTAAATTGTTGGAGCCTTAACTCAGTGCATCCATTTATTCACTCATCAGATATTTACTGAACAGTGACTCTGTACCAGGATTGGCTTCAGGTCCTGAGGCACACTCCTGCTTTCACTAATGAAGTAGATGAGGTGGGCCTGAAGGTCTCTTAAGGACAGGGCAGTCAGCAGGCGCTGTACCCATCCTTTCATGGCAGGTCTCAGCTGACAGTGTGGTGGTAGAAGGGATAGTTCTAAGACCATTTCTAATATTTTTCTGTTTTTCTCCTAGGGAAAAATTGGAAGAAAAGGCCAAATTATATGAAAAGATGACTAAAGGAGATTTTCTAGGTAAACAAAAGTTTATTTGTATTTCTTTATTGCCTATAAGTCATACAGATCTTCACTATTAGTTGTTTGAATGATTCTAAGAGGAAGAAATTTTTAAAAATGAAGTCAAAAGTTTACTTTCAGTGGCTACACAGAGACAAGAAAATCTGCCACAATATTCTGACTGGTGCCATTGGACTTTGGGCCGTGGGACAGTAGAGTATAGGGAGCCAGTTCTGCTTCACAGATCCTTCAAAGCAGATCTTGTCCATTAGAGGAGGAGAGCACAGCACCAATAAGACAGACTAGCCTAGCATGCAGGGACAGCCATGCTTATGGAAAAGGTACAACCCGTTGTGCAGAATTCTGGTCCCATTTAGGCACTTGGGCTCATGTTGCCCCTTTTCCTGCTGTTTCTGTATTTTCCGTTTTATTTCTGTGATGTGCTTTTTCCTGTTTTAAACTTCATGTTTTGCAGTGTTTTTTCCTTTGTTTCATTTTTATTTTTTGTATGTTGCTGTCTGTATGTTAGTATGTGTAAGTGCAGGCATTTCACGCCACACATGGGAGTGAAACATGGATTCTCATCTTCTGCCTTGAGACAGAACCTGGGTAGTCTGTTCTACCTCCCGTCTTGCTGCCATAGGGGCACTGGGGTTACAAATAGGCTGCAAACCAGGCTTTCTATGTGTTCTGGGGATTTGAACTCGGGTCTTTGTGTTTGGAGACAGGTTCTTCTTACCCTTTGAGTCATTTCTTATATTTTTAATTTTCAGTTGTCTTCTTACGTTTATTCAGTGGGAAATCTTTATTTCATTTTCACTAATTCCTTGCTCTTTTTCTTTCTCACCAGAATATTTTCTTTCTTTCTTTCTTTCTTTTTTTTTTTTTTTTTTTTTTTTTTTTGGTTTTTTAAGACAAAGTTTCTCTGTGTAGCCTTGGCTGCCCTGGATTTACTTTGTAGACCAGGCCGGCCTCAAAGTCATAGTGATTTGCCTGCCTCTGTCTCTCAGAGTACTGGAATTACAGGCGTGCACCACTGTGCCCCGCTAGAATGTTCTTTTCTACTCCTCCTCTTTCTCTTTTTGTTTATTTAACTTTGCTTCCTTTATTTTTCCCTTTTTTTTGTTTCTTTCATTTATCATCCTAACTTTTATGTTCCCTAAGTAATTTCAACTTCATGGCATATCCTATTAGTAATTGTATAATGTGCTTATAATTGGAATACAGTTCTCTTTTGTCATATCCCCTTGAAATACAAAGTAGAATTCATGGTTGGACAACAGTATAAGAGATTTTCTGGGCCAGTGTACACAGTATTGGCAGGAGGCAGGGAAAGCAAGTATGCATTCAGGAAATTTCTAGAAGAAAATGGACTTTGACCTGACAAGCTAGAGAAAAGGATCCTTTAGGGGAGAGTACTAAGAGAAGTTCTTCAGAGGGGGAGGGCTGAAGCTCAGCAGTTCCACTTTGCTTAGCAAACAAGACACCAGTGGTTGTGAGCTATTGTTTGCCTCTCCTCAGATGGCATGGCTCTCTGCATGTCAGGGAATGCAGCATGGAAGAGTCAGTCATTTGCAAAGTTGGGAGCTGTGGTGAGAGTGCTACACTCCAGAAGAGGAGCCAGGTGTTCTTCTCCAGGATGCTTCACTGGTGTGTGCATCTGTACCTCAACTCTTAGAGAACACACCTCTCCTACTTAGAACCTGTGTGGCTTGCAAGTGTTTTTTTGTTTTATTCTTTTTTCTTTTGATTCAAACTTTTATTGTTACTACAGAAACTCAGAGAGGCTGGAGAGATGGCTTAACAGTTAAGAGCACTTGCTGTGCTTACAGAGGACCAGAGTTTGTTTCCCAGCATCCATATTGGGCAACTCGCAACTGCCTGAAACTCCAGCTATAGGAGAACTGATGTTTTCTTCTGCCTTCTGAGGGCACCTGTTCACCCCTTTGCCCCTATATATGTAATTAAGATAACATGAAATACAGTAACTCAGTCAAAAGAAGTATGTTTATGGAGAGTGTGGGTCAGCAGGCCCACTTCCTGATACTTACATTGAACCTGTGTATCTGAACTGGTTAACCCTTGGAGCTTCCATTGTCTCCACTGTAACACTGCACAGGGGCGTAGCATCACCACTTTGGTGATTGGGAGCCCATTGTCTGTCATTGTTTCTATCCTTAGGGGGGAAAAGCATGTTGAGTTCAGCCCTATAGAGCCTGACTCCTGACTCCAGGCCTTGCCTGAAAACAATGTTTGTGTGTATGTGTGTGTGTGTGTTTGAGACAGGGTCTCACCATGTATCTCAGAAAGGCCTGGAGCTCACGATGTAGTTCAGGCTGACCTCAAACAGAGATCTACCTGTACCTGTACCTGCCTCTGCCTCCTAAGTGCTGTGTTAAACGGTGTGTGCACCATGCTCCAGCTTCAGAGGACACTGATTACCTGCGTGAGGTCCTTTCAAGCACTTCTCTCTGCACACCAGTGTAAGAGTTAAATGATGCAACTCACATGTTTAGAAAGACCTGTTATCTTGCTTGAGAGAAAGGCTGTTCTGTGTCTCTTGTATGTTGTTAGCTGTGAGTTGCTCAAAATTGCATGGGTGGGTTGTTTTAAATGGTCTTATTGTTCACACATTGTGCTGATGGCAGAGGAGGAAACTCAAGGCTTTTTAGAGTATTGTAATCTCAATTTTGGGTTTTTTTTTTTTTTTGGTTTTTCGAGACAGGGTTTCTCTGTGTAGCCTTGGCCATCCTGGACTCACTTTGTAGACCAGGCTGGCCTCGAACTCACAGCGATCCGCCTGCCTCTGGCTCCCGAGTGCTGGGATTAAAGGCGTGCGCCACCACGCCCGGCTGTAATCTCAATTTTGGATGGCTTATTTAGAGCTTCGTGTCAGGTGTTTGGTGACTGTGTCTTTGTAAATTGTCCCAGGTGGAAACATTGACTGGTGAATAGTCAGGCAATGGGGCCACTTATCAGTTCCAGCTATGTTTTTTTTTTTTCTTTATTGTCAAGAATCTGTAATTGATTTTTTTTCCCTAGATGAGGAAGTGGAGGACATGTACCTTGTGGATTTCACACAGAAGATCATAGACAAGCGGAAAGAAATGGAGGTGCTTAGTGCCACTAGAGATTCCCGAAACACAGAAGAGAGAGATGATGATGAAGAATTTTCTGAAAAAGACATACCCCCTCCCCAAGACCCCAGTGAGGAATGGTGGGTAATACTGGGGATTAAATCAGAGTGATCCCCTCAGACTCACACTTTTTTGAGAATTGCTTTGCTTGATGGTTATCACGCCATTTTTTCTTATTCTGACTGGCTTTCCTGTCTTCCAAGAGCCACCCGTCTAAGTTGGGATGATCTAGTGTATCAGTCGTATAGAAATGGGAGCTCCAGTGGAGAGGTGACATCCGTGACTGCAGATGAGAACTAAGCATCTGCTCTGCCCAGTGGTGCCAGGCTCAGGGATCCTTGGGCAGTCCTACTTCCTTACTCCCTTTCTCTGTGCCCTGGCTCAGATATCAGGTCCTGGGAAGTGGTCCCTTTGAGTCCTGCAAAAAGAAACAGGCAGATTAGTCACAGTAAGCTGTATTCTAGCGTCATTGTTTTCTAATATTGAGGTATGAGTTCCAGTACTGCCTTCTGCCCATGTGGCCTTGATAAATCTGGAGCCTTTCGCAGGCCTAGTTTCCTTCCGTGGAAAGTAGAGATGCTGTGCTTCAGTGCCATGACCGTTTCCCTTAAATTCCCTCCTAGAAGCAAGTGTGTTCCATTCTGGGAGCATAAGCAGATACTTTGCAGGGCTCTGATTTTGACATTTTCCCTAGTTTTGCCTGTATGTACATAAAGGCTGGAGGAACCAGCATATACAGACGAGAGTGTGTATGCATCATCATATACATCTCATATACAGAGGAGAGTGTAGATTCCGCTACAGTGCCTTTTGTGTTTCTTAGACACTCATTGAGCAGAACTTGCCATTGCTTAGACGTCACTGATGTCCTGACCATGTACTGGGGCTGACCCTCTCTCAAACTCTTGTTCTGGGAGATTTCTTAGAAGCTGCTCAGTACTGTTTGTGGTGTTTCTTAGCCTTTTGCTAGCCCTATTTTGACAGATATACATGAAGAGAGAAATCCTTGTCACTTTGGATATCAGAGAACCACCTTCTTCATATTGCTGAAGGTGTCCACTGTGGTCCATGCTTTCTTACGTATGCCACATGGAATCGCAGAGAAGAAAAGAGCTTTTCTTCATCATTTCTAGTCTTAAGTACTTGCTTCCTCATCTGAACTATTTGGAGAAGGGAGTTCTTACCTTTTAGTTATAGTTGACCCACTTTAGGCTGTATTACCAGCAAAACATTTGAGGCAAACTTGCTTGTTTTTATAATCTATGTGTGTTTCCCTCCTGCTTCTCTAGAGCCCTATAGAGATAGGGTACTCTGTCCTCCTTGAATCACCCAATTTCTTTGGGTTTGTGCTGGCTGGGACTGCTCAGTAAGCAGTTGCTGATGAGCTAGAGCCATTGCTGACTACTGCATTCTGCCTGCTGGTGTGTGTTGTGGAGGCTTGCTCCAGAACAGAATAGCTGTGATTGCTTTTCAAGGCAGAAATCTTGTCTCCTTTGAATGGTCTGATGTCTTTTAATTTTTTTCTTATTAATGCTTTTATGATTACAAGCAATTTCCCAGCAATCTGAGGAATTTAGAGGGCAATTGAAGGCGTTGCATGCTACCATATGGTGCAGTAAGACGCACTGCAAGCAGTTCCCACTCTTCCTTTTTTTGTTTGTTTGTTTTTGAATCAGGCTCCAGAATTGGACTGCTTGTAAATCCTTTTGGTAATTAAATTCCAGGTGGTGAAAAGTCTTTTTGCAAAAATACTGTAAATAATTACATGGACCATCTGGCTAGATGGTTCTCTCCCACATTCATTTAAAAAAAAGAAAAAGAAAAAAGAAAATGAAGATGCTGCTTTGTTTAGTTGTAGGTTTGGTTTCTTGTAATAATCAGCTGTAGGACCATAAGAGTGGATTCCCAAGCATTTGATTTTTAAAGCATGTTACAACAAAGAAGTCAGCATTGCTTGAGAGGGAAGAAATTTCAGGCAACAGCGGAGCCAGCTGAATCTGACCTTGAATTGCTTTACTTACTTGCAGCACAGACTGTTAAGGACTGTGGGAGATTTCTTGCCTGTAATAGCAAATATGAAAAAATACGTTATACCGTAGAGCAAAGGAAATGTTTTCTGTGAAAACCTGCCCATACTTTGGTTGCTAGGAAGTCTCAGTGTTTTGTTTAACTGTGTCTGGCTTGTCTGTCCCTGTTGTCTGCTTCAAGGAAAGATGAAGAACAGTGTATATTGTTTGTGTTCCTTCTAATTAAAGTGGGTCCAAAATAAACCAGGACTTACATTAAGAAACTTCTAAGCTCTATGGAAAGAATGTGGCAATTACAAGTAGAGCAGTAATAGAAAGTGAGATCTGAGTACACTGTGGGGAAAGGAGCGATGAAAAATCTGGACTACATAGTCTAGTGGCCAAAATCACCATAAGAGTTGTCTCCATTGTATTCAAATGAGTTCTTTCATGTCCCAATTTCTGTATTGGTTACTTGTCTTTGAAATAAGAAGCATAAATGATCAATTTCTTTCTACATTTTCTGAAACTGACATTTAGTAGAGCTTATTGAGTGTGGCTGCTAAGGAAGAAGCTTCTCTCTGTGGTAGCGGGCCTTAGTTTCAAGGCTCTTGGTAACAAGGTCTGTACTGACGTTGCTTCTGTAAGAACTCCCTGACATAGAGATCTGTCTGTTGTATCAACTGTCTTCCCAACTTCTCACTTTCAGGGTGGATTATGTGGACTCCTTGGGCCGATCCCGGCGCTGCATGAGAAAGGATTTACCAGATCTTTTGGAGATGGATAAAAATCTTCAGGGAAGACTGTAAGTTTGCTGTGTGGCCTTTGTCTAGCGTACAGCCGCGGGGGTTATTTTGTGGGCGAGGCCGTTGAATGAGCACTTGTCATTGCAGCAAGACCTTTAACGTGTGAGAGTACACACTGAAGCCTGCAGCCGTTAACATGTCCACTCATGACTTTCTGTGCTCAGGGAACAACCTGCGTGCCATTATCCTTTATTTATTGGTTTTTCTTTTTTTTCTGAAACCCATTTTTTGGGGGATAGGGTGCTTGGAGGAATTAGTTATGTTATTCCCTGGGCCTTGAACTAGTTTTAGGTGATTCTTCTGACTCAGCTTCCCAGGAAGGCACTCTGTTCTGGTCATGTGCATTGTAACTGCTGAAAGGGACGAGTAGACTGTTGATTTGGATGTCTGATCTAGGTCGCACATATAGAAGGAGCCCAAACCTAGCTAACAAACCATCCTTTATAGACAGAGGGTTTGAGAAGGTTCACTTGCTTTTATTCACTTCTTACTTGTGTGTTTTTATATATTAAAGCAATGGCCTCATCACTACATTTCTAATGGAACCAAAAAACAAATGTTCGACAGTATCTTGGTGATTAAAAATAAATCCCTGTAATCAGCTTTTATATGAGAAGTGTTAGAGCTGCTCCATAAACCCTCCAAGGCTTAGACATCTGTTGGTATGCCTGGAGTAGGCACACAGAGGCCATCTGCTGGGCCAGGAGGCACTGTAGCAACAAGTCCATGTCCTCAGACAAGAGGCCATTCAGAGAGGACGAGTGGTTCATCCTTCCTGGCTAGGCCATCTCCCAAATAGAACAAGGGTTGAAAGGAAAGTCACTTTTCTTGAACACTGAGGCAAGATCCTATCATGCTCGTGTCTAAGTCTGGGTATTGATTTTAAAATGATAAAATAGGGCCAACAAGATGGCTCATCAGGTTAAAGTATTTGCTGCTAAGCCTAATGACTTGAGGTCAATCCCGGGAAGCCACGTGGTAAGAGGAGAAAATAGACTCCTGAGGTTCAAAGCAGTCCCCCTGACTTTTATATGCATGTTGTGACATATGTGCATGTGTACATGCATGCTCATGTGTATATATACACACAGAATATAAATGTTAAAAAAAAATTAAAACAATTGTATTGACTTGTCAGTCAGAAGCCTCTGAAGGAGCTGTTGTCTTTCCAAATGGTGTACTTAGCCGTGATCAATCCATTGCACTAAGTTTTGCTGTCTTATGACATTCACCTGAACATAGGTTTTTCTATTCCTCTACTAGTTTTGTTAGTCCTGTTAATGAAAAAACTTTGTTATCTGAAGACATGAGGAAAGAACTTCAACGCCAGCAGTGGGAGGAAGAAGAGCGGGAGGCCCTGAAAAAGCCAATGGGGCCCATCCATTATGAAGACATTCGGGAAAATGGTATTGTTGGGTTTTGGATTTTTGTTTTTTCCAACTTTTAAAATCTTTTAAAAAAAAAAATCTCTAGCCAGTGGCAGGCACAAAGCCAGGTGCTGACAGAGCAGTAGCTTTGATGCAGTCAGACTGTGCTTTAAAGGGTGAAAATATTCTCTTTGTCCTCCACCTGCACAACTCAGGGACTTCTTCCTAACAGGAGGTCTGTTAGCCCAAAAATTTGTTCCCAGAAGGAAGAGGAGACAACCAGGGCCAAGTAGCTGTCTATGTTTGCTTCTTAGTAAACAGTAAAGCAATTTAACTTGTTTGTTCTTGCTTATCTATTTTTATTATTAAACTTATGTAAATTGTTGTGTGCCTCTCTTTTGGTTTGTTAGGGAACTTGTTGTACATGTGGTTTTAATTAGAGAAATCTAATCTTTTGATACTTTTGATTATTTCAGAGGCCCGGCAACTTGGTGTTGGGTATTTTGCCTTTGCCCGAGACAAAGAGTTGAGAAACAAGCAAATGAAAATTTTAGAGATGCTTCGTGAGCAGGTACAAGTTAAATTTAAAGTTGTTTATGGATTTAAATGATTTTTTTTTTTTTAATTGACAGTACATGCCTTAAAAAATATAGTAACTCCAGAGACTCATAGCCAGGCATTGGGTAGAGAGAGGGCCCAAATTGGAGATTTTCATCTGGTCCTTCCCTTTGGAGCTGGGAGCCCAGCAAAAGTGGAGAGAGGAAGAGTAGGAGCCAAAGGGGTCAAGGACACCAGAAGAACACAGCCCACAGAATCAACTAAACAGGGCTCACGGGCTCACAGAGCCTGTGTGGGTCTGTGCTAGGTCCTCTGTATATATATTACAGTTGTTAGCTTGGTGGGACTCCTAACAGTGAGAGTCAGGGTATCGCTGATTCTTTTGCCTGCTCTTGGGACCCTTTTCTTCCCACTGGGTTGCCTTGCCCAGCCCTGATATGAGGGTTTGTGCCTAGTCTTACTGTGTTTTGTTATGCTGTGTTTGACTCATGTCCCTGGGAGGTCTGCTTTTTTCTGAAGGGGAGTGGAGGAGGATCTGCAGTAGAGGAGAAATAGGTGGCAGGGCAGGGAGTAGCTGATGGGGAAAGTGGGGTCAGGATGTATTGCCTGGGAGAAGAATAAAAGAATGTTGTAAATAAAATGAAAATTGATATTCAGAATGCCATTGTTGATTGCATAAAGGTAATTATCAATTTCTTGTGGGTTTTCAAACTCTAAAATTACAACTGTTTTGGAAGTAGTCTGTGCTTTGCTACATTTTGTTTTTATTACTACTGCTATTATTATTTTGTGTGAGTTCTGCCTGTATCTGTATGTGTGCCATATGCATATGTAATTCTACAGAGGCCAGAGAGGACATTTAGATCCCTTGGAACTGTAATTATTTATGGTTCTAAGCCACCGTGTGGGTGCTGGCAACTGGATCTGGGTCCTCTGCGAGAGCAGCAAGTGTTCTTAACTGCATCTCTCTCCAGCATCCAGCCCTGCTGTGCTAAGTCTAGTTTCAAGCATGGCATTTTGGAAGACCTGGGTGAGGAAATAGGAAGTTGTTTTAAGGCATTAAAGAGTAGAAAAGAACTGGATAGCTTTCTTCTATGTGGAGGCTTCCACAGTGCTCTCTAAGTTCTCATTTAGCTCAAAGCATCAAAGGTCTGTGACATTCTGCTTCAGAGGATGCCATTTTCAGAGTCTTCAGGAGAGCTGCTTAGAGATGCTGTGAAAACCAATTAGCCCCTTTTCCCCCAAGATGGGGTTCCTTCATGTATCCCTGGATGTCCTGAGACTCCCTCTGTAGACCAGGCCAGCTTCAAACTCACGGATGCATCTGCCTCTCCTTCTCCGGTGCTGGATTAAAGGCGTGCACCACCACTGCCTGGCTTAATTAGCACTTTTTTTGTTTTTAAAGATCATTTGCCAATTTTTTAAAAATATTTTTATTTAATTTTAAATTTATGTGCATTGTTGTAGGGGTGTCAGATCTTAGAGTTACAGACAGTTATGAGCTGCCATGTGGGTGCTGGGAATTGAACCCAGGTCCTTTGGAAGAGCAGGCAGTGTTCTTAACCACGGAGCCATCTCTCCAGCCCCCTAGCACTTTCTTTTTTTTAAAGAGATAATTATTTCATCTTTTTAAATAGAAATGTGAATTTGACTCCAGGTGAATAATTTTCTAACTTTTTGTTCTGTCCAGACAACAGATCAGAGAATAAAACGGGAAAACATAAAGGAAAAGCGAAAGGCTATATTAGAAGCAAGACTTGCCAAGCTTCGACAAAAAAAGATTAAAAAATCAAACGACGGGACTGAAGAAGAAAGCAGAGGTATATCACAGCTTAAATTTCTGACTTCAAAAGGGAAGTCTACTAATAGGGTTGCAGTTTAGGAATCAGCAACTTAGCTTTACCTCTAAATAGCATGTGCCTTTAAAGTCTCACCAGGAGCAGTTTTAACTATTATTCTTAGGTCTGTCTGTTTTTCTTCCTTCCTTTCTTTCATTTGTTCGTTCTTCCTTTCTTTTTTCTATCTTTCTGTCTATCTATCTATCTATCTATCTATCTATCTATCATTGTATGTGATGTGTGAGTGAGTATGGGCACGCATGTGCCACAGCACAGGTGTGGAGGTCAGAGGACACTTTTAGGTAATTTGTTTTCTTCTTTCTCTGTGAGATCTCTGGCTCAGGTTCATTCAGGCCATCAGGTCTGCTCAGCAGGCACTCTTCCCCACTGAGCCATCTCACAGTCCAGGAGAAGCCTTCATAGCTCGAGCGTTTGAGAATGACACTCACGTGTTTTTAGGCAATAGACAAGGGTATTAACAAGTAATGCATTGAGTTGCTTTTTATAATGATAGTTTAAACCAGCGTAAAAGGAAGGGTTAGCTATGTACATAAATAAGAAATAAAATTCAAAATTTGAAAATATACATAAAACATAGAAACTATACATATTTGGGGGTTGCCATGTGATGTTTTGGCAACTGCATATATTATGTGATCTAAATCAAGGTAAGCATTATCATTTTTAATGGTAAAAACACTTAAAATCCTTTTCTCTAGTCTTTTCAACTTCAGCTCTTTTACTTTTTAAAAATTTTGTCAAATTTTATATATATATATGGGTGTTTTGCCTGCATGCATATCTTTGTACCATGTTGGTGCCTGGTGCCTGCAGAGGCCAGAAGAAGACATCAGATCTCTAGGAAGTAGAGTTACAGAAGGTTGTTAACCACCACGAGGATACTGGAAATTGATCCCTGGGTTCTCTGGAAGAGCAACCAATGCTCTTACCCTCTGAGACAGCTCTCCGTCCCTGATTTCAGCTTTTTGCTTATAGTTCTTTTTTTGTTATAATGTACTCTCTTTGTAAAATTTATTTCCCAATTTGGGTATTAAGGTAAAACAGCTGGCAACAGGAATTCATACTAAAGAACTGTACTCTAGAAACTGGAGATGGAACACACTTTCCCTGGGAGACAATGTTAAATGCTGTGACCAGACAGGAGTAGAAGCCAAATCGCTGACTTTAGCCCATCTATAAATGGGTCTAATATATAAGCCTGTTCGTTTTAATATTGAAAAGTGCAAGAGTATCCAGGTCATCCAGTCTCAGGCTGCCTCTCATCTTGCTGTTTCTGCTGCTCGATAGAGTGTACTCTCCTCCATATGCTCCAAGTTTTCTCCCTAGCACCTGTTCCTGATCCAGGGCAGGGCCAGCTCAAGGAAGCAGGGGAGACAGGAGAGGAGTCAGCTTTCTCTTTCCAAATGGGAGTGGGAAGTTGCAGCCTATGTGTTTGCATCTCACTGGCCAGAGCTCAGGCCCACAGGCTATATTAGCAGCAGAGGAAGCTGGGAAGTGAGCTTGAAACTTGGGAACATTCTACCAGCAACAAGAGAAAAGTATGGATGTTGAGGACTCTTTAGCGTCTTCCTCTCCTTTTCCAGCCTCTGAGCAGGCCCTCATGTAGTCCTGACAAGACACCAGGGTTAGGCTTAGGTATTGAAAATCCCATGTTGAGTTTCAGATAAAGGCTGTCTCTTGTTGAGTTCTCCATTGTGTCTGTTTTTGTTCTGTCTCCTGTACATCTGCCCTAGAAGATCCAGAATATGCCTCCACTTTTTTTATTTTTGAAAATCATTTTTCTTTAAGATTTTTAAAATATGACCAAAATGAAACAGCCTACAACAGCTGGTTCTACCTCTTCAGCACTCTGGTTTCTCCTCTTACTATTTTAGTTGGATAATTTGAGGATTTGGGTCCTTCAGTTGCTCCTTGGGAGCAGAGAGATTTACATCCATTCAGCTTCAACTTGAATTTTGAATCTTCTTGCTGTTTTATACATGCTACCATTGCTCAGCTGAATCTTTCTTGTTGGTAAGGTGATATAATAAAATTACTAGAGTTGTTTAAAGACTTGGGCAATCTGTTGTATAGAAAGTACTGAAGGATTGGCAAGATAGCTCAGAAGAAGAGGTTCTTGCTGTTCAAGAATACAGATGTGATGATCTGAATTAGATCCTAGGAACCCACATAAAGGTGTGACCAACTGCACAAAGTTGTCCTCTGATCCCTACATGTGTTCTGGCATTCACATCCCTTATATAAACAGAAATAAATGTTACTAAATTATTTCACTACTCTCTAAGTTAAGATGTACTTTCTGCCCTCACTAGCACTAGTGATTAGTTTTACTTCAAAATTACTATGTTAAAATTTTAAGCCATGGTAATAAGGTCTTATTTCCTTACAAAAGCAGATGGAGATGTCATTGAGCCATCAGAACCAAAGGCTGTACCTGTTCCACCGCCTGTGGCCCAGAACAGCAAGGTGGAAGTCATCATCCAGGAGAGGAAGGACACCAAGCCTGGAGTGCCACACATCCGAGAGTGGGACCGAGGAAAAGGTAGGGAGGGGCTTTTATGAGTGAAAACTTCTTAGTGGGGCCCTTGTGAAGGGTGGTTTTTGTTTAACTCAATGTGTGATTCTGGTACAATTTTATTTTATTTTTTTTATGGTGCAAAGATGGAATCCAGGGCCTTACTCATGCTAGGCAAGAGCTCCACCACAGCTCCACGTTCAGTGCCGCCACAGTGAGCCTTAGTGGTCCTGAAGCCTAAGGAAGTCTCCAGGCCTTTGAACTTGTTTCTTCTCCACACTGGACACTAGTTGTTTATACATAGGGAAATGGGAAAGCGTGATCACAAAAGACCAGCATCTAGAAAGGCCTCTGTCCACAGAATAGTTTTCTGAAGTGCTCGTGTGTGAGATGGAGTATGACGGAGGCTTGGTGCTCCAAGATATTTTGTCCTGAGCAATTCTTCATGTTTGGCTGAAAGTTTACCTGAGCTTCCATTATACATGCTCATCTTTCTCTAATTTTTTACAAACGTGCCCACCAGTCTTTGCCGTAGCAGACTGCATTTTATGCCTCTTTCAAAGATACTTCAGTGAAACATTAGCTCCTGCTGTTGGATTTGACAAGAGAAATATAAAGAGCCACTGTTTATATCAGCTGAGCCCGTTCTGTGTCCTCCTGAACTCAACAAATGACAGACTGGCTTGATAGGAAGCATCTAACCATGTCAACTCCTACAAATAATTAGTTGGCTGTTTAATTTCTCTGCAAGTGTAGTGCCCTTTTGGTGGTCTAGAGCCTGTCAACTTCTCCACAGAGCCTTTCTCTAATCTTTCCTTGTCATAAGGCCACTCTATTTTTTAGCTGGGTTTCTTGTTGCTATCCTTGTTCTTAGAAAGTCTGTGGTGGCTTCTTAAAGTATATATAAGAACTGAAGAATAATTATAATAAATTTGACTGGTTCATAGTTGTTTCTAATAATACTCTTTTTTACATTCACTAGAATTTTCCTTTGGATACTGGTCGAAGAAGCAGTCAGAACTCCGTGCTGAGCGAGATCCTGAGTTTGCTCCACCTTCCAATTACTTTGTGGGTCAAAAGAGAACTGGTCCTATCAGTAGCCAGCCTTGGAGCAGACCGGGATCAGCGCCGAGTGACTTGGGGCATTGCTCTAGCCAGAGCCAGGATTCCACCTCTTCACACACATCTACTCCTGCCTCTGCAAGCCCACCACAAGCACCTCCAGTTACTTTCCAAACACTAGATGATATGATATCTTACTATAAACAAGTTTCATGACCTTGAAAAGCATGCTGGTTGCATTTGTGCCATAGAAATCAGGACAGGACTGAGCTTTACTTCTTTCTTCATGTTCTTTCTCTAAGATTCACAGGCTTGAAGCCAGATTAGTTTACAGGGAGGAGGAGTTAGTTACCAATGGGAGCTCATGGGCTAATTGGCTTTTCACTTTTTAAAAATCACTCGGTATAGAGGGAATGTCTCCTCCCCTCCTGCTGACCAGTTGTAACTCATTTGGATTTCTAGGTCTGTGAACTGTAAAAACTAATCTGTGAAATTTGACACTGCGGGACTTGTTTCATTTTTAGATTATTTTATATATGTGAACGTTTTGTCTTCTTGTATATATGTGTGCCACGTGTGTGCTTGGTACCCAAGGTCAGAAGAGAGCATTGAATACCCTACAACTGGTTATGGTGATTGTGAGCCACTGTGTGGGTGCTGGGAACTGAACCTTGATCTTCTACAAGAGTAGCCAGTTCTCTTAACTACTGGCTCATCTCTCCATGCCCTGCTGAGGATCTTGTAGCTCTGCTTTACGAACATACCTATTTATGACTTCACTTTTAGGGCTTCATTCTTTCCCTTTCAGAAGTGCTAGCATGTAGGTGTCTACTCCACAGATTCAACTTCCCAGGCAGGTGATGGAGCAAAATCAAGGGAGGAGTTTCTACCTGCCCAGCAGACAAATGAGGGCCTACTATAGGAGGCAAAAAGTGGAAAGAGGAAGCTGATGGAAAACTAAGCAATCACATCTGAAGCCATAAGGTCTGGGAAGAACACCTGCAGTTCAGAGGTAGTAGCTGATTGTTGATCTGTCATTGTTTCATCCAGTTACCTATATCTCGGTCTTCTTTGGACATCTGGAGTTGTGCCGAATCATTTGGGTGTTCCCGAAGGCTGCTGAGCCTCGTTAAAAGCCAGTACTCCCTATTTGACCAATCAGAGCTCTGACCTTGTCTTGGCCTTCTGCCTCTGTGCCTCCTGGTGCTCCCCATTGCTTGAGACTTACTGAGCCTGAGTGGGTCAGACTTGGATCCCATGGTGCAGAGCAGGTAGGTCCCTGCCTAGGTCCTTATTGAGCAGGGCAAACTTACCTATTAGGCATCTCCTGGATTGCTTTGTCTCTGCTCAATAGCACGGCATTATGAGTAGAAGTGCCTGGTTCTTCCTGTGGTGACCTACTGGAATGTGGAACAGGTCAGTACCTGGCTCAAGCTCATGTGGCATCTAAGTGTCAGATCAGGACTTCACATATCTAATATCCAGACTCATGCTTTTTCTAGTACCTTCTGCTGCCGGTCTTCTTGCTGCAGTATCAAGAAAGTTTAGACAAGCCAGGTGCAGTGGTGCATGTCTGTAATCCCACAACTCAGTAGAGTCAGGCAGACAGCGGTGAATTTGAGGCCAGCCTGGTCTACAAAGTAAGTCCAGGATAGCCAAGACTACACAGAGACCCTGTCTTGGAAAAAAAAAAAAAAAAGTTTAGGCAAACCCCATTCTTAGCAAGTTACCTCTAAGCTCCACAACAAAGGCAAACACTAGACATAATGTCATCCTGTCAGTCTCATGAGGAAAATTTGATACACATCAAAACTCAGCTAACCTAGCTGCCCCACCCACCCACCCAGAAACAAGTGTATCTTAAAATTCATATGGAAATGCCATGGACCCAGAATAGCCAGAAAAAAAGTTGGAGGACCAAACTTCTTGATTCAAGACTTACTGCAAAGCTACCACAGTACAAATGGTATGGTAATGGCACACAAACAGACACATAGGTCAGTGGGGTAGAATAGAGCTGGGCATTTGTGGGCAGTTGATTTTTAACAAGAGTGCCAGAACATTTCACAACTCACTGTTCAGGGCAAAGCAATGAGTTTAGAGTTTGACCTGAAACCATAGCTAAAAGTCAACTCAAAATGAACCAGAGACTGAAAAGTAAGAGCCGAAACTATAAAAATCAGCCAACAGAATGAAACGGCTTAGAGAAGAAGGAGGAAATAGAATTACTAGACATGCCACAACCATAAGCAAAATCAGAAAAGCCAGGTATGGTGGTGCATACCTTGGGAGCAGGGGTGGTGGGTCTCAGTAAATTCAAAGCCGGCCTGGACTGCATAGCAAGCTCCAAACAGAGTAAAAGGAAAGCAAATGATGTGAATGCTGTAAGAAAGTGCTTTAGAAAGGCAGAGTACCAAGAAGAGAATGGTGAGATAGGGAAGAGAAGGCAAGAGGGACAACCAGGCAGCAGTGAGCCTTGAGTAGAGCCAGTGGACATAGGAGGACCCAGCAACCACAAGCCTTTACGTGGGCAGAGCAGTCAAGCACAGCCATTCATCATTGTCAACTAGTCTTATTTCCTCTGGGGTTTTGAAGACTGTTAAATTTCTAGTCCTCTCCATCACATCAGTTACAAGGCTTTTTGACAAGCCTGGCTAGCTGTATCTTCATGTTTCAATCCCTTAGATCAAGCATGAAATCCACTTCAGAAAGTTGTAGATACCCGGTTGTACCAGGGCGCATCTGGACCCAAGTGTGTCTACTTTAAACTACTGCACCAACCAAGGACTACATGAAGTAAGCATTGAACCCCTCGGATCTAGCCAGTGGACAAGACATTCTCCACAGTTGTGTGGAGAGTGGGGACTGACTCTGACATGAACTCTGGTGCCCCATATTTGACCACTTCCCCTTGGTGGGGAGGCCTGGTGGCACTCAGGATAAGCAGGCTACCAAGATGAGGCTGTGACCATATGTGGGGGAGGATGTCCCCTTCTGTCACAGACCTAGGGGAGGGTAATAGTGTGAAAGAGGAAGAGATGGAGGAACAGGAGGATACAAGTGAAGGCATAACAGTTGAGATATAATCTGAATAAATTAATTTTAAAAATTGAAAAAAACAGTTGTTTCTCATGGACCAGCTTTGTGCCAAGGTGTCCAGCAGATGGCAGCAGAGCCCTCAGTTTAGATCTTTGCTCTTAGACAGTACTGGCTTCATAGGGATGTTACCAAGTGTCACTCTCGGTTTTGTTTCTTTCCTTTTTGGGAGATAGTTTCATGTAGCTCAAACTTGATATGTAACAGAGATTATCTTGAACGTTCTGTAGCTCGTTCTTTGACAATTTCATACATGTATGTACACTATTCTATTTCCCCTTTACTCTCTCTTACCTCCTTTCACCTTGTCAACTTCCCCTCTTCCCTAAAGTTCTTTTTCCACATTTCCATTCTGTTGTCTTGTGATCCACTGATTTTATCTGAGACTATCTGTGTGATCTGAGTTTAGGACTATCTATTGGAACCTGGACAATATCTGCCTTTCCACATAATCCATTGTAGCCACTTGTTCAGTGGAGGAGGTTGGGCCCCTTGAATTCTTCCCCAATCAATGGTTGCTTCTTGACAGTCCAAGCCTTTTGCAGGACCTGTGTGGGCAGTTGCAACTGCTGTGAGATTGTGTGTTGTGTTGTGTGCAGTGCCTGTGTTGTGCCCTGAAGGTGGCAGTTCACAGTTGACCTCTATCTTCCAGCTTTGACATTCTGTTCCCTTTCCTGATGTTCCTGAGCCCAGAGGGATAGGCACTCAGCCGACATGGCACTTGTTTTCAGCACCTTGAGTACAATGTGGATGGATAGACATGGGGCAGCTGAAGTGTCAATATTGAATTTCTGATCCTCCTGTGTGTACCTCCATCTCCAGAGTGCTAAGATTACAGGTGTGCACCACCACACCTGGTTTATGCCTTGCTGGGGATCTAACCAGGGCTTTTGTACATGCTAAATAAGTATTCTACCAACTGAACTACATTCCCCGGCCATTTTCAGCTTTATTAGAACCGTATTTTAAAGGTGAAATTATTTTTTCTATTGAACCATATCCAGAACATCTCAGTATATAGTCAGGATACAAAAACAATCTTTGTGGGGTTTTTTGTTTTTGTTTTTGTTTTTGTTTTTGTTTTGAGACAGGGTCTCTATGTAACCCTGGCTGTCTTGAAATGTGCTATGTAGAACAGGCTGGCAACAAACTCACAGATCAGTCTGCTTCTGCTTCCCAAGTGCTGGGAATAAAGATTGTACCACACGTGCTTTTGTTTTTATGTTTATGTGTAAGTGTCTACATGTATTTATGTGTACCATGTGTATGCCTCGTACCTGCAGAGGTCAGATGAGAGTGTCCTCTCCTGGAACTGGGGTTACAAGTAGAGCTGTTATGTGGGTGTTGGGAACAGAGTTCGCTTCAAGAATACCAAACACTTATAATTGCTAACCCCCACTTTGCTTTTCTTTTTTTCACATTAAGTCCTCAGAGTGCACTGTGGCCCACAATGTAGCTGAGCTTGCATCTCATATTCACCAGAAATATTTTATCTATATTTAGATGTCATAAAGCAGTTGAAAAACACTAAATTTATATCCAAGTTATCCCAAACAAACATTTAAGTTATCTGAAAATTGAGTAGTTTTAAGTGTAAGAATTTTTGTTGGTGTATTTCTGAGATGTCAGGGTTTGCCCTGCACATGCTTGTCTAGTGCCCTGTCCCTGAGCTACAACCCCAGCTTCAACTTTTAGTTCACGTTTTTATTTGTTACTATTGTATGTATCTCTGTGTGTTGGTAGTATGTGTCACAGCACACGTGGAGATCAGAGGACAACTTTGTAGAATTGGTACTTTTGTTCCACCTTTACATGAGTTAGTTCCAGGTTCAAACTTAGCTTGCCAGGCTTGGCAAGCACCTTTACTCAGCCACCTGGCCCCCCTTCCCCACCAAGTTTTAAATGTAAATCAGTGAAGTTGAAATTTAATCCCTTTTCTATGTTAGTCTTCTAGGCAGGACTGCTCCAAACGACCATTTTGCTGGCTTTGTGGGCCCTGTACATTGTCTTCCCATTAGTGACTGAAGAATTGGCAAACCAGTTTCTCTCAGGTACACATCCAAGACATATGGTGACTGTCTAACTTGAGAGCAGGAAGTGGTGAAACCTACAGGAGAACGTCCTCATGTCTTACCTGCACCTCTGGAGAGCAAAGTAAACCGTTTGGGAAGAGACTGCTTTGAGTTCTTGCTTTCACTGTAACCTCTCCTCTGGGTCTTGTGTGCATTGGCGCAGTGCATTTGAATTGGTGCAGTGAATCATTCTGCTGGACTGCAGAATTCCCAAAGGAGACTATTCAAATCCATATACATGAGATGCCTGCTGTACTTAGCTATACATTTGCTAGAGACACCAGTCATTCCCCTGGGTTGCTGTTCAGCTGGCCCGGTTGTGACATACAGACGAGGCAGTGGAATTTAGAATCTGGAATGGGGGTGGGTACTGGTCTTTACAGTTAACACAACAGGGTGGCCACACCGTATGTGGTTCAAGTTTCCTTTTGCCAGTGAGGCAAGCTGAGTCAGTTAAATGCCATACTGTTCACATAAAATGCTACATAGCCAAGGTGAGTGCTAATAATTGAAAATGATTTCTTGACTTGGAAATGGTGAGAGGAGATGTGGCTGGTGGAGTCTATCGGCATCTGCCCTTGTGTTTGAAGAGTGGGCAAGTGTGGTGCATGCATATCGTTGAGGGTCTCAGTGTGGTGGGGTTGATGGTGTTAATGTTTGGGCAGCTGAAAAGTCAAGATGCTCATGTGAAGCCTTGATTTCATAAGAACCTGTGCCCTGTGCTCAGGTTGGCATGCCGCCTTTAATCTCAGCACCTCAGGCAGGCAGCTCTCTGAGGCTACCCTGGTCTACACAGTGAGTTCAGGTCAGCCAGCGCTACACAGTGATATATGGTCTCAAAAACAATTAAGTTAAAGATAAACCAAGCCCTGACCTCTGGCAGAGCATTGGTGCTCTGCAGTGGTTTCTTATATCCAGGCTGCCCATGTGTGTACAGTAAATGAGTCCACACATAGGAATAGTCAGGATCTTATTTCCTTTCTGCTCTCAGTTTAAGTCCTCTCCTCTGTCTCTCTCTTCCCTCCTTCCCTCCCTTTCTTCTTTCTTTTTATCTAAATTCATTTCTAACTGCCATGTTTTCACTAGCTCCAAAAGCCCACATGCTTTTGGATCCAAAAACAGTCAAGTGGCCTGGTTTCAAGCGTTTTCCCCGGGTTATGCTTTGTCCTTTTCTATGTCTTGTTCATTGTCAGCATTAAGCTTTGAGCTGGAACATGGTGTCCACCTTTTCCTTCCCCACCTGCTTCACCCTTTCCACTCCTCCACAGTCGTTGGGGTCCCCACCTGGCCTCCCATGTTACAGATGCTCTGAGAGCTGCGCAGGACATGTGGCTTCTTGTTTTCTGGCCACAGATAACCTGTACTGTTAAGCTTTTCTCTAGCTCTGTGGATGGTGTTCTGACTTTGCAGGAAACGGTGGCTATAAGCATCATGTGGCTGGTTTGCTTTCACTTAAAGTTTCTAAAACTGAGCTGCTCAGTTATTTTTAGTTGCTGCCTACTAGTTCCTCAACAGAGACAAAAAGCACAGGTCAGCATTCCGACATGGTAAGGAGGAGCCAGCTAGGGCATCTTTTAGGCTGATTTAGCAATTGTTGCCTTACACTGCTGCCTTTGAAACATCCCCTTGAGCATCACTTTGAGAAGTGACATCACTTCTCGTGGACAGAAATTCTTGATTGATCCTTTCAGGAAATCCATCTCAGTGGTGGCCTGGTGACACTGCAGTGGATCTCCCTGCAGAGGGTCAGGTATTTTAGAAGTGTTGGCATCCCAGGGTTGGCCAGGTTTTCCCAGGGTTTCGTGTTGAGCCTTGGCATAACATGGGGTGAAGCAGAATGCATACGGGGCCTCACCATGTGTGCCAAGATGCTTTTCTCTGCATGGCCTGTTTTCCTCCCTGCTGGAAAATTCTCTAGCGTCTCTCCAGATCCCACCTTATGTGCCAAGCAGGATTAGCATTTCTGTCCCATCATCAGAAGCCACGCTTACTTACAGGGCAGTCACACAAACCATCGTGTACACATCAAGCCCTTAGAGGAGCATTTCTGACTAAAACCAGAGGGAACCAGAAACTAGGGAAGCATGGCCAGATGACCCGAGGAAGCCTGCTTTCCTTTTGTTTTTGAATATTCAGCTATGTGCACTTTGACCCAAATTTGTTCTTGGCTCAGTGCCACTACAGGGACGGATATGTGTCCTCTTTTTAAATCTCAACCAAAATTTGTCCTTTATCATATGTGCCACACTGTTTTGTGGTTGGTGTGTTCACACCACTATCACAAAAACAGGGGCAATATGCTAGTTGTACTAAGCTGCCATGGCTGTGACAACTGTGATGTCACCACATGATGGGACATTTCAACTCCATTATGACCTGAAGGGGCCAGTGCTGAGCATGCAGTCTATCATCATGTGCCCACAACAGTGCTGCATGAGATGTTTGATTATACGGTAACTATAAGCTTTGGTTTAACAGGCATGACCCTTCTTCATCTGTGGCTCTCTCTGGGCCCACTGTGCTGCACTATTTCTCAGAGGGCTCTGTTATTCAATAGTGGTTTTTATTTTATTTTATTTTCCTATTTGGGTGGTATCTTCTTAGCTTCAGCAACACCCTTTGGTCTGTCTTCTTTTGACATTTTTCTTTGGGCGTTATGGTGGTTCAAACGTTAGATGTCCCTCTATATTCTCTGACATTTGAATATGTGCCCCCCCCCCCCAGTTTGTAGCACTGTGTGTGTGTGTGTGTGTGTGTGTGTGTGTGTGTGTGTGTGTGTGCGCGCGCGCGTGCTCACGTGCAAGCATGTGTGCACTTGAAAGGTATGCCCTTGCTGGAGGAGGTATGTCATTGAGACAGGCCTTGAGAGCTTAGAGACTTACAGCATTTTGACTTTGCTCTCTGATTTTGGCTTGGGTTTGAAATTCAAGCTCTGTGCTTTTCCCACCGCCATGCTAGCCTGCTGTCATTCTTTCCCACTGTGATGGTCATGCTTATTTCTCTGGAACTATAAACCCAAGTAAACCCTCCATAAGTTACCTTAGTCATGAAAATTTATCACAGCAATAGAAAAGTAACAAGTGAAAGTGCCAGGAGTCAGGTGTTGCAGAGACAGATCTGACCATACTGGTTTTGTTTTTGTTTTTTTGAGGAATGTGGGAAACTTTGGAGCTTTGGACTAGAAAAGTGGTTGACTACTTTAAGCAGAGCTTAAAAAGCTGCCTACTGGAAGCTTGAAAGACAGTAGTGCTGAGAGCCATGCAGATTGTGGGGGTCCACCAGAAGAGGCTCCAGGGGAGAGTAATATCAGCAAGTGTGCTAGAGATCATTCTTATGATATTTTGGCAAAAATGTGGCTGCTTTCCTAACAACTTGCCTGAGAGTAAGTTTAAAATCAATGAACTAATTTCTTTGGCGTAGGAGATTTCAAGACAGTCGACACTGACTCTATTGCACAGTTATTAGTAACATTAGGCACTGAAGAAGAACAAGCAGGGCAGAAAGAATTATAAAATGTAGTTTGAGAGAAAAAGAGCACTAGGAAGCTCAATATCGCAGCCAGCTCTCATGCTGAAAGGGACTGGGAAATTAAAGAGAGACATTATCTAGAGTAAAATAAAGGGAAGGATACTCTCACAGAGACCTCAACTAGCTAAATCTGCAGCTTGTGAAAAGGAAAGGCATAGGGAATTTTCTGCTCCTAGAAACAAACAATAAACAAAAAGTGCAGCAAATGTGGTTCAGTGGGAGCCAGCATTCATCCGAGCTTAACAACTGAGCTTGGCAATATTGTCCATGTGGTGCTGGTTTTAGAGCCATGAAGGATAAACTAGTTAAGAGGTTGTAGAATCATCTTCTGTGGTTTAGAGAGCTGCTGAAGCCAGGAATATAGCAGAGGAGCCCCTGTGCTGAAGCCCTGAAAGGCTACTGCACGAAGCTGTTGGAGATAGCAGAGCTGTGAGATGTCTGCCCCAGAGGGAGTGGAGCATAGGGAGTAGAACCAGTCTGAGAGAGAGGCATGCAGCCGAATGGAGAGATGTAACCATCTAAGCTCTTTGATATATAAGACATGGAACTACACGATTTGGAGTTCACCCTTTTGAGCTTTGATCTTGCTTTGGTCTGTGGTTTTTTTTTTTTTTTTTTTTTTTTTTTTTCTTTTCACTATGCCTTCAGCCATCCTATTTGAAATGGTAATGTACATATATGTACATCTATGCCATTGTATTTTGGACATACATATTTTTCTTTTTTATTTCATAGGGAGTTATAGTTAAGAGATTGCCTTGAGTCTCAGGAAAACTTTGGACTTTTAAACAAAAGAGTACAGGGACTTTAGAAGTTGGACTGCATTATTTTGCATAATGATACGGCCATGAGTCTGTGGGGGCCAGGAAGTGGACTGTGGTGGTTTTGAACAATAGATGTCCCTCTATATTCTCAGGCATTTGAATACTTGGCCCCCACTTTGGCTCTGTTGTGGAAGGCTTAGGAGGTATACTATTTGAGGTTTGAGGTCTTAAAGACTTGTGCCACTTCTAGTTTGCTTGCTGCTTGAAGTTTGAAATGTGAGGCTGTTCTCAGCTGTTCCTACCACCATGCCTGTCTGCTGCAATGTGTCTCCACTGTGATAGTGACGCTTATCTCCCTGAACCATAAACTCTGATAAACCCTTCCTTCCATAAATTGTCTTGGTCATGATATGTTGTCATAGCAGTAGAAATGTAACTAATATAGATGTCCTGTGGCCTTTACACATTTCTGTAGTGTGATTTCTATTGTAAGCCAGTTTCATTTCATTCTTCCTTTTACACCGAGTTTCTCAAGGGCAAGACTTACATCTCAGTTCTGGAAAAGTGAATGGCAGAATAAAATTGGGTAGACAAGGAGAGTGGAGGTGACTTATGGTGACTTATGGCCACAAAGAAATCACAGTTGATGGCAAGAATGGAGATCTGAATAAAGAAGTGACTTATAGACACTAGGAGCAAAGGTCCCATCTTCCCACGTGAGAATTTAGAAGACAGGTGAAAGGCTGGTGTGAGGGTTTCACAATGTTATCAGGCGTCTAGATTCTATTGTTCTGTATGGCTACCCCTAGTTCATGGCTTCTCTCTTCAAGGTAACCTCATGGTTCAAAAGAGCTGCTAGCGATATACCATCTCATTCATTCCAGATCAGACATATGAGAAGGGTAGTAAGTGACCTAAAAGTGGCCTTTTTCATATAGGCAACTTCCGTTAACTATAAGTCTCAAGATCCTCTACCTAATAGCGTCATCTTATACGTAGAGTGTAGTAAGACACTCACTTTTTAGTCAAACTTTGAAGAGATGTAATATATGTGCGTTTGACTAAAATAAATTTTAAAAAATTAGCTTCTAGGTAAATATGTTTCCAAGTATATAAAGTACCTGAGAAGCATGTAGGAAAGTGCCACTATCATTAGATACATAGGGTTGTAAATCAAATCAGTAACTTCATATCCACTGTGATGATACCAGAATCAAAACAATAGTGATAAGATTTGTTCACAAGGGCACGTAGAAATTGGGACCTCCATAACATTGCTGTTGACTGTGAAAGCAGGATCACTGCTTTGGTAAAGTCTGGGAGTTCTTCAGAAAGGTAAACATTGAGTGCTGGGGAGGTGGCTTAATCAGTAAAAAGCCTTCAGTGCAAGCATGAGGAACTGAGTTCTGACCCCCATCACTCCTTCTTGGCACAGCTACAGCCCCAGTGTGGTGTGGGGGTATGATGGGGGTGGGGAGAGACAAAGACAGGAGGGTTTCTGGTGTTCGTTAGCCAGCCAGTATAGCCAATCTCTGAGCTCTAGTTTTGGTGAAAGACCTTGTCTAAAAAAGTGAAATGGAAGCCCAGCGGTGGTGGCACTTGCCTTCTAATCCTAGCACTTGGGAGGCAGAGGCAAGTGGATCTCTGTGAGTTTGAGACCAGCGTAGTCTACAAAGCGAGTCCAGGACAGCCAAGGCTACACAGAGAAACCCTGTGTTGAAAAACCAAAAACAACAACAAAAAGTAAAATGGAGAATAAGAAAGTCACTCAAAACTGACCTCTGCTCTTCATTTACACACACACACACACACACACACACACACACATACACACCTGCCACACACAAATAAGGTCTAGCAAAATGGCTCCACAGGTAAAGTACTTGTGCAAGCTAACTTGAGTGTAACCCTTCAAACCTATATAAAGTGGGAGAGGGTTGACTCTACACAGTTGTTCTCTGACCTTCATACACACCACACACACATACATACATATGCACAAACAAATGATAAAATGAAAAGCAAGACTTGATGTGGTATCACATGCCTTTATTTTATTTTATTTTGTGTGTGTTTTGTCTGCATATATGTTTATGTACTACACTCATGCCTGGTGCCCTCAAGGCCAGAGAAGGGCAGCAGATCTCCTGGAACTGAAGTTATAGATGGTTGTGAGCCATTATGTTGGTGTTGAGAATTGAACCTGGGTCCTTTGGAAGAACAGCCAGTGCTCTTAACCACTGACCCATTTTTTCCAGATCCATGGCACATGCCTTTAACCCCAGCAGTCAGGAGGCAGAAACAAGTGGATCTCTGGGAGTACTAGGGCCAGCCTGGTCTACATTGTCAGTTTCAAGCAAGCTAAGACTACAGTCAGACTGTCTGAACAACAATCAAACAGCCTAAAACTCACAAAGTAGTGAAGTACTTATGCATACTGTTACATGAGTGGTTTAAAAAAATTGTTTTATGTATATAAGTGTTTTGCCTACATGTATGTACAGACTCTGCATGTATGTACCTCTGTGTTCAGTGCTTCAAGAGGCCAGAAGGGGGGAATTAGATACCGTGGGTCTGGAGTTGCAGATGGTTGTGAACTACCATGTGGGTGCTGGGAATTGAACCTGGGTCATTCTGAACTGCTGATTTGTGGCTCCAGCTCGTGACTAAATTTTTAAAAATGTATTTATTTATTGAACATGAGTACTGTATATGCAAAATAGGGCATCAGATAGCATTATAGATGGTTCTGAGCCACCATGTAGTTGCTGGGAATTGAACTCAGGACGTCTGGAAGAGCAGGCAGTGCTCTTAACCACAGAGCCATCTCTCCAGCCCATGACTAAATTTTTTTGAGACAGAGTGTCTTTGTATAGTCCTGTCTGTCTTGGAACTTGCTCTGTAGATTAACCTAGCCTTGAACTCAGAGATCTGCCAATTTCCCAATGCGTGTGCCACCATGCCTAGCCCATTATGGATAATGTTTAAAAGCATCATGGCAAGCAAACACAAAACCCCAAAAGGACAACATACATATTTATATTTATATTTTGAGAATTTCATACATGCATATAATGTATTTTGGTCATATTCACCCAGACCCATCCTTCCCACCAACCCCCTCCCAACTCCCCTAATCTTTTCACCTGATAACTTCATGTCTTCTTCTTTTCCTTTTTGTTTTTAAAGCCCACTATATTAGCCACTTTTCCATCTCAGTGATAAAATACCATGACTATAACCAACTTACAGAAGCAAGAGTTTATTTTGGTTTACAGTTCCAGAGGGAAAGCCTATAATGTCCAGGAAAGCATGGCGTGGTGGCAGGAACAGAAAGCTGAATGACTGCCTCTCTATATACCCCAAGGAGGGGAGAAGGGAGAGAGATTAAGAAGTGAGATAAGACCATAAACCCTTAAAGCCAACCCTCTTGATACTTCTGTCAGCAAGCCTGAATCTCCTAAAGGTTCCTGTAACCTCCCCTAAAATAGTGCCACCAATTCAGGACCAAGTTTTGAAATACATGCCTAGGAAATTTCTCTTTTAAACCAGCATGTCCACCAAATCCAGTTAGAACTGCTGGTATGTTCATACATGTTGGTCCCACTGGTACATGGAAACATACCTCAGGCAAACATGACTTTCTCCTGCAGTAGTCATCAAGTGCCAGGAGCTCAAGGAGTAGGACCATACAATTCATGATTCCATTTATGTTAAATGTCCAGAAGAGGCAAATCTGGGGTATTGGGAGATAGCTCATTGAAAACTGGCTTGCCATGTGTGTTGTAACTCCAGTACTGGGGAGAGACAGATTGCTGGGGCTCACTGATCATCTGGTCTAGCCTATAAGTGACTGCCAGGTCTCTGTAAAACTCTGCCTGAGAAAAACAAGCTGTGTAGCTCTTGAGGAAGAATACCCAAGATTGACCTCTAGTCTGCCCATGCTTGCACACACATAATCTTGGATATATATGTACATAAAAAAGAGACAAAACCTAAGATCAGTTTTTAGTACCCATGAAAGGTCGCTTATAACTCACTAACTCAGTTCCAAGGGGATCCCATGCCTCTGCCTCTGCAGGTACCTGCACTCATGTGCACATACCCACATGTAAGCATACACACCTACATCTAATTAAATCATTTAAAAACTTTTTAAAAACCCAGCCAAATCTATACAGACAAGCTAGATGAAGTTGTTTGGGGTGGGAAAAATGGGAGTGATCACAAATGGACTTCTATAGATGATGATGAACTATTCTGTAGTTCAATAATAATATCGGCTGCATTTCTAGAGATACCACACATAAATGTTCACATTACAACAACTGGTTTATATGGTGTGGGGGATTATAGCTCAGTAAACCTGTTTAAGGAATTGTCTTTTATCTATTTGCATGATGTCTTCAGAATTAACCTCAAATTAACCTCAAATGGTAGGAACTAGTTAGGAGGATAGTTTTCCAAACAGTTAACATTGCATATGTTTCAGGGATTGCTTAATCATCCTCTCTCTCTCTCTCTCTCTCTCTCTCTCTCTCTCTCTCTCTCTCTCTCTCTCTCTCTCTCTCTCCCCCCTCTCTCTCCCCCCCCTCTCTCTCTTTGAGTCCTGACTGAAAAAGGAGGAGGGGGACGAAAGGAAATAGGAGGAGGGTAAGATGTTGTCATCATCATCATCTGCCCTGTACAGTTAGAGCCAGACCTCTTTGGGTTGCTGCCCCAATGCTTGAGATTCTGAGTGGTGTCTTTGTTCTGTGGACTGACCATTCCAGAACAAATCTATTTTTCTGTGCCTGCAAAGCTGAGAAATGGCAATGCCAGAGGTCAGTAGATAGACACAGGAAGCCACTTTGTCTTGAAGCTTGTAGAATGTTAGCTTTGTCCTATGGGACTCTTGTTGTTTGAGAACTTTGTTCCTCATAGATGAGCCAAGATAGCTTAAAGGCTAGGGAGAAGGGGCTTAGTGTTTTCAAAAGCCTCCATGCTTTGAATCTAGGGACTGACATCTCCCAACCCAGGGCTCTGGTTCCTCACTAGCAAGACAGGAGAGAGAGCAGAATTCTCAAATAGGTTGTGTACAGTGCACAGTGAGTGGCCATGAGCCTTCTCTACAAGCCCTGCAGGTGTGTTCCTGAGGAACTGTCCTGGAATGGTGAACTTGGGGTGGCTCCCAAGGTCAGAGCTTGAAAGGGGAAAGAGAATTGCCTGTGTGGAAAAGTGGTGGTCAGGATGGAAAGTGGAAAAAGGGATGGCTGGACAGCTGTACTCACTGCCAAGCATGGCGGGAAAGTACAGCCAGCAGCCTGCCCTCTCTGCTTTTGTGGCTGACATCATGGCAAACATGCTGGATTGGCTTCTGGGTAGATGACAGAGATGAGCTAGCACTGCAGGAAGGTGCCAGAAAGGCCACAAGAGGAAAGAAAGGCCTGCTTGAGCTTCCCTCAAATGGTCACTCTTCCATGTTTCCCTCCTGCGGAGGTTCACATCCTTATGAAGGCCCTCAGCAATAGGCATTGTTCTTGTACAGCAGATCCAGAAGAGGATTTATGTTTTTACAAATGTATTATCTGCTAAATTCAAGGCCCCCAGTCCTTACTTGAACACTGAGAGCACTTGAGCAGCTCTGTTAAAGAGAGAAAATGCTTCCCACGGTCCACTAGTGCTAGGCTATACATTTTTCCCACTGTAACATCTCTGCAATTGTGATACACCTTCCAGTCAATGGCATCTTTCTAACAGTGCGGTTTTTAATTGTTTTTGTCCTAGAATTGATGGAATGTTACCTATGGTATCAGATTTTGAACTGTGGTGTTGCATTGTCATTTCGGCTTTTCTTTCTAGCCTGGGCTGTGCATGTTGAGTAATCTGCTGCCCATCGCAGGTTTATGACCAGGAGCTCCCATGTTCCTTGTCTCTGGGGAGAGCTAATGGCATCCTTTTGGTTTTTTGCAGGCTTTTATCAGTAGACTACAGGCAGATCTTCTACCCTCAGGTCTCTAACTAACAGGTGAGGTGAGACATTCCTCCTTGCTCTGTCCCTTTTGATCATATAGCTCCCAAGGTTCTTACCTTAGGTACTCAATGTTTATGACCCTTTCTGGAACTTTTTTGGGCCCATCATTAGCAGCAGGCCTGCCCCAATGTAGCTCACTCACATTGCTGTTACTAGGAAGATGAGGGAAGGGACAATGTTTTATTCTAGCATAGAAGAATGACCAGCAATTCTTTTTTCTTTCTGAAACAGAAACTACTGGCTCAATGACTTGTTTGGGCTATTTCTGCATGTGCACTCCATATTTTTCCAAAGCTTCTCTGTAGGTACGAGCTTCTGACTCCAGTCACCTCACTTCTCAGATTGCTAGTCGTTACAGCTGAAGGTCGCTCTCCTCTGAGATGGACAGTGTCACCTAGCAGTATGCTTTCCCAGACGACATGAACCAGGTCAAAAGTAACCGAGAACTGTATCTACAATACTCAGCCACAGCCCCCAAACTGCTGGCCCACGTCTCCAAACTACTCATTGTCTGCCGCAACGCAGGCATTTCCATCCCAAAAGGCATCAGGAATATCTTTGAGTTCACCTGGGAGGAGCTCATCAGTGACCCTTCAGTGCCCACTGCATCTGAAATTCAGGATCTGGTGATCACCTTTGGAGCTCCTGCAGTGGTGCTTGCAGAAGTGATCCCAATGCCAACCTCCATACAGAAGAAGCAACCCATACCACCCCCACAACCCCCAGTAATGCTCACACCCACCACTGGGGGCAAGTACTCAGCCTCCATCCCGACCTCTGCTCGACTGATGCCCACTGGCCAAGATACCCTGCACAAGTTCCAGCGGCAATCCATCCACCTGTTGACAGAGCTGCTTTCCCTGAAGATGAAGGCTATGGTGGAGTCTGCCTCTGGTAAGGCTGTTCACAGATTCCCCTTTGTTTCTGCACAGGTAGGTAGGGTGGTGTGTGTGTGTGTGTGTGTGTGTGTGTGTGTGTGTGTGTGTGTGTGTACGAGTTGAGTATCCATAACCTAAAGTACTCTGCAGTCAGAAGGATAGTGAATGCTCATGTGATGCTACAGTGGAACATTCCACAGCTGATAGTGCATGTAAGACAATTTTCAGTCTGCACACAGGGTGCACATGAAAAATTGGAGAATTCCATGTCTTTGAGACCCATCCCCATATATTCCAAAGCCCCATCCTTCCCTAACCCCACACTCTTTTGGACCTAAGCCCTGGGATAGGGGATACTTCCCCTGTATAATTATGCACTGTGAATTGGGGGTGGTAATGAGTCTAATGCAAGAACTGTGCTTCCCTTTCTGTGCCTAGTACTCTCCTTGTGCCCCCTCTGCTCTCCCACCTTCCCTCCCAGTCACCCATCTCTGGGTTGCCCATTTAAAAGTTAGCAGTGGTGGCAGTGAAAAAGGCTAGAGATGCTGAAGGGAGAGTTTGGGGTGATGTAGCAGAGGTCGATAGAGCTGCATTGAGGAGTGAAGACATGAAATTTGTGAATCCAGAGTCTGTCCAAGCCATTGACAAGGGGAATTCTGAGATCGCAGTGCCTCCAAACTGAGGTCATCATTCCAGAGTTTGGGAAGAACCTAAAGCAGTGTCAGCAGCAGCCTATTGGAGGCCTCACTGCTCAGTTGTGGGCAAGGAGACAGGCAGGCAGACAGGGAGGCTAGGAACAAAGTTCTTCCCGCTGGACTTTGAGCTCACTGCTCTATCGAGTGTGCATGTCAGGAGATCCTCACCCTTACGTCAGGAGTAAGTCTTCACCTTTATTTCCTGGGCATTTGCAAAGGTCTTTTTCTGGAGGAGTCATCCATGGCAGGAGAAAAACACTTTGTCTTTGCTTATTCTTTGAGCAGGTGCCAATCCTCTGGACATCACCAAGCGCTTTGTGGAGGCCAGCCAGCTCCTCCATCTCAATGCCAAGGAGATGGCCTTTGACTGCCTGATTGGCACTGTTGGGAAAAGCTGCGTTAGTGCATCACAGCTGGGGAAAGGTGAGTGTCCTCCTGTAGGGAAGAAGTCCAAACAGTGCCAACAAGAAGATGCTAGAAAGATAAAAGCTACAGCCAGGAAGGCCAAAGCTCCCAAGGCTTATGGTGGCTGTGGAGCCGCAGGCATCCCGGATGCTGTGATGCTGGCAAGGGGAGCTTGCGCATCTCTAATGGAATGCAGCCTGGTTGTTTGTTGGTGAAACTGTCTGCAACTCACAATTCAGTCTTGCCTCTCAGGTCCTTTCTAGGGTATACTTCTCAAAAGTCTATGCTCAAGGTTTTAAAATTTCCATTCTGCTGCTAGCCCTTTAGTACATATGGTAAAGATGTCACAGCAATGAATTCACTACAGAGATTCCTGTTGGTCCTGACATTCTGTGTCTGAGCTTACCTGTTTATGGCATATAGGAATCAACTCCATCTGCTAGCCTCAGCTCAGCCCCATGCATACAAGCAGTCCCACAGGAATGCTCATTACAGAATAATTTGGAGTGGCAGAAAGATTAGAAACAGCTGTCTATAAATGAAGACAAGAAAATTATGGTCAATGTAGATATTATTTCATGGTGAGCAACAAAAATGAGTAAGTCAAGCTGGACCCCACCCCCCAACCCCAGGTAGGGGAGAAAGAAGGTTAGAAAGGGGACATAGGTCTCTTAGTTACTTCCTTCTGGTTAGGGTCATTGAGTTCTTTGGGAAAATACCAATCTCAGTCATCAGGATATCTAGTAGTCTAGCAACAGCAAGTGGCAAATGAAGAAACTTCTTCCTCCTCAGTCTGTCTCCTCAAAGCCCTCAAAACCTTCTCTCTCTGGGATATCATATTTATACCCTCTTTGAGTCCTCAAAATTAAACTATCTCCAGCAGGCAAAAAAACACACCCTGGTTGAGGCTGTTATCAGTTGTGGATAAACTAAGGCAGTACCATATCCCACATTTGGGATCATAACATAAAACAACACACTTGATATTATTACATAACGTAACTGAGTTTTTAAAGAAACCAAAACTTCCACTATAGGACACACAACACGCACCAGTCATACTGGCACTCAGGTAGAGGCAGGAGAATTAGGAGTTCAAAATACTTCTCAGCTACATAATGAGTTCTAGGCCAGTCCAGGTACATGAGACCCTGTACCCTTATCCTAAAGCATTAAGCCACTCAGCAGTGTAGGTGAGTCTCAAAAAATAGCATCAGATAAAAGGAGGTGTAAAAGGATATGTGATGATTTATTCAATATTTCAATATAAGCAAAGAAATGTTATTTATGAATATATCAAAATTCAAAACAGGATAAGAAACAAAGATGTTAATCTTTGGAGACGTGGAGATAGAGGAGCAAGATCTGAAGTACCACAATTCACTCGTCAGCAGTTCAATGTCTGTAATATGATTTCATATTACATGTGCATATAAAAAGAACATACCTACCTTTTTAGCAAATAACAAATACACCATACAATAAAAGTGACAACACCATCATGGTGCTCATTTGATCCCAGAATTTAGGAAAGTTTGTACCCGGTACCAACATCACCCTGAGCACCCAAAGCAACTGTCATTGTTCTTTCCGCTGTGAGTTTGAATGCTTTATTTCCAATGTGAGTGAGCTCCTGCAGGTGCTCACTCTGTGGTGCCTGGCTTATTTCACTTAGCATAATGACTTCCAAACTCCTCTATCTTGGTATAAATGGTGGTATTTCCTTACTTTTTAACACCAACAATTATCTTATCACATTTTTCCTTATCTATTGACCCACTGATGCCATGTTGGCTGTTGGGAGTTATACTGCACTAAAGGTGACTGCACAGCCATCTCTTTATAATGCTGACTTCATTTCCTTTGGATATATACTTGTGAGGTTGATGTATGGTCATTCTACTTTTAAGTATTGTTTTTTATATTTTGTTTGACATATGGTCTTGATATGTAGCCCAAGCCAGTGTTACCTTGTAATTCTGCCTCAGCTTCCCAAGTGCTATGACTAGAGGTGTGTGCCCCTCTGCCCATTTGTTTTAATTTTTCAGATAATCTTCATTGTGGCTATAAGGTTACAATACTACCACAATTATAAAGCTATTTTTTTTCATGCTCTCATTAGCATTGTTACTGTTTTTATTTTTGATAAAATTCGTGAAATGACATCTCATTGTGGCTTTGATTTATGTTTTTCTGATGATAACTTTTTCCATATATTGTTGGCCATGTGTATATCTTTGTCAAATATCCATTCTGACCTTTGGTCCATGTTTTCAATTGCTTTTTCCCTGTGATGTTTTATATCTTCAGCTTGGCTTAGGAACACTAGTGTACTTTGGAATGCTTAGCGGTACTGTCAGTTTGACCTCAAACCAAATGAACTCTTGTATCTGTCACAGAGCAGTCAGCCACCCATTAGCACCACTCCCTGTCACCAAGGCAGTGTCTTTGTCCAGCTCCCTTGGTGATTGGAGGCTAAATACCTGATAATGATAGACACATCCAAAGCAAATCAGTTAAGTAGTAACATTTTAGATCTTGGAATTAAGATAGGATTTTAAGGAAGCTAATGAAAGTGATGTGGAAATCCTATAAAAGTTGCTGGTGCATGCTTAGGTGGGATGAAGAGGGACGCCATGTCAGATCCTACAACAGGGAAGGGTGCCAGAGACACTGAAAAGTTGGGAGTAAACAAAGAGCCCTTGACTATTTTAGGCAAAGACTAACACAAAGGGAAATAGCATAGCATAGAATGAATATCAACCAACTTGTTAAGCAAGATTTTTAAAAAGGTTATTTGATAAGTTTAAGTTTCTTTTTCAAAGATTAGGTTCCAGTCAAACATTTCTCCTTTTCTGAGGGAGAGGAAATAAAGGTGTCCATTTAAAGGGATTTACTGGTCAGCTAGGCTCTGGTGCCTTAAGTCCCGCAGTGCTGCTCTAAACACTGGGAGGCAGGTGATTGACACAGGGAGAGTGTTGTTTCAGAGCTTACACACTTCTGTGGGGTCCAGATCTTTTATATAAATTTAAGACTCTGTCATAAGACCCCATTGGAGCCAGCCAAATCCTTGCCTACCCGAGTAAGGGCAGTTTTGTAACTACAGATTCCATGTGCGCCAAGTTCAGCCAATCAGTAGTGAGGATGCAGAGACAGGCCTTCAGTTGTCACCCTCAGCAGCCTGAGGTGGGAAATGCTTATAATTTTAGGGGCCTCAACTCAGGCTAAAGTGGGAATCATGGCTGCTCAAAAAGAATTTAAGGATCAGCTAGTTTATAATGAAGCAAAGTTGGCAATTTTATTGAGTATATTTGAGCACAGTCTTAAGCATGAGGGATTAGAAGAGAGCCATTAAGAAGAAAATAAGACACACTCAGATGTGTGAGTGTGCGTGTGTGTGTGTGCGCGCGCGCACGCGCGCATGTGTGCGTGCATGTGTGGGTAATGCTTTTCAAACAACAGTAGGCGAAAATAACATGTACACAAGTATGGGTAGGGCTCCTCAAGGGAGATACACAATTAATTGTCTTAGTATCAGCTATATGTGCCATTTTGATGGCTCTCAAGTTACATCTCAAAAGGTTACTACAGCCTGCCTTCCCATCCTTTTCTCTTTCTTCTTATAAGAGAGAGTGAGGTGGCTCTGGCCATGCTTGGATAAGATCATGATCTGAGGAGGTAAAAACCAGAAACCACTATGGCTGCACAAGGGGTTTTTCCCTGTGTCCTTTTTCTGTAAATTGGGTCTCTGGTGAGGTTCCTAGAAAATTGTCTCTTTACGTCTGGGAGGGAGAAAGGCTTTGAGCATCACAGTTAACTAGGCTTTGCTAGTGGAAGGTTTGATTTGCATTCTGGAGTGAAAGGGTCTTCTCATATCCCTAAAATGTTTCCTGCCTCAAACCAACCACAGATTAAAAAGGTTTTTAAGGGGGCTTGCCAGTTAAGAGCACTGGCTGTTTTCCCATAACCCATGTTCAATTTCCAGCACCCACATGGCAGCTCAAAGCCACTTGTAACTCCAGTTCCATGGGAACTGATGCCCTCTTGTGTCCATGGGCACTAAGTATATATGAGGTACATAGATATGTATAGAGCCAAAATACACATGTACATAAAATAATCATAAAAATTAAAAAATACACTTAAGACTGGCCAAGTGTAGGTGGTGCATGCCTTTAATCCCAGCACTCAGGAGACAGAGGCAGGCAGATCTCTGAGTTTGAGGCCAGCCTGGTCTATACAGTGAGTTCCAAGATATCCAGGTCTACATAGAGAATCCTTGTCTCAAAAGAAAAAAAAAAAAAAGAGTGCCTCTATTTTGTTATTTTCTTTGTTTGTTTTCTTTTTTGAGACAGGGGTTTTCTGTGTAACCCTGGCTGTCCTGGAACTCACTGTGTAGACCAGGCTTGGCCTCAAACTCATACAGATCTGCTTGCCTCTGCCTCCCGAGTTCTGGTATCAAAAATGTGTGCTACCACTACCCAGCTTTTAATTTCTAGCTAACACACAATGTCAATCATTGGCATAACATTCATATTGTGTTGTCATAAGTCATCTGGAGATAATAAAGTGTTTAGAATGGAAAGACAGCCCAGTTAGTAAAGTGTTTGCCACACAAAACATAAGTACCTGAGTTCAGATCCCCAGTAATACCAGTCAGAGCTGAAGAGAAAGACAAGAGAATCCCTGGGGCTTATTGGCCAGCCAGTCTAGTCAACTCAGTGATTCTTGTCTCAAAAGATGAAGTGGGCAGAGAGAGTGCTTCCTGATTCCTGCTCTTGCAGAAGATTGAGTTCATCTACCAGCACCCATGTGAAATGCTTGTAACTCCAGTTACAAATGCTTGCACCCCCAACACACACATATACACACACACTCAGGAGAACCAATGTCCTGTGGATAGTGAGGATGATTCTGAGGGATAATTCTTACTGTCTTTAAAAGATGAGTTATAGTCCATCTTATAAAGTATTTTAAGCATATTTTCAGGATGACAGGCCTTTGTCTCAAAGGCGTAGACCTCTCAAATCCCTCAGAGCTTATGATTTGTGAGGTGATAGTGAGAAGCCAGTTCAGCTGGACTATGATCTACAGCACCATCGAGGGGAGGGTGTGGAAGCCCCTCTCATCATGGGGCTCACTCAGAAATCTCTCACAGGCTGACACTTGGTGCAGATGCTCACTCTCTCACTTCTAAAATTTTGTTTATTATTGTATATATGTGTGTATGGTGTGCACATGTGGAGGTTAGAGGACAGCTCTTTAGAGTCTGTTTTTTCCTTCTAGCGTTAGACAGCTTCTGAATTGAACTCAGATCATCGGGCTTTTGAAGTGTTTTTACCCACTGGGCTATTTCTATAGCCCGAGATAGTCTTCTCTTTAAAAAGGTTTTGAGGATTATTTTTTTGTGGGAGTCACGAAGTCAAAATAGTCAAATACAATGGAAGGAATGATCCATTTATTTCATTTGGGAAAGCATTCATTTGACTCAGGATTTTAATTAGCTAGATTTCCCACTACATTAAACTCAAAGAATGATAGTTTATTGCAAAATTTATGGTTTTTTTCTGGACTGAATTCTAGTGAGTATTCCTGGCATATCTTCTTAAATCTAGCCCAGAACATATCATTTGCTAAGGTGACATTTCCATGGCAGTAAGACTGTTTCCTGCTTGTTTTCCTCTCCTGACACCTGACCTCCTGGCTTATCACAGACAAACACAGGGCTGCTTCTACATTTTCATTTGAAAGTGATATTACAGAGTAAAATATCCAAAAAGAAAGCACTCTTGTTATTTTGACTCATGCACATATGTTTTAATAATAGTATTGCCATTGTCTCTTTGTTCCTTCTACATGATCAACTGCAAATGTTTGCCAGAATGGCTGTATGGTTTGCAACACTTGCCATGTAAGTGGGGACAGATCCCCTCCAACACTGGTTCCATGTTTATCTAAAAGCCTAGCTTCACATGCTTTTTGCTTTTATTACTACATGCAGCTATCTGCTCAACACTTTTTCCTTCTGTTGCATTGGTTAAGATTAATTTCCCAGGGGAGAGATTACTGGGGCAGAAGGTCACAATCTATGCATAACTTTCTGCATGATTTTCTCTACATGGACAGGACAGGTTGACCAGCATTAGTTTCTACTCATTTTTTCTCATTTGTACCAGAGTCAAAGGTACTGAAAGCTGTTTTAATTTTAATACCTGAAATATTAGCATAAGTGACTGTTCTGTGTTTTGATCATCCAGGGTGGAGGACATGTTTATAGTCTTTGTCTACTTAATGAGGAGTTTACCATTTTCTTTATGAGTTTGAGTGTGCTGTGATGAGTGAATTTCTGAGCATTTCCTAATACCAGTTTCATGTCTGACAAGTGACATAACTATATCTTGGGAAAGAACAAGTGAACGAGGCAATGGGCTTCATATAAGATTGTAACTTGGAGTGCAGATAATTCTACAGAGACCACTGTGATCTTCCCTTTGGCTATCAGACTATTGGCAAAATGAACCCCAAAGAACTGAAATTTTCCCAAGAGTCTCATGCTTGGTAAGGAAAAGACTTGGACTTTTTTGCCAATTAGTGGGGAGAGTTGTCTCCAAGATAGAGATTTCCCACAGAGCTGACAACTTGCAGGCCATACATAGCTCAGAGGCATGTCAGTGATGGGGAGGGCCATACCTTGGGCAGGACTGCTTTATAATACATAATTCTTTAAACCAAAGCCTCATGTTAGTACCAGGAAGATAGGCCTGTGGGATGGAAGGGGTCACTGGACCTTTTTATTTATTCCTCTTCCCAGTGTGGCCAAGGGCTACACTAGAATTCCTAAGCAGCCGCATGTCAGGTGGCAGCACAGAAGACAGTGGGACACTGCAGGACTGAGAAGCTGTTGGAGGAGCAGTTGATTTACATGCATTGGATGAGGGAGAACTGACTCGTTCCCTCCTCCTTACTGCCTAGGTTTGTCCACATCTAGGGCCACACTGACATTTGCACTTGCCCTTAGAAGAATTTACCCCCTGCTTGTTTTTAGCTTATTATGTAAGTATGAATGGCTTTTCACTCTTGAGAGCTGAGGTACAGAGACCCACAAAGGGGACCCTTAATATGTTGCCTATTTATTCTGAGCTTGTCTCTACATCTAGAAGTCTTCACTCAGAAGACTTCCTGGTTGATTTATGGCTACAGGTAACTTTGGAGTATCTGGGCCACCATCTTGTTTAAACAAGAAGAATACATTGCATTTTTGTAATTTAACTGATGTCTAAAACATGGTAAAGAAGCCTTACCCTTCTTTCCTAGACTCCTCCATGAATGTTTCAGCCATGGGAGTGAATACACCTTACCAACTGGTCTACCAGACTTCCACAGCCTGTCTGAGCTTCTCCCTCTCCACAGGAAAGGAAGCCAAGAAGAAAGGTGAAGGGGAAAAAGTAGTGTCTCCAGCCACTGAGATTCAGCAGCCTGGGCCACGGGTCCTTCCAGGCATTGCAGAGCTACAGCACAGCCAGTCACAGCAATCAGAATTGCATTCCATTCCCCGTGTGGCTCCCTGACTCAACCCAGGCAGTATGCAGATCCCATACCTGTGAATGAGACAGCTCTGTCCAGCCACACTATCAGTGGGAAAGTAGTGGCATTTGTATCCCAAACTTAGCAGGCTCCAGTTCTGTTCCAAAGGGGGCTGCTGTGTGTGGGCAGAAAGCAAAGCCACAGAAAACCTGTCCTGTTGAGAAAGACCTGTAAAGAAGGGAGGGAACTTTAGAGAAAATAGATAACAGGTGAGGGAAAGAAGCTCCAAGGGGAAGGTGTGTCTGGAGGGGCCTGCTGACAGTAGGAGAGGCCTCAGGACCTTCCATCCACCCTGCCAACTGTGATGACATATGGGCTAGACAGACAGGTAGGGGAGGGTCAGATAGTGACGATGGGCTGGTGTTGGTTTATGCTGCCCCTTTGATTTCCACAGACACTGGAGGTAAGGCTGGAAGTTGAGAAGCTTGAAGCCAATTCTTCACCCATCCTGCTGCCTGTGTGATTTGTCTTCCCCATGCGTCACTCTCCTTGGTAAAAGGGGACCGGTTACAGGGGGCTATGGAGGCATCACCATTAAGCTCCACTTCATTGCCATTGTTTCTGTTCATTACTGTGTTTCTCAGTTTCTGATGTAGCTTTAATTATTGACTGGCTGAGTAAGCAGCCAATGATCCTCACTGCACCTTGGCTCAAAAGAGCTTCCTAACATGTTCTGCAGCCCTCCCCCAGGCGAGTGCCATGTTCAAGAACCCACATCTACAGCCCACCGTATTTGTATCTTTACTGCCTCACCTCTAACTGCAGGCAAGACAAAGGCTGTTGTTGCAGAGGAGATCTCATCCCAACCTGTCCGAGTCCGAACCCCTCCTGAAAGTATCATCGTTGAGATCCAGGACCCCTGTCCTGAGGCCCGGGAAAAGTTGCAGGATATGTGTCGCCACATGTGAGTGCCTAGATATGGGGATGGTGTCCACAGGACATGGGACACAAGGACAGATGGGTGTCACAGCAGTAAGTGCATGCCCCATGTCAACTCCTCTCTCTCTCTCTCTCTCTCTCTCTCTCTCTCTCTCTCTCTCTCTCTCTCTCTCTCCTCTCTCTCTTCTCTCTCTCTCTCTCTCTCCTTTCCATGGTCTTTTGAATTTACCCATAAGAAAAGTAAAACAGTTCCTGAGCTCACCCAGCTCTGTCAGCCCACCTACGATATACTTCCTCACCCAAGAAAATCTTTTGTGTAGCTCCTTGTAGTTCATAGGCTTTGTGGCCCAAGTGCTATTTTACTTTTTTCTTTTGGCATACTTTTCCAAGTGTTCAAGAAAAAAACCTTTCAAAACTAAATATTTCATGGGTAATAGGGTATTATTTGGGGATACTATGATGCCTAGCAGAAACCTATTTTTCCAAAGGCCCAGCCCATAAAGGTTAAATCCCTTTTTCATATCTATGTCCCCTGGGATCACTGGGCCAGGTCACAAGTAGGCACCCAGTTCATCTCTACACTGTGACATTTCAGAAGGAACCCACCTGGAACTTTCAGGATGGGGGTTGAGGGGATAGTTTGTCCATTGCTGCTCCAGAGTTCCCTCCTCTGTTCATAGCCCCACTCCATAGGTCCAGTCAGACAAGGATGATCTTCCCAGGGTACTGGCATCTTCCCACTTCTTCCTAAAAATACTACCTTAGTGTGTGAGGAAGAACGGGATGGGGATCTGTGCTTTAGGACAAAGGGACCTGGGTGGGAGATGTGGATGCTGGGAAGGGGATGTAGAGAACCTCTCTGGAGAGTGAGAATCGAGCGCCTAGAAGATGCGTTCATCTCCTTCCCACAGAGAAGCCGAAAGGAGAGGGAGGAATGCCTCCTGCCCCATGATTTTACGCAACTACAGGGCAAAGATACCCTCTCATTTAATGTTGGCCTCCAAGGGGGACTCTCACCATGCTCCCACTGCGGGGACTCAGATTACTGCTTCCACTCTTCACCAGCCTTCCAGCCATCATGCTCACATGGGCCGCCATTCTCAAGATTGGAAGGGGCCCAAGAAGACCATCAAGCTGCATTACACTTTCTATGATGGCTCTTCCTTCATTTAATATCCTTTTGATGGGTGTTGCTCTTTCTTCCCAGCTCAACTCATCCCCAGAGAACCACAGAACTTAAAACAGCTAACTGTTCCTTGGGCACTCTTGGTCAACTAGAGAAGCCTGGTGAGAATGCTGGGAGGCGGGAGGGTGAGTGTTGGTCTGGGTTAGGCTCTGGAGAGACTAAGGAAGGAGTTCAAAGTTTAAGTTCAAGTTCAGTATCATTCAAGTCAGTAGGAGTATACCAAGTCCCTAGTCTCTGTGAGAAGCTTGTCTGTGCAGGCTCTTCAAGGGTCTTCCAGGAGAGAGGAAGCTACTGAGAAGGTGGTTCATTTCCAGCTGGGAGGAAAAGTGAAGTGTCCCTAAATTAATTGAGGAGGGTTATTTCCCTGATCCTTAAGCACTAGTTGTAGTCTGTGGTCCTTGCATTTCACCTCTAAGGTTCAAGTTCTTGGAGTCTAAGACCTCATTCCACTTGCTGCACATCTGCTTGACTTGTATCTGACATCTGCCTTGGGTGGCTGAATCCTAATGTTGGGTGCAAATGTGGCAGAGGAGGACAGATTTCCCAGAACTATGCTTGTGTGTGCATATCCACACATGTGTAAATTGTGAGGTGCAGCTGCAAGCAACTTAGGTCCCTTAGTGCCTGGGCTTGAACTCAAGTTCAGGAAAGCTCAGGTGTTCAAAAGCAGACCCCTTCAGAGGGTGAGCCCGAGGTCTGTGCATGCCTTGGGTGGGTTCAGTTGGCTGCTGCTTCTGCTCGCAGAGACGTACCAAGTGGATCAATAAAATGACTGGATAGACCATTCATGATTGTTGCTTTCTAAAAATAGGAAAGGAGTTTGAATTTGGCTGCTAAAAGTGAGAAAGATTCCCTCTTTGGGAAACATTCACGTGGAAAGTTGCCTTGGACACTGTCTTTTTCAGACACCATCTCATCCATTCACTCCCCAGCATCTTCTAGAGGTAGATCAGATCCCGATGCCCAGCCTTAAGGCAATGTGGACTGAGTCCACTGGGTGGTGGGGAGAGGGAGCACGCATCCAGGTTCTGAAGCTTTAGTTACACTGACTTCAAGGATGGGACACACACACACACACACACACACACACACACACACACACACACACAAAAAGGATGGGAGACACAGAGTCATAGTTGCGTTCCTCTGTAGCAGAAACAAACCTTTGTTGTGATCCCCAAAGAGGTAGTGTGACCTACTCAGTATCACAAAAGGAACTCAGTGGCAAAGGCTCAGGGAAAAAGGGCTTTTGTGCCTTTGTTTTTGTCCTTTCTCAGATGCCAATGTTATGCCTTTAAAGATCATTCTGCACGGTAGACAGTATGGAAAGGATGCATGGAAGGGCCCTAGGCACTTGGAACTCTTACTATTGTAGTAGAGGGCAGGTGTCTGAACTATCTCAACTACTGTCCTGGGGACATGGCACCAATCAGGCTTGTCTATCAACAACCTCCTCACTTTGTTCCACCTCCTCTTAACTTAACTGGGGAGTTAGGATTTAAGTGCCACATCAAAGAAGTCTCGTGTCTCTGCCCATAAGTGAATTTATTCTTTACACCCTCCCAGCCCTGCCTCTTCTGCTTCCAGTACAGAAGAAGCAAACTCCTTCCAAGGAAGCTGCTGCTTGAGAAGGTTGTGGGACTTCCTTGCCCAATTTCTGACTCTTCACTGAGTTAGCCAGGTTCAACACATGCTTAAAAGTTAGCTTTCTAGCAAGGGAACTGGAGAAGAGTTGCCTGGCATCTTTGTTTTTACCTGTCCCAGAATTATGAGGTGCCCTAGGTAGAATTACCTCTCACCTCTTATCCATCTTACAAGAACACTTGACTTTACTCCAACAGCGTTGGCATCCTAAGAACTAGTCCATTTTATCCTCAGGAGTCATAATGATCACGTTCAGTTCTTTTCTGTATTCATTACTTTTCTTGTTGGTATGACAGAATACTTTAACAGGCAGTTTGGGAAGGAAGGGCTTAGTTTAGCTCTCAGTTTGAAGGTACAGTCATGTCAGGCATGGTGGCAAATGTGTGGTCACATGAGTCACAGCCAGACAACAGAGAGAGATGAGTGCCAGTGCTCTCCTTTTTATTCAGCCTGGGACCCTGGCCCATGGAATGATGATATCCACATTCCACCTCAGTTAAACCCCTCTGGGAGGAAATACCATCACAGACATCCCCAGAGGTGTGCCTCCTACGTAATTCTAAATGCCACTAAGTTAATAGTTCATATTAGCCATCACAGTGACCCTACACATTACTTAATCTCTGTGCCTTGCTTCTTGGTTACATGATGAGTGAGTTGAACTCTGTAATTTTTTTAAAATTAATTTAGATTACATCTCAATTGTTATCCCCTTACTTGTATTCTCCCGCCCTCCCTCTTTCACCCTATTCCCCTCCCCTATGTCTGTGACAAAAGAGGATCTTCTCCTCCATGATAGGGTCACAGCCTATCATGTCTCATGTTGGTAGCCTGCTTATTCTTTCTGTGAGTGCCACCAGGTCTCCCCACCAAAGGGAAGTGGTCAAATATGGGGCACCAGAGTTCATGTTAGAGCCAGTCCCTGCTCTCCATGCAACTGTGGGAGAATGTCTTGTCCATTGGCTAGATCTGAATAGGGGTTCAATGTTTACTGCATATATTGTCCTTGGTTGGTACAGTAGGTTGAGCAGACACCCCTGGATCCATATCCACCTGTCATGATGTTGTTCTTGTGGGTTTCTAGGACCCTCTGGATCCTTCTGTTTCCCCATTCTCCCATATTTCCCTCACCTAGAGTCCCAGTAGGAAGTGCCCACACCTATTCTGATCTCCTGGTAAGTGAAGACTTTCATCGGACATCCCTTTTGGGCTAGTGTCCAATTATGAGTATATAGCATGAGAGTCTTTCTGGATCTTGGTTAACTCATGCAGGATCATCATTTCTAGTTCCATCCATTTGCCCATAAAGTTCCAGATTTCTTTGTTTTTAATAGCTGAGTAATATTCTATAGTGTAAATGTACCACAGTTTCTTTATCTATTCTTTGACTGAGGGGCATTTAGGCTGTTTCCAGGTTCTGGCTATTACGCATAAGGCTGTTATGAACATGGTTGAGCATATGTCCTTGTTGTGTAGTGGGGCATCTTCTAGGTATATTCCAAGGAGTGGAATAGCTGGCTCTTGAGGTAGACCTATTTCCAGTTTTCTGAGAAAGTACCAGATTGATTTCCAAAGTGGTTGTACAAGTTTGCACTCCCACCAGTGATGAAGGAGTGTTCCCCTTTCTCCGCATCCTTGCCAGCATGTGCTGTCACTTGAGTTTTTGATCTTAGCCATTCTGATGGGTGTAAGATGGAATCTCAGTTATTTTGATTTGCATTTTTCTGATGACTAAGGGCATTGAGCATTTCTTTAAGTGTTTCTCAGGTATTCGATGTTCTTCTGTTGAGAATTCTCTGTTTAATTCTGTGCCCCATTTATTAATTGGGTTATTTGGTTTGGTAGAGTTAAATTTCTTGAGTTCTTTATGTTTTGGATATTAGGCCTTTCCCAGATATAAGGTTGGTGAAGATCTTTTCCCAGTCTGTAGGCTGTTGCTTTGTTCTGTTGACAGTGTCTTCTGCTTTACAGAAACTTCTCAGCCTCATCAGGTCCCATTTATTGATTGTTGACCTTAGAGGCTGGGCTGTTGGAGTTCTGTTCAGGAAGTTGTTTCCTATGCCAATGAGTTCCAGCCTCTTCCCACTTTTTCTTCTAACAGGTTTAGTGTATCTGGTTTTATATTGAGGTCTTTAATCCATCTGGACTTGAGTTTTGTGCATGGTGATAAATATGGATCTACTTGCATTTTTCTACATGTTGACATCCAGTTAGACCAACACCATTTGTTGAAGATGCTATCCTTTTTCCATTGAATAGATTTGGCTTCTTTGTCAAAAATCATGTGTGTGGATTTATTTCTGGAATCCAGCAATCTTCCAGAAGTTCTGTGTCACTGTGTTCCAAGGCTAAGGTACACCTTAGCTGTTGGATCCCTCCTGAGTGAAACATATTTGGAAAGCTTTTCATCATCTCCTGGCTTCTGTAGAATGCTGGCTTTAGCCACCAACTCTGTTTTTACACACAGAGTTCAGATGAAAATGGTAAGTCTCAGTGGTGAACAGTTCCAAGCCATAACTGATTTGAACCTCCTGGTGCAGCCCTCAGACCAGCTCTGTGTTAATTTCATCATTCCTCCCATAAATCAACTAGAATCCCCTGGTTTGGATTTGTGCTTTTCCAGGGGCAGTGATGCTGAACAGTTTTACGTTTACTCCTTTGGAGAAGTGTGTGTTCTAGTCTTTGGCTCGTCCTTTCATTGCCTTTGGTGAGGCAGTTGCTAAGACTTGGATCCAAGGCTTCAAATATATCAAACACACTCTACCACTGAGCTCTGCCTCTAAACCAAAAGGCTGTTAATTTTGATGAAGCCCAATTTTCCCCATTGTATTGCTAATGCTTTTGGTTTCACATCCACGTCATCACTGCCAAATCCAAGGTCATAAAGATCTACCCAGTGTCTTTTTCTAACAGCTTTATAGGGGAAGCTCTTAATATGGCTCTTTGAAGTATTCTGAGCCAATTTTTGCATCCTGTATGAGCTAACAGGCCAGTTTCATCCCTCTGCACATGGGTATCCTATTTTCCCAGTGCCATCTATTCAAGAGACCATTTTTTTTCCTCTTTGAATAATCCTGGAGATCTTCATAAAAATAAATTGACTATAGATGGAAAGATCTATTTTTAGACTCATTTTAATTCTAAATTTGATGTTCTCTCCTTATGCCAGACCACATTGACTTAATTATTAAAGATTTATGGTAAGTTTTTAAAGTCAACAAGTTTTGTGAATCCTGCCAGTTCATTCTTTCCTTTCCTGAAACCGTCTCTCTGGGTAGCCCTAGCTGTCCTGGAACTCACAGAGATATGCCTGCCTTTGCCTTCTAAATGTTAGGATTAAAGATGTGCACAAGCATGCCCCAGCTTCAGCCAGTGTGTTTTACTTTTTCAGGCATCCTCTCTGTCTCCTCTTTCCTGGATTTCTGTATGCATACGTTGCATACGTTGGTGTGCCTGATAATCTTTCCCGGGGCACTGAGGTTCTAGTCTTTATTGGCTTTGTTGTTGTCAGACAGTATCTCACATTGTACTTTAGGCTGACCTGACCTGAAACTAGGTAGCTCAGTGTTTTCCTGCCTCACTCTCCCAAGCTCTGAGGTTCTAGGCATGAGCTATCATATCCAGTTTCTTCTTTTCCTTTGTGTTGTAAGGTCTGGATAGCTCATTTGTTTTCCAATACAATGGTTTTTTTTCTTGTATTGTTTTAACTTGCTGCTGTGTTTTTTTTGTTTGTTTGTTTGTTTTTGGTGAAATCTTTGTTTCAATCATTGTACTACCTATCCAGCTCTAGAATTTCTGATAGGTTACTCTGTGTCATTTCTACCTGATGATCACCCTTCCTTCTTCCATTTCTGTTTGTTTGTTTGTTTTGTTTTTTTGGACTTTTGAGACAGGGTTTCTCTGTGTAGCCTTGACTATCCTGGACTCGCTTTGTAGACCAGGCTGACCTCGAACTCACAGTGGCCTGCCTATCTCTACCTCCTGAGTGCTGGGATTAAAGGCATGCACCACCACTGCCTGGGCCATTTCTGTTTTTATTTAGTTGTTGGGAAAGATTTAGGAGGATGGATTGCAGTGCCAGTCTCTACCACTTCTGCAGTTCTACACAGAGAAGTAGCTGCTGACACTGTGCCCTTATGAGGAGCAATGCTTCCTGGGGCCTCTGAGCTAGGAAAGAAGCAGAGAGAGGTGATTTTCCTACCAGATTAGCCAAAGGGGGAGGCAGCTTCATACTGCTAGAAACACTGCTGGTTCTAGAGATCATGACCTGGCTGTCACTCATTGTGGTGTGAGATGGGTCAGGGCTATTTCTACGCCTTGGATTTATCACTATGATGCCTCCTTACCCTGGTTTTCCTGAGACCTTCATGTTTTAGTGCTAAAAGTCTTTGTCTCCAGCACTATTTAGATATGTGAAAACCCTACTGCCAGGTGAAATGGAGATAGGACCACCTCTGATATGGCAGTGTGAGGAATAGGAAGTAGATACAGGAAGGACCTAGAGCGTGGCTGAGTTCTATAGTTATTTAATTGTGACACATGCAAAGCACAGACAGGGTCTTTAAGGAAGAGAACAATGTAAAACAGAAGAATCCTTTCATGCGTCTCTCTGGGCACCTTGAGGGCCAGCACCTGGAATGTTCTCTGTTAGTGCAACTTGACTGTATCTGCCAGCTATCCTTCCGGGAACATTGCTATGCTTCAGATTCCCACGTGCTGCAGAGGGAGATCCATCACCTGCCTCTTTAATGACATTCCTAACACCTTTCTGGCTCTGTTCAATGCTGAAGGCCAGGGCTGTGTTTACTACAACATGAAGAACAGGTGAGTAGGTCAAGGGAAGTAAGGTGGGTGACTACAAGTTAAAGGAGGAGTCTAGGGAGGCACCGAGGCAGGGTAAAGCAGTGCCTGTAGGAACATGTTGTACTTGGTGGCCAAGCTTCAGGACTATGTTGCATTTTCCACAGTGAGAAGTAACTCACTCCCAGTCTCCCATGGGGTACCCCAGAACACTAAGATCTCCATTTTGTCAGATACACAGGGTTTTTATTGCTATTGTTTTTCAGTGCTTAGGACCATATATGCTAAACAGGCACTCTATTACTGAACCACACCCCCATTTCTAACCCCTGGAAGAATTCTTTAGTGGGAAAAAAAATGTCTTACACTAAGAGTGGATGGACAAGATGTGTGAACAGAACTTCTGTGGTGTTTGGTAACTTTACCCATTGCTGTGACAAAACAGCTGACATAAACAACTCAAAGAAGGAAAGATTTATTTTGGTTCACAATTTCAGAAGTGTTAGTTTGCCATAGTACAGTGGATCAGAGTAGTTCATGTCATGGTTCGCCTAGGAAACTGAGAAAGGAACTTACAGGAAGCAATCAGAGCAAAACATAGCCATCCCCAAGATACAACTCAGTGACCAACTGCCCCCACCCAGGCCTCACCTGCCTTTCGCTACCTCCTAATGCCAGCGTCCTCTGAACCCATCAAAGGATTAATCTACTGATTAAGACAGAACCCCAGGATCTATGCATCTCTTAAAGCACAGATAGACGCAGAGGCATGCTCCACTAATCTAGGCATTTCCAAGCTACTCAAAGAGGCAGCTCAAGTTAACCATCACACGTGGGTCTCTAAAGAGCAGTGCATACTCTTGACAGCTAAGAGTTGATTTTTGTCTGCCTTTTCATAAGTTGTTTTTGGAAGAAGTGACTTCCTTTCATGTTTAGATGTTTAGTTCACATTTTGGTACTTGATATTTTGTGCCAGGCTCCTGGGCTACAGGAAAAATTAATTTTTCATCTTTTGGGTTTTGCTTGAGCCTGTATTATCTGCCTCTGCCTGTCCCTTCTCCACAGATGTCCCCACTAGCATCAGTTGGTATAAGGACTACAGTGAGTGGAAAGGTTAAGCTGCTCATGAGAGTCTTCAGACTCTTTCCTTCCCTTCCTCAGATTCTTTATGTCAGGTAAACTTTCCTCAGGCAGACTCTCCCAGCCATGCCAGTCTGTAGACTGTAGTGATAAGGGGTTCTCTCAGGGCCTCTAAGTAGTTTCTGTCTTTTATGTATCTCCTAGCTGTCCATATGTCTTGGTTTTGGACGAGGAAGGCGGGATCACAAATGACCAAAAGGGCTACGTAGTCCACAGGTGGAGCTGGTCTAATAAAACTGAGACCCTGCTGTCTCTGGAATACAAGGTATGTGAGCAGCACGGGTAGGGGTGGCTGCAACAGGCTCCTCAGCATTGAAAGGCACACACCTGTAAGGCAGCACTGCCCCCAGGGAGCACAACATCTTGTTCAGAGGTCATGAGCCAGGCAGCAGTGCTGCAAAGTGGGCTTACTTGCTTTCCACTAGTCTGCGCGGCTGTGCCGTACTGTCCTGATCCTTCATGGCAACCTCCTTCCTACTGGATTTTGTTGTAAAATAGCCTTCATTTTATGAAGCAATGTTTAAAATAATTGACTATTTTGAATAATTTTATTTTTTTAAGTTTCGTCTAAATTTTATTTTGTATTGTAGAAAGCTGGCTACTAAAGAACCAAGTACTACTTGAAGAGTTGGAAAACTGAGGCTCACTTTCTGTTTGTTGGCCTGGACTGAGCTCGTGCTCTGCAAGTCCAACTGCTCACTTGTAGTTTTCTACAGTTTGTACAGGCTGGGCATCAGTTTTAAAAGTTCCTGCCTACATAGCCATTTTCAGTGGCCTTTGCATTTCATGACCACGAAGGGGAAATTTCACTGTGGTTAAGCAAACATGGGTAGCAGTTAGGGCATTCTACTGTCAGTAATCAGGACTTGTCTAATCAGACAGCTAGCTGTTCCAGCAGGGGCACAAAAGCAGAACTTGGCATGCTTATGCTAGAAGTAAGGCTTTAATTCACTTGTTTCTGTATCACTATAATTCTTAGACCAGAATTATTATTCAGCTATCAGAGTGTAAGACAGTAATTTGATTAAGTAAGGAACATACTTAATCAATGTACAGCATATATTTCTTTTCCTTCCTCCTTCTCCCTCTCTTTCCTCTCCTCTCCTCCCTCCCTTCCCCCAACCATATTCTCTCTCTCTCTCTCTCTCTCTCTCTCTCTCTCTCTCTCTCTCTCTCTCTCTCTCTCTCTCTGTCTCTCCTCTCTCGAGTCCCAGGGCTTGAACTTAGGTTGTCCATGACCTTATAGCTTTTTTTATATATAAATAGTTCCCATTGTGTGACTTTCCTCATAGAACACATGACCTAAAAACATTCTGGCTTGACAGGCAAATCATTTTGTTGGAGTTAGTTATCAAAGTATGAGTGAGAGTTACTTAAAAAGCGTGAATGACTCGAAAGCAACTAGCTGCATTATCAGCTATCCCTGGCATAAAAGATGCCTGCCTGGAGTTCTCTACACAGCTTGTAGACAGCTGGGCAGGTGCCAGAGTCTCTCCATAAAGCTCAGCTGGTCCCAGAGCCACCTCCTCAGAAGTTGTTTATCTCTTATACATCCTAGGCAGGGGCCCTGTGAATCTTTTAAAATTTTTGCTTTCCTGGACTTGCAAGCCTGTCTATTTCCTAAGTTGTTAGGAGCCTCCAGGACAGTGTTTTAGCTCAAAGGAAATTGCTGCAAAATAATGCCTATTTGTGGCAATAATATAGACAGGCAATAATAATAATAATATAGAACTCTTGATCTTTCTTCTTAGTCTGATGCACGCTAGGATTATAAGTATGCACCATCATGCCCAAATATTTATCACTGTGCCTTATTCTAGCTCAACCTGAAGCAGCACAGCAAAGGTCTATATAGTCAGAAGCAGGCTGGAATAGAAGGTGGCCCATGACATATAACATGAAGAAGTGACAGTGTATGATTCAGAGGTGAGGGAGGGAGGAAGACTCTAGATAAAGTAAAAGAATGAACTGCTATACCTAGATCATGAGAACCCCCCGAAAAGACCACCAGGACTCATACTGATGCAATACACACAAGGACCTTTAATTTTTTTCAACTCAAGCCAGGCTCTGACTGTCACCAACACAATGGCACCCAGAAAGAGGCTCAAACTCTGAGCTGAGGGTAAATTTATAGGTTCCTATTCGCCCCACTGCCCCAAAGCAGGGGAGTTCCAGCCTGGTAAGCGCCTATTGGTTGAGTAACATAAGGAGGTCTAATGTCTAAAGGTGACAGGCCACAGAAAAAGGCACCAAGACCCCCATGGCTTAGCTTCCTTTGTTCTCTTTGTTCACTACCTTGCCCAAGAAAGTGTCTGGTTTCTTATTAACCCTATCTCTGGTGTGCAAGAAGGAATGTGGCCATAAAACTGGGTCTTTTAGCAACTCTATCCCAGAGGGGAGGAGTGTGGAAAGGCTGGTTCCTCCCTGCAGCTGGCCAGATTATCTCCTGTAGGCATATTTCTTAATCTTTGCCCTGGGTGACCCTGAAATCTAATTGCATTTCTTCTGGTATCTCAGAACATTACTCCTAAAGGCTTTGTGTTGTGTGTGTGTGTGGGGGGGGGGGGTCTGGTGTGGCATCTTTTAAGAGTTCATATGTGCTTCCTATAATGGTATGGTGAAAGAAAGGGGACATGGATGACATAGGGTGAGATGACAGGTATCAGGTTCTGGGTAGTTTCTATGCTGTTTTTAACCAGTTTTAAATCAAATCCTGGTATTTATAACATCCTTCATTCTTCCCTCCAAATCTAAGCTACCCTCCAGTATTATTTCTCTTCTATTTGAAGAACTTCTTTGGCGTTTCTATAAACACAGACCTTCTGGCAACAAGTTTGCTGTTTTCATGTGAAAATGTCATTGTTAAGGGCTATTTTTTAAAATGGGATATGAGATTCTGGATTGGCGTTCTTTTTTCCTTTGAACATTTTTTTAAAATCCCATTGTGCCTTTCTTCTAGAGTTTAGGATGAGAGTCAGAGTCTGTAGTTACTCAGATCTGTTTGCTTTCCTAATTGCTAGGTTTTTTTTTTTAAAAAACGGTTTTCTCTTGTTTTCCTTGGGATTAGTTTCTGTCACTTTGGCACAAGCCTAGCCACATCTAGGCAAGTCTGTGGGGGTGTTTTCTTTACTAATGATTGATGTAGGAGGACACAGCACACTGTAATTAGTGCCACCCCTGGCAATGATTAGTCCTGGGTTGTATTAGAAAGCAAGCTGAGGGGCTGGAGAAATGGCTCAGTGGTTAAGAATATAGGCTACTCTCCCAGAAGATTTGAGTTTGATTCTTAGAACTCATATGGCTGTTAATATCCCTATGTAACCCCAATTCCAGGAGGTTCTTCTTTCTGGCTTCCACGAACAATGCACACACATGGTGCACAGACATACATGCCAAGAAAAACACTTACACACATAAAATGAAAATAAATATAATTTTAAAAGAAAGGAAATAAAACTGAACAAGTGATGAAGAGCAAACCATGGTCTCTACTTGAGCCCCTGCCTCCATGTTCCTGTTATGCTTGAGTTCCTGTGTTGGCTTCTTTGAGTAATGGCTGTGATTAGGACATGTAAGTCAGACCCTTTCCTCTCCAACTTGCTTTGGTCAAGGAAGTCTTTACTACTGCAATAGAAAGCAAACTAGGACACTTAAGTTTGCTTACCCTCCCAGCCCCACCCTCACATCCTCCCTTATCCCCTCATCCTCAGAGAAGGGGAGGCCCCCCTGAGTACCATCCCACCCTGGTACATCAAGTTGCAATAGGACTAAGAGAATCCTCTCCCACAGAGACCATACAAAGCAGCCCAGCTATGTGAAAGTGATCCGCAGGTAGGCAACAGAGCCAGGACAGTCCCTTCTCTAATTGTTAGTGGTCCCACATGAGGAACAAACTGCTCATCTGCTGCATCTGTAGGGGGCCTAGGTCCCAGCCATGCATGCTCTTTAGCCGGTGTTTCATTCTCTGAGCCCCCATGGGCATAGGTTAGTTTACTATGTAGGTCTTCTTGATCCCTTCAGCTCCCCCAACCCACCCCTCCAATTCTTCCACAAGACTCCCCAGGCTCCACCTAATGTTTGGCTGTGGGTCTCTGCATCTGTTTCTATCAGCTGCTGGATGAAGCCTCTCAGAGGACAGTTATGCTAGGCTCCTTTCTGCAAGCATAGCAGAGTATCATCGATAGTGTCAGAGGTTGGCTGTCTCTCATAGGGCGGGTCTCAGGCTGGGCCACCATTGGCTGACCATTCCCCTGAGCGCTGCCCCATCATTGTCCTTGTACTGCTTGTAGGCAGGACAGACTTTGGGAAGAAGATTTTGTGGGTCAGTTAGTGTTCTCCTAACTTCACTGGAAGTTCTGCCTGGGTATAGGAGATGGCTTCTTCAAGCTCTGTATCCCCCGCTGGTAGAACTCTCAGCTAGGATCACCCCCATAGACTCCCAGAAGCCTTCGCCATCCCAGAGATATGCCCCATCAACTTCAGTTCTCCCAGCCTCCCTCCCTCCCCACTCCTGAGCCCCACCCCTGTTCCCTTCCCTTTCCCTTTCCCACTCAGTTCCCTCCCTCCATCTATTACAGATATCTATTTTATTTCCCCTTCTGAGTGAGATTCAAGCATCATCCCTTGGACCCTCCTTGTTACTTGGCATCTTTAGGTCTGTGGATTGTAGCCTGGTTATTATGTACTTTATGGCTACTATCCACTCATAAGTGAGCATATACCGTGTGTGTCTTTCTGGGTGTGGGTTACCTCATTCGGGATGATACTTTCCAATTCCATCCATTTGCCTGCAAATTTAATGATATCCTTGTTTTTAATGGCTGAGTAGAATTCCATTATGTAAATGTACCACTTTTAAAAAAATCCATTCTTAGGTTGAGGGACACCTAGGTTGTTTTGAGATTCTGGCTATTGTGAATGAACTGCTATGAACATAGTTGAGCAAGTGTCCTTGTGGTATGGTGGAGATTCCTTTCGGTATATGCCCAGGAGTGGTGTAGCTGGGTCTTGGGATAGATCTATTCTAATTTTTCTGAGAAACCTTCAGATTGATTACCAAAGTGGCTGTACAAGTTTGTACTCCCACCAGCAATGGAGGCGTGTTCCCCTTGTTTCACATCCTATTATATGTATTTTATACTTTTAAAAAAGATTTATTATTCGTATGTGCGTGTGTGTGTGTGTGTGTGTGTGTGTGTGTGTGTGTGTGTGTGTGTGCATGCATTTGTAAAGGCCAGAAAAGGGGACTGAATTCCCCAACAGGCAGTTGTGAAACACTTGATATGGATGCTGGGAACTGAACCTGAACTTGGTCCTTTGGAAAAGTAGGAAAGGCCTTTAACTCCTGACTGTCCCATGGGTCTTTCAAGCTCTTACTTTTTTGTAGTTCTAATTTTTCTTCTTTCCTTTTCAGAGTTGTGTAATTTCTCTTGATCCATCTCCAAGTTCCCTGACTTCCTTGTCATCTTCTTTTTGCTTTTATGCTAATCTTGTGAAAAGTTTAAATTTCGGTATTCTAGAATCCTCTTTAGTTTTATGTTTTTCTATCCTTTGGCTGAGAACTTCCCTTTTAACAATTCATGACAAGCTTATTTCCCTTGCATCACTCTCTATAGTTACACCAGCTGTCTCAGAGTCTTGTGTGTGAAGATTTCTGTGTCCTGGTTGTGCCAAACACGGTCAGCTTCAGTCAACCATCATGATTTACCAGTCGCTCTTCTACCATAGAACTTTGGGTACAGACTGCCACTGGTATGCTGTGGGCTCTCTGAATCTTGATGTCTTTCTGAGAATGGTACTGGATATTTTTGTTCTAAAAGGCAAAGAACTTGATCAGGCTGAAGCTATAGACCTTTCCCTATTAGCAGTAGAAAGAAACTCAAATCGCTATGTTGTTAATTTCTCTACCTGTGAGCTGTCTTGAGAGACTGTTTTCCCATACAGAGTTCAGGGACTGGCCAGAGATATGGACAAGTTTGTACATGGAATTCTAAGCTATCCTCAGATTCAGCCCCTTCCAGACTCTTTGTGTACTTTATTGTGACTGTTTCCCAAATTCTATTATTTGGATTCTTTCACCAGAAAGTGGTAGTTTTAGTCATGTCTGTGGCCTCTAAGCTGGGGCTTTGAGACAGAAGTTCCTCTCATGTGCATCCTTTCCTAAGTTTTTGCTCTTCAAAAGCTGCCTGGCTTTGCTCCCTTTTCTGAGCCACTGAGTAGCTTTTTTTTTCCCGGTTTTGTTCTTGTTTTCTTTTTCAGCTTGTAGTGACCTGTGGGAGGGTCAATCTGTTTGGGGCTAGCTCAACTCTACTAGAAGTAGGACCAGCTGCTTAGTTTTTAAGCTGAGAGCAGGAATGCTCAGTTCAGCCCCCATGTGGAAAGGTTAACAAGAATAGAGACTATAGCTAGAAAGCTGACTCAGTGCTTAAGACTGTGTTCAGCTCTTGCAGAGGACTTGAGTTTGGTTTCTAGGACCCGCACTGGGTGTCTCACAATGACCTGCAACTCCTACTCTAGGTGACCTGAAAGCTTTGCCCCCATGGGCACCTGCACTCTCATACACATAATCCCCTAACACACACATAATTAACAATAATGAAAAATAATTTTGTTAGCAATGCAAAGACCAGAAGATGGATAAGTGGAATGACCAGTGAGGCTACTAGCCAGACCTAGCATGACTAAAGATGTTGGCAGTGTTCTTTTTAAACAGGAGCTATTCCAACAGATGAATGGAATAAGCTGAAGAGATAGGTGAGGATGAAGATATTGCAAGACTCTCTTGGATTAGGGATAGATATGATCATTTTAAAGTTATTTTTTTAGTTAGCATACATAATAGCAGTAATAACTCTCTAGGACCTATGACCTTGTTCCTGACCTGGGACAAGAAATTGGAAAGAACAGACATGACAGGTAGCAGATGATCTCTGAAGAAGAAGAAGAAGAAGAAGAAGAAGAAGAAGAAGAAGAAGAAGAAGAAGAAGAAGAAGAAGAAGGAGAGAATTGACTGAGTTTGCAGAACATAAATATTGCAGGCTACAGGAGGGGGTCAATCCCCAGGGAGTAGGACAATACGTAAATAAAAATTGTACCACACTAAGCCTTGTGCATGTTTTAGCCCATGAAGGATGCTCAACACTCTCAAGGAGTGGCTTTATTATTGTCTCCTGGCTCAGAGAAAGTAACCAACTTTCTCATAATTGCCCAATTGGTAAGAGGTAAAACTAGATTAGAACCAGGCCCCTCACAAAGCTTGAGTTTCTGATGACATTTTTTTCTGTTTCTCTAGAGGTTCAGGAGTTGGTAGCTTCTCTTAAGTGAGAATGATCAGCAAGTTTGAAGATGTCCAGGGACTTGGCACATCATAGCTTATTGTCTTTGGAGTACCGATGTGCCAGATCCAGATGACAGAGCATGTGAGACAGAGACTCAGTCATGAGAAGATGAGGCCCTGGCTACTGGGCCAACATCTGGACTGGTGGAAGTAGGAGGAGCTGAGCAGAGAGCTCTCCTGCTGCAGAACAGTCTGCTGGTGTCTGTAGATAAAGAAAAGTTGCAGGTGAAAACACTGAAGACTGGGAGGAATGCAGTGCTGGAGGGCTGCATGCTCTGTGGCCTTGCCTAAATAATGTTCAGAACTGGCAAACTGTCCAGAATTAAACAAGCTGCCCTGCTGTACATACTCTGACACTATCCTCTCATGAGGGGCAGAAACATTTATAGATTATAAAGACACCGCTGCCATTAAAAACATCATTTACTCTGGCGATGGTAGCACACACCTTTAATCCCACTACTCAGGCGGCCAGGCAGATCTCTGTGAGTTTGAGGCCAACCTGGTCTACAGAGCAAGTTCCAAAACATCTAGGGCTACACAGAGAAGCCCTGTCTCGAATCCTTCCTCCCCGTCACCCTTCCCCATTTAATGTTATTTTTATAAAACTTTTTGTTTCTCAGTTTCTCTCTTAACCCGGTAAGCACACAAATAATTGAGATTCTTTTATATTTGTTTAATAACAAGATTCACAATACAATAACTGAGCAGCTGTTACTCTATTCTTAACTCTCTAAGCTAATTTGGCTTCCTCCCAGCAATACTTGCACTTTGGAGCATTCCTGCTCCAGCTCCTCTCTCCTGATGTTTTCTGGATCTTTCTAGTGGCTGACTCCTCTACTTTCTCCTCTAACTCCTTTTCCTCTGGCTGGCAGGAAGTCCAGCCCTATTCTGCCCCCTCCTCAGCAATTGATTATAAGTTGATTTATTGGCATATCAAGGAACAATTGGGAAGCAGTTTTTACACTACACTGAGACAGGAGATTCTTAGAACAAGGAGTACAACCAGATATGAAAAATACAGAAATCAGCATTTGAATTTCACAATAATATTATGTTTACATCTCCCCCTTTTAGTCTAATAAAGGGCTCTTTCTCTTACAATAACAAACTATATGTAACAATAACAATTATGAAAAATATTAGGTAAGGTTTACATGTGTATATTTGGTACCTTTGGATAAAGTATTCTATTATCTATCAATTTCTATCATCCTAAACAATTTAAGTTTGGTTGTGAGACTATACTTATCTAGTCTTCAACCCCATCAGAGATTTAAGAAGAAATAAATATTACCTAAATATGTCAGAAGTGCAGACAAGCAGCTTCCAAAAGTATAGAAATGACAGAGATTTTTGGCTGCCTGGATAGTTCCCTGGAATTTCTCCTTAGTGTTAGAGCATCATCTTCTGCTCAGAATATTTAACAGGCTTTTCTGTGAAGTAGGAATCAGGAAGGACTTGCCTACTTTGTCCTTGCAAAGCTTATCAGTCAACTCTCCTGTGTCCAGTTTGTCCAGTTTGGACAGTATTCTGTCTGTAATCGACACCAAGGCTTACTACCTATGAAGTCTTTGATGCTCGTTGAAGTTGAATGGGGATGCAGACCTGTCTCATTGTCAAAAAAAAAAAAAAAGCCTTAAGTTAATAAAATCTTTTAGCTGTGTGTGGTGGTACACGCCTTTAATCCCAGCACTAGGGGAGACAGAGGCAGGTGGATCACTGTGAATTTGAGGCTAGACTGGTCTACAAAGCGAGTCCAGGACAGCCAAGGCTATACAGAGAAACCCTGTCTCGAATAAACAAAATAATAATAACAACAACAACAACAATAATTGCTATATTCTGCAAATCTCTGAGGTATTTTGAAGACCATCTATCTTATCTGAATTGTTTTTAGTTCTTATTTCTTCAATCTAGGAAACAAATTTTTGCAATTAACTAAACTGGTATGTAATATGACCAAGAGTTTATCTGACTGCTAACATACGTTTTTTCACTTATCCTAAACAGTTCATAATAGCAGTTTTTAAAATGACTAGAACTTAACATTACATTTTAATGAATTACATAGGTATAATACTTTAGCATGTTGTAACCAAATATAATCTTAAATCTGTATTAATATGCAAAATTTATCCAATGTAAGATTTCTGGCCTATTAATGTTCTTTTGTCTCAAAGGAGATTCAACAATCTACCTTTTTTGCTTATCATTCCTATAGCCAGTCATTTTAAAACAATACCAAACATCTATCATCCATAGAATGACCCCAAACACCCACCTCTTCTTGAAAATGGGTCATAGTTCTGTTAAATTGCTTCCTGTTGATTTGGGATATAGTTTTTTTTGGGGGGGGAGGCAAAAAATTGGGATATTGTCCATTTTTAAGAAAGCTAGATATAACTTTTGTTGTCCAGTCTCTGAATGCTGAGAAAGTTCAGATCTTAACTGAAGTCCTGATAGGAGCATTCCGTGATGCTGGACAATTAATCTAGCTAGCTGTCCCAGATATAGATTTTTGAGCAAACAGTTATTGAGGCCATCTATGAGGTAGGATCACCTGAGTTACTTGTCTTTGTGTATGTGTTACTCTTGCTCTGCAAAAATATTAACTTTCAAAGGTATTACGCATTTTTATTAATATATGTATGGGCTGTGCACTGACCACAGATTAGTTAAAGATGATTCTTTGCTTTCTATTCAGGCAGGTATGGCATTTCGTTTTCTATATAAGTTACTTTGAACTATATAACCAAGCTTTAAAATAAATTTTATTTGTGCTATTTAAATGAATGGCATGATAAATCATGAGGATTTTGTAGCCAAAGATTTATTGGCTGTGAATAGCTGAAGTCCTGGCTGGAGACATTTTCATGTCTCAGTCAGTCTCAAAGCTGTTCTCATGTGGAGGGACCAGCAAATTATGTTACCTGTTCTGTTTGGTTTTCTTTTTTAATGATTTCTTTTTTAATTTGTTCACTTTATATCTCAGTTGTAGCCCAGTCCCTCATCACTTCTCAGGCCCACTCTCCCTTCCTCATCCCCTCCCCCTCTCCTAGTCCTCAGAAAGGGGGAACACTCCTCTCCTAACATCTGACCTCAGCCTATCAAGTCTCATCTGGACTGCCTACATCCTCTTCCTCTGTGCCCTGCCAAGGCCTCTCCACCAGGGAGAAGTGATCCACAAGTGGGCAGCAGAGTCCATGTCAGAGGTAGTCCCTACTCCCCATATTATGGCACCCACAAGGAGACTGTGCTGCCTGTCTACTACATCTGAGCAGAGGGTCTAGGTCCTCACTGTGCATGGTCCTTGGTTGGTGCATCAGTCTCTGCAGCTACCCCATCCTCCACCTGGATTTTTTGGCTCCATTGGTCTCCTTGTGGAGCTCCTGTCCCATCCAGGTCCTTCTATCTTCCAACTCTTCCTTGAGACTCCCTGAGCTCCACCCCAAAGTTTGGCTGTGAGTCTTAGCATCTGCTTCGATCCCCTGCTGGGTGGAGTGTTTCAGGGGATCTGTATGGTAGACTCCTGTCCTATTCCTTCTCTTCAACTGCTTTTGGTGTCTATTATATTTGCCATTCTGAATGAGAATTAAGCATCCTCCCTAGGTTCCTCCTTGGGACCCTTCTTTAGATCTGTGGGTTGTTGTAGTATGGTTATCCTGTACTGTGTGGCTAATATCCAATTATAAGTGAGTATATACCCTGTGTGTCTTTCTGGGTCTGGGATACTTCACTCAGGATGATAATTTCTAGTTTCATCCATTTGCTTGCAAATTCCAATATTTCCTTGTGTTTAATAGCTGGGTAGTATTCTGTTGTGTAAATGTACCAAGTTTCTTTATCCATTCTTCAGTTGAGGGACATCTCTAGCTATTACAAATAAAGCTGCTATGAACATAGTTGAGCAAATATCCTTGTTGTATGGTATATCATCTTTCAGGCATATGCCCAGGAGTGGTATAACTGGGTCTTGAGATAGAACTATTCTCAATTTTCTGAGAAAGCACCAGATTGATTCCCAAAGTGGTTGTACAAGTTTGTACTCCCACCAGCAATGGAGGAGTGTTCTCCACATCCTCACCAGCATGTGCTGTCACTTGAGTTTTTGGTCTTAGCCATTCTGATGGGTGTAAGATGGAATCTCAGAGTTGTTTTGATTTGCATTTCCCTGATAACTAGGGATGTTGAACATTTCTGTGTTTCTTGGTCCTTCAAGATTCTTCTGTTGAGAATTATCTAGTTCTGTACTCCATTTTTTGATTTGATTATTTGACTTGGTGGTGTTTAATTTCTTGAGTTCTTTATATATTTTGGATATTAGCCTCTGTCAGATGTTGGGTTGGTGAAGATCTTTTCCCAGTCCGTAGGCTATCATTTTGTTCTGTTGACAGTGTCCTTTGCCTTACAGAAGCTTTTCAGTTTCATGAGATCCAATTTATTAATTGCTGATCTTAGAGCCTGAGCTGTTGGAGTTCTGCTCAGGAAGTTGTCTCCTGTGCCAATGAGCTCAAGGCTCTTTCCCACTTTTTCTTCTAACAGATTTGTTGTGTCTGATTTTATGTTGAGAACTTTAATCCACTTGGACTTTAGTTTTGTGAGGGTGATAAATAAGGATCTATTTGCATTTTTCTACAGGTAGACTTCCAGTTAGACTCGCACCGTTTGTTGAAGATGATATCTTTTTTTGTTTCCATTGTATGGTTTTTGTCTTCAGGGATGGAGATACTCCCAGAAGATCATTTATTGTATAGGATTGTTCTAGATCTTTGGATTTTTTTCCATATGAAGTTGAGAACTGTTCTTTGAAGGTCTGTAAAGAACTGTGTTGGCATTTTGATGGGAATTGCATTGAATCTGTGGATTGCTTTTGGTAAGAAGGCCGTCTTTACTATGTTAATCCTACCAATCCATGAGCATGGGAGATTTTTCCATGCTCTGATATATTTTTCAATTTCTTTCTTTAGAGATTTGAAATGTTTTCATACAAATCTTTTATTTGCTTGGTTAGAGTTACACCAAGACACTTTATGGTTTTTGTGGCTGTTGTGAAGAGTGTTGTTTCCCTACTTTCTTTCTCAGCCTGTTTGTTTTTTGTATAAAGGAGGGCTACTGACTTTTTTGTGTTGATTTTATATCCAGCCACTTTGGTGAAGGTGTTAATCAGCTGTTGGAGTTCCTTGGATGAATTTTTGGGGTTATTTATGTATACTATCATATCATGTGCAAACAGTGATACATTGACATCTTTCCAATTTGTATCCCTTTGATCTCCTTTGGTTGTCTTATTGCTATAGCTAGGACTTCAAGTACTATATTGAAAAGATATGGAGAGAGTGAACAGCCTTGTCGTGTCCCTGATTTCAGTGGAATTGATTTATCGTTTTCTCCATTTAGTTTGATGTTGGCTATGGGTTTGCTGTACATTGCATTTACCATGTTTAGATACATGCCTTGTATTCCTGATTTCTCTAAGACTTTTTAACATGAATGGGTGTTGGATTTTGTCAAATGTTTTTTCAGCATCTAAGGAGATGATCATGTGGGTTTTTTCTTTCAGTTTGTTTATATGGTGGATTACATTAATGAATTTCCTTATATTGAACTACCCCTGCATGCCTGGGATGAAGCCTACTTGGTCATGGTGAATGATATTTTTGATGTGTTTTTGGATTTGGTTTGTGAGTATTTTTGCATCAATGTTCACAAGGGAAATTAGTCTAAAATTCTCTTTCTTTGGTTTTCTTGTTGTTGTTTTTTGTTTTTGTGCTTCAGGTATCAAGGTGACTGTGGTTTCAAAGAATGAGTTTGGTAATGTTCCTTTTGTTTCTATTTTGTGAAATATTGGTATTTTGTTTTTGTTTGTTTGTTTTTGGCTTTTTTGGAGGGGGAGGTTAGGAGACTTTTGATGACTACTTCTATTTCCTTAGGAGATATAGAATTATTTAATTTGTTTACCTGATCTTGATTCAATTTTGGTAATTGATAGGTATCAAGAAAAAAATTTCATTTCATTTAGATTTTCAAATTTTGTGGCATATAGGCTTTTAAAGTAAGACCTAATGATTCTTTAGATTTCCTTAGTGTCTGTTGTTATGTCTACCCTTTTCATTTCTGATTTTGTTGATTTGAGTATTCTCCCTCTGCCTTTTAGTTAGTTTGGCTAAGGTTTGTCTAGTTGATTTTCTCAAAGAACTAGCAATTGGCTTCACTGATTCTTTGAATTGTTCTCTTTGTTTCTAATTTATTGATTTCAGCCCTGAGTATGATTATTTCCAGCCATCTACTCCTCTTGGATGTCTCTGCTTCTTTTTGTTCTGGAGCTTTCAAGTGTGCTGTTAAGTTGCTAGTATGAGAACTCTCTAATTTTTTTTTATGAAGGTGCTTAGTATTATGAACTTTCCTCTTAGCACTGCTTTCATTGTGTTCTATAAGTTTGGTTATGTTGTGCTTTCATTTTCATTGAATTCTAGGAAGTCTTTAATTTCTTCTTTTTTTAAATTTTGTCCCTGATCCTGAGGCCGTTGAGTAAAAGGTTGTTCAGTTTCCATGAGTTTATAGGCTTTCTGTTGTTCTTGAGTTCCAGCTTTAATCCATGGTGGTCTGATAAGATAGATGCAAGGGTTATTTCGATTTTCCTGTATCTGTTGAGATTTGCTTCGTGACCAAATATATGGTTAATTTTGGAGAAGGTTCCATGACGTACTAAGAAGAAGGTATATTCTTTTGTGTTTGGGTGAAATGTTTTGTACCATTGATTCATGACATTAGATAGTTTCATTATTTCTCCATTTAGTTTTTGTCTCGATGATCTGTCTATTGGTTAGAGTTGGGTGTTGAAGTCTCCCACCATTAATGTGAGGGTTTGATGTGTGACTTAAACTTCAGTAATGTTTCTTTAATGAATGTGGGTGCCCCTGCATTTGGGGCATAGATGTTCAGGATTGAGATATCATCTTGGTGCATTTTTACTTTGATGAGTATGAAGTTTCCTTCCTCATCTCTTTTGCTTAGTTTTGGCTGAAATCTATTTAATTAGATACTGAACTGGCTTCTTGGGTCCTTTTGCTTGGAATACCTTTTTCCAGCCCTTTACTCTGCGATAGCGTGTATCTTTATTGCTGAGATGTGTTTTTTCTATGCAGCAGAATGCGGGTCCTGTCACATCCATTCTGTTAGCCTGTGTCTTTTTATTTGGGAGTTGATGCCATTGATGTTGAGAAATATTAATGACCAGTAGTTGTTAGTTCCTGTTTTTTGTTTTTGTTTTTATGGTTATGGTGGTAGGATGTGTATGTGTGTTTTGTGGATGTAGGGTTATGTAGGGGTGTGTTTTCCTAGGTGTAGCCAGCCTCCTTCAGTTGGAATTTTCATTCTAGTAGCTTCTATAAGGCTGGATTTGTGGATAGGTACTACTTAAAATTGCTTTTGTCATAGAATATCTTGTTTTCCATTTATGTTGATTGAAAGTTTTGCTTGGTATAGTAGTCTAGGTTGGCATCTGTGGTTACTTAATGTCTGCATGATATCTGTCCAGGCCCTTCTCAATTTCATAGTCTCTGTTGAGAATTTAGGTGTAATTCTGACAGGCTTGCCTTTATAAGTGACTTGGCCTTTTTTCTCTTGCAGCTTTTAATATTCTTTCTTTGTTCTGCAATTTAATGTTTGGATTATTATGTGGCTATTTGGAGCTCTGTAGGCTTCTTTAATGTTTATAGACATTTCTTTCTTTAGGTTTGGGAAGGTTTTTTTATGATTTTGTTGAAGATGTTTTCTAGGTCGTGGAGCTTGGAGTCTTCTCCTCCTTCTATTCCTATTATTCTTAGATTTGGTCTTTTTATTGTGTCCCAGACTTCTTGGATGTTTTGTGTCAGGAACTTTTTAACTTTAATATTTTCATTGACTGATGTATCGGTAACTTCAATTGTATTTTCTACACTTGAGATTCTCTTTTCTATCTTTTATATTCTATTGGTATTGCTTATGTCTGTAGTTCCTGTTCTCTTCCCTAGGTTTTTCCAACTCTAGGATTGCCTCAGATTGTGTTTTTGTTGTTTCTTCTAATTTTCTTTTTATGTCTTGAATAGTTTTATTCATTTCTTTCTCCCATTTAATTGTATTTTCCTATAGTTCTTTTTTCCCCTATAATTCTTTATAGGACTTATTCAATTCCTTCATCTGTTTGAATGTATTTTCCTGAATTTCTCTGAGAGATTTATTTTCCTTCTATCATTTTCACCACCTCAAATTTAAAATAATATTCTTGTGTTTCATGGGTGTTAGTATCTCCTGGGCTTGCTGTGGTAGGACTACTGGTTTCTGGTTGTGTCATATGGCTCTGAGTTCTGCTGTATGTTGTCTTGTGCTGGCTTCTAGCCGTCTGGTGTTAACAGGTCTGGATGGCCCTCCTATGGGGTCACCATCTATGTCCCATGTGGGTCAGGCAAATCAGAAGCAGGTGAAGAGAGCTCCAAGCCAAAGGCCATTTGCTAGGGCTCTCCAAAGGCCTCTTTAGGATGGTGGACAATGGCTGTTGGAGCCTGGGCCAAGCTCAGATCTGCTAGGTTTGCTGTCTGTATCCAAGTTGGGCCAGGCAGGAGAGGAGCAGGCTGAGAGATCTCCAAGCCCAAAGCTGCTTGGGTATCCCACAGTCCTCGGGATGGCAGTTAATATGGGCTGTGGCCCATGCCCAATTCACCTTTGCTTATTTGCTCTCTGTGTCCCAGATGGGCCAGGCTGGTAAGCAGCAGGTAGAGAGAGATTCAAGCCAAAGCTACTTGGGTGTCCCACAGGCCTTTTCAGGATGGTAGCAATGTGGGTTGTAGCCCACACCCAACTCACCTTTGCTTGTTCGATCTCTGTGTCCCAGATGGGCCAGGCCAGAAAGTTTTGTTTGGTGTTCTTGATTTCTTTTCTTTGTCTGCAGCCAAGATCTTCAGGAGGTCTCCCTCTGTCAAATCTGATTTCCATCAGTTTAGATGAAATACATATTTTTTGCTGTTGTTTTCTGTTGAGACCAAAACATATTCTTCCCCAAAGCAACACATTTCCTGTCTTCCATTTTGGAACTAGGTTCTTTATATGGTGATCTAATTCAGCAGTCCCTTCTGAAATCCAGTATTTATTAGAAGATGTGCTACTTGTCTCATTTAAATCAATAAATCATTATTTAGTCTATTTTGGGGAGTATTATATTCCCCTTTTGTTTTATGAACATCTTTTAAAAATTATTGTTAGATTTCTTCATAATTGACCTGTAGGATTATATTTTATATATGGCAGGTTTTATGTCATAATGGCTTAAAAAATGTTGTATTCCAATGGCTATGCAGGCTAAAGCACCATCAGCCACAGTGTGCAAAGGCATCTCCAAGACAGTCACTATCTTTAAGAAATGTTTAACCGTAGAATCATGCTATCCAGAAGTTAAGGCAAAATCCCATTAGAATTCTGAATATGAACCTATGACATGATGCATATATTTCAGTTTTCTAAACTCGGCAAAATGGAGCACATAGCCATTGTATAACCTTGTTCCAAGGCAATACCAAACAGGATCTCCATCTCTAGGTTAGCATATAGACCTTCATCCAGTAATTGAACCTTGAAAGTATACATATACCATCTAATTTGACCATGTTGGCCTATAGTTGAACACTTTACATCCAATATCTCAATGGGATGCCATTTTGCAATTTCTTCAAGCCTTTGTATTTTCCTCATCTGGAACCACCCTCTTACGTTCCAGATTGGAACTGAAGGTTTCCTATTTTGATTAAATGCTTCTTCCAACCTCTGTTCTATGGCTTTTTATTCAGCATCTAATTTCTTAGTCTCTTTTTTCTCCAAGTCTTCCTTATCCTGATCTCTCCCAAAGAAGATACACAAAACTGAAATCATCATTGAAAAAAAATTATTTGTATATCAAGAGAAACAAACTCAAATGGAATCCAGATGCACTGTGTCACTGTGTCGTCCATCTTTTTCAACATAGAAAATAATCTTTTTCTTTAATTTCAAAACCTCTCCCTTTTCCCAGTCTGTAGGCTGTCGCTTTGTTCTACTGACAGTGTCTCCTGCCTCACAGAAGCTTCTCAGCCTCATGAGGTCCCATTTATTAATTGTTGACATTAAGGCCTGGGCTGTTGGTGTACTGTTCAGGAAGTTGTTTCCTGTGCCTATGTGTCCCAGGCTCTTCCCCACTTTTTCCTCCAACTGAATTAATGTCTCTGGTTTTAAGTTGAGGTCTTTAATCCACTTGGACTTGAGTTTTGTGCATGGTGACAAATAAGGGTCTAATTGCATATTTCTACATGTAGACATCCAGTTAGACCAGCACCATTTGTTGAAGATGCTATCATTTTTCCATTGAATGAATTTGCCTTCTTTGTCAAAAATCAAGTGAGCAAATGTGTGTGGATTCATCTCTGGGTCTTCAATTCGATTCCATTGATCCACCAGTCTATTGCTTTGCCAGTACCATGCTGTTTTAATTACTGTTGCTCTGTAGTACAGCTTGAGATCATGTATGGAGATTCCTCCAGAGGATCTTTTATTGTATAGGATTGTTTTTGCTATTCTGGGTTTTTTATTTCTCCATATGAATTTGAGAATTGATCTTTCAATATCTTCAAAATATTTTGTAGGTATTTTGATAGGGATTGTGTTGAATCTGTAAATTGCTTTTGGTAAGATGGCCATTTTTACTATGTTGATTCTTCCAATCCACGAACAAGGTAAATCCCTCCATCTTCTGATGTCATCTTCAATCTCTTTCTTCAGAGGTTTGAAGTTTTTTTTCGAATAAGTCCTTCACTTGCAACCCTTCATCTGACAAAGGTTTAATATCCAAAATATATAAAGAACTCAAGAAATTAAACACCACAAAACCAAACAACCCAATTGCGAAATGGGGCTTGGAACTTAACAGAGAATTCTCAACAGAGGAAAATCAAATGGCCGAGAAACACTTAAAGAAATGCTCGTCCTCGTTAGTCATCAGAGAAATGCAAATCAAAACGACACTGAGATTCCATCTTACACCCGTCAGAATGGCTAAGATCAAAAACTCAAATGACACCACATGTTGGTGAGGATGTGGAGAGAGAGGAACACTCCTTCATTGCTGGTGGGAATGCAAACTAGTACAGCCACTTTGGAAAGCTATCTGGCGCTTTCTCAGAAAAATGGGAATAGGGCTTCCTCAAGACCCAGCTATCCCACTCCTTGGAATATACCCAGAAAATGCCCTACCACACAATAGGGACATATGCTCAACCATGTTCATAGCTGCTTTATACATAATAGCCAGAACATGGAAACAGCCTAAGTGTCCCTCAGTAGAAGAATGGACTAAGAAACTGTGGTATATTTACACTATGGAATACTACTCAGCTATTAAAAACAAGGAATTCCCGAAATTTGTGGACAAATGGATTGATCTAGAAATTATCATAATGAGTGAGTTCACCCAGAAGCAAAAAGAGACAAACGGTATATACTCACTTATATCAAAACACTAGTCCAAGGGATACGTACCATGAAAAACTTTACTTACCAAGAAAGTGGGTCAGAGGAAAGGACATCCTATTGAGACTTTAGGCAAGAGTAGCATGGAAGAATGGGGAAATAGTAGGACCCACAGGGTCCTGGAAACCTACAAGAAGAACTTTATGACAGGCAGGTCTGGGTCCTGGGGTCCTCCTCACACTAAGGCACCAGCCAAGGAGAATATAGGCAGTAAGCTTCGAACCCCTACCAAGACCTAGCTGACGAACATGATATTCTCCTCTGTTGAGTGGAGAGTAAGATCTGACTCTCACACGAAGTCTGGTGCCCCCTTTCTGACCACGTCCCCTGCATGGGGAGGCCTGGCAGCACTCAGAGGAAGGATAGCAAATTACCAAGAAGAGACTCGATATTCTAAGAGCATATATAGGGGGAGGAGGTCTCCCTTAATCACAGACATAGAAGAGGGGAGAAGGGGAGAAGTGGGAGGGAGGGAAGAATGGGAGGAAACAGGGGAAGGGCTAACAATCGAGATGTAATATGAATAAATTAATAAAAAATGTAAAAATAAAATTAAAATAAAATAAAATTCTGAATGTAAAACAAAAACAAAAACAAAAACAAACAAATAAACAAAAAAAAACCTCTCCCTAAGGACTTTACTTTCTTAGACCTAGCTTCTTTTTTAGACCTTAACAGTTTGTCAGTCTGTTTTTATCTCTTGCTTCCAGAGAGAGGCTTTTTTTCTGCCTCCCTCAATGTTTCCTGACCCCTCCACCACTCTGGGAAGTTATTTGATACAGAAGTCAGCATTTGAATTACATAATAACGTTATGCCTACACATCCCCAATTATTTTAACTGAACAGTAGCTCCATGACTACTTCATGCTGAAGAACTTGAGATTCAGAGAGACTAAACGTTACTAACAGAACAAGACTTAAGGCAGTTGGTACCCAAGTAGTCACAGCTCCTCTGACCCAGGAGACACAATGGTGTCTTATTATAATCTGCAGGACTCAAGCTGACTCACCTGACAGACACACCTGTGTGGCTCCACAGCTCTTTCCAAGCATGATTAGGAAGAGAAGGAACAGGGAAAGAAGACATTGCTGACTTTCTAGGCTAATCTCTAAAAGGACACTGGTATTCTGTCTTCTTCATGAAAGTTAGATTCTAGCACACGACCCAGAAAGCTTACAAAGCTCAGTTTCAAGCCAACAAGGGTTTGTACCTTGGACTTGAAGAAGCAGGGATCCATGAGTGCTTATTTCTTTATCTGCAGGTAAATGAACAAATGAAACTAACAGTCTTGGGACAGGACTCCATCACCGTCACCTTCACCTCCCTGAATGAGACGATATCACTCAGCGTGTCACCCAAAAACTGTCCCCATAGTGTGCTGCATGACAAACGGGTAAGGCAAAGTTCGATGAAGATGGGGCATCTATCCCTGACCCTGATCAGTGTAATTTCCCTGTTGAAAGCTTTGCTGGGATTGGTTCTTAGGACCAGAAGCAGTTTGCCCAGTGCCGGGGTGACTCAGCAGAGTTTGCCATGTCATAGCTCAGGGGCTTTCTCCTCATTATATCCTAGCCAAAGTCTTCCATACCATGTTTAAGCAGCTATGAATGAAAACTTCTCAGAAAAGGATACTGTGTCTGAACAGAGCATACACAGACTGCTCGTGCCTCACTCCCTGAATAACACACAGTGAAGCAATGACTGGTGCATGATTCTCACTACACTAGTATGCCAAGTAATCTAGAGGTGGCTAAAAGACACAGGGGATATGTATAGGTAATGGCAAATCCCACACCATTTACACAAGGACTTGAGCACCTGTAGGCTGAGGTATCTGTGAAGCTGCTCGTATCTGTGAAAATACAAATCCCACAAGCAAAGAGAGATGGCTGTACTTTCCCATTATTTATTGAGAGGATTAAAAATACAACAGAACCTTTTCAAACCCTAATCTTTCCATTCGTTGGCCTGACTGTGGCCTGGGCCAAAGCAACATCATGGAAGAGATAGAGCAGATGAAGAGGATGCCATCCTAAACCTTGAGGTGTCCAAAAGACAGCACCTGGCATGGGAAATAAGGCTGGGATAACTGAGAGCTCCTGTGAGTGAGGCAGGTCTGTAATTCCCCTGTTAAAAGCATCAATAGGATTTGTTCCTAGGACCAAAAGCAGTTTTCCCAGTGCCAGTTCCTGTTTACACCTGGTCACATGCAGTAATTACACACAATAATCTTTTTTCCTTCAATGGCATCCTGGTTGGAATGATAAATTCTAAGGACCTGACCAAGAGCCTCGTAAGCTATGAGACCATGGTATGCCATAAGCTCTCAGGCTCTCAAGGATGGCTGACTACCCTTGAGTTACACAGAGACATGGGAGCAGGCCTTTATTGTATATGAAAAAAACCATGATCTCCCCAAGGAAAGCATCAGTCTTGCCTGCTTTATCCATTGTATTTTCATTCCAGCAGTATTTCTCTTTCATTGATTTATTAAATAATTCAGCAAACATTTATCAGCACCTGCAATGTGCCATGGTTGGTAGCTGCTGGTGGTGTAGGAAAGAAGCTTCTTTCTAGTCTCTGGAACGTTCAGTCTAATGGAAGAGACAAAAGAACATGTATCAGTTATGAGTTCATCCTGGTTAGTGTTATGTGTCAGAGCCATATGGGAGCTGCTGAAACATGAGGAGAGAAGTGTTCACCAAAGCTCTCATAGAAACACAGAGGACACTCAGGTGCCAGTGAGCTCAGGCTACACCAGCTTCAAGAACTGTAACTACAGTGGGCTAAGGTGCAATACAGAATAGAGTGTTTAACTAGCACATGGGAGGCTAGTTCCACCCCCAACAAAAAGAAAGTAAGGGAGGAAGAAAACAAAGATGGCAGGCATGTAGGCTAGATGAATGAGCTGTGGTGAGTAAGCTTGCATGTTGATGTTTCTCTCATGTCCATTTGGGTCCAGGTTCTTGCTCTAATGGTCATTGTTAAATGCATAGTATGTCTAACGATCTCTGAGTGTTTCCTGAGAACCATGACATAAGCACTTAAAGACCCTCCAAAAGAGCTGAATGAAATGACTCTCAAGTCTCTGTGTGTACATGCATTCTAAGCCTGAGAAAACTAAGTAGTTCAATTGTGATTTTGTCTTACCTTAGTGCAACTGTAGTGAGCCAGAATTAGAAGCCCAAAGCTGTGCTGTACAATATGGTAGATACAAGTCACACAGGGATGTTGAACCTGTGAAGTGCAAACTGATTTGAGATTTCTGTAAAAATACATCCTGTGTTTCAAAGACTTAAGGAGAAGAGAATGTAAGATTTCTCAGTAATTGGCAATTTCATTGCATGTCAAACGATCATTTATATATACTTGATAAAATAAACATATTATTAGAATTAACTATACCTTAGGATGTTTTGAATGTGGGTGCTAAGCATTAAATTAGCTCACATTGTATTTTTACTAGACCATGCTAAATGTAGAGGGTAGGTCTCCATCAAGGGGCTCACAAAGGCACAGCCTGACAGTTCAGTAGAAGGGTGACAAGTTATTTAAAATTACACAATAACTCAAAGAACATGACTGTCTTGGGGACATTCAACACAGGGATAAACAGGACAATGCATTAAAATGGCCTCAGAAAACATGCTGCATTATAGATGACAGACACTAGTAACAGAGAAGGCAGTCTTGCCAAAAAAGCATTCTGTCTGTAATTGGTCCTATTTAAAAATGCACAATGTAGTCTATAGTGTGACTTTATAACTAGGTGAAGAGACATAAATGAATGGATGTAGCCATTTCCTATGAGCAATAGTATTTCCAGACTTTGTCCTGGGTTAGCATTTCAAGTATTTTTGCATGAACCATCCAGGCACCGATACCTGGTCATCTAGGATCCTTTGGAACTGACAAAGATTCATGGACCAAGAAAACTTTCAGAGGGTCAGTTGGGTCTGGCAAAGAGCCCAGATTAGGAAGAGACCACAGGGCCTTGGCCCAGGCACTTACTTTCCTGGTTGAGCTTAAGTTTCTCTATATGTATAGTCCATCCTGTGATTTTCACAGTCCTTTCAACCACACTGACTGTGCTTGTTTGGCTCTGTAAAAATGCATGGCCACCCAGAAAGGCCAGGACTGGGGGAGGGTAGTGTCTCTGTCATCGGGAAGCTTGTTAAATGGTTTCCCCCATACTCATCCCAGAGAGAGCCACCTATCATAGCGACAGGCAGAACGGCAGTCCCAGCTTTTACCGCCCCGAGGCCTGGCTCCTCACTATCTAGGCAGCACTTTGGAAGCGAGGCAATGCTTTGACTTAAATGCTTTATTATCCCAGAGTGCTCAGATCTCTTTTGGAACCAGGGTGTATATAAATTACAAATTAATAAATAAAATTAGCCTAGAAGCAGCAGCTGGGACTGCTCCGAAGGACGGTGGAGGCTTGGCTGGTACTGGGGCACACTTGATGGGGTTCTTGTCTGCAGAGAAAAAGACCAGCTTAGTGCTCTTCCCACTCACTCGGCCTGAGACACAAAGTCCACGGGAGGAACTTTTTCATACTTTTACACCGTTAAGTGGGAAAAACAAACAAACAAACAAACAAAACATAGAGCCTGCTTTTCAGGATCCAGCCAAGGTTAGGGATAAAGGAAGTGGGAAAAATGAACAAGACTCCAGGCAGACATGGGAATGGGTAGATGTGAACGCTTAATAGAGAGCAAGTGCCACTGGCTGAGGAAATAAGTGAGGGCTTCCTGAGGGAAAAGGCTGACTGCAGTAAACTCTGGATCCTGAGCATGGCTTTGCAGCACCATGGAGGCACTCAGCCAGTGAGAGCAGCTTCTTCAGAAAATTAGACTGGTACACAGAAGCTTACTGGAAAGGACTGCATTGAGGATTAGGACAGAGAAGTTGAACTTCAGGGAAGCAACGGCCTCTGGGATACCACAGGGAGTTCTGAAGCCAAAGTGCCTTTCAGCGTAATCCCAATTTCAGGTGAGAGTCTTAGGCCTTTGTGTTGTGGATGACCCCTGGGCTCTGCAACCTTGGCCAAGCGTGGCTCTTCAGCTAGGAGTTGTCCATAGCCAGTACTCTTGTAGCTGGCCAGGTGGAAGGATTCTAAAAGATGCATATATGCTACAGGGGGAGATTGGCAATACACACGCCAGAGGAGCCTTTGTCCATCCAGTCATTCATAAAGCAATAGCATTTATTGAGAACCTTCTGCATGAAATCAGAGGACCATGAAATTTGCAGTTTAGGGGGACAGAACAAGTGCACCCAGTCACTTAGTTAAGTGTTATTGTGTCTTGCAGCCATATAGCACAGTGGGACAAAGCAAAGGGTCATACTTCACAGTGGAATCAGAGAAGTCCTCCACAGTGGGAGAGTGTGAGGCAGGTATGGTCCTGTGTGCAGGAAGGACTGGGCCAAGAGGAAAAGAGATGTATTGTTGGCAGAAGGAACAGCCACTTAGACCTTCAGAGCAGAGTCAGTCCTGCTGGGCTGTCAGACTGCTCCCTGAGGGCAGGTGACCACTGCCCCCAACCCGTTTGCCTCCTTCCAGACAGTTCGCAGAATCAGCTACCTGGATGAAAAGGTGTTAAAGAGTAACAGAGCCCTGGCTGAGATCAAGAAGCGGTTTCAGAAGACTGTGACTCAGTTTATGAACTCTGTGTTGCTTGCAGCAGGTAAGGGAAGAATGGTGCGTAGGCCTACCTGGAGTCCTCTCAAACCTGGGTCACCTGTCCCAAAATCTTTTTCATCCCTTGAGCTTCAGCCTCCTGAGAGGTGGCACCACCCAGTATTTTCTAAGGACATTGTCCAAAGACATAGTGTCCCCATGCAATTATGTATTTTCCTATCTCTCATAGGCAGCTGCTTTGTCCCTGGTACCATCGGTCATCCTTTATAGCTGGCACTTGCTCTTCTCTCCTCTGTGGATGATCTCAGAAGAGAAAAATCTAGTCACTTCACAAGACTGTTCCTTCTAGACCCAGAACACTCTCAGGCCAGTGTGAGAGGCTTCAGGAGCCTCCCCTGTCTGTGCTCTCTGCTCTGCTGGTAGCCCTTGGAAACAAGATGCTGCCAAATTCTATTCTGTTGCCTCCTGGCTGGGCCTGCAGCCATGCTCCCCACATGGCTTCTCCAAGGAGTCTCTCCTTTACAGAGGAGACTTAATTCAATTGTGCCCTTCCTTTGTGAGCCTTCCTCAACTTCCTTCACAAAGTGGGGTTCCCCACGCCCTTCTGATAGTTCCCATGCCTGTTTTGATGGTTCTCAACACTGTTCTAGCTATAAACCTCCTTACTTAGTCTTGTAAATATTTGTCACCTTGTTTGCCCAGCCCCTCTGTTCCCTGCTACAAGTTCTCAGTGGCAAAGGGCCTATCTTGGGTTGTCTTTAAGCCTGGCATCACCACTCAACAATGCTTGCTAAGCGAATGAAGGAACAGTAGGTCTCTGGCCTCAGAAATTTCTATTGGACTAAATAGAAAAGTCAAGGTTAAAAAAAAAAAGCAATCAGGCAAAACCCATAACAACAAAAAAGAGGATGAAGTTGGCCTCAGTGTAGAGACTTGAGGGACAGTGTTCTCAGGGAAGGGAACACATGGTGTACCTAACCTCACTCTTGATTGTTATGAAGAACACAGAGTGAAACACAGGGCATCTGGAGAAAGTAAGATTGAAGTTGGGTCTTGCAAAACAATTAGAAATGGGATGTGATTGTCCATGCCGACTGCTGACTAGGACAGTGTGCTAGATATAGAAACAAAGCAGCCTGAACTGGAGCCAGTGAGGGGTCGGGTGGGTCAGTGGGTGTGAACTAACATAGACTCTGATGGTCCAGCTGGTAGAAGCTCAGAAGAAGAATCAGAAGTGACCTGGTGGATTGGGAAAATGACAACAGCATTCCTATTGACAGGTCTCTTCACAATAGAATATCCCACTCTAAAAGAAGACTCAGAAGCTAGTCGGGTCAAGTTGAAATCCGGGGCTTATCCTGATCGAAGCCGTAAGCCAAGTTTATACCAAGCAGAAACCCTTGTGCGAACCCACTCAGCCCGACAAGACTCCTTTACAGAAGACATATGGAAGGAAGATTCTTTACACACACCCTTGATCCCTGTTAGAAAGAAGAGCAACAAAGTCCAGGCTAAAGTCTCACAAAGGTTGGCTTAATCCTTCTCTCCTTCTGTAGAGCCAGGGCATGTGATGGTCAGTACAGAGGCAGCGCGAACCACACAAGCCCCCTCTTTGCAGCTCCAACTCTAGGAGTGCCAAAGAATAGAAGATACACATGTATTTAAATAATACCTTTTATTTTTTTTTATTGTGTATGTGGGTGCACACATGCTATGGGAAGTGTGTGGAGATCAGAGGGCACCTCAAGGGAGTCAGTTTTCTCCTCACACAGCATGGGATCCAGAGATTGAACGTGAGTTATCAGGCTTGGTCACAAACACCTTCACCTGATAAGCCATCTTATTGGCTCCAAAACTGATGTCATTTCAGATGGAAATAGGGCTACTAAGAAAAGATTGTAGAACAGTATGTTATAATAGGACTGTAAGAGGGACTGGCCATGAGCCAGATCTAGCCTGGCTGCCTAATTTTTTTTTTTAATCAATTGTAAGTGCTTTATAGAAAATCAAAAGAAGGCTATTTTATGACATATGAAATAAGAGGAAGCTCAATAGTATTCTTTGATGATATTCTATTGGAGCACAACCACTTCCATCATTTCTCGCCATCCATAGCTGCTTCTCTATAAAACAGTAATGCTGAGTCCTTTACCAGAACCTGTCAGGCTTCTGAAAGCTGGGATGCTTACCTTTTAGTCCATTACAGAAAAGACTAACCCATCCTAGAACAGAGTGACTGGGAAGTAGGCTAGCAAGGCTGTATTCAATAAGAGGGTCAGGCAAGCTGTTCTAAAGCGATATTTAAAGGGAGGAGTGAAGGATGAGAAACAAGCAGATATGAGAAAGGACTATCATAGAGCCTCTGAGGACAAGAACAAGCTTGGTGTGTGTGAGAGTTAATAAGATGAGTGTGTGGCTGGGTGTCCTAAAGGGGCAGGCAAGATGCCTCCGCAGGTAAAGGTACTAGTTGCCATGCTTAACATCATAAGTTTGGCCCCTGAAATGCACATGATAGAAGGAGAGAACTGACTGCTGGCCTTCACAATGTGCTGTGGCACAAACATAAACATGTAACCAATGTAATTTTTTAAAAAATTTATTTTAAAAGAATGAAGACACGATATGAGTTGAGAATACAGGAACAAGCAGAAGATGAACCAAGTAGCCTTGGTATGCTAGAGATGCCATTCTGTACATGTGAAAGTGAGCTCAACATATTTATCTGATTTTATTTTTAAAAATTAAAGTACATATATTTGGAGGCTGGTGAGATGTCTCAGCAGGTAAGGACCTCTGTCATCAAATCTGATTGCCTGAGTTCCATCCTTAGGAACTTACATGGTAGAATAAGAGGACTGAATCCCAGATGTTGTCCTCTGACCTCCATGGGCTTGTGTGTCATGGAACATGCATGCCCACAAAATAAATAGATAAGTATAATTGAAAGTATATATTTTAATCTGGACTTTGCACAAAAGAATGAGAAAATTCTAATCACAGACCCTGTAGCCACCAAATAAGGAACAGACCCTTACTAGACCCCTAGAAATCCCTCTATGTCAATTCCAGTCTTTGACCAAACATTGTGAACACCACAGATTAGCTTTTGTTTTAACTTTATTTAAATGGTTGTATATGTTTTGTTTTCTTGATGAGTGGTTTTTTTCATTCAGCACTTATTTGTTTTCTCGCCACCATGTAACAATTATGTGATCATGCCAGAAACCATGCATCCTAATGTTATAGGTGTTTAGTTTTTCAAGGTTTTTAACACAGCCAATTGTGTGACTCTTGGCATTTGTCTTTTATGTGATTAGCAAATGCTAAGGTTTGTAAAACGGCTGAACCAGAGTGTGTAGATATATGCTCAGCTTCCTGTACAGACTGTAGGTATTCTGCAGTACTTCTAGCAAGCTTTGCTCCCAGCAGCAGAGCACGAGCACTGCAGTTACTCCACATTCTTACCAGTGATATGTTCTGCTTTCTCTAAAAAAGTATAGAGTATGCTGAGTGTGTGTGTGTATGTGTGTTGGTGTGTTGGCATATGCACTCTTGTCAGGGGAAGCACCAAATGTCCTATCATTGAGTGCTCTATCACTCTTTGTCTTATTTCTTTGGAACAGGGTTTCTTACTGAACTTAGAGTTCATCTGGCATCCAGAAATCTTGTGTCCACTCCTTCATAGCCTGTGTCTATATGTGCTTGTGGATATGCCTAACTTTTTATTTAGGTGCTGGGGGTTTGAACTCAGGTCTTCATGCTTGTGAAGCAAGAACGGTTACCCACTGAATCATTTCCCCAACTCCTAATTATGTTTCACAATGTATCTATCTTGAAATAATTTTGTATAAGGTACAGTGTATGAGTTGAAATTTGTTTGTTTTATGCATGGCTATATAGTTGTTTCCATGAGAGAGAGAGAGAGAGACAGAGACAGAGACAGAGAGACAGAGACAGAGAGACAGAGAGAGAGACAGAGACAGAGAGAGAGAGAGAGAGAGAGAGAGAGAGAGAGAGAGAGAGAGAGAGAGAGGAGAGAGGAGAGAGAGAGAGAGAGAGGAGAGGAGGGAGAGAGGACGAGAGAAGAGAGGAGAGGGGTGGGAGGAAAGAGAGAGGAGAGGGGTGAGAGGAGAGAGAAGAGAGGAGAGAGAGGCGGGAGAGAGATCCTTTTCTTCACTAATTTGTCTTTGCATCCTTTCCCATCCCCAAGACTGTTTCTTCATGTACCATTGGCTGTCCTGGAACTCTCTCTGTAGACCAGACTGGCCTTGAACTCAGACATTTGCTAGCCTCTACCTCCCAAGTGCTAGGATTAAAGGTGTGTGCTACCACTGCCTGGCTATCTTTACACTCTTCTAAAGAAAAACAGTGGGTCATATTTGTGTGGGTATCTTTCTGTACTATGTTTTGTTAATCCAATTATATGACTTTCAAATATTGAAGCAGCCTTGCATTTCTAGATAAACTTTACTCAATTATAAAGTGGATTTTGCTGGGTATGACATGCTAAGATTTCGTTGAAGATTTTCACATATATACTCATGAGGATTACTCATGTACAGTTTTTTCCTGGTACTGTTATTGTCTGGCTTATTAGAGTAATACTAGCTTAATTAAATTGATTGGGAACTATTTATGTTTATTTATGTTAAATCTAGGTATTTTTCTTTAAATATTTGTTAGGATTTACCATGAAACCATCCTACTCAGAGTCTTCTTTGTGGGAAGCTTTTAAAACAAAATCGCTTTTATAAATATAATGCTGGTTAGGCCACTTGCTTTTTCTTGATGTTTAGCAATTCATGTCTCTAAGGGAATTGGTGATCCAAGTCATTGGATTTATAGACATGGAATTGTTCCTAGTTTTCCCAAGACCTTCTTTTGAAAGTTTGTGTTTAGTTGGTTTAGTTGGTATGTGTGCACGCTAACTTGTGCCATGGCGTAAAATGAGAAGTCAGAAGACAGGTTGGTTCTTGCTGAGGTGGCCTCTATTTCACCATGGGGATGGCTGGGTCCCAGAGACGGGACTCACGTTGTCACATTGTGGCAAGTGCCTTTACTGGTTGAGCCACTTATGGTCTTCTTGTTGGCTGTAGAGTCCCTAGTGGCATCTCCTCATTTCTGCCGCTTTTGCTTCATATATTTAGTATTCACTGTTCAACACATACAGATACAATCACTGTGTTTCTAGGTGGAATGGCTTCTCTCCGCTATTATGTTCTTCTTTTCTTTAATAACATTTTTGTTTTATTACTTATGTAAGTGTACATGTATGTGCACATTAGTGCAGGTGCTTGTGGAGGCCAGAAGATGGGTGTCAGATCCCCTGAAGCCACTCAGTGTGGTTGCTTGGAAACAAACTTGGGTCTTCAGCAAGAGTAGTGCATGCTCTTAACTCCTGAGTGATCTCTCTAGTCTCCTCCTATAATGATTTTTTGCTTACTATTTTTTCTGTTATTAGTGTAGTAACTCCCGATTTCTTCTAATTATTATTTTCTTGATATGGTTTCTTCCAACCTATTGTTTTCAACTCAATTGTATGTTTGAATCTAAAATACATTGCTTATGGACAACATGTATTTGAACATCGATCATGGTGTTATTTATATTTCTATATATTATTTGCTTATTTGTTGTCAATCTTATCTCGAAATGTGGATTGCTTCTCTCCTTTTGCTCTCAGGTTTCTCTCTCTCTCTCTCTCCCTCTCTCTCTCTCTCTCTCTCTCTCTCTCTCTCTCTCTCTCTCTCTCTCTCTCCCTCTCTCTCTCTCTCCCCCTCTCTCTGTCTCTCCATCCCTCCCTCCCTCCCTCCTGTCTCATGTGTGTTATCGTTTCTTTGTTTGTTTTGATTTTGAGACAGGGTCTAAGCATGTAGCCCAGGCTGTTTAATGCTCCTATTTTAGCCTCTTGAGTACTGGGTTTTCAGCACCACACACATGTGCCTGTTTCTTGACAACTTTATTGTAACGTAATCACATGAAGAATCCTTTGTACTAAGCTTACTATCTTCCTACTATCTAATTCCTCTGTCTGCTGCAGAGACTCATGGTTGAAAATTTCATTTCAGCCATTGTAAATTTGGCTCTAGCTTTGTTTTGTTCTACCTTTTAATCGTTTTTGTCTCTTTGACATCCTCTATTTGATGAGGCACTGCTGTTCTGGATTCCTTTAGTTTCTGTTCCATAGTTTGCTCTGAGTATTTAAGCCCCTTAGCTAGGAGGTCTAATGTCTAAGTCTCTTAAGGAGCAGTTTTTATTAGTAGTCCCCATAACCTTTTCTTGAAAACTGATCATTTAAAATATAGTAGTTGTAGACCAACCCTCTTTGCCTAGGTTCTTTGTAGCAGATTTGTTTAGTAACTTTTACAAACTCGTTGTGCAAAGGCTGTGTTCTTTATTGCACACAGTTACTGAGGTCTCCACGCAGTCAGTATGGGGGCCAACTGGTGGTTTAACACAAGAGCCCCTGAACCTGAAGCTGCTGCAGATGGCTCTGTTGGGGCATTGCTCCTTTGAGCCTCTGCCCAGGCTGCCATCCACAGCTGTGTATCAACGTTCACTTTATACTTGCATAGCTCCAGAGGTGAAGATGAGGGTGTTCTTGGGCTTTTCCCCAACATGACACCTAAAGCCTTCAGTATCTTTGAGAGACTTCAAAGCCTCTATTTTTTCATCTGCCTACTTCCTCCCTCTATCTTTTTTTTCTGCTAGGATTTTGTTTTTAAAGTCTGTGCCCATGTCTTGCACAAGAAGTTGTATCTGACATTTTTTTTTTTTGCCATTGTGTGTGTTCTAGTTATATGTCACTGTTTCTGTAATAAGAACTGACCAAAACAAAATTACAGGAGGAAGGGATCTATTTGGTGTACAGACTACAGACAAGACAAGAACAGGAACAGAGGCCTTGGAGAAATACTGCCAGTGACTTGCTTTTCCTGGCTTGCTCGGCTACCTCGCTTATTCAGCCCTAGTATACTTTCCTAGTGATGGCACTGGCTGCCATGGGCTGGGCCCTTCCACATCAATCAGCAATAAAGAAAATACCAGGCCATTCTGATGGAGGCATGTTCTCATTTGAGCCTTACTCTTCCCTGGTGTCGCGTCGACAGGTGAAACTGACTATGACAAGTCCTTTCAACAAATGCTTGCTGGGGATGCTCGAGGCAGATCTTGAGCTAATCCCTTAGGCAGCTCAGCCACAGGGCCACAGTTCCTTGAGCCTAAGTCCACATTGCCCTCTTCATAATAGCACATGAGCTAGGAATGGGGTGGCGGAGAAGAAAGTCAAAGTGCCAGCTTCCTTGCCCCAGAGCTCGGCAGTTTCTTGTTCCTGACCTTTACTAAAGTTAGTTTTGGTCAGCTTGTTGGTCTGCCTGCCCACCCATTCTCTCCCCTTCCCTCCATTTTCCCCTAATTTTGTTACCAACTCTAATGGAAGAACAATTTTGATGTTCCTATCCAACTATTTTTGGTGACTTCCCTATTTCCAGAGTTTTAAGAATATATTCTGAACCCTTGTTGGTAAATTGATTGTTCATTATTTTGTCTCCATTTCATCAGACGTTAAAGTGTGTGTGTGTGTGTTATGGGTGTGGGTTGTGTGCTTATCTGTGGGTATGCATGTGGAGACTGGAAATGGACTTCAGTGCCTTCCTTTATCATTGTCCACCTGACTTTCTGAGAGAAGGTCTCTCTAGACCAGCTGCCAGCAAGCCCCTGGGACGTATTTTTCTCCACCTACCACCAGCATTGGTGTTATATATGTAGCGCACCATGCCCAGCATTTTACATGGGTGCTGGGAGCCCAAACTCAGGTCCTATAGTTGCACAGCAAGCACTTCACTTACCGACTCATCTGTCCAGCCCCAAATATTGGCCTTTCTAGTCCATCCCTGGCTCTTCATGTACCATCCTACTGTCCATCACAGCTAAGATGGGAGCTCCCGCCCAGCTTCTTGTTTGCATTTTGTACCTTTACCCGCAGGTCTTTCCCCTTTGCTTTGCTTGTGTGCTCATTTGAAACAGGATTTTTAGCCCAGTATGGCCTAGGACTCCCTATGTAGTTGAGGATGATCTTGAACTTCTGGTCTTCCTGCCTCTACTTCCCAAGTATTGGGCTTACAAGTCTGTGTCACCATACTCAATTTCAGTTCTGGACTTTTGAATCAGTTACAACAGGCTCCCTGCTCCAAAAATTACAGAATAATTTGTTCTATTTGCCACTGTTCTAACTGGTAAGAAATTGTAGAGTCAAATTCTCTAACATTAAAATCCTTGATTGCTTTGAGTTTCCTCTGGTATAAATCATGAATAGATTACACATTCCCCTGGATGTTTAGGTCCTTAAACAAGAGATGTGATGCTTTATTTTCATTACTTATTTGGTGGTGTGGATCACATTCAGGACTTCATATACACTAAATGCAGGCTCCATCACTGTGCTCCACCTCTCTCCCCCAAACAGATATTCTTACCACCTTTGATCAGCAAGTATGTATCATCATTAAATTTCCTCTGAAGAATTATGAATTGTAAAGCTAGGTATGCTAGTACGTGCATACCTCAATACCAAGGAGGATGAGGCAGGATTACCATGAGCTCAAGGCCAGTGTGGGATACCTGGCAAAAATAAATAAGTGTCTGGATAGATGGCTCAGCAGTTATAAGGGTGCTTGTTGCTCTTGAAGAGGACCTGTTTTCGATTCTCAGCACCCACATCATGGTTTACACTATCTGTAACTTCCAGGGGATCTTATGGGCTCTTCTGCTTACTGTGCACACACATGCATGTTGGCAAAAACACTCACACATAAAATAAATTGATATATTTTAAACTAACAAACTAAATAACAAGTGATGAACCATAGACATTGTTCTTATTTTGGGATGGCTTGCTTCTAATCTGAGGCTTTGGTACTTCAAAGGCTTCATTGAGCTTGGGCAGCCCATTCCTCTCATGAAAGCTTTCTATATTTTGACCTGTAAATAGTGATAAACAGTTTCTTTCCTGTCTATTCTGTGGGGTTTCCACAAAATTAACCAAGGAAATGCTTATTCCAAGGGCCATAGATCCTGTAAAACACTCAGTGTGCAAAACAGCAAAACAAGAGGAGTGCTTTCCATCTAATGGTGCTTAGTTATGGCGAGCACCACTGCCCTGCACTGTGTCAGCACATAACAGGTGGCTGGTAAATGCTGGAGTGTTGACTAATCTCTATTGCATCTTTGTTTTGCCGAGTGCTTCTATTGTGTTCCACCAATCGAAACACTGCAAGTAGCCAATCTCTTGGAACCTGTAGTGGGATAGAAAAGTATAATAATAATAAAAATAAGGGGAGCCTGGTGGTAGTGTCACATGTCTTTAAGCCAGCACTCAGGAGGTAGAGGTAGGGGGGTCTCTGAGTTCCAGTCTAGCCTGGTCTACAGAGAGCTGCTACTACTACTACTACTACTAATAATAATAATAATAATAATAATAAATAAGGGGAATATATAGTGTGTTAAGCAGCAAGCAGTGCTTGAAAGATAAAAGAGGCAAGAAGGAGTGGTGAGGAGGAAGCATTCAGTGGGGTGTTTAGAAGGTCACTAGGAATGTGACATTTCAATAGATTTAAAGGTGGTAAGAGAATAGGCTTATGGCTCTGAGAGAAAAATAAAGGTATAAGAATAAATCAGTGTGGCCATATCATGGTGAGCAGAGTGAGAGTACTAGGAGTGTGAGAGGGGCTTAAGGGAAGCGAGAAGCAGGAGCTAGCTAGATCTGATCCAGCCTGCTGCTGCTGCCTTACCTGACGTAAGCTGGAAAGCCCAAGGAGGGCTCCAGAGACTGACTCAGATTCTGAGGGAATCCCTCAGTGGCCCCAAGAGAAGTCATGGAGGGAAGCCCAAACCCTGAGGCACTGTGTAAGAAAGGACTGGAGGCTGGACTATATTGGTGGCAGTGGAGGACAGTCAGATTCTGGGTCTGTCTTAAACTGGGGAAGAGGCTTGTGGGTGGGATCGGTGAAATGTGGGGCATAGAGTCAGAGCCATGGATGGCTCTAAGAAGTCAGCTGAGTAACTTCTTATGCCTCCTTTTGCACACAGGGAAGCAGACCTAGAGCGGTTAGGGGTCCCTCATATTGTTAGGGGGGCTACACCAGGATCTGCCCACAGTCCAGGCACTGCAGTGGGCTTCTTTCTGTCTGGACACAAGAGCTGTGGGGGCAGGGGTTGCCCACAAGCTCCTACCACTGTGCTCTTCTTTGTAGAGGGAAGCCAGGAGAGGTACGCAGCCCCACCAGGTGGGCAGCCTCACCCTCTGACTGCCCACTAGTGCTGCGGAGGCTCATTCGTAAAGAAGACATCCGAGCTGGCTGCAAGTGTATTGTGAAGGCACCCTTGGTTTCTGATCTGGAGCTGGAGCGCTTCCTGTCTGCACCCCGAGACCCCAACCAAGTACTGGTATTTGGGATAATGTCAAGCCAGAATCCTGACTGTACCGCACAGCTCCAGTGGCTGCTTGATACACTGTATAGCCATCGGCAGCAGGGCCGTTCATCACCTTGCATCCAGGTTGGTCTAGGGCCATGTGAGGAGGCCCCTCAGGCCAGGGCCATGGAGGCCAATCAAAAATGGGCCCCACTGTATGAGGATGGGTTGGATGTCTGACAGCTCCTTTTCTTTCCAGGGCCTTGGCATACACTCCCCTTTCTGTCTGCAGCATTTTATCTCATCTCTCTTCTGCTCACTCTTCTCTCCCAGGGTGCATGTCACCACATCGGGGCTGGTGCTTCTTCTGACCCTTGAGACAAGGTCAAGGCACTGTCTTTTTCTTTCAGAACACTTAGCACAGTTTGCGGTGTGAATGTTCAGGGAAAAGACAATGCCTATCACCCATCTTCTCACAGTTCAATAAGTGTCCATGGACTGTCGCCAAGTACCCCCTGTGTGCCGGGCATGTGTTAGCCTCTGGATACCTCCCACTAGTTCAGCATGAGCAAGTCCATGCAGGAATACCCAGTATGGCTGCAGCTATGGCAGGCCCTTGAGAGGGCCATGGCAGGACAGCTCTGGGATGTGTGACTTCTGCCTCCTGGGGTCAGAATGAGCCTTCTAGGATGCTCAGAGCTGTGGCAGGCTGCTGAGTGTTCCTGGCAGTGGCCTGTGTAGGGATGAGGACAGTTTAAGGTCCCAATTTAAGTCTACGGGGTGTTGGGTTACAGCAGTCAGGACACAAGGAACCTCCTTCCTCTCTCTAGAGTTGTTCTTAAGTCCAGCCTCATTATCCTGAGTGTGCATTTATTCAAAATGCTAGCAGAGAAGGTGAAAGTCTGAGCCCCCAGATTCATGTAGACAGTGAGCTAGGTGACTTCTTTCTCCTTGAGCCTGTAGCTGCATAGTTTTGACCCTGGGGTAGGGATCTTTCTAGGAGTGCTGACTCCCATATCTATGGAGACACCCTAGTTCCCTGCATTTCCTTTCCACCTTACTTCAGTCTAGAGAATGTTTACTAAGAACCTGCTCCGGGCCCACCTGTTTCAGGGCAGATAGAATCTCCATCCTCAGGGGAATGTACTGGTGGCTATAGTTCATCTGGGGGCTACTAACTGTTCACTAATAATTATTCCTAAGGAATAAAATGCTTAAATGTCTTACTCCAGCTACAAGCAGCATGAATGGGGCCAAGATCTAACCAGAAGTCGTTGGGGGAGATGAGAAGTGGCAGTGAGTTTTAGAGGCAGGCTTGGAGGGTAGTGGTGGACCTCTCAGAGAGTTGGCTTCTGCTCTGGCTAAGCTGGTCATTAACGCTCTCATCCCACAATGGCCAAGTACCACAAAGGGATCAAGAGGGCCAGCCTGTGAGAGGTGGAGTGAAAGGCTCCTCTGGAATGTGCAACAAACCTTCTTAAGTCCTATCCACTTGGAGCAGGGATCCCATTTTTAGACCTTCCAGAGTGAGGGGCATTATATACCACAGATCCCAGGGCAAGCCTAGTGCTGTCACCTGAAGAGGAGTCACTCTAGTGATGACTCCCTCCCCCCTAGAGGGCTCAGAGCAGATCTGGAGACCTTCTTGAGGGGTAGTGATGGCTGCAGGAAAGTTAACATGTATCTTCTTGCATCAGGGTGACCAGTTCCCACATCTCTATTTGGCAGTGCCGCCATGACCCTTACCGCCTGCTGCGGTATGACCTGGACAGCCCCCTGCAGAAGGATCCACCCCTAATGGTGAAGAAGTTTGCTGTGGTGCACGGGATGGTTTTGGTGAGCTGGGGCCCTGTAAATGGCTAGACATCCACCACCAGCCACTACTGTCTCAACCAGATCAGGGAGAGTAGGACAGATCTTCTCCCACCCACACTGAAAGCAGGACTGGCTGAGAGTCACCCAACAGACTCCCTTCCCCTTTGCCAGGAGATGGAGGGGTTGGGCAACATTAACACAGAGAACCAAATTCTATTCATCTGATTGTTAGTAAATTATACTAAAATATTGTAAGACTTTATATGCTTATTGAAAACTCTTGTATACAATGCACAAATTAATGTCACCCTCATATCATCTGAGGTCTTACTCCTCTATCCAGTACTTAAGTTCTGAAGACCCTGCTAAGCCACACCCACCTAATGTTGCAGTATCTGACCTTTGCTGTCTTTCTCCACACACATACTTTAGGGCACTGCCTTTGCAATAGCAGAGTGCCTTCTCACATCTTCAGTTTGTAACCCCAGAATTTTTACCATGGATGTGAGTCAGTCTATCTTATCACTATCCAAGCTGCTTTTATTGGACAGTTAGGTTGTTTTTCCCCTCTTTTCTTTCTCCCTGTTTTTCTTTTCCTTTATCGCAATGATATGATGGATAACCTTGCCTAACTATCCTTATAGAGGTGTCCATGTTGGAAAATGATACACACAGAGTAGAAGGTGTGAGACCCCCATTCCATAGGATGAGATGAGCAGTGCATCCCAATACGTGTGTGGGTTTAAAGCAGAGAGGGCCAGACAGCTGTAGGCAAGTGGGTGGGAGTCGAGTGAGCAGGGAAGAATGTGACCTTTCTGCGCCCTAAGGAAAGTATGAAGTGTCCGTCTGAGAGCGCCCCCAGTAGGAGTAGCAGCCAGGTTGGGCTGCTCTCTTACTCAGGAGGGGTCTGCGCAGGGGCCAGGCTCAATCATTTCTCCCTGGGTCACTGAGTGAGGAAGGGTAGCACACTCTTCCAACATATCAAAGGCCTGAGCCCTATCCCAGCTCTGAGGAGCCTGTGATCAGTCCTATTAAGACTTGGAACTTGCCTGTCATTATGAGTCATGCGACTATGTCAATATACTGAGGGTGTTTTATTTTGTTTTGTTTTGGTTTGGTTTTGGTTTTTCATTTCTTTTCTGTCTTCCAACAGATGTTTGCTGGGGGGAAGTTGCTTTTTGGGGGCTGTGTCCTAAATGGCTATGGCTTCAGCAAGCAGAATCTGCTGAAACAGATCTTCCGGGCTCGACATGATTGCAAGATGGGCTACTTCCTGCCGGAAAACTACAAATTCAAGTAAAACTGGACAAGGCATCCCACAGGGAGGGACAATGGGGCAGGCAACGTGGGCTGTGGGAAGGGAGAGCAGGTAGTGCCAGAGGAGTGAGGTGGGGAAGAATCAGAGTGGAAGTGAGGGGCAGCCTCTTCCTATAGTTCCATGAGCAAAAGGAGGGTTAAGCAGGTAAGCAGGGGAAGAGGAAGAGCTGGCAGGAAGAGGCCAACAAGGTCATGCTGTTTGTCTCTTTGAGTATACATTTGGATAAAGGGCTGTGTGTGAAACAGAAGGCACTGCTGGTTTGCACAGTGCCCTACTCAGCTGGAGATACTGGAAAGACTTTTTTGGGCAGGAGATGCAGCCGAGCCCCTCAGCTCCAACCTGTATGTGCATTCAGCTTGGCTTCTGCTGGGTTGCCAGATGAACCCCCACAGACACAATGTCAGGCTGGCTCTGGTGAGGGGTAGAAGTCTCTGAGCTCAGAACGCTGTAGTCTAGTTCAGGAAGAGCCTGGGCTTTATGCTGAAGTCTGCATCCAAAGAAGACAGCATTCCAGACTCTACTGTGCTCTGTGGTTCAGGTTCCTGGAAAACTTGCTAGGTCAGGGGTCCCAAGACAGGGCTGGAGTCCCAGCTTGGCCCTGCATTATCTGAGTGACTGTCAGCTAATCATGTGGGCTCCCAAATCTGTATCTCTTTGCCTTTTAAATGAAGATAATACTCAGTCTTGCAAAATGTTAGGGATTCCACAAAAAAGCGTTTTTTAACAAGTTCTGTAAGTGGAAAACAATGATCAAACCTAGGATAACTTTATCTGTAATATGTTTGCAGACCTGAGCTACCTGTGGCACACCCCCATAGCACCAAGTTATATCCCCTATTCCCACAAGACCTGCAGATTTCTATCTTTTTGTTTGTTTGTTTGTTATTTCAAGACAGGGTTTCTCCGTGTAGTCCTGACTGTCCTGAAACTTGTTCTGTGGTCCAGGCTGGCCTTGAACTCGGAGATCCACCTACCTCTGCTTCCCAAGTGCTAGGATTAAAAGTGTGAGCCACCATGCCTGGTTTCAGCTTTCTATCTTGATGCCATCTCACTCTAGGTAGTTGATTTGGATTTTGTCAATCTGCTTTACCTGGAAGTTAGGGATATATTCATGGGAAATCCATGGAGGTCACACCAAGTGACCTCAATATTTTGGAATACTCAAGTAAAGAAGGCAGGAAGAGGAAGAGACTGTGGGGATAAGGCAGGGCAGACAAAAAATCCTGAGTGTTCTGAGTCCCTATCACTCAGAACACACAGAGAAGCAGCTAGTTGCTGAGACCAGACATTGGCAGGTCCAGGGAGTTGTAAGTCCTCAGCCTCAGGAGCTGGTCACAATTAAAACAAGAATGTGCCAGAGATATGTGAGGTGTTACTGGGTATTTGTGTCCATAAACCCACCACCTTAGATTCTTTGTATTTTAAAAGATACTAGGAAACAGAAAAATGAAGATGGATTTATTTACAGTTTGAACAAACGGGAATGTGTCTAATTATATCCCCCACTATGTTTGTGGACATCTTATAGCTTGTGGAAAGCTATGAGGCAAAGGCTACAAAATATGAAAATTTTACATAAGCCCAGAGCTCAGCCCCCTAACCCAAGTCTCTGGGTCCTAGATGGGAGAACACGACAGGCTTGTGGACAGACAACTTCAGTGGGAAACACATGTAGAATGTGGTCCTGACATAAGCAGCCCTGAGTGAGACTTTGTTTACCTATGCACAATACTGACACTTAGCCCCTGCTAAGGGAGGTCACGTGTGGGTTTCAGGCTCCAGTATCTGTGTCTGTGAACAGAGACAGGCATCTGCCATGCTCACATTCCAGCAAGGACTTAGGTATAAGAGGGACCAGGATAGGGCAGTGCGAGATATTCATGGAGACTGGGGGGATCAGAGAACAGACCAGACAAAGAAAACAGCTGGTCCCATGGAAACACAAAGGGGCTTAACCTGCAGGAGCTCCAGAAGTTGCCTGTGTGTATATAAGACCACCCTTCCCATGTAGCGGTGAAATGGCCCATGGAAATGTTGTCTCCTCTCTCCTTGTGCCTGGAGATGCACCTCCCTCCCACCCTCCTCCAAGACTGGAGTGGCCAGCCAGTGATGACAATCCACCAGGAGATGCTTTATTGACAATTCGGGATTAACAGCTTTAGATGGAATAACACAATTTTAAACTCTTTGGCACACAGGCTTGACAGTTTAAACGGATCAGGCTTGAATCCTCGGCAGCGGAAAGATGCTGGCAGAGAGCTCTTTCAGCTCTCCACAGCGTTTCCGCTTTAAAAGATCTTGGAGGGCTTCAGGGTGCCCATCCAGAGCAGTCCCTTGCAGAACAAGTCTGCTGGCCAAGCAACAGAAACACCAGGGGCAGCAGGTCTTGAAGGCTGGTCGCAGCTCAGGAATGAATTATCATCTACTGTTGAAGTATAGTCTCAGAGGCTGAGACAGAAATTAACCCTCCTGTCTGCAACTACTGGTCATGTCCTTGGAGGCTGGCTCAAATGAGCTTCCTGCATTGTGACAGTTCTGTGCCCTGCCTGTCTTGAAGGCAACCTTCACTGAGGGTGTCTTTCCGTCAGTGAAGATAAACAACTGGCTGGAGCCCAACCTGAAGTCTTCCTTTTCTTCTTTCTCCCTTGGTTCCTGCAGCACTTCTGTCTGTGCAACCCTCACTCGGTACCCGTTGAACCCTGATTGGCTGAATGTGGGTCTGCAAATTAAGTGAAAAATAGGACCAATTAGGGAAGAGTTGTTAGGTGGGAAGGGAGAAGAACACTTAGTCCCCCTAAAAAGTTGCTCACGGTTCACAAGACTGTCTACAGAGACAGGGATACTTAAAAACAGTTTTGTTCTTGCTGTTTCTGTTTCTGGTTGCTGCAGAAGCTCAGTGGAAAGATTTTGGTCAGGTTGTTTCTTCTTCTTCTTCTTCTTCTTCTTCTTCTTCTTCTTCTTCTTCTTCTTCTTCTTCTTCTACTTTTCTTTTGTAGCAGCAGAATATACAATTAAAAGTATGCCTGTGGCATCCTGTGGCCCTTTGCCACTTACAGGACATGGCATAGTCATCAGGGAGAGAAGTATGGAACTGTGAGCTCCAAGCACTCTGCTCTATATTGCTAGAGTCTGGATGGGTGGCTGTGTACAGAAAAGCAGCCCAGGACCCTGAGCTAGGAGCTCCTGGCACAGCACATATACCTTAGGGAAGAAGGAAAACTGAGGGCCAGCAAGAAAAAGATGTGCTCTGAACAGGGAATCAATCCAGGCTGTACAACAGCCATCACCTTTGTCTTCTCTCTACCTCAGTCATGTCCTGAAGGGATGGGACATGGCTGTTTCAGGACTGTCTTTACAGGAGACAATCAAATCTATCAGAAACAGCCACACTCTGCAGTGACAAAAAAAAAAAAAATGCCTTGAAAACAGTCTTGTCCCCATAACCTGAATGCTTATGTGCTCTGTGGACCACAGAGAACCTTGCAAACACTCATGAAATCTATGAAAGGCAAAGTCATTTGTAAATTGCCCACATCCTTGATAAGTCACAATGTGCAGTGAGAGCTGCTGAGTGCCCTGTGAACTAGGAAGAGTCTCAGAAGCCACTGGGCCTCCTCTCAGACCTGCTCCTCCTAAGCAGCAGAGCACTTTGCAAGTTGTCATAAGCCACGCACAATGCCCAGTCATCTATGAAGTGTCCTACCCTGTACAGCACTTGGTAACCCACATGGCAATCTATGAATGACAAAGCATCTTATAAGTCATCAAGTACCCTGTGACATACAGACTGGAGTGAGACCTCATAAATATAATACGGTATGCAAATGCCCTCAAAGGGTTTGTGAACAGTCGTGATCTCTATGGACGTCAAGTGAAGGCTTGGTTGTGCTGTGGGTGCTTCCAGTTGTGAGGGAGTTCTTCACCCCTGCTTCTGCCCACCTTAGAAGAGGCAGGACCAGCTGAGTCACAACAGGAGGTGGCCAGGGACTAATAAAGAGAGATGGTTGCAGCAAGCTGCCATATCCCACAGATTCATGGTGATGGTGTTAGGAATGTGGAACTCTGGGAAGTGACCAGACCACAAAAGCAGAGGCATCATAAGCACAGATAACACCTACAAGCTAGGCTACCCCTTCTGCATGTGAGAACACTGAGAGGCTGCCATCCTTGAGGATGTCATCCACGAGTGTTAGCAGGCACTGAGTCTTCTGGCACCTTGGTGATGGTCTGCCAGTTGTGAGAACTGAGTGCAGTTCATGTCAGTGATCTGTTTGCCATATGCAGGAATAGCACTTTCAGAGCATCCAGAACAGCCAAACTGAGTGGCTTAAACAGCAGATGTGTGTCATCTCAGTTCTGAGGGCTGGACATTGGATCCAGGTATGAGCAGGCCATGGTCCCTCTAAAGTCACATTCTAGCCTCTCTTTGGCTTTGGTGACAACATTACCCTGATGTGACACTAGTGATATAGGATTAGGGTCTGACCTCACTCCAGCTTTATTACATCTCAACTAATTATGACTATAATGGTGCCACATCCTAGGGCCCTGGGGTTAGGAATTCTACATATGAATTTGGAGGTCGTCCTTTCCTTGGGCTCCTTTGCTGTTTTGCAAAGCCATCTGTAACCTGTGGGCATTGTCTGTGTTCAGTGTAGCATGGACTAGGTAGCTGGTGGCATGGGAACAGCAGCTATGCAGCTCTTCACGGAAGCCAGGAAGCTGACCTCCAATGGTCCCCAGCATGGCAGAGCAGACAGTTTCTCCCTTGGCACAACTGGGAGGAAGAGTGTTTTGCTGGTCTCTCTAAGGGCTAGAACAGGGTGGGATAGCACTGAGTGAACCCTGGGCTCTCACATCTGACCCCCTAAGCTATGCCTTCCTATCACCCCTCCCCTGCAGCATGCCAACCTATGTCACAAGCCTGGAAGACCTTGAGTCAGCTAAAAGAGCCCCATCGGAAGATTTTGAAGGCAGTATCTCTTCATTGGCACTTGGGGACAAAGTGGAAAAAGTACCATCTCCCACCCCTGGCAAGTACGTTTTCCCATGTTTCTAGTTGGTAGGTTATGGATGGCTCATTACAGGATCTCTAGCTTGGTCACAGGCCACTAAGGTTACCATGTCATGGCTTATGCCTTGGCAGTCTGTGTCCCTCTGGGTGCAGGTCAGCCCTTGATTTCTAGCCTGTTTTGCACAGTGTCCCATTGCGTGTAAGGGTTGTACATTGGATAATACACTTTGTAGCAAGGCCCCATGGTCCAGACTCATCAGTCAGAAGGATGAAGGCTGCTCCCAACTCCAGCAAGTTTCTTGGTGATGGTGACAGGGATCCAAATCACAATTCTGCAGTCACTCTTTCCAGAAAGACGGGGGGATGGGGGCGGGGAATGCTAGGACCAGGCTACAGGTGTTCCCAGGCTCCCAAGTTGGAGCTATCTCCTTCCAATTTGCCCCTGGGCCATGCCCTCGTCAGCTGAGCCAGGCTCCCTTCCTGCCCTCGTGTTGCCCATCACCTGCTTCTTCTGTTATGTATTTAGATTGAAACAGCCTGAAGTGGAACCACATTCTTTCCTCAAGTTTAGGAGGTCCAGTAAGAAGAGCAACAGCACGAAGAAGTCAGGTTCTAAGAAGTGATGCTGGAACAGCCAGCAATGCCCTCCCCACACCCAGCCCTAACTCCTGGTCTCCCACCCCCCTTCAATAAATGCGTGTGCCTCCAGCATCTGGGTGAGGCAGCGGTGGGTGGGACAGACCCAGCTCTGACTCCAAGAAGGCCAGAAGCTCCGACAGCTAGTTTCAGGCTAGGTTCTTGAAAACTTGCTACCCCCAACTCAGTGCTTCTTCTGTGGCCAGGAGTAAGCCTGAGACTACAATTCTAGGGAACAAATGTCTCATGGCCAAGGGCCTGCCCGCTCAACCCTCCAGCAACCCTGGGGAGCCTCTGAAGGGGTTGGATTGTTTCTCCTACCCTCTGATGAATGGGCAAGACTTCTGGTAGAAAGAAGATGAGAGGAGAGAGGGCCACAGAAAGAGAGAGGAGACTGAGGGAGTGGTAGAAAGAGATGAGAAAGCATGCAGGAGGGAGAAGGATGAAAGGGCAGGTAGAGATGCCAAAGGAAGAGGAAGACCAAGAGGAAGAGGAGTGGTCTGAAGGCCAGAGTCCAGCAGATGCATTGCAGGCTCTCATCCCCACCTAGCCCAGCATGGAACATATGAGTGGACTGAATTCTCCTTTCCCTGAATACATGGGTCCAGAGCATCCTTGTTAGCATCTAGGGGCCCCAGGCAGCTGTCCGCTGCCATGCTAGCTGCCTTTCCCTTACCTCTGAGAGAGCTGGATTTCTCACAACTGTATAGTCCATGAGAGCCATGTCCCCACAGCAAGAATTGTGGAGGGTCTGCCTTTGTGCCTAGAATAGAGTCCAGGCCCCAAACTCCAGGCAGCATTTGGTGATGTGTTTTACAGATAACCATTTGTGCTTCTTCAGCAACACATGCTTTTTCAATCTGAATTTTTTAAGGCTTAGTTTTTGTTTTATAGTTTCAAATACTTTTTTTTTCTCAGTTTTTATGTTTCTTCCCCTAGAAGTGTATTGGAAGTGCCCTGCTTTGTTCTTAAGCTGTGTATGTTGATATTTTCGGGCCTTGATGTTTGTGAGGGGGTTTAGGGCTCTAAGCATTCTCCTGTCTTCTGCTCCCATTCACAAAGACATAAAAACAAGAAGGCAAAGGCCTAAAGTTCTTTTCTAACCTCACAGATAGGCACCCCCAACCCTGGAGAAGGCCAGAACTGACGTGAAGCCTCTGACCTGCGCCCCTCTGGCCTTTAGGCCATGTGCTCAGCTGTGATCACATGGATATGCTAAGCAGCCAATGCTGTGTATATCAGTAGAAGAGACAGGACAGCTCCTGGCCCTGTGCAGGGTGCTTTTCACACTGAAGGACTGCTTGTGAGCAGGAGCACCTCCCACTGGCAGAGTAGGCAGTGAATGTCCAGGGCAACACCATCAGATTACTCTAGGAGGAGGAAGAGGAGGAAGAGGAGGAGGAGGAGAAAGAGGAGGAGGAGGTAGTGGTGGTGAAAAAAGAGGAAAACGCTTCTCCATAGAAATGCCAGGAGAAATGTTCTCACAAAGACATGAAGGTGATGGATTGTGTGAGCTGAGATTAGTACAGGGCTTCTTAAACTTCTCCCACATGGAACTAAGACATTTTTACATAACCCTGGGCATATAGGCATGTAAAATAGGTATGCAAATAAAACTTTTCCTGATAATAAATAATAAAGAAATATATTTTAAAGCAATTCTTTGGCATACATATGATTTTTCATTTATTAAGGATGAAAGCAACTTTGCATCCTTAAGCAATGAATGTGCTTATATGTTTTACATATGGAATAAAATCTTGCCTGAATATTCAATGATGTAAGATTTGGAACATTTTGCCACTTTGCAGAGTTGATAGGTATTCTGATTTTTATAATCGTCAATGCTAAGAATGCCATTAACATAAATATAAAATGGCGGAATAGAACCATTTTATAAATGGTCAGAAAATTTTAAAATAATGTTTAAGTAAGGTTTGTCTTAGAGATACAAAGTTGATCCAACATCAAACACCAGTCAACATCACTCCCTATAGAATAGACTAAAGAAGAAAAACCAAATTCTAACTCTCCTGGTAAAGAAATGCAGCAGACAAAATCTTAGCAAACCAAAAATAGATCAACATCATAATTTTAAAAACTTGATGAGAAAAACATTCAGCAAACACTTTATTCATACAGACTCTTTAAATGCATCGCCAGTAAGGTTAAAAAGACAAAGCTGTCTCCAGCACCACCAGTGGCAAAATGCACTGGAGAGCTGAGCCCTCACACAAAAGAAAGCAAGGGTGGGACACAAAAGGAAAGCATTCTGTTATATGTCTAGAAAACCCAACAGAACCAGTGGGTAAATGTCAGAACCATGACACTTGACAAAAGTATGAAGCCACATTTTCACCATAAAGGTCCAAAACCAGGATGCAGTACCAGTGAGGGCTGTGGGGTCCTAAGCAGAATGCTTTGATCCCAGAGTGAACTGAAGCTCAAGGAAGAGGCTGCTCCACTAGACAGCCATCATGTCTACCCAGGGCCTTCAACACAACCACAGAGTTAAGGCTTCTGGTTGCTGAGGTCCCTGATACCTCTCACCTTTCCTAAAATAAAGTATCTCCTTCATAAAATAAAGCCCCTCCCTGCTGTGCTGAGACTGGGCAAGCAGCTTGGCTTATGGGTCTCCGTGTCTTCATCTATAAAATGTGATGTTCTGCAGTACATGCAATAAACTTCAAACCCCTACCCAGATCTAGCCAATGGACAGGACATTCTCCACAGTTGAGTGGAGAGTGGGATCTGACTTTCACACGAACTCTAGTGCCCCATATTTGACCACGCCCCCTTGATAAGGAGGCCTGGTGGCGCTCAGAGGGAGGATAGCAGGCTACCAAGAAGAGACTTGATACCCTATGAGCATATACAGAGGGAGGAGGTCCCCCCCCAGTCACAGTCATAGGGGAGGGAAGTAGGAGAAAAGCGGGAGGGAGGTAGGAATTGGACGATACAAGAGATGGGATAACAATTGAGATGTAATATGAATACACACACACACACACACACACACACACACACACACACACACAGTGATGTTCCAGGATACTATCCTTTCAGGGATCTGGGGTAGGTCAGATACAGTGCAGAGAAAACCTTTAGCTTGGACTTGGAAGATGTATATGAGAACAAATTTTTAAATTGTTAAGCACACATCCCTGTTGCCACTTTGCACATCAGCTGGGTCCACCTACCTGTGGGTCATCTCACAGGCTCCAGTATCTGCAAGGGTTAAGGAGCGTGGCTACCAGCCAAGCAGAAATAGTTAGCCTTGAGCAACACAGCATCCCCCTATCTATGCAATCTCCCGGCCCCCAGAGCCAACCTAGCTGCCGGCTGCATCCTAATGACCTCCATCAGGGAGAAGTGGGTAGCCCTGTCAGCTCCTTCAGCTCCCAAGCTCAAATAAATCCCTGAGCTTCCCTGAAGCTGTCAGTTCACATGTGGGAAAGAGATTGGGTTGTACCCACTGCTGGTCCAGTTTGGAGGAAAGAAAATAGGAAAAAGAGAGCTGAGATGGGTCCTGGAGTGGAGAACGGGTCCTGGGGAATTGCTGTGGCCAGGTGCCTCGGGGTCTTAGGCTCATCCTTCTGTGGACCCAAGCAGGGGGCTTCCAACTGCAGATTATGGCCCACTAATGAGTTGAAAAATCCATTTGGAGGATGTGATCCACATTTTGAAGAAGAAAACTGGAATAGGAAATGGCCCAATGCATGTAGAAAGGTGTCAGGCTTTATTTCAGCCACCCCGAGTGTAACATCTGAAACACAGGCTCTGAAGCACACACTGCCCCTTGCCCCAGCCATCTGTGTATGTGGCCTCAGATATTTTATTTTAAATGACCATTGTCAGGACCTAGTTTATTGTGGGTGGTACTAGCCCTGGGAGGGGCAGTTCTGAGTCATACAGAAAAGCAAGCTGAGCAAACCATGAGAAACAAGCCATTTAAACAGAGTTCCTCTATAGCCTCTGCTTCAGGTCCTGCCTCCAGGTTCCTGCTTTGCCTTCTTTCGATGACGGTGATGGGCAGCAATATGAAAGTGTAAGCCAGATAAACCCTTTCTTCCCCAGTTGTTTCTCATCACAGTTTTTTTTTTTTTTTATCATAGACATAGAAAGCAAACTAAGAGTTTGTGTGGTATATATGCACATGCGGTTGAGTGTGCACATGCGGTTGAGTGTGCACATGCGGTTGAGTGTGCACAGTTGTGCATTCAGAGAAGCCAGAGGAGGACACTGGGTGTCCTGCTCTATCACACTTCACCTTATTCCCTTGAAGACAGAGTCTTTCACTAACCTGGGTTAGGCTGGTTTGAATTCACCTCTTCATGCTAGTGCAGTCAGTGCTCTTGCCCACTGAGCCATCTCCTCAGCCCAGATTTTGGCCATTGAAATATATATGTATGAACTCTGGTGCCCCATATTTGACCACGTCCCCTTGATGGGGAAGCCTCGTGGCACTCAGAGGAAGGATAGCAGGCTACCAAGAAGAGACTTGATACCCTATGAGCATATACAGGGAGGAGGTCCCCCTCAGTCACAGTCATAGGGGAGGGGAATAGGGGGAAAGTGGGAGGGAGGTAGGAATGGGAGGATACAAGGGATGGGATAACAATTGAGATGTAATATGAATGAATTAATAAAAAATAAATATGCAGGTAATCATACCTTGTCTTTTAAATTGTGTTTCCCTAATGAGTTTCCTTCTACATGTCATTTGTCATCTGTATCTCTTCTTCTTTTTCTTCTTCTTCTTCTTCTTCTTCTTCTTCTTCTTCTTCTTCTTCTTCTTCTTCTTCTTCTTCTTCTTTTCTGTATCTCTTCTTAAGCACAGTGTCTCTTTGGGTGTTTGGTCCACTTTGTAAATGAGATTCTTTTCTCCATATAACTGGGGTGGAACCAAGGGCCTTGTGCATACTAGGCAAGTACTCTATTCTGAGCTTCAGCTCAGTCTTTGGATGACATCCTTTATTGGTTATGGCTTCTGCAAATATTTTCTTACAGTCTGTGGCTCTCTCATTTTCTTGGCACTGTGGGTTTTTAAAAAAAGCTTTATTATTTCTACAGTATTTGCCCCCATGTGTGCCTGCATGCCAAAAGAGGGCACCAGATCTCATTACAGATAGTTGTGAGCCACCATGTGGTTGCTGGAAATTAAACTCAGGACCTGTGCAAGAACCATCTCTCCAGCCCTTTGACATTGTGCTTTGCAGAGCAGAAAATTTCAAGTGTAACTAAGTCCAACTTGGTGAGTTTTTCTTTCATGATCCACATCTTTGCTATTGTAGCTAAAACATCATTGTCATAATGTGATTTAGATTTTCTCTGGAGTTTTATAGTTTTAATTTTCATGCTTCAGCCTAAGACCCATCCTGCGTCAGCCTTTGTGACAAGCTTAAGTGTGTGCAGACTCACTGTTAGGACATGACTGTCCAACACTACTTTTATGCTTTATCATGTCCGATTTGCTCCTCTGTGACTGGCTGGTTGACAGCATTGGTGTGGGTTTAGCTATGGGCTCTCTGTCTTGTTTCATTGATCTGTTTGCTTGTCCTTCACCATGGCCACAGAGACTTGGTGTTAGCTGTGACGTAGTAGGCCTTGAAGTCTGAGGATGTCTCCAAGCTTTGTTCTGTCATTTCTCAGAAGTGGAAGTCGGGATACCACGATGTCAAGCCATTTGCCCAAAGCCACACAGTCTGAAGCCTTTCTCATGGCTGGCGGGAATGCAAGCTGATACAGCCATCTGAGAAAGCATTACGACTCAAGTCTTCTAACCTACAAAGCTTCCATTTGGGACCACAATTAAAACACAAAATGAGGAAAGAGGAGAGAGGAAAGGAATGAGATACATGGTGGCTACTTATGCTTATCAGCTTGATAGGATTTCAAACGATCACAGAAACAAACTCCTGGGCATGTCTTTGAGAGGTTAGTATCTACGTTAGCTTAATTGAGAAGACCCACTCTAAGAATAAGTGATGCCAGACCTTGTGCAGAGGCCTCAGACTACATGTAAAGGGGATGTGCACACCAGCATCCACCATGCTGCTTCTCCCCTGCCGTGGATGCAATGTGGCACATGGTTCTCATGCCTTTGCTGAAAACAGGAGTTTCCCTGCCACGGCAGATGTATGTTCTTCCTTAATTTGCTTTTGTTGGGTATTTGGGACTTTCTTGTTGTTTGTTTGTATGTGTATGCCATGTATTTGAGAAAATAATTTCTCCAGGAGGCAACAGCTGAGTAAGAGATGTGCCAAGCTGGCCAGTCAGCCAGTTTTCCCAGGAAGCAAGAGTCTCTTCCAATCGAAGTGCAACATATTTGTGTGCACTCAAGTATACCACAGCAATGAACCAGACAGGAAACCATCCCCTGTCCTGTAGGGGAGAGACACTAGCCCCAGTCAGTATTATGTATGGTGTTTGTATCCAGTGTTGACAAAGGCTACGGGGACGATAAAGGAGAGCCTAACTGAGATGTGAGTTTTGAACGAAGCCCTGAAGGAAGTGAGAGATGAGCCATGTAGATGTTTGAGAGGAAACCCATCTAAGTGAAGAAGGTCCTGCCTGCTGTGGTGGGTACATGCTTACCTCAATGAGTGAACAAGGATTTGCCAGGTCTCTCAGGGCACTAAGACAAAGGAGCAGGGGAAGGTGAATCATAAGGGAGCAACAGCCTTGGGAGAGGGGGCCTGGGTCCTGGAAGGATTTTTGGTTCTTAATCTAGATTTTACACACTCACTTTTATATGACAGTTTCTCTGAACCTTAAAATCCCCATCATCCAGTTCCTTTTCAGTAGGCCATGTTTTGACAAAAAAAAAAAAATTTTTTTTTTGAGACAGGGTTTCTCTGTGTAGCCTTGACTGTCCTGGCCTCGAATTCACAGAGATCCACCTGCCTTTGCCTCTCTGAGTGCTGGGATTGCAGGCATGTGCCACCGCACTCAGCTTTTGACAAACTTTTGACACTTTTTAAAAAACAGTGCTCTCATGCTATATAAACAATAGATAGATGATAGATAGATAGATAGATAGATAGATAGATAGATAGATAGATAGATTCTGGTTATATGTCTAGAGGGAACTATTGATGTAACCTGAGGACCATCAGTAATGTCTTGTCTGGCATCCCTCTTTCAGGGAAAGTCACTGCTGGTTTAGCAGACAATGAAGGGTTAATCTCAGGCAAATGTGGAGAAGGCAATACTTCAGGTGTTGGGAGTGTGGGTGCATTTTCTGCTAAGGGTAGAGATATTTCTTAAGGTGAGATAAACCCTTGAGTATCTGAGGGTTCAAAGTTCTCAGCCACAAGGGGATCCTCCCACACAACTCCATTGTATCATGGGATCCCATTCTTTACCAATAACTGCCTACACTGTGCAAGGCTAGGACATGAATATTCGTTGTATTCACCCAATTCATTCATCTTATAATGAAGACAGCAGTTTAACTTCTCACAACTTGCTCTCTGGGGCTGCTGGTAAGAACAGTCTCTTTCAGGGCGCACATAGAAACCGTTAGACTGTGCTCATCTGAAACTAGTCAGTTTTGTCACTGAGTTCATTGTTGTCCTGCCCCATCTTCTGAGATGTTAGAAGTGGGTAACTTTGATGACAGAGCTCATTCTTTTCATTTACCAATTTATCCAGAGATGCTAGGAGCAACCAAACAGCCTCCTCATTTTCCTTATTTTTTCCACAAATTATCAAAAGTTTTTTATGTACACAGTCACCAAATCTATTACCTCTCACAATTGGTGAACCAAGTGCATTTGTCTCCTTAGGTTTGTAAAAAAACAGTTCATACCATGGGCTTTCAGTATCTCGGAGATTCCAGGAGAGGCTTCAGTAACTGTAGGTATCAGGAAATTGTAAAGTCTGTTCCAGATACTTAAAATTCACCCCTGTACTTCTGTTGTCCTGGAACCACTGCTGGCACCAAAATCTGTATTAGTCCAGGTTCTCTGCACACACACACATGCACACACACACACACACACACACACACACACACACACACACTTTATTAGAGTGGCTTATGGGTTATGGTCTAACTTTTCCAACAAGGGTTTTACGCTGTTGCAAAGTTCAAGAATGCAGTAGTTTCTCAGTCCATGAATGGCTCAGCTGGTCTTCAGTATATTCTGTAATCTGCAAGAAGTAGCAAAGTAAAGTAATGAGCCTGCCAGTGAGAGTGAGGGCGAGCACGCAAAGAGCACGTGCTTTCTTCTTCCAGGTCCTTTATATAGGGGCCACCAGAAGGTGTGGCCCAGATTTAGAGTGGGTCTTCCCACTTCAAAAGATTCAACCCAGAAAATTCCCTCACAGGTGACCCCAACCTCTTGGGTTTTAATTGATTCCAGATGTGGTCAAGTTCACAGCCAAGACCAACCATCACACCACTTTTGCCCTTGCAATCAGGCCAGCCTGGTACACTGTTTCCAGGGTCTAGCCCTTTTAAATTTAGCTGCAGGAAAAAGCAGTTTGTGCAGGCCTGGAACTCACAGACAATCAGAAACAGGAAAAAGTCATCCAAGGGGAGCGCTCAATGAATTATGGAGGCATTGTTCCTGAGCCTAAGGAGCCAGTGTTGCTGTCTGAGTCCAGTGGCCAGCCCAGGGCTACAGGCTCAACACTGCTGGCTGTGTCAGGACAACACAATGTGGGCAGCCAAAGACAAGAAAGAAAAAGAAGAAAAAGAAAAAACACCAGAGGTAGAAAAAAACACTGGAAATTCCCTGTGTCCAGGAATAAAAGGCCTTTCTAGAAAATCAGCAGCCAGGGGAAAGGCTGCTTGCACTCGTGGGTGGGGGCCTCCTGGAACAGGAGGAAGTTACAAGCGGTATTTTGAGATATTTTCAGTCCATGTGATGTCGATTGATTTTCCAAAACACGGGTATCTCCTGCTGTTGGGAGAGCTGAAGTCAGACTAGGGCTAACCCAGAGGTGGGGCAGCGTGCAGGACCAGACTGGACATAAACAGGAGCTGACCCAGTTGGAGAGTTCCAGTGTTCTTGATGGCCGGCTTACAGCCTCCATAGCCCCAGACCTCACCTTGGTGGAAGAGACACAGGAAACACTGGGTCCTCTGCACGGAAGTCTGCAGCACAGCCAGGCATGTTTTGCTCCTAGCGGGTGCTATCAACTATACAACTAGTCTTGCTTCTGCAAAGCAGATGGGAAAGAAAACAATGTTTATGGAGAAGATATAGCCGTGGACAGAGCAGGCAAAGGCTGTCCTAATGGAGCTGATGTTCTGGTGAGGGGACATGGTATGCACAGCATGACGGAGGCGGAGGATGCTGGGAGAAGATAACGCAGAGCACAGGTGGAAGGGTTCAGGTTCAAATGGCCAGGGGGACGACCCATCCTCCCCATCATTAGGACCTGTCCCCTGCCTTGTGTCACAGCTCCTGCTCTGACCCCTCATAGGCCCATCTGTTCCAATGTCCTGGGATCTCCTTGCTCCAGGCTACAGTGGGACCAAGTTCCTCAAGAAAAGGCCTTTCACTCTTCTCCAGAGCTGACTTCCTGCCAGGAGGCTGGCAAAGCAACCATTTTAAACCTCTGTCTTACAGAGTGCACCTACAAGTCCCTTTTATCTCTCTCAGCGATTGCATCTCATTGTCCCCTGAACTCACCATCTTGAAGCCATAAATGGTGAACCACCCTGGTCAGCCTTCCCAACTCCTCCATGTAGGCTCAAAGACCCAGGAGCTAGAATCTGCATTTGTTGCTCCAGTTTCTTCCTGTGGCATTTTATCCACAAAGCTGGCAGATGTCTTTTTGACACAGAAGTAGACCTCATATAATAAAATGAGTTAATATTCCCAACCCACAAAGAGAAATTGGTAATAAAACTGCAAGACAAAAACAAGGGGGAGATGGTCAAAGAATATGATTAGGCCTTTCCGTTGACACAGATATGCAAATGGCCAATAAACAAGTGAAAGATGTGGGCCTCCCAGGCAGTCATGGAAATGCAAATTAAAAGAACAATAGAATGCCATTTTTCTCTCATCAGATTGGAGAAAATATGAAATATTGATGACAACCGGTACCAGCAAGGAGCACGGCAGCAGGCAGTTGTGTCACTGCTGTTAGAGTGTGAGCTACACAATCTTTGGGGACAGCCATCTGTATTAAAGTTTAAAGTGTCGCCTGCCCTTTGATCTGGCAATTCCATGTCAGAGAAGTGATTCTGCAAGGCCATCTGCAGGCACACAGATGCTGTGTGCAAGAACCTTTGCTGGCAAAACAAAAGGGCATGTAAATGTGGCAGGGCAGGGGGGTGATGGAGTGGATGGTGCCAGGACAGCCACTGTAGCATCAGCACTGACGGACCAGCATGAGCTTCTAGAGCTCTAACGGTTTCTGCAGGACAGGCTCTTCTTGAGAGTCTCTTTGTCTTTGGCATGGGTAGGCAGTATGATTGCATGTGTGTAGGTATGTTGGCATTTGTGTGGGCACATGTGTGTAGTTGTGCATGTGTGTGTGCATGAGTGTGCATGGAAGCCAAAATTTGACATTTACTGCGCTTTTTAGCAAACCCAAAACTTGCTGAATCTGGCTGGTCTAGCTAGCCAGCTCACCCTGGAGAGCTCTTGTTTTTGCCTCCTGAGAGCTGGGACTTATGGGGAGGCTGTCATCCCCACATGCCATTTACAGGAGTTCCAGGGGCTCTGAATTCTGGTCCTCACATTTGGACAGCAAGCACCTTATCCACCGAGCCATCTCCTCAGCCCTAAATGTCATTTTGAGCAGTTCCTATGGTAATTTGCTATCTTGTCATGCTGTTGGATGGGCAGGAATCAATTCAGGGACCTGGGGGGTGGGGATCGGGGAGGTCATTTTCTCCCTGCCCAGTGGACGTTTTAGCCCGCTCTTCCCAACAGACACTAAGTGCTCAGTGGCCCTCTCACTCATACTAACAGGAATCTCATGATTCACTAGGCCTTGTGACTTCTCCTGGCCACAGTTCCCATAGTTTCGTCGCCTATGCCTCATCCTACCTGTTGTATGAATGGAATCAGTTCCAGAAACTCTGCAGAGGCTGGGCTGGATTTTCCAATCCAGGGCAGCAATCAGTTATTGCTTTGCATGCCAACCCTGAACACTGAAGAAATTTCCGGTAGTGCTATGCAGAAACAAATTCTAAAGCCATTTCTAGGCTCTGCTTTTTTTTTTTTTTTTTTTTTTTTTTTTTAAGATTTATTTGTTTATACAGTGTTCTGCCTTCATGTTAGTTTGCATGCCAGTAGAGGGCGCCAGATCTCAGTATAGGTGGTTGTGAGCCACCATGTGGTTGCTGAGAATTGAACTCAGGACCTATGGAAGAGCAGACAGGGCTCTTAACTACTGAGCCATCTTTCCAGCCTCTACTATTAAGAGTGCTATTAGTGATTGATTAGTGATGTCTGCTCTGGGTGAGCAATGAGGAAAGGAGTGCTCAGTTTACTGACCAGCTAAGGGCATTTTAGGTCAGCACTTCCCAGACTAAAATGTGCACAGGAATCACTTAGAGTTTATTAACATGCAGATTGGCCTAGCAAGTGTGGCCAGCCTGAGTGTCTGTTGTCCTGATGAGTTCCAGGCCATGCCATGTTGCTAGTCCTGCGGTTAGGACAAAAAACAAGGAAGAAGGATCTTGGAGCTGTCTTTTATAGGTACTTTCTTGTCTTCTTCATCATCGCACCCATTAGCAAACAGACATGACCAACCCTTGTCACATGCCCAGTGTTTTTGTTTTTTTTTAATAAACTTTTAAATCTATCACAAGTTCTGATTATTACAATAGCTCAGATGTTCTTGGTTGACAGGTGAGAAACTAGAGGACAGGAGAAAAAATCACACCAGTTCCTCCTGCTAGGCTTCCCCACCACATTACCTTCCGCCCCCCTTCCCCCCCACCCCAGCCCAACAGTAGCCAGAGAAGCCCTGTTAGTGCCTCAAAGTACCTTGCTCACTGCCATAAATAAGGCCTCAGCCTAGCGGGCTCCCTGCTGTTCCTGTGACATCTCACAGCAGGCTGGGGCTCCAAAGCCAGGCACGGAAGGGAGATGTAGCCAGACAGCGTGAGTTATGGGCTCCAGGAAGCCCATTAGTCACCCAAGCGAGAGAAGTTAACCCGAGCTTATTAACTCTAAACGTTTATTATTAACATTGATCACCCAGCAGACAGCACCCTCCCTCCCACCCCATCGCTCGCCAGTGCATTCTGATGAAGGACAGGGATACAGATGAAGGAGCTCGCTGCCCTCCAATTCTCCAGGAAATACAGACCACTCAGACAATCTCCAAGGGGCCGGAAAGTGTTTCTAATATGTGACCCTGATACTTGCCTCTCTCCTCACCTCTCTGCAGACCCTAAACAGGAGCTGAGGTGCCTTTAGTCAGCACCATCAGGCACCCCCTTCATCAGCCAGGGCTGCTCACAGGGCCAAGGAACAAGTCTGACTTTGCCACTCAGCAGCTGATGACCTTGTGTTGTAAGTCATGTGACTTCTCTGAGAATCAGTTTGTCGTCCACACAATGAGGATGCGTTCTATCAGCTGACAAATAAGTATGAGGTGCCTACTGTGTGCCAGGCACTTTTTAGTCCCTAGGAGCCAGTAAAGATAAAGGTAATGGACACAAAGTGATTGGTGAAAATAAGCAAGAGAGCAGAGCCATTCCAGGAAGGGCAGAGTGTGATGAAAATTACCTCCACTGTGATAGAGGGTCACTAGAGGCATTAGGACAATATTGGCAGGTTGTCCTTTCCAAGGAGATGGCACTTGAGCTGAGGCCTGAGTGACAGGAAGGAGGCAGCCATGTTAAGATCTGGACACAGGGGAGCCCAGGCAGGAAGAACAAAGATAAAGGCCGTGGGTCAGGTAAAAGCGGCATATGCAATGTAAGATAGGAAAGAGCCCAGAGTGGTCCAGAGGAAGGAGCGAGGGGAGGTGAGCAGGATGGGGATGAAGATGTAGGACTTGGTTCATCCTTGTGGGACTTGGAGTTTTATTCTTGGTGCAGTGGGGGAGCTACTGAGTGGGATGACATCATCCCTTGATGGTTCTTGTGACAAGTAAAGGACACCGGGTACATATACCCCATTCCCTGTTGCAGTGGCTTTCCCTGCTGCACTAATGGCTGTGAGCATTTCCTGGTTGGTCAGCAGGTACCTTGCTGGAGTTATGCCCTCTTGTCTAAGGGGTGTACTCTGTGGGTCCATATGGCCCAAAGTTTCAAGGGAGGAGGCAGGTTTATATGAAGCCATAGCTTCCTCCTGCCCTCCTGATTCCCTTCTTTCTAGTGAGGGTAGGTTTTCAGTTGTCCAAGCAAATCTGGATTCCTGCCTCCATTCCAGCCCTGCTCCTAAAGACCAGAACCTAAGCCACAGGAGTTCAGCCAACTGGTGAACACCAAGGCCTAGCCCAACAACTCCATCCCTTTACCTGGAGTATCCTGACTTTACACCAGAAGTCATCCATCCCAGGAAACCTCTAGTCTTGGCAGTTAGGATGCTTGGTCACCCTTGGAAATGGCCAGCCATGCATGCAACCAGCAGGTACTCCCTGGCCTTTCTCTGTACAGGTTCTGTCAGTAGTATCTTCCTTCTCCTACTACAGCCATGCTGAAGGTGGTGAATCAGGCCTGTGATTCAGGAGAGCCCTTGGGGTCGAAAAATGGACTGTCCTGAAGGAGAGAAGTGAGCTTTCATGCATGGGGAAGGCATTCTGAGCTGAGCTTTAACTCATAAGTGACCATTGATGGGTTCTGGGCAGCCCTACTAGACAGGCTTTTTCAGGCCTGTTTTCTTTCTTTCTTCTTGGGTTTTTGTTTGTTTGGTTTTTCGAGACAGAGTTTCTTTGTGTAGCCTTGGCTGTCCTGGACTGGCTTTGTAGACCAGGCTGTCCTCGACCTCACAGAGTGAGTGCTGGGGCCCAGTCCCAAGTGCTGGGATTAAAGGCATGCGCCACCACCGCCTGACTCAGGCCTGTTTTCTTATCCAAGAAGTCCCCTCCATCACAAGAAAAAGACTCACAATGCCTACTGAGCATTTGAGGAAGAACCCGCTAAGACTGCAGGGACCATCCTCTGAGCCAACACACTCTGTCTTGCTCTAGTAGCCCCAGCAACCCAGTCCAGATGTTCTCTTGTTCCCACTTTACAAATGAGGATGGTTGGGCATAAAGATGAGTTAGAAGTGGCCTAAAGTCTATAGAATAGAGCAGGGTAGGGTTCAAGGCTCCTTAGGCTCCAAGGGACTAAGCTACTTAAGTCTGATAGACAAGGAGGGCTTCATCACCTCTGTCCCTCTCTTTCCTCAACGCTGATTCCTCTTGGCCCCTCACCCACTGTGAGGCAGGTGGACCAAAGTGCAACTGCCACAGTCAGCATGCCTGACTTTAAAACCTATCATCACCATGTAGACGTGGGTGACACTACACAAGTAACCCAGACCTGTGCCTTGAGTTTCCCATGTGTCAGAGCTTCTAGCAACTGCATCCCTCAAAGGGTTGTAAAAGTGAAGTGCATTTTAGAGCTTGGCATAGTCTAAGCCTCAACTAGATTGCTTTTGCTTTTTAATTACTATGACTTAGAACGAGGCAATTTGTAACAACAAAACATTGGAAACAATGTAAGCAGTCAGTAACAGAAAGTCACTAAGTGAAGTAGGATTTGCCCATTTTAGTGGCTATCTTAGTAATTAAGATGGGGTGATCTTGGTGCAAAGGGAGACAAATAGACTTAGAAAAGAGTGGAAAGTCCAGAACTAAGCCAACGTGTGGAATCAGCAGATGGATGACAATAGGACTCTGCAGTGCAGCAGCAAATTGTAATGTTAGAATGGATGGTGCAGGGAAACAGGATGTTCCCAGGAGAGCAACAGTTCTGGAGGGCTGCTGCACTCTATACCTGCCTCTGTTTCTGTGGCTTCTCAGCAGCCATTCCTCATGTATGCATATGCACAGCTAGTTCCCAACACACATGAGAAGTGGGGACAGTGAAGTTGCTCGGAGTATGCGCAGACTGACAACAAAGCTACATGGATTCTGTGGTGTCAGTGGCTGCAGGTGATCATAACTTGGGCCAGGACAGTTGTCCTTTTAAAAAGAAGGCCATTCCTCTATTGTGGTGTTAACTCCTGTGCTGGTTACTTTTTATTGCTGTTGTAACAACATAACCCCCCAAAACAAAACAAAACAAGTTAAGGAAGAAGGGTGGGTTTATTTTGGCTCACAGTTTAAGGGGATACAGTCCATCAGGGCCTGAGGCATGGCTATAAGAATGTGAGGCAGATGGTCACATGGTATTCCACAATTAGGAAGCAGAGAGAAATAAATTCTGGTGCCTAGCTCACTTTTTCCAGGACCCTAGAACACGGCATGTTCCCTCCACATCCAGGATGGGTCTTCCCACCTCACTAAACCTTTCTGGAAACATTCTCATAGATGCACCCAGAGGTGTATTTCCATGGTGATTCTAAACCCAGCCACATCGATCATGAAAATTAACCCTCACGCTCAGAGCTCCTCCATCTGAGACCATCGCAGGAGAATGAAGTTGACAACAAGTTGTCAACATTAAGCTCCAATTTCCTTTGGAAAAAAGAGAAAACATGTTTTGTTGCCACCCCCACACCCCCACCGAGTCTCCAGTGCACTGGAAAAAAAATAAAATAACCAAGGGAAAAGTCACCCCACGCTTTCCTCGGAGAGGTGGGCCCTCACCACTGTGGCACCATAAGGAAGTTGAAGGCTGAGTGAGCAAAACATGTTTTTCTTCAGCAGGACGCCTGTCGGAACTATGGGAATCAATTATTGGGAAACAAAAATAACACAAAACCCAGTCTTAGTAAACACAATCTTCTTTCTGAGAGCAGGAAAACAAAGGCTGGGGTTGGGGTCAGTGTGGATGAGCAGGCAAGTGTGCAGAGCAGGAGGAAAAGGCCGACCTCTCGGTTTGGGGAGAAGCTGGGTGAGACCCTTCTAGGACAGTGGTTCTCAGCCTTCCTAATGCTGCTGCCCTTTAACACATTTACTCATGTTGTGGTGACCCCCCCCACCATAAAATTATTTGTTGCTACTTATAACTGTAATTTTGCTATTATGAATCATAATGTAGGGCTGGAGGGATGGCTCAGCCATTAAAGACTAGGCTCAGAACCATAAATGAATTATAATGTAAGTATCTGTAGGCTATCAGTGACCCATAGGTTGAGAATCACTGTTCTAGAACCTGGATTTATCTAACTGCAAATTCTCCTGTCCACCTCACAGAATGAGATACAAACATGCCATGCCATCCACCATGTGTATCCACCCTCGCCTGTGCGCATGCCCACACAAACATGCGGGGTGTACATACATACACTGGCCAGCAAGTTAGAATAGCGGGTGGCTAAGATGTGTCCACCTGCTAAAGGTCGAACCCTAACTCAGCACCTGATAAGCTCTGTTCCTAAGGACAGTCCGTAAGTGCCAGGAACCAGGTGCGCTGGGGACTTGTCATCTTTCCTTCTTCTTTTCTTTTTTTTTTTTTTTAATTACCTCAGCTTAAGGATTTCACCTTAGTTAAGAATGTTCTGTTAGAACTGGCAATATTTGAGAATAAATCTGAGTTGAAAACTCAAAAATGTTACACAAAAATATACAACACTTTACGTGGGGCTCGAACCCGTGACCCTGGGATTAAGAGTTTCATGCTCTACTGACTAAGCTAGACGGGCTGACAATCTTTCCTTCTTCTTAAAGCATGGACAGTAGGTGGTAGAAATGCCTCTACAGATGAGAGGCTCCCAAAAAGGGAAAGACTGGCCTGGAACTCCTGGCTGGTGGGGTGGTGGGGCTGTGGCTTAGACCCCAGTACCACACACTGTTCCAGAGTCGTCTGAAGCTCACACTGTGCGAACCTTCAATGGGTTTCCGAACACAACTCTGGGTAGGGCCCACGAGGAGAAGGTGCCCTCCCCATACTCCTCAGGCAGAGTTTCCACAGACACCGGGTGATGACTGGACCAGTGCCTGGAGCTTTAATGATGTCTCCAGACAGAGCCCAGTTCATTTCTGTAAGTGTGCATTTTGTGGGAAGGAAGCACAGCAATTAATGACACCCATGACAGGGGTTACATTTGCTTCTGTTGCCCTCCACGAATATGCACACAGCTGCACACACCCGGTTATTAAGCTAATGAAGAAGGTTTCTCTAGGACTGTTTTCCCTCACCATTGGCCGTGGCCAGCAGAGAAAGCTCACAGTCTCTGCTCCAAATGTGTCCATAAATCTGGGCTGTCCACTGGCTCATCAAAGTGGTCCCCCTTTGAGCCACTGCATTCCTGGTGCATTGGAGAAGGTGACATTGCCACTTTGCTCTTGCCAACCCAGCCTTTGAGGGGAGAGTTGGCCCCATGAAGACATGAGTTTCCTGTCCCTGAGAAGATTCAGCATGGGTGGCCATAAAAAGACTTGGTGTCCAGCATCGCTCTCTACCCCAGCTCTCTGCTGCACATGCAGGGTATCCCTGGACCCTACCTCTAGACGCAGCTACACAGTTAGCCACTTAGTGTCCGAGGTTTTCGTTTGGTGACCAGTTGACATTTCAAGGGCACCTCATTGATTTCCAAATGAATACTCCTAGCCCAAGTGTTTGTAGTTTAACCTGCCCAGTGTTATGAGACAAAATTTTTCCTGGGGAGACACAACACACATGTCTATTCACCCCAGATAGGGAGCCCACAACAGACCAAAGTATGGACACCACCAAAGTCCAATTTGGTAAACTGAAGCATTTTGCTTTCAGGAATATGGGTGAAGGGTTACTTAAAGGAGAAGAAATGACTCAAAGAATCTGTATCACCAAAGCCCACCCCAGGAAGGGTGACAGTTCACAAGACTGGGAACTGAGAGCACACTACACAGCCTGCGGGCAACTCATCAGGTTAGAGAGTGTCCTTTTCAGGTGCCTCAGTTGGTCTAAACCTCTTCCAGGCAGCTGAGCTGATTTCTGTTTCTTCCAGGAAGCTGATCGCATGTCAAGAGTAATTTTTGAAGCTTTACTTGTCTGAGAGTCATCTTTGCAGCTTGGCTCAGTTGGTCTGAGAGCGACTCTCAGCTTTTATTGCTACTCTGGTAGGGAGGGGTCTAGTGGATCCCATCAGTCTCAGGGACTTCCTGAAACTATTTTGAGTTCTTTACCTTCATACTTAAGGAGCTTCCCTGAAAAATGGAATGTTTCCATTTCTAAGGAAACTGTTACACAGCACCCAGAAGACTCTTCAAATAGGAAGTGTAGGTCCCTACACCATTCTGGGGGAGGGGACCATGGCATAGACCTCGTCAACCCTCATAAAGAAAATCACCCTGTTATTTTCTATCTGTAAACCCCTGCTGGTTTGGTGGGAGGGTGAGGACAGAGATAGATACTGGCTTCTTTCTCTGAGTCTCATAATATCCTTCCTAGCACAGCTATTGGTGACCACATTTGCTATGATTTAGGCCTGGAAGCTCATGGGTTGAAGACTTGATCTCCAGCTTAGTCTGTGGGGAGGTGGTAGGACCTCTAAGAGATATGACCTAGCTGTATGTCTTCATGTCATTGAGGGTAATGACATAGGACTGTGGCCTTTATACGCTCAATTTTCTTAACCAATATATTTTATTAACAACTTAGTGACCGAGCATACTTCACTTATAACCCGACTAACCAAAACAATAGGAAATGAGGATTAATGGACACAATAACAAAACTGTAAGGATATCAGTTCTGAGGAATGATTCTCCTGGCACAATCCGCAGGATTTCTTCTGCTGAAACCTAGGGTAACCAGAACCCTGAACCTCAGCAGGAGCCAGAGCTCCGAAGCCCTCCCTTGAGTGGTTCTCTCTAGGAGCGTCTCGAAGTGCAGCGATGAACAGCAAAAACTATCCGAAGTCTCCAAAAACCTCCGCTTCCAGTTCTGGCCTCATTTATATATCTCCTCCCAGAGTCTGTTCGCAGGATCTTTTCAGCTGGCAACAATTAAGCTCCTGCACGAGGTGGTTGCTCTTGTAGTGGATTAACCTCACCTGTTCTCTCACGTGACCATTCCAATCCTGCACTTGGGATCCTAAAAAACAGGTTTATCTCTCCTTCAGGCCTTGGCTCTTCGTTCCTTTCCCTGGGTGGTCAGGAGGTGAGTAGGTTTTACTTTGCCACACACTCCCGCCATAGTAGTCAACAGGGCTAACAGATTGGAGACCTGAACCACCAAATTGCAAGCCCCAGTGACCATTCTCCTTCTAAGTCAATTACCATGGACTTCCAGAGTGGTGGAAAGCTGACCAACACAGAGATCAATGGCTACCTTCCAGAGCACAGTGTTGAGGTTATGTTTTCCTGTCCCCACTACCTCCTCTTTGGAGCATGACCTTCAGAGAAAGGTCACCAGCCCCTTCAGCAGGTAAGGCTTGAGGTCAGATGTATGTCTATCCTTCCAGCTTTACAAGATGCCACCATGGACACTTCTGCATGCGAGGCTCTGGCCTTGGGCTGTAGAGACAGCAGCAAGGAATCTTCAACCCTGCCTGCTAGGGCTGGCATTCTTTTGAGGAGACAAGCTGTAGCTATGCTCCCTACCCAAAGCCCCATTCTCACAGTCCAGTTTGCCCTGAGTCAGCCATGACCCATAACTGTGACGTGGAAAATTCCAGACATGAACAGTTCCTATGTAAAATAAGAAAATACTATGTATTGTGGTTCACTGTCATAACTGTTCTGTTAAATACAATTAGTTATGGTCACCATTCTCTGTTTGTGTCCCTAATTTGTAGATTTCTCTTTATTACAGGTGTGTAACTGTAGGAAGAACCATTTAGTATTATGAATTATACTAAATTATTAAGTTATTTTTTAAAAAGCTGTATTTATTAGTTTTGTGTATCTGCATTTACACCTGCCCAAATGTGTGCTTGACCACCAGAAGAGAGCACCAGATTACATTATAGATGGTTGTGAGCCACCATGTGATTTCTGGGAATTGAACTCAGGACTTCTAGAAGAGCAGCCAGTGCTCTTAACCACTGAGCCATCTTTCCAGCCCCTAAATTATGAAGTTATTATATTAAATTATGAATTATGAAGTTTGGCACTCTCTGGAAAAGACCTTGGAACCCAAGCTCACGAGTAAAGGGATGTGGTGCTTTCAAAAAGGGATACAAGGAAGGGGGAGACATGAGGTGATGATAGGTCAGAGTTGGGACGGTGTCAGGGACGAGGTGATGTGGGACACCTGGCATGTAAAAGGAGCCATCCTAACCTTGTGCAAGTTTAGGAAAGACTTTTCTAAGGGGTGGGAAGAACAGAGACAAAGACCCTGGGGATGGAGGAGCCCACCAGGATCTGGCAGCAAGGAGGTTGGCATGGCTAGAGCCCAGAAAGGAAGCTGGGTAAGAAGCCAACAGGATGGATCCAACAGTGCAGAGTTCAAGTCTGGTGGTCAACGGCCATTAATCTCAAAGCAACCATTGAGCTCCGGCTTTGCAAAGCTTCTGGGCGTCCCTACGGTGGCCCTTGGGCTTTGAAAGGCAGTGAGTTCTGGCCACTGCACCAGGCAGGGAAAAGGCTGGCCTCCTGAGTAGTGGCATGCTAGGGTCACAGGGTCTCCAGTGATTCCCACAGCATGTGGTTTGTCTTAAATTTCTCTGGGATTCAAATTCCGGGCAATGGCCTAGAAAAATCACCTTTCAGGATCCCTAGTCTATGACTCTAGGCTGAATCTACCAGCACTCAGAGAGAGAGAGAGAGCTTGCTTGCCTGCCTCCTTCCTCCCTTCTTCCCTCTCTTCTGTCTCTCTTTCCCCCATCTCTATCCTTCCTTCCCTCTCCCCCCCTCCCCCCATCTTCCTATTCACTGGGGATTGAACCCAAGACTCACTACTAACTCAAGCCAAACAGGTTAAGCACTCTGTCGCTTAGCCACACCCTCAACCTAATGCAAATTAGAATCCACATTTTTCTGCTCCAGCCCTGGGTCTTTCCATAGCTCCCAGAGGAGAGCCCCAAGCCCTCCCTCATCTCTTTCCACATTGCTCTCTCCCGGCCCTTTCCTACATGGTGGTTGCATAGCCTCACTGTCACCTCTCCTAGTGTGCTCTTGTGGGTTCCCTTTAGAAGCATCTGATGAGGCCTTGTCATACCCCAACCCCCATCACTGAGAGGAAGCATCCTCTGACATCCTCAGAGGTCCTGGGTGCAGACTCCATCTCCATGGCCTTCCTCAAGCACAGTACTTACCACACTGGGAGGAGAGAGAAACACGAGGCAGTTAGGACCAGCATTCGTGAACGATACCCACATGTGGGGCCTCTTTCCACGCTCCCAGAAGCCCCGAGAGGTGGACACTCATCCATTGGAAGAGACACTGAATTCTGAGAAGCCTAAGCCACTTGCTCCAGGTACACAGCAAACAATGGGACTACAGTCGAAATTAGCAGCTCCATGCCCCATGCCCCATGTCCCATGCCGTAGCTGTCTCCTGTGGCCATTGGTTAGCGTGTGGCCTGGCCTTAGCTTGTCTAAGTGTTGTCCAATGGGCATACACTCCCAGCTCTGCCTTGCTCTCAGAATGGTGGTGAGACAGAACTGTTTCTACGGCTTGACTCTCAGCCACCTGTTTGAAGGTATACCTGGAGACATTAGTAATAAGCAGCTCCAAGCCAGGCCTGGCCTGGAAGGGTTAATGTGGCCTCTTTGTCCCACTGTTGCCATGGGGACAGTTCCTGTCCTCCAGGAAGCAGGGAGAGCAGTTTCCTGTTTTGAAGAAGGCTTGAGTACTGTTTTCCTCCAATAGGCCTGCCCAAAGAGGGACAGGAAGCCTAGGGCCTGGCTGCCCCTGCTGTGGGTGTGTGGTGGAGTCATGCCCACGCCTGGCCAGCCAGGAGGGGCAGTGTGTGGAAATGGAGCCTCGGGAAAAAGCCAACGTGGCCAGCAACGCTGCAAGGAAAAAAAAATGCCTGGCCGGAAGGGGGTGGCCACTTCCTCCACAGACCTTGAATCCCACCCAGTGATAAAAACTCCAAGCTGGACCTGCCCAGCCCCCCAACCCCCTCCTGCCCAGAGCTCCGCCTTGCCCTGGAGATCAAGTAGAGGGCCTACTGGACAAATGCTGAGTGCCCTGCCTGACCCCCAGGCCCAAATGCACTTCATCTAGGTACTAGAAACTCCAGCTAAGAGACCCCACTTCCCGTCCCAACCCTGTTTGGCAGCCTTTTCTTGCTGTGTAATCAAAGTCCTATAAACCCCCAATCAAAGCCCCACCTTGCCCCCTCAAGCCTTCCCTTAATGCATTTGCGCCCCTTTAACAATAAGACAGGACTTCTAGAGTTCAGGTCTAACAGTTCCATGGCATCCCTGCTTCCATCTTTTGGGGTCACTCCAGGCATGCCCCTTCCTGGCCACACCAGCACCCCACAGCTTTTTACTACTTAAATCTGGCCATATCACGCTTTCTCGCCCAAACGGTTTAGCTCTCCCCAACCCTCACAGAATAAAATCCCAACTGTTTTGTCACTGGAACACTTTTTTGAGTGCACATCTCATGCAGTGGCTACAACACACTCCACACTAGGCCTTCCTGCTTTCCACGGCCATCTCCTAGGTGCCGGCTCCAGCTGGGGCCCTTCCCTGGAATGGCCACCCCACTCTGCCTCCTAGGAAATGCCATATGGTGTTTAAGCCCAGCTTAATGCTCCCTCTTCTCCAGCTGCTCAGACTCCATTCAGTCCCAGCTTTGATCCCACCCCACTGAGTCACCACTGGTAGGTAGCACACCTCGAGCAATCCAGAGCCTGGCAGAGAGGGAGAAGGTACTACACTCACCTCCTGTTTGCCCGAGAAAGCCTTGTTGTTCCATTGTACAGAGAAGAAAACTGAGGACAGAGAGGCAAAGCGACTTGCCCCAGGACTACAGAGCCTGTGGCTGGGGCGGGAGCTGGGAGAGCTGGTTGGGGGGAGGGGGTTAGGGGGAGGTTGGGAGACTCCAAGTCTTCTGTTCTTCTCTGGGCCTAGGTCAGCAAAAGTGTGAGGGGATACCCATGCTGAAACTTGTGGTACCTCCACCAGTATCTGCAGCACCAGAGGGAGGGCTGGCCTTGCTAAAACTCTGCCCCTGCTGGCAGGTATCCGGCCTACCTTTGTCCTTTCTAGAGCCGATGATGCCACAGTCCGAGGAACAGTAGTTACAGCAGTGGTCCTCAACCTTCCTGATGTTGCTACCCTTTCATACAGTTCCTCATGCTGTGGTGACCCCCAGCCATAAAATTATTTTGTTGCTACTTCATAACTGTTTTTGTTACTGTTATGAGTCATAATGTAAATGTCTGACATGCAGGATATCGGGTATGTGACCCCTGTCAAAGGGCGGCTGGATCCCCCAAAGGAGTCACAACCCACATCTTGAGAACCACTGAATTAGGCTGTGGGGCCAGAGGAACTTCTATTTCATAGATGCCTTTATCCCTGGTGACAAAAGGCATACCTCATAGAAAACCGGAAGCACAGGGGGGACCTGCCATAGGACTAGGAGGCAGAGGAGGTTAGCAGTGGAGGCCCTCAGGACAGGGCCTCTGTCCTGGCAGGAAATGAAGTTTATTGTCACCTCTCCTCAATGGGAACAGGAAGCAAAGCCCAGGCCAGGCCCAGTGTCTCCTGTTGGGCTCTCATGGTGCCCTTTACCTCCACCCCCAACTTAACCTATTCTAGTATACAGGAGGTGCTCAATAAGTGCTCTTTTCTGTTCCCTGGATGTTACGATTGCCATTGATTGGTGTTTCCCAGTTCCTTCTTGTCTGTAAGTATTTACTTAATGTCAGTGATGAACTAGACACTCACATGACCACAGTCATTTATTTATTGGGCACTGGATGGGGAAGCTCAACGTCAGAATCAGGTGTTTGAAAGCAATCCCCAGATCCAGGGTCCAGACCTACCCACTTACCAGATGTGTGCCCTGACCTCTGCGCTGTGATAGCCTCCTATGTGACAAAAGGTACTAACTAGCTTCTTTGGGGGGGGGTGTCATTTAAAGGTTTGTGTAAGTTAGTATATACCAGGTGTCTACTGGCTACACAAAGCAAGTACCCAGCAAATATTAGCTATTATAATTTTCATGTGGGGAAACTGAGGCTCAGTAAGTGGCCTGGGGTCACCCAAAAGGGTTCCATTGTCTGTCTAGGAGGCTTGGTGGCAGGTACTTTCCTGCGTATGGAAAGCCTGGGTGCTTGCTTATCTGTGGACAACGGCCCCACGCAGCCTCGACATGGGGGCTGCAAGGGTAGCTTAAGCAGGTGGATTTCAGAGCTTGGAATCTAGGCTGCCATTACATGGTCTTTTGCAGGGATGTTATGAGCCTCAGATTGCCCAAAGATATGAAAAATAAAGGTGCTCGCTAATGTGGAGCGTGGTGTGATAAGGAGGGAGGCATTGATGGAGAAGAAGAGAGTCCTGGGACCTTGAAGGGTCCAGTGAGGAAGGTAGGACTCAGAAGCCCAGGGTGCCATCATGGCACAGTGGGGTCTGAAGGTCACCAACTGCGGGGGATGGGGTTCTATGTTCTTATTAGCATTGTGTCAGAAAGTGTCTGCTGCCTCAGTCACCCTGGAGATCTGGTGGGCATGGAATGCCTGTCTCCTGCCCCGAGGCCTGGCTGCCTAGATAATCAGGTATGCTTATAGAAAGGCCGGGAGGCTGAGAGGCAGGGTAAGCTTAGGATTCTGCCAAGGTGTCTCAAATGAAGGAGGCAGAAATCAAATAGTAGGCACAGCCTGGGGGGCTATAGTGACTGAGATTCCAGCTCCTCCCCTGCCCTGCATCCTGGGTGCAGCCTGGCCTCTCAGTCTCTGCCTTTCCCCCTCTGCACAGTGGAAACAGCCACAGCTAGAGCTTTCTGCTGCCATGAGAAGGATGCAGGGTGTGAAGGGTTGAGCACAGAGCCACCAGCATCAGTTACCGCTGCCGTGGCCTTCTCGCCTGGAAGGCACACTGGGCATCCATCCCAGTTACCTCTGCACCCGATTCGCCCAGCTCAGAGCTTACATAGACATCGCTCCTTTGGCACCCTGGTGATGTGACAGTTCTGCAGAGGTGGGATGAATGGGGAGAAAGGTCAGAAAGGAAGAACAAGAGGGAAGGAAAGAGAAACAGAAAGACTGAGCAGGAAGAAGGTGTGCTGGAGAGCTGAGCACCCTGCCTCTGTGGGCATCTTCAAGGTATCGCTGGTGCCTTGCCAAGCTCCTCTAGAGAAGTTGGGACAGACTCTTGCTCTCACAAGGCACCTTGGGAGTAGCAGTCAATAAATGGATAGGATTTAAGAACTGGCTGGAAGCTGGGCACTGGTGCTCAAGCCTTCAATCCCAGCACTTGGCTGAGAGGCAGAGGCTCTCTGAGTTTGAGGCCAGCCTGGTGTAGAGAGTAAGTTGCAGGACAGCCAGGGCTACACAGAGAAAGCCTATCTCAAAAAGCAAACAAAACCCAACACCCCCCAAACAAAAAAAACGAACAAACAAAAGACAGAGAGAGAGAGAGAGAGAGAGAGAGAGAGAGAGAGAGAAGAAAGAAACTGATTAGATTGTAAAGGCTGAAGTTTTCCATCTGTAAAATAGGAACACAGGATTTTTGGCAAGAATGCATCCTTCAGGCTCAAACAGTAACCACAAAGATGGTCAGCACCATGGGTAGGATGGTTGCAAAGGATTTGGCGTTCATTTTTCTCTCATCAGGAAAACGAAGGAGTTCAGGCCTCACCCTCACAGCCTCTCGCTCTATACCCACCACCCTCTGCCTTCAGTTGAACTAGTTAATCAAATCCTGTGAGGTTTTCCCAACTGACCGTGGTGCTGTGCTCACAAATCCAACAGTGTTGGGTCAGACTTAGCTTAGCAAAGCATCTAGGTATTTCCTGGCCCCACCTTGAGCCCACAAACCTTAGAGCAAAAGCATCGTAACAGCAGTGCTGAACAAGCACTCCCCGATCCTGCCAAAGCTATGTTGGTAGGATTTTGCTGCTTGTTCTAAAGAACAAGATATATATATATATATATTTTTTTTCGATAAACTGTGGAAAGGACTCACCCACTCACTCGGTTTCACACACCTTCACACTTAGATATCTCCTTACCTTCTCCACCACCAGCTCCGCCGTAGCCTTCCTCAAGCTTGATTACTTCCGCCCATGCCACCAATCCATCACCTACCCCATCTCTATCACTCGACCGACTCCATCATCTCCACCACTTCTATTACTGCCATTGACCCCCCCCCCTCCATTTTCAGGTCCCACAGCCTCTTCATGGCCTCCATCATCTGGACCACGTCCATCGTCTCCATCAGCACTGTCACCTGCACTGTCCTCATCACCTCCATCAAACCTACCAGTTCTACCACATAGACCCTCTCCATCACCCCCAACCATCTCTACCACCCACCATTTCCATCTCTGTTACTTTAACTATTTCCACCATCTCTGCCCCTGTCTACCACACGGTCAGTCCTTACCACATGTATCACTGCCAACCCCAGCACTTGACCAAATGCCTCCATCATCACCTGGAGAACTACAACCATCTCTGCCCTGTATACCATCATCACCACCCTCTCCATCACCGTGACCACTTCCCTGCCTCAACTCTGCCACTTCCACCACCTTTATCGCCTGCTCCATCTCTACTGCCGCTACCACCAGGGACCCCTTCACCTTTTACCTGCTGACTACTTCCTCCTTACCTATTCTGCCACCCACACTGAGGACAAGTCATTCACCTGCACCATGGCTTCCACAGTGGCTCCTCCCGCCTTCTCTAATCCACAGCACCGCCACCACTGCCGCTATCGCTCTGTTTCACTTCTAAGATCATCTCTATCACCATGTATGGATCCATCAAATCTACCAAGAACTCACCTTAGTAAGGAATCCAGCCAGATTGTGTGTGTGTGTGTGTGTTTTAATTAATCACCTAGTTACTGTAAGTGTGTTTGGGGGAAAGGCATACAGATGAGACACGGGTGCACTTGTGGAGGCCTGAAGACAACTTCTGGAATCTGCCCTACCCTTCCACCTCTGTGTGGAGGCCGGGGATTGAACTCGGGGTTCCCAGGCTTACACAGCAAGGTCTTTACCCATCTCAGTGACCCCAGCCAAACATTTTCTATTCCTGACTTGTATTTCTCCACAAAGGGTTCGGAGGCTTATTGAGTCTGGTGTGGTGGCTCTGAGGTGGAACAGTCATCTGAAAGACTCAAATTCAGTTCTTAATTGTTAGGCAGGGAGGCCTACTCTAGAACAAGCCTACACCCTTACTGGTTTTTCTCCTACATGCTGTGCCTTTTCAAGTTATCTCCTTCGCCTCTTGTTTGGTTAACCCCGTTTCCCTGGGGGCCTCTTTTGAGCTCCAGTCCCAAGTAGCAGGACTGCATGTATCAGGGTAGACCATCCCTAAGAGCAAAGGCATCATGTGTGTGGCCATCAACAGGCAGTACTGAGGAGATACTGGGCTTCTGTACAGTATGAATTAAGCTTCCTCAGCAACCAGATACCCCTTTCCAGCCACCCCCCAGAGGTGAGGGCAGACTAGACAGCCATACTTGGCACCAGTGGTTCGGACTTCGGCTTCCCCAGAAAGTGCTGGCTGTTGCTCTGCTTCTGTGAGTCTGGTGAGGGTTCACCATTTCACACACTCCCCCTGGGGTTTTGGCAATGGAGGGTCTCTGCTGATCGTCCTCACAGCCTGAGTGCTTTGCTACAGTGTTTGTTTAATTTGTCTTCTATCCCCAATGACCTCCCCATCCGAGCTTCATGAGGACAAGAACTTGTGGCTCTCGTGCTCCGTGGTCAGCACAGCGTCTAGCCCAGACCGAATGAACATCCAAATCTGAAAATAAAGAGATAGATGGTCTCTGCCCCTTAGCTTTGAACAGCTCCTTAAGTCTCCTTGATCATAGCCCGGCCCCTTTAAGTGTGCGTGGAGACGCCGGGACCCTGGGTCTCTGACAGCACAGAAAAGGAGGGGGGGGGGAGCCTTCCTCTCGGGAGCGGGAGGAAACGTCTAGGAGGGGGCGGAGGCGCGGCCGGAGCCTGGGGCCCGGAGCTCGAGCGGACGCCCCGCCCAGCCCGAGCCCCGCGCCCAGCGCCCCTCGCCTTAGCCGCGGAGTGCTGCGCCCGGGGCGGGCCGGGCCGGGGCGGGCGCGGGCGCGGTGGACTAGGCGATAGTGGGATTCCGACAGACGGACCCGCACGACACGCAGCTATCAGCCTCGGGCTCCGCGGTGGAAGATGCACAGAGCAGGTAGGAGCCCGCGCCACCTTCCGCGCGCACCAGCGGCAGGCGCTTCAAGTGGAGCCTGCAGGACCCAGGGTCCCCTCTCTAGCGTCCCGAGAGTTCGGGTGTTCTGTGCCACGCACTCCGCCGTTGTCCCCCAAGGAAGGGTCCTCTTAGAAACCGAGAAGGACACCTCTCCCTCCAAAGCGACCTAGTCGTGCCTCCCCTCTGTCCTCTGGGTCCCAGCAGGTCCAAGATCGCCTTTTGGTGGCCGCGCCTGGCCCCGGGGGCGCATTCGCCGAGGTTCCCGGACGCCAGAATCTGTTCTGGCACTCTAGGGTCTGACACACCCCACTCTGCCATCAGACTCCGGGAAGCCCCTTGGTTGAGCTAGGAAGCCTGAGCTGTTCCCCTAGGCGTACCCCTCTAAAACTCCCTACCTAAGCTCCACCACCGGTCCGAAGCCCTGATCGAGAGGTTACTCCTTTCTCAGGAGCGTTGGCGTTCTTCTCACCCCCAACCCCTCCCGTCTGCTGTCTGTGAATTAGAGACTTCACCAGATCAGGGATTCTGGGAAACACGAAAGTGTTCGCAAAGAAATTTAGGCATCTCGGTTGAGGAGTGCCATTTAGCAGATTGAGAAAGTGAGCTTCGGTCAGATGGGCGGTGCCTGGAATCTAGATTCCCAACCGCTGTGCGCTGGGGAAACCCAGAAAGTTCTCAAAGAAGAGCGTCTGCTAGGGAGTAATCCTAGCTAAGGAGACTCACCTGTTCTGAACAGAACAGTCCCGCCCTGCTTTCTTTTACTGCTACCATTCAGCAAAACGGGAGCCCATTCCTCCCAAGAACCCTGACCAATGCCACCCTCCCAACACATATCCCCAAAGAAACAGGAAGCCACCATTTTGGCTGTCTTGGAACCATATCCTGCTGCTGCTGCTGCTGCTGCTGCTGCTGCTGCTGTGTGTGTGTGTGTGTGTGTGTGTGTGTGTGTGTGTGTGTGTGTGTGTGTGTGTGTGTTTCTGTGTGTGTTTCTTCTTAAGATTGTTTTACTGAAAACAGTCATTGTCTTGGGAGCAAGGTACAGCTGGAGACATCGGGTTGGTCTTAAAACAGACTGAGTAGGGCAGCCACCACCCTGTGTCCAGGCGTTGGTGTTACTGAGGGTGAGAAAACATGGTAACTAATGTGGGTAACAGAATTGGGGGGGGCATAAGAAGAAGTGTCACTCTATGGGAGTGGAGGGGACAGGAGCAGTGTCTTAGGGCCTGGCTACCCACTGCTGTCTGGGGAAGGAAGGTTGCCTTCTGTGGTGCTGGCTCCATCTGGACAGAGATAGACTGGCTCTCCCCCCCACCCCCCCACCCACCCACCCCCGCCCTCTTAACAAAACTGCTTGGTAACAATAGGAAGAGCCGGTCCAGCTCCCCCATACTCTCCTGCAGGAGGCTGGAGCAGGCCCTCCTTCCCTAACAGTCTGAAGAATGAGGCAGTCAGAGCAAATGCAGAGGTAGGTTTGGCCCCAGGACGCCTTTGCAGTGGGCACTTTTCGATCTAGCTGTCCTGTAATTTGTGTCTGTAGACAGGATTCCCTTTTCAGTGTGCTAGCCTCCCATGATGTCTAGTGGATCCATGATGCCATGGACCCTGACTCCTGGTCTCATAGCTCCAGGATTCCCTGGGGCTAGATCTCAGGGCCACCATTTGCTTGTGTGACCTTGAGCAGGTTTCTTGACTGCTGCCCCTCAGTTTGTCTATCTGACAAATAAAGATCTGCCTCAGACTTGTCACTATTAAATTGACCAGAACAGTGCCCATTATAAGTAGCCACTCATATTTTCCAGGAACTTGCAATGAGTTAGTTAGCACTAAGATGTATTCTTTCCATCAGCTTAGTTAGCATTCGTGGCAGCATGGTGATAGGAAATTGAGGTATACTGACCTGTCCAGGGGGCAAAACAGGATTGAGACACAGGTAGTTCAGCTGCAGAGCCATTTTGTTTTTAAATCCAGGCCTAACTGTTGGTTCCTAGGGAAAGTTTGCCTCTTGACTTTGTCTAGCATTTTGTGTCTGTTAGTTTCTTCAAACTCTCTATCATCCCATGAAAAGGTGGATGGTTCGTTCTTTCCTCAGAAAGGAAGCTGTGGCAGAGGCAAAGGGAAGCGTCTGAGCCCACACAGCTGTACGTGGAAGGGCAGGCACTAGACCCCAGGCTTCTCCTTATTCTGTCTCCCACTGTCTTCCTGGGAAGTGCCCTGTTGTGGGTCACTGGACAAGCTTAACAGCAGCCTAATTAGAAACCAGCGGGCTTGGCTTGGTCTCTCCGGCAGGCACCTAGGAATGGATGCTAAATTAAGATGCATTGCAAGGTGAAATCGGAAGATAATTGCTTTGCAACATATGGTCACGAATGCTGCTCCGGGGGGAGTGGAGGGGATGGCAGGTGAAGCAGACTTGGGGACGGATATCAAAGTGTCAAAAGAGGTTGCAAGGAGCCCCCCTGAGTTGGAAGAGCTGGGGAGATTAACTTTTTGGTCCAGTCCCTTCACTCTACAGATGGAGAAACTGAGGCATGGGAAGGGAAGAGACTTGGCCAAGGTGACACCTCAAGTTACTGGCTTAGCCAGGAATGGAGGCTAAGGCTCCTGGCTCCCTGTCCAGAGCTCCTTCTCAGACTCCATCTAACCTGACTCCTCCTGCATGGCTGAAAGGGAGCAGCAAGCATGAATGTGTGAGTGACAGATATTTAATTAAAATAGAGAGAAAATAGCAGCTAGTACCAGGAGCTGGCTGGGAGTGATTTGTATCATCAGGCGCTATTGAAATGCTCTTTCTGTTTCCATCCCTTAGCATTTTGCCTAAAGGGGTGCTCTGTAGTTGCACCATCCCAGAGTGTGGCAAATCACCAGGAGTTATGGGCTTTGGTGGCTGAGATAGGGCATATTATCTGCAAGGAGAGAGAAGGCCCTCAGGCTGTCAGAGGGTGCACCACCAGCCAGGTCCATGCTTGGTTCCATAACCAGCAAGTTAAGCTCAGCCCAAAGGAGCAATTCAAGCACTGGCCTCACCTGTACCTCCAGGTCCTAAAGGTCAGCAGTTGGGATGCACCCAACCCTGAAGGCTTGCTGGTGCCTCTGGGCTCTGCACACACGGTCACCTCTGCTGACTTCCTTGTCTTGGTGGTGTTTTCTCTCACTGTGACTCCAGTCCCTTAGCGCATCCTTCAGTGTTGCTCAAGATAGCAAACTCCATACTGGGGCCAGGCGCATCACCTGCCAGAGCAGTGGGCAGGAACAAGCCAGGCTGCTTTCATGTGCCTTCTTTTCACCTTCCTTGCTCTCCTTTGCTGGCCGGGACCCCTGGGACCTACTTTTCCCTGTCTGTGACTTCCATCACATCCTACCATGTCCTCTGTGGCAGCGCCCCTGGAGTCCAGAGCCCGTTGAACATCTCCGCTAGATGTTTCAGTACCTCATTTGGACTTGCACAAGATGAAATCCTGTGTCTCTCTTCCCATCCCTGGCCATCGTGTCTGTTGCAAGTAAATTGACCTAAAGTTGCCCTTCCAGGTGTCCAGGTGTAAACTTCAGCCTTCTCTGCACTATTTCCTTTCTTCCACACCCACATCTGTCCCACAGACACATTCTCCCTCTCAGTTCTGTTTCACCATTGGAATCTGATTTCTTGTCCCAGCTCAGGCCAGGCCCCATCACTGCGGCCTGGGGTCCTTTGAGAGCCTCCTGCCTGGTCACTTATGTCTGCCATCACTCGCATCCATTTCGGCGGTTAGCCTACTTGCATGTGTCTTCTTGCTTTTTGTTTTTGCTTGCTTGTTTGTTTTTTTTTTTTAAGTAATTTATTCAGATTACATCTCAGTTGTTATCCCCTGACTTGTATCCTCCCATTCCTCCGTCCCTCCCTCTTTCACCCTATTCCCCTCCCCTAGGTCTGTGAGGGAAGGGGACCTCCTCCCCCACCATATGATGATCACAGCCTGTCAAGTCTCATCCTGATAGCCTGCTTCCCCTTCCTCAGAGTGCCACCAGGCCTCCCCACCAATGTCTTCTTGTTTAAGCCCTGCTGTTCCCCCTTCTCCTTAAGCCTCTGTGAAATAGCCCGGGCATCCCCAAGCTTCATCTCCTGCTCCCCCCTCTGCTCCCCAATGTTTCTTCCCAAAAGTGCTGTTTTCCCTCCTGTCTCTTGGGCCCACCAATGAGTCCCAGCTACTCCCTTCTTCTTCTTCTTCTTCTTCTTCTTCTTCTTCTTCTTCTTCTTCTTCTTCTTCTTCTTCTTTTTCATGTCCCCTCAGTGAGACCAAGGGTGTTTGTTGGTATGCCCAGAAACTCTACACTAGCACCTCCCCAGGATTAAGGAGTACAGTATATATTATCTCATGGAACTGGAGTAGAGAGAATTGCGTGGGAACCTCACACTGTAGCCAGTCAGACCCAGACCCTGCCTTTGACACTTGCCTCACCTGACAAGCTGCCCCTAGTTTCTCTGCCTCAGTTCCTCTGGGTTTTACCCTTGTCAGTGAAACTGGGGTTCCCGGGGCTCCAATGTAGGGGAAACACTGTGCGGGAAAAGAAGAGGCCGAGGGTTGCATGGCTGGACTTCAAAGTAGGAAATCTAAGTTCTCTTCCAGGACCTCTTGGCACCCACTGAGCGGCCTCACACCTGCCAGCAAGGGGCAAGCCAAAGTGGTTTTGATGCCAGCATCTCTGGATCTCAGAGATGTGCAGAAGCACCGTGGCCTCAGCACTGGGTGCAGGATAGACGCTGAGTGCTTGTTGTCCCTTTGGCTCCTGTGAAGGAGGCATTTTCTTGCAGAATCACGCCTCAGACCCCACTATAACCTTTCTCAAGGAACAGGTACCCGCAGATCAATAGCTTGATTGGATGAAGGATGGGTTAGGAGTGGGGGCAAATGCAGCCAGGGTGACAGTCATTTTTCACAGTCTGTCTGTTCTTTGGCCACGTCTCATGGTGCCCGTGTGAAATGGCACCTGTTAAAGATGAGAAATGAGACTCTTAGCACCCCCCCTCCATTCCTGCCCCCCGGAAGAATAAGTCAGGCCAACATCTGACACTGGTGTTATGAGCTGACAGATGCTATCAAGTAGTAAACCAGATAGGGCTGGACTTGTGCTGGAAAGATGGGTGGGGCATGGAAGATGCCCTACCTCACAGCAACAGGTACTCTGTGAACAGCTCCTCTCATGCAAATGCCAGACAGGGGGCACAGCTCTCTTCTGTGTCTATCTTCTGTCTCCATGTTGTCCGCAGGGGGCGTTATATGCTGTCCCCATTTTACAGACAGTAAAACTGATGTTCAGTTCTACAGCCTCTAAGTGTCCAAGCCGGGGTTTGAACCCAGTTCGGCTAACTGTTACCTAACAGTAACCTGTGGCCAGAGCTTATCTTGTTAAACTTCAATTGTGTGTGTGTGTGTGTGTGTGTGTGTGTGTGTGTGTGTGTGTGTATCAGAGGATGACCTCCAGTGTCACTCCTCAGGCACCATCTACCTTGATTTTTGAGTCAGAATCTCTCACTGGCTTGGAACTTGACAAGTAGGCTAGACTGGCTGGCCAGTGAACCCTAAGGCCCTCCTGTCTCTGCCTCTGCCAAGCTGCCATTCCACTCTCACACACCATCTGGCTGTGTGTGTGTGTGTGTGTGTGTGTGTGTGTGTGTGTGTGTGTGTGTGTTTGGGGATTTGAACTCAGGTCCTCATGCTTGTATGGCAAGCACTTTATCAACTGGGCTATCCTCCCACTCCCACCCCAGGTCGCCATTTTTGACAGGCTTTATATAACTGGCCTTCGACGTCTGATCCTTCTGCCTCTGCCTCCCAAGTTCTGGAATTAGAGACATGCATGCCCTGTGATGCTTGGGCATAACGAGTTCGTAAAATATATTGTGATTTTTGTTGTTGCTGCTGTTTATTTGTTTTTGAGGCAGGGTCTCACTATGTAACCTTGTGGGCCTAGAACTCTCTCTACACCCCAGGCTGGCTTTGAACTAACAGAGAGCTGCACACCTTTGAGCACTGGGATTAAAAGTGTGTGCCACCATGCCCCTGGCTAAGCAAATTAGATTGTTAATGTGACTTTCACCCACTTCTAGTTCACTTTTGTTTTAAAGATGAGGTTTCTCTGCTTTATCCGGGCTGGATGCTGAGCCCTTGGCCTCAGATGATCCTCCTGCCTCAGATTCTTGAGTAGGTGGGGTTCCTGGGATGAGTCCCACACCTGATATTTATTTTATAATATGTTGTGAGGAGGTCTAAAATATGTATGGAGCTGGGCATGGTGTCACACACCTGTAATTACAGATTCTGGAGACTGAGGCAAGAGAATCATGAGCTCGAGGCCAGCCTAGACTACTACATAGTAATGCTTTTTGAAAGTCCCACATAATGATAGACGTGGCCCTTGATTAGAGCCACTGGCCATAGCTGTGAGAGCACACGAGGGCACTCAAATGATGAGGAAGACACTTGTTGCCTGGGGGAACCCCAGTCCTCTGCTACATCTTCTCCTGGGTCAAGAGCTGCTGTCACAGCCAGACCTCAGCAAGGATGGACCGGAGATGAGGATTTAGAGTTCAGTTCTGGCGCGAAGGTATCAGCATGGAGTTACATGTCTGAAAAGTTTCTTTTGCTGAAGAGATGTGAGGACCAGGCAAGGAGGCCCGGAAGCAGGCCCTGCTGGCTGCTCAGGACAGACACAGGACTTGAACCTTAGAAACTGTGCCTTTGGTCTACTTCTTGTCTTAACATGCCCTACCCTATTCTGCAAAACTTATCAGGGGTTTGCCTTCTCCCAGAGGCCTCCCAGTCATGGCAGCCATTCCTGGCTGACTCCTGATGCGTGTGCACTCTGTACGTATCTTTTATCCACCAGTCTATGTGCCTCAGTGTCCATGAGGGACACAGTCTTTTGTAGCTACCCATGCTGGCACGTACCATTTCCTTTCTGACGTGACATTTGAGGGTGCTGGCTAGACACCCTGGAAACACAAGAGACCTCCTCAGTTAAACCTTGTAACAGAGTCATGTGTCCTTGGTGTGCTGTGCTTATGGACGAAGAGATGGCTATTCAACCATAGCATCCTGAGGGGCTACCGCTCTCTCACTTGTCCTAACTCCCCAATGGATTCTCCTTTGGGACCCATGAAAGCTTCTCATCTGTAGTGCTGGCCACGTGGTTAGGGTGTTGATGAATACCAGCTCTGTGAGGACCCCCAGGAGCCTGGCTGTCAAGTTCATCTTTTTCTCATGGTGGCAGGACACACAGAAATCATTCAATAAGCACATTTTGGTAAATGAATGGTAAGACCTTGGCACATTGTTCAAGGCGCACGGGATTTTTGTTCCACAGGCTCTTGTTAACTGGACTGTGGAAGGAGCACTAGTCCCTGTTCACAGAATGAGCTGTTGATATTATGTCAAGAACTTTCTGTTGTTAAGACAGGGTTTCGTGTAGCCCAGGCTGACCTTGAACTCACTGTGTTGTTGAGGATGACCTTGAACTTTTGATCCCCTAGCCTCTACCTCTCCAGGGCTAGGATTATAAGCTTATGGGGGTGGGGACCAAATTTAGGGTTTCCTGCATGCTGGGCAAGCATTCTATTAACAAGGCTACTTTCCCACTTTGCTAAAGGATTTTGAGGATGTGGGAGAGGGGATGAAAGTCTGAGGCAAGTCCCGGAGCTGGGGACTCTCTTCCGTACTTCCTTCACCAGGCTATGCACAAAGATTTTGAGTAAAAGTTAATTGTGCTTTTTTTTTTTTTTTTTTCTTTTCTCTGTGTTTGCCCTTTAGATTCACCAAAACCACCACTTGCTCCCAAGCCAAAAGTTACCACCAGTCCCTCCACGCCAGCAGCCAAGTTTCCCCCCTTACCCAGGCGTGACAGTTTCCCCAGTCCCAACTCCATGTCCAGGGGCCCCAAACCCCCCATTGCTCCTAAGCCCAGGCTGACTGGCCTCAGTGAGTATGGTACGGGTGTGTACCTGAACAGCAGCCTCAGCAAATGCAGCAATGGGAGGCTGCTCTGCGAGGACCGGGGCCTATGTGATGGGCACCACTCCACCCTGAACTGTTCTGACTTGGAGACTGATGGAGAGTACAGCATGGTTCCCAGGGCTCTGCAGAGAGAAGATGCTTCCATGGATGAGGCTACTGGGGAGCAGGGGTCCGAGGAGGAAGTCCAGGAGCGTGGTACAGAACAGATGGGAACTGAAGGGGACGTCCTAGCTTCAGATGAAGAGGCACCAAGCAGAGACGGTGAGGAAGGCATGGGCCACGCCCTGGAAGGCGAGGAAGATTGTGATCACGATCTAGAGACAGATGGGACCCCAACAGCCCCAGATGAAGGAGTACCAAGCAGAGAGAGTGAAGAAGGTGAGGGGGACTGCGACCAGGGCCCAGGCATGGAGGAGCAACCTGTGAGTGAGAAGGAGGAGGAGGAGGAAGAGGAGGAGGAGGAGATAAAGGAGCACCTGTACAACCTTGATGACAGGGCATGCTGGGATGGAGAGGGTCCCTTCCACAGTGAGATCATTCTCACACATGTGAGCTCTGAGTCCCCTGATGTTCCCTGTTGGGAGCCAGGGACCACCCCTGAGACTCTTGGGGAGGTAGAAGAAGGTAGCGAAGATGACTGTAACAACACAGAACCTGGGGACCCCAATCAGGACACAGGTCAGAACACAGAGGATGCCAGCGTGGGATCCCCTGAGAACGAGGAGGTGCCCCAAGATATTCAGGAGCAAGAGGCCACAACTGACAGCCCTGAGGTCTTTGAGGAAGACTGTGAAGATGCTGCAGAAGGTGGGGACCAGGTAGACCAGGAGGAGCCACCCAATTGCCACGAGGAAGCCGATAATAGAGAAACCACAGCCGCCACCTTGGAGGTGGGAGACAGCCCTGGAGATAATGGAGACACTGTGCAGGAGGACCCTGTGAGGGAGGACCCTGCTGAGGAGAGCTGCC